>NC_091845.1:1180192-2430192 GCF_037783145.1 Equus przewalskii
ATTAATGTTATGATAGATTACAACCTTGTGAGATTTCAGTTGTACATTTTTGTTAGTCATGTTGTGGGTACACCACTTCCCCCCCGTACCCTCCCCCCACCCCACCTTTTCCCTGGTAACCACCGATCAGATCTCCTTATCAATATGCTAATTTCCACCTATGAGTGGAGTCATATAGATTTCGTCTTTCTCTGACTGACTTATTTCACTTAACATAATGCCCTCGAGGTCCATCCACATTGTTGTGAATGGGCCAATTTCGTCTTTTTTTATGGCTGAGTAGTATTCCATTGTGTATATGTACCACATCTTCTTTATCCAATCATCAGTTTCTGGGCATGTAGGCTGGTTCCACGTCTTGGCTATTGTAAATAATGCTGCGATGAACATAGGGGTGCAACGGACTCTTGAGATATCTGATATCAGGTTCTTAGGATAGATACCCAGTAATGGGATGGCTGGGTCATAGGGTATTTCTATTTTTAACTTTTTGAGAAATCTCCATACTGTTTTCCATAGTGGCTGTACCAGTTTGCATTCCCACCAACAGTGTATGAGGGTTCCTCTTTCTCCACACCCTCTCCAACATTTGTCGTTCTTGGTTTTGGATGTTTTTGCCAATCTAACGGGGGTAAGGTGATATCTTAGTGTAGTTTTGATTTGCATTTCCCTGATGATTAGCGATGATGAACATCTTTTCATGTGTCTATTGGCCATATTCATATCTTCTTTTGAGAAATGTCTGTTCATGTCCTCTGCCCATTTTTTGATCGGGTTGTTTGTTTTTTTGTTGTTAAGCAGTGTGAGTTCTTTGTATATTATGGAGATTAACCCTTTGTCGGATAAGTGGCTTGTAAATATTTTTTCCCAATTAGTGAGCTGTTTTTTTGTTTCAATCCTGTTTTCCCTTGCCTTGAAGAAGCTCTTTAGTCTGATGAAGTCCCATTTGTTTATTCTTTCTATTGTTTCCCTCAAATGAGGAGTTACAGTGTCCGAAAAGATTCTTTTGAAACTGACGTCAAAGAGTGTACTGCCTATATTCTCTTCCAAAAGACTTATTGTCTCAGGCCTAATCTTTAGGTCTTTGATCCATTTTGAGTTTATTTTGGTGTGTGGTGAAAAAGAATGGTCAATTTTCAATCTTTTGCATGTGGCTGTCCAGTTTTCCCAGCACCATTTGTTGAAGAGACTTTCTTTTCTCCATTGTAGGCCCTCTGCTCCTTTGTCGAAGATTAGCTGTCCATAGATGTGTGGTTTTATCTCTGGGCTTTCAATTCTGTTCCATTGATCTGTGGACCTGTTTTTGTACCAGTACCATGCTGTTTTGATCACTGTAGCTTTGTAGTATGTTTTGAAATCGGGGATTGTGATTCCGCCGGCTTTGTTTTTCTTGCTCAGGATTGCTTTAGCAATTCGCGGTCTTTTGTTGCCCCATATGAATTTTAGGATTGTTTGTTCAATTTCTGTGAAGAATGTTCTTGGGATTCTGATTGGGATAGCATTGAACCTGTATATTGCTTTAGGTAGTATGGACATTTTAACTATGTTTATTCTTCCAATCCATGTGCAAGGAATGTTTTTCCATCTCTTTATGTCATCGCCTATTTCTTTCAAGAAAGTCTTGTAGTTTTCATTGTATAGATCCTTCACTTCCTTGGTTAAGTTTATCCCAAGGTATTTTATTCTTTTCGTTGCGATTGTGAATGGGATAGAGTTCTTGAGTTCTTTTTCTGTTAGTTTATTGTTAGTGTATAGAAATGCTACTGATTTATGCACGTTAATTTTATACCCTGCTACTTTGCTGTAGTTGTTGATTATTTCTAATAGTTTTTCTGTGGATTCTTTGGGGTTTTCTATGTATAAGATCATGTCGTCTGCAAACAACGAGAGTTTTACTTCTTCGTTACCTATTTGGATTCCTTTTATTTCTTTTTCCTGCCGAATTGCTCTGGCCAGCACCTCCAGAACTATGTTGAATAGGAGTGGTGAAAGTGGGCACCCTTGTCTTGTTCCTGTCCTCAGAGGGATGGCTTTCAGCTTTTGTCCATTGAGTATGATGTTGGCTGTGGGTCTATCATATATGGCCTTTATTATGTTGAGGTACTTTCCTTCTATACCCATTTTACTGAGGGTTTTTATCATAAATGGGTGTTGGATCTTGTCGAATGCTTTCTCTGCATCTATTGAGATGATCATGTGGTTTTTGGTTTTCATTTTGTTGATGTAGTGTATCACGTTGATTGACTTGCGGATGTTGAACCATCCCTGTGTCCCTGGTATAAATCCCACTTGATCATGGTGTATAATCTTTTTGATGTATTGCTGTAATCGGTTAGCCAAAATTTTGTTGAGGATTTTTGCATCTATGTTCATCAGTGATATCGGCCTGTAGTTCTCCTTCTTTGTGTTGTCCTTGTCAGGTTTGGGGATCAGAGTGATGTTGGCTTCATAGAATGTGTTAGGGAGTTCTCCATCTTTCTCAATTTTCTGGAACAGTTTGAGGAGAATAGGTATTAAGTCTTCTTTGAATGTTTGGTAGAATTCTCCAGAGAAGCCGTCTGGTCCTGGACTCTTATTTTTGGGGAGGTTTTTGATTACCGTTTCTATTTCCTTACTTGTGATTGGTCTATTCAGATTCTCCATTTCTTCCTGATTCAGTTTGGGGAGATTGTAGGAGTCTAGGAATTTGTCCATTTCTTCCAGGTTGTTCAATTTGTTGGCATATAGTTTTTCATAGTATTCTCTTATGATCTCTTGTATTTCATTGGTATCTGTTGTGATTTCTCCTCTGTCATTCCTGATTTTATTAATTTGCGATTTCTCTCTTCTTTTCTTGGTGAGTCTGGCTAGGGGTTTGTCAATTTTGTTAATTCTTTCGAAGAACCAACTCTTTGTTTCATTGATCCTTTCTATTGTCTTTTTTGTTTCAATATCGTTTATTTCTGCTCTTATTTTTATTATTTCCCTCCTTCTACTGACTCTGGGCCTTGTTTGTTCTTCTTTTTCTAGTTCTGTTAGGTGTCGTTTGAGGTTGCTTACGTGAGCTTTTTCTTGTTTAGTGAGGTGAGCCTGTATTGCGATGAATTTCCCTCTTAGGACTGCTTTTGCTGCATCCCAAATGATTTGGTATGTCGTGTTCTCATTTTCATTTGTCTCCAGATAATATTTGATTTCTTCTTTAATTTCTTCAATGATCCATTGTTTGTTGAGAAGCGTGTTGTTTAGTCTCCACATTTTTGCACCTTTCTCTGCTTTTTTCTTGTAGTTGATTTCTAGTTTAATAGCGTTATGATCAGAAAAGATGCTTGATATTATTTCAACTCTCTTGTATTTATTGATGTTTGCTTTGGTTCCCAAAATATGGTCAATCCTTGAGAATGTTCCATGTGCACTTGAGAAGAATGTGTAACCTGCTGTTTTTGGATGAAGTGTTCTATATATATCTATTAAGTCCATCTGGTCTAATTTTTCATTTAATTCTATTATTTCCTTGTTGATTTTCTGTCTGGATGTTCTGTCCATTGGTGTTAATGGTGTGTTGAGGTCCCCTACTATTATTGTATTGTTGTTGATGTCTTCTTTTAGTTCTATTAAGAGTTGCTTTACAAATTTTGGTGCTCCTGTGTTGGGTGCGTATATATTTATAAGTGTTATGTCTTCTTGGTGGAGAGTCCCTTTTATCATTATATACTGTCCCTCTTTGTCTTTCTTTATCTGTTTTGCTTTGAAATCTACTTTGTCTGATATTAGTATAGCGACACCTGCTTTCTTTTGTTCATTATTAGCTTGGAGTATTGTTCTCCATCCCTTCACTCTGAGTCTGTGTTTGTCTTTGGGGCTGAGGTGTGTTTCCTGGAGGCAGCATATTGTTGGATCTTGTTCTTTGATCCATCCTGCCACTCTGTGTCTTTTGATTGGGGAGTTCAATCCATTTACATTTAGAGTGATTATTGAGACGTGGGGGCCTACCACTACCATTTTGTGTCTTGTTTTCCGGTTTTCTTCAGTTTCCTTTGTTTCTCGTCCCATGGTTTAATCTGTTCTGATGTAGAGCTGCTACTCTCTGTTGTTGTCCTTCTACTTATCTCCTCTGCTCTTGGTTTTGTAGCCCCTTTCCTTTTTTGGATTTTTCAGGAATGAGGGTTTTCCTGAGGATTTCCTGAAGAGGAGGTTTTGTGGCAATGAACTCCCTTAATTTTTGTTTATCTGGGAAAGTTTTTATTTCTCCATCGTATTTGAAGGATATTTTCGCTGGGTAGAGAATTCTCGGCTGTAGGTTTTTGTCCTTCAGATTTTTGAATGTATCATTCCACTCTCTTCTAGCCTGTAAAGTTTCTGCTGAGAAATCTGCTGATAGCCTGATGGGGGTTCCTTTGTAGGTTAGTTTCTTTTGCCTGGCTGTCCTTAATATTTTCTCCTTGTCGTTGACTTTTGCTAGCTTCACTACTATATGCCGTGGAGTTGGTCTTCTTGCATTGATAAAGTTTGGAGATCTATTGGCTTCTGTCACCTGAAGATCCATCTCCCTCACCAGATTTGGGAAGTTCTCAGCCATTATTTCTTTGAATAGGTTTTCTGCCCCTTTCTCCTTCTCTTCTCCCTCTGGTATACCTATAATCCTTACGTTGCATCTCCTAATTGTGTCTGATAATTCTCGGAGAGTTTCTTCATTTCTTTTAAGTCTTGCTTCTCTCTCCTCCTCTGCCTGCAACAATTCTATATTGCCATCTTCCAAATTGCTAATTCTTTCCTCCATATTATCGGCCCTACTGTTCAGAGCATCTAGATTTTTCTTAATCTCCTCTATTGTGTTCTTCATTTCCAATATTTCTGTTTGGTTCTTCTTTATCGTATCAAACTCTTTTGTGACATAGCTCCTGAACTCGTTGAGTTGTCGGTCAGAATTCTCTCTTAACTCAGTGAGTATTTTAATGATGGCTGTTTTGAAGTCATCATCATTTAGGTTATATATCTCATTTTCTTTGGGATTGTTTTCTGTGTATTTGTTACTTTCTTTCTGTTCTGGAGATTTAATGTATTTTTTCATATTGCTTGATGATGTTGATTTGTGCCTCCGCATGGAGATAGAGTTTAGTTGCTCCTTTCACTTGTTTCAGCTGCTGCGGTGGGGGGAGCAGCTGTTTATACTTCACCAACCAGGAACCCTGTCTGTAGTTGCTAACTGGGCCTGGGCCCCTCTTCGTAGCCACAGTGGCCCTTTGGATTCCCTCCTCTGCCGTGGGGGCCGTCACGGGGGGCTTCAGGCTGCAGGGGCCTACTGTTGTTGCCCACCTAGATGCGCTCTCTCCTTGGGGTCTGCAACGGTGTTATGGGCTTTTCCAGCGGCCAGGGGTGGGATCACTTATATTTGTCGCTCTGTTGCTGTCGGCACCCACCAAATCTCACTTGTCCTCTATGGGTCGCAGGAGAGCTATTGGCATCTTCTACAGTCTGTGGTTAGTACACCTAGCTATGCTGCTTTTGCCCTGGGGTCTTCCAGCCTTGTGGCTGGCGGCTGGGTGCCTTCTACTGGTGCTGTGCAGAGGCTTTCCCTAAGGCTTCTGTGAGCCTGTAGGGTTTCCCCCTAGGCTACTAAGCTGGGTCTCTGGAACTCTCTCCAGCCCCAGTCCTCTCCGAGATCTCCGGCAATCCCTAGCCTCACCGGGTGGGCAACGGCAGCTGGGGGTCGCCCCGTCCTCTGGGCTTCTCTCCGGGCCTCTGCCGGGAGCTCTGAATGCTCAGCGTGGCCCCTCTGCTACCGGCAGACAGAGAGTTTTGTCTGCTGCCTGGCAGAGCTCCGGCGCTTCCCCTCCGGGTCGCCGGACCCGCCTTTGAAAGTTCCCCCGCCCCGGTCCTCTCCGAGATCTCCGGCAATCCCTAGTCCCACGGGGCGGGCAACAGCAGCTGGGGGACGCCCCGCCCTCTGGGCTTCTGTCCGAGCCTCTGCCGGGAGCCCTGAATGCTGGGCGTGGCCCCTCTGCTAATGGCAGACAGAGAGTTTTGTCTGCTGCCTGGCAGAGCTCCGGCGCTTCCCCTCCGGGTCGCCGGACCCGCCTTTGAAAGTTCCCCCGCCCCGGTCCTCTCCGAGATCTCCGGCAATCCCTAGTCCCACGGGGCGGGCAACGGCAGCTGGGGGTCGCCCCGCCCTCTGGGCTTCTCTCCGGGCCTCTGCCGGGAGCCCTGAGTGCTCAGCGTGGCCCCTCTGCTACCGGCAGACAGAGAGTTTTGTCTGCTGCCTGGCGGAGCTCCGGCGCTTCCCCACCGGGTCGCCGGACCCGCCTTTGAAAGTTCCCCCGCCCCGGTCCTCTCCGAGATCTCCGGCAATCCCTAGTCCCCCGGGGCGGGCGTCTCTCTGGGACCCTCCGGGCGCCCCGAGCACCAGGCTGGGTCTCCCCGCCAATGGCGGGGAGAGACTCTCCCCGCGGGCTCAGGTGTGCAACTCCAAAGTTTCCCTCTGCGTTTAGGAGTAATTGCAGGGGGTTTAAGTAGGGTTCTGGTCACCTGTTTCCACCGTCGCTCCTCTGTTGTGTTCTCGCTCCTGCCCTAGATGTGTGTGGATCCTCTGGGGGCGTCCGTTGGAAGAAAGCCGCTTGCGGGTACTAGGCTGCCCGTCGGGGTCGGAGAGTTTTCACCTATTTCCACATCCTCCCGGAGGAAAGTCCGTCCGCCTTCCGATGTATAGTCGCGTGGGTGTCTCAGACGTCCTGAGATGCTGTCTGGATATCCTTTGTCAAGCGATAAGTGTCCAAATAATTGTAGACTCGAAGGGCGAGAGACAAAGAGGACTACTCACGGCGCCATCTTGGAATCAAGTCTCCCAGAAGCTTTAAATTTTAATGTACACAGAGTTCTCAATCTTTTCTTTTGTATTCTGTGATTTTGTTTCTTATTCAATAAGTCTTTTCCCACCAGAAGTCATAAAGGTATTTTCCTATATTTTCTACAAGTCTTTCCTTTTTCTTTAGCATTTAATTCTGTAAGGTATTGTTTTTGTATATTGTATGACTTGAATTAAGGATTTCATTATTTTTTTCTGCAGGGATAACCATTTTTGTTTTCTGTCACCTCTCCCTGCTGATCGGCAGTGCTGGCTCTTTCCTTCTGTGTCTGTGCTCTCTAGTCTGTCCCTTTGGGCATTTCTCTTACGGCACCAACATCTCACTG
Source organism: Equus przewalskii (assembly GCF_037783145.1). NCBI lineage: Eukaryota > Metazoa > Chordata > Mammalia > Perissodactyla > Equidae > Equus > Equus przewalskii. The sequence goes on from NC_091845.1 coordinate 1,187,357, forward strand.
TGTAGTTACTAGAGGTTTGTGGGCGATCTTAATAACCGTCTGGAGAGCTCCCCCACCTTTCTGTTCAGAAGTGTCATACTATTCTTAGTGCTTTGCTCCTCCACATAAATTTCAGATCAGTTTGTCAGGTCCTATAAAATTCCCTATTGGGATTTAATTGAGATTAAAGTAAATTTATAGGTCAATTTGGGAGAGTTGTCATTTTTATGACATTGAGTCCTCTCACCCAAGCACATGGCATATCTGTCTAATTTCCTTTGATCTTCTTTTATGTTTTTCAATAAAGTCTTATAATTTTCCCCACAAAGATTATGCACATCTTTTGTTAGATTCCTTCCAAATCCTATAAAAGTATTGTTATTGGTGTCTTTTTAAAATTAAACTTTCTGCTTGCTGGTTGCCATGGTCTAGAGACCCAGTCTGTCTCTGTGCTTCGCGTCGCATCCAGCCGCTTTGCTCGACCCCTGTTCTGTTGCGTCCGGCTGTTTGCAGGTCCCCTAGGGCTTTCAGTGTAATGATCTCACATTTTGTGAGTAATGAAAACTTTCATTTCTTCCTTTCCAATCCTTATACACTTAATTTCTTTTTCTTGTCTTACTTCAGAAGCTACGACTTCGTACAGAGTTGAATAAATGTGGTGATAGTGGGTGTCCTTGTCGTGTCTCTGACTCTCACACATGGTTCTAGTGTTTCATCAGTAATCGTGACTTTGTAGTGGGTTTTTCATATGTACTTCATGTCACACTAAGGAGTTCCATTTTATTTCTCTTGTTGCGCGTCTTGTTGAGACTGGGCGTTCAGTCATACGAAAGTACTTATTCTATGTCTGTTCAGATAATCCTGTGGTTTTCCTTTGGCTTATTCAGAATAAGTATGTTACTAGTTGTTTCTAATGTCAACATTTACATTGCTGGAATGGAGTTATTTTGGTCACATATTTGGAGATAAATATCTAGAAGTGGTCCAGGGTTTTGGAGGTTTTTTTTCTCTGTGGAAATGAATGAAGACCAATTGCATGAGAAGAAACGAAAGCTATTTATTCAGAGTTTTCGGCAGCAGGGAAGTCAGCTGTGGTCACTCAGGTTTTGGCAGAGACGCAAAGGCAGGCAGAGCAGTGGGAAAGCTTCCTCGTGGGAGGAGGGGAAGGCTCAGGTGGGCCCTGCGGGCCAGGGCAACAGGGAGGTGGCCAACCGGATGGGGAATCCTCGTGACTGGTTAGGGGTGCACATTTGGCTTTCTCTGGTTGGTCCAAAGTTGGAAGCGGAGACAAAATTAGGGAATCTGTGAGTTATTAATCAAGTCCTGGCTATTTGGGGCTGGTTACTCTAGGGGTTCTTGTTTGGTTTCCTGGGCTGGTCGCTGCAGATTGTGGGTCTGAGTTCTGTCTTTGTATATGGTGTGACCGCTGTCTGTATATTCAGTCTCTTCCCTCCAAGGGGTCTCAGTTTCAACCCCATATCTGCTCAGGGCTTTTACTCCTGCCTCTGTCAGAGCGTCGGAATCTGAGCCCCTGCTCCTCTGACACCACCTCGCCCCCACACCAGCCTCCCCCGCCACAGCCTCCAGATCTGCCCCTCTCCTCCCTTGTTTCTGCGCTGGATTTCTCTTTGCTTTCAGTCTCTAGATCTTGGCACTCTCCCCAGCCCCCCATTTTCTACCAGAAGCGTCTTTTAAAGGAAAATTTGTTATATTTTCTCTTCTGTTGCCGTGTTTGCAGCAGGGGGATTTCCAGGTTTGCAGTCTGCCAAATTGCTGGTACCAGAAGCCTCCAAGCATCTTGTAAACTGGGAAGCATTTTCATTCATTTTTTGCTCAAAAACATTCATTAGCTGTGTCTTGCAGAGGGCTCGAGTTGGCAGCCCTGCTCAGGATCTGGCCCTCAGTCTTGTTTTTGTGCAAAATGAAACTGAAAACAGTTTTTTCAAAGTCATGACGTAACCGCTTTATAGAGAGCATGTCCTTGACGCTCACCAAATATTTAGAGTTTATGGTAGATTACTTGCAAAAATATCCACAATTCTTCCCTTCCCCATACTCTTGCCCCATTGCGATGCGATGCAGCCCCTCCCTCCGGGCAGAGTCCATTGCCCTGACCCTGGACGGGCCTGCGGCCTGCTTTGGCCAGGAGAAAGTGGCAGAAGTGACAGTGTTCTGGTTCCCAGCCTGGGTCTCAAGGGTCCTGCACATTCCCACTGTGGCTCCTGGAGCTGCCCGGCTGCTGAGAGAAGCCGCCGGGCCAGCCTGCTGGAGGAGAGACAGGCAGAGCATAGCGACACCGTGTTGCTGCTGCAGACGAGTGAGCAAGCCCAGCGAAGGCCAGCCGAGCCCAGCCCAGACCAAAGACCTACCGGCTCAGCCCAGCCCAAATTGCTCACCTAAAAACTCATGAGCTAAATAAACGGTGGTTGCTTCAAGTCACTTAGTTTGAGTGGTTTACTGTGCAGCAAAAGCTGGCCGACGCACGGTCCTTGCCTGCCCGCTGTGTCTGTCTGCAGTCTGCAGCCTCGTGTGCCCCAGACCTTGTGCTGGGTCCTGGGTGCCAAGCCTGGGGAGAGTGAGAGGAAGCACTCAGGTCAAGTGTGACACTGCCTGCCTGAACCCCAGGTTGGTCCTGGGTGGCACAGAGGTGTTGCTGTGGGCATTTGGCTCTATGGTGTGATAACGGGAAAAGTGAGCCTTTCACCTCCAGGGACCAGGGAACAGGAGTGGGAGTGTTTGCAGAGACAGGAAGGAAGGTCCCCAGCTCGCCTGGAAGGGCAGCGGGTGGGGGACTGGCTGCAATTGTGGGGCGCGGGAGAGGTATCAGGTTGGGACCCAGGTTCTAGCCCCAACTCTGATGCTGACCTACTGTGTGGCTTGGGAAGTCCTATCTCTTCTTTGAGCCCAACTTTTCTCATCTAACAACGAAGGGGGTTGGGAAGAAATGCTGGTCTCCAGGCCCCCAGGAGGCTCAGAAAGCGCAGTGGTGAGAGGAGCATCTGCTCAGCTGGATGTCCTGTGTGCTGAGGTTCTGCCCAGCTCAGGGCTGTGCGGTCTTCTGTTGGGTCAAGAACCCAGGCAAGCTATTCCTCCTTTCCTTCCACTCTGCTGCCTCTTTCCTTCTCCACTATGGCCTGGTCCCTGGAAACTTGCTCCCAGGTGGCTGACAGCCAATCCCTGCATGGCGTCCTTGGGATGCCTGGAAATCCCACCCAAACCTTTGGCTGTTGGGGGCCCAAGCATCTCTCCTCCTTTTATAAGTGATCTAGGAAGACTGGGGCATCATCAGGACCACATGGACTGATTCAGACTTTCTGGAATGTCAAGTTTCAAGAACCTGGTCCAGGGCAACCACTTTAGAATGTTATCAATCAGACACATTTGGTGGCTATCAACAGAAACCCAACTCAAAACTACTTAAGAAGAAAGAGAGTTATTTTATATTGGCCTGAATTACTTAAAGTCCAAGGGTAGATCTTATCAGACTTCAGGCTGCAAAGATGCTCTGGTGCTCGGAAGACCTTGCTCATTTGTCTCCTCCCACAGCTCGGCTCTGCTCATCCTTTCCCAGGTCATGGCCGAGTGGGCTATCGGCTGCTCCAGGCTCCCGACAGGGCAGGTGGAGAGCTCTCCTCCACGACCGACTGAGAGGCATTCCTGGGGGTGAGTTGAGGTCTTGTACCTATCCTCGAACCAGTCTCTGACCAAGAGGATGGAAGGAGCTGAGGGTCAGTTGCACTTGAACCATGGCTACGGGTGGGGAAAGGGGGTTCTCCAAGGAAAGTCAGGGCTGGTACAGATGAAGAGGGAAGGATACTGGGCAGGTGGCAGTGACGGATGTCCTCCCCTGGGGCCTCTAGATGCCTCGACGTCCTCCTGGTTTGGTCCTGTATGTCCATCCCGGCTCAGGTGGGAAGGGAGGAAGGTTAGGACACAGTGTAGATAAGTAGATAAGTCAAGAGGAGATCCACTCTGGTGGATGTTGGAGAGGGCTCCTGGGTGGGAGAGAGGGCCCTATGGGAGCTGGGGAACAGGACTGCACTGACTGCACTCCCTGCCTCTACTGTGTACACTCAAATTCGCCCCCTTGAGGAATCTCTGGAAAATACATACCTGACCTCCTGCTGAAACCCCACTGGTGGCCACCCATTGCCACCTGTCTCCAGGGTAGAAGGCAAGCCCTCAGTGGGCCCAGCTTTGGTCCTCCTTGCTTATTAACCCTCTCCCTGAGAGGTTTCCCCCAGCCCTGCCCATCCTATGCTGGGTCCTTGCTGTCTCCCCATCTGGAGAAGAGGAAGGACCTTGCCATCAAACCCACGCAGCTCCCACCACCACTTACCCGGCGGAACCCACGCAGAGTGAGTCATAATGGTGGTGCATCCTAGGTGCCAGGCATATGCCTGCAGGGCTACACCAGGCAAAAACCGCAATCCTGTCTTCTTATTGTTGTTGATTTTAAGAGCTAGGAAGAGGCCCAATTGTCTGTTTTTCAGTAGGAAGATTAGCAAACCAAGACCTATCTGCAGTCAGGGTAGTGACAGAGGAAATGTCCTCTGTTCCCTTGTTATGGCCACTGCCAGCTGAAGGATATGTGTTATGGTGGAAGACAGGGCAAGGAGAGGGGGAGGCAGAGAGAGGCAGGAGGGCAGAGAGAGGTGGCATGAGGGCAGAGAGAGGTTCAGAGAGGCTGCTCCCAGAGGAGCTGCTCAGACACACCCGGTGTGCCTGGAAAACCATTTTATGTTTGAAACAATACCTGAACCCTGCTCATTGTGCCCAGTCAAGCAATGGAGAAGTTTGAGAATAAAAAATGAATGTCCTCCTAACCCTCCCTCTGCCTTTTTGTATTCCTCTCCCTGAGTTAATCATTTTTTTAAGAAATCTGTTTTTGTCCTGACCTTTTTTAAATGCACATACATATACATATATAATTGTAGTTTAAAAAATAAATGGGATCACATTATATTATTATCCTATAATTTGATTTTTTTCACTTGACAGTATGCTTCTGAGATCTTTCTAAATCTCAATGTACCTTTATCACATTCGTTTTAAGAACATGCTAGAATTTTCTAACAATTCCCTAATCGATGAATAGTTAAATTGTTTCCAATTCTTTCTTCTGAGTAAAAGATATCTGTTTCTTTGTGTGTGTTTGCACGTGTGTGCACGTGCATGCATGTGTGAGCGCACATGTGTATGCATGCATGTATGCGTGCATGTGAGTACATGTGCATGCGTGTTAGTGTGTGTGCATGCTTGTGCGTGCTCAGTACCTCCTCTTCACTTCTTCTAATAAATCAGGAGGCCTGCCTTGGGAGCTGTCTGACCCTGGCCTCCAAGGCGGTGGGCCTGTGCCTTGGACATGACCCCATGTGCCACTTCAGTGTGGGCTCTGGAAGGGTCTTGGGCTCACCTGGGCCAGTCAGGGTCCCTCTGAAACTTTATGTACAGAATCGAGTTCACTGCCTGTAGGGAGGACCCCCGGGCTCCAGCAAGCCTGCCTCCTGGTGTCAGCAGTGGAGACCTGCGAGGGTAGTCAGAGAGCCCCCTGTGCCTCTCGGTGTCTGGATCTGGTTGTGCTCGAGAGCTGCTCCTTTATGCCCTCTGGGTTATGTGAGCCCATACATCCCCTTTCCTCCATAGGTCAGCTGGTGGGTCTCTGCACTTATTTCGTGCCTACTTTGCACCTAGTACTATTTCAGGGTAGAAAGGACAGACAGAGTCTCTGCCCTCTTGGCACTTACATTCTACCGGAGGTGGAAAAAGCAATCCATAAGTCAACAAATGGGTCACTGAGTCACCTTCTGATAATGGATGTGGTTTCCTGGGATAAGGTCCCAACTGAAGGTGATGTTTGGGAAAAGAAATGGCTGTTGCAACTGGCCTTATGGGCAGTGATGGCTACAGGAATTCTGCAGTTTCCTGGCTGCTTTCGACTGCTCAGGGAGGTTTCCAGGAAGATAGCAACAAGCTTAGGGCTGAAAATCTCAGCTTAAGGCACAAAGAGTTAGCTTCCTGAAAACCATTTCTTTTCCTTTGCAGCTACAGGGCTGATACAGCTGAAAAATAAGCCTCCAAATTTGATCATGGTGTTGCAGAATTTCAACACAGATTGAATTAACAGCCATGACAGATCTGCTATACAAATGCTGGGGCTCTGGTTGGAAAGAAGAGGAACTCGAGAATTGGAATGGGGGCATCTTATTGAACTTGGATGAGTCTGAAAACAGCTTCTTTTCTCTGTCTGAAGAGACAAAACTTCAGTCTCTTGAAAACTCTTTAATGACCTCACGTGAGCCAGTTTCCTAGCAAGAGAGTGACATTTCTTCTCAAGAATGACCCCTGTGCCTCTGGTTGCCTTCAGAGCCTAGTATGCTCCAGGAAACAAGGTCAAAATTTGACCCAGGAGGAGGTAATTTGTGGCTTCATGGAGATTCTCCTGTGACCAGTTGCTAGAGGAAGAGGAAACTTGGTCCTGATTCACAGATCCTTCTGCATGATCTGGTGGCACTTCCAGAGCCCAGAGGCAGCAGCACCACACGGAGCCCGTGTGCCCATCCTTATTGGATAGAGAGACGGCCAGAGGTACGGATCTCTACTCATTCATGGGCAGCAGCTAGAGCTTTGGGGCTTGGGAAGGACGTGACCATAGGATTGATGGCAAAGAGGTTGGAGGAAGAGGTATGTGGGCAGGTTTATGTCCCATGCTGCTCATCAAAGTTACCCACTGCAGAAGGGGTCCCTGGCCATCAGGTGGTCACAATGATGCGTTCTGTGAATGTCAGCCAAACTCTTTCCGCGGACTCCAGTTTGTTTCCCACTGAGATCGTATACAAGGAAGCCACACGTGGGCCCAACAACATGGACTTTCCTTCGCTGAGGCTAACTTGGCTACTGCCGCTACTAAACACTCAACTTGTCAACAACAAAGGCTGTTACTGAGACCCGGGTGTGGCACCATTCTCTGTGTGGACTCTCCTGTCACCTGTTGACAGATTGATTATACTGGACTCTGTCCCTCACTACCCTGTGTGAAACAGATGTGTCTTCTGGGTAGGGATTTGCCTTCCCTGTCTGCAAGGCTTCTGCCAACAATCCTATCTGTGGACTTACGAAAAATGCTTTATTCATCATTGTGTTGTCCTAAACAGCATTTCTTCTGGCCAAGGGATTTATTTTTACACAAAATATATGCAGCAGTGGGCTCATTCCCATGGAATTTTTACTGATTTACCACCTACGTAATCACCCAGAATCAGCAGATATTGTAGACTAAGGGTCAGCCAACTTTTTCTGTAAAGGGCCAGATGGTAAATATTTTAGGCTTTATGAGCCACACAGTCTCCATCACAACTACACAACTCTGCTTTTGTAGCATGAAAACAGCCAGTGACAACATGGAAATGAGTGGGCCTGGCTGTGTGTCAATAAAACTTGATTTACAAAAACAGGTAACAGGCCATTTTTGGCCCATGGGCAGTAGTTTGTCAACCCCTAATGTAGACTATTGGAATCGCCTATTGAAGACTCAGTTGTGGGGCCAGCTGGGAGCTTGTTTTCCTACAGCTTCTGGTATATGCTTTAAACCAGCGACAGAAAGATGGTGCTGCTTTTTCCACAGCCAGAGTCCCTGGTCCAGGAATCCAGGGTGGAATGGGAGTGGCTCCCTGAGGCCCAGGAGCACATTTGTAAAGCTTTTATTCCCCATCCCTATAGCATCAGGCACTGCCAGTCAGCCACCATGTTCCTCAGGGGGAAATGCTTCCGACAGGGGCCACAATAGTGGTTCCATGGGACCGGAAGTTGAGACCGCCACCTGGCCGTTAGGAGCTCTTCATGCCTCTGAGTCCATAGGCAAAGAAGGTGGTTTCCGTAGGCTGAGGTGATAGATCTTGTTTCTCAAGGGGAAATAGGTTTGCTTCTCCAAAGTAAGGAGAGGAAAGATTATGTTTGGGGCCCAGGAGATTCTCTGGGTATTTCTATGTCTTGTAATAAAAGTGAATGCAAGACTGCACAAGCCAGTGAAGTCAGGGCCACTGGAACTCAGACCCTTCAGGCAGGAAGGTTGGGTTGCTCCATCAGTAAAGAACCACACGGAGGGGCTGGTTGAAAGAAAGGGGACTTGGGCCAGCCCAGTGGCACAGTGGTTACATTCACATGCTCCACTTTGGTGGCTGGGGATTTGTGGGTTGGGATCTCAGCATGGACCTACTTGCCGCTCATCAAGCCGTGTTGTGGCAGGCGTCCCACATACAAAATAGAGGAAGATGGGCACAGACGTTAGTTTAGGGCCAATCTTTCTCAGCAAAAAAAAAAAAGGAAATAAAAGGAAACTTGAAGTGTCCATTGAAGAAGGAAGTGATACAAATGAAATCAGGCTTCGTGATCAGTTACACAATCAAGGATAGGCGTGCTATTTTCCTTTGCTCGTTATGTGTTTATTCACATCTATTTGTGAATTACTTCTTTGTCCCCTGCTCTTTCACCATGTTTAATTTTAAAATCTAGCCTCATGTCAAAGCGTATCCAGGTTGGGTCATGACTGGACTAGAAGGGGCATCTGTGTTGCCTAAAGATACATATGCCCCTGTTTTGGGGAGAGAGTGAGAGTGTCTTCATTTGTGCAAGGGCTGGTCATACACATGGTGTTGTTCTGCTGTGCTTGCACGGAAGTGTGAATAGAGTGAAAATTGGGAGTGAGCACTGATGTGTGCACGGGGCTGCTTTCTTAACTGTAGGCAGTCAGCCCCTCTGGCCCTCCTCTGTGTTGCAGGGGCTGGAAGCCTGTGGACTACGTCTCCCTGGCCTCTTGCAAGCTGGCTTCCTGTTGGAAGGATGGAAGGAAGTGGTGGCAGCAGCAGGGGTGGTGCGGAGGTGGGGGTGGTGGCCTGCAGCTAAGCCCAGGGTGCTGACATGGCTGACACGGCAGCCTCTGGCTCCTCGGTGTCACGGCCGCGCGGCTCCTGCTTCCCAGGCAGCCGAGGGCACTGATTACGGCAGTAACAACAGCAGTCCTGCAGCAACCTCAGAGACCCAGCCACCACGGGCCCCGAGTCAGCTCATTTTCCCTTTTCCTTCCAGCCCTAGAGTGGGAGATCTTCCTCAGTTACCAATCTTTGGGTAAACTAACATGCCTGTTCTTGTAACCCAGCTCTTCCAAGACCTTCATAACCGATTCGCCCTATCAATCCCCGTTCCCGGTTTATCGTTCTGAGGGTGTTTCAAATGTTCTGACTGGACACAGGCTGCTACAGTGTGACACGGTGGGGGTCCTTTAGCGGGGTGGTCGGGGCCCTCTGAAGAGGTGACCTTGGAACTGACATAGGGCTGACAAGAAGGAGGCAACCGCGCTCAGGTCTGGCCTCCGGGAGAGTCCCTGCCCATAGATCCTTGCGCATGCGCAAGTGGGTCTGAGGGAAAGCATCCTAGAGGTGGAGGCGCTGGGTCAAAGGAACGTGCGCTTCATATTTTGGTAGATGCTGTCAGCATGCTCTTGAGAGGCACGTCAACTTTCAGTCCCATAAACAAAGCATGCACTCATCCAAATCAACCCCTTACGGATCTGTTTCCGGCTGTGTTCTATATGCTTGCATGGGGGGGTGTGTCTGTGAGTGTGGGTGTGGGCGGGGTAAGCAGGGAGGAGATGAGGAGGAGGAAGGAGATATTCCTTCTCTCTCAGGAGCTCCTCCTTTCCTTGGGCAGGACCGTCCTAGGATAGCCCCTGCTGCTGCCACTTTCTTCCATTCTCCTTCCTGACAAGGAGCCAACTGGCCAGAGGCCCCGGGAAACCCAGTTTGCAGCTGCCAGCCCCACTGCAACACAGAGGAGAGCGTGGAGGCCAGCGTGGGGCTGACGGTGCAGGCTGTACCGGCCCCGCCACCTCTGACTCCTCAGTGTTGACTCTCACGTGCTCGCCTGGGGCCCACATCAAACAACAGCGCTGTATTTCCAACCTCGTATGTTGCATCTCTCCCTGCACAGGTGAAGGCACTCTCCTTCTCTCCCACAAAAGAGAAGCTAGCCCACAGTGAAGAATCAGGCAGGCTTCCTGGATGAAGGGGCATGTGTGTTGGGTCTTGAAGGATGACTAGGACTCCAACAGGCAACGAAGGGAAGAATGTGAGACAGAGGGAAGGGAGCACTGATGCTGAGCCTGGTTTGAAAGCCACTGGTCGCAGGCAAAGGCAGATGCATCTGAGAAACGTTGGGCAATCCGTCACAGCTGGAGAGACCAGCTTTCGCCCTCACCTGGGCTTGCTCTGTGGCACTAGAACGCCTTTGCTCTTGCTGTTTTATCTGAATCTCAAAATTTCCTGGGATTTCCCACCATCTTTAAGTCCTAACTCCTGAGTCTGGTGTATCAAGTGGTATGTCTTAGGCTGCAAATAACAGGCCATCCAGCTCCCTGTGGCTTCAAAAACGCGGGAACTTATTGTCTCCTTGGTAAACAGAAATCTAAGGGTTGAGCTGGTTTGGGGTTGGTTAATTCAGCAGCCCAGCAAAGCCACTGAGGACTCTGCTCTTTTCCTGCCTCTGCTCTGCCTTCCCTCTGGGTGGGTCCTCTGCGGGCCCAGGTGGATGGCTGCAGTCCCAGGGTCCTGTCCGGACCCAGGAATGACTCAAGGAAGAAGATGCCATTTCTCGCGCATGTGCCCCTTAGGAGAGGGGAAGCCTCTGCCAGCAATCCTCCCACAGATTTTCCAAATCTCACTGGTCATATTTAGGTCACATATCCCATCCTCAACCACTCACTGGCAAGGGGAGGGGACATTGTGACCAGATTAGATTAACTGGGTGGGAGTGGAGCAGATGTAGAGTTAACCACCTAACCTCAACGCCTGGCATTCCAGGACCCCCACAGACCTCTCTGGGCATCCTCTACCATGCCCACCCCCTCCCCCAGGTTCTCCCTCTGCCTAGACAGCCTCCCTACATCCCCCGGGCTCCTGGAAAACCCTACTCACCCTTCAGGCGTCACTTCCTCCAGGTGGCCTTTACCCACCCTGTGGCTGAGTTAGAGGCCTCTCCTCTATTCTCACAGCCCATTGTCCTTATAGGTGCATCTATTGTGGACCTCCTATGTGGCAAGTACTGCGTTAGGGGCTGTATTTACGTCACTGAATGCTCATGACAATCCTAGAACTGGTAGTAGCATTCTCATTTTAAGGGCAAGGAAACTGAGGCTCAGAGTCAGACCATTTAATAGCTAATCTCTTCATCCTCATGCGTGGTTCCTTTCAGCAGGTGCTGTTGGCTGCACTAGCCACTAGGGACTAGGGCTGGGCCTGCTTCTGACAGGAACCACTGGCTCTTCCTCCAGCCCAATGATGCATTCAGTAGTGGATGATCCCAGAGAGGCTGACTGAACTGCAATGTGAATCAGATCTCAGGACAGTAACTGGCTTCTATCCATCCTTCCATCCATCTACCCAATCACCCTCCCAACCAACTGTCCATCTGTCTGTTTGTCCCTCTGTCCATGCGTCCACCTATCTGTTCATCCAGCCACCCATCCATTTGTCCCTTTGTCTGTCGCTCCATTCTTCCACCTACCCATCCACCTATCCACTCCCTCATCCATCTGTCCATCCGTCTGTCCATCCATCCAGTCAACAAGTATGTACTGAATACCTAAGTGCCAGGTGCAGTGTTAGGCATCTGGGATAAAATGATGAGCAAAAACTAGATTTGGCCATCCCTACATTCAGAAGCCAATTTCCCCATACCATACACAGCCTAGGGCAGCGAGAAGCCAAAGATGACAATCCCAATGCTATGCTCTCAGTTCCAGAATGCCTTTGGGGTCAGAGAAAGGAATTTCTGACCAACCAACTGAGTAGAGTTCGTGTACCCCAGCAGCAGCCAGGTGGGTGGACTTTTCAGCATTGCTCTTAGAATCAGATTGTAATGGGGACGAGAGTTCTTGTTGTTTCGTGTTCTTGCCCTCTCTCGCAGTCTATCCCCAAAGAGTGGAGACTCTCCTCCCTCTGCTCCTCCATGCCAGCCACCTTCAAATAATTTGTATTGTACAACTCACCAGGAGATATTTTTTGAGCACAGTACCCTCAACATATATACATTTATGTATAAATTATATGCATATACCAAAGACAATTCATTTAACAAATATTAGCAATGCTTAGTTTCTTTTGTATTCGTTAGATTGTACATCTCCAGATATTTTATTTGGCATATCCAGTTGGTATCTCCTGTTCTTACATAAAAAAGTATTGCCTTTTATTCCCCATTCTGTTTCTGTGTGGGCAGGATCGGAGCATGAGCACAGGGGATCAGAGTCTGCAGTTGCTGGAGAAAGGGGGACACTCAGGCAGAGTGCTGGGGAGAGGAGGCAGAGATCTGGAGAGCCACTGGGGGTGGGGCGTAGGGGGGCGGGCTGTGCAGGCTGGGGGAATGGCTGTTCCGAGAAGTGTCCTGGCTTAGGAACGGGAGCCCCTCACATGTTCTTTGTGGATGGAGGTCAGGTTTGGACGTCCTTTTCAGGTGCCTTCAGCTTCGGCGTTCCTGAATGTGGCCCTCTGCGAGGACGCAGCGCAGGACGGGGAAGGTTTGTCCTTTAAGTAGTCAAAGAAGAAATGATGGTTTAAGGTAGGTTTCTGAACCTCGGCACTACTGACACTTGGGGCCAGATCATTCTTTGCTGTGGAGACGATGCTGTGCACTGTAGGATGGGTGGCAGCATCGCTGGCCTTTATCCATGAAATGCCGGTAGCACTCCCATTCCCAAATGTGACAACCAGAAGTGCCCCATTGCTAACTGCCCCAGGGAACAGCATCCTCCTGAATGAGAACCGCTGGTTTCCGGAAACAAGTATAAGGATAGGTTATTTCCTTAAGACAAAAATTTTAGAAGTACAATTATGGGATGCAAGGGTATAAACATTTTCTTAAAAATAAATGTAATTTCTAGTTATAAAATTAATGCATTATAGGGGCTGGCCCCATGGCCGAGTGGTTAAGTTCGTGCGTTCCGCTGCAGGCGGCCCAGTGTTTCATCAGTTCGAATCCTGGGCGTGGACATGGCACTGCTCATCAAACCACGCTGAGGCAGCGTCCCACATACCACAACTAGAAGGACGCACAACGAAGAATATACAACTATGTACCGAGGGGCTTTGGGGAGAAAAAAGAAAAAATAAAATTAAAAAAAAATTAATGCATTATAGTTGCAGAAAACTTGGAAAATGCAGAAATCCAAAGAAAAACAAGACTCAGTCCATTGCACCCTCCAGAGATAACCACTCCTAATATTTCATTTTATAATCTTCTGTCATTTTTCTATGCATATAAATAGACATATTTTCTATTTTTAAAAAGAGATGATAGTGCATGCACTGTTTTGGAACGTACTATTTTCATTGAGCGATGTATGGTGACCATCTTTTCATATCAATGAGTATAATTCTACAGCACAAATATTGCTGGCTGCTGATTGCGATGGTATGATTGTATTATAATTTAGTCAATCCCCTATCGCTCCTTAAAACATTTATTTTTATTACACAATGTATGTTTATTGTACGAAAATTTTAAAATTAAAATAACCACAACGTAGCAAGTACATATCGCCCCCAACCTCACCGGTGCCGCTAATCAGTGTTCAGATTTTAGTGGACATCCTTTCTTACATGTCTTCCACAAATGGATTTTTTTGGGGATGTTCTGTTTTATCACTCGCTCTTTTCACTTAATAATACAATGCTGCTGTACAGACTTGTAAAACACCATTACTGATGGCTGCAGAGAATTCCATTGTATGAAAATATGTGATTTCATGTAGCCAATGACTGTCTTAGCTGATACTGAGGCTCCTTATTTTGCCATTCAAAAAACACTGCAATCAAGAGCCTTGCGGCCAATTATTTTCTTAGGACAAATTTCTACAAGAAGAATGAGTGGGTCAAAGGTATGTAAATGGATATGGGTAATATGGAAATGGAAACACAGTTGCTGTCTCACAGCTGTAGCCCTTTATGTTTCCACCAGAAAGTGTAAATGCCCACGTCCCAGTCCTTCTGCCAGCACTGAACGTAATAACAGTAACCACAGAGTGCCAATTTCATAGGTGAAAAATGATAGCTTGTTGTTTTAATTTGCATGTACTTGAATACTAATGAGGAGGAACATTTTTTCAAATGCCTTTTGGTATTTGTATTTCTTCTATTGAAAATCATTCACATTCTTTGCTTATTTTTCTATTTGTATGTTAATCTTTCCTTGACTATTTATATGTTAAGGATATTAACTCTTTACCTGGATACATATATTGCCATTACTTTCCCAAATTCATCATCTCCTTTCATTTTGTTTTATTTTTCATTTTGTGTATTTCATCTGTTTAAACATCCAGCAGTTTCAGATGTTTATGTTGTCAAATCTGTTACTCTTCCCTTTGGTGACTTTTGCTTTTGGTGTCATGCTTAGCCAGCATTCTCCACCTCAAGGTTTGTGTACACTCATCTATATTTCATGGTTTATTTTTAATTTTTCTTCCTGGAATTTATTTTATTTTGATTATAGGACATTATTGGACAGAACCACTTTTCATCACCCAGGAGCCCCGAGTGAGGACCCGGCTGTGCTCTGCTCCCCAGCCCTCCCGCTTGACCTCAGTGGCACGCTTTTGTATATTTTGGCTTTATAACGAGCTTTCACCTCTGCGAGAGTAAGCACCTCCTCAGCTGACGTCTTTTCAACATTTCCGTCTGTTCAAGAACTAAATCTTTCTAGTCCATTTTGCAATGATTTTTTCAGAGTCAAAAAGATAAAATTCTCATTTGGATTTTGAGTCGAATTGTATCCTATTGAGAGGTCAGTTTGGGTCAAATTTATATAAATGCCATATTAAGATCAAGTCTTGGGCCTGCCCAGTGGCTGAGTGGTTAAGTTTGTGTGCTCTGCTTGGGGCCCCAGGGTTTCGCCAGTTTGGATCCTGGGCATGGACCTGGCACTGCTCATCAGGCCATGCTGAGGCAGTGGTGAATATAGTCCTTACTCAGTAGAGTATTTTTACCAAACTCCCTCATATTTCTAAGAGTTTTCACTTTCTATATTTAAATGCGGTGTGATTTGGTGCATAAAGTTTCCTGACCGTTGGCATGGCTTTCTGTCTGGTCCGCTGCTGTGCAGGAAGCCCCATCTGGCCCTGCTGCCCTCCTGGGGCTGCACCCTGCTGTGGCCCAGCTCCAGTGCCCGTCCTTTGGAAATGTCTCACACGGCAGCATTTTGTTTGCTTTTCTCTTAATAAGAACAGGCGAGCTCTTCAACCGGCTTTGCTTCATGCTCACTGCAAAACAACGAGTTAAACACATACTGTTGTAATTAATAATTTCAGGCTTACTTCTGTCACCTTCCTTTCTGGTTTCTTCTTTGTTCCCCCTTAAGATTCTATTGCCATTTTATTTGCTTTTTATATATTTTGAGGTTTGGAAAGTGCACATATTCTGTTTTTAGCTTAACTAATTTCGGCTCTTTAGACACATTCTTTAGCCTTTATCTTTCCAGTTCTCAGTGTGAGAGTCAAACACAGTATCTTTTGGGGTCCCCCTATTTCAAACAATTATTAGGACTTTTTGGTTGCAAGAGACAGAAATCCAAATCAAACGGCTTTAATTCTGAGTGGAGTACGCTGGATCCCTTAACTGCCAGTGCTGGCTGCAGCGGCTTCTAACAAGACCAGGCCTGGGGCTCCCGGCTTGGCACCTCTGCCCTGTGCGGATGGTATTCTGTAATCACCTGCTTGAAGGCCTGTCTCCCTCCCGGCTGGTGAGTGTGCTGGGGATTCTCCGGCTGGCTCGCAGGCCTTCGAGGTACATGTGGATGTGACAAGCTGGTGTAATGGCAAGTTGGGAGACAGCCAGTGTGCGGACTCGAATACAGGGACTGTCTGCACAGGCACGCGCAGGGTCAAAGGAACTCACAGGTCATGGAGAAATTAGTGACGGCTGGGAGCTGTTGCCACCTTCAGATCTGAAGGGTGACGGAAGGAAACGGTGTTGCCAGAACCCAGGGGAGGAGGAGGAGTGGGGGGGTCCTCAACAGGGGATGCGGTCTGGGAGGAAGGGCTGCAGCCACTCCAGATAAGGGGGCCCAGAGGAGGGCAGGCGTCCCAAGAAGCGTCCCAACCTCTGTGCCTTTCCCTGATCTCTTTCCATGCCTCCCACTGGCCAGTGTCACTGGGAGGAAGTGGAACTGACTGGGGTGTGTGGGGTCAGCCTCCTGGGCACAGAGTGATGGGGCAGATGACAGAGAGTGGTTACCAGCCCGGGGTTGTTTTAGAGACCCTACAAAACCAGAGTGCACAGCAGAGTCTCAGAAGTCCTCTTGCCCCCTCCTCGAGGCCGGAGGGCACCTGCTGCAGCACCAAGCGTCCCACACTGCCGTTTCAGCATCTCCGCCGGGTTGGGGCACGAGACCTTCCTGTGCCACCTTGTCTTCTATCAGGGGAGGTGCTCTCCCTGGAACCCCCAGCCCACTTCTGCACTCAGCACTGGCCTTCGCTGGGACATGCCCACCCCGGCCAACGGCAGGTCCAGACTGTCCTGACGGCCTTAGACAACCACAATCCATCCTCCTCTGACTTGTATCCACCAAAGGGTGTCACAGGGGCAGCAATTCTCAGGCCTCATCCCACCCCATCTGCCAGCAGAAACCGAAGTCGATCTCACCCTCTGCTGATGTTTTGAAAGCAATTTTACTGAGGTGTGATTGACATATAATAAATTGTACTCATTGAAGTACGCAATTCACCTTTTGCAAAGGTGTTCACTCACGTGACCATCACCACAATCAAGCTATAGACGCTTGCATCAGCCCCCAAAGCCCCCTCAAGCGTCACCCCCCCTCAGCCCCAGGCAGCTGCCGGTCTGCTTTCTGTCACTAGAGGACATTCTGTGTTTCCTGGAATTGCGTGCAAGTGGGCCCGTGAGCGTGCTTTTGTGTAAGGCTCCCTCGCTCAGCTGCTGGGTGGAGAGTCACTCTTCTTGTGGCTGCATCAGTGGCTAATTCCTTTTTCTTGCTGAGTGGTAGTCGCTGTATGGACATACCACCCTGGTGATCCACTCTTTGCTTTTTGAAGCCCTTTCTTCACTTGGCTTACAAGAGAAACCCTCCTCCTCAGCCTCCTTCTCTGGTTTCTTTCGTCTCTCTGACCTCTCAGACCCGGGACCCCTGGCTCAGGCTCGGTCCTCGGCTCGTATCTGCTCTGCAGATTCCCGCGGTGACCTCCCCCAGTGTCAGGGCTTCCAACGCCTGGAGAGCCCAGCAGCTCTAGGTCTGCGGCTTCCGCCCGGCTCCTCCTCGGAGCCCCGCCCTGTGCCCACGGCGGCCTCCTCACCTCTCCCACTGAACGAGTCTGTATACTTTCCTCTTGCTGCCGTAATCACCACAAACAGTGGCTTAAGCAATACAAATTCATTCTCTCACAGTGCTGGTGGTCACAAGGCCTCGAATCCACGTGTCAGCAAGGCCTGTTCCTTCCGGAGACTCAGGGGAGAATCTGTTTCCTTGCCTTTTCCAGTTTCTTGAGGCCACCTGCACTCCTTGGCTTGTGACTTCCTTCCCTGCTTCAAAGCCAGCGGGCTAGCATCTTCCACTCTCTCCCTCTGCTTCCTTCTCTGACCCTCTTGTGGCCTTACAAAGACCCATGTGATTAGTTTGGGCACACCCAGATAATCCAGAACAATCTCCCCATCTCAAGATTCTCAATCACATCTGCAAAGTCCCTTTGCCACATGAGGTGATGTATTCCAGGGGTTAAGACATGGATAGCGTTGAGGGGGGCGTTATCCCACCCAGCACGATGGAGCTCCTGACCTTGTCCCCACACGGCTCTCAGGCAGTCTTCCTCCCCTCTGACCGCACTGTCAGCCCTGCCTCCTCTCCCTCCCTCAGACTCCCACAGCCATCCCTCAGCAAAGTTTCTTGGCTCTTCCTCCAAAGTACACCCAGGGCCCTTCCGCTCTCCCTGGCACTGCCTGGAGCCGCGGGCTGTCCCCTGGGTTAATGCAGTAGCCTCCGGCGGCTGCGCACTGTCAGACCTCAGAGTGGCCCGTCCAGCCTCTCCCGGGGTGCTGGCCGCCCCCCACCCCCCAGCGCCCAGGCGCTGGCCACCGCTCTCCTTGCCCAGCCTTGCGCCTGCCTGCGGCCCCCGCCTCCTGGGGAGGCCTTCGGCGCCACGCTCACCCAGCCGGCCTGCCCTCGCCCTGCTCTCTCGCCTTCCGTGGCCCCAGCCCCTCTCCCAGCCCACACGCGGGCCCTGCCTGCTCCAGGGCGCTGGACGCTGCGTCTTCCCCGTGGGGCCGCCAGCCTCAGGAGGGGCCTGGGGGCCTCGGTCCTGGATCGTGACGGGGCTCAGCACACATTTGCGGACAGTGAATGAGGCTCCGGGCCAGTGGGATGGCCCCGAGGGCAGGGCTGCCCTGGCTTCCACGAGCCGGGGCGCAGCTGTGCTGGCAAGTTCGCCCTTCAAGTTCGCCCTTCAGCCCTGGGGTCCCATCTGGGGGCGAGGTGGGCGGGGGAGGGGAGAACCCCAGACGAGAAGGGAGAGCTCGTTATGGCAAGAGTGTTGGGGTGCGGCGAGGTGGGCGGGGCTCTGGAGGGGACTGTCGTTGGCCAACAGGGGGCGCACTGCAGGTGGCTATTGCCCACAAGCAGGAGGGTCTGGTCATTGTCCACCGTGTGGGGACTTTTGGGAGTGTGTGTCTGGGGTGTGATTTGTACGTGTATTTATGAGTGTTGAGTGTGTGTCTGTGTGAGCATATGTGAGTGTGTAAGTATGTGTGTTTGACAGCGTGAGCGTCTGTGTATGCGTGCGTGTGCAGGTGTGTGTGATTTGTGTCCTTGTGGATTCCCGTGCATTGAGCGTTCCTCTCGGTGGGCATGTCAGGATGTGTTTTGTGAGCTGTGTGTTTTTGTGTCTGGGTGTGTGGAATATCTTGGAGTGAGTGTGTAACCTTGTACGTTTGGGTCTGGGTGTCCCTGGTTCTCTGTGAACCAGTACACACATGTATAAGTGTGTGTGTCTGTGTGAGAGTGTGTGAGCAAATACAGGTCTAAGTGTCCACCTGTGTGTTGGTGTGTGTTCATGTGCATCTGAGTGTGTCTCCACGGACATACGTCTATCTCTACGTGAGTGTGTCTAGGTGGGTTTTGGGTCTGGATGTGTGTGTGTCTGGTGTCTGGGTGTGTTGAGTGAGCATCTGGGAGTAACTGTCTGTGTCCATGAGACAGTGTGTGAGTGAATGCGGGTCTCTGTGTCCAGTGTGTGTCCATGTGTGTCTCTGGGTCCAGGTGTATGTGTGTGTAAGTTGGTGCACATGCGACTTGTATGTGAGTGGTCACGTCTATGTGTGGCCCGGGTGGGTGCTCCTGTCAGCCCCATCCAGGTGTGCCCTCAGGTAGGGGCGCTTGTGCCCTGGCAGCCCTGGCCTGCCAAGCCTTGCACCCCCCTCCCCAGGCGGGTCTGCTGAGAGACCTGCACACTCTTGCTGTCACCAAAATCCTTGTCACCAGGCGTAGGACTGGAAAGCAGCGAGCACAGAGGGCCCTGGAGCTGGCTCCCTCTCCTGACCCACCCGCCTCCCCCAGTGCCTGGCCCCTCACTGTCACCAGGGCTACTGCTGGGTTAACTGATGGCAGTGAAAAACCCATTAAGCGCCTGCCTCTCCCAGTCATCTGTTATCGGTTCCCTCCTCTGCCGTCGCCTGGCTGACGCGCACTCGCTCTTCTTCACATAATTGAAGAAAGTTTCCCCATCACCTGCTGTCTCTGAGGCGGCCTGGCCCCGCGCCGCCTCTCGCCCCTTTGCAGTCACGCGCTTTGGTTTCTTTCCCTCCTCCTTAAGAAGCTGACCTAATTTCCACTCTCCATCATTTTCTCCCAACCTTGAAGCCTGCTTCCTCTGAGCCTGGGTCCCACCAAACCATTTGGACGAGTGGCCGCAGGAAGAGCGGCTCTCCCTTCTGGAGCGGGGTCTGGGCTGGCAACCCGCTGTCTCGGGGGAGGTCCAGGGCCCAGGGGACCCTTCTTGGCCACGTGCCTGGAGATTGTGCAGCTTCTGAGCCCCTGAGCCTGCCTGAGCTTGATGAGCTGCGTCAGCTTCGTAGGAGGTGACATGGAGGGCTCCAGGCACAGTGCCGCCCGAGGTGGGCCCCCGTGGGGCTCCTGGCCCTCCTCTCTGCTCCGTCTGAGTGGACCTGGGGCTGACGGGCTCCCGACGAACATGACCACAAACACAAGCTCTTTGCCTTTCTCCCTACAGCTGGCTCCTCCCAGGGGTGAGTCTTAAGTGGCCCCCAGAGGATGGCCCAGCCTGAGGCTTTCTCTTCCTGCCAGGGGCCTGAAGGTGGCAGGTTGGTCTCCCTGGCCCCCTGCTGCAGCCCAGGGCTCTCCCACCCCTCACATTGGCCCCTGAGCCTCCTGCTTCCCCTGGGGGACTCTCTCCCCACAGGACCCACCGTATCCTGCAACATGGACAACACCCCAGCGAGCCTCGCTGGCCTCCTTGTAAGAAGCAGGGGCCAAGCCTTGTCCTGGGTGGGGCTGGGTTCTGGGGAGGCCTGCAGTGCCTGCGGGGCGCGAGAGGGCGGTGTCCACTCAGTGCCTTGGGCTAGGAAACCAGGTGCAGCCGCAGTGTACACGACCCCGTTGCAGGAGCACCCCAGCAACGCCCTCACATGCCCTGCTGCCTGCTGCAGGCTGGCTGGCTGGAAACTGAGCTGGATAGAGCTCAGGCCCCACCCTGATACCGGCCACCCAGGAGGCCCCGGGGTGTGAGGCTGCAGGGTGCAGCTTGCCAGCAATTTGGGGGCTTTCCTGGCATTTAACTCGGCTTCTCCCTGCCCCCTAGCCCCCTGCCCCTCTGCCTGCCCTGCAGACCTCAACCCCCTGCCTCTTTCCATCCCCATGCCCTCCACACTGTCAGAACAGTGCTCCCAAACCCCCAGGGGGGCAGCAACTGCCAGAAGGACCAGCTCTGGCCATGCCCACTACCACCCATGTCCCTCTGGTGCCCTTCCACTTGGTCACTCTGGGAGGGGTCAGAGTCTGGGCCTTCTGCTCCTGCCAAGCTCCAGAGCGCCTTCCTGTGCTCCAGGACCCAGGGCTGATGTGGGAACCAGCCTGCACCCAGCCGTGTCGGGCTTTCTCAGAGCGGGGACGTCTGCATCGCACATGTCCCTCAGGCCCAGACGCCCACTGGGTAGCCAGCGGCCAGGTGTGTGAGGAGCCGCCCAGGCCTGCAGCCTGCCCCTGGCATCAGCACGGCCCTGGCGCAGCGCAGCCCTCGGGGCCTCGGAGGAGGCCAGCGGGAGTAGGTGGAGCACTCCTCCCCCTCTGTCCCCACCACCGGGCCACTGTGACGCCACTGCAGCCTGCCATCACCTGAGCCAGCCCACAGGGCGTCCTGTGCCTGTGCCAGCTCGACAGCACCCTCTGCCCCACCCCCACAGTGGGCTTCATTTGGAGCTGCCCCCTTTGGGCCACGTCAGCCTGCTAAGACGGCATATGTCATCCCCGAGTTAGACAGGCCGAGGACATCATGCTTCAGCGTGACAGCTGGGTCAGACGAGCAGCTGGCTCATCTCGGCACTAACTTCATCTCCCTGCTCCTCAGTTTCCTTGTCTGTAAAAGGAGATGGTAGGCATGCCGGTTCCTACCACAGCAGGCTGTTGGGAATCCGGTTTAAACAAGTTAGGAAATATAAGCCACCTGCAAGAAGTATGCGGGCATACGGTAACACTTCCATCATGGCCCTGTGTCCCACCTCTCGTCCTCACCAGGGACCACCACGTGTAACTCTCCTCCAGGGCCTCTAGCGGCCCCTTGTTCCTGCCCTCGACTTAGAGAGGAAGGGTGAGCTGCTCCCAGGTCACGGCCAGTCTGCAGATCCACTTAACCTCCTGCATAAAGGCATCTTGTTTTCCCATTTTTATTGAGGTTCCATGCGCTAAGGGCACCAGTCCTCCACATACATATCCACTTGGGGAAGCCGACCCCGATCACTAGAGGGGATGTTGCCTGCACCCCAGAAGGGCCTGGAGAGAGGCCTGCCCATAGAGCTAGCCCCTAGCTTGACCCGTCTGACCAGAGGGCTCTGGTGTAGGCTTCTGGCCGCTCCCACTGACCATCACGTTTGTGAGCCCCCTTACGGGGTTGGTGAACAAGCCTTTGCTCTGCGTTGTTGTTATACAATATTACAATGTATGAATACACCCTGCAGCATTTTGAAAAATTTTAATTGATTGGCAACAATTCAGCAGATTTCACATAAAATACAGATATCTGACTTGTCTTGGAACTTTGGGAGCTCTGGCAGCACTGGGTCCGTGTTCCCAAGCAACGGTGCATGGTGGCGCTCGGTAGGGCTGCCACCCAACTGAGCCACAGTCCCGCCTCTTGCTACTGTGGCCCACACCTGGGACGTCTTCCCCTAGTGCATCTCCAGCCTGGAAGGCCTGGAGGGGCCATCTCGTCTCCACAGCTGTCTCCTCCAGAGGGCTCACTGATTGATTTATTGATTTCAAAAGTGGCCAGCAATCCCTCTCTCCCCTGTACACACGCCGCTTCACAGTAGGGCTCTGAGGTTCCTCCCACCCGTCCGGGGTCTACCTCTCCACCTCTGGAGTGGCGGCTCGGTCATGTGACTTGTTTGGCCAATGGGACATTAGCAAACATGATGCTGCCAGAGCTGGAAAACCACCTGTGCACTGGGGCTTGGTCTCTCTCGTGACACTGGAACCTGGGACTGTCGTGGGGACAAGCGTGGGCTCATCTGCAGCTAGAGGGAAAGAAGCCCAGTGGAGAACTGAGGTGCTGCAACAACTGAACTGCCGACCTCCAGGTGTGACAGCGAGCCCCTGGAGAGCTTTCTGCTGACCA
The DNA here is from genome assembly GCF_037783145.1 of Equus przewalskii. NCBI lineage: Eukaryota > Metazoa > Chordata > Mammalia > Perissodactyla > Equidae > Equus > Equus przewalskii. Next base: position 1,210,236 of record NC_091845.1, read on the forward strand.
CAGATCCGTGGGACAGCCTGGCAGAGTCGGGTCAGACCAGCACCCAGCTGGCCTACAGAACAGGATGCTGAATGAGAAATGGCCACTGTTTTCAGCCACTGAGTTTCGGGATGGTTTGTTACACAGTAACAGCTAGGGTACATGTATACACTGCTGGGGGCAGGCGGCGCCCCTGGAGGGCCCTGGAGAAGTCTCTGCTCCTCCTGACAAGGTGCGATCCCCTGCCCAGCGCCACCTCTATGGGACTGTCCAGCAGCCCCGCCCCCATGCCTGTTCCAGGGGACCTGGGCCCTCTGGATCTGCAGGGCGGGCTCTGCTGACCGTCATGGGACACTTGGGGGGCCTGGGAGCTGCACTGTCAGGATCTCTCTGCCACGCCTCTCTTGGTGCTCAGAAGCCAACAAGGGCTCTTCCTGGAAGCCCAGCCCCCGACCTGTGAGTCCTGTTGGACTTGTCTACTCCAGCACTGGCCTTAGACATGGCGGCCCACTCTTGCCCGGCGCCACCCGGCCTGCTGCAGGGCCCCTGCTCCCTGTCCCTGCTGGCCCGGGGGCGGGGCTCCCAGACCCTCATCTGGGCCCACTGTCTGACTTGAGACCAGGGGTGCTTTGCTAAATATTGAGCAGTGTGTGGTGTGAGCACTGCCCAATCAGAACAGACACTGAGGGTGTCCAATACCTGCCTGCTCGTGTCCCGAGCTCCTCCATGCCACCTCCCAGCACACACACACACACACACATGTGCACACATGCAGCCATGCACGTGCCCCACTGCACAGCCAGTCTCACTCCCAGCCCTGCTGCCCAGCTGTCCTCCAGGTAGGGAGAGCGGACATGGCTTTCATTTTCTCATCTGTACAACGTGGAGATTGGACCAGCTGCTCTGTAAGGAGTCTGGCTGACCGGCTGTGTTGTCTCTTCCTTCCCTTACTGTGACGGGGTGCCTTGGTGCTGCTGGTTTCTGGGCCTCAGTTTCCACATCTTGCAATGGATCTCCCAGCTCAAAGTGTCCGTCTCAGGTCCTGGAGCTGGTGTGCAGCATCCTGGACTGCAAAGGCCCAGAGCTGCATGCCCGAGAGGCGACAGTTTGAGAGAGCCGGGGCAGTAATGGACAGTGCCTGCCCCACCTGCAGCTCTGAGAGGAGCCGAGGAGACAGAGATGTGGCCCTGTGTTGTGTTCATTCATTCCAGACCAGGCCAAGGCCTTTGCACACAGACTAACCCCTTCCTGGAGCCGTCTTCGTCCTCCCTCACCCAGATGGTGCCTCAGGTCAAGATGCCTCAGACCTGGGAAAGCCCCCCTGGCCTCCTAGAGCCGCTCTGGAGCTCTCAGAGGGGGCCCGCCAGGGTTGCCTGGTGTCCCGCGCCAGGGTTGTACTCGGCAGAGCGGCCGTGTGACGGTTTGGTGAGCGTGTTTGTCTTACACTAGACCGTCAGCTCCATGAGGGCTGGGCTCACCACTGCTCACCTTCTGCTCACCACTGCCTCCCCAGAGCCTGGCGAGGGCCCCTCACACAGTAGGCGCCCAGTAAATATTTTCTAGATGGATGGACAGTTGCACGGAGGGCTTCTGAGCTGGGCAGGCCTCCCGCCGTGAGCATCCCCACCGCCTCTCTTTCCAAGGCTGCTCTGGCCCCATCATCATCGCTGGGCTGTGCCGGGGCAGGAGGTGTCAGCGAACTGAGACGGATCGTCAAAGTGACAGGCGCTTCTTAGCTGCAGGCGTGCCCCGGGCCCGGCTGGATCGGCTGTTCCAGCAGCCCGTTTCCTGGACTAATTGGGGAAGGGGAGGGGTACCAGAGCTGGGAGCCTCGCTACTCTGGGCTCAGAACAAAGGCACAGAAAGCTCACTCATGACAATGGTGAACCGGTGTGTGTGTGTGTGTGTGTGTGAGAGAGAGAGAGGAGGGTGTCTAGTGAGCAGTGACTGGATCCGTGTGTGTGCGCGCGCATGAAGCACTGTGGGTTTGCCCTGGCGCAGAGCTCCTCCTTTCCATGCGGGCATGGAGGGCTGTCCTTTTCAGCCGGCAGCCCCGCGACAGCCTGCACCTCTCCAGCTCGGTCAGCTTACCTCCACCCCGGCTTCTCTGAGGAAGGACAGCTCCACCAAAGTCGTGGCCTCCTGACCGTCCAGCCCCTCCTCTGGGCCTCCTGCTTTATCGTGGCTCACGGAGACCAGCCCCCTGGCACATTCTGGGCACACTTGAAGCTTCTCAGATGCCATCAGACTGGATGGCGAGGATCCCTACCTGGATCCTGGTGACGCAGTGGTCTTCCTCTCGAGACCTTCTAGGCAGCTCCTCGCTTTAGGCCTCGTGCCCCTCAAGGGGCCAACAGGACGCTGCTTTTGCTAGGGTGATCATATCATGTGACATGGCCACTTTTGTGAATGAAACGGGGCGCTGTTGATGGTTACATGGAGCAACGGAAACCAAGCAGGACTGTCCCAGGCCAATGGGGCGAGGGCTGCCCATCCACTGTGCCCATCCAGGCCACTGCCCTGTCCGGCAGGCGCCGTCTCGGGCTGCGCCGTCTCGGGCTGCTCTGGCCAAGCCCTGCCGTCTCCTCACCTGCACAGGGCTTTGCCCGCCCCAGGCCAGAGGGGCAGGAGGAGGGGAGCCTGCCCCCGGAGGGGGCGTCCACTCTTCCCAGCACGCTCACCTTTGGAGCAGCTGCTCTGCACTGGGGCGCTGCTGGGCTGGGGCAGCCACGGGACACACTGGCCCCAGGCCCTGTCCTCCCAGAGCTTAAGTTCTAGGGGCTCGAGGAGCGGAAGGCAGACACAGAACCAAGGACAAGCGCCAGCCGTGGGGAGTACCGTCAAGGGAGAGCAGGTGCCACAGGTGCCAAGAAGGCTTCTGGAAGGGTGCCGAAGCCGAGAGGAGGGAGGGTAGCACGTGCTAGTCCCCAGGCACATACATGCACAGCCCTGTGCCCGGTGAGGGTGAATGAGGCTGGGAAGAAGGGGGGGCTGTGGGAGTGGGGAGGGCATGGGGGCTCTGAAGGGCCGGCCATGGTGAGTGTGGGCCCTTTTCTCCTCCAGCTGTGTTGGGGGGTGGGGAGGCCAGGAGGGGCCAGGGCAGGGGCCGAGAAGAAGGGACGCGCAGGTCCCATGCTGGGACCAGGGTTGGGGGATGGAGTGGCAGCCAGCACTGCAGGATCAGGGGAGAGCACTGGACGCAGCCACACGTTGGCCATTTGGAGCATCCCTGGGCCTGGGTTTTGGATCAGACAGGAGATGGCCCTTGTCTAGAGGGACAGAGAGGAGCCCAGAGGGGTCAGACTTGCCTGGCCACCAGCTACCAGGGCCGGGCCCTGGGCTACATGCGAGGCTGGGCTGAGCTGGGCCCACAAGTCCAGGCCACATTATCAGCTAGGGTCAAGCTCTGTAGGGTCCCCTCCAGGTGCCTTTTGTGTGTCTCCCTCTTGCCAAAGGCATCATGGGTGAGCCAGAGGGAGTTCTTGCTCCCGCAGGGAGACCCCAGGCACAGGCACCCTGGAGACAGCGAAATGGGCATGTCCTCCCCAGTCTGTGCTGGGCTCTCAGCTCCACAGAAGGGAGCGGGCTAGGGAGCGGGCTAGGACCGTGCCGCGGGCAGCTGACGGGACCAGGCCAGGCCTTCTCCACAGAGTTGGTCAGACTGAGTGTTGAATGAAGCAGCTGGGTCCTCCTCACTCAGGGCCCGTCGCAGCCTGAGTCCTTGGGACACTGTGTCTGTCAGGACTGGGGGCCCCTCAGCTCTTTGGACCTGCTGCCCTCACTTGTTGGTAGGAGACCTGGGCCGGGCACAGGGCAGGCTCTGCAGCGGAGCTGGGAGCTCACAGCTGCCCCTTCTCCTTCTGCCCTGGGCTGGTGGGCCCTCCTTGCTGAGGCTCTGGGGGTCATGCCTCTCCTCCTCCCTGAGCGGGATGCGGGGGGCCTGCAGCCGGTGATGGCCTGACATGGGGCTCGGGGTTCAAACTCCTGTCTCCTTGCCTCGGGGTGGGGCAGCTCTGGTGCTACTCAGGCTCCACCCTCCCATGGGGTGGGCAGAGGCAGACAAAGCTGAAGCGCCACCCCTCCCGGCCTCTTTCCTTCCCTCTCCCTTCCCTCACCCCTCCTCCGGAGAGCCTCCCGCAGCCTGGCTCCAGCACAGGGCCCGGGGCGCTCCTAGGAAAGCTGCCAGCGGGCCGGGGCCACTTGTTGCACAGATGAAACAGGGAACGAACCTGGGGAGGGTGGGCCTGCCTGAGGCCACGTGGGCCCTGGAGGCAGAGCTGGAGGGGCCTTTGGAAGCACTGCCCCCCTGCACGGAAGAGAAGTCTGGGGGTAAGGGGTGCCCAGGGGTCTCAGCGAGGTCAGAGCCTGTCTTAGCACTGCTGCCTGTCTTCTCAAAATGACTACTTATTCAACAAGGAAACATCATTTCCCAGATCAAAGATTAAAGCAGCAGCCGCAGAGGGAAGTGTCCCCCCGCCCAGGAGAAGGCGCCCGGTGAGTGATAAGTTGGCCATGCTCCGTGGCTGCGAGGCTGCGACACTGAGGAGCCCGGGCCTGGGCACACTGCTGCAGGCTCTCTGGGCCCCTCAGGGCTGCGGGGCCGGACCTCCAGGGACTAGAGTCCTCAGGGGTGGGGACACCCCCGGGGACAAGGTATGGGGGATTTGGAGAAGCTCCCCATGGTGGTCCTGCATCCAAGGTCCACCCTCCCCGTCCTGATAGGGGAGCAGGACCCGGGTGCCACCTGTCTCCTCTGTGTCTGTGTCCCCCAGGCCCTGCCTAGGACAGACCACACGTGGGCAGTGGGCAGATGGGCGGATGCAGCCATGAGGGAGCTATCTTGCTTTCCTCCACAGCCAGCCAGACCCAGGAGCCCAGAGGAGATGGGTCCTTGTGAGGGGAGGTGAGCTGTGTGTAGTCCATCCTAGCACAGGGAGGGGCCACCCCGTGGGAGGGACTTCAGAGCTCAGTAGGGGGTCTGAGAAGAGGGGCCTGGGGGAGGGAGAGGCAAGAGGGGGCGGGCAAGGGCCCCAAAGCCGGGCTGAAATATGGCCCTTCTGACCAGTGCCGAAGGAATACACTCCCCTCTCCCTCTCCCCTTGCCCCTCCCCTCTCCCCCCTCCTCTCTCCCTTCGCCTCTCCCCTTCATTCTCCCCTCCCCCTCCCATCTGGCCCTTCTTCTCCCGTCCCTGTCCTCTTCTCTTCCTCCTCCACACCCAGGCCTAGGCTGCCTCTGCCAGGGCAGCTATTTGGGGACATCCTAATGAAAGGATGCAAATGACATGTAATGCTGTGCCCACTGCCAGCCAGGTGCCACTGCAGGTCTGCCCGCCTCAGAAGTGTCCTTGCTTGGAGGGCTGTGCAGCGCCTGGTCCGTGCCCAGCCGACCCTGCTCCCCACCCGCAGCTTCAGCAGGTGCTCTGGGCTCCAGGCACATGACTTGGGCCACGGTCTGAGAACACACCACTGGAGTGTAGACTCAGTTTCTACATCTGTACAATAGGAATAATAATGCCCAGGTCGAAGTGCGGCTGTGAAGATTAAAGATCCTGTCGGGTCTGGGTCCCATGGAATGGAGCGGTGGCAGTGGGCAGAGGATGCAGCTTCCAGCAGCGGGAGTGGCGGGAGCAGGCGTGAGGGTGAGCAAGCAGGTGGCACTGTGGGCGCCAAGGAGGCTCTGGAGGGACAAGTGCCCCCCTCTCAGCACCAGAGCCCGTGTGGGAGGTGGGAGTGGGGTGAGGAGCCCTGGAGGTGGGACTGACTCAGGGTGGGAGGTGGGGTGCCACAGAAGCTGAGTTTGGGGGGAGGTGATGGGAGAGCGTGCACGGGGGGGAGATGCAGCGAGAAGATGCCAGGCAGTCCAGGCAGAGGTTGGAGGAGGCCTGGCGGGGCAGGGCTGGGGTTCGGCCTCCCCTCCCCCTCCTATGCTGGCACCTCAGGACCCTCATGGCACTGCAGAGGCCCGTATCACCCTGGTCTCGGGGTCTCAGGCTCTTCCCGGCCTACCAGAGAGCTGTTCCTGCCCAGTGAGCCTGAGCTCTGGGTCCCCCACCTGGCCCTCTGTGTGGTCCTGGGCCAGGGAGCCAGACTCCCGGAGGCTCGGTCTCTCTTCCGCAAACCGTGACTTCATGACAACAGCGCTGCTCCTCCCGGTCGGTAAGGGTCGAAATGGGCACATGGTGCAAGCCTGGTGCTCAAAGGCCCCTGCCTGTGGGGTGGAGCACCTGCCATCCTCTCGGAACCCCTGGCGCTGCTGGTAGGTCCCCTCAGGCTTCTGGGGAACCTCGCCGAGTCCTTGGTTCCTCCCTGGAAATTGGGGGTGGTAGTGATAACAGGGCCCAGGTCACAAGGCTTTTACGTAAATGAGTTTCCTGTGAAGAGCTTGGCACGTAGTCCCCAGCTGTGAATGACCCCACTTTCCCTGCCCAGCCTCTCTGCAGCCTCTAGGGCTGGTCCGGCGCAGCGCGGGTGGAGGGCATCTACAGAACAGCGTCTTACAGGAATTAGATGTAGACTGGGCGTGGGCTTCCTCTTCCTGTGGGGCAGAATGATAATTAGGGAATAGACACGGAGGGTGTTAGCTTTCAGGGGCCCTTAGGAACGTGGCCTATTAGGGAAACTGAGGCCCATGTGGAAGGACTTCTCCAAGGCCCCAAGCTGCCTTCCCAGACACAGGGCGGCCTGCTTGCAGTTCCCACGAGAAGGATAACCTGGCCCTGAGCCGTACTGGGAGCTGTCTTTCCTTGAAAACCTTGACAGGTTGCTGCCGGGCCACATCACGCGACTGCCCGCTGACAGGCAGGCCGTGGAGCAGACCTCGCCGTCTCCCTACACCGACAGTATGGCCACAGATAAGAGTGGAGGAAACATGGAACCCTTTAATGCATTTGCTAACAGCTGCCCTGTTTACAGGCGCCAGGCCAAGCGGGGACCTCAGCATTCATGAAGCCACCATCCACCTGAGCCATCCCGGGCAAACCCCTCCCTCTCCGGGCCTCAGTGTGTCCTCTGTAAAAGGAGCAGTCCCCACTGGAGGGCCTAGAAGGGGCTGGCATTCTGTGCATTGATGCGTGAGGACCTGTAGCGTGTGTGTGAATGCAAGCACACACACACACACAAACACAGCCCCGACTGGGAGAAGTCAACTGTCAAGCACAGTGTCTTAAAATGTGCTTATTTATTTGGCTTGTTTGTGCCCTATCTCCTTGGCTGCCTTTATAAATATTTATCAATGTTGTTGCAGTGACATTTCCTGGGAGGAGGTGAGAATGGGAGGGGAGGAAAGGATGCCAGAGGGGAGCTGACAGGCTGATGGAGAAGGGGCCGAGGCCCTAGCCCCAGCAGTGGGCAAGGAGGGAGACGGGGCGGGGCTCCCAGGAGGAGGGAGAGGATCGAGTTGGAGACCTGACCCAGGACGTACCTGCTTGGATTTGAAAGTGGGACTCAAATTTCGGGTGAAGATGAATCAGGACTACGAAAGCCATGTGCCTTCTGCCCCTGCAGAGTGACCAGACCTTTCACCATCCACATGGTTATTTATTAAACACCAACAGTTGGCACTGACTTGCTGTATGCTAAGCATGGTTTTGAGTATTTACTTATTTAATCCTTACAAACAACTCTGTGATGAAGGGACAAGTCTCCCGGTTTTACAGACGAGGAAACCAAAGCGCTGGTGTTTACTTCCCTGCCCAAGCCACACGCTTTTGAAGCCCTGAGCTGGGATCTGCGTGTTGGCAGCTGTTTGCAGAGCCCCTGCCCTAACTACCACTCCACCTGCATGTTTCTCTTGCTTTTCTAACTCACTCCATACCCAGCCGGCCCTGACCTTGCTCCTGGGGCAGCAGAGAGGACCGAGACCAAGCCCTCCACCTGGAGCAGCTCAGGGTCTCACGTGGTGGCCAAGGGCAAGTCAACATGAGAGTGCCACTGAGTGGTGGGTGTTGAGAGAGTGGGGCACTCAGGGCCAGCTGGCTGACCGCGGCTGGCCCGGGAAAGGAGCGCCCTCAGTCTGCAGCGAGAGGAGAGGCCTGGGGGTCTTGGCAATCAAAGAGGCGTCTGAAATTTTGAACCTGAGAAACAGAGGGAAGGTGGAGGCTGCATCAACCAGCTTTTACTGCATAACAAACCAACCCAAAACTTTGTGGGTTAAAATACTCACCGTTTATTTAGTTCATGACTCCATGGGTTCTTGCTGGGCTTTCTCATGTCTGGGGCCTCAGCTGAGATGGTGGGCCTTTCTTTTGGGGTCTCTTGGGGACAGCAGGTTGTCCTCGGCCCCGTCACACACTGGTCTCAGGGTTCCAAGAGTGAGATTGGAAACATGCAAAGCCTCTTGAGGGCTCGGGCTGGAACTGGCACAATGTTGTTTCTAGTATATTCTATTAGCTGAAGGGGTGGGGAAACACACCCCGCTTTTTGATGAGAGGAGCTGCAAAATCATATGGCAAAGGGCAGGGGTAGGAAAAGAAGGTGAGGATTGTGGACCACACACAGATCACGCATAGTGATGAAAGTCTGGGAGGAGGGGAAGAGGGTTGTTGCTCAGCTCAGTTTAGGACATAATGATGCTGGGCATGTTGATGGGACCCGCAAGAGGAAGTAACAAGTGCAGCTCTGGGGATCTGGGGTTCTCAGTGTAAATCATCCAGAGGTGGCACCCACAGTCCCCAAATGCCTGCTCACCGTCCCTGCTGACCCTTCCTGGTGCTGACTGGCCCCAGGGCAGCCCCTTCCCACCTGCCATGACCTTGAGCCTGTGTTCTGCCTGCTGGATCGGATGTCCATTCACCTCTGACACTGGGGTGAGAGGCCTGTGCTGAGATCCGGGGCCCCTGAGCCCTGGATGAGCTGTGAAGACGTGAGCTTTGGAGCCAGGTGCCCTGCGTCCGGGTCCCTGTCCTGCTCCTCGCTCACTGTGGACCCCTCACAGATTCCTCCCCCCACCAGAGGCTCAACTCCATCATCTTCAAAGGCGAAGACTGATGCTGCATGCCCCCCGTCCTCGTGAGGATCAGACGGTGGGCACATGGCTCCCGGCGAGAGACCCGGCACAGGGGGCCTGACGCCTCCACCCTCGTCACCTGTGCGAGCCCAGCTGGCCAGGCCTGACCGTGAACCCTGCCTGCTGTCCCTTTTTTGCTGCGCCTCCAGCAGCCCTTGACCCATCTCACTGGTGTCTGCCGGTCCCCTGGGTCCATGGAAACTTCCCTCTTTTTCCTGCCTTGGGGGTTGTGGATGGTGTTACCAGATAAAGGACTCTGAGCTAAATTTGAATTTCAGATCAACAATGAGTAATTTTTTTTAGGAAAGGTATGTCCTATCCAATTATTTATTGTTTATGTGAAATTTGAATGTAACTTTGGTGTTCTTTGTTTTTATTTGCTGAATCTGGCCATCCTGGGGTTTGGGGTGAGAGCTGCCCCCTGTCCTGGATTTCAAAGAGCTGCCTGGCAACCTCCACCTTGTGATGGCTCCTTTGCTGTGCAGCCTCCAGCAAGAGGCTCACTGGGATGAGGGTGGGGGGCTGAGTGAGGCTGACCAGGCCCGAGGAGAAGAGATTTGCTGCTCGACGGCTGGGGGAGAAGGGTGAGATGGGGCTTTGGCCGGCAGGGGAGACAGCCAATCAGCACTTCTGTGTTGCTGGCCCGGGGGGAGGCCAGGGGGCCCTGACACAACTCCTCTCTTAATGCCACCTGCTCCATCTGGACACCAGGTTGGCGTCTCCACCTTTACACGGCGAGGCTGATCCCTGGCGACCCCTCTTCTTCTCCCTTCTTCTTTCAGGCACTCAGACCTGAAGGCTTGACGTCATCCTAACCCATCCTCTCCCCCTGGCCCCACATCTGGCCAGCCTCACCTTCAAGGTGTACCTGGACTCTGAGCACTTCCCCCCACTCTGCTGCTCTGCTGTCTCCCCAGCCACCACCATCTCTCCCTGGCTGTCTCGCAACAGCTTGCTTCCTCCCTGGGCTCCTCCTCCCCACTGCTCCCCTCCATCTGGGTTCCCATGCAGAGAGGTCCTGGTCACACCTAAACCAGAGCAGATCTCGCCTCTACTGAAAGCCATGGCTCCATAATGCCTGTGGTGATCCATTCCTCCCACAGCGCAGGCTCAGGACTTGCTCTTGCTGTTTCCTCTGCCAGGAACCTGCACTGCCCTCTGTCTTTCACTTCCTCTAAGTCTTCCCTCTAATGTCACCCTCTCAGCAAGGCCTTCCTTGGCTGCACTATTTAAAATTGCAACTCCACCCCAGCACTCCCCACCTTTCTTGCTTTATTTTTCTCCACAACACAGTCGCCTCCTGATGTACTCTGTAACTTAATGTTTTGTTTGTCAGCTTCCCACAGAATGTGGTATCGATAGGTAGAAGGATTTATGTCTGATTGCTCCTTATTGTGTCCTCTGCCCCTATCACAGAGGGCCTGGTATGCAGTAGGCACTCAACAAATATCTACTGAATGAATGAATGAATGAATGAATGGGTGGATGATGGATGGATAGATAGACGATGAATGGATGGATAATGGATGGATGATAGATGGATGAATGGATGATGGAGGGATGGATGATGAATGGATAGATGATGGGTGGATAGATGAATAGATGATGGATGGATGATGGGTGGATAGAGGGATGATGAATGACTGGATAATGGATAGATGATGGATGGATGGATGATGAATGGATGGATGATGGGTGGATAGAGGGATGATGAATGACTGGATAATGGATAGATGACGGATGGATTGATGATGAATGGATAGATGATGGGTGGATAGATGAATAGATGATGGATGGATGATAAACGGATGTATGAGTGAATGGGTGATGGATGGATAGATGATGGACGGATGGATGATGGGTGGATAGAGGGATGATGAATGACTGGATAATGGATAGATGATGGATGGATGGATGATGAATGGATGGATGATGGGTGGATAGAGGGATGATGAATGACTGGATAATGGATAGATGATGGATGGATGGATGATGATAGATAGTTGAATAGATGAAGAATGGATGATAAATGGATGGATAGATGGATGGATGATGGGTGGATAGATGGATGATGGATGATGAATAGATGCATGATGGATGGATGAATTGAGGATGGATAATGGATGATGGATGATGAAAAGATGGATGAATGATGGGTGATGTATAGATGGATGATGGATGAATATATGGTGAGTGGATGGATGGATGGATAATGATCAGTGGATGGATGGATGGACGATGGAAGACGTATAGATGAATGAGGGATGGATGAACAGAGGATGGATAATGGATGATGAGTAGATGGATGGATGGACGGATGATGGACGATGGATGGGTGGATGGCTTCCAGATCCCAACTGTCCACTGCCTAATTTGCTTACTGTGCATCTCTGGCCCAGTTGGCCCACCTCTCTGTGTGTCCCTTGTAACATGGGAGTGGTAGAGACATGCTTTAACATGGCAACCTGGCAGCCCAGACACGAGTTTTGTTTGGCCCACACTGTTTTAAATGACTTTCCAAAAGTTAAAAATAGGGAGATTTCACATAAAGATCCATATTCCAGCTACTTGTGGAAGAGGGCTGCTGAGGGCTTCTTTCTGCCCCTGAAGGCAATATCTAGCTAGAGTGAGGTGGCTGCCCTTCCAGCGGGGCTTGACCCCAGCTCCCCACAGCCCCTGCCAGCTCTCCCTGGTCCTGCCTGGCCTAAGTAGGTGAGCCAGACCCCGCTCGAAAGTCTGTGCATGTGAGGAGGCCATTTTTGGAAAGGGAAAGGTCAGACATTGAGCACTTCCTCTGTAGATGAAGCCGCTGCTTCACGTTCCTTCACGCCTTTTGCCTCTCCGTGAGCTGGTTCTCTGTGGTCAGGCAGGGATGTTGGTGACACAGGAGGTGAAAGGAACAGCGAGTGGCATGACCACTGTGGCAGAATTGTCACAGTTTAAGGAGGAAGCCCCAGCACATCTTGCTCCCTGGGAGGAGTCTCAGCCAGGCCCCCTGTGATAGAGATGGCACCAGCCCATTTTTTGGGTGGGAATGTTGAGGGTGCTGAGGTTACACGGCTTCCTTCTGTCAGGGGAAGAGCTGGGGCTGGGATCCAGGCCGGGTGACTTCCCAGCCCGCCTCCTCTGCCCATGCTAATTGCCTTAGACCTTCTGTGACCCCACCGCCTTTGGCTCTCCGTCCTGACACGCTCTTGTCTTCTTCTGGAAGTCTCCGTTGACTTGTCTTCCCTGTCGCTGACCCCTTTGGGGGATTGAGGGCAGAAAAAGAGCACCCTTCACTTTTTATCTTAAACTTTTTAAACTGGGGTGTTACAGACACATAGCAAAGTACACGTTTTAAGCGTGCAGCTCAGAGGATGCCCAGGTCATGGTGGAGAACGCAACTTACAATTATACTTTTTGTGTTTCTTATTTTTAAACATTGTCTCCCTGTTAATGACCAAACTAGTCCTCACCATGTCTCCATCACTTAGTAAGTCCTATTTGAGCGAAGGTGCGAGGAGTTGCCCTGGGGACGGGGCCACAGTCTCCCGGCCTCAGCTCGGCTGTCCAGGGCAAGGGATGGACAAGTCTGTGGTCTCAGATGCAGCAGCTGCAGGATCATTTAGTCCTTCAATAACTTCAGCCAAAAGCATTATTTTCCTTTATCTGAAAATGGATAAACATGGATGGGATCACCTAACATTGAGAAAATGTCGGTTATCCAAAACAAACAAACCAGAAGTGTCAGTTATCCACAAATCTGTAAATTCAAACCCTTCTAGGCGCATGTCTTTGTGACTGAGGCGGGGAGAGGTCTTCTTAAATGCGCTTCCCAAAGCACAGGCTGGAAGATGAAAAGGAGACGATGACTGTTGACGTCAGCGTTAGGGATTTCTATTCGCCAAAGGAAGTTCGCGACAGGTGGCCGATTGGGAGAAGATGTTTGCAGTGTCTAAAACCGACAAGAGACGAGACTCTGCTGGTCTGTATGTATATTGACTGTATAGTCTTTATAGGGGAAACTCTTCAAATCAACAAGAGCAACAGAGGAACGTGGGCCGGGGCCTGAGAGGGAATCACAGGAAACCTGGACGCAAACAGGCTGTAACTCACCTCCTCTGGGAGAAATGCCAACTAAAACCAGGCCACTTCTGCCTGCTAACCCGGGGGACCGGAGCACTGGGGAAGGCTGAGTGCGGTGGGGCTGCGGGACCCCAGGGGCCCCAGGTGGAAACGCGAGTGGCACAGCCCCTTGGGAGGGAGATCCCGGGTACCTAGTCGAGTTGAATACGCGCACACGAATTGAGCATCGGGAGGGCCGCTCACCGTGATGGTGCCCTGTGCCAGGATGGCGGCAGGGGCCTCACAGGTTGGGGAGCTGGAGGCAGGGCAGGGGGTTGTTGGGTAAAGTCATAACAGACAAGCCCCCTGACAATGTGGAACAATCTTAAAAACAGTGCCAGGTGGGGAAAAGGACACAGCATGAGGTTTAAACATAATAATATTTACGTAAACTAAAAACACACAGGAAAGAGCAGCGCTCATCTGACGGCTCCCGTACAGACACACCCACTGAGCACAGGCTGGTCACCTGCGGGGTGGAGCGGGGAGGGGCAATAATGGTGAATAACCAAAAAGAGAGGGATCTTTTAGGGCCTGATGATGCTAATTAGCTATAAATTGAGGAGTGTGGTTAATGGAGCCCTCCACACCTGAGGTCCAACTTCCCTAAAAAACCACAATCAAAATGGCAGCAGGAGTTTTTAAATGAATATCATAAACTTATTCTAAAATTTATATATAAGAACAGAATTGTTTAAATAGTGAAGGCTGTTTTGAAAAAGCCAGCAAAGAGGCCCAACTAGCCCTAACAGAATTTAACGCATCCTGCAAAGCCAGAGAGCCCGGACTGGAACGGACGTGGGTCTGAAAACGCCCCAGGCTGCCTTGCAGCAGTGTGTGTGGGGGGGCCCAGGATCCCAGGATGTCTCTGCCAAACCTCTTCCGTGGGCTCAGCGCCTTGAGTGGTGGTGAGTGGTGACTGAGCCCGGCTCTGCACAGCCCCAGGCCTGGAGCTGGGGAGCAATGGTGAGCACCACAGACCTGATCTGTGCTCACGGAGCTCCCAGTGCAGGGCACAGGGCCGGAAACAGTCTCACAGTCACTTTCAAACCGTGGTAATGAGCCATGATGAGAAAGTAGGGGATGTGGGGCTGCAGGAGGAGGTGCTTGGGTGAGGTGGTCCTGGAAGGCTTCCCAGAAGAGGTGGCATTTGCTCGCGATCTGAAGGATGAGTCTGTGTATATTAGGGGAGGCGTGAGGTGGGGGGGGTGGGAGTTGTTCTAGGGAGGAGAGGTGTGCACAGGGTCTTGCCTGGAGGTGGGAGGGAGGGTTGAATTTGGGGAGGAGTCTGGAGAGCCCTTGAAGGCTTAAGCTTCTATGTCCTCATTTAACCGCTGTCGCTATTCTGCAGGATGCCCTTTATTTCCCACAGCTGCCTCTCAGAACCGTAATACACTCACAGGGTTCTAGAGCTGAAGGGCCCATATTCCAGAAGAGGAAACTGAGGCCCAGAGAGGTGAGATGGCTGTGGAGGGGGCAGGGAGAGGGTCTTAGGGAGCCGTGTATGGGCTCCCAAGGTCTTCCGGCCTCTTGGCCCGGCCTCCCCTAGCCCCAGAGCACCCTGCTGGTGGGACCCCAGCCCGCTTCCTCTCTCAGGATCCCAGGGCCTTGAGTTTAAGCAAAGCTGTTCGGGTGTTTAAATACCATCATTGATTATTGTAAGTGGGCTTATGAGCCTTATCGGCTTAGATTTGTATCTGCAGGAGAGCTGTTCATCTTAAATAAATATGTTTTTAATAATCTCCGGGTATTTATGGAGCATAAAGCTGTCAGACAGAACGGAGACAGTCCTGAGTCCACTGGCTGGATGCTGCTCACGCTGAGTCCTTACTGAAAGGTCCCGGCAGGAAGCTGTCCTGCTGCCGGGGCAAGCGCAAGACGAGGGTGGTCATCGTCTTCAAGTATTTTATATAAGGCAGTGTTCGTTATTTAACCTACAATAACCACTTAAGAAACATAGTAAATTACTTGTAGGTTTAGAAATATTCTCTGCTCCTCCCTGCCCCTCCCGGGACCACCTGTGTCCCCGAGGTTTTGACAAGAAGTCCCAGACGGGATGTTCTGCCCCAGCCCCTGCTCGCCGCGGTCCTGAGAGCAGCCCAGGCCTCAGATTTGGGGGGCACAGGGTGAGGGTGGGGGCCTGGGCGGAGCAGGGGCCAGCCGTGGGCCCCTTGCTCCTTTTCATGCCTCAGGCTGGGGTAGGCAGGCCCCCACCCCCGTGCCAGTAGGAAGGCTGGGAGGCGGCTGGGAGGCAGCTGGGACGGTGGGGCCAGCCCTCCGGGGCCCAGGCTGGCCTGACAGGCCTCCCCAGACTCCCTGCCTGGGCTGCCGCTCCTGCCGTGCAGGCTGTCCCCTTCCACTTCCCTTCTCCGTGGGGAGCTGCCCACCTAGCACTCTCACCCGGTTATTCATGCTCGGTCCCCACAGCGTGGTGAGCGCTCACCTATCAAAGAATTTCCACGTATCTTTCAATCCCTATGAGGTGGCCGCTGCTCCCACCGCCCGGTCGCTGCCATCACCATCTAATGTTTATTGAGCGGCTACCATGTGCCAGGGCCATCCTCAGCTCCTGACCACATTCACTCATTTCATCCTCCCCAACACGCTATGTGGTAGGAACTATTATTACCCCCTTGTATAGATGAGAAAACTGAGGCGCAGTCTCTTGCCCAGTTGGTGTTTGTAAGTGACACAGCCAGGCTTATAAACCCTGGCCACTAACCACGCTCCAGTATTCCAGTATCTAGCCCACAATGTTCTGGTATCTACGAACCGCCCCGGTATTTAATGGCTTTTATCTTAGGCAGCTCCGGCTGCTATAATGAGATGCCACAGACGGGGTGGTGTAAACTACAGAAGTTTATTTCTCACAGTTCTAGAGGCCCAAGATCCAAGGTCAAGGCGTGGGCAGATCCGGCTCCCGGCGAGGGCTCTCTTTCTGGCTCGTGGACAGCCACCATCTCGCAGTGTCTTCACAGGGTGAGGATGGAGGGAGACACTAAGCCCATCAGGACGCCCCGCTCCCGACCTCGTCTCCCTCACCGCTCCTAAGGGCTCCGCCTGCAAATGTGCTGTATCAGGGCTGGGGCTTCAACACACAAGTATTGGGCGGACCCGAACTTTCAGTCCATAACAGTTTAAAACAGCAAAATCATTTTATCATTCTCTCTCCTGGTTCCCAGCATGAATGGATGGGCTTCACTGGTCTCAGAGTCTCTCATAAGGTTGCAGTCAGACAGGGGCTGGAGCTGGAGCCGTCTTGAGGTCCATCCCTCCAGTGTCTGGTGGCTGGCACTGGCTGCTGGCAGAGACCTTGGTGAGGCTCCATGTGGTTCCTGCTGCCTGCTGGCAAGGTGGCTGGGTTTCTAGAGCAAACATCTCCAGAGAACCAGTTGGACGCTGGACTGCCTCTTGTGAACACGCCCCAGACATCATGGGGTGCCACCTCTGCTGTGGCCACAGACCTCCCGGCTCAAGGTGAGGTGAGACAGGCCCCACTCCCCCAAGTGTCAATAGCCCATGCAAGGAGAGCATGTGGGGTCGGAGACCCTGTTGTGGCTGTCTTGTAGGGTACTGCCAGCTACTGGTGACAGCACAGCTAACAGATGAGTGCCAGTTTACTCAGCAAACTGAGTTGCAAAACCTCCAACCCAAACCTCCAGCCCTCATTGCTGCCCTGGAGGCAGGCACAGTTCTTAGTCCTGTCATCCAGACAAGGGGACGGAGGTTTGAGGAGGGGCGTACCTGGTGAGTGGCTGGGGCCGGACCCCAGTCTGAGCAACCCAAGTTCTTACAGCCACGCACCTCACCTGGGGAAGCTCAGGTGTGAGAGATGGGATGGTTCCACTGTCCCTCTCTCCGGGAGAGCACTCAGCTTCCCTCAGGAGAGCCCTGGGGGATCAGGCCTTTGGCTCAGTATCACCTAGAGGCCCCAAAAAGGGATGTGCCTACCCTTTAAGGGCCCTGACAATCCAAAAGGGTGCAGAAAGATAATATTAGAATTTTCTCATAAAAATGACATTAATTTTATATAGATGTTAGAACATACAATGGTGTGCCTATATTGGTATACATATATTGATGAGATGCTCAAATTTTTAATCTGGTGGGGATGTAGACAAAACGTGATAGAGATCACAGAAATGCAAATTAAAACTATAATGAGATACTGCCACACCCCAGAAGGAGGGTTAGAGATAGAGCGGAAGGAGGTATCTGCACTCACCACTTCTATTTAGCATTGTGATGGAGATTCTAGCCAGGGAAATTAAGCAGGAAAAAGAAGTAAAAGGCATCCAGTTTGTAAAGGAAGAATTAAAACTACTCTTACTCATAGACAACATGATGTTGCATATAGAAAACTCTAAGGAATCCACAAAATGATTATTAGAGCTAGTAAACAAGGTCAGCAAGTTTATAGAATATAAGATCAATATACAAAGATCAAAGGCATTTTTATACACTATCAATGAACAATCCAAAAATGAAATTAGGAAAGCAATTTTGTTTACAATAGCATCAAAAAGAATAAAATATTAGGAATAAGGTTAACAAAAGAACTGTACACTGTACACTGAAAACTACAAAAGAGTGTTGAAAGAAAGTAAAGAAGACCAAAATAAACCTAAAGACATCCCATGTTCATGGATTGGAAGACATAATATTGTTAAGATGGCAATACTCCCCACATCGTTCTGTAGATTTAACACAATCCCTGTGAAAATCTAGCTGCCTGTTTTGAAGAAGTTAACAAACTGATCCTGAAAGTCTGTATTACTCAGGATTCTCTAGAGAAGCAGAACCAGAGGAGGCATATCTATTTATCATCTATCTATCTATCTATCTATCTATCTATCTATCTATCTATCTATCTATCTAATAGATAGAGATTTACTTTAAGGAATTGGCTCATGCAGTCATGGGGGCTAGCAAGTCTGAATTATGCAGGGCAGGCCCTCAGGCTGGAGATCCAGGGAAAAGGTGATTTTGTACCTGGAGTCAGAAGGCAGTCTGGAAGCAGAATTCCTTCTTACTTAGGGAACTTCAGTCTTCTTTTCTTAAGGCCTTCAACTTATTGGAAGAGGCCCACCCACATTATGGAGGATAATCTGCTTTACTCAAGGTCTGCAGATCTGAATGTTGATCACACCTAAAAAATACCTCCACAGCAACACCTAGTCTGGTGTTTGATGAAAACTGGGTACCACGGGTGTCATAGCCTAGTCGCGTCAACACACAAAACTAATCACCACAAATTCACATGGAACTGCAAGGAACCTATCATAGCCAAAACAATCCTGTAAAAGATGCCCAAAGTTGGAAGGCTCACACTTTCCCATTTCAAACCTCACTACAAAGCTACAGTGATCAAAATAGTGTGGTTCTGGCATAAGAACAGACATACAGATCAATGGAATAGAACTGAGAGTCCAGAAATGAATCCTTACATCTATAGCCAACTAATTTTCAACAACGGTGCCCAGTCTATCTTTCCAACAAACCCTTCTGTGACAACTGGACATCCACATGCAAAACAATGAAGTTGAACCCCTACCTCATGGCACTTATAAAACTGATCTCAAAATGGATGAAAGATCTAAATGTAAGAGCTAAAACTAGAAAACTACTAGAAGAAAACATAAATGTAAATCTTTGTGATTCACAAAGGTTAGATTTGACAATGGTTTCTGACATATGACACCTAAAGCAAAAGCAGCCAATGGAAAAAGAGATAATTTGGACTTCATCAAAATTTAAAATGTTTGTTCTTCAAAAGACATGAAGAAGAAAGTGGAAAGACGCCCCATATAATGGGAAAAAATATTTGCAAATCATGAGTTTAATAAGGGTAATGTATCTAGAATATATTTCTTAAAACTTGCAACTCAACAACAAAAATTCAAATAACTCAATTTAAAAATGGGCAACGGACTTGAAGAGATATTTCTCCAGATAAGATGTACAAATGGCCAGTAAGCACATGAAAAGATGCTCAGCATCGTTGGCCATCATGGAAATGCAAATCAAAACCACAGTGAAATACCTCTTCATACCCACTGTGATGACTACAGTTTGAACGACAGACAAATGTCGGTGAAGGTGTGGAGAAACTGGAACCCTCATACAGTGCTGGTGGGAACAAAATAGTGTAGCTGCTATGGAAAACAGTTTGGTAGTTCTTCAAAAAATTAAACATGGAGTTACTATGCAACCCAGCATTTCCATTCCTAGGTATATACTTGAGACAACTGAAAACATATCTCTGTGCACAGACTTGTATATGAATGTTCACAGCAACGTTATTCACTATAGGGAAAAAGTGGAAACAACCCAAATGTCTGTCACCGTATGAATGGATAAACAAGATGTGGTATGTCTGTACAGTGGAGTGTTATGCAGCCATGAAAAAGGAACGAAGTACCGATATAAGCTACAACATGGGTGAACCTCAAAAACATTAAGTAAAAGAAGTCGTCACAAAGGCTGCATATTATGTGATTCCATTTATATGAAATATCCAGAATTGAGACAGAAAGGAAACCAGTGGCTAGTAAGGGCTAGGGAAGGGGGCAACGGGGCGTGACTGCTAATGGAGACAGGGCTTCTTTTTGGACTGATAGAAATGTTCTCCAATTAGATGGTGATGATGATTTCACAACTTTGTGAATATTCTAAAAACTGCTGAATTGTATACTTCACAAGGGTGACTTGTGTGGTATGTGAGTTATATCTCAACTTTTTTTTAAAAAAAGGAATGAAAATACCAAGTCTTGGCAGGAATGTGAGGCAACTGGAACTCTTTCGCCATTGGTGAGAGTCTAAAATGGTGCAACCACTTTGGCAAGCTGTTTGGTAGTTCTTTCTAGAATTAAATCTATGGTTATCATATGACCTACCAATTGAATCCACAGAAAATGCCCAAAAGACATGAGTGCATTTTTTTTCACCAAAATAATATGGACAAAAATATACTTAGCAGCATTATTCTTAAGAGCCCCCAAATGGAAGTAACCCAAATGTTCATAAACAGCCAAATGGGAAAATCCATTGTGATTGAATGATGCAACGGAATACTACAGAGCAATGAAAAAGGGTGAGCTACTGCTACATGCGACAAGGAGGAATCTCAGACACGACGGGCAACTATAACCCAGATGCAAAAGAGCACGTGCACGATTCCAGTCGCATGATGTTCAGGGACAGGTAAGAGAAGGACGGGAGCGGATGCCTGGCTGCATTCTGGGCACGGACGTGTTCTAAATATTGATCTGGGTGGCAGTTATGCAAGTGCACAAACATATGAGTTTTGATTTCAGCAAAGCCTTAAGATTTGTGGACTTGTGCATGTTGGACCTTGGTGATTTCTCAAGCGTCAGGGTCACTGGGTTGCTGGGCTAGTTCCTCGCAGAAGCGTGCAAGTGAGGAGAAGGCCCTAGAGTTCTCTCTGCAGCTGCAACCATCTGCCTCAGAGAGTGGGGTATGGTGGGGTACGGTGTGGTAAGGTGGGGTAAGGTGGGGTAAAGTGGGGTAAGGTGGGGTGAGGTGGGGTAAAGTGGGGTAAGGTAGGGTGAGGTTGGGTGAGGTGGGGTGAGATGGGGTGAGGTGGGGTAGGGTGGGGTTAGGTGGGGTAAGGTGGGGTGGGGGCCATGGACCCAGCCAGGAGAGCCGCTGGCTGCCCCTGAGAAGGGAGGGGCTCTGTCACATACATTCGAGCCCAGCCTGACAAGCTTGTGACTGAACACTGGGTGAAGGTTGTCCTGGGCACCATCAGAGCCAGTCAACAGTGGTCCCTGACCAGGGCCCAGAGGCTGCACATTGCAGCATCTTGAGATTGGTGGCTGACCTACCCGCGTGGGCCCCCTTGACAGGAGCTTCGGGCCACAGGTTGTGTGGGGAGCAGCTGGCAGCTGAATGGAGTAGGGCTGCCACAGGCTGAGAGCTACTCTTGCATCCTGAGGATGTGCACCAGCCAGCGTGTGCTTCTGGCTTGTTCCTTGGGATCCCAGTGTGGCCAGCCACATGCTGGTGCAGAGTGGAGTCAGCCCAAGGCTGGCTGGGCCAGGCTGCGGTGTCATGTGTCACCACATGGCTATGACCCAGACTATGCTGATCCAGGCTCAGGGGTCCTCAGACAGGGCCCCTGTGGGAAGGGCTGGTTCCCCCCACACAGAGGGAGGTGGATGGTGATTGTAGGGCTGGGGTGGGAGGAAGGTGGGAATGCCCGGCCACCGTACCCTGGGGACTGGCTTGGGAGATGGTAAACAGAGGTGGCAGTTCTTGAGATCTGGATCCTGGCAGGGGGCCAGGCTGCGACTCAGCTGCTCGGGCTGCCTGTGTCCGTGTGTGTGTGTGTCTATCTACCTTACGGTTCATGGGCTCCCGCTCTCTCTCATTTCCTCTCCTCTGCTCCTCTCCCCTCTGCTATTGACTCTCTTCTTCAAACCGCCCCCAGCTTTCGCATTTTTCCTTATTAAAAAAATTTTATTGTGAATATATCACACATTCAAAAGTGTGTAAAATGTATATGTGTGGTTTACAGGATAAGAAAATGAGTGTGTAATGAACAGAACACTCCCGGATTTTAGCAGCCTCTGTGTGCCCTCCCCGGTCGTGCCTCCCACCCCCAGCCTGAGACGGCTGCTGCCAGGTCTGTGTTGTCAGGTGTGCGTGTGCAGCTCACCAGCTGTGAATGCACCCCAGACAGTCTAGTTCTGGCTTTCTGGTTTTTTATTTTTTAACTTTATGTAAATGGAATCAGACCCATGTATTCTTCTGTGGCTCGATTCTCTCCCGTGACATTGTTTCTGAGATTCATTCACGTTGATGTGTGTACTACAGATCAATCATTCTCATTGTTATATGGAATTCCATTGTCTGCATATACCACTGTCTACTCGTCCATTCTATTGTGGGTGGACGTATGCTTCCAGGATGTTTTTTCTGTTCAAGAACAATGCTGCTGTGAGCATTCTTAGGCACATTTCCTGGGGCACACAATTTTCTGGGATGTGGGAGTGGGTCCCCAGTGCTCCATCCGCCGGCAGGGACTGAGACCTTCCCCAACTCTCCCACGCTCTTCTTGCCTCCCCTCCCCCAGTCCCCTTTCCTCCCCACTTCCTGCTAAGGTGGAATTTAGACATGTGTTGACGTATTGCTGAGATCGGTCAGAGCAGTCTGACGCTGAGGACAGTGACGTCCTACAGAGAGTGGCCACGACGGGGTCTGCTGGGAGGGGAGCATCCCATGCTCGCCCCAATGGCCCCTGCTGTCTAGGCAAGTCGTTCTCAGGGGTCCGTCTCTGCCCCTGCTTGCCTCCCCGCTACGGCTCTGCCTATCCTCCCCCCACGCCCCAGCTGAACCGGGCAAGCTCCACTTTTCTGTCTCAACCAAACCATTGTCCCAAGTGTAAGCCCTGGTTGAGAAAACCAAGACGCTCTTGTGCTCAGGGCAGCCCCCCGTCCCTCTAGGGCATCAGTGCTCTCTGGAGCAGAAAGTCTCTCCCGGCCCAGCCCCCCGTCCCTCTAGGGCATCAGTGCTCTTTGGAGCAGAAAGTCTCTCCCGGCCCCACACCAGCTCTGGGCTCCCTCTTCCCTCAATCCTTGGTTCTGACTTCAGAGGGAAGCTGGTCGGAAAAAGTGAGGGGTCGGATCTTTGTTGCTGGTTTTCCAGGTGGTTTGTAAATGCTGAGGAAATGTCTCAGTAATGAATGAGGCCCCTGTGAGAGCTGAAATTGTATGAGCAGTTAACCCCACTGGCCCGATGCCCAAGAGAGTGCCCCCAGCTGCTTCCCTGGGAGAAGTTCAGGATCGCTGAATGTGGCCCCCTCCTCTGCTCTCTGTCACCTGGGGGTGTCAGGCAGGGGCGGCTGGGGAGTGGGTGGGTCTAGGCAGCCAAGGCTGCAAGGGGGTGAACCTCTTTCCTGCTCTGACAACTCACCCAGAGTCTTGTGGCTCTGGATTCCTGGTGGTTCCTGAGGTCCCCACGGCTGAGCAGCCCCCGCCCATGTAGGCGTCCTTGAGGTGAATGGAGTGGGGGCCGGCTGTTCATGGTGATGTGTGAGGGTCCCACAGATGCGGTCACAGCCATTTTCAGCACCGCACTCAGACATGCCTGTGCCTGCAAACAATCAAGGGGGTACTCCTCTCGTGAGGATCTTTTTCATAAGGGAGGAAAACCCTTGCCAGATAACCTCCCACCCTCCAGGATTGGCCCAGGCCCCTATCAGTTGTCAGGGAGGCTGGGAACATAAATACCCAGCATTTTCCATCCTCAAAGGTGGAAGGCAGACTCTGCCTTCAGGGAAGAAGGGAAGGGATGGCTGTGGGTAGGCAGAGTTGGGGCTTGAAGATTGAGTAGGAGTTCACTAGTACAAAAAAGAGGAGGGCAGCACAGGCTGGGGGACCATCACTCCCATCCAACAGCTTCCACCTGCCTCCCCCACGCAGGTGCATGAAGGTCTGAGATCGGGGGGGTGTAGAGTGGAGGGGCTGAGGTGCAGGTTGTGGGTGGTGACAGGTGGGATGTAACTGGATGTGTGGCCTTGGGGACACCATAGTCCTTGCTGAGCCCTCGTCCCGTCTGTAAAGTAGATGACAGAACCTCTCTCCTACGGCCGTGTGTGGATTCCGCGGGGTAAATCCCCGCAGGGCTGGCACATGGAAGGTGCTCACATCCACTCACTGGACACTCAAGCTGTGGTTGCTAAACACCTACTGTGTGCTGGGCCTGAGGCACACAGCCAAGAGCAGGGCAGACGAGGCCCACCTCCTGGAGCTGCCACGGTCGAATGGCATTGTTCCAGAGAGGGTGCAGAGGAGGTCAGCAGGACAGCGTGTCTGTGCATCTTCTGTCCCGCAGTCAGGGAGGGTTTCTCTGAGAGGTGACAAAACGCTGAGACCTGAGTGACAAGGAAGAGCCAGCAGGGAAAAGATCTCGGGCAAAGCCCTTGGGAAGAGGGGCCCACAGAATGAAGGCCCTGAGACAGGAACATGCTGACATGTTTCAGGAAAGCGAGGAGCAGGGTGTGTGGGTGCACGCGGGGGTGGCGCGCGTGTGTGTGTGTAGGGGTGGTGGCGCAGCTGTCCTCCTGAAGGGCAGGCAGCTTCCACCTGGCCTTGGTGGTTTGTCAGCCAGAGGCGAAGCCAAGCCCTGTCCAGGGTGCTGAAAGGCCAGCGCAGGGCTGTGGCCCAGATCCCGGCCACTGGACCTGCTCCACTTCCTGCTGCTGAGCAATGTCAGGCAGGTCCCCAAGCCTCTTTGTGCAGTTTTCTCCTCACAGCATGGGAGTGATAGCACACACCTCCTAGGGCCATTAGGGAAGAGGACACCTGGGCCCACGGCAGGCCCACATCACAGGTCAGCAGCTATGGTTAGTGCCCTGCTCCACTCTTCCTGGCTGTGCCACCTGGACAAGTCTCTCACCCTCTCTGAGCCCAGTTCAGTTACCTGTCACAGAGGTAGGGTGCCTCTTGGGTGTGGTGTTGGGAAGACAAGGTGAGGGGGTGTTCCCATTCCCCCAAGGGCAGGGAGTGCTGGCTACCTGGGCTCCAGAGTCTTTGAGGCCTTAGTCGGGTTGGGGGCTAGGAACTCTGGCTTTGTGGCGGGGCCTCCCGTCTCTTGGGGTTAGCATGTCCCTCACTCACTGGGGCTGGCACCACTCACTGCCCTGTAATTCATGGCTGGACTTTAGGGCGCTCTCCTGGGACCACTCCTGGGACCGGCTGCTCCCCTCGTGGGGGCCTCGCTGACTGGGCATCTGGGAGCGTCTGGCGTTAGCAGGAGAAAGGCGTCATAGGAAAGCTGGCGAGTGAAGTGTGAGGCCTGCTCTCTCCTGTTAATAGCTCACACAAGAGCCTCTTTGCCATCGGATTCAATTTATTCCCATCTGGGCCCTGCTGTCTCCATCAATTCGGCTAATAAAGAGAGGTGGACGGCCACGACCTAGGCTGCCGCGGAGGCGTCTTCTGAGCTAATTAATCGGGGGCCTGAACAATCCCTTTTAATACTTCTGTGCTTAATGCCCTAAAAGGGAAAAATGAACTGGGAATGGGGCAGGTGGGGGGAGGTTGGCTGGGAGGCCGCAGCTGGCTGGTGGGGGATGGGTGAGGGGCTGGTCACTCTGAACACCGCAGCCTCAGGAGGTGGGGGAGGCCGAGAGCCCACTCCTGCGGCCCAACCCCCAGCCCCTGCTCTGTGACTCCGAGTGGCAGCCTTGCTGTCTGAACCTCGGTTTTCTCACAAAGTGGGGTGTGTGCTAGTAAGAGAATAAGGGGCAGGCTGGTGCGAACCCTGGGCTCCCTTTTTGTTGGACAGACCCCAGGGACAGAGGCGTGTGGGGCGCTGCCATGTGCACAGAGGTCAGGAGGTCGGCGGCCCCATGGTCTCTGTGGGAGAGACTCTGGGGGCAGCAGCTGTCCACCCTGCAGCCTCCTGTAGCGCGGGCCTGTGCCAGCTGCTGGGAGTGGATCAGGCCTCAGCGCCTCTCACCGAGGAAGCCTGGGCAAGCGTCTTCCCCACCCTCAGCTCAGTGTCCTCGTCTGCGAAACGGAAGAAGAGCAGCGCCCGGTCTCGGGCTGCTGTGAGCACTGCGTGGAGGAAGGTCGGTGAAGCACTCAGCCACTTCCTCAGTCAATGCTAGCTGTGATTGTTATTGCTATTATTGTGATCTCAGTTCTCACCCAGTGTGTGTATTAGCTATGAAAGGCATCCATTTTATCTAAAAAACACAGACGAAGCCCCTTTCTCCAGGGCACCACGGGGATTCACCCTGCCTGCCCAGTGCCCAGTCCAGTACCCATCCCGGTGCAGGTGCCGGTGGACCTCCCAGCCCACAGCACCTGGCATTGCAGCAGAGAAGGCCACTGCCCTGGGTGACTTTGCACATGTCATGTCACCTGAGCTCTCTGTGTCTGTGTCCCCACCTGCAGAATGGACTCATTTTGTCTAAACCACTGCTCTGCCCAAGGACAACCACCTTTCTGTTTAGGGGCAGGGAGTGTGGTCAGCACACGACCGTTGGCTGTCACCTCCTTTAAGATTGGCCTCCACTGCAGAGAGCCACCTAAGCGAAGCCTTGCCCTCTCCAGAGCAGCCGGCATCCGGTTGCTGGCGAGGAGGGGCCTGAAAGCTTAGCCCAAGGAGGAGTCATCTGGCCAGTCACACTCGCTCCAGCACTCCCAGCCGGTAAGCCGAGGCTTCGCCGGGCCTTTGCTCTCTCGTGGAACTTCCACTCCATTGAGGGTTCCTACAATAACCACGGAGAAGCTCCCCAGAGAAAACCTCAGGGCTCGACGCCACCTCTAACCTCGGACTCACAGATGTGTCCTCTAGCTCTGGGTGCTCCCGACCTCCAGAGTTGTGTCAGCCCCCTGACTCCTCCACCCAGGGGTCCAGCAGGCATTGCAGACTCGACATGGCCCTAAGGAGCTCCTGGTGAGGCACCCTCTCCCTCCTCCAAACCTGCTCCCCTCAGTCTTCCCACAGCAGCAAAGAGCTGCTCCCTCCTTTCTGAGCCTGGGAGGAAGTCTGGGAGCCATCCTTTGCTCTGGTCTTCTCTCTCACACTGCATCCAGTCCGTCAGAGCATTCTGTGGCCCCATCTTCAAAGCACCAGCCACTTCCCACCCCTCATCACCCTGTTCTGAGCTGCCAGAGTCTCCTGCCTTATCCCTGCAGTCATGTCCTCTCCCTCAGCTCCCTGCTTCATCTCCCTGAGTTGTCTACTGTCTACTCAGCAGCCACAGTGCCTGCTGCAAGACTTAAGACAGAGATCGTGTCATACCTCTGCTCAAAACCCTCCAGTGCTTTCCAATCTCACTCAGAATGGAGCCAAGACTCCTTCCTGGCCTACAAGACTCCAGGTGATGGCCCTGCCAACCTCCACAACTTCATTTCCTGCCTGCTCCACTTGCCTGCTCTGCTCCTGCCATACTGGCCACTTCCAACACACCATACACTTTTCTGTCTCAGGGCCTTTGCACCTGCTGTTCTCTCTGCCTGGAATGCCCTCTCCAGTTGTCCTCACACCTTTGTTCCCTTCAGATTCTGCTCAAACACCACCTCTCACATTCCCTCACTCACTATTTAGGTGCTCTAGTCAATTTTCCTTCATGGCAGGAATCATCAGCTGATCCACAACTGTATTTACATTTATATCCATATATGTATATCTATATCCATATCTATATCTATATCCATAGATCTATATCCATATCCACATATCTATATCTACATCCACATCCATATCCACATATCTATATCTATATCCATATCTGTATTGTATCTCTATCTGTATCCATACCCATATCCGTATCCATATCTATCTATCTGTATCTATGTTCATACACAGAGTCTTTCTCCCCACTCGAATATACACTCCATGAGACGTTATCATCTAGTTTGTTCTCTGATGTATCAATCACCAAGTGTACTTGGCATGTGGCTTGTCTGAATTGAGATGTGTTGTCAGTACAAAACGCACACTGGATTTTGAAAACTTAATAAAAAAAAAAAGTAGAATAGCTCATTAGTAATTTTTGTGCTCTCTGCTAAGACGGTAATATTTTGGATGTATGTATATTATTAAAATTAATTTCACTTGTTCCTTGTACCTTTTTTTAATGTGGCTGCTAGAAAATTATGTTTTCATCGGACACAGTGGTTTCAGAGAGTGGAATGTAACTTGGATTTTCTTTATCTGTTTCCCTTGCTGGCGGCCTGCTCCCTCCCTCTGAGAAGCTGACCCCTGCCCAAGCCTGGCCCTGGCGGCAGGAGAGTGGGGGCAGCCCTGGGCTGTCCACTCCACGGTGCTGAAAGGGCCCCATCCTACAGTCAGGCAGCAACCTTGCCAGGTGCCTGCTAATCTGCAACCAAGCCACTGATTGTTGAGTGCCCCGGGGCCCTGGAGGATGCCCTTTTTCTGTCAACAAGTCCCTTCCAAGTCTCGGCCTCCTGCTTTGTGCCAGGCACACGAGCAGACGAGAGGAGGTGTCCTCTCCTGAAGATTCGCTCCTCGCCCTGGGGAGGGCAAGGCTTTCACAGGGAGACCTCGGGGAGGCAGCCTGAAGCCAGAGCAGCAAACCGTGGCCCTGAGAAGGCGGTGAACAGGGGCTCCCAGCAGGCTGGCTGGGCCGGAGTCTCGGTGTCTCTGGAGGACTGGACGGGCCTCGAACACAGCAGGATTCAGACAGGGGGCCTCTGCCACCTGGTTCAATTTGTTACACACCCACGCACCTCTCCCAGGGCTGGGGACCGCGGGACAGGACACATGAGGCCTCGCCGCTTGGGGCTGACAGCACGGGAGAGCCCTCATCCCATTTCAGGGTCAGAACTGCCTGCCCTCTTTCCTGGGCCCAGTCCCAGCCTCAGGAGTCACTTCAGCCCTCTGTGCCTGGCGCCCCGCTGAGACGAAGCCTCCAAACGCTGGGGTTCCCGAGCACCAGCCAGGAGAGAGGCGAGGCGCCACAGGGGCAGGGCTCCGTAGATGCGGAACCCCAAACCAAACCTTTCCAACCTGTGTTCATCATGATTCGCCAGATTACTTTAAAATAACCTCTGATATTGTTTATCATAGTAAAACAGTTAAAAATGCAAATGGTTGGAAGACTTATAAACAATTGTGGTCCCTCTGACCCACCTCCTTCCTCCCACAGAGGAATCCTCTTAACTCTCTGCACTGTGGAAACATCCTCAGCAGGCTTTCTCCAGGTATCCCTGGCTGGGCCCGCCCCCGAGGAGGGGGATGCTGTTCGCCCCTGCGCCCAGCCCTCACCCACCTGACGGGGCTACTTTTGTTGGCTCCTGTCTTGCTTTCTAACCCTGAGGGGTATCTTTATGCTTTTATTTCTTGTTTCGTCAACTACAAATAGCACCGACAGCTACAAATCTGCGTGGCGTCGGCTTTGTTTCTCAGCTGCAGAACCACAAACTGCTTGTTCGCCTGGGTCTCAGTTCTGCCCCAAAGCCCCAAATGCTGGGACAGGGCCCTGCCTGGTCCCTTCCTGCCGGCCCGGAGAGCCGCACCCCAGCACTCAGCTGTGCAGGTTCCCTGTTGTGCCCCCTCTCCCCTGGCAGTGTGGCGGCCTCGCTGTCCTGTGACCTTCCAGGGGCCCCTTCTCTCTATGGTCTGAGCAAGAAGGCAGGAGAGATGGCAGGCTTGACCCTGTGGGAGAGAGATGAGGAGGCCAATTTGCCGGGTATTTAGCCAGCAAGTTAAATGCAGCATATTTATCAGAATTACCCATTCAGCCAAGAAGGGAATAGGTACTGTCTCATGTAACTCTCCCTTCGGTGCCGGGGCCTCATTGTGCAGGTGGGGAGACTGAGGCACAGGGAGATTCAGCAACTTGCCCACGGGTATGCAGGTTGTGAAAAGTAGAGCAAGGGACACCCCCGGGCATGGGATTCACCAGCACGTCACCCTTTTTATTGTCTCATTGGCACGTGTCAGAGCTGGTAATGATCCCGGTTACTTGCCTAACCCCTGTCTTCCCGCAGGAGAATGTCAGCCCCAGGAGCAGGGTCCTTATGCGTCTCATCTCCCTCACCTGACACAGGGCCTGGCGTAGAGTGTGCTCCCTGGGCAGCGATGATGAGCTGGAGAGAGAAGGGCAGAATGTAGACGGGGTCGCCATGGACGACGTCTCTGAGAAAGTGACACTCCTGTTTTTGCATTTTTTACTGTGATAAAATATACATAACATAAAATTTACCACTTTAACCATTTTTAAGGTACAACCCAGTGACATTAGGTACACTCACACTGTGGGCAGCCATCACCACCATCCATCTCCAGAACTCTTTCATCTTCCCAAACGGAAACCATGTGCCCATGAAACACCAACCCCCCAGTCGCTCCCCCAGCCCCAGCACCCACCATTCTACTTGCTAGCTATGATTTTGACCACTCTAGATATTTCTATAAGTGGAATCCTACAGCATTCGTCCTGTGTGTCTGGCTTGTTTCACTTGGCACAATGTCCTCAAGGTTCACCCATGTCGTCACAGGTGTCAGGGTTTCCCCCTTTTTAAGACTGAGTCCTATTCCACAGTGTGTTTATCCATTCATCCGCTGATGGACACTTGGATTGTTTCCACCTCTTAGCTAATGTGAATAATGCCGCTATGAGCACGGGTGTACAGATATCTCTTCGAGTTCCTGCTTTCAGTTCTTTTAGGTATGGACTCAGATGTAGAATCGTTGGGTCATATGGTAATTTTATGCTCACTTATTTGAGGAAGCTCTATACTGTTTTCTGCAGCGGCTGCACCATTTTACATTCCCACCCATCTTGTACAAGCATTCGAATGTCTCCACATTTTCGCCAACACTTGTTGTTTTCTGTTTCTCTGACAGTAGCCATCCCAGTGGGGGTGAGGTGGAAGAAGTGACATCTGCACAGTCAGGAGACGGGAAGAGTGTCATGAGCAGGGGCCCTTAGCAGGAACTGAAGGAGACCCAGGTGGCTGGAGCCCAGAGAGGGCGGAGAGAGGTGGGAGCTGTGGCTCGAGAGGTGGACAGGGGTCCTGCTGTTCAGAGCCTTTCGGGCCATGGTGAGAAATTTGGATTCTGTAAGAAGCGATGGCAGAATTTGAAGTTGGGCAATGGGACCATCTTGTTTCCATTTTATTAATAATATTATTATTTTATTGAGGTCATAATAGTTCATAACATTGTGAAATTTCAGGTGAACATCATTATTTGTCAGTCGCCATGTAAGTGTGCCTCTTTATCCCTTATGCCCACCCCCCACCCCCTTCCCCTCTGGTAACCACTAATCTGTTCTCTTTGTCTCTGTGTTTCTTTATCTTCCACATATGAGTGAAATCCTGCAGTGTTTGACTTTTTCTGTCTGGCTTATTTCACTTAACATAATATCCTCAAGGTCCATCTATGTTGTTGCAAATGGGACAATTTTGTCTTTTTTATGGCTGAGTAGTATTCCATTGTATATACATACCACATCTTTATCCATTCATCCGTTGATGGCACTTGGGTTGCTTCCACATCTTAGCTATTGTGAATAATGCTGCAATGAACATAGGGGTGCATAAATCTCTTTGCATTGTTGACTTCAGGTTCTTTGGATAAATACCCAGTAGTGGGATAGCTGGGTCATATGGTATTTCTATTTTTCATTTTTTTTTTTAAGATTGTCACCTGCACTAACAACTCTTGCCAATCTTTTTATTTTCCTGATTTTTTCTCCCCAGATCCCCCCAGTATACAGCTGTATATTTTAGTTGTGGATCCTTCTAGTTGTGGCATGTGGGACGCCGCCTCAGCATGGCTTGATGAGCGGTGCCATGTCCACACCCAGGATCTGAAACGGCAAAACCCTGGGCCACCAAAGTAGAGTGTGAGAACTTAACCACTTGGCCACGGGGCTGGCCCCCTATTTTTCATTTTTTGAGAAATCTCCATACTGTTTTCCACGTGGCTGCACCAGTTTGCATTCCCACCAGCAGAGTATGAGGGTTCCCTTTTCTCCATGTGCTCTCCAACATTTTTTGTGATAGAAATTATAGCCATTCTAACAGATATAAGGTGCTATCTCGTTGTAGTTTTGATTTGCATTTCCCTGATGATTAGTGATGTTGAACATCTTTTCATGTGCCAGTTGGCCGTCTGTATATCTTCCTTGGAATCTTTTCATTTCTTTATGTTCTCATCAATTTCTTTCAACAATGTCTTACAGTTTTTATTGTATAGGTCTTTCACCTACTTGGTTAAATTTGTTCCTAGATATTTTATTCTTTTTGTTGCAACTGTAAATGGGATTGTATTCTTGAGTTCTCGTTCTGTTAGTTCATTATTAGAGTATAGAAATACTACTGATTTTTGTAAGTTGACTTTGTACCCTGCAACTTTGCTGTAGCTGTTGATTATTTCTAATAGTTCTCTGATGGATTCTTTAGGGTTTTCTATATATAGAATCATATCCTCTGCAAAAAATGAGAGTTTCACTTTTTCCTTGCCTATTTGGATTCCTTTTATTTCTTTTTCTTGCCTAACTGCTCTGGCCAAAACCTCTAGTACTGTGTTGAATAAGAGTGGTGAGAGTGGGCACCCTTGTCTTGTTCCTGTTCTCAGCAGAGAAATGGAAAGATATTCCACGCACATGGATTGGAAGAATAAACATAGTTAAAATGTCCATACTACCTAAAGCAATCTACAGGTTCAATGCAATCCCAGTCAGAATCCCAAAGACATTCTTCATGAAAACAGAACAAAGAATCCTAAAATTCACAGGGAGCACGAAAAGACCCCCAATAGCTAACGCAATCCTGAGAAAAAAGAACAAAGCTGGGCAGCTCTGCTCAGCTCTGCAGTGGCCGTGGAAGACGAGAAGTAGATGAGATAGAGAAATGTGGGAGGGAGTATCCACAGGATTTGGTGGTTGAGTAGATGGGGTGAGGGAGAGAAAGGGTTAGGAAAGACTCCCAAGGTTTTGGCTTGGGTCACTGTATTAACTGTGCCTTTTACTTTCTGATGCTAAGACATCTTGGGTCTGTGCTGACTTTGGGGGGACTGCCCCTCCCAGGGTTAGCCAATTCCTAGAGACAGTAAAGAACTCGTCTTTGAACATGTTTTTTCCAATACAAAACAACAAATCCAAACCCCACACACCCTCACATCCTCTATTGAGGTCTCTCACTCGGGGCCACCAGTCCCCGGCCGCAGGAGCCAGGCAATTCGGGACAGCTCTCTGCTCTAGCCAGTTCAGATCAGCCAGTCCTAAGCCTGCTCACTTTACCTTGCCTGTTGCTGCCTGAGGAAACCACAATAAAGGCTCCTGCCCACGTTCCCCGGCCCCCAGGCTCCTGACCACCCTGGGGCTTCCCTGTGTGGCCCCATGTGGTGAGGCGTGCTCCCTCCTCTTGGGAACTGTGCATATAACAAGCTATCTTTTCAATGACATTGTCTTAGGATACGTGGGCCTCACCATACCTGAGTAATAGTGAAACGTACACTTTACAATGGCCACTGAAACGAAGACAACCTGAGTGTGTGCCCTGAGGAAGGGCA
The DNA here is from genome assembly GCF_037783145.1 of Equus przewalskii. Lineage (NCBI taxonomy): Eukaryota > Metazoa > Chordata > Mammalia > Perissodactyla > Equidae > Equus > Equus przewalskii. Next base: position 1,243,351 of record NC_091845.1, read on the forward strand.
GCCCTCGCCCTCCCCCACCGGCTGCCTTCTGTGGCTTCCAGGCTGGAAGAGAAAGGGCAGAGAAAGCCCATGCTTGTGGGCTTGAGTCCACGCATCGCCTCCCACCAGCACCTGTCCAATTCGCTGGTGGGAGACGGTTCCCATGGCAACCAAGAGACAAAGGCCAATCCCCTTCTCTAACAGGTAGACTTGACGGGGAATCAAAGGATGGAGAAGGTTGAATGGGTTCTTTCTCTTAACTGAAAAGAAAATATGTGGCTATTGTTCCATCTACATTAAAAAACATTCCAGGAGAAATTGTAGATTCCCCCATTCTTCCATCTCTAACACAATCACTATTTCTTTTCTCCAGAACCAATGTTTCTATTTATTTGTTCAATGGACATTTCCATTTTGTCCACTGTACCCACAATGTGCACAGTTGTGAGTGCTGGCTGTAGGCAGGGTGGGGTGGTGACCTTTCATTTAGCAACAACTTTCCCATGGTGCCCCGTGGTCTCCCGGCTGGTGGCTTTTGATGACTGAGTGCTGTCACGGAGGGGAGCAGGGTGGGTGCCTCTTACATGCAGCTGTTGAGTACAATGGGGTGGCCACAGCCAAGGAGGGACGGCGAGAAACAGGGCCGGGTCCAAAGATGCCATGAGTGAATGTGCTGCGGCTAGGCTGCCAGCTCCCAGGGAGGGTGGCTGAGGGCACAGCCAAGCCCAGGAGCCAAGTCACTGCAGGTGGCAGAGCTGGGCGAGTGAAGGCCAGGCTGGGCAGGAGCCGACGGCCAGCTGCTCCTGGGTTATATTTAGCTGCCGCTGCCCAGGGCAACAGGGGTACTGGGGTGTCCCGGGCAGATGCACCATATGCTGCCTAAGTGGTCCTGGGACTGGGCACTTGATGGGCTCCCATTCGGGGGCATCATATAAAAATGCCTCAATGAAGAAAAAGAGGGGAAGGGGAAACTATTATAGAATAAAAGACTCTTAAAAGAAGCAAGCGACCAAATGCAATGCACCACCATTGTTTGCATCTGACTGCAACAAACTGACTCTGCAAAGTTACCTGAAGATGTTCAGGAAAACTTGGCCGTGGGCTGTGAATCAAGACATGGCGAGGAATTTTTAATTTTGTTGAGTATGAAGATATTATGATTAGATTTTTTAAAAGTCCTTGTCTGCTAGAGACACAAATTTATGGGCAAATTAAATGTTGTCTGGGATTTGCTTTACAACACTAAAAGAAAAGCGTGTGTGTGTTTTGGGGGAGATGACACAACAGTGGCTGTGAGCTGGTAACTGTTGACGCTGGGATGACACACGGGCTCATTATTCTATTGTCTCCACTTTTCTGTAGGTTTGACATTTTCCATAATAAAATGCTAAAAAGTGCTTCAACCAATATATTCTTGCTCGTGGCCTTTTTCGCTCCTTTCGCCTTGGAGCCTGAGGATGAGTCCCGGGGGGTGGATTACCAGATCCAGGCCTCCACACGCTCTCTGGCTCTGGACATGCGCCATCAAGTGGCTCTTCAAGAGTGCGGCGCGGGTGCCGTGGCCGGGAGCCCGGGCTGGGTGTGCACCTCGCGGGGCAGCCTTGCTGGCACTTACCTCAATTTTCAACTTTCACTAATACAATAGGTGAAAAATTATCATTATCGTGTGTCACTCCCAGCTCTTCAATGACAAGGGACGTGACACCATTGCCCCTGGTTAGCCTTTTGTCCTGGTCCCCACCCCTGTGCACATGTACCTATAGGACCTTTTGTTTGGACAAATACGTGTGACCTAAGGATGATGTTGACCCTTTACCCTTTTGCTACATATGTCTCTTAATTTTTTTTAGTTTCTGATTTCTCAAAAGTTTTCATGTTGACATTATTAATTCTATTATTTCCTTCTTTAACTGCCTTCATCCTAAGACAGGACTAATACTTCCATCTGCCAGCTCCCCGATGTCCCCACGAGGGCTCCTATGACTGGATTGCTCACAGGCAGATCTTTCGTTTATCTCAAGTTTAGTTGAGTCTATGGTGTGCAGATTCTTTTTTTCCCCCGAATATGTTCTCCAGATATCTCAGCATCGTTTTGTAAATTATTTTTCTCCACCATTATTTAGCTGATTATTTTGTGAATGATGAACTCCTCCTGTATCTGACGGGGGTCTATTTCAAGGCTCTGGATTCTGTTCTCCAGCCGCGTCTCTGTTTGGGGGCCAGCTCCACGCTCTGTTTCAGGCGCTGTTACATCAGAGTGTGTTCTGATCTCTGGCGAGTTGGCCTTCACATCCCAGCCCGTCAGACTCCAGCGTCGCTCTTTCATGTCCCCATGGTCCCCAGTGCCCTGGACTGGAATTAGGAGACAGGCTGAACCCAGTTTTGCCCCAGCTGCAGTGTTTCAACCAGCCCTATAGCCTCTCTGAGCCTTACCTGCAAAAAGGGGTGATGCGTGACTTGTCACCGTGTGAAATACCTGCACTTAAAGGTGCCTCCTGCCCAAGTGAGCCATAGCTGCTCACGGCTCTGTTTCCATGGTTACCCCGCCTCAGGATGCGGTCACATTCTGGTCTGCAGGCTTGGGTGCACCCACGCACTGTGCCAAGGAGGCTATCCCAGTATGCAACTGTCAGTGTGGCCGGCCACAGGGCGGGGGCCCGCTGGACCGTATGTCCCTCCTGGACAGCAGGCGTGGGCCTCAGGGCATAGGTGAGGGGTGTCACTGAGCTGAGCCAGAGAAGCAAGCTTGTCTAGCCAGGGTCATGGAGTGTGTCAGTCCTGGTCTCTAAGAAGCAGACACCAAGATGGAATGAGATGGGGAAACGCCCGTGGAAGAGAAGAAGGAAGCAGGAGCAGGAGCAGGTGGGGAGAGCCTCAGATGGGGTGCAGGGGTGACCCTGGGGAAGAAGTGGGGGCGGAGGGAGGGCTGGGGAGGAAGAGCCTCAGACTGCAGTGCAGCTTGGAGACAACTTGTCCCCCGTGCTCGGTGGAGAGCCCCAGAGCCCAGACTGCCCGTGGGGAGCCCTGGGTGGGGCAGGAGCGGCGGGCTCCAGCACCGGCCGTGCTCCATCCTCGACCTCCCTGTGAAGCTGCGCTGGATCCTGAAGGCACAGGAGCTGCAGACTGTTGGCCAGTCACGTGCCTTCCAGCAGGCTGTCTCCTGGAGGGAGCAGAAGCTGCCCCTTGCCTTTCTTACCATGTGGCCTTGGAGACTCCCTGACCCTCCCCTTGGGTGCTGATGTTGGGAGGAAGGTGGCAACTGAGAGTCATCCCATCCAGGCCAAGAAGCAGCATCATATCAAGCCCAGAGAGGGCTGTCACCCCTCCTGACACTACCACCTCCCAGTGCAGGAGGGCCCCCGGCCCCAGTCCTATTCAGGGAGACACCAGTGGCCACACTGGTGGCTCCCAGGACACTGGCACGACAGAGGGCCCTGGGGCTGTGCTAGGAGGCTGGAGCACAAGGCTCTGCTCTCCCCACATCTGCCAGTGGGGAGACGGGAGAGGCGAGCATGTGGGCAGAGACGGTCGGAGGGTCTTTGGTGGGAGGCGTCGGTGGAGGGAGGTTTCCTGGAGTCCTGGGCTGAGAGATGGGCTGTGGATAGTGGGAGAAGTTGGAGAGGGGCAGGCAGAGGGACAGGAAGCAGAACACTGGAGAAAGGAAGTGCCGGGCATGGCGCGAGGTAGGAGGTGGTTGGGAAGGAAGGGTGGAGCCAGAGAATGAGGTGAGAGGTGCTCTGAAGAATGTTCCAGAAGAGTCAGGGAGAGTGTGGACAAGCACTTGCAGGGAGCCCACTGTGGGCTGGCATGTGCAAGGAGGACAAGACTGACCCGCTCCACTGGCTCCGATTCATCTTGGACCGGCCCTGCTCCACTTTGCTCCAGCCACACCAGCCTCTGTCTTCTGGAGTGCTCACAGCCTTTGTACTTGCTGTTCCCTCTGCCCAGAATACTTTTCCCATGTGAGCCCCCACTCATCCTTCAGGTTTGAGCCCAGAAGTCCCCTCCCCTCTGACCACCCCTTCTGAGGAACCTCACCCAACAGTCACTCTCCACCAGTGCATCACCTGCCTGGCTGTCTTTATCACACTCACCCAATCACTTCCTTGGTGTACTTGTTTCTCGTCTGCCTCTCCCCACAGGTTTGTCAGGGCCAAAAGCACAGGGCCTTTGTCTGGTTCCGGACTGTAGCCCCTGCTCCTCACCCAGGCCTGGAGCATAACAGGCGCTCCATGGATGTTTGTGGAGCGAGTGGATCTGCCGTCTTGACGTCCCTACCCCGGGGAGGTGGGGAGGCCCCGCTTAATCTCATGAGGACGCAGAGTCACTGCCCATGACTTGGGGGAAGGGGCTGTGCTTGTCAGCAGGACAATGTGGTGCAGACCCCCTGGTAAACACCCCTCGGCAGAGCAGCCTTGCCCGGGTCAGCTTGCCCCTGAGCCCCAGCTCGCTCACCGGTGAGACAGAGGAAAGGCCCTCCCACCATGGACCGTGCGAGAGTCGGGGCGACGAGCCCCGTGAAAGTGCCCTGAGGGGCCAGGCTCCCGGGGGCTCCTGCATTCCCTCTGAGATGCCACATCCAGGCCACAGTTGTCCCCATCCGCATTCAAGAGCGCCCCTCTGACGGGAGCCTGGGCCTCTGTGCTGGCGGGAGGAGGCCCGAGCCGGGCTGCTCCTCGCTGGCTCTGTGGGTGGACTGATGAGGGAGGGATTTACGGGGCGACGCTGGAAATGAAAAGTGATTCAATCCAATCCCCGGGTGGCAAGAGGCTTCCTGGAGGCTCGCTAAGTGGGTCTGAGCAGTGATCGCCGTTGCAAATCTATTAGCTGCTCTCGGCATCTGGGGCTGCTGCATGCATGAGTCACTGGGGTAGGGAGCCAGGAAGCCGGCGCAGCCAGCCGGCTGCTCATCAATTAAATGCCTCTCCGTTTAATTAAGACATAAAACATCACCCTGTGTGTCTGTGAGAGGGGCTGGACGCCTGGGGCTGCAGCAGCCACTGTAGCCGCCCCCGCCACTCCCCGTCAGACACCCGCTAGGCCGTGAGGTAACTGGGAAGTCACAATGCCCGTTTTCCTGCCCGGGACACAGGGTCCCTGATGGAGGCTGTCTGCTTACATGCTGCCAGCAACAGGCAGCTCACTACCGTTGCTCCTCTGCTGACCTAGGTAGACCAGGCAGGGTTGGGCGTGGCCCCTGGGCTGGTTGTCTGGGGTCAGACTCCCTGGCTGTGTAACCTTGGCCAATTCCTAGCCTCTCTGTGCCTCAGTTTCTTTATTTATAGGTGGAAAGACAGGAATAGTGTCTGTGACGTAGGATTATTTTGAGGATTGAGTGACTCACTAGGCACTGTGGCCAGAGCCCAGAGTATAGATGCCCCTCTGCAGTGGCAGCTGGAATGCCCGCCTGCCCCCCCCCACCCCGTGTCTGCTGCCCCTCCTTTGACAGGCTGCTCCAACTGGCCCTCAGCCTGTGGGTCCCATGGCTGGGCCTCGGGTGACCTCCAGGCCACACACAAGAGGTTGGATGCGGCTTACCCTCTGGACCAGAGCACAAGCCCTCACACAGTGCAGGGCAGCAGGTTTCCCAGACGAATGAATGAAACAATGAATGAATGATGCGAGTTCTTCTGTCTTGGACTTTTCTAAGTCCCAGAGAGTAAAATAAAGGGGGATGATGTGCTAGAAAACCTCCAGCCCTGGCATTAGGCAGCTCCAGTTAGACTTGTTCTCTCAGGAGGTCCTTTGCAGCCCTGGGCCTTGATGTTCTCATCTGTGAATGGGAGCCACACAGGCACCCTCAGCCACCTGCTCAATCTTTGCTCCTCTCTTCTTTTTCTTCCTTATTTGAGGGGAGGAGTAGATTTTGTCTCCACATCGGTGAAAAAGCATCCTTTTTACAGGCTCCTCTGCAGCTGAGGGGGCCACGGGACCCCAACCCTCCAAGGAAATGTCGGCAGGGCCTTCTGGGGGCTCTAGGAAGCCCAGCCTGGTGCCGGTCCCTATTTCCCCACTTCCTGCCTTGAACTGGAATGTGATGTCTGAGACCACGGGTGTGGGGACCAAGGCCAGGCTGCTGAGGACGGCACGGCAGAGAGATGGAAAGGGCAGGGCCCCTGAGCGTGCTGCCGAGCGGTGCACAGGAGCCAGCACTGGTGCTCCTGGAGCCCCACTGCAGGACCCGCACCCCGCTTCAAGCCTCTGCGATTGCCGTCTTCTGTGCCCTGAGCCGAATGCATTCCTAGCGAACGCGGGGATGTCACCACACAAGGGGCACAGCACCCGCCCACAGCAAGCTCTCCACACCCGGCTTGCCATCCTGCCGGGCAAGGCTCCACTCTTTCAGAACTGGCCACAGAACGTGCCCCTGCCACAGTTGGACCCCCAAGATCAGGCCAGAACCTGCCAGCGCGAGGTGGCGTGGGAGAGGCCCCATGAGAGGTGGAGCAAGGTGCACGGTGGACCCAGCAGGAGTCGATTGCGGCTCACCTTGGGGAAGTTTTGTAGAAGCCTTGGCCTTCGGGCTGCCCTGGAAGATGGCGTGGCTTTGTCGTGGGGAAGTGAGGCGGACCTGTGTCCAGGAAGGAGGGCCACGGGTGAGGAAGGCCGAGGCAGAGACTCCTCTTATCTGGCACGTGGGGCCTGGGGGGCTGTGGGGGGTCACAAGGGAGAAGTAGTTGGGGTGGGAGGAACCTTGATGCCAGGCTTCGTTCTGTGGACTGCTGTCCCCCAACCCTCCTTCCCTGTGCGTTTGGTCATGGCGTCAGACCACCTGGGCAGTCACTGCTTCCTACGTTCTCTTCGATTCCATTCACTTTAAAAAGTCTAAACGAATGTGCCTGTGGATCACCCCAAAAACATGGAGAGCCGGTACCACCTGCCGCCACTAGAAGGTGAGTGGGAACCAAACACCAGAAACGCCTCCCGCAGCAATCAGGGGCAGCCAGCCGCCGCAACGTGCTGAGGCCCTGCGCCTGACGCCCACACGCTGGGCACAAAGGAGATGAACGCCCGTTAGAGGGGCGCTCAAGACAGTCTAGGAGCAAGCTGAGACTCTCCAAGGCGTGCCACAAGTTGGACTGGAAGAGAATGAAACGGGGCTTGACGTCCTCATGACGTGATGGCCGCTCTCATGCTGGACGGACTGACGCACCTGAAGACGGTGGGGCCTCTGCAGGGCTCTGAGCAAGAAGAAAACACGCCCAGCAAGCACGTTACTAGGGGCACGCGATTTGACTCACGGAGGACAAACAGAGACACGAGATGCTTCTGAAAGAGGAGGGGTTCCTGTGGGAGAGCAGGCCACGGTGAAGGGAGACTTCCCAAGCAGTTTCTCTGTCTCCTTCTGCCGTCGGAGGGCCTGGGTCTGCCTCGCCAGCTGGGTGCGAGGGTCTGTTCCTGCTTTGATTCTCCATTTCCCTGGGTGGGAATTATCCTCAGACGGGAAGGAGAAACCACACGTGGGTCATGGAAATGGAGACCGAGATGGGGAGAGAGCACTGGACAGACCCCAGAACTTCCCACCCCTGGATCGCGTCCTGGGGAATAACCTCTCCCGGAACTAATGTTCTTCCGACCTTCCCAGGAGCGAGGACACAGAGGGGCCAATGGGGTGGAGATGCAGAAAACACGCTTCTGTCTTTTCAGGGTGGACTGGAGGGGCTGGAGCCCTGTGTGCCGGAGCATATCAGCTCCAGGAAAAATTCCAGAATGGACCGTTACACGCACAGTTTGAGAACATTTGGAAGCCAAAGGGCTGATGGCCAGGAGTTCGCGGGGCTCCCTAAGAAGATTTCAATGGCAAACCAGTATCATTTGCCACAAGTGGATGGTACACATCAAATAAATACAAGGAGACCAAAACAACGCCACTCCCTAGATGCCGCCCCGGCTGCTGTCTGTCTCCATTGCTGCTCTCTAATGTGGCCGCGAAGCTTTCTTTAAGATGGAGAGAAAAGACATTTCGAGGCAACAGCTAATATTACTCAAGATTCTCCTAGGCAATCAGGAGTAAAACAGGCTCTCATTTATTTTTACTTATTTTTTAATTGAGATATAATTGACAGACAACATTATATTAGTTTCAGTTGTGCAATGTAACATTTTGATACTTGTGTGTGAAAATGTACATTGTGAAATGATAACCACAATAAGTCTGGTTAGCATCCATCATTACACATAGTTACAAAAAAATTTTTTTTCTGGCAATGAGAACTTCAAAGATCTACTCTCTTAGCAACTTTCAAATATATGCTACAGTACTACTAACAATGGTCACCACACTGTACATTACATCCTTAGGATTTACTAATTTTACAACTGACACTTGATACCTTTCGACCCCTTCACTCATTTCTCCCACCCCACCTCCCACCTCTGTATGGTCATTTTTATAAACATTTATTTTAGGGTAAATTCTGGCTAATGCAATAACACAAGAAGCTGAAACGGAGGTATAACTGTTGTAAATAAGCAGACAAAATTATTAATTAATGTATGTACAATTACATCTCCCCAAATAAATAGAAAATTCCTTAAGTTTGAGGGGCTTCTGCAAGGTAGCTAAGTGAAAGATAAAAACACATGAGTAAACAGCTTCCCTATCAATATAAGTAGTCAGTTAAAAGCCTGTGATAGACACAGACATGTGCCACCCAGAGGTCTCTACAGAGACTATTGCCTCCTCTGCTGGGAGTGAGGGCAGAAGATAGCCTTCAGGGGACAGCCCCTCAGGGATGACCTCAGAGGCAGAGAGCCCCCTGACCAAGGATACACCCTTCTCAAGGCGACACACATCCAGTGACCAAGGGGCATGGGGTCAAAGCCACGGGGCTAGCTCTGACAGGTTCCCCTTGGGGCCAGTATCACAGCTTGCCCTCTCTCTGCCCAGTCCTGCTTCCTTCCTCTCTCTTCTCTGGCACTGGTCCCAGGCTTCCTGGAGAACCCAACATGTAACATGCTAGGGAAAAATGTCCCATTCACTATAGCAACAGAAAACATAAAATAGCAAAGAATAAAACCTTAAATGACTTTCATAAGGCAAAGTAAAAGCAGGGGAGAGGGCCCTGGTTCGGGACAATGGACTACCAAAGGCTAAAGTGATGCCTTCCTGTGCTAAATCCATACCCGCAACGACCATCATCAACAATGTAGAAGAGAAAGCACCATCCCCTCCAGACAAGAGGTGGCTGTGAGGGGTGGGGACCTGGACCTGTGAGGAGTCCCTCGAACGCACAGAGCAGTGGGATTACACGGAACTGCGGCCTAGATGGGGTGAGGGTTTGCCGGAGCAGAGGAGCACAGGCAGGGCCAGCACACGCTGGAGGCAGGCCAGCACCATCTCAACAGAGGGCGAACCCGCGCCGAGGGGGCGTTAGCAGACAGATCTTCAGGAACTCCTAAAAGGTATCACTTTTTTAAAAAGACAACCAGACACTATCATTAACACCATCAGAGAGAGAAGGACCACCACTTCACCTGCAAAACAATGACAGAGGCTTAAGAAAAAGAACCGAAGAGAGATTGTGGAAACGAAATATATAACATTTCACGTAAGAGACCAGTAGATGAGGCACCCTGCAGAACAGTGCAGCACAGAAGATTAAATAGAAAGTAGGGAAAAACGGTTAGGGGACGTGGAATCTGGAAGTTTCAATATCTATCTAGTGGGGTTCCAGAGTAGAAGAAAAGAAGGACTACATAGGAAGAAATATTTTCAAAAAATAAAACTAAGAACCTGTTGACTTGAAGGAATAAATTAATCTTGAAAGTGTGATAACACGCAGAGTGTAGAGAAGAGCAAACCACCATAAAAGAAAGAACCAGACACGTTGTGATAAACTCTCCTGACCCCGAGGATAAAAAAACGTGGACTATCCACGAAGAAGGAGATTCAGGCGAAATCAGTAAAAGTGAAGGCAAGAAGACAAAAGAAACTTCAGAGGGCTGGGGCACAGCGACCCGCGCCCAGCCTTCTGTACCCAGCTGCGCTGTCTACAAAGCTGGATAACCAGAGCAAGTTGTTTCTGGATATAAAAGTATCCAAAAATGTTGACCACCCTCACAGTCCTCACTGTGAAAACATGCATACAGCAGGTACTGTAGCAAGGACAACACATCTGGGAGGCAGTTGTGGAAGACAAGAAGCAATGGTGAGCAGAGACACACATTAAGGTATTCAGTTACTGAAGTATTGATTAGAAAGAGACTTGGCGATGTGAGAAGAGCAGAGAGGGGAAAAATGATGCCAAGAACACGGTCTCTGTTGTCGAAGAAAAACGGTGTTGATCCATTCAAATAAGGGCAGCAAGTGTGAATGGATTAATTCCGTTAAAAGGTAAAGACTGATGAGTGAATATTAACACGAGAGGGAGGGGGTAGTAGTGGCAGTACAGGACAAAACAGAATACATGGCAAAACCACTTTAAAGAGTCGAAGACAATGGGTCGGTCGTGTTCTGGAAGGAAAGACTTGAGGGGCTGACAGAAGAGTGACCAGTGAAACAAAGGTTTATTTACGGAGGTATTGGCAGGGTTGAAGGAAGAACAGAGATGACGAGGCACCCAGGGACTAGCAGGTCTGCAGAGGGCGGGGGGACGTTCCCAGGACCAGGGGCAGCTGCGGCGAGAGGAGAGGGGTGAGAATGCAGCTGCAGCCCACCCACAGCTGCACAGGGAGAGGGTGATGCGAGAGCCCGGAACCTGAGCTCCCCTTCTTCCTGCCCTCTGGTCTCCAGAAAGCCTGAGAGGGCACGGCTCGGGGGGTGTAGGCCATCAAGGCCAGCCTCTGGGTCACCAAGAAGGTCAGAAAAGGGGAGCGTAGGGATGCAAGTAGAAAATCTTCGCTGAGATGTGTATTTCATACTGATAAAAGGAACAACCAGCAAGAGAATATAGTGAACACGGCCCTCAGCATATGCAATAACAACTTGAAAACACATAAAGCAAAAAAATGATGGAACTATAAGGAGAAATGGGACAATCTACATAGCTCTCTCAAACAGATCATGTTGAAATGGTGAGAACGCTGGAAACCTTCACAGTATGATCAAATAGTATCAATTAAAACAATAAAGCAAGATAGTACTAATTAGATGGAAGTTTCCAATGATAACATTGGAGCTGGTCAGTAGGAGTGGAGGGAGGTGGCAGGACTGGAATCACTCAGTGAATGAAAGGATTGTGAGAAATTTGCATATTTGGGGAGAAAGAATACAGATGGACGTTAACACTAGAATTTAAATAATATGTGTACATGTGCTAACAATTTAACATAATGACTAGAAGAACAGAAATAAAAAGTATAACTTTCAAAGAAGTGGAGAGGGAAAATGAGACAAAAGGAATTAAATGACCCAATGAAGGTCAGGATGTGGAAAATAGTAAAAAGTGTAGAAAACAGGAAAACAAAATAAACTGGAAAGAATAAATGTGAATGGATTATATTCATCTATTAAAAGACAGAGACTCTGAAACTGGATCAAAACACAAAATCCAGCTATATTTTATTTGTAAGAGATGCATGTAAAATGCAGTAAAAGAGAAATGGGAAAAAGACAATGCGAAAAACATAGCAGACAATGACAAAAGATTGACACCTGAGCTAACATCTGTTGCCAATCTTTTTTTTTTCTTCTTCTTCTTCTTCTCCCCAAAGCCCCCCAGTACATAGTTCTATATTCTAGTTGCAGGTCCTTCTGGTTATGCTATGTGGGACACCACCTCAGCATGGCCTGATGAGCAGTGCTACGTTCATGCCCAGGATCTGAACCTGCCAAACCCTGGGCTGCCAAAGTGAAGTGTGTGAACTTAACCACTTGGCCACGTGGCCGGCCCCTAGCCTTTGATTTGAAAGATATTTTTGTTGGATATAGAATTCTTGATTGATAGTTCTTTTTCTTCAGATTTTTGAATATCTCATCCCACTATCTCTATGATTTCTGTTCATCTTACTGAGAATCTCTTGCACGTGATGAGTTGCTTCTCTTTTGCTACTTTCAAGATTTTCTCTTTGGTTTTAGCTTTCACTAGTTTGATTATACTCTAAGTGTGGATCTCTTTGAGTTTATTCTATTTGGATTTCATTGAGCTTCTTGGATGTAAAGATTGTTTTTCATCAAATTTGATAAGTTTTCAGCCATTATTTCTTCAGATATCCTTTCTGCTCTTTTTTGCTCTCCTCTCCCAACCCCAGAACTCCCATTACGTCAATGAATTTTTATACACGTAGACACATATATAAGCACAGCTCAGATCAAGATATAAATTAGCCCCAGCTCCCAGAAGGTTCCTATGTGCTCTTTCCCATCAATTCACCCCATCCTGAGGGTAACTGCTATCACTATGAATTATTTTTTGTCTGTTCTTGAATTTTATACAACTGAAATCATACAGAATGAACTCCCTTATGTCTGGCTTCTTTAGCTCAGCACATCTATGAGATTCATCCCTCTTCTTACATGTAGCAACAGTACACTTGTTTTTGTTGCTGTGTATCATTCTGTTGTATTAACATGTCACTATTTATACACTCTACTATTGATGGATATTGGAGTTGTTTCCAATTTTACCTCTTGTGAATAAAGTTACTATAAACATTCTTGTACATATCTTTTGTGGACTCAGCAGCTGTTGTGGGTTTTTTTCCTGATATATACCTAAAAGTGTAATTTCTGCATTCTAAACTGCTGGTAAACAGTTTTCCAAAGCACTTTTCCAACTTAAAGTCCCATAATCAACTTTTTTTATTTTAAAGAAAGAAAATCAAATTTTAATTTTTGTACCATCTTACTTTTTATATTGAAACTTACTCACTTAATTGAATTCATTTAAATCTTCGCCAACTTGACCATGCACAAAACTCTTTCCTCAGGGTTCCTCTTCTTCTTTTTCCCCTCAAACCTTCTATAACTTTCTTTTTATACTCAGAATTTGTCCCCTATCTTCTCTCTTCCCTCCAGTACTTTAGGACAAATTTCTTTCTTTTTTAAATTTTTTTAAATTTTTAAAATTTTTTTTTGAAATTTCAGTTGTATATTATTGTCTGTCAGTCGTGTTGTAGGTGCAACCCGTCACCCTTTGTGCCCAGCCCCCACCCCCACTTTCCCTTGGTAGCCACTAATCTGTTCTCTTTGTCCACAGGTTTAAATTCCTCATATGAGTGGAGTCATACAGAGATTGTCCTTCTGTATCTGGCTTATTTCACTTAACATAATTCCCTCAAGGTCCATCCATGTTGTTGCAAATGGGACTATTTTGTTCTTTTTTACGGCTGAGTAGTATTTCATTGTATATATATACCACATCTTCTTTATCAAATCATTTGTTGATGGGCACTTAGATTGCTTCCATGTCTTGGCTATTGTAAATAATGCTGCAATAAACATTGGGGTGCATAGGACTTTAGGCATTGCTGACTTCAAGCTCTCTGGATAGATACTCAGTAGTGGAATAGCTGGATCATATGGTAGTTCTATTTTTAATTTTTTGAGGAATCTCTATACTGTTTTCCATAGTGGCTGCACCAGTTTGCATTCCCACCAGCAGTGTATGAGGGTTCCTTGTTCTCCACAACCTCTCCAACATTTGTTACTATTTGTTTCAGTTATTTTTGTCATTCTAATGGGTGTAAGGTGATATCTTAGTGTAGTTTTGATTTGCATTTCCCGATGATCAGTGATGATGAACATCTTTTCATGTGCCTATTGGCCATCCGTATATCTTCTTTGGAGAAATGTCTGTTCATGTCTCCTGCCCATTTTTTGATCTGGTTGTTTAATTTTTTGTTGTTGAGTTGTGTGAGTTCTTTATATATTATGGATATTAAGCCTTTGTCGGATGTATTACTTGCAAATATTTTCTTCCCAGTTAGTGGGTTGTTTTTTTGTTTCAATCCTGTTTTCCCTTGCCTTGAAGAAGCTCTTTAGTTTGATGAAGTCCCATTTGTTTATTCTTTCTAATGTCTCCATTGTCTGAGAAGACATGGTGTCCGAAAAGATCCTTTTAATACTGATGTCAAAGAGTGTACTGCCTACATTTTCTTCTAGAAGCCTTATGGTTTCAGGTCTCACCTTTAGGTCTTTGATCCATTTTGAGTTTATTTTGGTGAATGATGAAAAAGAATGGTCAATTTTCGTTCTTTTACACGTGGCTTTCCAGTTTTCCCAGCACCATTTGTTGAAGAGGCTTTCTTTTCTCCATTGTAGGCCCTCAGCTGCTTTGTCGAAGATAAGCTGTTCATAGATGTGTGGTTTTATTTCTGGGCTGTCAATTCTGTTCCATTGATCTGTGCACCTGTTTTTGTACCAGTACTATGCTGTTTTGATTACTGTAGCTTTGTAGTATGTTTTGAAGTCAGGGATTGTAATGCCTTCAGCTTTGTTCTTTTTTCTCAGGATTGCTTTAGCCATTTGGGGTCTTTTGTTGCCCCATATGAATTTTAGGATTCTTTGCTCTATTTCTGTAAAGAATGTCATTGGGATTCTGATTGGGATGGTGTTGAATCTGTAGATTGCTTTAGGTAGAATGGACATTGTAACTATGTTTATTCTTCCAATCCATGTGCGTGGAATGTCTTTCCATCTCTTTATGTCATCATCCATTTCTTTCAGAAAAGCCTTGTAATTTTCATTGTATAGGTCTTTCACTTCCTTAGTTAAATTCACCCTGAGGTATTTTATTCTTTTTGTTGTGATTGTAAATGGTATTGTGTTCTTGAGTTCTTTTTCTGTTAGTTCATTATTAGAGTATAGAAATGCTACTCATTTATGTAAATTGATTTTATACCCTGTGACTTTGCTGTAGTTGTTGATTACTTGTGAAAGTTTTCCAATGGATTCTTTGGGGTTTTCTATATATAAGATCATGTCGTCTGCAAACAGCGAGAGTTTCACTTCTTCCCCTTCTATTTGGATTCCTTTTATTCCTTTTTCTTGCCTGATTGCTCTGGCCAAAACCTCCAGTACTATGTTAAATAAGAGTGGTGATAGAGGGCAACCTTGTCTCTTTCTTGTTCTCAGGGGGATGGTGCTCAGATTTTGCCCATTGAGTATGATGTTGGCTGTGGGTTTGTCATATATGGCCTTTATTATGTTGAGGTAGTTCCCTTCTATCCCCATTTTGTTCAGAGTTTTTATCATAAATGGCTGTTGGATCTTGTCAAATGCTTTCTCTGCATCTATTGAGATGATCACGTGGTTTTTATTCCTCAGTTTGTTGATGTGGTGGATCATGTTGATTGATTTGTGGATGTTGAACCATACCTGTGTCCCTGGTATGAATTCCACTTAATCATGATGTATGATCCTTTTGATGAATTGCTGTATTCAGGTTGCCAAAATTTTGTTGAGAATTTTTGCATCTATGTTCATCAGCGATATTGGCCTATAGTTCTCCTTTTTTGTGCTGTCCTTGTCAGGCTTTGATATCAGCTGATGTTGGCCTTGTAGAATGTGTTAGGAAGTGTTCCATCCTCCCTAATTTTTTGGAATAGCTTGAAAAGGACAGGTATTAAATCCTCTCTGAAAGTTTGGTAGAATTCCCCAGGAAAGCCATCTGGTCCCGGGGTTTTATTCTTTGGGATGCTTTTGATGGCTGTTTCAATCTCTTCCCTTGTGATTGGTCTGTTCAAATTGTCTGCTTCTTCTTGAGTGAGCTTTGAGAGATTGTAGGAGTCCAAGAATTTATCCATTTCCTCTAGGTTATCCATTTTGTTGGCATATAGTTTTTCGTAGTATTCTCTCATAATCCGTTGTATTTCTGCAGAGTCTGTTGTTATTTCTCCTCTTTCATTTCTGGTTTTGTTTATTTGAGCTTTCTCTCTTTTTTCTTTGTAAGTCTGGCTAGGGGTTTGTTAATTTTATTTATCTTCTCAAAGAACCAGCTCTTTGTTTCATTGATCCTTTCTACCGCCTTTTTTGTTTTAATAGCATTTATTTCTGCTCTGATTTTTATTATTTCTCTCCTTCTGCTGACTTTGGGCTTTGTTTGTTCTTCTTTCTCTAATTCAGTTAGGTGTAGTTTAAGATTGCTGATTTGGGATTTTTCTTGTTTGTTAAGATGTGCCTGAATTGCGATGAATTTTCCTCTTAATACAGCTTTTGCTGAACCCCATATGAGTTGGTATGGCATGTTATCATTTTCACTTGTCTTCAGATATTTTTTGATTTCTTCTTTAATTTCTTCAATGATCCATTGCTTGTTCAATAGCATATTGTTTAGTCTCCACATCCTTGAGCCTTTCTCAGCTTTTTTCTTGTAATTAATTTCTAGCTTTATAGCATTATGATTGGAGAAGATGCTTCTTATTATTTCAATTTTTTTAAATTTGTAGAGGCTTGCCTTATTTCCCAACCTACGGTCTATCCTTGAGAATGTTCCATGTGCACTTTAGAAGAATGAGTATTCTGCTGTTTTTGGATGAAGTGTTCTATATATGTCTATTAAGTCCAACTGTTTTAGTTTTTCATTTAGCTCCACTGTTTCCGTGTTGATTTTCTGTCTGGATGATCTGTCCACTGATGTGAGTGGGGTCTTGAGGTCCCCTACTATTATTGTGTTACTTTTGATATCTTCTTTTAGGTTTGTTAATAGTTGCTTTATGAACTTTGGTGCTCCTGTGTTGGGTGCATAGATATTTATAAGTGTTCTTTCTTCTTGATGAAGTGTCCCTTTTATCATTATATATTGGCCCTCTATGTCTCTCTTTACCTGCCTTATCTTGAAGTCTGTTTTGTCTGATATAAGCATTGCAACATCTGCTTTCTTTTGTTTGCTATTAGCTTGGAGTATTGTCTTCCACCCCTTCACTCTGAGCCTGTGTTTGTTCTTGGAGGTGAGGTGTGTTTCCTGGAGGCAACAAATTGTTGGATCTTGTTCTTTAATCCATTTTGCCACTCTGTGTCTTTTTATTGGAGAGTTCAATCGTTTACATTGAGGGTGAATATTGATGCATGTGGACTTAATGCTGTCATTCTGTTGCTCATTTTCTGGTTTTCCTGTGTTTCCTTTGTCTCTCGTCCTGTGTGTTTTAGCCTACCCATTGACTTCTGCAATTTCTTATGCTGGGTTTCTTAGATTTTTCCTTATTTATGTTTTGTGTCTCTGTTCTGTTTTTCAGTTTAGTGGCTACCCTCAAGTTTGTATTCAGAATCTCGTGTATAACATAGTCCATTTTCTGGTGGTCTCTTACTTCCTTAGCCTAGACTCTTTCAGTCCCTTTCCTCCTCCCCTCCTAAATTATTATTTTCATCTCTTATTCCAACTTGTGTTGTGAGTTTGTGGTTAGAGTGATAAGATTGTCTTTGCTTTGGTGATTTCCTTCCCTTTATCCTAATGCTATAGTTGAATATTTGCTATCCTATTCAGATTCTATCTGTCTCCCTACTCTGTGTTTTGTGACCCCTTACTCCCTTTTTTTCTTTTTTCAGGTATGAGAGCCTTCTTGAGGATTTCTTATAGTGGAGGTCGTGTGACTAAGAAGTCCCTTAGCTTTTGTTTGTCTGGAAAAGGTTTTATTTCTCCCTCATATCTGAAGGATATTTTTGCAGGATAGAATATTCTTGGCTGAAGATTTTTATCCTTTAACGTTTTGAATATGTCACTCCAATGTCTCCTAGCTTGTAAGGTTTCTGTAGAGAAATCCACTGAAAGTCTGATGGGGTTTCCTTTGTAGGTTATTTTCTTCTGCCTTGCTGCCCTGAGTATTCTTTCTTTGTCCTTCATTTTTGCCATTTTTACTACTATGTGCCTTGCAGTAGGTCTTTTTACATTGACAAATCTAGGAGCTCTGAAAGCTTCCTCCACACACATTTCTCTCTCAATCCTTAGATTTTGTAAGTTCTCTTCTATTATTTCATTAAGCACACTTTCTGCTCCATTTTCCTTTTCCACTCCCTCAGGAATTCCGATGATTCTTAAGTTGCATTTTCTCATTGAGTCAGTTATTTCTCTGAGATTTTCTTCAGTTTTTTTAATTCTTAGTTCTCTTTCTTCCTCTGTCTGGAGCCATTCAGCCTGTCTATCTTCGATTATGCTAATTTGTTCCTCTATGGTGTCTACATGGGCATTCAGGGAATCCGTATTCTGTTTTATCTGATCCATTGTATTTTTCATCTCTAGTATTTCTAATTGATTCTTCTTTATAATTTCAATCTCTTTTGTGAAGTAACTCCAGAACTCGTTGACTTGTTTCTCTATATTTCCCTTTACCCAATTGAATATTTTGAGGATAACTATTTTGAACTCATCTTCACTTCGTTTACCCATTTCCAAGTCCTCAGGACCTACTTCTGTATTTTTATTGTTTTCCTTTTGGACTGGAGCTTTCATAAATTGCTGGATGGTAGAGGAGCGGTTTTTGCACATGCTGCTATTATTTGGCTGCAGTTACAGCCTGTTGCCACTAGATGGGGGTCGAGAGCCATATGTTCTGAGCCCTGCGCCTTCAGCCAAGATGGCGGTGCCCAGTGTGGTTTGAGGGAGGAGGGGCACTTTCACTCACGCTGACCTGTATTGGATCAGCTCTCACTTTCTGGTCTCCCGGGGCCCTGGCTTGCTGGGGCTCCCCCATGTGAAAGCTTTCCCCTGTTAGAGGGTTTCTGCTGTACAGGCGGTGGGCATCCTGGACGATGCCCCTTCCCCGCTTCCCGCACCCGTGGCAGCGATCCCAGTCTCTAGGGGCAGGAGCAAAGTTCTCTCCCATCCCGTTCCAGCTCCTCCGAGGCTGGCTGCAGCCTCTCCACCCTCTATTGTTTGGCTGCTGTGGGTCTCTGACGATTTCTGTTATTAGGATTGTGTTTTTGATTGGAAAGCAGTTGCTCTTTTTAGTTGTAATTTGGAGGGGAGAGAGTCCCGGGTCAGTTCATGCTGCCATGTTGCTGACCCCATCATCAACTTTTGAGGGCTCCAGATACTCCACATGATTATCAGCACTAAATAATGTCAGTCTCTTTGATGTTAGGCATTCTAATGGATGTGTTGTGGTATCTTATTTTTGTTTAGATTGCATTTCCCTGATGACTGATGATGTTGAGCACATTTTCATATGCCAATCTGCCAGCTGGATACTCTCTTTGTCAGTTCAAACCCATTTCTAAACAAGGCTCTACGTCTTTCTCTTATTGACTTGTATGACCTCTTTATGAATTCTGCACATATATATCCTTGGTTGGACACAGTTTTACAAACATCTTCCTCCGGTCTGTAGCTCATTCTTTATGTGTTTTCTGATAAACAGTTCTATTTTAATAGAGTCAAATTTATCCATAGTGTCTTTTGGGGGTAGTAATTTTTGTTTATTATTTAAGCAGTCCTCACCTATATCAAAGTTATCAAGTTATGCCCTATTTTTTAACTTTTTATTTACAGAAAAGTTGCAAAAAATAGTACAGAGTTCACATAAACTCTTCATCTAGCTGCCTCTAATTTTAATATCTTACATAACCACAGTCCCTTTCTCAAAACTAAGAAGTAATATTCTTATTTTTTCTTTTAGAAGTTTTATTATTTTGTCTTTGAAATTAAGTCTATGACCCATTTCAAATTAATGTTGTGTATGATGTGATGCATGGGTTATCTATTTATTTTTAATATGAACATCCATGTGCTCCAGCACCATTTATTGAAAAGTATTTCATTTATATATTGAATCATTACCATCTTTGTTGAAAAATCATAAGTGGCTCTCTTTATGGACTCAATATTCTGTTTTATTAACCTATTTGTCTATTCTTATATAAATACAATGCCGACTTATTTGCTATAACTTTATAGTAGGTCTCAAAATCTGATAGTGTACATTCTCCACTGTTATCCTTCTGTAAGGTTTTCTTGGCTATTTGTGGCTTAATCCCACTGTAAGTGTCACAAATTGATTTTCTTTGGTGATACAAGTGGCTCATTAATCAACACAATGAATGTTAAAGATGTTTAAAACTGAATAAAGAAATTAACCTTCAAATATAAAGATCCTACCAAGTGTGGAGCAGAACCAACCACCACGGAATGAAAGCTAATTATAATTACATTCCAATGACGTGTCGAAACAGGAACAGGTGAAGAAACTCTAGTGTCAGCCACCAGGAGGGAAAGCACTATTTATAGGGAAAGAGATTCTGATGAAAATTATAGTTCTCAGCAGCAAAAGTGGAGGCAAAAGGTTAATTAAATGATATTTTCAAAGTGCTACGACCAAGTGACTCTGAACCTGGAATTCTATACCCAGCCAAACTATCCAACAAAAGTGAGAATGAGATCCATGTTCATCCATAAGAAGTTCCCATACTTTATCATGTACAGGCCCTTACATAATGAATTACAGAATAGAAATGATAGGATTATGTGAATTATACATTATGTTACAGAAATTATAGAATAAAAACGTTAAAGAAAATGAATCCTGAAAGAAATTGTGTAAGTCATAAAGCAGCAGCAAACAGAGTCATTAGTGAAAGCTATTGTTAAATATAAATAAATATTGATTAAAAAAATTATATATCAGGGGCTGGCCCCGTGGCCGAGTGGTTAAGTTCGCGTGCTCCGCTGCAGGCGGCCCAGTGTTTCGTTGGTTCGAATCCTGGGCGCGGACATGGCACTGCTCATCAAGCCACACTGAGGCAGCGTCCCACATACCACAACTAGAAGAACCCACAACGAAGAATATACAACTATGTACTGGGGGGCTTTGGGGAGAAAAAGGAAAAAATAAAATCTTAAAAAAAAAAATTATGTATCAATGAAACAGCAATCAAAAACATCCCAAAGAATAAAACCCCAGGACCAGATGGCTTTCCTGGGGAATTCTACCAAACTTTCAGAGAGGATTTAATACCTATCCTTTTCAAGCTATTCCAAAAAATTAGGGAAGATGGAACACTTCCTAACACATTCTATGAGGCCAACATCACGCTGATACCAAAACCTGACAAGGACACCACGAAGAAAGAGAACTACAGGCCAATATCACTGATGAACATAGATGCAAAAATTCTAAACAAAATTTTGGCAACCAGAATTCAGCAATTCATCAAAAGAATCATACATCAGGATCAGGTGGGATTCATACCAGGGACACAGGGATGGTTCAACATCCGCAAATCAATCAACGTGATACACCACATCAACAAACTGAGGAATAAAACCACATGATCATCTCAATAGATGCAGAGAAAGCATTTGACAAGATCCAACAGCCATTTATGATAAAAACTCTGAACAAAATGGGCATAGAAGGAAACTACCTCAACATAATAAAGGCCATATACGACAAACCCATAGCCAACATCATACTCAATGGGCAAAAACTGAACCCCATCCCCCTGAAAACAGGAACAAGACAAGGATGCCCTCTATCACCACTCTTATTTAACGTAGTACTGGAGGTCCTGGCCAGAGCAATCAGGCAAGAAAAAGGAATCCAAAAGGGAGGGAAGAAGTGAAACTCTCGCTGTTTGCAGACGACATGATCTTATATATAGAAAACCCCAAAGAATCCATTGGAAAACTTTCACAAGTAATCAACAACTACAGCAAAGTTGCAGGGTATAAAATCAATTTGCGTAAATCAGTAGCATTTCTATACTCCAGTAATGAACCAACAGAAAAAGAACTCAAGAATACAATACCATTCACAATCGCAACAAAAAGAATAAAATACCTTGGGGTAAATTTAACTAAGGAAGTGAAGGACCTATATAATGAAAATTACAAGGCCTTTCTGAGAGAATTGGATGACGACATAAGGAGATGGAAAGACATTCCACGTACATGGATTGGAAGAATAAACATAGTTAAAATGTCCATTCTACCTAAAGCAATCTACAGATTCAACACCATCCCAATCAGAATCCCAATGACATTCTTTACAGAATTAGAACAAAGAATCCTAAAATTCATACGGGGCAACAAATGACCCCAAATTGCTAAAGCAATCCTGAGAAAAAAGAACAAAACGGGAGGCATCACAATCCCTGACTTCAAAACATACTACAAAGCTACAGTAATCAAAACAGCATGGTACTGGTACAAAAACAGGTGCACAGATCAATGGAACAAAATTGAAAGCCCAGAAATAAAACCACACATCTATGGACAGCTTATCTTTGACAAAGGAGCTGAGGGCCTACAATGGAGAAAAGAAAGTCTTTTCAACAAATGGTGCTGGGAAAACTGGAAAGCCACATATAAAAGAATGAAAATTGACCATTCTTTTTCACCATTCACCAAAATAAACTCAAAATAGATTAAAGACCTAAAGGTGAGACCTGAAACCATAAGGCTTCTGGAAGAAAACGTAGGCAGTACACTCTTTGACTTCAGTATTAAAAGGATCTTTTCGGACACCATGCCTTCTCAGAGAAGGGAAACAATAGAAAGAATAAACAAATGGGACTTCATCAAACTAAAGAGCTTCTTCAAGGCAAATGAAAACAGGATTGAAACAAAAAAACAACCCACTAACTGAGAAAAAATATTTGCATGTCATATATCTGACAAAGGCTTAATATCCTTAATATATAAAGAACTCTCACAACTCAATCACAAAACATCAAACAACCCAATCAAAAAATGGGCTGGAGACATGAACGGACATTTCTCCAAAGAAGATATACTGATGGCTCATCATCGCTGATCATCAGGGAAATGCAAATCAAAACTACACTAAGATATCACCTTACACCCGTTAGAATGACAAAAATACCTAAAACTAATAGCAACAAATGTTGGAGAGGTTGCGGAGAAAAAGGAACCCTCATACACTGCTGGTGGGAATGCAAACTGGTGCAGCCACTATGGAAAACAGTATGGAGATTCCTCAAAAAACTAAAAATAGAACTACCATACGATCCAGCCATCCCACTACTGGGTATTTATCCAAAGAGCCTGAAGTCAGCAATCCCAAAAGTCCTGTGCACCCCAATGTTTATTGCAGCACTGTTTACAATAGCCAAGACGTGGAAGCAACCTAAGTGCCCATCAACAGACGAATGGATAAAGAAGATGTGGTACATATATACAATGGAATACTACTCAGCTGCAAAACAGAACAAAATCATTCCATTTGCAATAACATGAATGGACCTTGAGAGAATTATGTTAAGTGAAATAAGCCAGCAAGAGAAAGATAATCTGTGTATGACTCCACTCATATGAGGAATTTAAAACTATGGACCAAGAAGAGTTTAGTGGATACCAGGGGAAAGGTGGGGTGGGGGGTGGGCACAAAGGGTGAAGTGGTGCACCTACAACATGACTGACAAACATTAATGTACAATTGAAATTTCACAAGATTGTAACCTATCAATAACTCAATAAAAAAAAATTATATATCAAGATCAAGCTAAGATTCCAAACATCAGTATAGGATATTAGGGATATATGAGAGGATAACACAAAAATGGTGCTAGGAATCTTGTTTCCTTGGAGGGAGAATATAGCTATTGACTCACTAATTTAAGGTAAGCAAACACGAATGGATAAAATTATTTACTGAAAGATAAATACTGACATGTAATACTGGCGACTAAACAAAAGCTTGTATGGTAACGATGGTATCAGACAAGAAATAATTCACACCTAACACCATTTTGAAGAATCAAGGAAAGCGTATCAGTCAAGGTGCCTGTGTGAAACATTCAAATGGTTCACTGAAGAATGTTTACTGTTTAATGAATGAACTATTTTCAGAGGCCTAGGAGGAGGTAAGAAAACCAAGAAGGAATGGGAAAGCACACCAGGACTATGGACAATGGGGGTCCTTGCCATTTCTGGGCCTGCAAGGACAGGGAAGCTCTGAGAGAGGGCTGCTTGACGAGGCTGTGGCATTTTGTACAGGATATAAAGGATGTGAACAAGGCATGTAAAAAGCTTGCATTTATATAAGTTTTTGTGTGCACACAAACCATATGGTGTTATGACTAGAAGTGTGGAAACTGGAACACATAACCACGGTGCAAATCTACACCCTTACCAGGGAGGTAGCCTCATCCTTAAATGGGGGCAGTAACAGAGCCGGAGCTCATGTCAGCCCCAGTCCTAACAGAGTCCTCAGAGTGACAGCTCCTGACCATTTGGGAGGATCAGTGGTGACCTGCATACATTTTACTACACTTACTTTGGGGCTTCTTGTGACCTCATGGAATTTATATTAAGCTCATAAAAAAATGTAGCCCCACATTTTAAGTAATTGGATTTTCTGGATCCCACTAGTTGTCTATGGTGGATCTCACAGAGTGACACGCAGATTGAAACAGTTAAAACAGGGGGTGGGCCCAGTGGCATAGCAGTTAAGTTCGCAAGTTCGACTTTGGTGGCCTGGGGTTCACCAGTTAGGATCCCCAGTGCGGACCTACACACTACTGTGGCAGGCGTCCCACATATAAAGTAGAGGAAGATGGGTATGGATGTCGGCTCAGGGCCAGTCTTCCTCAGCAAAAAGAGGAGGATTGGTAGTGGATGTTAGCTCAGGGCTAATCTTCCCTAGAAAAATTTTTTTAAAAAAGGAAAAAAACCCCACTTAATACAGATGAAGCTTTCAGAACAGAACCTGGCACAGAGCAAACTCTCATTAAACATTAGAAATTATGGGGATTATTATGCAAATTCCTAAATGAGTGTATCCAACAGAGCATGTGCATTCCGAACGTTTGAATTCTTGTCCTAGGGGACGGCCCTGATTGGATCAGCTTCAGAACAGTCAAACCCTGGATCAGCCCCTGCTGAGCACAGCAGGCTTCTGACTAAACGTCTGCTTAATACCCTCAAGGCCCATCCCTGTTACTGCAAGTCGCACAATTTCATCTTTTTTTTTATGGCTGAGTAGTAGTATTCCAGTGTGTATATATACTACATCTTCTTTACCCATTCATCCATTGATGGGCACTGGGCTGCTTCCAAGTCTTGGCTATTGTGAATAATGCTGCAGTGAACATAGGGGTGCATGCATCTTTTTGAATTAGGGTATTATGCCGAGTGAAGTAAGTCAGACAGAGAAAGACAAACACCGTATGATTTCACTCAGATGTGGAAGATAAACGAACACAGAGATAAGGAGAATAGACTGGTGGCTACCAGAGGGGAAGGGAGTGGAGGTAGGGCAAAAGGGGTAAAGGGGCACATATGTATGGTGAGGGATGGAAACTAGACTGTGGGTGGTGAACATGACGTATCTATACAGAAACTGATATACAATAATGTACATTGAAATTTACGCAATGTTATAAACTAATGTGACCTCAATAAAATAATTTTTGAAAGTCTGCAAAGGCTCCCACTGCTCCTGGTCGGAGACACACATCTCCAGCCCCATTCACAAGACCCCGGAAAGCGCAGCCACCGGCTGTCTGGCTCGATCTTCCTCCACATCTTGCCTATGCTCTGGCCTCCCTGGGGTGCTCTCTGTGCCTTTGCATCTTCTGTTCCCTCTCTCCGCAGCTGCCCCCACTCCCCAACGCACCTGAGGCCTCCTGGATTCAGCTCAAAGCCACCTCCTCCGGGAACCCACCCTGATCCCTCACCCGAGGATGAGGTCATTTTCACACCCTGGGAACACCCCCGCCCCTCTCGGGCTAGCCCTTAGTTCAGTTGAGTTATACCTTCATCTGGGGGATAAGCAGATGACCCAATCAAGCCGCCCTCGACGCCCCTCTAGGACCGCACCCTGGAGACGCCGCCCGCCCCGCCCCCGCGCACAGTCCATAAAAGAGCGCGCGGAGCCGCAGCGCCCAGGAGGCGCCACCCGCCTGGTTCTCGTCCTGCCGTCGGCGCATCCGTGGCGTGCAGGGCGCCTGACCTGGGGCTGCGGCGCCGCCTCGGGGCCCCCCCGACCTCTTCGAGACCATCTCAGCGCTACTGCCACAGCCTCACGTGTTCCTGGACTTCGCTGGAAGGAATCTGTACGGAAATCAAGTGAGTATATTGCGATACAGAACAAGTGGAGCCAACTGGCGCGGGCGCAGAGCGTCAGTCTTTGCTGGGACGGCCGCAGGCCTCGCCCCGCCCCGCCATCTCCCCTCTTCCATCCCCATCCCTTCCCTCGTACTCAGCTGTAAGCAGGCCTAGAAGTTTCCTCCCCACCCTCCACCCTTACGCGACAGCTCCCTCCGACCTGTGCCCTGGCTCGCCGGAACCAGCAGGGAGCAGAGCCCCCGCCGCGGCCCGGTTCCGCTTCCTCGGCCGCTGGCCTCCAGGGAGCTGGGGGCTGGGCCTCCGGGGCCGCCGGGCTCCGACGTCAACGTGTTTCCCTGCGGATCTGCCCCGGAGACCCCCGCCCCAATCATTTCGCCCCCATGCCCTCCCCAAGGGTCTCAGATGAAGTCAATGTGAATTCTCACCCGAGACACACCCAGGGTGTCTGGGTCCTAGAAGGGGGCTCGGTGGGTCAGGACGCGGATTTCACGTTCGGTTAGTCACAGCCGGGAACCCCAGAGAGTAAAGGATGTTCGCTCCTCCGACAGGACTCCGCGCGGGCTTTTCTCCTTAGCCTTTCAAATACCAGCGGAAGGCTTTATTCTTGATCAGATTAATGGTAAAAATCAAAGTTCCATTCCTTTTGAAATTTGACTTTTTAAACATGAGTGAAGTGGGACACTTTTTACACTATAAATGACCCGCTCTGTCACCTCTGCCTCCCGAGCGGGTCTTGGACCAATGGGTCTTGGCAAGGCCCACCTCTCTCCCTCTGGCGTCCCCCATCTGGCTCATTCCGGTACCACTGCCCTCAATTGCTGTCGCATCTCCTAGCTTGTCTTCCTTCCCTGGGCCTGCAGTTCCCATCTGTGGTCCACTCTGATTTAGAGAGGCTTCTAGAGTATGAAACTGGTCCCACCACTTCTCTGTTTCAAAGTCTCAAAGGGTTCCCACTGTCCTCAGTACCTGAAGGCCCCAGTGGGCGTTTATAGGGACCTTCATGATCTGCCTCTGCCCCTTCCGGGAAGCCCTCCCTGCTCAGCCCTGCACTCCGAGAGGCCTCCTGTCCAGAGTTCTCACCTGCTCCGGCTCTGCTCAGCTCCTGGCTCCCACGGCCCTGCTGACAGGACGCCCAGAGGCCTGACTGCTTTCTTTCTCGCACGGGATCCTTTTGTTCAACCGGCTGGTGCTTGTGGGGTGTTGCCAGTCAGCCGTGCTTCAGCCTGCCTCTCGCTGCTGCCTGGGCCCCTCGGAGCTCCAGGAACCCTGAGCACACCAGCCTCTGTTCCTTGAGATCCCGGGGGCTGGGTGTGTCTTCCCTTAGCACCGTCCCTTGACCATCTCTCTACTCTATGCCAAATCCTCATCAAGCAGGTCACGCCACGCCAGACAGCCCAGCCCCTCCTGGGCACCAGTTCTTATTTCAGAAACATCTCCAAACTGCAAGGAAATTCCTCTAGGGGACCCTTGTTATGTGAAGAAATACCTGCTACTGCTGGAGTGTCCCCTCCTGCCGTGGGACCCCTCGACCGTCTCTTTACTTTCTTTACACCATTTCCTCGTGGTGCTGGATGTGGCTGCCGATCGTGCTGTTCAGAACATTCCAGGAGAAAACCAGGAGTCAGGGCTCAAGTTCATGGGCACTGAACCCTTCAGAGGAGGCTCTGAGGGGAGATCCTGCCTTGTGGGGAGGAGGTGGCGGGCGGATGGGGCCATGACTGGAATTCTTCAGGAACTCTCTCAGTGGACCCCACTTTCTGGTGGTCTTCTGTGTATTTCTGACTTTGCTGTTCTCTTTACCAATCAATTTTGGGACTTTGTGTAACCTTTTAATTCTTACTCTGTGCCAGCTATCCATGAGTCTGGCCATTAGTGTTCTCCATGACCGCATAGCGTGGAGTCATGAGACTGAATTCGGAACTTCTGCTTTGTTTCCTTTCTGAGGAAGACTAGCCCTAAGCCAACATCCGTGCCCATCCCCCTCTACTTTATATGTGGGATGCCTGCCACAGCATGGCTTGACAAGCAGTGTGTAGGTCCTCACCCGGCATCTGATCCGGTGAACCCCAGGTCACAGAAGCAGAATGTGCTAACTTAACTACTGCACCACCGGGCTGGCCCCGGGAACTTCTGGTTTGATGTCCAAGATAAGGCCTCATGTAGATGCCACGCACCCCTCGTCTTGCACAGGGTCACTTATGGTTCCAGTGGTAACACTCCTTCTCTCCTCATCCTCCCCAAAGTGCTTTGAACTTGGCTCTTCTGTCTCCGCACCCCTAACTTTTCCTCTCCTCCAACCCCCTCCGAACCCCTTCTCCCTGCCCCGTCTCTAACCCTCCATCTGCTCACCTTGCAGATACCAAGGAGCCACCTGCGGGCGCCGTGTGGAATCAGCCCAGAGGGGACTGTGCTTGCAGGGCATATCTCGGTTTTGGGGAGCAGTCCCCAGCTAAGATGGGGGCAAGTGCATCTAAGGAACAAGCGGTGCAGAACCCCCATGGTGCATCCCTGACCGCTAAGGAAGCCCACCTGACTCGGCCTGCCCCACACCCCTGGGCGCCTGTGGGCTCTGTCTATGGCTTCTCTGCCTGTGCGGGAGCCCAGCCTGTAACTGACGCAGCCTGCTGGCCTGTCGTGAGGACCCCCTGTGTCATCCACTCCTGGATGGGGTGCCCAGCCACTTGGACTTACATGTGGGCCCCCTATCGTGGTGATCTCTGGGTGGGGCATCCCCCTCCAGCTGCCTCAGCACCTTCAGTCTGGCCTTGGGGCGTCTCCAGCTTTGATTCCCGCATGGGAGGCCAGCACTGGGCCACCATGGCCTCCAGTGTATTGCCTTACTTCGTAGGACCCCCGCCCCTGTACTCCTCCGGCCCTCCAGCTCTGAGCAGGGACGCCCCCGGCCAATGTACCCAGGTGGGATGGCAGACTCCAACCAACTCAGCCTTCCCTGCTCCAGTGGGGGTCGTGTCCAGAGGAGCTTCTCCCTTGAAGAAGTGCCAGGCCCCTCCATCAGAGTGGGCCTCCAGGTTCAGCATTTGGGCACCTGCGCCGTCCTCCAGCCCAGAACTCCGACCTCTGCCCCCTTCCCCCAGCTCGGACCCTCAGCCCAATCCCCGGTGCCCCCGCTCCCCCCGGCCGCCCTGCAGGGCCTGCCGCCGCCTCTTCGAGCTCTGATGTGTCCTTGAGTGCCACCCGTTCTAGCACTTAGGGACCTGTGGAATCCAGTGAGCGCTACTGTGCCCTCTGCCCAGAGGGTTTTCATCGTGATTATCTGCTGTATCCCACGTTTCTTTCCTAATTTGTATATATTAAAGGAAGAAAGGAAGAAAGAGAAATCTTACCATAGACTTGTCTGTTTCATTACAACCCACTGCTCACTCAGGGATTCTCCCTTGCATCTTCTGAAGTGTCTCCTGATGTCTTTATTTGTTGTGAGCTTATTGTTCGTGTTATAATTTCTTAAAGATGATACTCAATTCATTTTTAGCCTTTATTTTATAATCTAAATTTTTAATGCTATAAATTTCCCTCTAAATATACCCCTGTAAATGCATCCTATGGTAATGATATGTGATTTTTTATTTTTGTATCTTTTTAAACAATCGCCATTAAGAGGCAAATTAAGTACGTTTTCTGTTTATTTTCTTACAGCTCCAGACAAACCAGAATCATCTTTGTGGTTTTAAATGTCTCATGTAGATCTCCTTATAATATTCCAATTACTATGCCACTCACTGTTGCTGTTATAACAGACTACTACTTA
The DNA here is from genome assembly GCF_037783145.1 of Equus przewalskii. Lineage (NCBI taxonomy): Eukaryota > Metazoa > Chordata > Mammalia > Perissodactyla > Equidae > Equus > Equus przewalskii. The sequence goes on from NC_091845.1 coordinate 1,272,997, forward strand.
AAGTAAAAACAATGCTTATATAATACGGCTAGAACGTTATTATGGAAGTTACTCACTTATAATATCCATATAGTAATAGTGTGCACCCTGCCCCGAAAAGTACAGTTTCATTGCGCAGCACTTTGAACAAAATCTGAATCTCTTAAGTAGCAGTATTTCTTATACTGATCCCGAAAGAGAGATCAGTAAAAATATGTTTTAAAAGGACAAAAAGAAATTCCCAAGTTTCTTGGTATAGTTTTGGAATTTGAAATAATTGATCTGGTAGAAGTTTGAATTAACCTTGAAGAACCCAGCTCTGTTCCCAGGATCTGCAGGTGGCGGCACGTCCAGCCTACCGTGGGGTGTCTGTGCCGCTTCCAGAGGGTGTGGAGGGAGGGGCCGCGTGGGCGATCCTCGGCTGGAGGGGCTGGTGAGTGCGGCGGGAGGGAGGGAGGGAGGTGAGCTCTTCAGACAGGGGGGCCACATGCACTGGGCCTTTGTCCACTCTGTTCAATCCTCAGCCTGCGAAATCGGGAAACCGTTTCTTCCTCAAGCATGGAGATCACCCCGTTCTGCTCTTCAGGGCTTCGCTCTAGGCGTTGTGTTCCGGGTGACACTTTCTCTAAGCGGGGGATGCAGACGGCTTTTACTCAGACTGAGGCTCTCTTGGACTGTAAAGATGCCTTTCTCTGTTGACACTGATTGCAAAACTCTGGACAAATCTAAGAGACTGCTGATGACAGGTGCACACGCACCTGGCCCCCAGGAGGTTGCAGAGGGTGGAGGTAGCCTCAGGTGGCTGGGCTGCTGGTCCATCGCCTCCCTCAGTGTCCCAAGGACCAGCCCGGACCAAGTTTGGGAGCCCCTCTGTGGTGCTAAAGTCCCCCGTAGGCCTGGCTCCACCAGGCATGACAAACACAGAGAAGCGCGGTTGTCCCCCCCGGCTGTCCCCCGCCGGCTGTTAGGCCCTGCAGCAGAGCAGCCTGGCAGCAGGGACAGGGACGGCACAGAACTTGACCACCTAGTGCTGTGCAGCGCTCCGGCTCCTTTTCTCTTTGTTTTCACATTTGTGTTTGAAGAATTTCGGTGGTAAGGAGTAACAGGAAGAATGGATTCTCGTATACCCTCCATCTTGATACAGTTGCTACTATTTTGCAATATTTGTTTCATTTCTCTCTTTCTATTCACACACACAAATATACTTACAAATGGTGTAACCTGTATCTCTAATCTACCCGTCCATCTTTCTCTGTCTGTCATCTCCCTATTGATCTGTTAAACCGTTTCAAAGTAAATTACAGATGTCTGACATTTCCTTGTGCATTTTCCCACGTTACCATTGTCATCATCATAACCTCACAAATGAACTGTCTCCTAATACCCAATATTCATAACACGTCTGAATATTCCCAGTTGCCCTAACAATATATTTCACAACTGTTTTCTTAGTGGGGGGACTAGGATAGATCACCTGACCATTTGCATATCCTGTTTTGTGAAGTGACTGTCCCAGACTTTTCCCCACTTTTTCCCATTGGTTAGGGCTGTGTTGTATGTGTGTGTGTGTTTATAAAAGTTACTTATGTATTCTACAGATAAGCCTTTTGTCAGATACAAGTATTGCTTATATCTTCTGTGTGGCTTTCTTTTTTACTTTTAAAATGGTGTCTACTGATTAACAGACGTTCTTAATTTTATGGAGATCCAATTTATCATTATTTTCTCTTTTGATTAGTGCTTTGGAAACCTGTTTAATTAATTCTTTGTCTACTCCAAAGTCATTGCATATTCTCATACGTTTTTGTCTTGGAGGTTTATTGTGTTACCTTTCATGTTTAGGTCTGTGGTCTCTCAAATTAATTCTTGAAATGTGTTGACTGTTGGCTTTTGGCCCTGGATATGGTGGATGTTAGTAAATGCTTTTGTGTACTTAAAAATGATCTGCAGTTGTTGGACAGAATATTCTGCATAGGCATGCCTCAGAGATACTGTTCGTTTGGTGCCAGATGACTAAAATAGTGAGTATCACAATAACGCCAGTCACGTGCATTTTTGGTTTCCTAATGCACGTAACAGTTATGTCTCCACAATACTGTAGTCTATTAAGTGTGGAATAGCATTGTGTCTCAAAAAACACTTCAGTTGAATGTGCATCTCTCTCTCTCTCCTTTATGATACACCTAAAGCTATACATTTTCCTCGGAATACCTCTTTAGATTTGTCTCACAGATTTGGCAGGTGGTCTGTTCATTACTGCCTATTCTACGGGGTTGAGGAGTTCCTAGAGCCTCGGTGCCTGGCGGGGGATCAGCTTCCCCAGCTCAGCCATAGGGCATCAGCCTGCCAGTCCTGCAGTGTAAGGCAGGCCTGGATGAGGGTCAGAGTCCTCCAGAGCATTTAGCCCTGAGCTTCCTATTTGGGCCCCAAATCACCCTCTTCCTCTGCCTCTTTACCCCTGCTCGAATCCTTGGTCCCGTCACCATTGCCCCTCCTAGAAGCAAAGTCCGCAACAGTGCTCTGGCCATGTTCTCAGGTCACCAGCTGGACAGATAGGAACCTGTCGCACATGAAGCCTCCACGGTGGACCCTGCCTGGGGTCCCAGGACCGTTGCTGACCTGGGGCTCCAGCCATGTCCTGAGCGAGTCCAAAATACCTATCTGTACTACTCTCAGCAGGAAGTCAGGATGCTAAGGGTTATGATGTGTCCTGGTAGACAAAATGCGATTCTGCCTAACTATTTAGTTGCAGTGGCGATGCTAGAAATGTACGGCCACCAAATCTGGACAATGTCCATAGGACTCCGATTTAAACTCCAAGCTCATTTTGGAGCCCGGCAGGGCCCTTCACAGGTCGGCAGCCACCCTCCAGAGCCCCCTGCTCTGAGGAACGCCAGAGGCTGGTGTGCCGCTGGTCAGGAGCAGGGAAAGGAAGGAGAGGGGAGGAAGGCAGGCAGCCTGCAGACCTGAGCCCCAAATGAGGAAACAGGGAAAACCAGAAATGGTGGAGCCGAGCGATCACCCCCCTCCAGTGGCGCTTCCCTCCACCCCCCTGTCTCTCTCACTCTGCAAGTTCACGGGACCCACCCTCCCATGGGACCACATCTAGACATTTAGATACTTAACTCGCTTCTAAACTCTGGTCATTCTTAGGTCAACCTTATAGTTTTTCCACCTTCTTGTACTTTGCATTTTATTTTAAATTAGCTTTTGTTACTTCAATCAGTATATTTTCAAAGGTTGCATTACATATTAAATATAATCACCAAAGTAAATGGGATTCAGCGTCACTTGCTGCAGGTAGAATAGAAAACTGGAATATAACAAAACAGAACAATGCGATGGCCTCATTGTCTGCTGGAGGGCTCAGTCTCCAGCCTGGCCTGGCTTTCTTAATGAGAGAGACTGGCAGGTGTAGGAGTTAGGGCACTGCCCCGACCCCTGGCTCTCTCTTTGTGTCACGAGGACACACGTGAGTCCCTGATCCCCGACTGTTGCAGAGCCCAAGCTGGAGGCGGGACCTCAGGCATTCAGACTTAGCCACATCCGCCTCTGGCCACCTCAAGCTCCCACATGCAGCTCCAGTTCTGCCCAGCGTACAGAGCAGAGATTGGAATGAAGTCTGTGCTGCATTCCCAGCCAGAGGGGCCAGCCCTGTAAAGGAGCCAGGGCGCTCCGCCCCTCCCCTCCCTCATAGGCTTTGACTTGGTCCCAAACCCCAGCCCCATCTCCCTGAGGGCCTTGAAGCCGGCTTGCCTCCACAGGAGTGTCCTGCAAACAGGATGACTTCCCTCGTCAGCAGCTGCTTGGTCTTGGACACATCGGCTGCCTGACACTTGGGATGCTGCCTTCTCTTGCTCCCACAGCTGGCCTGGGCTGACCCTGCCTCCACGGGAAAGACTCCCACCTCCCAAGGGCCAAGTGGGGACAGTGCACAGAGGCAGGGGCGAGGGTGGGCCTACCTCACCCTGGGCCTGGCCGCCGGTCCTTCTCCTGCTCTGCACCAAAGCAGCACATTTCCAGCTTTCCTCCGTCTGGCTCCCTGGCAGGGTCAGCTGATGGGAGGCAGTGGGGAGAGTCTAGAAGGTGGGAAGAAAGGGAGAAACCAAGATGGTGCCCGCTGTCTGCCTCCCGACATCCAGCTCCCCTGGGCAGCCCAGCTGAGATCCCTCCGGATGCCCTGACTTCCCGGTTTGGGTAGCATCCTTTCCTCCCACAGTCATTCAGCCCTGGGAGTGGTGGCAGCTTCCTGCTGCTGCTTCACTGTCCCCAGGCTTCTCAGCTCTCCCATCGCCAAGTGACCACTCTCTGAAATGAATTCTCTTGGTTTAGAAGGCCTTCAGGGGCTTGTCTCCTGAAGGACTGGCCATGCCACATGGAAACACAAGGCAGGGAAGCAGGAGGGCGTCTTTGATGACCCGCACCCCGGGGGGGATGCTGACTTGGGAGGGATGGAGCAGGCCCACCGCACACAGGGCTCCGAGTTGGGGGAATTCCAGAATCTTTCCACTGTCCCCTTTGCTACTGGCTGGTCACCACTTATCGTGATGTGGGTTCCGCAAGGAAGAGGGAAGTCAAGGCGACTGGGTTCGGCCTCTGGAGGGCATGGCCACCTCCAGCCAGAGACCACCAGGGGCATGCCTGCTGCTGACAGGTTGGGCTTATTACTCATCCCCAGTGACGGATAACTCAGGGTATCTCAGGGGAGGGCGTCAGAAAGATCCGATTATGGATTTGGCTGGGTGGTGTGGGGCAGCATCTAAGGAAGAGTTATTTCCAGAAAGTGGAGACAATTCCATGACTGAGTTGCTGGATAAATCTTATCTATAGGGAGGGGACACTAGCATGAAGATGAGCTATAATGGGTGAAGGAGCAGCAGAAACGCATTTGAGCTGAGAGAAAGGGGTGCTGGCGTTCTGTCCTGTCTGGGCTGAGACACGGCTGTGAAGTGGCCTTGCCGTCGCTCTGTCTCTGTCTCAGTGGGATCTTGTCTGAGGCTGGCATTCTGCAAGATGCTTTGTGTCACACGGAGAACAGCACGGCTGGTTGGGAGCACCAGACCAGCCTCCGGACGAGTGCTGCTCCTGCCTCTTTCTCAGGAGGCACCATCTAAGACAGTTCAGATGACGGCCCCCGCTGCTTGAGTCCGTCAGGCCTGCGTGGCCAGCCCAGCTGGAGCACCCTGCACCAGGCCCGCAGCGAAACTAATGGTGACAGTGCAGCACTGGCTCCGTGCAGGGGCAGGTGTGCACCTGTGTTAGCTAATTTAATCCTCACCGCAGCCCTGTAGTGTGGATGGTATTGTTATCCCCATTCTCCAGATGCAGAAACTGAGGCTCAAAGAGGTTAAGGCCTTAGCTAAGGCCACCTTCTTGAGAGTGGCAGAGGTGGGCCTGTGACAGGCTGTCTGGCTCCAGATTCCTGCCCCTGTGCCCAGGTTCTCCTTTCCCTGAAAGACCCCCCGAGTCTTCCATGGTTCCATGCCTCTGCTTGCAGTGGCCATTGCCCAGAATGCCTTTCCTCGCCTCACGTTTATGGTGAGAGTAATGACAGCAGCTGACGTTAACTGAGTGCGTACCATGCGCCGAGAGCTAAGACTTGATGTGCATTAGCTCCTGCAGTCTGCACCACAGCTTTATGAGGGGGTGCTACACCATCACTTTCCAGATGGGGACACCAAATCACAGGGTGGGTAGATGCTTTAGGACCCCTCAACCAAGTGGTCTGAAGTCCACTCACCCTGCAGGACAGACCTCATCGTCGCCCCGGAAGCTGTCACTCCCACCCACTCGCTCCAGCACAGGCACCCCTCCCCCATTTCCTGTATATCCTGCTACTGTCTGGTTCTGGCCCATCTTCTCACTCCTCTGGGAGTTTGCGGGGTAGGCTGTGCCTAGCTGACCTTACGCCTCATGTGAGTGTGAGCAGAGTGTAGATGACAGGAGGTGAGGGGTGGGGCCCATGCGAGTAGGGAGAGGGCCCACCTGTCCCAGGAGACTGTCTCATGGAGGCCACAGATGCAGGCAGGGGTGAGAGGTGGGAGGCAGTGAGCACGTGAGGGGGCAACTTCTCTGACTCTGGGGAATCCAGGTGTCACTCACATGCACGGGCCTGCTTCTGGAGGGCCAGGAACAGCAGGCAGAATGACCCCACGCCCCTGTGGGAGCCAGGTCAGGGTTGGCAGCAATGGACACTCTGACACTGTGCACTTGCAATTTGCTTTATGTGACACCCCGAGGCACTAGTTGGCCGATTTAAGAATTCAGCCTGGCCTGCAGCCATCATTTTCAAGAAAAGCTGCCCTGCAAAGTGGCTGCCACTCATACCTCATCTATTCATGTCCCCATCAACACCAGAGGCCAGGCCCACTGGCTTCGTGAGGGTTAGAAGCGAGTTTTCAGTGGTGGAATTGGTGGCCTGTTAATGTGCACACAGATGGGGAAATCACCGGAGGTCAAGGTCTGTGGATTGGCCAGAATACCATGGAGACACTTCTCCCCTTTGACCCCTAGGCTGCCCTCTGTCCGGTCCCTGGCTGGGAGAATGCTGGCTGCCTGATGCTGGCCACGCGGGTGCTGGCGCGGCGCCATCTGCCCGAGCAGGCCTTCCTGCAGGCCCAGAGCCACAGAGACTTCAGCTCACGGATGGGTGTGTGGACCGTCTTGCTTGAGAATATTTGGGTGCTAAGCTTTGGGTGCCAGAAGGAATCTGGTACAGACCAGACTCCTAGCTCTCAGGATACCCATGTGATGAGGCTGGGAGTCTGTGCCGGCCGGCACTTAATGAGAACCTTTGACAGCTGACGTTATTCGCCAGAAAGAACCCGCTGGTTGGCAGGACCACACTGGCTTTGCAGGACAGGGAGGCCACAGGGTGCTCTGGGCCGAGGGGGAACACAAGGCGGCAGGTGGGCACACATGGCATGGAGTCCCTCACACTGGCCAGCACAAGGGCGCCTGGGCCCTTATCAAGACCAGGAGTCAATCAGAGTGTTGACAAACTGGGGTTCTCTGCTGGGAAGCAGCCAGCTGGAGCTCAGCCTGTCCATGAGCCTGCCCCACGTGGCTGGAGCACCAGCCAGACCTCGCAAGGCCTGCCTGCCACTAACTAGCCGGGGAGGTCCTCCTGGAGCCCACAGCCTGGATAAGTGCTAGGCAGCTGAAGGTGGAGCGAGTCCAGGCCTCTGGGCCCCAGAGACACTGAGCGGAGCCCTGCCAGGAGCTAAGAAACAGCTGTGCCTACCCCTCCCCCTGGCAGCAACGCTGGGGCAGCGGCTGGCCTGGTTGGGCCTGTATGAGGGGCCAGGAGGCTGGGGGCCAGGCAGAAAGAGGCCTGCACTGCCCATGGGGCTTGACCCCCAGTCCCTAAGAAGAGTCCTATTACTGAAACGCTTCAGGCCCATGGGGCCGGTGGGTGGGGATTTTGAGAGTCTGATGTCAAACACAAAAGTGGGTCTCAGCCCCTGAGGATGCGAAGTGTCAAAAGCCTGCTCTGACCTGGTACAAGGGCAGCTAGAGTTGGGCCTGGGCCCACGTGGTCCTGCCAGCACCAGTTGTTGCCAGAGCCTCAGGCCCCCACGACCATCACCAGAGCACCCAATCTGGTTGTGCCTCCCAGGCAGGCTGCATGCCAGTCCCTGGCCCACTGCCTCCACTGAACGCTCAGGCCCCCGCAGGCCTCCTGCCAGAGCCCTCCACTTATGACCTTGGACCAGAATGCTCCAGAACCCAGCAGTGCACCCCATGGCGCTCTGCCTTGTGCAGTCCAGTGTCCACTTGTGCTTCTCTTTTCGCGCCTGCAGAAAGAGCAGGGAGGTCACCTGCTCTGGGGAATCCAGGGGGCTGCTGTCGCAGGGGAAGTTGGCAGGAAAGGTGGGGACCTGACTTCAGGCTCTGCATTGTTGCCTGACTCTGGGCAAGCCACCTACCCCCTTGGTGCTGTGTCCTTCTCTGTGAGTGGGGTCACTCCAGGATGCACGTGACAGGCCTCTGGGGAGGATTAAATGGGTCCATGCAGCTCGAGCCAGGCACACAGTGATGCTGAGGGCTGTGAGCTCTTCCTGTGGTGGTCGTTGTGGCCTCGGCTAACTCGGACAATGGAGGACGCCACAAGGAGCCAGACAGCCCAAGGACTACTGCTAAGGGGGAGGACACTTTCAATGGGTCTGACTTTGCTGCGATGTTACTGGTCACAGCCAGGGGGAGCGGGCAGTGGCCGGGGAAACGAAGATCACAGTAACTTTGACCAGGCACCCATGATGTAAGTGCTTAGCAAGGGTCATTTCAACCCTGTAAGTAGGTCCTCATAAAAGCAGCACCAGCCTCCCCATTCTACAGAGGAGGAAACTGAAGCCAAGAAAGGCTTCCTCAAGTCACGCAGCCAGCAAAGGCCAGAACCGGGCTGCAAACCCACTTGCCATCATCCTGGCCCAGGGCTCTGGTTCATCTAAAAGGGCGGCATCTTCACGGTCAAGGGCAGGACCGAGTCTGTGGCAAGGGGCTCAGGCCTGAGGCACCTGTGGCACTCAGACAGCGTCAACTCTCACCGCCTCACAGCGACAGACTCACCCCTCACCTCCTCCAGCTCCACCTGCTCGAGGAGCAAGCGGAGGGAGGGCCAAGCGTCTGGATCGCCTCTCCAGTCTGTGCCAGGCTCCCAGAGAGAGCTTTTATCTGACTCAACAGCAGCGCTCCCACTGTATTTACTCTCACAACTACCTCCCATTGAGGATGAGTGAGGCCGGGTCTCTGCTTCTCCAAATGACATAAGTGATCCCTTTAAAAACACAGTACATAAAAAGTCGTGAACGTAAGTGGAGTAACTCGAGCCCACCCAAGCTCCAGACGTCTGTGAACCTTAAAGAATCAGGACGAGGCAGGGAGAGGAGTCAGGGAGGACGCCTGGGCTCCGGGCCTGCCTCCTCCACGCCCAGGCGTGTCCCCTGTGACTTTCAACGTAGGGTTTGCAATTACTGTTGTGCCAGCGGTGGGGCTGGTCTGGAGGACGCTGCCTTCTCTGAGGTGCCCCACAAGGCTGGGTGTGAACTGTGGATATGCCACAGAGCCAACATCTGAGGACAGTGCTGAACATGCCTTCGAGGCAGCCAGTCAATCCCCTCATCCTCTCGTAACACAGTGCAGCTGACGGTGCTTCACACACGCTGACGTCTCCTCTCATTGGTTCCTCTTGGTGACCTTGCTTCCTGCTGAGGATGTCACACAGGGGGCTTCTCAGCCCCAGACAAAGCCCTGGTCACTCACCATTGCCCTTAAAGCTCCAGGAGGGCCCCTGTTCTGAGCAACAGTAAAACTGCTGTGCTGGCCCCCTCCCAAAGGCCAGAGCCCACTGGGGTGGGACGTAAATGACTCCAGGTGCAGAGTGACTTCCTCCCAGGCCTGTTCACCCCTGAGATTGGGGCTTACAGCCGGGGAGGTGTTCTGAGGGATGGGGTGTGGTGAACCTGGAGACCTGAGTTGGAGAAGGCAACACAGAGATGGCATAAGCTCGGCCCTGGGCCACCATGAGCTCAAAGGGAAAAGAGCCAGCATCCCAGGTGCAGGCCATGAGAGAGAAGCAATGCAGAAGAGCCAGGGGAGATGGAGCAGGATTGGGGACAGTCACGTCAGGATGTGAAGGAATCATGATAAATATCCTCCAGTGGATGAGAAGGCGTTGATACCACGAAGCAGGAACAAGCAGTTAAAAGAAAATGCGGGGAATGGAAATACACTGAATGGAACAATGAAGACCTCAGTGGATGGGAAAAACAGACTTGATGAGCTGGAAGAGGAGGTGAAGGGTCGTGCTCAGCAGGCACGAAGAAGAGATGCGCTGATGGCAAATGCAGAAGCAAAGTTAAGCGGATGGAGGCAAAGAGCTTCCCCAGCCAGGTGTTAGAATCTCAGGAGAAGATACAAACGAATGGAGTGGGAGAAATGTTTGAAGAAACAATGACCAAAATTTTCCAGAATTAAACTTTAAAGACTGAAAAACAGCAGAAAGAATAGAAAAGGAAAACTTTGCCCTCTAACACATCATGAGATTCAATGTCCTCAGTTGGGGAGAAACCTCCAGCAGACGCTGGAGGAAATGCTCCAGCACCCACAGAGGAGAGTTTTGGGCGCTCAGGCCCCAGTGCAGCCACGGCGGCCCAGAACACAGGACGAGGACATCTCCAGAGCGCTGAGAGAAGAGGACTTCAAACCCGAGTCTTCAGCTCAGTGGTCATTCACATGAGGGCAGTCCAAGCCAGCAGAAGGCCTGCCCCACGAGGACCACCTGTGAAACCACTAGGGGGAGACACGGCAAGACAAAAAATAAAGCGGGAGGGTGCTGAGATGGGGGTTGTGAGTGAGTAAATAACTTAGTAAACTTATTATTATCTAAAAGAGTAAGAGGAGAGGGAGGGGGTGTGAGCAGGAGTGTGAGATGCACTGTGTCTGCAAAGGCCAGAGCTGGGAGTGGGGCAATGGCGGGCCGGGCTGGGCGGGCTGTGAAACCGGTGGAGGTGAAGGCGCACTGAGGCACCAGGCTTGTTGGCAGGGGATACAGCTACTGACAAGCTTCAGAAATTGACAGGGTATAGGTCTTGAAAGTGACTGGTTATCCATTGAAAACTGATAATAGTGTAGAAACTAGCAGAAGAAAACTAGATCTACCCAGTGGAAAGCGAACAGGAGAACAAGGCAGAAGCAAGATACGTTAAATAGAAACCAGGAAGAGCAATGATGAAATTGAGTCCCAACAATAATTACAATGAATGTAAACTGACTTCTGGTCATCAAAAAGCCTGACCCGGCAGTGCTGCTAAAGGAGGAATACCTAAAACAGAAGGACTCAGAGAGGAAGAGAGTAAAAGGCTAAAAACATGTACGAGGCAAATACAAAATGAACAGAAACTGAGGTGATAATAACTAAAAAACAGAATTTCCTCAAGGAGAATTATCACACAGGAAAAAGGGAGGGGATTATATTCGGGTGAAAGGAACAGGAGAGCAAGAATACACAAAAACAATGAACACAGATGTGCCTAAAAATATTGCCCCCAAAATACATAAAACAAGATCTGAGAGAAGTAGGAATAGAAACATACAGTGGAGATTTCCACAACTCTGATACTGACAGATCAAACACACAGAATCAGCAAGATCACAGCATTAAGACTCTACTAATAAGTTCAAACTAATAGGAATATTTTTCAAAAGTCTGACGTCCAACAAGCAAGGCATTTATGAGCTTCCACTGTGACTGGTCGTGTCCTGGGCCACAAAGGAAGAAGCCTCAATTAATGCCAAAGAAGTAACACCATACATACTCTGCCCTGACCATCTGTTGATAAAATTTTAACTCTTACTTTAAAACTCCTGGAAATAAAATGGCATACTTCTAAACAATCCTTTGAAATAAGGCAAATCATGAAATACTTAGAATGAAGTGATAACACTCCACATGCCTAAGTACAGGATACAGCAAAAGTATACCCAGAGGGTGACACATTTGTCAGAAACAAGAAATAGTAAGAGGAAAAAGAACTAGGTGTTCAACTCAATAAATTAGGGAAATAGAACGAATACAAATCCAAAGAAGCAAGGAAAAATAAAGATAAAAACAGAAATTGATACTATAAACATTTGTTTTCTTCTTCACCTTCACAAAATTCAGAGCTGGTTCCTTGAGAAGCCAGTTTTGATGTCTTCTGGTAAGAGGAATGATCGAGGCAGAGGGGAAGACATGCTCCCGTGCAGACTGTGAACAAGACGAGGCAGCCTGCTATCACAGTTAGCTCACACAGTGCTGGAGAGCCCAACCAATGCTCTAATTCAGGGATAAACTTTCCAAGGGAGGGGCCCCCAAGGGGTCTGAGTGCTCCTGTCTCAGTGCCCCCAGCCAGCCTCTACACCCCGATGCAGGCAGCTGAGAAGGGCCCACTCTCTTTGCCTCCCATGCCAACACACAGCTTAACAGCATGATCTGCCTGAAAGATCCTCAGAACTGATCCTAACAATCCTGTTTAGCTAAGGCATGACGAGAAGCTGGGCGCTCCCTGCCAGTCCAGGGGTGTGCACCCTTAATCTGCTCTAACCTCACACAGCTTCCCCAGCTTCCTGTGGTGTGTGGAATGAAACTGAAGACAGAACAATAGAAAAGACCCAGTTTGAACAACAGTGAGCAAAAAAAAAAAAAAAAAAAAAGGCAGAATGGAGAGAAGAGAAGAAATAATTAATGAACAGAAATTTAGGTGCCTGTGGATCTATAACAAAAGATCTAACATTTGGGTCACTGGAGTCCCACATGAGGACAAAGAGGTTGGAGCTGAAAAGGTTGTCAAAGAAATAATAGCAGGAAATATTCCAATTTGGGAAAAGACATAAACTTACAGATTAAAGAAACTAAACAATCTCAAACGAGATAAATCCAATGAAATCCACAACATGATACATCAAACTTCTGAAAACTAAAGAAAAAAATCTTGAAAGCAGTGGGAAAGGAATGACATCTTACCTGTAAGAGAAAAACAATTTGAATAATTCACTAAAAGTCTATACAAAGAAATACATTCAAAAACACTATAGATAAGTCAAAATGGAATTCTTCCCAAGTAACCCTTAGGAAGGCAGGTAAAAGCAAACAGAGAAATGAAAAACAGAGGGAACAAATATAAAACCAAAAATAAAATAGCAGATTTAAGCCCTAACAGACCAATAATTATGTTAAACGCTAATGGTCTCACATACTATATGATTCCATTTACATAACATTCTCAAAATGACAAAATTGCAGAGATGAAGCACATGTTAACGATTGCCAGGAGTGAGGGATGGCGGGCAGGGGGCTGGGAGGGGTGCAGTATGAGAGAGGTCTTCGTCCTGGGGGGACAGTTCTGTATCTTGGCTGATGATGTGGTGATTACACAGAGGTGCACCTGTGATAAGATGACGCCACACTGCAGACACACCGCACACGTTCAGTTTCCTGGTCTGATACTGTCCTTGAGTAAGGCAGGGTGCAAGCACAGGGAAACAGGTTAGGGACATGGGGCCTCTCTGTACTATCTTTGCAACTTTCTGGGAAACTATAATTTCCAATTTTTAATAAAAAAACATAGATAACTTATATATACTTTTTGTTAAAGGTCAAAACACTTGTATATAAAGGAGAAATAATATATATTTCACTGATGTGGATTCTCAAGCATGACTTCCTAGAAGACGTGATGTCACACTATTATGAATAAGCTTGGGTTTGAGAAATAAGATCAAAGCCATTTCCATTTAAAAAATACAGGAAAAGGAACGACTAGAAGACACACTCACTAGCATTCCATGCACATTAAGCCTGTGTGAAGACACTATGCACTTCTGCATAAATGACTCAGCTTCTAGGCTTCAACAACTGCCAACCGGTTTTCCCCTCTGCGGGCCCCACTGGGACACAGGAAGGATGGGCGCGTCAAGGGCAGCTCTCCACAGGAGGGATGCTGGCACAGAGAAAGTCCCTGCCCACCGGAATTCGGCAACGCTTCAAACACCACGTCACTCGGGAAAGTCCCGGGGTGCTTTTGAGATGTCCCCTGGGGAGGAGCGTCAGCTCCATGGAGCAGCCCCACCGAAATGGACACCTGGCTCCCCTGGGGACACTCCTCGCCTGCAGCCCTCTCCAGCGATGGCCGTCTTCTCACCCGTGGGCAGGGGTCCTTCCTGCTCCTCACTGCCACTTCCAAGTCACAGTCCTTCACAGGTCACATAAGACTACACTGTCGCCACTCCCTCTGGCCACAGTCTTCTCTCATTTCTCACAGTTCTGCAGCTGGCCTTGCAGCTTTCAGCACTTCTCCTGCCCTATTTCTTTGTAATTTCCAAATCCATGTGGATGACCCTCCCAGCAAGGGGCCCCTCCTCGCTGCCAATCATCTAGTTCTCTTTCGCACCCCAACACCCGGCCCCACAGTCAAACCCAGAGCTGCTCATTTCCACACTATACTTGTTCCTCAGTAAATGCAGAGCGCTTCCTTTTCCAACCTGTAACTCCTATCTTCCTAGCTCACTTTCAGCCACGGCCGGTGGGCTGCACTATGACCTTCTGCAGAGCGGCTCAGACCACAAACTAAACCCACTTACAACCCAAGGGGTGGGCCTTAAACACTGTGTGAGCTGCTAAAGAGCAGGCAGCAGGGGTATCATAGTGCTTCACTCATGTATTTAAAACACAAGTGTACAAAATGCACTTCACAAGGTTGCACTCATGCGTATTTGAGGACCTATATGAGATATACTAGAGCGCTGGCCTGTGACAGGGCTGAGGACAGGAAAGGGTGCAGGCAGCAAGGGTCAAAGGGCAGAGGGGACAAATGAAGTGGAAATAAATAATCAGTAGAGGGCCTTGCACGGGCCCGAGAGAGTGTGCTGTGCCCTGAGGAACAGTGAAGAACTTCCATCTGAGAGCCTTTAAAAGTAAAAAAAAAGTCAAACCCAAGAGTCTGGGCAGACCCACAGCTCACTGGGCATCATGCAGTGTGTCTCCCCTGGTTGGGGAGTGACTGGAGATTGATCAGAGCTAGAAGAGGCAGCAGCAGGCCCTGCAGGGTGGCCGGGGGGAGCGGGGGCACCGGGGATTGGGCTGAGGGTCCAAGCTGCGGGAAGGGGGCAGAGGGCGGAGTTCGGGGCTGGAGGACAGCGCAGGCGCCCAAATGCTGAACCTGGAGGCCCACTCTGATGGAGGGGCCTGGCACCTCTTCAACGGAGAAGCTCCTCTGGATGAGCGCCACCCCCCCCCCAACCCCCACAGCCGGGAAGGCTGAGCTGGCTGGAGTCTGCCATCCCACCTGGGTACAGTGGCCGGGGGCGTCCCTGCTCAGAGCTGGAGGGCCGGAGGAGTACAGGGGCGGGGGTCCCACAGAGTAAGGCAATACACCGGAGGCCATGGTGGCCCAGTGCTGGCCTCCCACGCAGGGATCAAAGCTGGAGACGCCCCAAGGCCAGACTGAAGCTGCTGAGGCAGCTGGAGGGGGATACCCCACCCAGAGATCACCCCCAAAGGGCACCAGCATGTGAGTCCAAGGGGCTGGGCACCCCATCCAGGAGTGGACAACACAGGGGGTCCCCACTGTCATGAGACAGCAGGCTGCGTCAGTGAGAGGTCCGTCTCCCGTACAGACACACAAGCCGCAGGCAGACCTTGAGCCTGCCCCCGTAGCAGCAGGAGGCGCTCGGATTTCCTTGGAGGGCTGGGCGGCACAGGGCACGTGTTCCTGCACAGCCCGTTCCTGGGAGGCGGCTGCCCCCATGGTAGATGTGGACGAGCTCTGCTCCTCCCCAAGCCGGGTTACCCGTGGCCAGCTTGCTGTCCTGGCTCCCTATCTGTGGAGCGGACAGAGGCTGGAGGAGAAGGAAGGGGTCCAGGAAGGGAGTGTGCGGCCACCCTGGGGAGGGGCCAGGAGCATCAGGGGAGGGCCAACAGCACGAACTGTAGTTTTCAGTGGTGGATGGGCTTGGGGGTAATATTTCTTTGAGGCAACATCTCATTACATTGTTCTTTCCTATCCTTAGAAGCCCCCAGCCCCCACCCCCACATGGAAAACAAGAACCTGAGAGGACTAACGGCTGGGCTCCAGAGAGACCTGGGGCGGCAGGAGGAAGAGAAAGATGAATTCCAAAAGTCCCCCCTGCCAGAGTCAGAACACAGTGGAAACGGCAGAAACGGGGGCTCTCCTTGGGTGCGAGAAGGAGGCCCTGCACTTCCTGGCACAGCTGCCCGGTGGGCGCCCAGCAGAGCCTCCACCAGGAGGCCAGCGCCGCCAGCAGAGCGTGCCACGCTCAGGGCCGCACTGCAGACACGCACGTCCGCTGCGGGGTACAGATCAGACTGGCAGAGCTTCGCCTCAGGGGAAAGAGGAAAAGCCAGGGGCTGTGGCAACAGTTTAAGGAAGCGGTGACAGCCCTTAAAACCAGGTGGGATGCAGTGGGAAGGGAGAGAAGCGGGTGGACGTCAGATATGTTCGGGAGGCCAAACCGACGTCCTTAGTGAGCAGGTGTTGAAGACACAGGCCAGAAGGGAGCCCGGGTAGAGATAGACACGCAATGCGCCAAGGAGATGAAGACAGGGAGCTCTGGGCGAAGGCGCCGCGTCCGAGTGCGTTTTCTTCAGTGTCTCCCAGGGCAGGCGGCTCGCTCTGAAGGCCTCAATTCCTCCCTCTCTCACAGCCTCACCCCAGGCCACATGACACACTTGGGCTCTGGGCTCAGAGGATGTGGGCCAGTGTAACACAACAGACGTCTCAGAGGGGCTCCTGCAACCTGGCCAGTGCCCCTGCAACTGCCGTGAGAACATGCTGGAGCTGGCCTGCTGGAGTGTGAGAAAACAAGCAGAGAGCTGAGGCACCCCACTCTTTGTGGGTCAGCCCAGAGCCGGCTGACCTGCCGACCTGAACGAGCCAGGAGAGGTGGATTCCGTGCCACTGAATCTCGGGTGGTGAGGCCCAGGGACCTGGGGCTGAGCACACCCACTGGTGATTCCAATGCGTGCTAACCGCTGAGGAGCACCGGCCTAGATGACCAGCAGCTGCTGCTGATGCCTGCCGGACTCCAGTGGGGCCAGAAGAACTGAGGCTTGAGCCTGGTCCAGCTTGGCAGGACCCTGCAGGTTTGTGAGCTGAGAGACGGTTGCTGCTTGCTACTGAGGACTTGCTGTTGTTACACCCCAGTATTGTGCAATGGACGACTGATACACTTGCCCACACTCCCTCCTTCCTGAGAGTAGACGGATTCCCAGGGCTAAAGCAAGAAAAAGGCAGAGCAAATAAGGAAACTCGGTGCTCCATCCCGCTCCCTTCCTTCCAGGAGACATTGTGAGGGACAGGCCAAAGCACAGACGTGAGGGAAGAGAACAGCTGGGCTGAGTCCTGCCCCACTCTGGTAGAAGAGTCACTGCACAGAGACAGCCCTGGGAGGGGGCAGGCAGCTGCCCGCCAGGGGGCTGAGGCCCAGCTGTGCTGTGAGTGGGCACGCACACCTGAAGACGTGAGGTCGGGATGTGGAGGGCAGTTTAGATTGTGAACAGGACGCAGGTGGGAATGCGGATGTTTAAAGAGATGCTTCCAGAGGCAAGAGAGGCTGGCGATGCAGAGCAGACAGAAGTGGGGCGCCAGCTGCTGAGGGGCCAGACGACCCACGTAATGCTTTGTGCGGGTGAGCCTCCTACCCACCTCGACCCGGATGCAGCCCTCGGTGCCCAGGGTGAGGGGACCTTCACTGCACCCAGGATGGGGCATCTCTGAATACACTTCAGTCACCTAGGAAAAATTTCCCCCAAGAAGCAAACTAGGGGCAGGTAGAAATGATGTTCAGTGACTGGGTGAAAATAAATGTTCTCAATATTGAATAACAAGACAATAACAACTCCACTGAGAAATGGGGCAAGGACTTTTTAAAAAGCCAGAGAAGTAGGGGGAGATAAGCCAACAAATGCGTGAAAAGATGTTCAAACTTACAAATAAATACAAATGAAAGGAAAGGCTGGATGGCAGGTGGAAGAACGGACCCACTCATGCCCTCTCCCCACACCCCACAAGGTAACAACAAAGGGGTTTTTTAAGGCATCAGCCGACAAGAACAACAATCATGTGAGAGGAAACAGGGACAAGATCTGGGAAACGAGAATGCCGGTGGCCACATAGTAAGTGGCCCGGCAGAGGAGGGAAGCCAAGGGACCGAATCCTAACCAGCAGCCGGGAAAGCCCACAAGCTGCTCGATCCACGTGGCAGAACCTCAAGAACATCTCAGGTTTCTGGCATCAGGTAGCAGGTGCGGAGGTGCCATGGAAGTAAAGATGGGGCTAAGAGCAGAAGACTGATTAAACTCCCCTGCTGGGAGTCAGACAGAGCCCCCTCCCCCAGACAGCTGACTGCCTTCGCCTCCTCCCTCCCGCTGGCAGAGGAGGCCAGACTCTTCCCTGCACTGAAAATGGAGGCAGGAGGCAGGGCGTGAACAGGTGTCTACATTCTACTGAGACCCAAGCTCCAGACCTCTCTCAGCTCCCAGCATGGCGGCCCTATTCCCCTCAGGCAGGAAAACAGAAGAACCTCCTGGAAGCAGGACCAGCTGAGAGGAAAGACCAAAAGGCAGTGTCTCTGGTGGCTCCTTAAAGATGAGGCTGAGCCACATGTCGAAGCCACAGCCACAGGCTCAGGACTTCCCTCAGCTCTTCAGTGCCTACTCTCAACTGGGAGCCCACAGCCAGCCTCCCGGGGCTCCTCAGGGAGGCCTGCAGCACACAGCACAGGGACCGAAGGAAAACTCGACCAACGCAGAGAAGTTATTACGTCAGACACCTCACAGATAAAGAACAAAAGAAAAACTGCAAGATGAAATGTGGAGGACAAAGGCAATGTGAAGAGAAAAACCCCAGAAAACTAATTAATATCCTCAGAGATAAGATTGTAT
The DNA here is from genome assembly GCF_037783145.1 of Equus przewalskii. Lineage (NCBI taxonomy): Eukaryota > Metazoa > Chordata > Mammalia > Perissodactyla > Equidae > Equus > Equus przewalskii. The sequence goes on from NC_091845.1 coordinate 1,291,415, forward strand.
CCTTGAAATATAAATAGGATACTTTTCTTTTTTTAAAAAAAGAGCACTCAGAGAAAAGGGCTTACAAATTAAATGGAATGGCTAAAATAAAAAACATATGGGTTGGCAGATAAAGTTGAAGAAGTTCCCCTAGAAATAGAACAAAATTACAAAAGTGAAAAATGGGAGAGGAAATAAGAAAATTAAAAGATCACTAGATGTCTAACATCTGAATAATAGGAATTCTAGAAATAGAATAGAAAATGGAGGAGAGTTAGATAAAGATATGATTCAAGAAAATTTCCCAGAGCCTGAAGGCTATGTTTCTAAAGTGAATGGGGCCCACCAAGGGTTCAGGAGATAAATGAAAATAGACCTCCACAATGTATACTATTGTGAAACTTCAGAACACTAGGGACAAAGAAAATCCTAAATTTCCCAGATAAAATGAATACAAACATTTCAGGATTGGAATGGCTTCAGACTTCAACACGTCCTGAAAGCTGGAAGAAAATGGGGCAATGCCTTCAAAACTCTAAAGGAAAGTGATTTTCAACTTAGAATTCTAAGCCTAGGCAAAATATAAATTGTGAGAATGGAATAGATACACTTTACAACATGGAAGATAAAGTTTACCTTGTATGTATCCTTTCTCAGAAAACCACTAGAGGATATGGTACAGCAAAATGAGGGAGTAAGCCAAGAAAGAGGAAGACAAGGAACGCAGTTCAGGAGAGGCCGGGAGCTCCCTGGATGACAGCTGTGAGCCAGGCCAGGCTAGATCAGGCAGGTTTGAAGATTCCTGGAGAGAATGGGTTAGGAGGATGGAATTGAGAGAAGCTGTGATGTGTCTGAACATATTGAGGAGATCTGGCAGGAGGGCAGGGTGTGAAAGAGCTAAATCTATAATGCCTGGTACCAAGGCACTAGCATATGGTGTGAAAAACCACAGTTTTGAGAAGTACTTGAAAAACCAAGTACTAGGATATTATGTGGAGATATGGAAATAGATACCAAAATAATCAGCTAAAAGTGTTGCAAGGAATTGTCCCTGGGAGGGGGGAATGCCGGGGAGGGCTCCTTTTCATATCAACTCTGAAATACTATTTGACTCTAAATTAAATGTATGAAATCGATATCAATAAGAGCCAAACAAAAGAGGAGACTCTCATTTTCACCATCAGATTGGCCAAGATTTAACAGATAGATTTAAAAGCACTATCTTTAAAAGATAGCACCGAGCATTGGGCAGGAGGTGGGAAAACTGGTCTAATTCTTTCCTGGTGGGAACAAAATGGACATAATCTCTTTAGAGGATGCAGCAGTAAGTGATCAAAACTTAACGGGATTCCCCCTCCCCTCCCCCGGCCCTGCCCCTCGCCCGCTGGTCTCTCCCTTAACCGTGCATCCTGAACCGGGAAGAAGCAGCTGTGGGGGGAAGGGAGCGCCCCAGATGCTGAGGAAGGAGGGAGGATGAACAAGATTGGCTCCGGCCAGGAGACAAGACGGAGCCCACCTCCACAGACGAAAGCTGCTCGCTGCCTGCAGCAGCCCGGGAACCCACGCACCCCGCACGCTCCCAGAAGGTTCCTCTTCAGTGCTGACATGCTCTCCAAGAAGAAGCCCGCGTCCCCAGGTCAGGCGCTGCCCTCCGGCCCACGGCACGGGCTCGCTCGCAGATTCCTGGAGGCGAGGTGAGCCCTCTACGAGGGGGTGGGGCCAAGTCCTGTCACGTGAGGAGGGCGGGGCCAGGCCTCCAGGGCAGGTTCCCTGACAGGTGGTGCACCTCCGCCTGACTCAGTCATAGGCGAGAAGCTGGTGGGATTGATCCAGTTACCTGTTTATCCCGGAAACAAAAGTACAGACAGAACTGTGTTGCGAACTGGCAAGGCGAGGGGTCAGGGTGTGCCACTGACCTGATTATCAGAGGTCAGGGAAAGATGACGGGGGAGGGGGCTTGGAGCTGGGTCGGAACGCCCAGTGAGGGTCCGCCGCCTGAGCAAAGGGGTCTGGGAGTGGGGCCTTGCAGGAGACGGAAGCCCAGCTGCCAGTGCCCCAGGGGAGGAGCAGACCGTTCCAGGAGCGCCCCCCCAGGGCCGGCGTGGCTGGAGCTGGAAGGCAGGGAGCTGGGGGAGGCCGGACAGTCGGCATGGTCCTACCTTCCAGGGGCAGCTGGGCCTGAGTAACAGAGCCGTGGCAGAGCTGGGGTTCGAAGCAGCACACGAGTGCAGGTTGGAGTTCAGAGCAGCTGTGCCTTGACGCAGCCGGGAGGGCCAGCCAGGAGGATGTCGGGAGAGCAGCGAGGCGGCTGTGCAAGGTCGCTTGGATTGAGGCGGGAACAGGGGCGCAAGAAGTGCACGGTGGTCCGGGAATGCGGCCTGCAGGAGAATGCAGCTTCGCGGAGGCTTGTTGAGGTATACACGGAGGGTCTTCCAGTCCTCATGGCTGCCCCCATTATGTGTCTACTTGATATGCAGTTTTCCAAGAAGCTTACGTGAGAAATCTTCCTTTGTGATTGCAGATTTGCCAGTTTCTTCTGTACATTTGTTGCCTTTAGATGAACACATTTTGAGGCCAATTATATAGCGCTTACCAGGTGCCAGGCACTGGCCTAAATACTCTCCAAATATGAGCTCATTTAATCAATCCCAACAATAGGAGATTAGCTCAGAAAATCATACAGTAAGGACTTTGAGACAACCACAGTAAAAGTTTATTGATCAACAAGGAAAATTGCTCATAATATATTGTGAAATGAAAAAGGCAAGTCACAACGCAATGTATACAAGTTGATCCCTTTTTGGGTAAGTGAAAGAAATTACCTTCTTTCCAGAGAAAGATCTGGAAGTACGCATACCAGAATGATGACGTAGGTTCTCTTTGGAGGATAGAATTATATGTAATCAGAATTGTCTTGGGGCCGGCCCCAAGGCTGAGTGGTTAAGTTTGTGTGCTCCGCTTTGGCAGCCCTAGGGTTTCACCAGTTCAGATCATGGGCGCGGACCTGGCACCCTCATCTTTTGGCAGCCCTAGGGTTTCACCAGTTCAGATCATGGGCGCGGACCTGGCACCCTCATCAGGCCATGCTGAGGCGGCGTCCCACCTGCCACAACTAGAAGGACCCACAACTAAAATATACAGCTATGTACTGGGGGGCTTTGGGGAGAAGAAGAAGAAAAACAAAAACAAAAAGATTGGCAGCAGATGTTAGCTCAGGTGCCAATCTTAAAAAAAAAAATTCTGATTTCTGCTTACATGCATTTTCTGGTTTTGATAATGAGGATCTATTAGTTTGGTAATTAAAAAATAAAATAAAGCACTCGATAAGAGTCCTATTATTCAAAATATGAACTTGAGAAATTGCAGATAAATGGACTGAAAATTATCTTTGATTAAGAATAAGGTGCCCAATCTAAAGATACAACGAACTGGACGCACAGCTGTATAAGGCAGAATTAGAATCAGTAATTCGTGGGTAAGGAGAGATGAGAAATCCAGACACCGGAGTAGAGGTGTCTCCTGAGCCCCAGGAGTCCAGTTACAGCACAGAGGGCTGTGCCCCAGCCCAGATTCTGTAGGTCTGGCTGCAGCCAAGAGTTTGCCTTTCTGACGGGTGCCCTGGTAATGCCAACCTGGAGTTTGAGAGCCAGCCACACTCTGGGAGCCCCAGCCACACCTGGAAGTTAATGCATCTGTTTGCACGGTGTCGCCACTACAGCCTAGTTAAAAGTTGCAAAGAGCCTGACTTATAAAACCATTTACTCCTAGAGATTTTTATTTATGTATTTTTTTCTTAATTCTTTTAAAGATATAATTGACATATAACATTATATTAGTTTCAGGTTGCACAACCTGATTCACCCAGAGGTTTTTGAAGAACATTATTTAGACTTGATTTTGGTTTTCTCATGTTATGGTCTATTCAGAGGCTTTTACTTCTTGATGCAATTTTGGTTAATTGCATTTTTCTTCACAATATTCTATTTTTCAGAGATTTGGAAATCTGTTAGCACTGAATTGTGCGAAGAGCATTCATAGACGTATTTCCACTCCCTGCTGCCCCGTTAGTCTGGGCTCGTAGCTTTCCTGTTCCTCAGTCCTAGCTGCCTGTCCGCCCCGGGACAGCTGTAACCAACGGCCCTTCCAGGCCAGGGGACCTCCTTGGAGGACAACGACCATGCCCAGAAGTCATTCTCAATCTCCTGTATTGGGGGTCCTGCTTGCATGTCCTGTGACCCAGCGCAGAGGCACATTCAGCCTCTGACCAGGTGGACGTTGATCCTGGGAAGTCCCTCTCTGGAAGACTCAGGATGTAGACGCTGCCCCAGCCATTTTTCTAATTGAAAGCTTTATTTGCTAGAATGGAGCACTTCTGCATGGTTTTAGGTCTACATAGGTATTACAAGGCACTCAGCGTGAACCTAGTAAGTTGCAAGCCAGAAATAACAGAATCTTTTTGGAAAAATCTAATAGATTGTTCTTTATTTTTTCGAAAATTTTTTTATTGTGGTAAAATACACATAACAAAATTTATCATTGTAATCATTTTAAGTGTACAATTAGTTCAGTGGCATTAAGTACATTCATAATGTTGTGCAGCCATCACCAACCACCATCCATTTCCAGAACTTTTTCGTCTTGCAAAATTGAAACTCTGTCCCCATTAAACACTAATTTCCCATTTCCCCTCCTCCCAGCCCTAAGCAACCACCATTCTACTTTCTGTCTTTATGAATTTAATTATTCATACAAGTATTTGTCTTTGTGACTGGCTTATTTCACTTAGCATAATGTTCTCAAGGTTCATCTATCTTGTAGCAGGTGTCAGAATTTCCTTCCTTTTTAAGGTTGAATCATATTCCATTGTATGCACAGACCACATTGTGTTTGCCAGTTCATCTGATGACGGACACTTCAGTTACTTCCACATTTTGGCTATTTTGATAGTGCTGCTGTGAACACGGGTGTACAAATACCTCTTGAAGACCCTGTTTTCAATTCTTCTGGGTCTGTGCCCAGAAGTGGAATTGCTGGAGAAAATGGTAATCCTATGTTTAATTTTTTGAGGAGCCTCCACACTGTTTTCCACAGCAGCTGTGCCATCTTACATTCCCACCAACAGTGCACAACGTTCCAGTTTCTCTATGTCCTCATCAACACTTGCTATTTTGGGGGTTTTGTAGCCATCCCAGTGGGTGTGAAGCAGTATTTCACTGTGGTTTTGATTTGCATTTCCCTAATGATTAGTGATGTTGAACATCTTTTCATGTGCTTGTTGGCCATTTGTATATCTTCTTTGGAGACATGTCTTTTCAAGTCCTTTGCCCACTTTTTAAATCTCTTTTGTTGTTGTTGAGTTATAGAAATTCTTTATCTGTTCTGGATACTGATCAGATATGTGATTTGCGAATATTTTCTCCCATTCCATAGGTTGCCTTTTCACTCTTGATTGTGTCCTTCAATGCACAGAAGTTTTAGTTTTGATGCAGTCTAATTAATCTATTTTTACATTTGTTGCTGGTGCTTTTGGTGTTATTCCAAGAAATCATTGCCAAATCTAATGTTATGAAGTTTTCCTCTAAGAATTTTATAATTTTAGGTCTTACATTTAGGTCTTTGATCCATTTGGAATTGACTTTTGCATATGGTGTGAGGTAGGGGTCCAACTTCGTTCCTTTGCATGTAGATATCAGTTTTCCCAGAACCATTTGTTGAATTGATACCATAAAGAAGCAAAAAGACAAATGCAAATGCAGGACAGTCTGCAAAACACTTGAGTTGGTTTCTGCAAAATTTCATTGGCATAAAAAAAAATTGAGGGGGCAGGCCTAATGGCACAGCAGGTAAGTTTGCGCATTCCACTTTGGTGGCCTGGTGTTCTCTGGTCCGGATCCTGGGCGCAGACCTACACACCGCTTATCAAGCCATGCTGTGGCAGGCATCCCACATATAAAGTAGAGGAAGATGGGCATGGATGTTAGCTCAGGGCCAATCTTCCTCAGCAAAAAGAGGAGGATTGGTAACAGATGTTCGCTCAGGGCTAATCTTCCTCAAAAAAAAAAAAAGTGAGTAAGGACTCACCCAGACAAGAGACATAACAACTACGTGTAATGTATGGACCTTGTTCAGACCTAGATTCAAAGAGCTAACTGTAATGAGATGGTTTTGAGACATAGGAGAAATCTCATTATGGACTGTTAGATTCTACCAGGCAAAGTTGATCACTTTTGTGAAGTGGGATAAAAGCATTGTGTTATGTGGATACAAATTAGGAGGCTCTTAATTCAGGCAGTAGAGGGACAGGGACGGGGCAGCATTCAGAGAGAAGCAGACGTCAGGAGCGCATTCTGAGATCTGGTGGGTTGGGGGTAAAGGGTGAGCAGTGGAGTTGTCAAGCGTGGGCCCCGACTTCCAGCTTGCACAGATCAGGGATGGTGGGCCCGTCTCTGATGTCAAGAACGTAGGAGCAGAACCAGGTGTGAGGGAACCACCTCAGCGTTGGCTGTGGACGTGTGTGAAGTGCCTTTGAAGTCCTGAGCACTGTTGAGTAGTCTGTTCTTGAGTGGAGCGCCGAGGAGAGGGCTGGCCAGCCAGCTGCGCCCCAGCACCACAGGCAGACCCGCTGTGGAGGCTGGTCCTGTGACCAAGACCCCAGCTCTAGCCCCTACCTGTCCCAGCCTCCTCCATACCCTAGGACAGCTCAGTTTTCAGCAGAAAGCACTTAATCTTGACCCTTTTAATGTGACAGTTACTTTTTAACTTCGTCTCCTTTGGGCGAATGTTCGAATCCTCCTCGCTTTCTCCTTATCTCCTGCATCAGGAGAGGAGTAGGTTGCCCTGAGCTGCCTTCAGCCTCTTCTGGTGGGGGCTTCACTGCCTGCCGCTGGGCGCTGCACGCTGACACCTGCTGATCCGGCGCTGGGCCTCTGGTCTTTCTGGCATTGCGGAGCTGATGTCCACTGCTCTGTCCTTGTCACTGCTGGGGTTCAAGGTCGAGAGGGCTTCTCAGCCTGATTCTAGCCGCTCCTGGTCCACTGGGCCACCTGGCTCTTCCACACTCCTTCTGGAGCTCAGGTGGCCTTGGCTATTTCCCCAAAGGTGTGGGGGGCCCTGTGAGCCGCCCTCAGACCCGTCACTCAGACACTGCCCGAATCTAGGGACACAGGGTTCTGGTACCAGGTGGAGCACAGGGTCTGTCTCAGAGGGCTGCAGCTTCGCCCCCTACCGGGCTTTCCGCCATCTTGTCTGCTCCCCGCCCTGGTGCAGTTGGAGGGAGGCGGAGGCCGGTCCCCTCTCTGGGATGCAGGCAGTCCCAGCCGTCCTCCCTGTAGCCCACTTTCTCCAGCTCCTTTCCCCATCGGGGAAGGTTCTGACTGCGGTCCTGTGTGTCAGAGACTCGCTCACAGACCTCGTCCTGCTCCCTCCCCGTGCTGCGGGCACTCTGCTCAGCACTCCAAGCTTCGCTCACTGCTGTTTTTAACTTTTCAATTTGAAATGATTATAGGTTCCCAGGAAGTTGCAACAATGGTACGGAGGGCCATGTCCCCTTCTCCCAGCTTACATCTTATAGAACTGTGGTACAATGTTGAAACCAGGACACTGACACGGATGTGATGCGTGTCTAGTTCTGCGTCCTTTATCACATGTGTAGATTCGTGTAACCATCACTGTGATCAAGATACAGAACTGTCCCCTCCCTGTCCCCTCCTTGTGCTGCCCCTACAGCCACACCTCCCCCCTCCCCAACCATCCCTTTCCTCCCCAGGAAACCACTAATTTGTTCTCTGTCTCTCAAATTCTTCACCTCCCTGCTTAGTAAACCCGGGCTTTGGAAGTGCTAGGACGTCATTCTCGCTCTGAAGAGCCCGGTCCTCCCCAGGTTCTCAGGACCGTGTCTGTGCTCATCCTTTATGAACCCAGACAACGTCTTTATTTTTTGCTGGGTTCTGTCCTCCCTACCGGGAGCCAGGGAGGTCTGAGCATCACAGATGGAGGGCTGCAGGACTCCACACCCGCCAGCAACAAAAATCCTTTGCAGAGTATTTCAAAGCGTGCCCCCCGCCCTGTAGTCCCAGCACTGCCCTTCAGCACCATGGTGTGCGGCCCCACTGGCCACGTTTCCTTGCTGGTGATGACGTGCGGGTGCTTCTCTCCGTCTGCGACACCTCGCAGGCCTGGTTGGGCTGCAACTGCAGCTGCGGGAAGGAAAGCTACCTCACTACCCAGGGGCCCCTCGGGCTCTGCAAAGTAGACCCTGTTTTAGGCAAAGCATGAGAAATATTTCAAATATTTTTGAATTCGAAGGAACATGCTTTACTTCTTTTCACACGATGCAATAACAGACAAAACTTCATTTTATTTCTATAAATCTCATTTGAAGTTTCCTACAGCCCCAGGAAGTAAACACCGTTAGCGCATTCTATAGTTTAGGACCATGGAAAACACAGAGAAGGTATAAAAGCCAGTTGGGTTCTAGTGACAGAAAGCAGGTCCATGGTCACCTGGGCTGGGGCGGGAGGGGATGAGGTGGTGAAATACTGTACACGTAATTCTGGTGTGGTTACACAACTGTGTATATTTGCCAAGATTGAACCTTATATTTAAAATAGGTGAATTTTATTGCATATAAATTACATCTCAAAGCTGATTATTTTTGTAAAGCCGGTGTGGGAGGGTGAGGGAGGGCTCTCAAGGAGTGGCCAAGAGGAGAAGAGAAAGGAAGAGCTCAGCAGCCGAGGCGCCACCTGTCCTGAGGCAGGAGCTCAAGGAGCCGCCTGTGTGCGCCAGGGGGACTCCACCTTCCACTCGGGACCCTCGCAGAGCTTCCTGTTCTCAGGGAAACCCTGACCCCTGACCTTCATCATCCCCCGGCCAATCTTTTTTTAAAGCTCCGGCAGGATTCACACCTCTTAGGAGGAGAGAGAGGAAAGGGGAGGAAGGGGGAGGGTGTGAGAGAGTGTGTGTGTGTGTGTGTGTGTGAGAGAGAGAGCAAGAGATGCAGGGATGCAGCCCCCTAAGATACTCCCTTAGCCAGTTGGAGGCACATGGAGAGTCCTCTGGGCCTGGGGTGACAGACGACTCCATCCCTCTGGACTGGGACTGCCTCCGTCCCCGCAGAGCGTGGCACCAGCTGAGGCCTGGTCCTGACGGTGGCCAGAGTCTGTGTGAGGACCCGGACCCACCCAATCGCTCCAAGCAGAGCCCTCTGAACCTGAGAGGGGAGAGCACAGTGAGGACGAGGGTCCCCGGCAGGGCTCAGGAGTGTGTGGGGTTGGGAGTGGGAAGTGAGGAAGCAGGACCGCCCAGCAGAGCAGAGAGAAGATCAGGGAAGCCAGCAACCAGGGAGAGGACCTGAAGGCTCACTGTGCAGGAGCTTGAGCCGCACGTTCTTCGTTCCTCCTGCCTCGGAGCCCCCTGCTCACATGGCCGAGGACAGACCCTAGACCCCTTGGTGGGGAGCCCTGCGTCAATAACCAAAGGACCCCACTGTTGTTCGTAATAGGTTGGGGAAGTGAGCCAGAGGGCAGTTTCCTATAAAGTTAAGCGTGCACTGGCCAGCCGTTCCTCTCCAGGTATTTACCCAAGGGAAATGAACACGTCTGCCCACACAGGGACCTGTGCGCCAATGCTCATTTCAGCTTTCTTTGGTGATGACAACCCCAGACAGGAGAGAACCCCAACGCCATCAGCTGGTGGGGGCCGACTCGGGGTCAGCCAGCCCACAGGGTGCCCTGGCTCACTGTAAGGAAATCAGGTGTGGGCCCTGGAGTCAGTGGCCTCAGTGTTCCGCGAGGGACAGAGACCCCTCAGCGGGCCATGGTGGGAGAGCGTGGCTTGTGCTCTGATGGGGAGCAGAGGCCCTAAGTCCCCGATCCCAGCCCGGAAGTTAGAGAAGGTGGTTAGGAAGCAGAGCTTGGGGCGGAGAGATGGAGGCAGGTAGAGTCCTTAGTGCCAGCCTTGGTGAGAGCCAGTGTTCCGGGCCTCAGTGCCCCCTGTGGCTGGTGTGGGGAGGGGCCCGGTGGAGCGAACCGAATGTCCTCAGCTACGTCAAGAGACTCACTTTATCCTGACAGCAACGGGGAGCAATTGCATTGGTTTGAGCCAGGAGTGACACAGTCAGATTTGTGGTCTAGAGAGAATGCTGTGGCCGAAAGGTGGATAATAGGTTTTAGGAGGTTAAGAGTGGACCCAGGCAGCCCACTGGGAGAGGAGGCCAGAGTCTAGTAGAAAGATGGCACGAGTGGTGGGCGTGGAGAGAAGCAGGTGGATTTCGGGGCTGTTCAGGAGGTGGAGAGGTGACGACTGATGGAGTGATGGGGATGCCCAGGTTTCTGCAAGTGTTGTCACTAAGAGACCAAGGACCCCATTTGACCTGGGGTCTTCATTATCAAAGTGCCTCAAATCTTGACTTTGGTTATCCCCAGTGGAGTTCCGTGTACTGCTGTTACACGTGGAATGTGTGAGTAAAGTGTTGATTTGCTAGGTTTAACCATCTAAATGCATTCGATTTTGGTTTCCCTGTTTTGGCGCATGTTCGTTTTGTGGGTGCACATGAAACATCCCAATGGAGGTGGCTGGGGGCTCTCAGCCTGTCAGAGTTCCTGGTCCCCCTGAGCTCCTGGTGGAGGGTGGAGCCTTCAGGGAGCAGGGCTGCGGGAGGAGACGCAGGGCGAGAGAGCCACCGGGTGGCGCGAGTGCCAGGAGGGCCGTGCCACGTGCTGCTTCTCCCGAGGCAGCCGTGCAGAGGAGGCTGGGGCGGTTTTTCACTTGAATGTGCACATGAGCCCCTGGGGTCTGTTAAAATGGAGACTCTGACTCGGGGGCCTGGGGTGGGGCCCAGGATGTGACATCCTAACCAGCCCGCAGGCGGGCTGGCACTGCGCTTCTGTGGCTTCAGTTTGGACAGCAAGACTGTAGAACCCCACTGCGCATGTGAGTCTGGAGCTCAGCAGAGAGATTCGGGCTGAGTTAGATGAAGGCGTCATTGATGTCCACGTGCTCATGGGAGCGGGCGTGATGCACGTGTCACAAAGTCGAGTTCCTAAAGCGTCCAAATGAGTAAGGGCAGGTGTAAAGCGACAGGGAGAGGGTGAAAGGCAGGAAAGAGATATGCCATGCAGGACAGAGTGAGAACACTACACACCAACTGAAACCGGGGAATAACCCGAGGAGAGATGTGCAAGACGTTTGAATAGACGCTTCACAAAAGGGCATATCCAAATGGCAATAAACCTATGGAAAGGTGACTGGCCTCGTTAGTAACTGTGGAAATGCAAATTAAAATCACAGTGAAATGCCACTACACACCCTCTAGAATGACTAAAATTAAAGAGTCTGACAATGCCATGAGTTGACGAGGATGCAGAGTGCCCAGAAGTCTCCTCGGTGGATAGGAGTGAGGTGGGGACAATCATTTTGGAAGACTGTTTGCTATTAGTAATAAAGTAGAAGCTGTGAGACCCAATGATCCAGCAGTTCCGCTCCTAGTTACGTACCTTCTAGTTATATGCCTGACAGCCGCCAGGATCAGTGGGGACTGTGGTAAATAGGAAAGCAGATGATCTAATCCTGTTAGTTGCCCCAAGGGAGTAGGCAGTGGCACTAGTAATTTTAAAAAGAGTTGAATAGGGGCCGGCCCCATGGCCAACTGGTTGAGTTCGTGCACTCCGCTTCGGCAGCCCAGGGTTTCACCAGTTCGGATCCTGGGGGCGGACATGGCACTGCTCATCAGGCCATGCTGAGGTGGCGTCCCACATGCCACAACTAGAAGGATCTACCACTAAAAATATACAACTGTGTACTGGGGGGATTTGGGGAGAAAAAGAAGGATTGGCAAGAGTTGTTAGCTCAGGTGCCAATCTTTTAAGAAAAAAAAGAATTGAATATTATTTTTGAATGATCAGACTGTCAAATACTAAACTCTGGATAATCCGCTGTGTTAGGGCAGGAGAAGTCATCCTATGTGAGAGTCATCATGCATTGGTACGTCCTTCCTGGAGGGTGTCGGATACTGGGGAGCAGAGGCTGGCATGGGATCCACATGCACCAGCAGCTGTACTTCTAAGACCGAGAAACACCCAGGGGAAGAAAAGCAGATTGCTTCCACAGGTGACTCTGGGGCTCCCTGCTGTGTGCCTACAGCCTCTTTTAGGGGGTCCACGGATCTTCACTCTTTCCGTGGACATCTGAGAACCAGCTGGCTAAGTCTAAGAATTTTTCTAGGAAAAATCCTTTTGTGATATGGATTGAATTGCGTCGAACTCCTGACTTACTCTGGAGAGTGACAGCGCATTCCATGGCACCCCTCAGGAGGCTTCATCTCTCCATTTGTTCGCATCGCCTGTATTGTCCCTTCATGGAATTTTGTCATCTACTGCCTAAATCACATCTTTGGTTAGGTTTATTTCTAGATATTTTGAAGGTTTGGTTGCCATTGTGAATGAGATTTAAACAAATTTTCAGGGCTGGCCCAGTGGCGCAGTGGTTAAGTTTGCACATTCTGCTTTGGTGGCCCGGGGTTCGCCGCTTCAGATCCTGGGTGCAGACATGGCACTGCTTGGCAAGCCATGCTGTGGTAGGCGTCCCACACATAAAGTAGAGGAAGATGGGCACGGATGTTAGCTCAGGGCCAATCTTCCTCAGCAAAAAGAGGAGGATTGGCAGCAGATGTCAGCTCAGGGCTAATCTTCCTCAAAAAAAAAATATTTTTTTCAATTTCTTATTGGTTATTACTAGTCCCTTGGCAGGCACCATTCTAAGTTCTCTACGTGCATGACCTTAATTAATAGTCTTAACAGCCCTGTGAGGTACATGCTAATAGGATCTCTCATTTATAGCTGTGAAAAAGAGGCCACAGAAAGGTAGTTTCTTTGTAGAATTTCTTAAGTATTCTAGGTAGATGACTTTATTGCCTATAAATAATGACGGTTATTTCTCTCTCTTCCCAAAACGTACGCTTGTTCTTTTTTTCTCATTTACTTGTCTGGCTAGCACTGGCGTTGAGCAGTCTCGGCAATAGCACGCCTCCTTGTCTGCTTTCTCACTTTATTGGGAATTCCTCGCCCGTCTCTCCCAGTAAGAAGTTTGCTACAGATTTCTGGTAAAAGTTCCATTCAGTTGAAGAAGATAACGTCTACACCTGGCTCTCTAAGAATGCTTACTCTGAATTAGTTGTGAATTTCATCAAATGCTTTTTTAGCATCTGTTGCGGCGAACAGATGGTTTTTCTCCTTTGGTCTGCTAATGAAGTGAATAACATTGATGACTTTTCTAATGTTAAATTATCCTTAAATTCCTGGACTGCAATTCCTGGACCAAACCTTAGTTGGCATTTTCTGTTAACGCACTGTTGGCTCTGACTTGCTAATATGTTATTTGGGATTTTTCCATCTGTTTATATATGAGATTGGCTGTAACTTAACTTTCTTATGGTGTCCTTGACTGGGCTGTATGTCAGGTTTGTGCTTCTTTTAGAAATGAGTCAGCTGTAAGTCGTAAACAAACAAATGTCAAAACCTTTCAACAGTGTCCATGACAAGAAGCGTAAAGGTAGGTGGCAGCTGACGTTCCTTCAATTATTCAGTCGTTCTGAGCCTTCACCTTTGCAGTTGTCTTGGCCTTTCATCTGAGGTTGTGAGATGGCTGTCTCTGCTCCAGGCATCATGTCCATGGCAAGAAGCAGGGGAGGAGGCACCAGATGGCCCTCTCCCTTTGGTCAAGAAAATGAAAACTTTCCCTGAGGCTGCCAGAAAATTTCTGTTTGTGTTTCATTGGCCAGAACTGTCCTGTGGGAACCTCTAACTGCCAGGAAGACTGGGGAAGTGAGTATTTCATTTTTCCAGCCTGTCTTGGTAGAGTTAGATGAGAGTGGAGGGGGTTGGGGACAAGGATTCGGTTAGTCAGCTAGCGGAATTGGTCATAGCCTACTTGGGGTTGTGCCCCATGTTTGCACGTTCCAAAATAAGTTGCATGCGATGAGTTGGTAGAATTTACCCACAAAACCATCTCATCCTGGTAATATTTTAACACAGATCTTTGTTTACACTTTTGGTTTATTTTGAGCTGACTGAGTTCTTTGAATTGTCTACTTCTTCTTGGGCCGATTTTGATCCTTTATATTTTCCTAGAAAGTTATCCATTTCATTAAGCATTTAAAATGTAATGATAGTAGTTGTACATGGTCTGTTCTTACGATTTTAAAAAATCTCCTCTTTACCAGAAGTTAAGCTCCACTTTTTCCTCATATGAATTTGTGTCCCCTCCACCGTTCTCTGTCTCATTCAAAGATTGGCCAATGCCCAATTTTTGAGTCTTCTGAAAGAATAAGCTTTGGGTTTTATTGATAAACACTAATGAAATAAAAAAATACAAAAGTAATTTCTGCTTTTAAATGTATTAATTTTTCCTTCCTTTTTTTTTTTTTTTGATGTTTGTTGTTCCTTTTCTAGAATTTGAGATTCTTGACTTAGTTCATCTATTTTCTTTTTTATTATAAAATATCTTAAAACACTGACAATTGATGAGAACAACACGATGAATACCCATGTACTCACACTGTAATTTGGCAAATTTAACAAATTTAGTATTATGCCACAGTTTATTTGAGATTTTTAAAAGATGTTACACTTAATCTCCCTTTTTGCTCCTGGCTCCCTCTCCTCTCTGCCTCCTTCACTGTTTTAATTGCCACTTAGGTTTTTTTTTTCTTCTTTTATTGAGTTAAAATACACATAGCATAAAATTGACCATCTTAATGATTTTGGGTAGAATCCACCAGTGAAGCCATCTGGGCCTGAACTTTGGTTTGTTGGGAGGTTTTTGATTACTGATTCCATCTCCTTACTAGTAATCAGTCTATTCAGATTTTCTATTTCTTTATGATTCAGACTTGGTAGGTTGTATGTTTCTAGGAGTTTATTCATTTCTTCTAGGTTGTCCAATTTGTTGGCGTATAATTGCTCATAGTAGTCTCCTATGATCCTTTGTATTTCTATGGCATCAATTGTAACATCTCCTCTTTCATTTCTGATTTTGTTTATTTGGGCCCTTCCTCTTGTTTTCTTGGTGAGTCTAGCTAAAGGTTTATCAATTTTGTTTGTCTTTTCAAAGAACCAGCTTTTAGTTTCATTCATCTTTTTCTATTGTCTTTTTAGGCTCTATTTCATTTATTTCCATTCTGATCTTTGTTATTTCCTTCCTTTTACTAACTTTGGGCTTCATTTGTTTTTCTTTTTCTAATTCCTTTAGGTGTAAAGTTAGGTTGTTTATTTGAGGTTTTTCTAGTTTCTTGGTTAGGCATTTAGCCCTATAAACTTCCCTGTTAGAACTGCTTTTGCTGCATCCCATAAGTTTTGGTATGCTATATTTCCATTTCATTTGTCTCAAGGTATTTTTTTATTTATCTTCTGATTTCATCCTTGACTCATTGGTTGTTCAGTAGCCTGCTGTTTAATCTCCACATATTTGTGAATTTTACATTTTTTTTCTTGTAACTGCTAACTAGTTTCATACCATTGTGGTCAGAAAAAATAATTGATATGATTTCAGTCCTCTTAAATTTATTAAGACTTGCTTTGTGGTCTAACATATGCTCTGTCCTGGAGAATGTTCCATGTGCACTTTAGAAGAATGTGTATTCTGCTGCTATTAGATGGAATGTTCTGTAAGTATCTGTTAAGTCCATCTGGTCTAATGTGTCATCTAAGGCTGGTGTTTCCTTATTGGTTTTCTGTCTGAATGATCTATCCATTGATGTCAGTGGGGTATTAAAGTCCCCTGCTGTTATTGTATTTCTGCCTGTTTCTCCTTTTCAGTCTGTTAATATTTGCTTTATGTATTTAGGTGCTCCTGTGTTGGGTGCATAAATATTTACAATTGTTACATCCTCTTGTTGGATTGACTCCTTTATCATTGTGTAATACTCTTCTTTCCCTCTTATTACAGTCTTTGTTTTAAAGCCTATTTTCTCTGATATAAGTAGCTACTGCAGCTTTCTTTTGGTTTTCATTTGCATGGAACATCTTTTTCCACCCCTCACTTTCAGTCAGTGTGTTCTTACATCTGAAATGAGTCTCTTGTAGGCAGCATAGAGATGGGTCTTGTTTTTTTATCCTTTCACCCCCTATGTCTTTTGATTAGAGAATTTAGTTCATTTACACTTAAATTAATTATTGATAGGTGTGTACTTATTGCTATTTTGTACATTATTTCCTGTGTGTTTTGTAGTTTCTCTCTGTTCCTTTCTTCTCCTGCTCTCTTCCTCTGTGGTTTGTATGACTTTCTGTAGTGTTATTTTAGATTCCTTTCTGAATAACTTCTGTGTATCTACTATAGGTTTTTGCTTTATGGTTACCATGAGGCTCGCATATAACAACCCTTATCTATAACAGTCTATTTTAAGTTGATAACCGCTTAAATTTGAATGCATCCTGAAGCTCTACATTTTTACTCTCCCATCCCTGCATTTTGTTTTTGATGTCATTTTACATTTTTTTATCATGTGTATCTCTTAACTAATTATTGTAGTTATAGTTATTTTTACTATTTTTGTCTTTTAACCTTTATACCAGCTTTATAAGTGACTAATCTACTATCTTTATTATATATTTACCTTTATACATAAAGGTAAATAAAAAATTATTATATTAAAAGTTATATAAAAGTGAGATTTATACTTTCATATGTTTTCTTGTTTCTACTTTAGCACCCTTTCTTTTCAGCTGAAAGAAGTTCCTTTAATATTTGTTGTGAGGCTGGGTCAGTGGTGTTGAACTCCTTTGGCTTTGCTTGTCTAGAAAGCTCGTTATCTCTCCTTCAATGCTGAAGGATAACTTTGCTGGGTAAAGTATTCTTGTGTGGAAGTTTTTTTCTTTCAGCACTTTGAATATATCACGCCAATCCCTTCTGGCCTGAAAAAGTTTCTGCTGAAAAATCTGCTGTTAATCTTCAGGGGGTTCCCTTGTATGTAATAAGTTGTTTTTATCTTGCTGCTTTTAAGATTCTCCCTTTGTTTTTAACTTTTGACATTTAATTATAATGTGTCTTGCTGTGGATTTCTTTGGGTTCATCTTATTTGGAACTCTCTGGGCTTCCTGGATCTGGATGTCTTCCCCAGTTAGGGAAGTTTTCACCCATTATCTCCTCAAATAAGAAATCTGCTCTTCTCTCTCTCTTCTCCTTCTGAGACCCTATAATACAAACGTTAGCATGCTTGCTGTTGTCCTATAAATCCCTTAAGCTTTCTTTGCCTTTTTATGTTCTTTTTTCTTTTTGCTGCTCTGATTGGGTAAGTTCCACTGCCTTGTCTTTGCGTTCACTCATCCTTTCTTCTGCTTTATCTAGTCTGCTGTTGAAGCACTCTAGTGTATTTTTCAGCTCAGTTATTGTATTCTGCAGCTCTGTGACTCCTATTTGGTACTTATATTTTCCCTTTGTTGAAGTTCTCACTATGTTCATTCATTCTTCTCCCAAGGTCTGTGAGTGTCTTTATAACCTTTACTTTGAACTCTTTTTTTTTAATGATTAATTCCTTTTTTTCCTTAAGATTGGCACCTGAGCTAACAACTGTGGCCAATCTTTTTTTGTTTCTGCTTTATCTCCCCAAATCCCCCAGTACATAGTTGTATATCTAGTTGCAGGTCCTTCTAGTTGTGGCATGTGGGATGCCGCCTCAATGTGGCCTGACGAGCAGTGCCATGTCCACGCCCAGGACCTGAACCGGCGAAACCCTGGGCCACTGCGGTGGAGTGCGCAAACTTAACCACTCGGCCATGGGGCCGGTCCTACTTTGAACTCTTTATCAGGTACATTCATTATCTCCATTTCATTGAGGTTTTTCCCCCGAGGTTTTTATTTTGTTCTTTTGTCTGGAACATATTCCTCTGATTCCTCATTTTTACTTGACTCTCTGTGCTGGTTTCTATGCATTAGATGAAACAGTCACCTTCCAGTCTTGAACGGTTAGTTTCATGTAGGAAATAGACCTTATTGTTCAACCCAGCCCTAGTTCTTAGTTATCCCTTAAACCTTTGTGATTGTCCAAGCAGCCTATTTTTAATAGCTCCCTGGTTAGGGTGTGCCAATACCTGTCAGTGTCCCAGTGAGGGGGATCTCAGTCAGCACCTAGATTCAGGCTGATTGGAAGCCAGACCCTCAGGCAGCAGCTCTTAAAGTATGCAAATATAGGGCCAGCCAGTGGCACAGCGGTTAAGCGTGCACGTTCCACTTCAGCGGCCTGGGATTCACTGGTTCGGATCCTGGATGCAGACATGGCACTGCTTGGCACGCCATGCTTGGGAAGGCGTCCCACATATAAAGTAGAAGAAGATGGGCATGGATGTTAGCTCAGGGCCAGTCTTCCTCAGCAAAAAGAGGATTGGCAGTAGTTAGCTCAGGGCTAATCTTCCTCAAAAAAAAAAAAGTATGCAAATATGTACATCTGCAGGATTGCAAGCGTAAGCCCTACTGGCCACCAGACCAGGCAATTTGGAGGTGTCTCCTGGGCAACAATCTCAAAATTCGAGGCTCCAGATGAGTATATAAGCTCCTTTCTGGGAAATACCATGAGCTATAGTGAGGCAGAGGGAGAGCCCAGAGATGGCATCCCTTGTCCTACGTTCCCTGTGAGCCTTTCCATGGGCCCCTGTAAGTGTGCCAGACCTGAAGCCTGTTCCTAAGGCTGAAGCTCCAGGACAAGTAGATGGGCCTCTTTCACAGAAGGACTGGGGTGTGTTTCAGTCTGCTCTCTGTGCTGTGCCCTGGGGGTGATGGCCTGCCAAGAACTGTCTCTGATTGCTACAGTCCCATGGGGCCCAGAAACGCAAGCCCCCCAGCCTCCAGAGCCAGGTAATCAAGAGATGTCCCCTGGGTGGCAGCTGCTGCAAAAACGGGGACATGAAACATGAGTAAGAGCTCCCTTTTGAGTGATGCTGGTCCTCTGGAGCGCGGCAGAGAGTGTGAAAATAGTGCCCACTTTCCAAGGTCTCTGGAAAAGTTTAGTCAGCCCTTAGACATGTTTAATCAGAAGCCCTCAGGCTGTCAGCTTATGCTGATGGGCCTGTTTCACAGTAACACTGACCTCCTGTGTCTGTGGCCTCTTGCTGAGCCCTGAGAGTGGTAGCTCTTCAAGAACTCTTTCTCCGTTGGTTATAGTCCTGTGGGACCTGTGAACGTAAGCCCTCCTGGCCACCAGGTGACACAGAGGTGTCCTCTGGCAGCAGCTGCAAAAATCAGGGCATCAGCCATGTGTATAAGTTCCTTTCTGGCAGATACCGGTGAGCTGGAGTGAGGCAAGGGGAGAGCGCAAAGATGGTGCCCATCATTTAGGGGGTGAGAATGGCACCCACCCAGAGAAAGAAAAAAGTGGCACTTGTGAGCTTTGGCAAGGTAGAGGGAGAGCACTACAATGGTGCCCAATGGCACTTCTGTCTCTGGAGATTCTCCCAACAGGCCCCACCCCTCAGCCAAAGCTTTCAAATCAGCGAGTGAATGGCTTTCGTGTAAAGTCTGGGCACTCTTCAGATGGCTGTCTCTGCGCCAGGCCCTGGGCTGAGATCATCGGTGCGGGAGCCCAATAACAGCAGTTTCTCAGTTCGCCACAGCCCTTTGGGTTTTGTGACGCCAGCCCTGCTGGTTTTCAAAGCCAGATGTTTTAGGGGCTCGTCTCTCAAGTGAACGTCTTAAAAGTTGGAGTGTTTGATGTGGGGTGCAAACCCTTCGCTCCAGGTTTGTGAGTTCCCTCTCGATTGTGGGTCTCCCCGACATGGGTGCAGTTTATGGCGCACTGCGTGTCACCCTCTCCTTCCCACCCCACGTGGCCCTTTGCCCATTTGCCAGTGTGAAGGAGCTGGTTGGCTAGTGTTCAGGTCTTTTTCAGAGGAAATTTTTCCATATGTAGCTGTAGATTTGGTGTGTCTGTGGGAGTAGGTGTGTTCACGATTTTCCAATCTCGCCATCTTAGACCGCCTCCATCTTAACCATTTTTAAGTGTCCAGCTCAGTGGCATTAAGTACATTCACAGTGCTGTGCAGCCATCACCACCCTCCATCTGCAGAACTTGTTCATCTCCCCAAACTGAAGCTCATCCTCATTAAACAGTAATTCCTCATTCTTCCCCCTCCCCCACTCTGCCCCTGGCAACCGCCATCCCACTTTCTATCTGTATGAATTTGACTACTCTAGGGACCTCATATGAGTGGAATCATTGAGTATTTTTCTTTTTGTGACTGGCTTATTTCACTTAGCATACTGCTTTCAAGATTCATCCATGTTGTAGCAGGTGTCAGAGCTTCCTTCCTTTTAAGGCAGAATCATATTCCGTTGTATGCAGAGACCACATTTTCTTTATCCAGTCATCCATCCATGGACACTTGGGTTGCTTCCACGTTTTAGCCATTGTCAATAACACTGCTATGGACATGGATGTACAAATATCTCTTTAAGACCCTACTTTTAACTCTTTTGGGTGTATACCCAGACGTGGAATTGCTAGGTCATGTGGTAATTCTATTTTTCATTTTTTAAGGAGACTCCATACTGTTTTCTACAGTGGCTGTACCATTTGCATTCCCATCGTCAGTGCCCAAGTGTTCCAGTTTCTCGATATCCTTGCCAACACTTGTTTTCGAGAGTAGCCATCCTAATGGGTGTGAGGTGGTATCTCACTGTAGTTTTACCTTGCATTTCTCTCATGATTAGTGATGTTGAGCGTCTTTTCATGTGCTCATTGGCCATTTGCATATCTTTGGAGAACTGTCTATTCAAGTTCTTGCCCTCTTTTGAATGGGGTTGTTTATTTTTTTGTTGTTCAGTTTTAGTTCTCTATATATTCTTGATATTAATCCCTTGTCAGATATATGATTTGCAAATATTTTCTCCCATTCTGTGGGCCATTCAGTTTTATACTTTTACTGAATATGTATGTGTCTGTAAAGAATATGTAGAATTGTTTTGTATGCATTACAACTTTATATTATCGCACTGTAAATCTTGCTTTATAACTTGCTCTTTTCTACCAGCATTAAGTTTTTGAGACACAGCAATGGTCATATCCTTCATTCTTCTTCACCGCTCTATGAAAATGCCACAATTTGTGGTTTGTGTATCCAGTTTCCTATTGATGGACATTTAGGTTGTTTCCATCTTATTGCTATTATTTTTTACCATAACAAATAGTGAACATCCTTGTATATTTCTGCTTCTACGCATGTGTGAGAGGTTCTCTGGGCTGGATACCTAGTATGGAATTTCTGGGTCACAGGGTGGGTGCATTTTGACTGCACTAGGTAATGCCAAATTGTTCCCCAAAGTGGCTGTACCAGCATGTACTCCCCGCGACAGCGTACAGGAGCCCCCATTACTTCACCTTCAACACCATTTGTTTATTGTCATACTTTATGCTTTTTGCTAAGGTGATGGGTATGGAATAGCATCTTATTATTGTTTTAATATGCATTTCCTGATTTTTACTAAGCTTTAATATGTTTTCATTTTTATATCTCGTTTAGATTTATTCTCCTCTGTATTGCCTGTTCATATTCTTTGCTCATGTTTCTATTTCGATTTTTGTCTTTTTCTTACTGATTTGTAGAAGTTCTTTTTATAAGGTAGATAGGAATTTTCTATTAGTTATGCTCATTGCACACAGCTTCTCCCTCCTGTCTGTTTGGTTTGTTGATGGTGTCTTTTATTATCTAAAAGCTTTAATTTTAATGCAGTTAAATTAATTAACCTTATCCTTTATGCCTGTTCCAGAAGTCCTTCCCTACCCAGCATCATTAAAGATATTTTCTCATTCTTTCTCCCTAATGTTAATCATGTTGCTTTTCAAATTTAGGCACGGAATCCATTTGGAATTTACTCTTGCACGTGCTATGACACAGGGAATTCATTTTAAAGTGTCCATGAAAATAGCCAATCTCCTGGCACCATGTATGTACCGGTCTGCTGTTTCCCCAGCAGTTCATGATGGCATCTCTGTGGTATACCATAAGGTTTTCCCATAAGGGTTCAGGGCCATTTTTGCACTGTCTATTCTATTTCACTGATCATTTCAAAACTCCTACTCTGATACCAGACTGTTTTGAATTACTCTGGTTTCCTAATGAGTCTACCAGCTTGGTGGCGAAGAGGCTCGGTCTTCCCCACCTGATTCCGTCTCCTGGCCGTTATGCTTCCGCGTGGGCTTTAGGTTGCGCTTCCTAATGTTCTGTCCCACACTTTTGTTTTGTGGTTGGAGGCTTTTCCATTGTATTTCCTTTCTGATCACTGCAGGCATTTAGAGAAGCTTCGGATTCCTGCCTATTGACTTTGTAACTGGTCAAAATATTTTAAAGCTTTCAATCTATTCTCTTGGGTTTTTAAGTAGAAAACAACATCACTGCAAATAATTATAATAGCAGCTAATAATTAATGAGAACTGGGGACATTCTTGGGATCTTTGGTCTGGTCCTCACAAGAACTCCCTGGCGGTTCCTCCTGCCCTCCCCATTTTACAGACAAGGAAATGGTGGTGGGGTGCAGCCGAGTCACGTTCCACGGTCACCAGTCAGTGAAATGATGACGCAGTCAGCCTCCAACTTATGAGTCAGCCGCCACACCACACTCTCTCCAAATTAGAGCTTTGTTTCCTACTTTGAATATTTATATGTTTTTTCTTGGATTATTGAACCATATTCTCTCTTAGTAAAACACTTTTTCTTTTTTTTTCAGAAGAAGATTAGCCCTGAGCTAACATCTGCCAATCCTCCTCTTTTGGCTGAGGAAGACTGGCCCTGAGCTCACATCCATGCCCATCTTCCTCTACTTTATATGTGGGACACCTGCCACAGCATGGTTTGCCAGGCGGTGCCACGTCCGCACTGGGGATCCGAACCGGATAACCCCAGGCTGCTGAAGCGGAACGTGCACACTTAACCGCTGCGCCACCAGGCCGGCCCCTAAAACACTTTATCTCATACTTTGCAGAGAAAACAGAAGCCCTTATAAGTCCTGGAAGGGTTTTTTTTCCCTGACACTAACTCTCTGATTCTCTGGCACCAACTGGGTGTCCAGCACCTCAGTCTGATGCTGACTCCCCAAGAGAGTGTCAGACTCCACAGACTTAAGGGTCAGCCCCACAAGACTGCCCAACTTGAGACACCAGCCACAAATGGGGTGCCCAGGCCACCCACACTTCTGACGGGCTGAATTTGGGGATTCCCACAGCCCCACCCCTTTGGGTTTGATAATTCCCTGGAATGACTCACAGAACTCAGGAAAGTGCTTTATTCACTATTACTGGTTTATTATAAGGGATACAACTCAGTAACAGCCAAGTGGAAGAGATGCGCAGGGCCAGGTCTGGGGAAGGAGCACAGAGCTTCCATGCCCCTGAGTGCAGCCACTCCCCAGCACCTCCACGTGTTCACCAGCCCGGAAGCTCTCTGAACCCCATCCTTTTGGGTTTTTCTGGAGGCTTCATTACACAGGCATGATTGATTAAGTCCTTGGCCACTGGTGATTGACCCAACTCCAGCCCCTCTCCCTTGCTGGAGGTGGAGGTGAGACAGACAGTTCCAAGCCTCTGGAGGCAAAATAACCAATAACCATTCTCTAGATAAGAGAGATAAGGTGAGTTTTACTTGAGTGAAACTGAGGCTTGTAACTCGGGAACACCTTTTCCAGAAAGGAAGAAAGCGTTCTGGAGAAGCACAGTTTTCAGTACAGTTTTATACCTTTTTTAGAACAAAGAATCATACATTAAACACGCCCAGGATACATAGTCATCAAAGTTTCCAGGTGAAAATTCGCAGGTCAGCATGATCCTGATGTCGGTAAAGGGACTAATGCTGGCGTTACCAACAAGGTGTTACCTATGGGGCTTGGAGGGGAAGCGTGCATTCTTATCTTAAGGGAGTGCATTCTTTAACAGTTAAAGCAGATGTGCCATGTATGTTTGATAGGCCATAAGTCACGCTTTTTAGTTCAAGCTGAATGAGTTTTGAACCCAACTAGTCACCCCATATATGTCAATGGGTAAAAATCTCTTGTCACCTCTATCACAGGGCTGGTTCTCTTGGCAACCAGCTCCCTCCTTAGGTGACCTAGGGGCTTTCCAAAAGTGACTTCATTAACATAACAAAAGCTCCCTTTAAGGCCCTCATCACTTAGGAAATTCCAATGGTTTTAGAAGCTCTGCGCAAGTAAAAGATGAAGACCAAATATATTTTTATTATAAATCACAGTTTCACAAGAATGTTAGTTAACAGAATGTCAATGTATTAAAAAATGTACATTATAACCAAGTAGGGTTTATCTCAGGAATGCAAGGATGGTTCAACATTAGAAAATATACTGTTATTTATGATTTATTGTAGGAGAAAAATCATATGATTATCTCAACAGATGTAGAAAAGTCTTTGTAAAATTCATTACCTATTTGTAATAATAATAATTACAACAAAAAAAATAATGAGAGTTCTTGACAAGCTAGGAATAGAAGGGCCCTTCCTTACCTTGACAAAAGGTTATAAACCAAAACACTATACTCCAGGCAGAAACGTTAAGTATATTCTCTTCAGGAATGGGAGCAGGCAGGGTGCCCAGAGTCATCGCTCATCATGACATGAAACCTGAGGGCTGCGCCAGCACTGTGAGGAAAGAAGCAGACGTAAGATCATGAGAATTGTGACAAGAAAAGATAAAACTGTCATTATGTCTACATATAATTAAATATATGTCATTTTATTTATTGTATATGTGTATTACATGTCATTTATTTTAATATGCACGTATTAAAAGCAAAAGCATCAAATGCAAACCTTGAAATCTAACAAGAATTTAGCAAGGTTGCTGGATATAAGATCAACTTACAAAACTCAACAGCATTTCTCCACACCAGTTAGAAAATATAGTAAATTATTCATAACAGCAACAGAAGGTGTGGTGTCTAGGAATTAGCAAAGAGCAAAGAGTACATAAAACTCTATGAGGAAAATTTTAAATGAGATTTTGAAAAACAAACTGAGGAAAATGGACATTTAGAGTTGTTGAATGGGAGGTGACAATATTATAAAGATGTCAGGTATCCCCAAATTAATAAAATGCCATTCGCTTTTGTAGACAGTGGTAGTGGGTGTCTTATTTTTGTCCATATTCACCATATACAGAAGTAGCTTCCATAAGGATTTAAAAAAGTGAAAAGTAAAGCCATAAGTGAAGAGAAGATAATGTGGGAAAATGGTAGCATTGGGGTGGGAAGGACTTCTTAAACCCCCAAAGTAAAAATCATAAGGCAAAATGGGTGAGTTTGTGTGCATTAAAATCAAGGATTCCTGCTCAACAAACAACACTTGGGAGAAAGTTGACAGGCAAGTAACAGATGGCAGCAAGATAATTACAATGTCTGAAACTGAAAAGGGACTAATATCTAGCGTAACATACACAGACATAGGTATATCCTATAAACCCACAGGAACAGACCACACTCAAAACAGCAGGCAAAGGGTTAAAACAGGCAAAGAGACAAACTCCAAAGGCTAACAGCCCTGTGACGAGAACGTCTTATTTATTAGAACAAAGCAGAGTGGAGCTGGGGTGGACCACTGCGGCCTGGCAGATGGGCCAGAATTAACAAGCTGTGGGGCAGGTCCAGCGATGTAGCGGTTAAATTAGCACACTCTGCTTTGGTGGCCCAGGGTTCATAGTTTTGGATCCTGTGTGCCCTGCTGTGGTGGCATCCCACATAAAATAAAGGAAGATTGGCTACAGATGTTAGCTCAGGGCCAATCTTCCTTACACACACACACACACACACAAATTAACAAGCTGGGCAGTGCCCAGTGTTGGCAGTGCCTCTTGCCTACGGTGGTGCGCCCAGTGCAGACCAAGGGGGGCTTCTGCAAATTAAGTGCATACCCACCCTGAAGACCCCGTGACCCTGGACAAGATCTCACATGGCCCGTGTTGCATGAGGAGCTGGAGGCAGCCAGTGGGTCCAGGTGGGAATGACTAGATAAGAAAACTGGCAGGCACAGTGATAGATTACTCACCAGTCAGGCCAGAGCACCGTGGAAGGATCCGAAAACAGCAGAAGTGAAAAAAGGAAGAAGCAGAATGAGCTCTCAGTGTGGACCTCAGACCAGGACCTGCAGCGTCAGCATCACCCTGCAGCCTGTGAGAAATTCAGAATCTCAGCCCCTACCCAGACCCACTGAGTCAGAATTAACAAGACCCCAGGGTTCAGCAAAAACGTGAGGGTCCCGTGACTGACCAGATGTCGCCCCTTCCCAGAAAGCCACTGGAATCAGAACACTCTGGGATCAAGGCAGGAGTAGACAAACCCACAGTGGGCCAGGGCTGGGGAGACCTGTAGGGGAGCTCACAGAAGACAAAGCAAATGAGGGACCTGTGGTTGCCATGTGATGCTGGGGAACTGGTTACTATGCAGAACGCGAGCCTGGAGGCACGCCAAGTATCCTAAAGACTTGCTAGATGCCTTAAAAGCTGTCTTTC
The DNA here is from genome assembly GCF_037783145.1 of Equus przewalskii. Classification (NCBI taxonomy): domain Eukaryota; kingdom Metazoa; phylum Chordata; class Mammalia; order Perissodactyla; family Equidae; genus Equus; species Equus przewalskii. Next base: position 1,317,884 of record NC_091845.1, read on the forward strand.
CTTGTCTGACCCCGGACATTTGAGTCTGCTGCCCTAGGTTTATAGGATGGCCAAAGCTGAGGAAACAAGCAGCAAAGAGCCCTCTGCCCAGACATATGTTGTCCCTGGGGGGTGGGGGAGGGGACAAGAGGAGGTGGCCTCTTTCCTTGAGTTATCATTGTCTTTCTCTGGAACCAGGGGGAGTGGATACATTCCTAATTGTGAGTAATTCCATAAGTGATTGTTCCCTCTGTTTGGGACTCAGGGTCAAAGCTGAGTTCCTCCCGCTTCTAGGGGGAGGCCCAGCAGCCACAGGGAGCCTGTCCGGCCTGTCTCCCTCCTCTCCCTGAGGGTGATCCTAACGCGTCCCAGGCATATCCTTTCCGTGTCTATCTCCTTGTTCTGTGGGCATATGTTTTAGTTTATGTAAACTTTCAAACCGTTTCGTTCAGATCCCGAAGCAGACAACGTTGAGTTTCCAAATGGAATGGTATGAATGCATATATTGATTTGGGGAGGATTAATTTTATGATAACGAGGCTTCCCAGCTGCCGTCCTGCTGTCTCCACACCCTTTCCCTAGGCAGGTGGATTCTTGCCCCAAGTCTCACAGATGGACCCCCTGACCTCAAGACCTTTCACAGCTGCCCACGACCTCGCCGCCTCCCCGGCTCAGACGTGGAGCCCCCTCACTCCCTGGAGGCCTGGCCGTCCTTGCTCCCTGTCTCCCTGTCCAGACCAGCACCAATTCGTGTCGGTAAATTCCCTCAGTGGGGCCTTAGTCTCTGCTATTACTCCTGCCTGGCTCCCTCTCCTTCAGCCAGTGTTCTTGAAATACAAAGTCGCCCGTCCCCTGGGCTGAGATACCGTCACTGGCTTCGCTCTGGTCTCAGGGTCAGTTGTGAGGCAGCTTCCAGCCCCTCGCCTTTTCCCTTCTCTCCGAACTGGTGCCCTCAGCCCAGCCCTGGCTCAGGGTCAGGGTCTCAGCTCTCAGCTTCCTTCCACCTCAGAGCCTCTGCACAGGCTGTTCCCTGCCCTTCCCAACCCACCTCTCCTCCAGCTTCCCTCCCAGGACCCCCTGCCCCCTATCTGAGTTGAGCTCAGATCCCCCTGATGGGCCCCCAGCACCTGGCCCTCCTCAACCCTGGGAGTAGTCCAGCCCCTGACTGCTGTGCCCCAGTCACCCTGGGCAGCCCCAGACCCTCCCTCTGGAGATGTTACCACCCACCGGGGAAGGATACTCCTGCGCTCCAGAGCACAGCTCCTGGCGTGTGGTGGGGGTGCAGTGTATGCGGGGGGCTGCTGGGCACAGCCCACACTGTGAGGAGGGGTGGGGCTGGGCTTCCCCAGCTCCTGGGCCAGGGTCTCTAACAGCAACCACCCCTTCCCCATCCCCTCCCCCACCCCCACCCCCGCCTCCCGTTGTCTCCAAGGTGGGAGGGCCAGCTCCCCAGCCCTGCTTTGATCACAGCAGTTACCAGAGCCTTCCTGCCCCCGTTCTCTGCAGCCCCTCTGCCCCCTGCAGATAACACGTCCGGGGCTGCCCTGCAGTTTAAGGCAAGGCCGGTCCTGGGGGAGCCCCCACCCCTCTCAGCTGGGTCAAAGCGGGCCTGGTGGCAGCCAGAGTGCCAGCATGGCAGTGCCGGCAGTCGCCGTGCAGGTACTTGCCAGGTCCGGCCCTGCTTCCCGGGTTTGTCGTTAAAAAAGTCTCTATTCAGAGTTTTACTTACAAAAGTAGCCCGTGCGTATTGTGAATGTACAGGAGCATATGAAGTGGAAATGGGACATGCCCCTTCCTCCACCGCCTGTCTCCGAGGCAACCAGCTTGGCCCTCGGCTGTTTCCTTCAGGTCTTTTCTAAACAGCTGTGCTGAGCATTTACAGACCCCTGTGCCCCGTAAAGAGGGTTCCTCAGTCGTTGTTAGCGTGTTCACAAAGTTGTGCACACGTCACAGGCCTGCTTTCAGTGTGTGTAGGCTGCCCCGTCCTTACACACGGAGACCAGAGCTACATCCCATCCCAGCGTCGAGACCAGGGTTCCCACGGCGGCGCCCTGGCCCTTGCGGCCTCGTCCTGCGGTGTGGCTTCACCACGAGCCCTAATGCACCACCTGCCCCAACCCTGGCCAGGCCGTCCAGACCTGAAATCCTCCTGGAGGGAGCAGCCCCCTGCCCTGCCCCGTTGGCGACAGAGGCACACGTGGAGGCCCTCAGGGGCCCTGCCAGGGGAGTTGCCGCCCCCGGGCCTGGACAGCCGCGCGATGGGCTCCGGGCCTGCAGCCTTCTGTGGGAACGTGTGCTGCCATCACTGGAGCCGGCCAGCTGCGGACAGTTCCGAGGACACAGTCGAGTGGAGTTTCTCCATTCAGATGCCGAGGGAACGATGGCTCTGTGGCTGGGATGGTCCTCTGCCTTGAGCATAGGGTCACAGGGCTGCTCGCTGATGTCACCTCCACCTCAACTCGGCATCCTCCATCCCGTCTCCTCCACCTCCCTCCGCCCTGACCCCTGGGGAAGGGTGGGGCCTCCCCTGAGGAAGCCGGTCCAGCTGCCTCATCCAGGACTAGCTGGCACCTCTTCTGCCTAATCCAGGCCCCTCTGCTCCTCATGCCCCTTCCCCGCCGTTAGCTCTCTTCTGGGGCATTTGCCATCCCCTTGGTCCTCCCTGCCCTGCCTCCCCTGGTGCCGCCCAGCACTCTCCTCCTCACAGCCAAGTCCCCGGCCAGCACAGAGTCTGCTCAGGACCTCAGTGGTCCCCACATGGAGCTCGGGGACCCTGGGGGCTGGTTTACAACCCACCCACCTGCTCTGTTCTGCCCTAACGCATCTCCATGGACCAACTCCCACCACCAGGATACCTCCCCCCGGAGTCGGAATTGCCTGTTTCAGTTAACAGCTCATCTTGGCATGGAAGAGAATAGCTGGGCCAAAGGGAATAGACATCTTACCTTGGCAAGTAGTTTCCAAATGGCTGCCCCTAAAGGTCATACCCGGTTAGTGCCCCCAGCCACACACGCGAGTGTTTTCTCCACAGCCTCCAGACCCACCTCTTACACGCTACTCTAACAATCAGACAGGGGAAAAATACATCACCTTCTTACTTTTGCTTTAAGTTTCTCTAATTACTCTTGAAGTTAACAGGGTTCTTGTGTGTTTATTGGCCTTCCCAAGTCTTCCCCTGTGAATTGGGTGTACATAGTCTTGGCGGGTTTTTCGCTTTTCTGTTTCTGGTTTTCCCTTTCATTTTCTATTGTTATCGTTATTGTCATTATTATTATCCAGTATGGAGATGTGCTTCCATTTTTTGTCATCATATCCATTTACCTTTAGTGCTCTCTGCCTTTGGTGATGTTGCCCGGAGGGCCTCCCCATCGTGTGCATACCTCTTCTTTTTCAGATTGTCTGTCTCTGGGTAGTTCAGCGGGAAGATCCACCCCCTGAGTTCCGAATCTGCAGCGGGTCCACTTTTCAGAGACAGGCAGATGTGAGAGGGGACTTCTGTCGCTGGTTCCTGAACTGGATTTCTACCCTCCGCCCTGTGCTGCGGGAGTGGGAGCCTGGAGGGCTTGGCCATTTGGGGTTTCCCTGCCCATACCCTGCTGACGTCCTTCCCACACTTGTCCTCCCAGCCCTGGACCGTGTCCCTCCCCCTGCGGTGCCCTGCGCCTCCCAGCAGCCGAGCCCTGGTCCTCGTCTCACCCCCACCCATCCCCTCCCAAGTTCACCCCTGCCCCCACCCCCCGCCTGTCTCTCCAGATCGCTCTCTCTAGCCTCTGGATTCCAATACTTCTTCCAGCAACCGAGGTCTTCCTCTGCCCTCTCTGTCTCGGTGCTCACCTCCTCCTCCCCAAGGGGACCGCTTGCTCCTGGTTAGCAGCTTCAGTCCCCTCCCTTCTCTTCTTCATACTCGCTTGGCAAGCCCCTGTCTCCTCTGGCTCCCTCTGCCCTCTCCCCACTCTCCCACCCCTGCCTCCTCTCCTCTCCCCCACTCCCCCTCCCCCTTAGTCCCCCTGCCTCATCTCTTCCTCACTGCCTGGTGAGTCTTTCTAAGCCTCGGTTTCCTCGCCTGTCATTTGCGCACAGTGACACCAACAGGCTCATAGAAGCTGAGACAACTTATGTAAGCTGAGGTGCTCCCAGAACGCTGCCCTCCTCCTCTCCCTGCTGACTGCAGGGGCCAGTGGAAGCTTCCAGAACCCCCTCAGAATGCCCAGGGCTCTCCTGGCCACCTGAGTGCCCTCCCCTGACCAGGCCTTTATCCCCCTCATTTTCCCGCCTTCTGTCTCCACACGGAAAGCTGAATGAGGTGTGTTTTCTCAGTGGGAATGCATTGGAGGAGCCTCATTTTAGTCTGGCACCAGTTGGCACACAGAGCCAGCCCTCCACAGGGCTGCTGACTTCTGGGGAAGCTGGGCACCACGAGGACACAGGGTCTGGCCTGCTCCAGCCGCCCTGCCTCAATCCTCTGGCTTTTGTTTGGGGGGGGCGGGCTGCCCAGGCAGCAGGCCCCTAGGTCTTTAGGGCTGCAACAAGGAATCCCTCTGGCTTATTTCCTTCCCATGGGGAACTTCCACGTCCAGGACCCTCCACTGCTCACACATCGCAGTGGCCAATCCCACCTTTCTCCCTGGGTGGGAGTCCAGCCTCCAACCAGCTCAGGCCCTGGAACTTCAAGGAGGCCAACCCCTGGGTAATTTATCCCAGTGTAGGAGTCCCCGCCCGTCACACACCCAGCCCCTGAACTGAGTAAGCTGGCATCAGACGACTCCCTCTAGCCCAGAACTCATACCTGTTCCCCATCCCCCAGCCTGGAGCCGCACAGCAGGCCTGCTCTCGCCCTGCCTGCAAAGCTTCCATTGCCTCTTTGAGGTTGATGAAGCCCCCAGGCAGGCCCCCGCCAATATTCAAGGATGGGGGTTCTGATGAAGACCCCAAGAGTTCTGAAGGAGACAAGCCCTGGGGCCATGAAGTCCTGGGGTCACCAGTCCTAGGAGGAGGGAAGGACGACATGTAAAATTCAAAGGGGGAATTTGCTCTCTTGCTTCCAGGCCTTTGCACATGCTGGGCCCTCTACTTGGAATGCCTGTCCCATCCCTGCCACATCTGGCCTTTCCGGCCTTCTGGAATCCACGTAGGATTTTCCTCTAGGGAGCCTCCCCGTCCCTCCTGGTCCAGCCGAGAGGCCTTGTGTCCGCCTCTTGTTGGTCACACGGAGTCTCCACATTTCATTCTGAATAATGCCACCACCTGTGAGTCTCCCCCAGATGAGGTGAGAGATCCGGGGGAGAGAAAGCTTATATTGTTTGTGAGCTTATCTATTACCTTATACAAAGTGGCTTGGTAGATTTTCACCAATTTCAGAGGGTATATTTAGAACGGTCTGAGTCAAAATAGAGGCTACAAGACTCATCCAGGACTCATCCAGTTGGGGCCCTGGGAGAATCCCCCTGGGGCAGCCACATCTGAGCCTTGGTGGCAGCTCATCCCAGCAGCGGTGCTTTCTTGGTGGTGCATGGAGCGCTGACCAAAGATGCTGGTCTGAAGGTGGGATGGAGGGTGCACGTTCACGTTGGCCACATTCATCTGCAGCAGGGTCACGGGCTGCTTTCGCCCTGGGTGACCCTACGTCCGTGACCCCCAGGTGCCAGAGCCCAGGGTCATTCATCTCTATGGTAGTAGATCCTGGCCACTCCAGGACATGCCACGGGGCTCCTAGCAATCAGGCATCAGGTCCTAAACACTGAATAAATGTTAGATATTCTTCCTGTTATTGTCGCTTTACGAAACCTATGGGGACAAGGAGGGGAATAGTGGCTCTTTGGGTCTATCCATGTTCGGCACCCTTTTTCTCTTCTCCGTACTTCCTGTGTGTTCAGACACCAGATCTGCCTGAGCGCCTGCTGTGTGCAGGTTCTGGGCTGTGAGGAGAGGACAGGAGGGGGCTGATCTCTGGGACCCAGTCTCGCTGGGGATGGGCGGGAGGAGGGAGTGAGGCCCTGGCCCCCCGGGAGGACTGGCCCTGCTCCGTCTCCTGGTCCAGTTAGTAATTGCCGTAAAGGCTCTTTTCTGAAGAGTATCTCAAACTCAGCCTGTGAAAGCTGAACTCAGAGTCCTCCCTCAGTGCCTGCTGCTCCTCCGTCTTCCCATGGTTGTGCATGCCAGGAGAGCAGAGTCAATCTTGGTCCTCCCCACCACCCCCACGTCCAGTCCGACAGCTAGTCTCCCTGAATCTCCTCCAAAAGCATATGTGCCATTTGACTCTCATTCCTATCCAGCAAGCAAGATGAATATAACTGACAATACAAATTTTAATAATATAATATAAAAGGAAGAGATAAAGTCATTACTATTTGTCAATGGTATCATGGCAGAGCCAGCTAATTGTCTCCTAGAATGCCTTCTCTTTCTTTCATAGCAATCAGGTCTTGCATTTGTAGCTGGGCACGTGGCCAATTAGAGGAATGACTGCCTTGCAGCAGGTGTGGCTGCGTGGGTCTAGCACAAGGACCTAGGCAGAATCATCCAGTGGAGCTTCCAGAAACCTTCCGTAAAGACATGCCCCTTTATTTCCTCCCCCGTCCCGCAGCCTGGAATGTACTTGATGGCTGGAGCTAACCCCTGTGGATGATGAAGACCAGGGCCCCGCCTGGTGAGCTAGCTGGGAGGGGTTGGTGAAGTATGGAGAGCACCACTGTGCTAGCCAGCCTTGGGCACTCCTTCCATTTGAGGTTCTCTCCTCCCGGGTCTGTCTAGTTGCCGCCTGATCTAGTCCTGATACAGAGAATCAGGTGAAAAGCTACTTATAATTAATTGAAGGTCCTTAGTTAAGTGGCTGAGCACAATGGAAATAACCAAAATCAATAGCTTTCCTATAGAAGATAGATCACCAGTCAGACGATATCTTTGAAGACCACGTTGACACCTACTATAGAAAATATAATGTAAAAATGGCACAAATCATATGAGTGACATTAGAGGCCATGGAGCCACTTCTAGTTCTGCGTGGTGGGCTGAGAGCATGTCGCCCTCTCCTTTTGCCCACTAAATCCACAAAGTGGTTTAAAGTAGGTGTGAAAATGATCTAACAAATCCACACTCCGAAACAAGAACACTTGGTGAGCCAGAAAATGGGCTGATTCCCTGAGAGCAAGAGAAACACTGGATCAGGCCAAGAGGGAAACAACCGCCTAGGCAGGAATACCCTAGAACATTCCATGATGAAGACTCCCTCACTCGAGGAGAGCCGTCGCCACGGAAGAAAACAACAGATTCAACTGCTGTGAGCACTTTACCTGAAGAGCCCGATTTAACAGAGCAATCAGAATAAGAGTTATTTTATGATATTGGACAGTGAATGTCCTCAGAGATAAGGAAGGACAGCACTGTAAAAATCAGGATAACCAGTTATGAAAAAGAACTAATTAGGGATTTTGGAAATTAAAACAATACGGTTATTGAAAAAAACAAAGGGCTCACCCACGGGCCACACAACAGAGCAGAGGGCACTGGAGAGCAAGTCCGTCCGTGGCAGCAGGACGGACGGACGGATGCCAGGGTCTTGGGAAAGGCCCCTGCCGTGCCCCAGTCTCATGCCCGGTCAACGGCATCCATCTCTGCTTCTGGTCTGAGCTCGGAATCCATCAGGGAGCTTGCTAGTGGGCAACAGAAGCCAGCTCGGCAGACTTAGGCAGAAGAGGAATTTTGTGAAGTTCCTGGAGTACCGTGTGGCCAGGCGTGGGAAGCAGCCAGGTCCCCGTCTGCGTCTCCGTAAGATCCAGCCGGGAAGGGTCCTCTTCCCTTTCACGCTCTCATGGGAAAGTGGTCCTCCTCCAGACACAGCCTATCTTGCTCTCTTCCCTCTCTATTAGGGCAGGGAGCGAGGGAATAACCCCTCCTCCTCCTGTCTGCTCCTGTTGGCTTCTTCCCAGCAGTAGAAACACTCCCTGGCCTGTCCTTGGGAAAACCATCCGGCCTCCATCCCGTTCTCCTTAACTTCCAGGCATTACTCCCTGCTCACAGCCAGCAGCTTGAAAGTGTCAACCAGTGTCTATCTGGAGAGGCCACCAGCCTGCTCCATCCCCTCCTCCTAGAGGTGACTTCCTTGGCGAGGCTGGAGCCAGGACTGAGGGGGTGCTGGGCCCCCAGACTCTCTTGCTTTGTCACTCCTGGAAATCCACACACAGGGAAACAACGCCCCCAGAGTCCCCTGCTACAGAAGCTCCATTCCCCTGTTCGTCCTATTGAATAGAGCATCTTGAACACAGAAGAGAGAAGGCTAGGACAAACGGTTTGCAAGTTTTATTTTGATAGATCTGGCTTCCCCAAAGCTTCTCCCAACTCATGTCCACTGAACGTGTACTTATCAACACCTGGTTTTGGACTTCGCACACCCAATCGGGGAAAATGTTAGACCAACCCTCTTTCCATTTGATTTTTACATTATTAGTGAGGTGGAACACGTTGTCATTTGTCTGGGGATTATGTTTTTCTATGTTATTTGGTGCACACCAGTTGAGGATCTTAATATCTTTTCAGTGAATTGTTCCTTTTCTTAACAAGAACCAACCCTCACTGACCGTCATCATACTCTGTTGGCCTAAGGTCTGTTTTGATTGACGTCAACATAGTTACCCCCTGGATCAGACTCTAGGGGTGGGACGCAGCTCTTCGGGCTCCCCGGTGACCCCAGCGTGCAGCATGAGGTCACTGGGCGGCAGCCCTGGGCCCAGCTGAGCACTGCGTTGTCTGAGTCCACTGATGAATGTGAGTCAATCCAAGGGTCCTTCCCCTGCCACCTCCACCTTCTCTGCACCGTTTCCAGCCCCCAGGGTTCTCCCTCCCCCACCCCTCCTCCCTTGTGAGTTCCGTTTCCACACTGAGACGGACTTTCTCCATGCGTGTGGGCTTCCTGTCTACACGTCACTTCCTATCTTTGCTTCCCCACCCCTCCCACCGCACCAGCACCTCACGTTACTGTGAGTAGCAGCGCTCGCCCGCCGTGCTCTGGGCTGAGCATTTGAAGCCTCGCTCCCACACACGTCCCTGCAGAGACGCGGAGGGTCCTCTGCTCCAGACAAGGAAATCCAGGCCCCAAGAGGCAAGCTGTTCAAAGCCCCTCCCCCAGCCTGCGCCCCCTCTGAGTTAGGCTCCGGCCCAGACCCTTCACCACAGGTGTTGCCCAAGGGGGGACCAGGCAGAGGACAAAGGAAGGGACTTTGGGTGTGAGTGTTAGTCTGCTCTGCTCGGGCTGCCTCAACAGAATCCACAGACATCGTTTTCTCTCGGGTCAGGAGGCTGGAAGCCCCAGGGCAGGGGCAGCAAGCCTGCACTCTGGCGAGAGGTCTCCCTGTGGGTCACAGGCGGGCGGCCGCCTTCCTGCCACGTCCTCACCTGACCTCTTCCTCGTGCTCATGTGGGGAGAGAGCCAAGCTCTCTGGGGTCTTGTCCTGTAAGGAGCAGGGCCCCCCTCTGTGACCTCACCTAACCTTAACCACTTCCTTAGAGGCCTTGTCTCCAAATACAGCCTGGGGCTAGGGCTGCCACACGGGAATTTAGGGCACGAGCGCTCAGTCCACAGCAGCGTGTGGCCATGCCCATGTGTCTCAGAGCAGCAAGGTCTGTCTGGGTCTTCTCTGTTGCACCTGACAGGTGAGCCCGCCCTCCCAGATGCTGAGGAAGTTCCAGGTTCCTGGGCTAGGCATTAAGTTTCTGGGCCTGTGGCACTCACCACGTGCAGTTCAAGTGTTCAGGCGGTGAGCCTGGTCCCCTGGCCCAAGGCCAGCCTGGCCAGGCAGGCAGGACACCATCGCCTCCTGGATACTGTTGGCCCAACAGCCGTTTGGTATCTGGGAGCCTTGGCTGCCTGGGTGTCCCTGTCTAGCCCTCTAGGTCAGCAATGACCCGCTTCTAGCCATGGCCTTTTCCCTCGCCCTGCCAAGGTGCACCTCACAGACCTGACCCACTCAGGCCTTGTCAGGCTCCAGATGGCCCTGAGCCCTCTTCCCGCCCACATGGTGGACGGTCTGGCCCGGCTCTGACAGCCCGGCTCCCAGAGACAGCTGCGCACTGCTGGCTGGCCATGTGTCTGTCAGGTGCTTCGCCTGTCTGAGCCCCGATGTCCCTACCAGGAAAATGGGGAGCAGCAGCATCGGCTCCACAGAGCTGAGCCGAGGGTTCTGAGTGTGTGCCTGCAGCGTGCTCGGGGCTGTGAGTGAGCTCTCCCCTCATTATCCAGGCTTTCTCTGATCTCCAGTCACCTCTCCCCAGTGGAGGGACCCCAGGGGCCGGGAGGGTTCTGATTTGCAGCAGCAGCGACAGCAAAGGCAGCCCGGGCCTGCCAAGGAAGCCAGAACGGGGCTCCACCAGGGGAAGCTGATGACTCCGGCCAGGCAATTATTTTTAATGAGTCCAACTCTCCCTCAGGCTATGAGGCCTGGGCGGGGGTCCCGCAGCCACAGGAAAGGGGGACTGCTGGGGACTCCTGAGAATGGGCCAGCACCCATGAGACTGCACCCACTCCTGCCTCTCCTGGAATTTCAAAAGGAAACTTTATATGACTGTGGTTCATGGGAAAGCAATCAACTGCCACGGGGAAGACAAACCCTCAGAACAACACGAATATTAGGACAAAGCCAAGTCCTGGGCGTCTAGTGTCCGGGCGTGTGTTGCTCAGTGGGGCCAGGCAGGCAGCACGGCTGACGTCTGCCCGCTCTCAAGCCTTGAGACCACGTGCTGGACGAGTTCCAAGACCCTCTCATCCGATTTGCCCTGAGCCTGAGATTTCCTCTCTCTTCCTTATACAGGGTGACTCACCCGTGTTAGGAAGCAGCCCCCTGAGCCCTTCTCCTGGAGGTAATAAAAACACTTTCTCCTACAGAGAGTCACTGTCACTCCACACAGAGGGCGCCAGCCTCCTAACTTGGCCTGGCCTCTCCCCGGTGGCTTGCATCCCACAGGGATGAGATAAGGCAACTTGGGCATCAAGGGCCCCAGGAAGTGAGAATTCCAGCAGGAAACCTGGCAGAGCTTGGAAGGTGTTGGAGGTGGGCTTCAAAAACTGAAGAGGGTTTGCAAGTTAGGGGCCAGGGAGCATCTCTAGGGAGAGGCGGGTGTGAGTGAAGGTGTCCGGGTGGGGAAGCAGAGGACCTCCTTGGAGCTTGGCGGGGCCCCCGACCCTGGAAAGGCTGCACACCCAGAAGGGCCCCATTGATGGATCCCGGACAGAGCGAGCTGGTCCAGCTGCACCCGGAGAGGACGTGGTGGTGGCTACGGGTTGGGGTGTGAGGGGCAGGAGGGGGCTGCTCTCGAGCTTCTTTTTCCTCCCGGGGCTTCCTGGGAAGCCTCTTCCCGTCACACTAGTCTCTCTTTCCCTTCACCCTATGCTCCTTCCAGAACTTTTCTTCAGGACTGGGGCCACGGGGGACAGTGTGCTGACCTGATGGGGCCAGGGAGAGGGTCTGGTTCTCTCTGGGAGTGGTTCAACCTCCTGAGGGGAGCTGGCCACTCACTGACCCCTGCCCCACACAGACCCTTGGCCCAGACCCACGGTGACTCCTGAACCCAGACACGTACTGACACCTAACCTGAGTTACACCCTGACTTTGGCCCCAGCCATACACTGGCCTCTGGCAGCCATGCTCTGACCCTTGACCCCAACCCACACTGACCTTTTAACCAACCACACTGACCCCTGACACCAGGCAGGCCCTGATGGCCAACCCTGGCCCTGGACTAAAACACACCGTGGTTCGGCCGGCGAACCTTCTGGAGTAGGTTGAGGGCACTGGCAGGAGGAGCAGTGGCGGGCCATCAGGAGGCCGAGGCCACTGCCCACTGTGCGCCAGCCCCAGAAGCACGTGTCCAGCCCCTGCACGGGTGACAGAACCTTGCTCACCACTGAGTTGCTAGGTGACCTCGGGCAGATAGCTTTTGTCTCTGGAGTTCAATTTGCTCAAGTGTAAAAACCGGAGTCTTGTGAATTCTAAAGACTCTTACAAGAAAACAAGTGCTCAGGGAGCTGCGCAGTGCGATCAATTGAGATAATGCGTTTAAAACGCTCAGTGCAGTGCCAAGTACATCGTAAGCGTTCAATAAACGCTGATTATTAATGTTACTCTTAATAGCCCCCGCCTGCCCACTTCGCCAGTGCACGGAGGATCAGACAAGCTGCATAGTGCAGGACGGCACCGCCCACGGGGCAGGAGGACATTTTAATGAGAGGAAGAGGGAGGGTGGGGGTGGGGTGGGGTACGGGGAAGAGGTAATGGCCACGCCCCTGAGACCGAGTGGGGAGAAGGCAGATGTGGGGCCCTATGCAGGAAAGAGGACTGACGCTTAGCTCCAGACCCTCCTGGATGAAGATGATTCAAAGTGCTAGTCCCCAACACCAGCCACTGTCAGCTATCGCAGCGACTCTCTATGTGGATGAGGCCCCCGGAAACCCCTGGATTCAGTAGCATGCTCACGTGTGCATGGCTAGCCCAGGCCAGGTTTGTGCCCAGGTCTGCAGGACTTGAATGCCACGCCCATTCCATCACAATGCTGGCAATTAGGAGGGGAAGTGGAAGGGATAGAAGGGGACAAGGACGGCCCATGTGCTGGGAGAGGGACAGGGAGGAAGCTCTCCCTTCCTGGTGGCCCGGCCCTGAGTAGGGGTCAGTGAGGGGTCTTTAACTGACTCCCAGGCCCCTCTCCAAGCCCCTCTATGAGCAGAGAGGCTGATGCCCTTTCTGCTTTTCCACAACTGAGATCTCACCTCCACAGAGGGACCTCCACCCCTCCCCATCCCTGCTTCCCCAGAGTTACTGCCTACATCCCACTGGCCTCAGTTTGGGCATCTGAGAAAAGGGAACCTCACTCAGCACTCCTGTGAGTGGCAGTAGCCAATATTTATGGATGCCAGGCAAGATGCCTGGCCCTTCACACGCATCTTCTTGTTTCATTTGTGCCTTCTGTCAGCCTTTTCCAAAGGGTAGAGCTGCCGCTTGTGGCACGTGAGATGATAAGACACGGGCACATGTCAGGGGTTAAATAACAGACCAGAGCTGTCAGGTCTTGGAAAGTATGTCAGAGCCAGAGTGCCCTAGGGAGGGGAACAAGGTGGGAGGCGAGGCTGGAGGAGCCAGCAGGGGCAGCTCACGTAAGCCCCTTTACAGTCACTTCAAGAAGAGCAACCGTCTCCTTTGGTGGGAAGCCGTCAAAGGCTTTTAAGCAGAGTAGCAATTTGGTATTCTATATATTTTAGAAACTATACTTCACCTAAAAGACAGAGAAGCCTGGAAGAGGGCACAGCAGTGGTAAAGAAGCCAAATTAGAGGGCTGGAGCTGCCGCTGGGAGAGAGGAGCTGGTCACCTGAATTAGGAAACACTTGGCAGATGAGCAGCTGGAAGCGAGGCAAGTGGGCAGATCTAAGATTGTTTTGGAGGTAGAATGTAATGGGTGTCGGTGACCAGAGAGACGGAAAGGCGGGGATGATGTCAAGGTTCCAGGGGGATGGGAGAGGCATTGACAGAGAATGCGGCATGAGAAGCAGCTTTGTGGGCATAATGACGTGTCCGTCTTTAAACACGCGAGCAAAGAGCTTCTGTGTGATGTCCCAGGGGGTCTTGCATGGTCAGCTGGCTCTGGGGCCAGGGGGAGAGCTGGGATGAAAGTGGCTGAGGAGGTGTCATCCCTGTTGGAGATCATCCAGGGAAATGTGTAGATGGTGAGGAGAGTTGTGTCGATGCATCCTCTTTAAAATCGGACTAAAGGAAGAACGCCCAGAGCCGCCACTCGGAATCCATGATATCTTAAAGATCTTGATGAAATAAGACCAAAAAAGAAGTTGAAGACATGTGGCTCGGAAAGGGAAAAAATAAATCAGTCCTTCTTTTTGGCAGATGATATGATTTTCCATCCAGAAAGTCAAAAAGAATCTGGAGAAAAACAACTAGTAATAATAAGGGGGTTTTAGCCGTGTGGCTGAACGCAAGACCCACATACAAATTGCGTATACAAACGTCAGTGGCACCCCTATATACCATCAGGAAACTTTAAAATGTTGCTACTATCTATGTAGCAACAAAAACTACAAACATAACTGGAAATAAGTCTAACAAAAGTTGTAAAAACTTCAATGCAGAAATTTGTAAAATTTTCCTGAAGGATGAAAGAAGACCTAAATGAATGAAGAGACATCTTATATCCATGAATAGGGAGATTTCATATCGTAATATAATCTTCCCCAGTTCGTCTAATGATTTAATACAACTCCAATAAAACGTAATAGGATCCTTTGTGGAAGTTGACAATTTGCCTCCGAAGTTAAGATGGAAGAACAAAAGGCCGGGACACCTAGGAGGGCCCTGGAGACGGAGGCGGCCAGCCCTGCCGGATGGTGTTAGTGCAGGGTAAGCGGCTGACCAAACAACAGACAGACGCACCAGCCAGCCCCGCACGCGCAGGACTTCCACGCACAACGCAGGTCCCGGGGAGGACCAGCGGAGAGGAGCGGCTTCTCAATAAGTGTGTCTGGAATAATCTGTTATCTATTTGGGAAAAATTAAACCATACACTAAAATCCATTCCAGGTGTATTAAGAACTTGTGTCAAAGCAAATGTCTGAAGCAAAATTTTAAAAATTTTAGAAGAAACTATAGGTGAGAATTTCTGATTTCAAGGTAAGGAAGGATTTCTTAAAGTACAAAAAGTGCTGACGTAAAAGAAAAAGACTGATATATTTGGATACATTATGATTAAGAACATCTGTAAATCAAAAGACAATTAAAACCAATTTAAAAAATAAGTCAGGGGCCGGCCTGGTGGTGTGCTGGTTGGGTTGGCACACTCCGCTTCAGTGGCCCGGGGTTCGCGGGTTCGGATCACAGGCATGGACCTGAACACCGCTCACCAAGCCATGCTGTGGCAGCCCATACACAGGGTGAAGGAAGATGGCATGGGTGTTGGCTCAGGGACAATCTTCCTCACAAAAGAAAGAAAAATGAAAAATAAGTCAAAGTGTGAGACAATACCATTCCTTCCAATAAAGTCCTTTGGTACCCTGCCTCCCACAAAGAAAGCCAGAGCCCTGAAAAGCTTGGTGCGCACAGTTCATGCCATAAACAACAAGCAGGATGGCCGGCTCGGGGGCACAGTGGTTAAGTTCGCATGTTCTGCTTGGGTGGCCCAGGGTTCGCCAGTTAGGATCCCAGGTGCAGACATGGCACCGCTTGGCAAGCCATGCTGTGGTAGGCGTCCCACATATAAAGTAGAGGAAGATGGGCACAGATGTGAGCTCAGGGCCAGTCTTCCTCAGCAAAAAGAGGAGGATTGGCAGCAGATGTTAGCTCAGGGCTAATCTTCCTCAAAACAAAAAAAAACAACAAAAACAAGCAGGAAAGATTAAGTGGTGGCGGCAAGGAAGCACTGAGCAGCACGGAGCATGCTGAATAAAATAGAACCACCTCACCCCATTTTTGAAATAATATTGGGTAATATCTATTGGGTTCTCATCATGTTCTAGGCGCAATTCCAAACACCTAAAATTTATTAAATCATTTGATAGTTGCATGAGGCTGATACTCTCTATGTTCATGTTATCACTGGGAAAGCTGAGACCCAGAGAGGTTGAGGAATTTGTTTGTGGTCGCACAGCTTGTAAGTGGCGAAGCCAGGATTGGAACCCAAGAGTCTGGCCCCAGAGGCTGTCCCTTTAGCTTCTTGTCTGTACTGCCCATGCAGCCCATGCATGGCACAGATGGCAAGGAAGAAGGGAAGGTGCCCAGGTGCCAGAGCAAAGAGGGAAGTGATTGCAGGGTGCAGGCATGCGGCTCGTGCACCGGCGGCTCCGCGCGGTCCTGGACCACATGGATTCCAGGCTGGAGTGCTGTGTCCCCACAAGGAAAGGAGATGAGGAGAGCAGGCAAAGAATTGAAGCTGAGATGCCTCTGAAAAGCCAGGCCTCCTTCAACCCCAGTGAGGAGAAAGGAATCCGCCTTGCGCACTTGCTCTGGAGAAG
Organism: Equus przewalskii; assembly: GCF_037783145.1. Lineage (NCBI taxonomy): Eukaryota > Metazoa > Chordata > Mammalia > Perissodactyla > Equidae > Equus > Equus przewalskii. The sequence continues at coordinate 1,333,858 of NC_091845.1, forward strand.
GCAGCCTGACTCTGCCGCGATTGTGGGGGACAATCCCCAATGAGAAACCAAAGTCCTGGCCTTCCGTTCCCGAGGACATGGCGCCTGGCTTTAAACGTTGCCTCCTGGTGTGGGGACCAGAAGCCGAGAAACCAGCTCAGAATCTGTTCCTGGCTGGTGGGACACCCGCTCCACCCCAGTACCACATAAAGCCACCATGAAAGCACACTGTAGCAATCCTGGCGCCATGAAGTTCCCCCAGTAAATGTAACCTGGCTTCGGATCAGCTAAATATGCCACACACATAGGGACACGGACCCGAAAAAGGAATGATTCCATCGTGAGTGAAATTTTGCTGGTAAAACAAAAACAAAAACAACAGGAAGACTAGTTCCCTGAAAACCTTAGTTAATTGAAAAATCTGAGAGAAATCGTAAAGCAATAATGTTCAAGATGGTTAATGAAACAAAATAAGTCTTATAAAAGTCAGAAATAAAGAGCAGGGGCCGGCCCTGTGGCCGAGTGGTTAAGCTCACACACTCTGCTTCGGCAGGCGGTCCAGGGTTTCATGGGCTTGGATCCTGGGCATGGACCTAGCACTACTCGTCAGGCCATGCTGAGCAGGCGTCCCACACAGCAGAGCCAGAAGGACCTACAACTAGAATATGCAACTATGTACTGGGGGCTTTGGGGAGAAGAAGAAGAAGAAGAAAAAAGATTGGTAACAGATGTTAGCTCAGGTGCCAATCTTTTCTTTTTTTTTGAGGAAGATTAGCTCTGAGCTAACATCTGCCAATCCTCCTCTTTTTTCCTGAGGAAGACTGGCCCTGAGCTAACATCCATGCCCATCTTCCTTCACTTTATATGTGGAACGCCTACCACAGCATGGCTTGCCAAGCGGTGCCATGTCCACACCAGGGATCCAAACCGGTGAACCCAAGGCCGCCGAAGCAGAACGTGTGAACTTAACCGCTGCGCCACCAGGCCGGCCCCTCAGGTGCCAATCTTTAAGAAAAAAGAAGAAATAAAGAACAAATAACTGCTCTCACAGTAGATTTAGAAAAGAACAAAATGGATTATTAAGAATCAAATCAAAATCACAGAGCTGATTGAATATAGCAGAAAAACTAGGGGCGGGCCCCGTGGCCGAGTGGTTAAGTTCGCACGCTCCGCTGTGGCGGCCCAGGGTTTCGCTGGTTCAGATCCTGGGCGTGGACATGGCACCACTCATCAGGCCACGTTGAGGCGGCGTCCACATGTCACAACTAGCAGGACCTGCAACTAAAAATATACAACTGTGTACCAGGGGGATTAGGGGAGATAAAGCAGAAAAAAACCAAAAATTGGCCACAGTTGTTAGCTCAGGTGGCACTCTTTAAGAAAAGAAAAGAAAAGAAAAACTGGTAAAGCAGAAAACAGATGTGAGCACCTCAGCGGGGAGACAGTGCAGAGTATGGCACAGCCATGAGACAGATCCGAATGGCACGACCCCATACACACCCATCTACAGGGCTTCCAGGGGAGAAAAGAGAAAACGAAGCGATAAGAGCTTAGAATTCCCCATTACATTAAATTTTGCCCATTTTTTTTTTATTGAATATGTTCTCAGAGAGAAGATGCTCAATGAATCTAGAGAACATTTTTGAAACTTTTACATGTGGACATCTCCTAGAGAAACTTCAGAACACGAGACACGAAAAGGAAATCGCAGAAGAACCCGGAGAGGAACGGAAGTGTACTGCTCGAGAACGTTTGGATTAACAGGATGCTTCTCAACAGCGACGAGAGTGGCCCAAAACAACAGGAAACGTCCTCAAAGTGCTGAGAGGACACAGGCGTCCAGCTAGAATTTTCACCCAGCTAAGGGGTTACTCGAGAGTGAGCGTGAAACAGGCGTTTCAGAAGGGCTGAGAGCACTGTCCTTTGCTGGAACCCCCCTCAGAGGGGACCTGAGGCAGAAGGAGGGGAGCCCCAGGAGGAGGAGCAGCAAACAGGGGTGAAACGTGGGGACGCAGTGCAATACATACTGACAGTGATCATTAGTTGTATCAAGAATGAAGATTTCGGTGATGACAAAATAGAACTAAAATAGTAGATGATAATGCCGTGTAACATGAAAACCGTAGAGACCGGAGTGAACGCATTCAAAGGTGACTGTGGGATTCAAGAGAATGGTAGAGATCAACCAAGTCTGACTTTCAGTCAAGTATGCGTGCTAAAAATTAAGAGCAAGCGTTAAAAGAATAGATTGGATTGAATCAAATGGAGATGCTGATGTCTGACCAGTTTCGACCAACATAACGGCAATTTCACGTGGTTCAGCCTAATACACTGTGTAACTTCCAGACGAACAAAGGTAAAGCGGAGACCACTCCGCCATACCAAAGGCAGGCAGGAAAGGCAGTGGAGGAGAGGAGCCAGGAGAGCCATATGTGCCCCCAAAAGGCGACGATAGAAGCTGGAGAGGAAACTCTGCAATTAAAACACAAACTCTAGGATTAGGTAAATTTGGTTTTTTAACCTGCTAATTAGAAGAACCATATCCATAACAAATTGACCCAAACTTTGCAAGTGAAAGGATGGAAAAAGAGAGAAACTAAACAATTATTAATAAATGTTGAATATGGATGTAGCTATATTAATATGTCAAAGTAGACTCAGTGGAAAAGTATTATTGGCATAAAGATAGTAAATATATAATGATAAGATAAAAAATTCACCAGGAATTCACCAGAAGGATATAAAAAGTCTGAACTTGTATGCCTCAATATCCAGCTTCTAACTTGCTAAAAAGCAAAAATCGGCAAAAAGTATAAGGAAAAAGGAATAAATCTCTAATCATAGTGGAAGAATATAGTAGATGTCCCTCAGTAACTGATAGATAAGTAAAATAAGTTAAGAAATTAGTTAAGGATATAGAGCATATAAATAATGCAAGTAAAGCCTTGGTACAACATATATACACGTATGATACGTGGCCTCACCTAAATAATAGTGCCTGTGAGGGAAATAATACTATTATTGTCACTTCACAGAGGGTGGTATTGTGGGCAAAGGGTGAGGATAGGAATTTAAGAAGGAACAGGAAAGGAAATAGATGCCCAATTTCACTAGTCATCAGGGAAATTGGAAATAAATCATCCAAGACTTGGTGTTGGCAACACCAAGTATTGAAGGCTCTGGGAAATGTGTTAGATGGTGCTGGTGGGTAGGCCAGAGGACACCCATGTAGAAGGACAGTGTGGATGTGCTAAGAAAAGTGGAAAACATGCTTATGTTGCTACCAGAAGTTCCACTTTTAGGCATCCACCCCAGAGAAACTCTCATTCACGTATGCTGAGAAGGTGTGTGAGAGGGTGTTTGTTGGAAAACTATAATTCAAAAGAAAAGGGAAGAGAGTTGCTGTTCGTAAGAAAAGCTGTGGACACTCACACCTTGTTTAATTCACACAGTGGAATTTGACGGCATGAGTTAGTGTCAGAGACAGAAGGGCGAGTGGAAAAGCAGGGCGCCCAGGACATACACAGGTTGATACCATCCATGCAAAACTTAAAGCACGGAGACGAGACCAGGCACTGTGTCTGGGGACACGAAAACTGTGTGCACCTGCCCGGGACCAAAACACAGCTGCACGATGGTGACTGAAAATTGAAAACAAAATTATAGAAGAATGAGAGGACCAGCTAATGGAAAAATGAGCGAACGACTTGAGCAGACGCTTTATGAACGAGACACCCGGACGGCCAAGACAACTAGGCAGCGTCAGTCACTGCCCTCAGTGAGCAGGAAAATGAGCACACGCCTGGAATGAGCTCCCCGGTGCCAGGCTTCACTCCTCTGGCTCCTACTGTTTCTCTTTCCTTGCTGGCGATTTCCTCATGCTGAGGCAGCGCGGGGAGGAGGTCCCATCTGGGGAACACGGAAGCCAGAATCTGTGCCCCCCTCCCAGGGCTAGAAGCCACAGGTGCCCCGACAAGCCTTGCAGTGGTGTCCTGCAAGGAAAAACCGCTCCTTATTGGACCCAGAGGCAGAGCTGGCTGTGGCTCGGGTGTCTGTCCAGGTCTGGAAGTCAGGACTGTGCCCCCAGCAGCAGGAAATCCTCCAGCTCCCTGGGTGGGAGATCCGGCAGCCTGAGTCCACGGCATGTCCTGCTCCTGCAGAAGCGGCTGGTTCTAGCCAGAGGACTGGTCCTAGACCGAGCTCTGCTCCAGACGAGGACCTGGTAGCGCGTGTCCACCTGGCTCCACACTATGAGATGGTTCTTGCTCATGGTCTGAGCCAGCCAGCTCCAAAACACGCCGGAATTTCTAAGGGAGAAGCAGCGCATGGGAAAAGGCAAAGGAGCAGGGGCTTGTTTAGCAAAGGGTTGGGGGGGAGGCATGGGGGCCTCCAGGATGCCTCAGGGGAGCCCCATGATGCCCAAGGGAGAGTCGGAGCTGGGGTGAGACTAAGGGTTGCGCTGTGATGTCAGCAGGCCAAGGGTAGCTTCTGTCTATGCACTGCGTTTTAAGCTAGTTATCTCTTTGAATCCTCAAAATGGCCCTAGGAGCTAGGTTCATCACCCTGTGTACCCAGGTGGGAAAACGAGGCTCAGCAAGCTTCCTCCACGTATTAGGGCAGGTGCTTACTGAGTGTGTACTAAGTAGGCGCTGGGACACAGCTGTGAACCTCACAGATGGGGCTGCTACTCCTGCAGAGCTTAAGGAAGTCGTGACCCAGAGTGGGAACCTGAATGTGTAAGAGGAGCTGCTGAGGGACACATGGGAGGGCTGCCTGCCTACCCACCTGGACGTGGGGTCACAGCCCAGCCTACCCACCTGGACGTGGGGTCACAGCCCAGCCTACCCAGCTGGACGTGGGGTCACTGCCCGCCTACCCACCTGGACGTGCGGTCACAGTGGTCGTACTGGAGGAATGTCGCCCATGTCAAGGCCCACAGAGGTCAGAAGGGCAGAGGGAACAGCGTGAGCAGAGACCCTGAGAACAGTGCTCCTTGTGGGGACCAAAGGAGTCCCCAATAGCTGGAGGAGAGATGGGATGTGGGGCTCTGATAAGAGACGAGGCTGGTGAGCTGGTGATGGTGGCACAGATCCCGAAGCAAAGAGGAAAGAATGAAGGATTTGAGCAGCAAATGACATACCAAATCCTGTACCTAGAACGACCTCCTGGTTGAAGAGTGAACCACAGGCGGTTTGTGGAGAAGACTGGAGGAAGTCCGCTAGGAAGCAGCCCCTCTCTCCTGGGAGGGGCCGTGAGCTCGGCCCCTGGGGAACTGGCTGTGAGGGAGGAGCGACGCGCACGGGCTAGAGTCTGTTTAGGAGGTCAAGATGCGAGAAGCTGGAGGTGGGCTCTGAGGCTTGGAAGACAGGGAGAAGAGAGGAGCCAGGTTTTCTGCGGGGCAGCTGGGTGAGCAGTGCGACCACTCACTGCTGAGAGGCAAGGGCTGGGGTGCAGACTGGCGACAGCTGAGGTGCCCGTGGGAGGTCGAAGGGCAGGTATGAAGTTTGCCCCCCGCGCGAGGGCTCAGGATCCCAGAACAGGTCTGAACGTGGGTGTCATCACAGGGCCAGTGCCTGGTTCTATCTCCAGAGAGAGAAGCTGAAGCCACGTATATGGAGGAGGCTGCCAAGGGCGGCTGGGAGCAGTTAGAGGGAAGAATAGAGCAGGGTAGAATCCTAAGGACACCAACCTCTACGGGGAACCTGGACGGAGAAGGAGCTACGAGGCAGACGCAGAGCAGCTGCTTTAGGAATAAAATGGATGAATGGATACAGAAAATGTGGTGTATATGTACAACGGAATATTGTTTGGCCGTAAAAAGAAAGACATCCTGCCATTTGCAACAACACGGATGGACCTTGAACGCATCATGCTAAGAGAAAGAAGTCAGACAAAGACAAATCCTATATGATTCCACTTAAATGTGGAATCTGAAAAAGCCAAACCCAAAAAAACTGGGAGGAGAATGGCGGTTCCCAGGGGGGGAAGGACAGGAGAGGTGTTGTTTAAGGGGACAAATGCACAGAGAGCAGTAAATGTGTCCTGGAGCTCGAATGCACGGTGTCGTGAATACAGACGAGACTGTGTTACAACCATCAAACGTGCTAAGAGACTAGATCTGGAGTATTCCAACCACTGAAAAGAAAGGATAATTACGTGACATGATAGAGGTGCTGACAGTGGCACCCTGGCAGTCATATCACCATAGATGAAGGTCTCAAACCAACATATTGTACACCATAAATTTACACAATATTATATGTCAAATATATTTCAATTTTCAAAAAAGAAATAAGAGAGAAACCAGAGGAAGATGAGCTCCAGATTCCACGAGAAGGAAAACCCTCCAGGCAGCAGGAATGGCCCCGTGTCTGAGGCTGCCGAGGGGCCGCATCGCACAAGGACCCGAGAGGACCCGCGGGTGATCCTCAGGGTAGTGCATCCGTGATCTGTGTCGGGAGCCTGGAGTGGAGCCCTGGAGCTGGCAGGATTTGCCGTGTGTCGGATGGAGGAGGTGGTCCTGGGAGGAGCAAGTGGAGACGAGTCAGCCCACAGGGGAGAGATGCGGGCTTGCGAGCGGACGGTGAAGTGGGCGATGCCTGGGAGTGAGGGGGTGAGAGTGCAGGAGGCTGAGATATGAGCCTCGAGGAGTGCGCTGCTTTTTTCTTTTAACTAAAATGTCAATTTATTAATTTATGATTTGAAACACAAGGATCGCACACCTCGGCCGTTTATTTCAGTCCGTGGACCCCTTCTCTTTCTGGAACAAAGTTACGAGTGAAACAGGTGCAGTGTGAAAAGCAGCTGGGTGGCGTGGCAGGGTGAGGATTGACCTGACCGCGAGGTGATCTTTTCTCCCACACACCCAGGTCTGTTAGAGGGACTTCCAACACAGACACAGAAAACTGTCCTGGTTGGCCAGGGCGTCCAAGCCCTGGGTGTGCTGGACACGAATTGACGAATTCTGCCTCTCTGGTCCCCAACTGCTTGTTTCCCGACGATTCCCTCCTTCCTCGTGGCGCGGGAGTGGGTTTTTAAACTAGAGCCGAGGTTCTCAGCCTCGGCCACACGTGAGTCTCCTGCCCAGGCCACATACCCGTCTAGTTAAATCAGCACCTCGGAGACCACTGAAAACACAGTGACCGTTTCCTGCCTCCCAGCTCCCCAGGCGGTTCCAGGGGCTCACCGAGGCTGGGAACCGCTCAACCGGGTGGTGGAAGGCAACGGCTGGGACGTGGCACGCGCACGGGCTCGACGCAGGAAGAAACAGAAAGTCAAATCGACCGCTCATAGTGTGTGCAATCCCACTAAAATTGAGGAAGCCGTTGAAGAACTAACCCTCCCTCCAAAAATGATTCAGCCCACATTTCTACGCACGTGCGCCAGTGGAGGTGTGCGCTTCTGGATACCTCACTTACGGACAGAAAGACTCAATGTCGTAAAAGGGCACTTTCTTAAAAACAGCTCAACAAACCCACTTCTACTAAAAATATGAGTAACGATTTTGGGGACCTGACGAAATGGTTTGTGGTGGGATGCTTTTTACGTCTGTATTAACAGATGTTTATTTTCTCTGCAATTTATTTTTCTGTTATATTGGGGACTGCTATCTGCCACCCCCTATCCCTTTTCCCCTTCTTCCTTAAGACAGACCCTGATATTATTTGGAATAACCATGGCCTCAGCTAGAAGGTTTCATTTCCTTTCCTCTGCAGCAAGCAGGTGTGATAATGTAACAAAATTCAGGCTAATGAGGTATAAGAGAAAGAATTTGGGCTAGACTTCCAAGAAGGCTGAATTAAGGGAGCTGACTCAGAGGTTGCTTTTTTGTTTTTTTCCCACTTCCTACTTCTTGGAACTAGGATATGATGTCTGGCACTCCAGCAGCCATTTTGGATTATGAGGTGACACTAGAATGGAGCAGCAAGATTAAACTGAAGCTGCCATATAGGATCTGGTCTGCATAGCTCTAAGCTTCTTTCATGTGAGATAAATAAGCTCCTGGTCTGTTTCAGACAGTGTTACTTGTTTCAGTGAGTGTTATGAGTCACTAAATCTGATCCTAATTGTTACCCCGGTCGTTGGCCCCACATTCAGGACCTGTTAACAGCATTCTGCCCTCACAGTGCGTCAGTGCGGCAGGGTTGCTGCACTGTTCCAAATTTGAAAATAAGGAATGGTTCTGTGCTGTTTGGGTGTGCACATTTTTTTTAACTTTCAAAATACACTCTTGAAATCCATAGTCGAGAAAAAACATTGAGTCCTAAAATCCTAATTTTTGTTTATCAAAATCCAGTGCACTAAAGCATTCTGTGGAGAAAGTTTTGCTACAAAGAAGAGGCATAGAATCCATGGCCATTCTGGGCCCCTCTCCCGACCCTGCCCGGGGACAAGATGAGATCCTGTGAGCCGGAGGAGGGAGACAGTGGGGAGGACAGTGAGGGTGTGGGATGTGGGTGGGTCTTACCCCCCACAGCCAGAGGTCGGTGGAGCTGGGAGGGAAAAGCAGGAAAAGTGAGCCCTAAGCTAGAAGCTCTGCCATCTGTGAGCAGAGCGTGGCCTTAAAATGGGCTCGGGAATGTCTCGGCACAGGGGCCTGAGGCAAGTGTGAGTGGGGTCCCCCGCCCGCCTGAGGACGGGGCGCAAGGGAAACCGGCGTCCTCCTGTGCAGCCCTGAACGGTCTGGAGGAAGACCAGGTGACACAGTGACATGAGGAGGCCCCACAGCAGTGGGTCAAGAAGGCCAGCAGCTACTGATGTCCCTTAGAGCATCTGATGCCAGTCTTCTCACAAGTGTCCTTCCAGGACCCGAAAGATGTCGCAATCCTCAGGTGACCTTAAGGTGTGAGACAGGCTTTGTGACTCCTTGTTTAACATGAAGGTGTGAAGACGCATATCCTCCAGTGACAGTGAGCGGCTAGGAGATTTCAATACCTTGATGTAAATTTATTGTTGCAATAAATTTCTCCTTCCTAAGTGAGGACACATATATCATATAGAGAGATCAGTGGTCTTCAAGTCTGCGGATAAACATCCCATTAACAAAAGTTCAACATGTGTCTCAGTATGAATTAGTCACCACTCTAATATACATATTATTAAACAAAATAAATTGAAGGGACATAAAAATGGAAAAGAAAAAAGCCTCCTGAGGCCTGGATGCTGGCAAGTCTCCCAGAAGGGTGAATATAACTCAAAAGAGGGCGGACTGTGGCACTGCGGCCGGAGCACCCTGGACTCTGACCTGACTCTGAAGTGGCAGAGGGGGACCTTGAAATGACTCAGAAAACGTTTTCCACACTGTGCAAGGTGGGCCACCCGCCCTGTCGGATGGACCCTCTGGCCTGGGGAGGGAGCAGAGTCCCCTGCAGGAGGAGCAGCCCGACGGCTGGGCACGTGGAAGGGTGGGCTGTGAGCTGAGGCTGGACACACAGCAGGCACAAGACGGCCCCAGCAAGTCCGACCCTCCGGAGAGGACTGTTGGAACGGGGACAATGTCTGCAACACGCAAGAAAAATTATCACAATTTCTAATATACAAGAAGTTCCTACAAATTGGTAAGAAAAAGATTTAAAACCCAATAGAAAATTGTACGAAGGCTAGTTGTTGGCTATTAACAGAGAAAGAAGTAAAAATGGCCAATGAATGTATAAAAATGTGCTAAACCTTTTTAGTAGTCAAGACAATTCAAATTAGAACAATAATGACATATTTTTACTCAGGAGATTGGCAAAAATTATAGAGTCCTGACGTTCATTGCTGGGAAGACTGTGGGGGAAATTGGTGCCCTCGTACACTGCTGGTGGAATTGATGTTGATACAGCCTAATTTGAATGCAGTTTCTTCATATCTATTAAAATATAGCCATACCATCTGACAGAAGAATCTCACTTTGAGAATTTATTTTATAAACTTAAAAGGACCGATACTTAAGGCTCCGTGTACGATGTTTAGTGAAGCATTTTGGTGGTAGAAATACCCTGGAAACAGCTCATCAGCAGGGGACCACTGCACAAACTGGGTGTGTGCATCTTGCAGGGAGATATCCAGCCACCAGGGAGGGGGCGGGGCATCGGCTGACCAGAAGCTGCCTCAGCTCGACAGCTGGCAGGGCAAGTAAGAGACATCACAATGGCAAGGCTCGAACAGCTCCTACCACAGACATGCTCGTGGCGGTCCGCGCACTGCTTCCAAACCAAGTCACCTCCGCCCACTTCAGACGGAGAATGGGCCTCACCGAGGAGCCAGTCCCCACACCTGCCACACTTACGGGAGCTGACTGGCCCTGCAGTCACTTCTTCAGACCCTGGGTGGGTTCTGTGCCCCATTTTTGTAAAATCAAGGCACACACAATACCTTTAATGGACACATATGTTTGTAGTGGCTTGTATGATTACGGGGAAAGAACGATAGGAAGGGAGAGGAGAGAGATTGGACATTTTTCTCTGTCTTCTTGTATGTTTCTTTTTCTGGCTATAGTAAACTCATCTTACATTGGTAAGATGAAAGCTGTAAAATTTCAATAAAAAAATTGTACTACAATAAAAGCCAAAGAGAAGGGTTTATTTAAGAGGATAGTTGAAATACACAAGAAAAAATCTTTCATGGAAAAATTCTCTTCGTTTTCTCTTACAGATGAATCTTAAAATCAGCCAGTCAAAGCTTACTTAATAAAATACAAAATCCAATTTGTAATAAACCTTTTATCAAATTCTGAGAAGAATGGCAAGGATCTCAAGTTGATCGAGCATATCTATGAGAAACCTACAGGAAACGCCCTACTTAATGGTAACACATTTAAAATATTCCCATTGAAGCCAGAACCCACAAGGAGGCTGCCATCAGGTTAGTTATTCCTTATTTAGCATCTTAAATGTGTCACGCTTTCTCCTTGTTTCATTAACCCACTATGCCTTTTGTTTGATCCATCAAATTCTCTTTGATCCACTTTTTCCTAACCTGAAACTTTACATTCAATTTCAGTTCAGTTAGTGGTTACCAATGGGGACACGTACTTAAAAATGTCCACAGCTCCATTGCTCCCTCCTATGCATCATCTGTAACATCTCCAGGAACTAGAGAAGAATTTTAGTAATATTTAGCTCCTTCTGAACTCTCCTTCCCCCCAAATTACTATGTCAACATCTTCCAGAGTTTTAATTCCATGTTATTCATCTTTCTTCCAGAAACCCACTTTAGACTCAATAATAGTTTTCTACTTTCCTTGCTTACTGATCCTCCTTGCATCCACTTCTTCCTCCCGAGACCTTTCTTTCCTGGCTGAGAAACACCTGTGCTTTCACTGTGCAGGTAACAAAATACTCAACACAACTCAAGTTTCAGGTCGAGTTTGATCAGGATTCAGGCTATTTTTCTCCTCTTTCCCTACACCACCCCCACTCCCACCTGACCACCCCCTCCTCCCCGAGCTGGTGAAATGGCTGCAGGAGTTCCAGGACCATCTGTTCGTGCACCACCTGGTCTGGAGTACAGGAGCATCTCTGACTGGTTATGGAATTCTAGACTCAGGGTTATTAACTCTCCAGGCTTTGAGGATGTCATCCCACGGCTTCCTTGGACTCACTGATGCCGCCGAGAGAAGTCTGTGGCAGGCTAATTGTGCTTCCGCGTAGGGCTCATCTCTCAGGTCGTTTTGGGAATTTTCTCTCCACCACACTTCATTCAAATGTGTGTCATTCTCATATCCTGCTCAGGGTTCATGTCTTTCTTCATGTGGGGACGTTGGTTGTTTCCTCTGTTGTGCTCATCCGAATGTTCTGTTCCTCCTGGCAGAACTCCTGCCGGATATCCCACTGGGAGCTGGGCTCCATGCGGACTTTCAAACTTCCCGCCCCTCTTTTGCCATATTCTGGGGGCTCCCTCTGCACACACGTCTAGTTTAGTGATTTGTTCCTCAGTCCTGCCCGTTCTGCAACTCAAATCACAACACGTTTTGTTCCAACAACCTTACTCTTCATCTCAAGCATCTTTAATTGGCTTCACATGCAGGTACGTGCTATTGTGCCAGCGACATCATATCACCCCCTCTCTCTCTGAGGATGTTAATCACACTCTTTGCGTCTTTTTCTGAATGTTCTATTTTCTTGGATGTAACTTTTTCCGTTTTTCACTCTTTCGTTGTGTTCTCTTTTCTTAAATTTGGTGGTTATGCACCAAAATGAAAAAATGGTGGTGGGCGGATGCTACAGATTAAATGTTTGTGTGCCCCAAAATTCCTGTTGAAATTCTAACCCCCAGTGTGATGGAGGAGGGGCCTTTAGAAGGTGCTTAGGTCATGAGAGTGGAGCCTCATGAATGGGGTTAGTGCCCCTATGAAAGGACCCCTCGGACCCCAGAGAGCTCTCACCTCCTCAGCTGTGTGAGGACTCAGTGAGCAGACAGCGGTCTATAAACCAGGCAGTGGGGTGGCAGCAGACACCGAATCTGCCGGTGGTCTCGGCCTTCCAGCCTCCGGAACTGTGAGACCCGATGTCTGTGGTTTCCACGCCACCCGTTGTGTGGTAGTTGGTGACCGCAGACCGAACGGGCTGAGACAGGGAGGGCAGGTGGACGCTGCTGACTTGTTTTAGCCAGCACTGAGGGACTAAATGAATGATAAAACACAAAATGGGGAGAGCAGCGGGGCGTGGGACCTGCCAGGACCCTGGGAGGGGGCTCGCAGACCCAGCTGGACAACACGACCTAGAGGTCCACCACGGTGGGAGAGGAGAGTGGGGGCTGAGGGGGAACTCAGGTTTGGGCTGCAGAAAAAGGAGTATTTAGCAAACACCCAGGTCAGAGAAACGGAAGCTGACGGCAAGTTATTAGGGGGCTCAGCGTGCAAAGTGGGTGAAGAATGTTGGGACCCCATACACATAGGTGCCAGAAGACGTCTGCATGAAGAACAAAGCTGAGCCAGCCGAGGCCCTGAACCCGATGTGGGGAGAGACGGCCGAGGCCGGGGACCCCATGAGAGCCCAATACCCAGAGGCGTCGGGCTGCCCCTGGCGTCTCACGCCAAGTACGGCCGTGTGGGGGCTGTGGCCCCACAGCACACATCCCTGCACGTGCACTGTCACTGCATCAGTAAAGGGGAAGGACCAGGACTGCCTGGCTTCCAGTTCCATGCGGTGGGTGGGCTCGTCACCAAGGTCCAACTCTGCATGCAAATCTGGCCCCAGCATGTGTCCTGGCCCCGCCTGGGGGCTGGGGCCCCGGGGGAGGCCTGCCACCCTGCGGCGGCCTCTTTCTGTCCTTGGGCTTCTGGCCCTGTGGCGGCCTCGGCCTCTCTCTGCAAGACGAGCAGCTTCTGTGAAAGCTGGGCTCTCACATCTCATGGGTTTCACGTAGGCAAAGGGTTTCGAGGGATGGCCTGGCTCTGCAGGGCCATGTGCTTCCACAGGGTCTTCACCTTCCACACCAGAGCGGCCTGGCTCCCGACGGTGCCCACCTAGGCAAAATAGAGACGCAGACAGTGAGCAGAGGAGAGCAGGGGCTGTCCAGGAAGCTTTGGGGGCAGGAGAACGGGGGAGAGGTAGGGCGGCCCAGGGGAGACCCGGCTGCCCGAGGGCCTTTTCCAGGCTCAGCTCTCCCACCGGTCGTCTCATTCAGCCCTCACAACCACCTGGTCAGCTAGGCATTGCATTCCTCATTTCACTGATGGGTAGACTGAGTCTAGAGTTCACTAGAGAGATTCAAGTTGAGTAAAAATGACAGTCCCTGCCCTCACTGAGCTTGAACTTCAACAGAAGAGACAGAACAAAACAAAAGCTGTAATGACACTAATGGGTGACAAGTTAGGAAGTGAGGGAGTTAGGGTACCAGAGGGAGGTCATTCTGAATCCAGAATGCCCGGCACTTTACCTGGGCTTCAATTGCCTTTGTCACGAATTGATGCAAAGTACCAACCCCTGGGGAGTTAGGAGGACTGAGTTACTACAAGTAACTTAGATTAGTGCCACTCACGTGAGCATCCTAACAGGGCTTGGGTGGGGGCTGGGTCAGAGAGCCCGGCTGGAGGAGTTAGCATAAACCTGCAAACCGGGACCTCAGGGATGAATGGGATTTAGCAAGGCAGGGGCGGGGTAGGAGGGAGAGGATTCTGGGTGGGACAGAGAGGCTGGCAGCAGGGCTTCCAGAACTGTAAGAAGCCTGGACCAGCTGGAGGGCAGCACAGTGGGAAGGAGAAGCTCATCAAGACCTCTTTAAGCCAAGCCAAGTTTTAGTTTATCCTAAGACCAAAGGGGAGCGCTGAAAGATTTTGAGGAAGGGAGCAACATAGTCACATGCAGACTTGGAGAGCAAGGGCGGGGGAGGACGGGAGGATGGAGGATGAGAGAGTGGAGGATGGGGATGGGAGGGCGGAGAAAGGGAGGATGTGCCTGGAGGCAGGAGTGCTGGGCAGGCCCGCAGTCCTCCTCCAGGGGGTTGAAGGAGCTGGGAAAGGCGCAGAGGTGCAGCCGGCTGGTGTGATGGAGGAAAGAGAGCATCCAAGCCCATCTGTCCGCAGGGCACTCTCCTGACCACCCTGAAGTGTTGCCATCCTCCCGCCCCAACCGGGAGGGGAAGGAAGCATTTGCCAAGGTAGAGCTCAAGGAGAAGATGCCGGTTTGGGTAACACACAAGTGTTCAGTATTGTGCCCAATGACAATCAGGGGTACATTATCCGAGTGAAGATGAGAGAAACAGATGAGTCTGGGGCTCTTGGGGGGCTGGGCTGGAGTGGAGTTAGGGTCAGCTACACAGTTGGTCTTCACCACCATGGGGGCTGACGAGACCAGCCCAAGGGAATAGAGGAGCAGAGAAGGCCTCTGACAGATCCCTAAGGTCCTCTACCTACCTTTAAATGAAAGGGAGAGAAAAAGTACCTTCCAGGGCCACTGACAGAGAGGAAAGTCAGGAGGGCACGCCTGGATCTGAGGGGGAGAGAATAGATCTGAAAGGGGCGAGCCACCAAAGGTGCTGGCTAAGTGACAGGGCAGGCCTGGGAGAGGCCACTCGGGTGGGTCACGGCAAGGCTGTTCCTGGAACTGGCGAGAGCAGCTCCAGGGCGGTGCCGGGGCAGACGGGCGGTGCCGGGGCAGACAGCATCTGCCCGTGGTGGGGGAGACGGCCCGAGAGTGACAGTGGGGAGGAGGTGCAGCAGGGGTGGACGTGTACCAAGGGGTGGTGGAGTCCTGTGGGGGACAGAACTGGGACAAATGGACTCAGGAATAAATAGCAGCTCCAACAGACCCGCCACAGTGGACCCAATGGAGAGCATTTTGACAGCTGCTCTCTTCCTCCACAATCATCATTAAGAAAAAAATCAGTAAGCCAGGATCAGATCTTCTCATGGGCGAATTGTTTTCCCAGTTCTCGGTTAGGAATCTCAAACTCGCACTAACACCTTACATCCACCCACAAAGAGGGCCGAGCAGCAGCAGGCAGCAGCAGGAGGTGAGGGCTGAGAGAGCGGCACGCCCACCGCAGGCCCCTGCGGGCATCACGCTCTGCCACGCACTGACAGTCCTGTCAGGGGCTCCGTGACTCTGCATTCTCCGTACTCAGGCGACAAACCAGAAAGGAAGGGACACTAGTCATTGCCCATATTTGGGCAAGGAGAGTTTGGGAATGGAGGACAAAGATAATGAAAAGGTCTAAGTTTGGGGGTTTTGAGCATCAAATATCCGAGCCGTGTGCCTTCCAGGACAGGCAAAGTCTGTGCTTTGTTCAAGTCCTCAGAGGCCTGCGGGGCCCCTCAGAGTCGTGTACATCTGCTGTCCAGGCTCCAGCTCAGAGCTCACTGTGGCTCCAGGAGATCCAAGACTGGCCTCAGTGGGCTGCGGGAGAGCTGGCAGGCTGGCAGGCCCTGCAGGGACGACCTAGAGGGCTCAGAGTGACCTGCACGGACTGATGACCAGACACGGGCGCAAAGAGAAGCAAGGGGTGGCTTCACGGACCAAGGAGCAGAGCACGCTTTCCAATCACATGACAGTAATACACCACCTTCCCCTTTCTTGACCTAATGCGGCCCCCGCAGCAGCAGACTTGGGGGGAGAGTTGAGAGATCCTAAATTGAAGAAAGTCTGAATTGACAAACCCCAGAAATGCAAACAACACTTAAAAGTCAATGAGAGAAACAACCAAATAGAACAGAATAGCAAAGAGCAATCACAGGCGATCTGTAAAAGAAGAAAAGTGAATGGTCCATCTGCATATAAGACGCTAAACCTCACATATAAAAAGCAATTCAAATTAAAGAAAAGATTGGGACATTGTTAGGCATCTGTCAAACCAACAAAGATCAAAAGATTTAGGACACTCTATGTATGGAGGGAAATGTTTTGGCAAACAATTTGACAGTACCTATCAAATTTTAATGCCTTCCAGAAAAAGAACAAGGTGGGGGTACTTTTATCGTAGATCACGAAGAAGCGTGCCGCTGTAGCAATGAGGACAGTGTGGTGTTTGAACAGAGAGAATAACTGAGCAGCAGACATGACAGACAGCCCACACTAGACGCACACCTGTGGAAACCTGACTGGCGGCAGAGCTGGTGTTGAAGACCATCTGAGGGGTCTCCCCTGGGAGGCCTGTGCAGCCTAAGAGAAACGTCCTGAGAAACCGACACTTGGGGTTCCCCGCTGGAGAGCCCAGCCATGTACGTCCTGTGGAACCCCAGGGAACAAGCCCACCCAGAGGCTGAGGGCTACTCTTCACTTCTTCAGGGTCCTTTTCTCAATATGGGCAGCCAAAGGGGTCAGCCACCATCAGAGGAAAGACGAACACATGGGACAATCAAACAGGAAAAAGCAATGGGAGGAAACAATGTACACCACAGACGAGTCTTTCAGACAATCTACCGCTAATCTCCTCAGAGAGAGAAGAGAAGAAATGGTACCCAGGAATCCATTACTGGGTACTTTTTAAAAGGAGCATTCAGAAAAAAACAGCTCTTTGAAATCAAAATTATGAGAGCAGAAATGAAAATCTCCATGGAAGTTTTGGAAGATAAAGCTGAGAAAATCTCTCAGAAAAGAGGACAAAAACTCGAAATGATGAAAAATAAGAGGGATAAAATATCAGAAAGTTAGAGGCACAGGATCACCAAAGCCTGTTATCATCAACTTTCAGAGCACGGCAGAAAAAGAGAAGACCTTACAGGCTCCCGGAGAGAGAGAGAGAACAAGGTCACATGAAAAGGCTCGGAAATCAGAATGTCCAAAAACTCAGACATGTCGGGGCTGGCCTGGTGGCAGAGCAGTTAAGCTCGCACACTCTGCTTCAGAGGCCTGAGTTCACAGGTTCGGATCCCAGGCGTGAACCTACAGACCACTCATCAGGCCACACTGTGACAGCGTCCCACATACAGAGGAAGATGGGCACAATGTTAGCTGAGGGTGAATCTTCCTCACCAAAAAAAAAAAGAAAAAGAAAAATCAGACATATCAAAAACAATACTAGAATCTAGAAGACAATAGAAAGGTGTCTTCAAACAATCACTCCTGAATCAAGGCAGGTGGAGGGAAGGTATTTTACCTGCAAAGTCTCAAATAATTTCTTTTGGATGCATGTTTTTTCAGGAGGCTGATGGAGGACTTGCTCCACCAAAGAGAAAGAATAAACCAAGAAAGAGAAAGACACCAGAGAGAGAACACAGGAGATAACATTCCAAAGGAGAAAGGTGTTCCCACACGATGGTGAAGGTGCATCCCAGGGTGACAGCTAGGAGCAGCTCAGAGCAGCCAGGCTAGCTGGGCCCCTTGCGAGGCTGTGACAGCAACGCCCCAAGAAGACGAAATTGACAGAGGACTTGACTGTGTTTGAATTTAAACAATTGGGGAAGAGTTGAGAATGAATTAGTGGTCAATAAGCAAATAATAGGCCAAGTATCAAGTCCTGGAAAATTCCGAAGTTATGCAAGAGGGGAAAGTAACCTTGGTGTCCCAGATGGCTTGGTTCCGGAAAGCCGGCTCTGCTGGGAGAAGGGGCGGGAGGCGTGTGAGTCGGGGGCAGGGCGTGTGTGCGGACAGCGCGGTGACGGTGGTGGGAACGTGGGAGCTGGAACCGAATACTCTCCTACGGGAGAGAGAAGACCGAACAAAAGGCCAAAAGGGTAAAAAAGTTGGGAGTACTGTAAGCATTGATTTCAGAGAACAGGAAGTAAACGCTGAAAGAACCGTTTTGACAGATGAAAATGGCTGTGTCTAACGTATGGGAAACTCAGAAGGAGCAGGGGCTGTGTTTCTCATAACCGGCCTTATTTGAATCTGTAAGTTGTATAACTATGTCAATACCAAAAGTACAGGGAAAACCAGGAAAAGATCAAATGGGAAGTGAGAGGCGTTTGACAGTACCTGGATCAGGAGCCCCGGTGCGCAGGCGTTTGGGAGGCCTCTGCTCCTCCATGTGGGATCTGCCAGAGAGAAGCCACCAAGTAGTCGGGGCTCAGACCACACCCCGGCTCCCAGCACGAGCCCCAACTGCCCTTCCCCGGCACCACCGTGCCTTCAGAACCCTGCCGCCCAGCACCCACCGTGCCTTCCGAACCCTGCCGCCCAGCACCCACGTTGCCTTCAGAACCCCGCCGCCCGGCACCCACCGTGCCTTCAGAACCCCGCCGCCCGGCACCCACCGTGCCTTCAGAACACCGCCGCCCGGCACCCACCGTGCCTTCAGAACCCCGCCACCCGGCACCCACCGTGCCTTCAGAACCCCGCCGCCTGGCACCCACCGTGCCTTCAGAACCTGCTGCCCAGCCCAGCAGCACGCTCGCTCGCTGGCAGCTCAGGGGGACACGCGGTGTGGAGGGAGGGAGATTGGGCTTTGGGGAGACTGCCACATGTTAAACCGTTTCCAGGAAGAGCCAGGAGGGATTGGCCCAGAGGGGAGCTCACTAATGTATCCGAAATCCTCCAGGCAAAGGTGGGAGAAGTAAGATTAACTTTGGCCAAATGAAGGAATTACCCCTCCTAGAGGGGAGGGGCAAGAAGGCGGGGAAGAGAGAAGGAAGTTGGGGAGCAGAAGTGGGAAGGGCGGGGTTCAGGGGATTGTCCCTGGCCCTTCCCCTCAAGGGCACTGGAGATTCTGTCCCACGTGGACAATACGAAAGCTACCCCTCCCCAGGGACACCCAGACTGATACCTGCTCGCCCTGCTGTCGACTTCTTTGCAGCTGGCTCTGGAAGCCCAGAGGTTCGGGGCCACTGCCAGGAGACCCTCCCAGGAAGACAGGACTGAGGGGCTGGGGGTCTGGAGGCGTCCCCGCGTCACCACTGTGGCTCCGATCTCAGCCTTCAGACGTGCCTCCCCAGGCAGGTTGGGTGCTCCTAAGAGCCCTTCAGGAAGCCCACTGCTCCTTGCCACCCCAGGCCCCTCTTTAAAACTGTCGGAGTCACCCTGGCACATATCTGGGCTGGGCGGAAGCGGAGGATGGGTGGAGCCGGGATGGGGCGGGCCTCGCTTGACCTGGAAGGAGTCTGTTGGGCTAACGTGTTCTGCCTGCCAAATGGGCCCTGCCTGACGACACGTTTGTAGACGCACATGCTTGCTTGCTTGATTGATCTAATCACTGCAGAGAACATGCACCATTACAGCTGGGTCAAGGGCCGAGAAGGGAGGTGCCTGCCAGGAGAGAGACCAACAGGAGCATTTGATTAGGTCTGGGAGGGGGGCATTTGGGCTGAAATCGGTAGGATTAGTAGAGTGAACCAGGCTGGGAGGGGCAGGGAGGGGAAGCGGGAAGGGATGAGCCCTGCCTAGGTGGAGGTGGAAGGGAGCCGGCCACACCAGGAATGCAGAGGAGGTGGGGCCATACTGAGGGGGTCCTGGTGATGAGATGGGGAGACCACCACAGCTTCTGGTCTTGTTCTAAGGCGATGGAAAACCATGGGAGGTTTTCAGGCAAAGGGAGGTGCTATGATAAAATATCCGCCTGGCCGTGAAACAGAGAGCAAACCGAGGGTGCCCGGATGAAACGGGGAGAGGCGCCTCCTGAGGGACTCTGCCTGATTAGACCAGGCTGCAGGCGGTGCAGAAGGCAACGCCCCAGCGTGAGAGAACCAGACAGGGATAGAAGCAAAGCCATGAGGGCCGCACACGCCCTTCGGGGGAGGCTGCAGCGCTGCCCTTTGTTAAGACAGAAGAGGTGCTGGGACCCTGCCCCAGCGGAGTGTTAGGAGCTTGGTTTGCACACGTTGGCTTAAAGGAGCTTTTAAGCCACTAAGTGTGAGAATGTCAAGTGGCCATTTGGGGTCTGGAGCTCAGAGAAGAGGGCTGTCATTGGCATTTAAAGCGATGGGAATGAAAACAACGGTCTGGGAAGAGAGCATAGAGACACGCCAGGACGCAGGATTGGAACCATAGTGTTGTTTAGGAAATCTCCTAAAATTAGTGTATAAATACTGCAATTCCACTAAGACTCTCAAAGTTATTTTTTCTTTCTTTACTCTTTTTAACAATCAACTTTATTGAGGTATAATTTACACACAATAAAACACATCCATTTTAAGTGCATCCACTTGGGTGACCACCAGCACAATTAAGATATGGGACGCTTTCATCACCTCAGACAGTTCCCGCAGGCTCCTTTGCAGTCAGTGCCCCGACCCGGCCCAGGCAACCGCTGGTTGTTTTCTATCTCTGCAGATTGTTTTTGCCTTTTCTGGAATATCATAGAAATGGAATCACGCAGTATGTGCTCTTTTACGTCTGGTTTCTTTTGCTCACCATAATGCTTTACAGATCATCCGTGTTGTAGGATGTGTGGGAATCCATTCCTCGCTAGTAGTTATTAGTTAGTAGTATTCCATCACATGAGTATACCACAGTGTGTCTATCCATTCACTAATGGATAGACACATGCGTGTTTCCAGTTTGGGGATATTATGAATAAAGCTGCTATGAACATTTATACACAAGTCTTTGAGTGGAGATATGCTTTCATTTTACTCGGGTAAATACCTAGAAATAGAATTTCTGGATTAAATGTCAAGTCTTTGTTTCACTTTATAAAAACCATCAAACTATTTTCCAAAGTAGTGGTACCATTTTATATTCCCTCCAGCAGTGTATGAGGGTTCCAGTTGTTCCACATCCTTGTCAGCACTTTGTATTGTCAATCTCTTACTTTTAGCTATTCTGGTGTCTGTGGAGTGGTATCCCATTGTAGCTCTAATTTGCATTTCCTTGATGACAAATGACATGGGGTTTTTTTTTAAGTAAATATTTCTGTTTTAGAATAATTTAACCCTACAGAAAAATTGTGAAGATAGTGCGGTGTTCTCATATACCTCACACTCAGTTTCCTCTGTTACTGACATCTTGTATTAGTATGGTACATTCATCACAATTAATGGATCAATATTGATACACTGTTATTAGCTGAAGTCCATATTTGATTCAGATTTCCTTAGTTTTTACCTTATGTACTTTTCAAATTCAAGAATCCCATCCAGGATACCACACACAGTTAGCTGTGGACCCACCTGGCTGTTAGTTGCTCATGCTTTCTCTGTTTTTGATGACTTTGACAATTTTGAGGAGTACTGGTCAAGTGTGTTGAAGGATGTCTTCTGTGGGGATTTGGCTAATGTTTTTCTCATGCTTAGACTGGGGTTATGTATTTTGGGGATGAAGACCACAAAAGCAAACTGCCCTTCTCATCACATAGTATCAAGGGGCATGCTATCAACATGGCTCATCACTGCTGGTGTTGACCCGTGACCGCCTGGCTGAGGTCGTGTCTGTCTGTCAGGTTTCTCCACTGAGAAGTTACTCTTTTCCCCCTTTTCACGCTGTCCTCTTTGGGAAGAAGTCACGGTGCACAGCCTACACTTAAGGAGATGAGATTTGAGCTTCGTTTCCTCGGGGCAGGGGAGTGTCTGTGTAAATTACTTGAAATTCTTCTGTAGGGAGATTTGTCTCTTCTCCCTCAGGTATCATTTATTCAATCATTTATTTATCTTGGTATGGACTCCTGGATATTTATTTTATTCTTTGGGTTATAATCCAATACTGCATTAATTATTTTGTTACTCAAAGGTTCCAGCTCTGGCCACTGGGAGCTCTTCAGTTGGCTCTTGCATCCTTTTGACATACCCTCATCATTGTGGCTTTTTGTTTTATTTTTGAGCACCACCATACTTTCTTGCTCCACAAGATGTTCCATGCTCACCTTATATACTCCCCATCCTTATTGGGTTTTTATGTGTTTACTGACCATACCTATAAATCCTTTTGTGAAAGACCTTTTCAAAAATTTTACTATTTTACTTTTGAGTTGACTTTCTATTATTGAGTTGTAAGAGTTCTTTATATATTATGGATACAAGTCCTTTGGTGGCTATATGTATTGCAAATATATTCTCCCATCTATGGCTTGCCTTTTCATTTTCTTAACAGTGTCTACCAAAGAACAGAATAGTTTAAATTTAATGAAGCCCAATGTCTCAGATGGAGATTCCCAGGAAGCCAAATCTGAGATGGAAATTTGAGTGCAGTAGGTCTGTGAGGAGTGCCTTTTACGATGTGAAAAGTAAGGAGCGGGACTGGGCAGTCCCCACGTTATGCCTCCATTGACTGTAGGACCCCATGGCTGTCGGTGGGGGCTGAGAGCTACCTGCCGAAGACAATTCTAGCAGCTGGGGTCATAAAGCCTTTATTTCAGAGGACGAGTCTGGGTGGCAAATCACAAGCGCCTACCACATAAAATGTGTCAATATCTTCTTGTGTGACTTATGTTTTTGTGTCCCATCTGAGAAATCTTTGCCTACTCCAAGATCAGGAAGGGTTTTTCCTATATTTTCTTCTGGAGGTTTGATAGTTACAGCTTTTGTCTTTAGCTCAATGACCCATTTGTGTTCATGTTTGTATGAGGTGTGAGATGAAGGTTAAGTTTTGTATTTTTACATATGACTATCCAGTTTGTTCCAACACCATATGTTGAAATCAATGCTGTTTGTTTTTTCTTTCATGAAACTGGATGAAATGGTTTTATGTTTTATACGGAGAATTAAGTTTAGGAAACAAAGCCACGAAAAATTATGAAGAACAATAGTGAGCTGCACCTTTCCGTCCCACCAAAATAGTATGGTATAGGGGCCAGCCCGGTGGCCCAGTGGTTAAGTTTGGTATGCTCTGCTTCAGCGGCCGGGGTTCAGTTCCCAGGTGCAGACCTATGCCACTCATCAGCAGCCATGCTGTGGTAGCGACCCACATACAAAATAGAGGAAGACTGACACATTTGTTAGCTCAGGGCAAATTTTCCTCAGCAAAAAAAAAAAAAAAAAAGCCTGGTCTTGGCAAAGGAACAGACAACTTACTGGATGAAAATAGGTCAGAAATACATAAGAGCCAACAATAATAACTAAATTTACTGAGTGCTTACCGTGCACCAGGTGTTGTTCCCAGTGCTTGTCGTGTACTCACACGTAGGTGCTATTGTTGGTCTCATTTTACAAATGAAGAAACTGAGGCACAGGACAATTAAGTAGCTTATCTACTGTGAGTAGACCAGGATGCAAACCTGACTCTCTTGTTCAAGAGCCCAGGATCCTAACCTCTTCATTGTGTTGCTGACGTGTATAAGGGAAATTAATATCAGACCAAGATCATATTTTGATTCAATTGGAAAATGTGCATGTTAGTTAACGATTTTTAGTAAAATTTACTACAAATTAGTAACTTAAAATAACACAAGTTGATTGTCTTTGTGAAATTTCATTTCACATGTCACTCACCCTCCGCAAATGTCCCGTTTGGGGCTGTGGTTCCTGTGCAGCTTTGCCCGTCTGTCTGGTCTCCTGCTGCTGGAATCACCTTTTTAACTGCCACTTCTCAGCATCTTAGAAACTTGAAAGATTGTTGCTTCATGCCAGTTTTTTTGGTTCTGTAATTTGTTGATTGTACTTAACTATGTGAGTTCTGTTGGGATGTTTTCTATATCGTAAAGCACCCCAATTATGTGATGGGTGCTCTCTAAACCAATAAATGATGCCTTAGGGGCCGAAAAAGATGTCCTGGAGGTCAGAGGTCCAAAGTGGGCCTCGCGGGCTAACGTCAGGCGGCAGGGCGGGCTCCTTCTGGGCTCCAGGGGAGCATCTGTGTCCTCGCCTTTTCCAGCTTCTAGACGCTTCCTGCATTCCTTGGCCCGTGGCCACGCCCTCCATCTTCAAAGCCAGCAAGGTAACAAAAATACTCTCGGGGTCCCCAGGGCCGATTAACCAGCAAGAGGGTGAAATGAAGAGGCATGTGTCTTTCACAGGTTGTATTAAACATATTTTCTTCTCCAGTTTTCAAAAAACAATTTCGCAAAAAGGTTTTCTTCTTCTATTAATTTTTGTGTACCATTTTAGGAAAATTGTGCATTAGGCTAATTTCAAATATATCTACAGAAAGGTGGGTGGAAGACAATGATGACACCCCTATGTACCCACGACCCAGCTTTGACAGTCACTGACACACGGCCCATCTTACTTCATCTCCAGCCCACTACTCCCTCAACACTGGGTTATTCTGAAGCGAATCCAAGGCACAATGCCATTTAAACCATAAATATTTCATTACGTATCTCTAAAAGCCACGGGCTTTTTTTATAAAACATAACCACGGTGAAGATGTTTAAATTAAATAAAAGAAATGAAGAAGGTTGTTAAGAGAAGGGGATTGAATATACAAGAGAGATGAAATAAGCAGAATCTGCGATTGAGGCGAGTGTGTGGGTTTGTCACCGGGGTTGCCATCTAGGGGTTTCTATTTTCTCTGCAAAGTAGCAGAAAAAAGCGTTGCTGAAACCGAGGGAAGCGGTGGGAAAGAAACATGGTAGTCAGAGTAACGAGCACGAGCTGCCGCGACAGGACCCCCGGCTCGAATCCCGGCAGTTTTGTTCCGTCCAGGTCGTCTCCCCGCGTTCAGGTCAAGGTGAGCTGGGCAGCCTTGCCACCCGAACAGAACACACGGCCTCTGCTCCACCTGCACTCCCATGTCACTGGCTAGCTCCCGTCACATGGCTCAAACCAAGTGCCGGTGGTGTGGAGGAGAACCCGGATGTTGGGTGTGGACTGACTTCCTATCCCACAAGAGGTTTGTACTGGAAGATTATTCTGGAACATTCAGCCACTTCAATAGCGCACACACACATTTGTCATTAAGGCAAATGCACCAATCGTTCAGGGAGGTGCTATACGGTGGGCTAACCTTGCAGACGTCCGGGTGGTCATGCTTGGGCTGCAATTCCAACGCTGCCACTCCGTGTATATGATCTCGGGTGAGTCACCTAGTTATGCTGAGCCTTAATTCATCCATCTGCACAATAGAGATTGGTGATGGCATGCATGCTGCAGGGATTTTTCTGAGGATAACTTGAAATAATGGGAGCTGGCCTGGTGGCCTAGTGGTTAAGTTCACATGCTCCTCTTCAGTGGCCTGGGGTTCTCTGGTTCAGATCCCAGGCATGGACTTACATACCACTCATCAAGCCATGCTGTGGTGGCATCCCACATAGAAGAACTGGAATGACCTACAGCTAGGATATACAACTATGTACTGGGGCTTTGGGGAAAAAAAAAAGAGGAAGATTGGCAACAGATGTTAGCTCAGGGCCACTCTTCCTCAGCAAAAAGAGGAAGTTTGGCAGTAGTTAGCTCAGGGCTAATCTTCGTCAAAAAGAAAAATTATAATTAAAAAAATTTTTTTAAATAAAAGGAATCCCTGTGCATCATTAATAAAATAATTGAAGTCATGGTGGCTCTCATAAATATTGGCTCAGAAATAAACTCTTAGAGGACAGAGGTAGAGGTTTTAATGTTCTCTCTCTGGAATAGGGACTTGACCTTGCACCCCCACACTTGAGAGCCAGGAGTAAGACTTAAGTGAAAATCTGGGATTCTGGAAAAACTGCCCTTCAGTGAAAGGGGAGCTGAAAAGAATCTGCCCAGCAGCCCAGAGAAGCAACGAAGAAGCTTAGGTCAACTTAGGTTCTAGGCAAAACTATTCTAGGCTCTAGAGGTCCCAATTTATACCAGCCACATGTTGCAGAAACCCCAAAGACAAGACACCAATTTTTTAAAAATCCTATCCAGTACCCCTGAAATTAATGAGGTTAACAGGCTGAAGAAAACAAAAAATATGCTCTCAGTAGTACTTCCACAACACAGAGTGTGAGATTCTCCAGAGGAAACAAAAATCCTGGGCGCAGATGAGCTGGGAAGCGAGAGCTACAAATCACAGACCATCTGACTTCTCCCACGCCCACGCGCACTTCCCCAACCCTCCACTCTCCAGAGCACACCCTAGGCGTCCTGCCATTTCAGTCGCTCTCTAAAAGACAAGGGCTGCCGTCTAGGAGAGGGTGAAGCAAGTCTCTGAGTGGGAGCGTGAGCTGAAAAGATAAGGAGAAAGGACTAGCATACCAAGAAACTGAAATAACCAATCAATCTGAAGTATAAAGTAAATGTGCTTAAAATCTTTAACGAGATAAAATAAGGAATAGAAAGCACAAGCAAAAACAGGGAAATAGGAAAGCAAACAAAAACATGTAGATTCAAAAATGAAGCAAATGCAACTTCTAGAAGTAAGTGTAGTCACTGAAATTTAAAATTAAGCGAATATGACACAGAATTCAAAGGTACTGCAGATGGGAGAGGCAAAGAGATGAAAGTATGAAAGAGAGGTTCAGAGACGTGGAAGGGGAACGGAGAGGACCCACCCACAGATGAGAGGAGAGAAGCCGGTTCTCAAAGAGAATGTGGCTGAAAATTCTCTGGAAGGGAGTAAGACGAATGCTCAGAGGGAAGAACCAGGAATTGCAAGCAGGATAAACAAAATAAATGTACACCCAAATGTTATGTGAGGGAAACCACCGAAAACCAAAGGCAAAGAGAAAAAGCATAAAAGCAACCAGACCAGAAAAGAGGAAACGTAACCTAGAAACCACTAACAGACCGACAAAGGCTTCTTATTGGCAACAGCAGAGAAAAGAAGGCAACGTAATCGCACCTTCAGAGAGCAGAGAGAAGATAAGTGTCAGCTCCGATTTCCCAGCGCAGTAAACCATCAGTAGAGAAGCTAAAATAAAGAAGTTTTAAGAAAAAATATGCAGACAATTTATAGCTGCATCCAGACTCTTGCTAAAAGAAGTTCTAAGGGATAATGTCATGAAATAAAAAAAGGAATCCTAAAGGAAGGCGTGAGATACAGGAAGCAATGGTGAATAATTGACAAACATACGAAAAATCCAAGTAAGCTTTCAGTCCAAAAAATAAGTAATGTCTATTGGAGAGGGGGCGCTGACAAATCTGATGGAATTAAACCGGTAAGTACAACGATGTGGCAGATTGAGGCGTGGGAGGAGTCAAGCTGTGGTCCTGAAACTTTGCTGCGCGTTTGAACCACTCAAGAAGCGTTTAAAAATCCTAGTGCCCAGGCTGCATTCCAGACCAATGAAATGAGACCGTCTGGGAGTGGGGCCCAGGAGACAATCTTTTGCCACTTCTCGGGTGATGCAATGTGCAGCCAGGTTTAAGAACCAGTGGTCTGAGCCGGCGCTGGTTCTCAATCTTGGCTGTCCTTGAAATCACCTGAAGGGCTTTTAAAGACACTGATGCCCACTGGGTCCCACCCCCAGAGATTTGGGCGGAGCGTGGCCGTGGATACCCTCACGAGAAGACACAAGCTTCACTTCCTATGGTAGATTTCTTCAGAAAAATAATGAGCCACAGGACAATCCAGACACGGGAGATAGATTGTGGGTTACTCCTTGACCGTTCAGATTTTGATCTATCACTTCCACAGCCCACGGTGCAAAAGCCTTCGAGTTGTTGCTGTGACACTGGGTTCTGTTTAATGTGACAGCCATCACGCAAGGGCTGCTGAGTGGTAATTTGGTCTGCCACCAACCAGGAAAATGATAAGGACTTGAAGAAAACAAGAAGAGCGGCTTTCAGCTGCTAGATGTAGCAAACACAATAATTATATGTTTTCCCTAAAAAACACTTTAATATACTTTCAATACACGTATATAAAGAGTACTCAAATGTTTTTCTCCTAATTTTTTTCCTTGTAAAATTGGTGTGTGGCACACTGTCTTCTGGCTCTAGAAAGACATGAAATTAGCATGGGGCCACTGCTCCCAAAAATAGTCTGGGAGGTGCCACCAAAGCCAGCGGGAGGTCAATGGATTTGTCAAACCAACACCAAAAACAGTGAGAACTCCCCAGAGCCACCAACTGTGCTTCACCTCAGTGCATGGTGGGGGACTGGGCAGTGGCGGTCCCGAGTCAAAGAGCACTGTGCCCCTCGCATGGAGAGAGGCAAGGAGGGAGTGCTGTGGGGGTCCCTCTAGTCTCCCCACATTGTCTTGAATAAACCGTAGCCCACTGGTCCCCACAGTAAGGCAGAAAGCCAGCTCTCAGCGCAAGGGCCGATGTAGAATACACACGGGGCTCCTGTAAATCAATGAGAGAAAGGCAGGCAGTCCAAGAGGACATGAGCAAAACACATGAGGGGCCAGACTCTGAAGGGGAAATGGGAATCAGAACAGAGGGCGCGATGCTCAACTTCTCCAGTCACACAATTAAAGCACCACATCCATGCGATGCGACATACACCATTAGATCACACAACGAGAAAATCAGAGAATACAAACGTTGCAGAGGATGCAGGTGGCAGAAGCCCCCGTGCACTGCTGGCTGGTGTGAACTTGTGTGTTTACTCAGGAGAGCAAGCTGGTAATACTCAGCACAAGTGTGAATAGCCCAGCGCTACCCACCATTCTGAGTATTAACCTGGTGAAGGTCAAGTGTGAACGAGACACAGAAACGAGCAGGTTCTTTCATCACGGTCTTATTGAAGGCGCTGGGAAGGCTGAGGCAACCTGTACCCTCCTCATGAGGGGAATGGACAAATAAGCATGGCGGCGTGGCCTCTGGAACCCTACGCAGCAATCCAGGGCGCCGGGCTAGAAATCTGGACAGCAACACGGACAAATCCTGAAAGACATACTGTTGGGTGAAAAAGGGACGACATACAATTAGACCTGTTGGACATTACCATTTATGGAAGCTGAAAACACACACGGAAAGCAACACTACCTAAAGTGCTTGCATTTCTAAACAAGTAAACCAAACCATGGACTGGGTGCCCCTGCGAGAGGGGAGGTGGCGGGGGCCGTCCAGGACGAAGGGAGAGCAAACGACACACGGCAGAGCCTGCGCAGAGCGGTGAGGAGAGGGGACCACAATCCGAGGACTGTGAGTGGCTTCATGCTCTGCAGCTGAGGTCAAATTTTAAAAATTAAATAAAACAGGGTGCTTTTTGTACAACTGTATGCCTGGTACAAATGCGCAAGTATGGCGAGCCTTTGCTTTGCCAGCCCATCGGAGTGGCCAGCTTTACAGAGGCTAGATTGTCACACGCTCTCAAGTCTGCTTCCGGGTCAAGCATTCCATTTCATCTGTCTGTTTTTGCATCAGAACCACGTTGTTTTAAGGTTGTGGCTCTGTGTGTGTGAGTTATAGAAATTCACCCCCGCCTATCTTTTCCAAAATACACCTCGCTGTTCCTGCTGTTTCATCCACGTCTCTTTCGTGATCAGTTTTTCATTTTGAAAAAAAAATCCTACTGGGCATTTTGAGTTACATTGAAATTAGTAAATTGGCTGGGGAAGAGTTGACATACTTTTTTAATAAACTTTTAACTTTAGGACGGTTTTAGATTTACAGAAAGATTGCGAAGATAGTACAGAAGCTCCCCACACCTCACCCCAGCTCCCGTTACTCACACATGACCTTCGTTCATCACAGCCACTGTACATTTGTCTCAATGAGTGAACCCATATTGATCCGTTATTGTTAACTGACGTCCGTACCTGATTCGAATTGCCTTAGTTTGTATTTAACGGTGTTTTTCTGTCCCAGGCTCCCACGTTCCATTTGGTTGTCGCACGTCCTCAGGCTCCTCTTGGCTGGGCGGTCTCTCAGGCCTTGTTTCCGATGACCTCGACTGTCTTCAGGAGCGCTGGCCAGTGATTTCACAGAACATCCCCCAGTTGAGATCTGTCTGAGGTTCTCCTCAGGCTTAGGCTGGGATTATGTGTTTTGAACGAAGACCAGAGAGGTAACGTGCCATTTTTATCACATGCTATCAGAGGAGCCTGCTGTCAACATGACATATCACTGTTGGTATTGACCTTGACCACCTGGCTGAGGTCGTGTCCGTCAGGGTTCTCCACTGTGAAGTTAGCCTTTTCCCCTCTTTTCCACTATGCTCGTTGGAAGGAGTCACATGCACAGCCCACGCTTAACGAGAATGGTGCTCCCCCTCCGTGAAGGCTGTGTGTCTACAGAGATTGTTCCGATATCTCTATGGGAGATTTGTCTATTCTCCTCCATGTATTCATTTAGCCAGTCATTTATTTATATTGGTACGGACTCATGGATATTTATTTTGTACTTTGGGTTATAATCCAATGCCACATTATTCATTTTGTTTTCAAAGGCGGGAACCTTTGGCCGTCGAGGGCTCCTTCAGTTGGTTCCTGTGTCCTTTTACAGCACTGCCATCGGTATCACGGCAGGTTTTCGGTTTTGAACACCTCCTTACTTCCTGGCACTGCGTGGTCTAGGCTCCTCTATCTCTCCTACCCCAAACCCACAATCAGCCATTTTTCCAATGAGTTCTGGTTCCTTTTATTGGAGAATTGTATTAGAAACCTCGATCTGCACTCTGGCTGTGCTTGTTGCTAATGAGATGTCATTGTTTCAGCTGACAGTCAGACCACTCAGCTGACAGAGCTGGGAAACGTGTGTATGTGTGTATACAAACCTGCGCACACACGCCTGTCCGTATTTCTGTATCTAACCATCTATATCTATATCAACTAAACACGAGTTCGCACTGATGTCTCCAGCTGTGAGCCATCACCAGGTGGTCATCCTGGTCCCCTCCCTCTGCTTCCCTGTAACCTCCCGCTCCAGCAGTGGGAAGACATCAGCTCCCACCACCCACAAGCCATGCACTTGACTGTGGAACCCCAGTACACACGTACGACAGCCTTAGAATCGTTAGCCTATATCCCCATGAGAAACGACTTTATCTCCCAGAGTGTAGTGCTTATGCGAAGTTTTTTGCCTTTATTTTTTCATTTTCCACTCACTTCCAAAGTTACTTAGGACGGTGCCTTTTTCTCCATACCCCTCAATGAGGTTGTTCATACATTTGTAATACAGTTAAATTGTTTTGTTAAATTCTGCATTCCACGTTGGGATCTCTCTATTTCCTAAGGGACTTTAAAATTTGAATATATGGGTCAGCCCTGTGGCCTAGTGGTTAAGTTCAGCATGCTCCACTTCAGCAGCCCACGTTCGGTTCCTGGGCACAGACCTATACCACTGGTCAGCAGCCATGCTGGGGCAGCGACCCACATGCAAAATAGAGGAAGATTGGCACAGATGTTAGTTCAGGGCAAATCTTCCTCAGAAAAAAAAAAATTAAATACATTAGGGTCATTCTTGTGCTATAAGGTTCTACGGGTTTTAACACATGTATCGTGTATCCACCATTATAGTATCACACAGAATCGTTTCACCAAACTAAAAATCTCTTGTGCTTTACCTATTCAACCAACCCCCAATCCTGATATTTTAACTGTCTCTACAGTTTGCCTTTTTTAGAATGTATGTAATTCAATCATACAGTGTGTGGCCCTTTCAGTTGGCAATATGCATTCAAGGTTCCTCCATGCCTTTTTGTGGCTTGATAGCTCCTTTTTTTCCTTTTAATCAGTAGACTTTATTTTTAAGAACAGTTTTAGGCTCACAGAAAAAGTGGACAGAAAGCACAGAGTTCCAAAATACCCACCTCCCGTACCCCTACATTTTCTCCCATTATTAACATCTTGCATTAGTGTGGTGCATTCACTATAATTGATGACTGGAGAGTGAGACATCACAATTAACAGGCCCATCATCTCCATTAGGGTTCACTCTTTGCATTGTACATTCTATGTATTTTAACAAGTGTATAATGTCCTGTACCCACCATTACAGTGTCCTAGAGAATGACTTCACTGCCCTAAAGATCCCCTGTGCTCTGCCACTCATGCCTTCTCCCCCCACCCCTGGAAACCACTTCTGTTTTCACCATCCCCATAGTTTTGCCTTTTCTAGAACGTCCTGTAGTTGGAATCACATAGCATGTAGCTTTCAGACTGGCATCTTGCACTTAGCAATGCGCATCTAAGCATTTAAGACATTCTTTCATGTCTTTTCATGGTTTGATAGCTGATTTCCTCTACTGCTGAATAACATACCATTGCACGGAGGTACCACAGCTTATCTGGTCATTCTCCAATTGAAGGCATCCCGTTTGTTTCCAAGATTGATCGATTAGGAATAAAGCTGCTGTAAACCTTCATGAACAAATTTCTATGTAGACATAAGTTTTCAGAGAAAACTTAGGCAGATACCTGGGAGTGGGAATGCTCAATCGTACAGTAACAGCTACGTTTAGCTCTGTCTCAATGGCCAAACTGTCTTCTGAAGTGGCTGTGCCATTTTGCATCCACAGAGGGTGAGAGTTCCTGTCACTCCACATTCTTGTCAGCATTTGGTATTGTCAGTGTTCCAGATGTTAGCCACTCTAATAGGCGTGACATGATATCTTGCTGTTTTAATCTACAATTCCCAAATGAAAAATGGCGTTAGTATCTTTTCATATGCTTAGTTGTCATGACATCTGAAAAGTATGTTAGGTGTTCTTATCCAGAAATAAAGCTCTCCATCTGTTTTTTCCATCAAAATACAAAAATAAATTTTATAACATTCTTAAATTTTATGGTAAATGTTATTTTCAAACATTTGAATATTCTCTGTTCCTGTCATAAATGGGGTCTCTTTGATGGTACTATCTAACTGGTTATTTGTGTTATATACAAAATCCATTCCATTGAGTCATTATCTTTATTTAAGCTGAAGCCTTTTAATTAATTCCAGTTTTTTAAAATATTTTTGGGAAACATACATATATAAACACATCACTGGAAAATAATTATAATTTTGTTTCTTCATGTGTAAAAATCATACCTCTCGTTTATGGTTCATATGGAACCATATTTATGGTTCGTATCCTGATATGGTTCATATTTATGGTTCATATGTAATTGAAGTAGCTAGAAACTGCAAGAAAATGTTAAATAAAAATGCTGAAAACCAATACTCACATTTTATTCTTAATTTCTATTAGACTTTAGTGTGATGGCTGCTGATCTGAGATTGAGTTTCTAAGACTAGATAAAAAAGAATCCTCCCGGGCCGGCCCGGTGGAGCAGCGGTTAAGTGCGCACGTTCCGCTTCAGCGGCCCAGGGTTCGCCGGTTCAGATCCCGGGTGCGGACATGGCACCGCGTGGCAAGCCATGCTGTGGTAGGCGTCCCACATGTAAAGTAGAGGAAGATGGGCACGGATGTTAGCTCAGGGCTAGTCTTCCTCAAAAAAAGAATCCTTCCAAATACACAATTTTTCTTAGGGAATTAAATACATTAGTCAATTAGGCATTGACAAAGAAGTGGTAGAAATCTTCATATGGAAAAATGTTCACAATATATTGTTAGTTCAAATGCAAGATCCAAAACACTGTATGGAGTGTGGTGTAACGTGTGAGCAGAAGCGACGTGCACACCCGGCGTACTGTGGGGCTGCACTGCACCAGCAACAGTCGGGGGTCAGCTGTGTTCCTCTCCTGCCTGGCCACACGATCCTCAGGGCTCCCTCCCCCACCGCTTGGCCACATCTGGTCACTTTCAGGAAGGAGAAAAGTCTCATCTTCAACTATGAAAAAATCCAGCCGTTCTGAATCAAAACTTGATCTCATGCACCGCTTAAGCCACTTCCTTCCCCACCCCCTTGGGCACGATGCCAGGCCCAGGACCTGCCATGGTCTGCTCCCACCCCCCTGCTCCATCGACCTCTCTGCCTTTCTGAACCTCCAGGGTAAGTGGAAAGGGGGCGAAGGCCTTTTCTTTTGCTGGTGCTGCTTGTGATTCCCTCCTGACTGTCGTAGGCAGCTCGCTGTGTGGTCTTCAGAGACACCCCCACGGGGACCTTGCCTTTGCATCATTCCCTGACATGGGCCATGCGCATCCTTCTTGCCTCACCCCTGCTCTCCGCTCCTGTCCTCTGGGGACACGCCCACAGTCTCTTTGTGGGGGGACATGTCTGCCCGGCAGGCAGTCTTCTGGGTGGGGTCCTTCTGAGGAGGCTCATGGCCATTTCTACTTCCTAGTGTCCACTGACATGGGAGACATCAAACATCCTTGCCCTGACAAGCTGCCCTGCAGCCTGCTTTCATGGTTCCCTGCCCCTGCCCACTCCTGGGAGCATCGTCAGCCAGCCTCCTGGGAGAGTCGGCCACCTCAGAACCATCTGACGCTTCAATTCAAGAGCAGTGCAAGTGTCCACAGCCAGGCTAGTGTCCAGCCACAGAGGAAGACCCCGTGTTGCCTGTTCACAACCCCCCAGTTTCTATAGTGACTCTCTGGGACCCCCGTATGCCTGGCCTGAAAGAGGCACGCGCCCTCCTCGGCTGTGGAGGGTGAGGGGACAAGGAATGCCACGCCCTCCACGTCTAAGCATTTTACTCTGCTTACCCACTAGCCCCCGGACGAGCTGAAGGAGATGGATGACAGTGATGGACCCATTTTGGCTGCTATTAAATCCTGTGTGGATGTATCTCGCACCAGTCTTTCAAATATGAGAGCACTTCTCTGGGACACCGAAAGTGTCATCACAATCCTGTAATCACATGGGCAAGACCATGGACGAAGATGACCTTTCTGAGCAGTGGAGCACAGGGGACTTATTTTATCCTCTATGTTTGTCTCTTACTTGGTGGTCTGCCATGATTGGGAAAGCCTCCCCTCACTGACGGCAGAGTCAGAGAACGAAACAGAAATCGCAGGACACTGAGAGGCGGAGGCAGGAGGGGTGGCATGCTGCTGCTCCCTCCGACAGGTCACACCGGGCCCCCGGCAGCTCACTCCACTCGGAAAGGGCAGGGAGAAGCAGCTTCGTCCTTTCCCACCTCCGCCTGTGCCCTCTCCGCCATGAAATCTCTGGCAGGGTTCACAGGCTTTCTGGTCCCCAACAGGGAAGAAACAGTCTGGTCCGGTCTGACACCAAAACTTCCGATTCCTGTCTGACTTAAACTCCTCTAGCGCTTGTCTCAGTCAGGCCTTTGGCAGGGAGGGAAGGCTGGTTACTCTCTCCTCGCTTCTCCTCCTCTCTGCACGCCAGATCCTGTATCCCCAGAGGTCCCCACGGCTGAGGAAGGCTGCAGGGCAGCGGGCGCCGGGCTCCCTGTGTCGCGTGCCCTCCGGCTGGCTGTCCCTTTCGGGGGAGCCCCTGAAGCTTCCTTGGACCTCCTCCCCAAGGGCCTCCACCCGCAGCTTCCCGCACGAGTGAGTCTGTCTGTCTCTCCGTCCTCCTCCTGCCTCTCCTCCCTCCTGGCCATCCACATGCCACTCAAACTGTCGGGCCACCTCCTTCTGCAGGTGGTCCTTTTGGGCAGAGTCTCTCTCCAGGTGACCCAGTCTGGCTTCTCCCTACGGAGCCCTCCTCTGGCCTGCAGGACACGGTGGTGGTGGGACAATGCTCAGTTCCGTGTCGCTGAGGGGTCCCATCTCGCTTCGGCTCTGGGCAGCCAGCCGGTCCTGCTTCTCTCCTGGAGACAGCTCCCGTGTGAGTCAGCTCAGACCTGTGTCCCCCACTTCCGGGAGGGGTGCTTGCCAGCCTCTCAGAGTCGGCCCCTGTGGCCCCTCACTTGGCGAGGGGAAGAGAGCAGCCGGTCCTGCAGCTCCCTCCCTCCCATCTCCCATCCCAAAGGCAATTCTGAACTCTCCCTTCTACGCCTTTGCAAGTCTAGCACGGATGTTGTATTTCTTAGGAATTAGAAATACAAAATGTTCCTTTTTATGTTTTCCCCCAGACAGTGGCCTGATGAAATTGCAAAGTTATTTTGCTCTCACCTAAAAGAAGTCTGAGGATAGGAACGCCGGGTCGGGGAGGCCAAGGTGGGGTCGCCAGGGCCGGGGTGCTGGAGCTGCCTACATAGGTCCTCACTCTGCCTCTCTTTTTTTTTTTTTTTTTTTGAGGAAGATTAGCCCTGTGCTAACTGCTGCCAATCCTCCTCTTTTCACTGAGGAAGACTAGCCCTGAGCTAACATCCGTGCCCATCTTCCTCTACTTTATATGTGGAACGCCTACCACAGCATGGCTTGACAAGCGGTGCCATGTCCGCACCCGGGACCCGAACCGGCGAAGCCCGGGCCACCGAAAAGCAGAACACATGAACTTAACCGCTGTGCTACCAGGCCAGCCCTCCGCCTCTCTTAAGCTCTGACTCACGTACTCATGTCCTCAGAATGGCTGCCAGAGCCCTAGCTTTGTATCTGTATTTCAAGCAGGAAAAGGAGAAAAAGGGGAGGCCAGCAGAATCAGCCTCCTTTCTCTCCCCTTGTGTTTTACTGTGTTGCATGAGCGCTGCACTGCAAGCACTGGGAAAGCTTTTTGAGCTGGTCACTTCCCTCCAGATGAAGCGGGGAGAAAGGAGAATGGACATCAGGAAGGGGTTCTGTGTCTGCCGCAGATAGCCTAGCACCTGGCCTAAGAGTGTCCTCCTGGCACCGTGGCCTGGGGCTGGGCCCTCAGCCAACATGGAGCTGTCAGAGAAAAGCCCATTTTCACAGGCTGTTTTAATTCTGTGCCAGATACATCCTGCACCCATCTCAGCCCCTCTCTCACAGGTGGGATTCTGCAAACACCGCAGCTTGAGCAACTCTGAGGGTGAGCAGGGGACAGCCAGGGTCTTTTCTAGAATCAAAGCCAGACATCACAAGCTCCCCCGGCAGCTGAGGGTGGGTGTCTTCAGGCCAAGGGCAGCCGTGTTGCGATGTTCTGTTCCTTTTTATGTTTTCTCTTGAGGCATAAAATAAGGACCCAAGCTAACATCTAATCAAAATGCTTTTTACCTTAGCTGGGATACCAATAAACAAAATCCCCCACAACTTTTTATAGAGGGAAAAGCAAGCAAAATGAGATAAAAGCTATTGAGATGTAGCATAATTATAAAATGAAAAAGTCAACTCGGTGCTCAAAGGAGCTTTGGTCTCTGCAGACCACATCTTCACCACAGGAAGCGGAGCCCCAGACGGCCCTGGGAAGGGTGCGCCCGCCCCGCGACCCCGCCTCCCGCTGGGAGGGTCGCTGCTGAGAAGGAAGAAGCGAGTCTCCAGGGACTCTCTCTCTGTCTCTCTCTTTTTTTTTCATTTTTTTAAAAAATACAGCTTTATTTTGATTTCTAGGCACATGTCTTTTATTTCCTAGAAATACAAACATTTTCTCAAAATAAATTTATTTGTTTGGGTATATGAATTCAATAAAGCTTTTTAAAAAATTTTAATGCTTTCACAAACTTTAATATCCTTTTTATATTCTCGTGGTAAGAGCACTTAACAGGAAATCTACCCTTTTCACAAATTTTTAAGAGCACGATACAGTGTTAACTCCAGGCACAGCGTCGCACAGCATATACCTAAGACCAAGGCCTTTCACGATATCTGTCTTTCTCCTTATTTTCTTGTAACAATAATGCATTCCTTGTGTATTTGCACATTTTTAAAAGAAGTCGGTTCATGAGAATCCTGTTATGAAGTGTCTGTGCTCTGAGGCAGCATGGGGCCCCACCAATCTCCTCTCTGGTGAAGGATGCAGCCCCGCCAGCAAGACGGAACCAGCCCAACAGCCGTGCCTGGGACTCAAGGCAATCAATAGTTTGGACAACAAAAGAT
This sequence comes from Equus przewalskii, assembly GCF_037783145.1. NCBI lineage: Eukaryota > Metazoa > Chordata > Mammalia > Perissodactyla > Equidae > Equus > Equus przewalskii. The sequence goes on from NC_091845.1 coordinate 1,371,654, forward strand.
GATAAATTCAAACTAAACAAGGAAAGAATAATTCCTGTAGCCCACCTCCGGGAGAGATTTCACTGGACGTTTGGGCAGTCGAGAATCTACCCAAAGCCTGAAAAAAAACCGCCTACACATCAAAACTTGAGGGCTGTCATTGAAGGCCATTTTTTCTTTCATATAACTCTATCATCTTCTTTCTTGGTTCTTGCTGTATTCCATCTTTCTGCTTTTTCTTGAGTCAGTTTTGATCATTTATGTTTTTTTAAATCAAATCTTCCAGTTTTCAAGGTTTCAAATCTATCAACATAGAGTTTAATGTGGTATGAGTTTCTAACACACGTGTTTCCTCTGTCTGTAGAAATAATGCCTTTCTCATTCCAATGTCTTAAAAAAATTTTTCTCCCATGGCTTAATTTCCTCTACTGCTAACGAGCTGCCGTCGACACGTTGGGACCTCCGTTGTATTGTTTGATCACAGGTCTCGTGGGGGTCTCTCCAGGAACTGAGTTACTTGTAGGGCACCTCCATCAGGGTTTCTTTGACCCCTTACATCTATCTGCCATTACAACTCAATATTTTTCCATAAATCTGCTTACTGTTTTTTAACTTAACTTTTTTTTAACTTATGCTCTGTTTCTACCCCAAGTGCATGTACTGCAATACAATCCGAAAACTAACCACCCCAAGGTAGTGCCAGCCCCGGCAGGTTAGGGCGGAGTCCCCCACAAGGCTGCAGGACCTCACACACCACATGCACTTCTGGCCAGTCGTCCGCAGTGCAGGGGAGTCCATGACCCCCTCAGGCTCGGTAATTGTTAGAACAACTCAATGACTCGTTGGAAGTGGTACACTTAGATCACAGCTTTACTGTAAAAGACAGATCAGGAACAGCCAAATGAAGAGACACAGGGGCAGGCAGAAAGGGAGGATGGGAGCTTCTGTGCCCTCTCCTCATGGAATTGAGTGCGTCACCCTCCGAGCACACCAGTGTGTTCACCAACCAGAAGCCCCAGCACGCCTGCGGCTTGCTGTGTCCAGAGTTTTGACCAGGGCTTCATTGCGTAGGCATGGCTGACTAAACCATTGGCTGCACAGTTGACTCCATCTCCAGGCCCCTTAGCCCGCCAGGGGCTGTGCAGCTGAAAGCTCCACCCTCTACCGTCTGCTTGCTCTTTCTGGTGACCAACGCCCACCCTAGAAGCTACCAGGGGCCACCATGAACCACCTTATTAGCATAAAAAGACACTCCTGTCACTCAGGAAATTGCAGGAATTTTTGAAGATCTGGGCGAGGAACTGGGATAAAGACCAAATATACTTATTGTACCACAGCTTAACTTCTCATCTGAAGCAACTCACTTATTCATCATTAACAAGTATTTATTGAGCACCTACTACATACCAGGAATGGTTCTAGGCAGTGGTATGTAACCAGTGAACAAAATCAACAAAAATCCTTGCTCTCATGGAGCTTGGGTTCTGATGTGGGCGAGACAGGCGAAAATCGAGAGATGCAAGTAAAGACATAGAGTACACTAAGTATGACAAAGGCAAAATAAAGCAGATACATCTTGGTAGAGAGATATTGAAATTTTAGAAAGTGTGGTTTAGAAAGACCGTGAAATCTTGAGATGATGACGTAGGGAGGTGAGAGGCAATATAACCACTTTGTATAAATGCCTATTTAAATCAAATTTAAATATGACAAAATTCAAAAAGTCATAACAATGAGTGATAAAATGAGACAACAATATGTAAGAGATCATGTTCTCTGATGGGGGTGATGAGGGCAGAAGAAGGAAGGATACAATTTTAGAGGAAAAACCACCTAAGAAATAACTTTATCAGTGATAGCTAGGATTTATAACTGCCCACTCACACCGATTTAAAAAATACTGTATCACTAAAACTCTCACAGGAAAAATAATTTTGTCACCATGAATCTGTAGGTCTCTAGGTTCTCCCCTCTTTCCACCCATCAGAAGGGAGGGAATTCTTCCTAAAATCAAGTTTTCTCAAACTGGGCAATGACATTCTTTTATTAATTTCTTTTAAATTTTGTTTTGTTTCACTTTGATTGGTTTGGCCAGAGGTGTGAAGTGTTTTTCTGATGTATTTAAATAACAAGGTCTTGCCCAACTAAATTTTGTCTGTGAGAAATCCACATTAAATATAAAGACATAGAAAGGAAAAAAGCAAAAGGATTAGAAATACTAATCAAAAGCTGGAGTAACTAGATTAACATAAGACAACATAGGCTTCAAAAAAAACGAAAAAGAAATATTATTAACAGAAAATGGGACATTCTGCAAGATAACAGAGTCAGTTCTCCAAGAAAACATTAAAATCCTAAATGTATGTGCACCGAACAATGGAGCTTGAAAACACGTGGGGCAGAAACTGGTAGGAGTGAAAGAAGAGACACACACATCTACTATTATACCTAGAGACTAAACATTCGGATCTTGGGTTTATTTCTCAATTCTTCTGGTTTTCTGTTCTTTTAATTCTGCTTCTAATGCAATTATTTCCTTCCTCTTACTTTCTTCAGCTGCCTTTCTTTAAAGACTTTTGAAATCAAATTTTTAGTTTAGGTTTTCCTCGTCTACTACTAAAAGTACTTGAGGCTTTGAATATTCCTCTGAGTGCAGCTTTAGTTGCCTCCATTTGTTTAAATATGTAGTGCTTTCATGGCTGTTACTCTCTAAACAAACTTTATTTAGTCTTCTTTTTTTTTGGCCAAAGACTTTTTTTTAGAAGGCTGCAGATACTAGTCAAAGGAAAAAAATTCAAGGTAATGATAGACATTAGAGAAGGTAAACATGTGAAGACACATCCACGTCCCTGAATGGAAGGCCTAACTAGTTCAAATATGCCAATTCTTCTTAAATTGTTGTAATATTTAATTCAAACTTGACAGAGTAGCTCCCAAGTTTATGTGGAAGAATACACGTAGAGGAACCATGAGGTTGGTTTTGTGTTCCCAGAAGCATTAAAAGGTATAATGAAAACCAATTATTGTCCCTCTTATACCATCCACATAGACAAGGGAATAAGAGCCATATAAATGGTTTCCACCACTTTTATCACTTTTCCTATAAACTTCTCACACTTTAATGTGTATCTACACCACCTGGGGGTATTATTAAAGTGAAGATTCTGAGATTCAGCATTTTAGCAACTCCTGGCTCATGCTCATTGCCTTGGTCCACACTTTGCACAGCAATAGGTCCATAGCGCTGGTTCTCAAGCTCATCTGGAGAGATTTAAAAAGTAGAAGATGTGGTTTTATATATACACACACACACACACACACACACACACACACACACACACACACATGGTGGAATACTACACAGCCACAAAAAAGACAAAATTATGCCATTTGCTATAACATGGATGGACCTTGAGCATATTATGCTTAGTGAGGTAAGTCAGACAGAGAAAGACAAACATTGTATGATTTCGCTCATATGTGGAAGATAAACACATAGATAAGGAGAACAGACGGTGGTTACCAGAGGGGAAGGGGGTGGGAGGAGGGGGAAAGGGGTGAAGGGGCACATGTGTGTGGTGATGGGTGGAAACTACACTTCTGGTGGTGAACACGATGCAGTCTGTAGAGAATCTGATATATAATAAAGTACACCTGAAATTTACACAATGTTATAAACCGATGTGACCTCAATAAAATAATTTTTTAAAAAACACATCCCGCAACTGGAAGGACATGCAGCTAGGATATACAACTGTGTACGGGGCGGGGCGGGGGGTGTTGGGGGAGATAAAGCAGGAAAAAAAAAAAAGATTGGCAACTGTTGTTAGCCCAGGTGCCAATCTTTAAAAAAAAAAAATACTGAAGCCAAGAGCCAGCCCAGAGAGTCTGACATCATGGTCGGGGTGTGGCCCAGCCTCGGGAATTTGAAAACCCTCCCGCGACTCTGCCAATAGCCGGCGGACAAGCACGGTGCAGGTGCCTCCTGGGGAACCGCACCTCTGCCGAATCCGCACCGCCACAGGGCACCCTCCTGGCCAGTTGTCGGGGGACCGTCTGTGGTTAGCAGCACCGGCTCCCTCTCCTGAGGCTTTTAGAGTTTTGCTTTTGAAAAACAGAAGAGAACAAAACTTAGATGTCAAAGTAGGAGCAGAAAGAACAGAGAAGGAGTGGGAATGATTGGTTTAAATCTCAAGAGACTGAATTTCCCTGGAAATGACGCCCTCAAAGTTACTGCCATCTGAAGAAGGGGGCGTAAGTGGAATTAAGTAGAGAAATAGATAAATGAAAAATGCTACCACTGTGTGTCTACCTGAACACGAGACTCAAAATATCACACCTGCTACAATTTGTCACTAGAGTGATCAAGACATGTCACACCTGTAATGTTAAGGAAAACTGTGCATTAAAAACTTTATACATAATGTAATTTCAAGATTATTTATAATACATATATGTAGAAAAAAAGGCTGCAAGGAGATGCTCCAAAATATTAGCGGTAGTGATGAGCTTATGAATGATTTTAATTCTGTTCTTTACATTTTTCTGCATGTTCAGGGATTTTTTCTATGTTATCTACCATGAATATATATTAATTGTGTGATCAGAAAATAATACCAGGGGCCAGCCCGGTGGCGCAATGGTTAAGTTCCACACGTTCTGCTTCAGTGGCCCAGGGTTCGCCGGTTCGGATCCCAGGTGCTGACCTATGCACCAAGTATCAAGCCATGCTGTGGCAGGCGTCCCAAAGTAGAGGAAGATGGGCACGCATGTTAGCTCAGGGCCAGTTTGCCTCAGCAAAAAGAGGAGGATTTGTGGCAGATGTTAGCTCAGGGCTAATCTTCCTCAAAAATAATTTTTTTTAATTTCAAAAAAAGAATACCAACTGAAAAACAAAACAAGCAGAAGAGATGAAGGAAGTGCCAGGGTGGCTGGGGCCCACCTCTGGAGTGAAGGGCTGGGACTCAGCTTTCATAGAGAGAGACTTTCCTAATAAAGCAGGTGGGAAGAAGGATGGAGTCAAGGAAAAATGATCACCATGACCTCAGTACCAATGTTGAGACTTGCTGGGAAAGGCAGTCACGCCCAGATTGCTTGACCCTTTCCCGGCGGTGTAAGATTGTGCCTCAGAACTGCAACGTTGCCTTCTACGGAGAGAAGGAGCCCTCACAGCCTGCGCTGGGCACAGCCCTTAGTTTGCAAGTGTCTTTCCCTGTTCCGGGCTTGACGTGTACTTCTTTGTTCTGCTTAAGCGCATGTATCTTATGGCCCCTAGCCAACCTCACTGCTGTATCTGTTCCCAATGTGGAGGGAGCTGGGTCCTTCACCTGCAGCACAAAAGGGGTGCACACAGACCATCACCCTGAGCTGGCTGTGGGGCAAGACCTGCTGGCCATGGGGGACTGATGCCCACTACCAAAGCTGGTCTTGCCCTGTCTCTCCTCTGAGTAAAGCGTTGTTCCATCCAGTGCCTGTGTGTCTTTGCTGGCAATCCTGACACCCACAAACCATGCCATGGGTTGACAGCCCAGGACCCCCGCTCCTGGTGGGAGGCAGAAAGTATGACTTGCTCAACAATACTAAGGGCTGCATCAGCACCTTCTCGGTGCCGAATGCAATGCAAAATGTCTAATCATCTTTGTGCCCTGATAAGGCTGCTCTCTCACTGATCCCCACCTCAACGCTGAGGAAATAGAGACCCTCAGGCTGAAGTAATCCGCCCAAGACCACACAGCTCGTAGTGCAGTCCCGAGAGGCACACTGCCATTGCTCTCACTTTAGATCCCCACCTGGAGAGAATCTTGGTCGGGCTGCCTCTCCTCCCCTCAAGTACAAGAGGAGACCCCCAGAGTCAGCTGGACAAACTCCCCCTTGTGCTGTCGCATCGTCCAGGTTTGGGCTGAGCTGTGTGTTAGGCAGCCTCTGGGCCAGGTGAAGCTGCGTACGATTTTGGTTAAATCAGTGCCCAACGCCTTGCCTTCCTCCTGCTCCCTGACGCCGTGACGCATCTCTTGAACTTTAGACATGGTGCTCTGGTGGAAGCATAAAGTTCAAACTTACCTGCTTTTTCATTTTTTTACTTTTCATTCATTCATTTATTTGTTCACCAATTTGTCAAACAACTAGTAAGTCTTATTTTGTGCTGGGCATCATGAAGCCTCACAGTCTAGACTAGTATCCAAGTAGTTAACCAGCCAGGAGTTAAAAATTGGACTTGTAGGTCAAAGTCAAGCGGCAGACCCCCCACATGCACCCCAAAAGTGTAGAGGTACTCAAATATTTACTTACGTTTTAAGAACCTAGCTAAGCTTTAAAGTAAAACCTCAAGCTTTCAGGTGACAGATGGAGAGACAACTCAGTGAAAGTGAGTAAAATTAAAACTGCACGGCCCACAGGGGCGAGGGCTCCAGGGCTGGGGGTTTAATGCCTGCCTAGGGTCCCGGACAGGGAGAGTCTCTGTCTGGGGCAGGATCAAGCGTGTGATCCCCGAGCCTGGAGCCTGTGCCACTCCATGAACAAAGATTATGCTTTGGCTTTAAAAGTCAACATGTTAGAGTCATCTTGTTGTACTTGCAAACACTTTTTATGTGGAAATGTGCATCTTCCTGTGTTCCTAGCAGGAAGGCACTTGACACTGTCTTATACATCTTGAGTTGGCTATGGTTGGCTGGGTTAGTGAGGGAAATAGTGGGTTAATTATCATCAAGGTAAATACATACTTTGCATGAATGCTTTCCTTGTGCAAACATTTTAACAAATGTAATTTTTCCTAATAAACATTTTTAATCTCAATGTGACAACTCAACACTTTTTGAAACTACTATGACAAAAGTTTCAATACTACAGGAAAATGGATCTTCTTAGCAAACAGATGTAGACAAAAACTCAAATTTCTGAAGGCAAGCCATAAAATAAGTATAGATTGAACCTAAATTTTATGGTAATTGGTGTGCAAATATTCCCCCGCGTTCCCCTAATCTGTCTAACAAGATGGAATGGCTAGCTTACCGCTTGTCTTCTCAAAGCATCTGTGTCAACAGATTCCCATTTTTTTCAAAGTTCTTCATTAACTGCTAGGCAAAGCCCACAGCTTCTGCTTCAGTTACATTTTCTAGCCAAGGCTGAATTAAAGAATACAGCTTCTACATTTCTGTTTGTGCAACTGGGACCTGAATATTGATATGCACTGGCTGTGGAAGCTCCCTGCACCTGCACCTGCTGGAGCTCTCCATGGTGCTGGCCAGGGCACAGGTTTCAGGCCCAAGCTGACCCTCCCTCCAGCCTCGATCTTATCGTTGACCCTCTTTATGACTCAAACACTGGCTTATTATTTATGGCCTTGACCCCAGCCCTGGCCTTTGCCTCTGGCTTGACCACCTCTCTGAAGTACATCGAGTGCCTTTGTGCCCCTCTGGATCTCTTTACCTCGTCCATCCCACCCCTGCCCACTCTTGCAGTCCCTCCTTGAAGTTCCCCAGAAGCTTCAGGCCTCTTGCATAGCAGGAGCACCATTTTCTTCCTTTTTCAGGCTGTCCCACTCTTCACGACTCATCAGAAGGTAGGTCCGTTCTCCCATATCCTGGACCAGAGCCACAGCCTGAGTTAATTTTGTCCTGTGTCATTTCTGAGCCTTGTGTCTAAGGCTCACTTCCCCAAAGAAACTGACTTCTTTGAAGACAGGGATCACATTGCCACCTTCTTGCATCCTCTTCTGCCCTGGGCACACAGCTGGGCACACAGGTGCTCTGGCTATGCACATTATTGGGCGATTAATGACCAATATCTAATGGCTAATTCTAACCAGGTATGTGGGGCTGAGCAGCTGCTGCCGTTGCCTCCTCTGCCTCCCTCCACCCTGCAGGGAGTCTCTATCTGTCTCGGGCATGGATCCTGTGCTGCCCGAGTGTGTAAATTAAGGAATAATAGAGCTGCAGAAGCATAAGCCCTCAATGATGGGGAATGTGTTTGTCTGCTAAGAAGCAATTTCAGCGAAAATTAACTCCATTTCAACAGATAGAGTGAGGCTTGGCATAAGCTGGCCAATCCCAAAGGACAATAAAATTACTTCGTCAAAGCTCTGCTTGCTTAAATTAACCAAGCGAGCACTCCAGGATCCTGGCTAGATACAGCGAGTAACTAGGTTTTAATGAACAAAAATAGCTTCTTGGATAAATAAGAAAAATAAACCACAGCCTACCTCTAGCACAAGTACACACAGTGCCCATCTCAAGGACAAACTTCTCCCAAGGATATGATGGCCATGAGCATCCTGCACAGCTGTCTACACTGTTGGCATTGGCTGTGTGTCCCCAAGACTTGTTCACAGCCAGTGATATCATGTCTACACTCTCTTTCCTAGCTTTTTCCTCAAGGACTATGTTCTTGGCCGTAGAGTTTTGGACGGCAAATCTTCTTTAGCTTTGTCCTCACAATGTGGACTGGCCACCTAGGGCCTGGGAAACTATGGATAATGACCGTTTCCTCTGTGACTGCCTTCTTGGCCAGCCATGTCCAGGACAATTGTCCCTCTTCATTTTATCTTCTACACTGTGTCCTTGGTCATCATGTGCTGGTCAACTGTGTTCTGAACAGCTGTTATACTGGTTGCACCATGTAGATCTATGACCTTGGCCACCCTTGGCTGGGCCACAGATAACTAGGTCTATCCTGATCTGGCCCTTATGACTGTGTCTTGACCACCAGACGTCTGAGACATGACTTGGAAAACTCTCTGTACTGACTAGAGGAAAATCCTTCGTAGTCTCCTCTCCAAGTTAAATTTTTTCCAGTTACTCTTCTGTTTCAGTCAGGGTTCTACCAGAGAAACAGAACCAGTATATATATGGAGAGAGAGAGAAGGAGACAGAGAGAGAAACAGATTTATTGCTAGGAATTGACCTACATGCTTGTGGGGGTCTGGCTAGGCAAATCTGAAATTGTAGGGCAGGCCATTAGGAAAGGCTGGAACCTTTCTTACGCCTCAGGAAAACCTCAGTTCTGTCCTTAAGGGCTCTCATCAGGGATAATCTCCTTTATTTAAAGTAACTGACTGTAGATGTTAACTACACCTACAAAATACCTCCACGGCAACACCTAGACGAGTGTGTGACTGAATAACTGGGGGCGAGACATGAGAGAGTGTGCCACAGTTGGCTTTCCCCTCAAATAGTAAAAGCGAGTGCTCTGTAGTTGTCCTTGCCATGGATGAGATAAGAATCTTTTTCTCAGGTCTTATCAGCAGTGGCACGAAGGAGGGACCTGGGAGTGTGGTGCACCCGCCTCCCTCCCCGACCAGCTGTGGAAGCACGCCATCTGCACATGATGCTGTGTAGCTGGTGTAGCTGTTGGGGCTGCACCCAGTGTCCAAGTCTGACTTTCCGTTAGTCAGCATTTTACTGCAGGCGTACCGTAGGCTGGGTCCTGCTCACCACTCTGGGGCCAATCCCAAAGGGACATGGCTGTGTCCTTCATGAAACCCCATCCCGCAGAGCCCGCCTCCCTAAAGGCATGGCTATGTTCCACCACAGAAGAATCTGAGTCTGATCTCAGCCCGCTCTGCCCTCTGAGTGTTCGTCCATTCGCCAGCAAGCCCCGCCGAGCAGTGACCGTGCCCAGGCCCTGTTCTAGCAGGGACCCAGTGGGGAACAAGGGAGACGAAGATGCCTGCCCTCAGCAAGCTTCTGTCCTCCCAGGGAGAGAATCTGCAAAATGATGAGACAGGTCTGGTGGTGGTGACACGGGGACAATCACAAGGCAGGATTAGAAGGACGAGCTACTTGGGGAATGTTTTCCATTTTCAGTGATCAGAGTACGTGTCCCATGAGAAGGAAATAGTCCAACTCCCAAGGGATGGAGGAAGGCGAGGGATGGAGCTCGCCCTCATGGGGGAGGGGGCGTTCCCTCAGAGCCCAGGGCAGGAGGATGTTTGGCACAGTCCAGGACCGGCAGGGGGTGGCTCAGGGTGAAGCCGGGAAGAGAGGGGGAAACGGGGGCGCCAAGGCCAAGAGGCTGCGGCACTGATCAGGTGTCTCCACGGCTGCACTCGGAGGCTCGGGTCTGCTCTGAGCCAGCTGGGAGCGCCAGAGCGCGGCCCCCTTTGGGACCCCAGCTCTCAGGCTCTCAGTCCCCAGGCATGGGGAGAGCTGGCTGCTGAGGACCCACAGCTGAGCCCTCTCCAGGAGCTGCCTCCGTCAAGGCTCAGCCTCCCCGGGCAACACAGGGGTGAAGTGGCTCAGCCCTCGCACCTCAGTGTGGCACTAGTCTGAAGCCCCTTCCAGCCGCAGAGCTCCGGTCTGGCAAGGCACTCCCCACCAGATGACCTGCAAGTCCATTTCTGCCTTGGGGTCTGGTTCCCAAGAGGAAGAGTTATGAGCAGAAGAGCCTGTCCCCTGACAGTTTGCACAGTCTTCCTTGTGCTACATCAGGGGGGCTCTTCCATGCTTGCTGGAGCCTCCTGCCACAGGGGTGTGGGGGCCCCTCTGCGACTGGGGCTCAGTGTTCCCCTCACTGCACCACCTCCACTCCACTCAGTGCACACTTCTGAGCTAGGACGTCGATGCCCCCTCCCCTGTGTGAAGACTGATGCTGTGTCCCCAGCCTGACTTGTTTCTGGGTGTTCATGCTGCATTCCCCACTCACGGAAGGATGATGAGAGGAGGATGTTTGGCACAGTCCAGGACCGGCAGGGGGTGGCTTACTGGGCTGCCCAAGAATTGATGTTTCTCCCCATAGGGTATCCATTTACAGGTGGATTCAAAGCGGGAAATGACTACTCCTCCAGTAAGGATTTACTACAGCCCCACCTCCACCATGACCATAACGTGCACCGTGCCCATTTCTCGGTGGGGAAGGTGCAGCCGTCAATGAAAAGACCACAGACAGTCCAGTTACAGACGAGCCTGCAGCCCCACACAGCCAGTCCTGTTAGCTGTTGTAACAGGCCGCCAACATGCTGCTCTGCACAGAGAACTCTGTCCTGCGGCATCCAGAGTATATAAGCAACACCTCACCTCAGTAAGAAAAGGACAGCTACCAAACAGGAAAGTGGCCAAAGGACATGAATTCACTGAAGAGGAAATACATAGGCCAACTGACAGAAGGAAAGATGCCAAACCCTACCCGTAATCAGGGAAATGCATATTAAATCAACCACGAGACAGCCTCTAATTCACCCATGTAATCAGCAAAAAGGGGCTTGATAATATCACGAGCTGTTGAGGTTGAAGGAAATGAGTTACTTTCGTGCCCTGTGAAAACACAGATGCCTCAGGACACAGCTTTCCACTTCCGGGTGTGGGTGTGGACCCTGGAGAAGCCCTGGCCAGTGTGTGAGAAGGCGCTTCCAGGATGCCCCTCGCCAATGGTGGCACAACCATACGTCCACCAGTGCCGGGGAATAGCTAAGATCTCCCATAATCATGTAGTAGAATATTGTGCAACGGCTTAAAAACTCAACCTAGGGGCCAGCCCGGTGGTGCAGTGGTTAAGTTCACACATTCCACTTCGATGGCCCGGGGTTCGGTGGATCGGATCGCAGGTGAGGACCTACACACCACTTGTCAAGCCATGCTGAGGCAGGCGTCCCACATATAAAGTAGAGGAAGATGGGCACAGATGTTAGCTCAGGGCCAGTCTCCCTCCGCCAAAAGAGGAGGATTGACAACAGATGTTAGCTCAGGGCTAATCTTCCTCAAAAAAATTTAAAAAAAAAAAAAACTCAACCTAGATCTACATGGATCAGCGCAGAAAAGCATTTTTAACCATCTAGGGGGAAACTCATCGATTTCACAGGAGTAGCTTGGGGTGTGCACGAGGGTTAAAGCCTGGCTACAGGGCACTTTGGGTTTATCTGGAAGCTTTTTATTGTTTTTAAAAGAGAGTGTACTGGTATATTTCTTGTGTAACTAGAAAATGATGCTGGGACTCTGTCTTGGGGAAGGGGCGTTTCTTCCAATCCGTCCTTGTCCCTGCACTCGACCAGCGGGCTCTTCTGTGTCCGCCACGCTCCCCTGGACAGTCCTTTCACGGCCCCAGTGACTCCCATTTTTACAGGACTCCCAGGCTCCTCTCGTCCACATCCTTTTTTGCCCTGCCGACACCCCCACAGACCAACCCGTAAAAGTCACAGGGCAAAGGTGTGGCTCCAGGCTGGAGGGAAGGAAGCAGCCTTTGGTTTCAGCTGACGCTTAGCACACTGTCCTCCCAGCCCACGTGGTTGATCTGGGTTCGTCGCCACAGCTGGGCACACCTGTGGGTCTAGAACGCAGCCCGTGACAGCTGCTTTGGCTTCCACCTCTGCAATCTCCTTGCATCCTGCCTGTCCACAGCGCCACAACTTTCTGATGCTGACCTACGGAGGCTACAGACCACTGAGGAACACCCACCGGGACACTCGCAGGTGGGAGGGGGCAAGAAATTAAAGAATTACACAGACCTCACACAGGGTCTTTGCAGCAGGTGCTTGCGGGGCCTCCATTCTGCTCGTCCCACACACACACACACAGACCCTCCCAAGCTGAAGGGCAGAGACGTCTCCAGAGCCAAGGAGGGACCCTTCTGTGATGGAGGTCCTCTATGCCATGGCCATGTGGCCCCACATTCCTCCGCCACACTGCACCCCATCTCCTGCTCCTGCCATGCCTGGTGCACCACACCCCAGGCCGGACCGCAGCCCTCCACTGGGGGCGGGGGGCTGGACATGCAGTACTGGAGGGCTGCCTGGGAGCGTTGCTGTGGCCGGCTGCTGCTCTGGAAGGACCTGGACTGAACTGCAGCTGGGGGAACCTCCCAACCAGCCCTGGAGTTCACCCTGGGCTGTCGGCAGCAGCCACCAGAGAAGCCCAAACCGAAGGGCCAGGGAGGGCGGCCATGCTGCCTCTTAAGAATCCATCCTAGCTGGACCACCCGCCTGGTTTTTGAGCTCCAGCTCACCCCTCCCTCTTTGCCTCTGCTCCCCCTCCCTCATCCCATTGACTAAAGCATCTGAGATCACTCAGGCTCCATTCTCTGCCGCCCACACGCCAGTCCCTAGCCCATGCCCCGTCCAGAAGAGCCATGGAACTTGGATGGGAGTGTGAAAGTGCAGCCCGGCAAGGGAACACCAAGTGCTACCCCTCAGCCTCTCTGGACACGAGCTCCGACAGCCACTCCACGGCTAGGCCTGACCCTGCAGTCAGACCTGAGGGATGGGCAGGATCTCTCTACACTGGCCAGGAAGGGCGGACGCCCTGCCTGCCTGGTCTCTGCCTCCCGTCCTCCAGGAGCCCTGGGCTGGTACACGTGAGAGCACTGGGGCCTCGCTAGCATTCCCATGGCCTAGGAGGCAGTGCTGGACGTGAGAGCCCTGAGCCTTGTGCCTGGAGCCAAGACTTGTGTTCAAATCCCAGCTCCACTGCTTAGCTGTGTGACCTTTAGCAACTGTCTTTACCTCTCTGAACCTTATAGGATTACTATGAATGGAAAGTGCCCAATGAATATTTTCTACCTCAAAGTATAACCATAAAAGTCTCTATTTGCCATGAATGATTTTTTTTTTTAAACCAAGGTTCCATGACTTCCAAAAGTTTGGGAATCCCTGGTGTAATCCAATAGTGTCTTTTTATAAGTTCCTGGCCTCCTAACTGTTCCAAACATGAATTGCAGAAAGGAAAGGTGAGGAGAGAAATAGCCCAGGGGAAAAAGAACTCTGCAGCGTTAGGGCAAACTGCTGGGTGACAGCTTCTCAGTGAAGCCAGGGGGTTGTTAATTGCCTTCTCTTTGCCCCCAGGCGTGTGCTCCTCTCTATTCTCTGGTTTGGGATCAATGTGAGGGATGGCGACCAGGATTAAGGAAGGCAGACTTTGATTAGGGCATCAGACAGGTAAAAAGGTATTGAGCTGGCCCCTGTGACTTGTCACTAGGTACAATTAGTTGGTACAATTCTCTGTGTGTGTGTTCTTTATCCCTCTCCGTCTGTTTCTCTTTCCCCTCTCTCCTTCTTTCCGTTGGCCCCCACTTTATCCCGTTTAATAAAGTGTGTGCGTACTTGTGACCCCCTGGAGGAGTCCAGTCTGCAAGGAGTAACCAAAGTCCATAGTGGTGAACTCTGTCTGGGGAATTTGTTCACCCAGACTGTATTTACTGAAGACCTACTACGTGCCAGGCGAAACTTGCAGGTGGTGGAGACAGAGCAGAGCACAAAACAGATGATGAACCACCCTCGCGGTGCGGGTGTTCCCTTGCACCCAAACAGGCGACCGACAAACAGATGGTAAACATTTCCCGTCCATTGGAGATGAGCACTACGGAGACTCAGACGAGCGAGAGGACGGGGAGTGAAGGGGAGACAACCGTAGAGCAGGCAGTCAGGAAGCCCACACGGGCTCCGTCAGGAGGCTTTTCTCAGGCACCTCAGCATGGCCAGCCCTGGGCTGGAGAGAAGAGATGTGGCCCCTGCTCTCCGCCCTCGCTGGGAAGCCAGGCTGCCATCCTTGAGAGTGGGGGCGCCCGTCAGGCTGTGGGGGTTGGGTGTGGCGTCACGGGAGACGCAGGAGAGGAAGAGAAAAGTCTGCAGAGCATCCTCCCGGTGGGAGATGAGGGTCACGCTGACAGGACAGGGCAGTTGGAAAGAGGGGCCCCGGGGAGAGACTGAGCTGGGGCTGGTGGGGTCTGCGGCTGTGGGCCCAGCGCCGGGGGGAGGGGGCGCCCAGACTCTGGCCCAGACCTGTGTGGTTTTGCTCAAGTCTGTGAGAACACAGGATTGAACGAAGCAATGATTACTGACAAACATCGTAAATTAACACATTACGCACATCAGTGTACCTGAGGGCTGCATTTCTTTAAATCTTGTTCTAAATAGTGACAATTCCCAACTTGGATACAGGCCAAGCCTTGTGTCAGGCGCCCCACGCGCACAATCTCTTTACTCCTCTTACAGCACCAAAGGAGCAATGTGATCATTGCCCCCGTTCCACAGAGAAAGGATTTGAGACTTGTGGAGACGACACAGCTTGCCCGTGTCCGTCCCTTAATTACACAACAGCCTGTTTAACGCTTGCAGACGCGGCCAGGAAGCACGGACCCAGAACTCATGCCCAGGTGCGCCTGACTCGGCAACTCCGGCCTGGCCCGGCCCTCGGCGCCCCGCTGCTCCCTTTCCTTTTACTACAGTGAAGCTGATGCTGAGCTACACCCACGAGTCCTGCTGCATTTCACAACAAGCAAGAACACACGAAAACCGTCCCATCACATGGAGCCACAGGGCCACAGGCACAGGGATGGTGGCAGGTGGTCTCTGCTGTGATGACACGTCACCTTCGCCGGCTGGTGCTGGCAAGGAGCCTGCTGCCTGCGGGAGGCCCACCTCTGAGATGCCCAAGCCGGCGCTCCTCCTGAGGGGCTCAGGGTAGGGTGGCCAGCTCAGGAGGAGGCACAGAGGCCGCCAGGCTGAAACTCGGGGAAAGACGGTAAAATAAAGCAGGCTCACTGGATCTCCTGCCCCGAGACCTAGTAAAACAAATGAAAAATAGTAAAGCAAAGGGGAAAAAACTGTTTTTAAAGAAACAGTTAAAAATCCATGAGCAGTAACCTACAAGGAAATAGAAAAACTTTGTGCTGTAAAACCACTTTTAAAAATGGTGACCAGGAAACTAAATGTTCAGGTCTGGGCATCCTGGCCTCGCCCCGTGCTGGGGAAGCATCAGAGGCAGGAGGCCCCTGCAGGGGGACAGGGAATGCGGGGTGCCGAGGCCCCCAGGCTGTGCTGTGTGCCGGAAGGAGCCAGAGCCCTGGACTCCTGGGGCCACAGTCAGGGCTGGAATCCCAGGAGAGAACAGGTTCCAGGCCTCCCCCACCAACTGAGTTTCCCACAGCCAGCCTCATGCCCCAGGCTGCAGGAGAGAGGAGAGAAGACGACACTGGCCTTCTCACAGAGAACGGGACAGAGATGAGGCCGACAGCCACAGACAGTGGCCCAGGGTGCTGGCACCTGCTCCCTGAGTGTACTACCGCCCACTCTCTCTGTGTGTATTAGTTGGGCTGCTTTTTGGGTGCAAGTAGCAGAAAACCCAACTAAAAGTCGCTTATATAAAAGGCTCTGTCCTACCCAAGAAGAAGCCCTAGGACCCAGAGCCTTCGGTCTTTCTGCTTTGTCATTCTCAGCAAATTTCTCTCAGGCTAATGTTCTTCATGAGCCTAAGATGGCTGCCAAAATTCCAGGCATCACACATGCAACCTCACATCTCAATGGCCAGAATCAGGCCAGCTGCTTCTTCCTAAGCCAATCACTGGCTAGGTAAATGGAATTTCTGTGATTGGCTTAGACTAATTAAGACCCACCCCTCCCCAGGGCTTCATGGAGGAGAGTGGACACCTACAGATCTGGGGCTCTAACAACACTGAGCAAAACCCAGGTGGGGAGGGGCTTGCTCCGGGGGAGGCAGCTGGTGACTGGAAGAGATGGCTTTGGGTGAGTGACCAACAGGTTCACTCCATCCTGGTTAGATCAGCCATAGCAGTACCTCTGTCTAAGCACCCAGAGGGGTCCTGATGAACCCAGGCCTGAGCGAAGGGGGCACAACAGCAGCGGAGTATGGCCGAGTCTAGATCTGGGCGTGTGATGGGCAATGCTCCTCCCTAATTATCAAGATTCTGACTGAGGGATTGGGCTGGGCAAGAGACAGGCAGCATGCCAGGACCACAGCCAGCGTCCAGAGATCCAGAGAAAATGGATGGTTCCCCAGATTCAAGCCTTAGGCCCACCCACTCCCAGGCTGTGGCGGGGGAACGACAGAGATGCCTTCGTTGGCCCCCGGATCTCAGTCATGGATGCAGCCAGAGGTCCTGGAAACAAGGAGCCACATCCAGACCCTCCAGCCAGGCTGTGTCCACACGCAGGAGTGCGGTGGCAGAGAAGGGGCCGGTCAGGAAGCCCTGAGGACCAGTGGTGGTGGGCTGGTTAGTGCCTTGGGAGTGGTCCCTGGGTGCCACCTGTCCCCTGGCTTTCGAAGAGGCAGCTGCTGGCCTGTGGTCACCACGCCCTCTGGACTTTGGCACCCTGCCAAGCCCTCCTCCCATCCTGCCTTTCACTCTGGTTTCAGACTTTCTTGGACTTATGTTTCCTCAAACACTAGCTAATTTTAATTTATACCTGAATTTTCTTTTATTTTTCTATTTCTTTTATTTGTATTTAGCGTATACCTAACAGAAAACTTTATATCGCTTCATAAACGGAAAGGAGCCTCAATTTCCATAATATGAGAACAAGAAAACACAATGAAGTCAAAATAATGTTATTAAGCCCTAATTTGATAGCGCTGCCTGGCAAGACTCTCAGCCTGAGGCCCACTCCCTCTTTGTTAGAAGAAGAGAGATTAGCAAGTATTATAAAGGTGTTAAAACACTCTAGCACCAAATCAAGGCATTCTGCTTGAAGCCATTAGAAGACCTGAAAGATAATTTGTAGGGAAATACCTTGCTCACTGTGGAATTTGGAAGCATTCCATGCTGGGCCCACGGCTCTCCTCACGTGTCTCTTGGGTGCCGCCACACGTTGGGGGACACCAGTGACGTGGAGAGCCTCGTCGCAGCGTCAGAGGGGCTGTGCTCAGCTGACGAGCTGCAGACTGGGGCAGGTCATATGGCCTCAGTTTCCTCACCTGTCACAGAAGGTCCACGGTCTCCATCAGAGTGGAGGGAGGGTGCGGGGAGATGCCGTGTGGAAGGGCCCCTTCAGGGGAGGTGTGGCTGAGAGAGCCCCCAGCGTCCCCCCACCTGACCCCGTCCAGCCCAGCACGCGCTCTGCAGCTGCACGGCAGGCAGCCCCGACGTGCCCACCCAGCCACGGCAGGCGAGGACCAGCCAGAAACCGATTGGAGGGGTCAAAAGTGACAACCCCTGAAGAGCCGGTGTAACTGCCGGTACCAGACACTGCCGGTGCCCCTCCGCGGGGCGTGGGTGACCTCCCTGGAGAGCGGGACAGCACTGTGCCTGAGCGCCTACACTGCCCCGCCTCTTGGAGCCACATGATGCTGGGCGTCTACACACCCCACAGCTCACCAGTCAGAGACCCTCATGTCAGATGCTGGTGGGTACAGACAACAGCGCACACCCAGGGTCAGATTTGGTGGAACTCGCCCGGCCTCGGAGGGCCCAGCTACGCCCAGGGGAATCGGAAGCTCCATTCTCCAGCCCCGGTCAAGTTCCCCACCTCCATGATGGGGAAGCAGGACCCACTGCGAGGAAGGGGACCACGAGAAAGGCAAGCCCAGCAGGCGAGACCGGGCAGCCACCGCTGCCCAAACCGCGGGCCCCAACCCCTCGGTGCGTCATGAAACCAACGAGCCAGTTGCAGCAGAAGGAAGGGACTCTGGGACGGCGACAACAGCAGCCACCCCTCGAAGGCGAGAGGACGACACCCCGCATGAGTGGGCCGGCCAGGGACCCTGTGACTCCTGACCAGAGGAGGAAGGCGGCAGAGAGGAAACCAGGGACGAAGAAAGGCCGCAGCTTGGAACGCGGGCTTCTCTGCCGCCCAGGCCTGCCCACGGCACACACCTCCCATTCTCCATCCTCACACAGGGGCGTCCTGGGCACGTGGTGGACTGTCCTCCCTGTTGTTGGCACCTCTCATGTCCCTCTTGTCTTTTTCACGAATGCCCCCCGCACACACACATATACATGCGCAAGTGCGGCACACACGCAACATACATATATATCCTGAGTCTGGATGTAAATTTTTTTTCTGTGGGTCACAAGAAGGGAAAAGCCTGGCTCCACACCACTCTCACTAGAAGCACGTGAAAGAGCAAGATGAGCGCCGATTTCAGATCTCCACGGCAGGGGCCCTCTCCTCTCTGACTCCATCTGCGAAATGGGTAAAATGCAGCTGCCCTCAACCCCGGTTAGTGTGGAGTGAGGACAACACAGGTACTGACCAAGGTGACTTGAGACAGTGAAGCTCTGTACACACGCACGGTATTAGATGGTTAATATTAGTCCTGGCCAAGAACCCGTCTTAAGCCACGGTCCAGAAAACCAAAATCACATTCTTCGACTGCATCTACTTAGCCAGCTGTTCAACCTCCATATGTTCCTTCCTCTCCCCGAGCCTTAGCCGCCAGCTGGAACACGAGATGAAAACACCATCTGGGCCCTGAGTCCTTCGGTTCCCTGCCCAGCACATCTCGAGGCCCAAGGAGGAATTCCCCCTTCTTCTGGCACTCTCGTCTCCCCCCCGCTGACGGTGTTGGTGAGGGCTGAGGTCGGGCGGGCGCTCCGCCATGTTGTGGGCGGTCCTCCCGCGTCGGAAGGCCGCGGGGCCCTGGTCCTGCCCCGCAGTCCGGCTGCTGCAGGGCTGCCCTGCTGACTCCTCAGCTCTGCGGCTGCTTCGCAGCGTCAGTCACATGAGTCCTGCCCTCCTTCTGCTATAAAATGTGCCTCCCACCCGGGAGACTACACTGGTGGAAGCCCCACAGATGGCAAAGAAGCAATGGCCTCTGGCCCTGACCAGCAGCAGCTTGAGGTTTTCACAGGCCCTTCTGCTTATAGGTTGCAAGATGTGGCAGATGGACACAAACCTGGTCCCAGTTCCCCATGCCTCTCTGGATCCACGCCTTTGCAAGGTGGCTTTGTACTTTTTCCATCAAGATGTGAAGCCCATTTCCCCTCCCCTTCTGGGCTAGCCTGTGACTTGTTTTGGCTAATAGAATGGAGTGAAATTGACATTGTGCCAGATCTGAGCTTGGGCCTCAAGAAGTCTTGCAGCTTCCACTTGATCTTGTGGAACACTTAACACCTGCTGCATGAACAAGCTTGGGCTGACCTGCTGGAGGACCCTGAAGAGAGGTCCTATGCATCCTAGACCAGCCTCCAGCCAGCCAGCCATGCAACATGTGAGAGACCCCCACCTAGGTCAACAGAGCTGCCCAGTTGACCCTCACTAGCCCCAGATGCATGCGTGAGCCCACCCAGGTCATCAGAATTGCCCAGCCAACCCAGAGGCTTGTAAGAAATAATGTTTGTTGTTTCAGGCCACCAGGTATGGTATGATTTGTCACCCAGCCATAGTTCACTGATACATGAGAGTATGCCCACCTCCCTTAGAGGAGCCAGGGGAGGTGGCAGGGACTCTGTTAGGTTGCTCCAATGATGTGCTCTTCTCCTCGCAAGCAGACGGTCTGGACACAGACTGAGATCCCTGGGCTGAGGCTGGGTGACAGGAAGTGAAGAGGAAGCGTACCTGGCACCACAGCAAGTAGGTTGGCACCACTCATTAGACGGCCCTGTCCCTACTCAGCCCTCTCCCCACCCCACTTATCCTGCTTCTCTCCATTCTGGGTGCCCCCCCACTTCCTGGTCTCCCAGAGAAGCCTCAACAGTCTTCTGCTTCATTCTGCTGAGCAATGTGTCTGTCTCTCCCCCGCCAACCAGGCACAACCAGCGTACACTTTCACACAAAGCCACACCTGGGTCACCAGCCAGTCCCGCAGTTCCCAAGGGCTGGGGCCGTCCCCTGGATGACCTGATTGCTTGCACAATTTGGGAGACCCTCTTTCAGGAAGGGCAATCAGGTTCCCATGGGAGTGCCCTGTGGGCCCTACTGGGTCTCAGAAAGGCCGAGCACATCTGTCTCTCACAGGGCAGCAGCCACGCCGAGACATGGAGGGAGCAAGAACAAGTGAGTGTTTCTCATGGACCAGATGTGGGCCTCAGGGGAGAGAGAAACAGCCAGAAGCTGTTTTCAGTCCTGCCCAGTAGGAGCCAGAGGGCCTGTCCTGAGAGAATGGCCCCCAAGGGATGGCCTGCAAAGAAGCATCTCAGGCTCCTCGGGAAGGAGCCGCCTTTCAGCGCCGGCCAGCCCAGGCAGGCAACGATGACGTCTCACTGCAGCGCCTGTCACCCTGCGTCTCCTCCACCCCAAATGGGGGAAGAAGAGAGAAACATCACCCAAAGGAGGACTCTGCTGTCCCTTCACCACAGACGGCCCCGTGCGGAGGGGAAAGGTTTTATTATTACCTGGGCCTGGGCACTCTTGCTGAAATGTGAGGTAAAGCTGTCATGGGACACTTTTTAAACCACCTGAGGACCCTCAGTGAAGGCGTGGCACAAGCACACACTTTCATGATCACACCCTTTGAATTGCACTGGCTCAACGTCCCAAAGACACTGAGACAATTTTTAAACATGTTGTGTTAAATGGAACATTATTCAGCCATGAGAAAGAAGGAAATCCTGTTGTTTGTGACAGCTTGGACGGACCCTGAAGGCATTGCGCTAAGTGAGATGAGTCAGACAGGGAGAGACAAATACTGGATGATCTCACTTATATATGGAATCTAGAAAACTCAAACACAGAGAAACAGGGCAGAGGGGCCTACCGGGGGCTGGGGTAAATGGGGAAATGTTGGCCAAAGGGTGCAAACTTCCAGCTATAAGACGAAAAAATTGTGGGGAGCTAAGGTACGGCATGGTGATGATAGCTAATAACGCTGTATTACATACTTGAAGGTTGCTAAGAGAGTGGCTCCTGACTGTTCTCACCACAAAAGGAAATGGTCATTATGCATTTTATTAAACAAAAGGAACCAGTATGAAAAGCTCTTGGAAATTAAAAATATGATAGCAGAAATGACAACATTAGAAGAGTTTGGAGGATACAGTTGAGGAAAGCCATTAAGAAGAGCAGAGAGAGAAAAAGGATCAGAAATTTAGAGGACCAATTTGGGAGACCTAACATCTGAATGATGGGAGTTCCAGAAGAGAACAGAGAGGAGAGAGGAGAAGAATTACCAATGGGAAAACAACCCACAGAAGGTCCCAGAATGGAGGGTCTGGAGATGCTAGATTGGAAAGACCCACAAACCGGAGGGATATGGACCCTCGTCAAGACACGATGTGAAACCTGAGAGCACTGAAGACAAAGAGAAGGCCCCAAAAGCTTCTGGAGAGGGAGAGTACAGCGAAACAAGACAAATATAAAAAGCACACAAAGTGTCAAGCATCTTGTTGGCACTGACTGCCCACAGCGGCTCTGGAAGCTGGAAGCCAGGGGAATGTCGTCGTCAACATTTCCAGGAAACTCATTTCCCACCTGGAATTCTCTCTCAGCAGAGTCAGAGGGAGGGAGAATAACATGCCCCAAAAACGGGGTGAAAGGAGTGCTGACGGGAGGGTTCAGAGGCCACGGTGGGCCCCCAGACTTCTGGGACAATGGGTTAGGGGGGCATGGTAGAAATGCTGGGGACTCAAAGATTCTGAGAGGAGAAGGGCTCAGCTGAGGACCATTGGACATGGGTCCGTGACAGTGCAGAGAAAATTAGCAGACTGGATGATGACTAGATTATAGAAAATTAACAGACTACAGGATTACTAGATTATAGAAAATTGATAGATGGGGATTACTAGATTATAGAAATTTAACAGACTAAATGATGACTAGATTATAGAAAATTAACAGACTAGATGATGACTAGATTATAGAAAATTAGCAGACTAGATGATGACTAGATTATAGAAAATTAACAGACTAGATGATGACTAGATTATAGAAAATCACTAGACTAGATGGTGACTAGATTATAGAAAATCTCTAGACTAGATGGTGACTAGATTATAGAAAATTAACAGACTAGATGATGACTAGATTATAGAAAATTAACAGACTAGATGATGACTAGATTATAGAAAATCACTAGACTAGATGATGACTAGATTATTGAAAATTAAGCCGACAGTTATTAATGCCAGGGAATAGAAAAGTTGTGCAGGAAATGAAGAAGACCACAGGTTACAGTTTAGCCCTGTGGAAAGTCTCAGTGTGGCACTAACCCCACTGCAAGGACAAGGATGGGATGTGCATGTCCGCACGACAAGGGGAGGGGACACGGTCTGTGTGCAAGAGCGCTAAACCCTCACCGCCACAGCGGGTGTCAACACACACTGCCCGGAACAGAACCTAAAATCAAAGGTAACGATATCAGCATGTCCTACAGAGGCGAGGAGACAAATTCCAAAGGGTCAGCGACAAGGGCTGGAAGCACCTTCCCGGGGAAGCAGGCAGTGAGGAGCGGCGGGGGGACCACTGCCTCTCAGGCAAAATGACCGGTGACACTAAACTCTGTGCACTCCGAATTTTGATTCAAAAAATTAAAGGAATGGGGCCGGCCCCGTGGCTGAGTGGTTAAGTTCGTGCACTCTGCCTTTGGCAGCCCTGGGTTTCGCCAGTTCGGATCCTGGGCGCAGACATGGCACCGCTCATCAGGCCACGTTGAGGCGGTGTCCCACATGCCACAACTAGGAGGACCCACAACTAAAATATACAACTATGTACTGGGGGGATTGGAGGAGAAAAAGCAGAGGGGGAAATAAAGAAGATTGGCAACAGTTGTTAAAAAAAAAAGTTAAAGGTAAATTTTTAAAAATAAATCAATGTCCAGTCAAATTACTGTTCATATGTGTGAGAGCAACAGAAAGTTCATCCCAGATGCATAAGTCACAACATTCCTGAAAACTTGGCTGATAAAGATACTCCAGCTAGTCAAGGCGCTGGGATGGGACGGTTAAGTTGGAAAAGAAGGGACTTTAAGTAGTGACAATTGTTCTGGAACAAGAAGAGGCATAATGATAAAATAAATAAACAGATTAAAAGTGAAAACTGGGGGGGCTGGACCGTGGCCGAATCGTTAAGTGCATGCGCTCCGCTTCAGTGGCCCAGCGTTTCTCCAGCTTGGATCCTGGGCACTGACATGACACCACTTATCAGGCCACGCTGAGGTGGTGTCCCACATGCCACAACTAGAAGGACCCACAACTAGAATCTACAACTATGTACTGGGGGCTTTGGGGAGAAGAAAAAAAAAAGAAGATTGACAACAGATGTTAGCGCAGGTGCCAATCTTTAAAAAAAAAGTGAAAATTGGATCTAAAATCTTGGATTATACCTGTGAAAACTGTGGGGAGGAAGCAGGGAAATGCGCAAATTTCTTTCTACACAGACAGGAATCAATAGTGATGCATTTATTCTTGATGTTCATTTTTACCACATATGTCCATTTAAAAATAAAGATAAACCGGCAAATTGAACGGAAGACGTAGACCTTGCCAGTGACCAGAGGGAAAATCAAAGAATGTGAAGGTCAGGGGCAAAAAGACAGGCCACAAGCAGAGGAAGCGGGAGCCCAGCACGGCACCCGACGCGGACACGTGGCTCTGACCAATTCACACGGGTGGGTTAACACCCTCATGAAAAGAAATAAAAATCCAAAGGTAATGCTCTTTTTCAGCAAAAACACCTAAAACAGAGTGATACGGGAGGTTTAAAATCAAGGGGTGACCACACAGTCTGGTTAGACCAAAGAGAGACCACGGAGTCAAAGTCAAAGCCAGGTCATGGAAGGGTAGACAGGTGTGGAGGCCGCTCAGGAGTGAGGCTGCGCCCTGAACAGAGAGCCAGAGGGCACCTGGGCCCTGCTACGTGCTGCGAGGGGAAGATGCCCAGACAGGCGGGCCACCCTCAGCTCCAGTACGGAGAGGAGGAACTGAAGGCCCAGAGAGCTGCCCAAGCCGGCATGGCAAGTCGGCGGCAGCCGGGAAAGGACCCTGGCCCCCCGAGGCTGGGCTTCCCCTGGTCGTGGGAAGGATGAGCCTCCAGGCAAGGCCGCGAAGAGGTCCACAGCACCCCTTGCACTGTCAGCCACATCGGAGAAAGCAGATGGGCCCAAAGGAGAGGAGCCTGGTGGGGCCTGAGTGTCAGGGAAGACACGCCCCATACTAGCAGTCCTGCAGGAGGAGCACAGGACGGGCCCCCGGAGCCCTTGACGGCTCTCTCACGCGCTCTCTGTCATCTCTGTCTCTGTCTCTCTCCCCCACGGTCTTCTGCCAAACACCAAGGGCTGCAGCTAGTTGCACATCTGTCCAGATGTGCACATGAGGGACGGTAGTGGCCTGGTGCCCTCCCTGTGGTCCTTGTCACCTCGTGTGAAGTACCTCCTGTTACGATTCCCACGACAATGCCCATGAGGGACTTTCTCTGTCCAGCTTTTCTGCATAAAAGAGAGCTAGTCCCTACAGGTTCCCTGGCCACGGTGAGCTCACCTGCCCGGTGTGGGTGGGCAGCAAGGGCATGCACTCAGCGAATGCAGCCTCCCCGGAGCCTTCTCTAGCAAACACTGGGGGCCTTACCAGAAGCGGAGGAAACACAGGGGCCACCAAACTGGAAACCCCTGTCCCCTCATGCTGCTCTCCTGCTCCCCCATCTCACCCTCTGTAAAAGCCCCAGCCCGGCCCCCGACCGCTCTGGCCGCACCTCCTGCCACTTCTCTCTGCCTCGCTCACGGCTGGCTCCTTGCTGCTTCCTGAAGAAGCTGAACATGCCCCGCTCATGACGTTTGCCCTTCTGCCCCCTCCGTCTCATTGCCTCTGCATTGTCCGGCCTCATCTTCACAGTGAGGTCCACCCTGACCAATTTGTTTAAAATCGCAGTCTCCCCCCTGGCCCCTGCACTCGCATTTCTATGTCGGGCTTTATTCACTGACTCACCAGACTATAAGTTTCATGAGAAAGGGGGTTTGTCTGCTATCTCCCAGCACCTAGGAAAGAGGCTTGCGCACAGTAGGTGCTCAATAAACACACATAGAATGAATAAGTGGAGGAAGGGTGATGGATCAATCCATCAGTTAGTCAGCAGATGGTTGGATGGACGCGCCATCCCCACCCCTAGGTGGTCCTGGCTTCCTGCTCCCCTGGCCTACCCTCCCCTTGGCTCATGCTTGCTCTCTGTCTGGCCTATTTCCCTTTTTTATTAAATCCTTCACCTGTCTCACCCACTCCCAAGCCTCCGCCTCTCGCAAACACCAAACTTCTCCATTTCCACTCGCTCATTTCCTCTTCAGTCCACGTGTGAGATCACACGTCATTTGTCTCTCTCTGTCTGATGCATTCCTCAGCACGACGCCCTCAAGGTCCATCCACATTGTCACAAAAGGCAGGATTTCCTTCTTTTTTAAGGCTGAATAGTATTGCATTGTATACATATACCACATCTTCTTTATCCATTCATCCAGTGATGGACTGGGTTGCTCCCATCCCTTGGCTATTGTGAATAATGCTGGCGTGAACGTGGGCGTGCAGAAATCTTTTCAAAATAGTGATTTCGTATGCTTCAGATAAATACCCAGAAGTGGGATTTCTGGGTCATACGTGGTTTTATTTTTAATTTTTTGAGGAGCCTCCATACTGTTTTCCATAGTGGCTGCACCAGTGCGCATTCCGACAGCTCACCTGTTTCCAATCCCGGCTTCTCTGTTATCCCCGCCGCATTTCTGAGCCCTCCCAGGATGGCTTTCTTCTTCCGCCTCCACATCCACCATGGCCAGCGTCCTCATGAGGGGCACACCGGTGCTGAGTGATGGAACGCTCAAGGAGGCTGCTCTCTCCCGGCCCTCCCCAAGGGGCCCCGTGGCTGGCTGAGGGAGAGACTAAGGCGCAAAGTGCTGCCTCGCCCTGGAGGAAGCCACAGAGGAGGGGTGTCAGCCCCAGCCGGTCTGAGCGCCTCGGCAGCCAAACCCACGACGAATGTGATTTTGACACCAATCCGAACAGTCTAGGCAAAAGATCGAAGCGATTTCTTCTTGAAATCACAAAGGAACGGAGAAGACCCACGAATCCTAACAGCTGAGAATTAGAAATGAGGAGAGATTCGGGGAGTCAGGAGGCATCTACGTGGAGCAGGCCTGGGCTCCTGGATGGCGGCAGCGGTGCCAGTCACTGTTGCCGTGGCAACAGGTAGGGGCCCAACGCCAGGCGCAGAGAGGAGCCACGCGGTCCTTCACAGAAAACCGCCACGGCTATTGCTCTACCAGAAGCAGCCTCAGAGTCCCGTTAATGAGCGTGGAAGACGAGGAAGGGAGCCCAGGATCGCTGGCACGTGCCTCCCTGGGCAGAACAGGAACTTCCAGGAACCGACGTCCAGCTCCCCCACACACACACGCCCATCTCCCTCCTGCTCCAGTTCCCAACACTTAGTTGATGCGGGGTCGGTGAGCCGAGGAGTCGAAAGAAAGATTTCTTAGACTCTCAAGATCTGGCAGTAGTGCTCTTTTATTTAGAGAATAGTGTGGAATAGCATGGGGACAGGACCCATGGGCAGGCAGAGCTTCTGCTGCTGCCGCTTCTGCTGTCCCCACTGGCATGGGGACAGGGCCCATGGGCAGGCAGAGCAGCTGCTGCTGCTCCCGCTGGCATGGGGACAGGACCCATGGGCAGGCAGAGCTGGTGTGTGGGGACAGGACCCACGGGCAGTCAGAGCTCCTGCTGCTGCCCTGAGTTGAGGGTTAGGGCTAATTTTATAAGGCATGGGTACGTGACTTATTTTTACTGGAAAAAAAAGAAAAGATGATGTAAAAAGTCATTAAATGATTTCAGTGCAGATGGGGTCTGGTTATTGTGCGGTCATATAACTTTAGATACGAATCTGGCCATATAGATCGGCATGCAGGTGAGGATGCCCCGGGCTTCTCTCCCTGGGGCAGTCCTAATTCATACCATAAAAAAAGTTCACTGGGTCGTATAGTTTGGCATGTAGGCCAGGTCACCTTGGGCTTCTCTAGCTGGGGCAGCCTTAATCCACATCATTAGTGACTTAAAACCACCACCGTCACCTTACTGCCTCCCACTTTTCTGTGGGGCAGGAACTCAGGGGAGGCTCGGTCGCCAGGTTCTGGCTTGGAGCCGCGGCTGCTGTTGCAGTGGGCACCTCCCCTCGTGCAGCCTCGGGGCCTCCTCATGCCTCATCCCTGAGACCAGCTTGGGCTGCCTCACAACACGGCTGCCGGGCTGCCAAGGGGGCCCGGCTCCAGGAGAAACTCGACTGCCCGAGGCAGACCTGGCCTCCTGTCGCCCAGCATGGCCTCTACACTCTACTGCTTACAAGCGAGTCACAACAGGGAGATTAGGTTCCACCACTTGATGGGGCAGAGGCAAGTTTCTGAAGGAACACATGGACAGGAAACGCTGTTACGGCCACACTGCCCTGCCCCCAGGACCGGAGAGCAGAGCGGGGCAACCTTCGGGGGACGCCGAAAAGCAGCACCAAACACCTCCCCCAGGCTTTCCAGCTTGAGGGATGAAGGTGAGGGCAGCTCAGGGGGACCCGACGTGGAGTCTGTAAGAACTTTAAGAGTGCTTCTTGCCCAGCCGAAGTGAGCGGTGTGGAGAGCCCAGAGGCACCGTGAGCACTCCCGGGGGCAGCGCGTGCTGCGGGGCTGGCACCGTCTGCAGCGGCTCCAGGAGAGCACTCGGCCGTCAGGGAACGGCCCCATGTCTGTCCTGTCCAGGGCAGGATGCACGAACCACTGTGGCGACTGAGCCCTTGAAACGTGACGAGTGCAACTGAAGAACTGAATTCCAACTTTTATTTCACTGTAATTAACTTAAATTTAAATTTAGGTAGCCACTTGTGGCTAATAGCTCCCCTATCAGACAGGGTAATGCTGGAATAAGTACCTCAGGCAATAAACCCAAAATGTGGCTGAAAGGAGAGAGGAGAAAAGTGCAGAGACCAGCGTCCGGAAGCCCATCCCCCCAATGCTGAGCAAGCCCTCGGGCTGGCCTCCCACCTCCCCCACCCCCACCCCCACCCCCACC
This sequence comes from Equus przewalskii, assembly GCF_037783145.1. Classification (NCBI taxonomy): domain Eukaryota; kingdom Metazoa; phylum Chordata; class Mammalia; order Perissodactyla; family Equidae; genus Equus; species Equus przewalskii. The sequence goes on from NC_091845.1 coordinate 1,400,250, forward strand.
ACCACTCCCACCCGGCTGAAGGAGGGAGAAGTTCAACACTAAGGGCTGGTTCAAGTTAACCGTTTCTTAGAGCAAACAGTCACTTCCTTACCATTCTTCTGAACAGCTGGCGCAACTAAATAAGTGCGCAGAACAAGGCGCATACAAGTCGGAAAGGAGGAGAAAACGTTATCATTGAAAATGGTAGTATGGTGCCATTGACTGAAAATATAAAAACAGGAGGAACAGGAAGTGGCTTGACTAGGCAGTGAGTTATAAAATGAACACGTCGAGAGCAGTACCTCTCTTTTATATAAAATGTAAACAGCAAAAACTATGATGAAAGCCGAGGTCATTCTCAATGGTAACTGAAAATATAAAAATGCCTAAAAAATTAAGAAAGGTGAAGGAGTCCGTGAAGAAAACTATAAAGCCTGACTGAAAGACATCAAATAAGATAGGACAATTGGAGAGGCAGACCTTTCTATTAGACAGGAAGACTCGAAGTTGTAAAGATGTCAATCCTCTCTAAACCAAAATTCTAATTGAATTTTTTGACAAAAAACCTCAATTGAACTTGACAAAAGTGTTCAAAATATGAACAGATACATCAAGGGAAGAGAATAGAGAATCCAGAAATAGACCCATGAATATACGAGTGTTTAGTAGCTGATAAAGATGGCATGAAAATTGAGGAAATGATGGATTGTTTAATAAATGGTAGTGCGATAAATGTGTAACCATTTGGAAAAAATAAAGCTGAATCTCTACTTTATTTCTTATACTAAAAACAAAATCCAAAAGCATCAAAATTCAAATGTCAAAAATAAATCTAAAAACATAATAGAAGAAAACGTGGGTGAATGTTTTTTATGTCGGTGTGGGAAACGTCTTTCTAAGTATGACATAAAACCCAGAACGCAGAATGCAACCGACTGACAGCTTTGACTCCATGAAAGTGTAAGACTTCTGCTCAGCAAAACGCCCACTTGAAAGGGTAGAAGACAATGGAAACCAGGATTTGCCGTCCGGAAGCCAGATGAGGGTCACACTTCTCTAACGTGAAAAATATCCTCACAAATCACTGAGGAAAAATTACAACACAATAGAAAATGGGCAAAGGAGATGAGTAGATAATTTATCAAAGAAGAAATCCAAATGTTTCCCCTCCCCACAAAAAAAGACATATGAAAAGAAGCCCAATTTCACCATTAATGAGAGAAATGCAAATTCAATCAAGAATATGATATTACGTTCACCTCGTCTGTTGAAAGAGACTGACTCCCCATCACTGGAAAGGAGTTCAGTGGTGATGGGAGTGTAAGCTAAGACAACTTTTCTGGAGGGTCATTTGGTGATAACTAATATAATTGTACCTGTCAAATCTTTTTACCTGGCAATTCAAATTCTGGGGATATATCTCACACACACACTCACTCAAAGATGCATGTGCAAGAGTGTCCATTGCAACTTGGCTTGCAATACTAAAACTTGCAAAAAACATGCAGTGTCGGATGTCAAGAGGAAATTGGATAATCTGCTATGGTACACATATCCTGGGTGTGGAATCATATGCAGGCATCAAAAGGCTGGGGCCGACTGCACTGGTGTGACGAAACACACAACAGACATTGTTCAGAGAGAAAGGTTGGAAGCACCACGGCCCCAGTGTTTTGTTTGGCCCAGCACCCCGGCCCTCAGGCACCACTCTGGTCCCCTTGCTCCCTCCTCCCTCTCACTCCCTATTGCGCAGTCCCAAAAGCTCCCTGGCAATCGCAGAGCGCCCCCAGCTCTAGCATCTCAGCAGCTCCTCCCTCTGCTTGGCATCCCCTGCCTCTGGTCCTTCCCACAGCTGACTTCCTTTTAACCCCACCTTCTCCAGGATGCCTTCCTTGATCACAGCAGACTTGTCCACCCCGTGCTCTCTCCCCAGACACCCTGTTACTTTCTTAATAGCATCCGTCACAACTTTAATGATTTTCCTTATTCCTTTGCTTAGGTGCTTACTGTCACTTTCTCCCTAGCGTAAGCTCCACGAGGGCTAAAACCACATCCAGCCATGCGCCTGCAGAGACACTGTCACTCTCAGCGGAACACTCCAAGTTCGCTGTGCGCCCGGCTCGCTGCCCACTCACCCCCATCTCTTCGCCTCGCTCCCTTCACTCCAGCCAGGCCTGCTTCCTTGGTCCTCAAGCCCAACCCTCCCACAGCTTTGCCCTTCTGTTCCCTCCACGTGGGCATGTGTTCCTCCCCAAAATGTTTGCGGGCTTCTTGCTCACTCTGGGCCGGCCTCTGCTCCCACGGCACCTCCTCAGAGAGGCCTCGCCCCATCCCTTATCCACACGGTGGCCAGCACTGCCCCCGCCCTGGTTCGCCTGCCCCCCCAGCACTCCCCACTCCTTCGTCCTGTGCTGCTTTCGCCTTGGTTTCCCCTGGTTGCATCCACACACGTTGTTCTAGCATTCCCATGGCCCTGGGTCTTGAACAGTGCCCGGCCCAAACCCCTCACCTGAAGCTAAAACCGGGACCCAAACTGTCCTAATGTTTCCTTTAATCCCTCTTTTCCCTACTGGTTTGAATGCCTCTCTGTCCTCCTTGAACCCCTGCGTGCATTTGGGCCTGTTTGTAGGTGTCCCTGGCTCAGCTGGTTCGGTTTTTTCTCTCTTGCGCCCCAGGCGGGTCTCTGATTCACAGCAAACCCTCCCCAAGCCCCGCTCTGTGCCAGACACAGGCTCAGGCGACACAGCCGTGCACGAACGAACAGACAGCAGTGCGCCTCGGCCTCCAGGAACCTGCAGGGCTTCCTAAGGTACCACACGACGCCCCTGGAGCGAGGAGTAGAGAGGGAGAGGCAGGGATGGAGGAACACGCAAGAGCAACACAGACCCACCTCCGAGAGAGGGAGGTGGTGCCTGGGCGCTGGCACGAGCCTTCCAGCGGGAGTGTGGGGAACGGACAGGAGCGGAGCGAGGACGGAGGCGGGGAGGCTGCCTGAGGCTGTGCAGTGACCCAGGGCGGGGGAGACAATGGCCTCAGTGTGAAGGGGGCAGTGGTAACGGCAAGAAGGGGGTGGTTCCAGAGACATCTGGACTAAATCTGGAAGGGAAGGACAGCGTGGAATCAGGGCTGAGACCCAGGACTCCACTTGGAAGACCTGGGGGGGCGCAGGGGGCATTCCCTGCAATGGGGGGGGTGGGGGGAGGGCACATGTGTGGCGCAGGGGTAGAGAGAGGGGGCGTAACTAGGACCGAGTTTGAGGGTGAAAGCCGAGCTGTGGATGGAGGCTTAGGAGCCGGTGGCCCCAGATGGAACAGAACAGGCCTGGGACTGAAGGATCCCAGCAGGTAATGGGGCAGCAGAGGAGTTGCTGCCGATCAAAGAGAGAAGCGAATGAAGGCTGGGAGGGCTGACGTCATAGAAGTCAAGAGTAGCAGACGTGGCTAGTTACCACACATAACCATAGCACTAGAACCCCCAATATTCAGCCAAGAACGTGGCTGCCCAGGATAAAAACATTTCCCAGCCTTCCTTGCAGCTGGATGTGGCCAGGTGACAAAGTTTTAACCAATGAGATGGAGGCAGAAGTAACATGTGGAAAGATGCTTTCTTTCTTGCTGAAAGAGTCCTTGCAGGCAGGGACAGATCTCTGTCCTCTTTCTTCTTCCCACTGGCTGGAATGTGAGTGCAATGACTGGTGCCACAGCAGCCACTTTAGACCTCAAGGTAAAAAGCTGCATGTTGAAATGGAGGAGCAACAGCATGAAACGAGTCTGAATTTGTGTTTACTGTGAAGCTGTCATGTCAGCCCTGAACTGCCTGTGTGCACAGGAGAACTAAATTTCTCTTGTATTCAGTCCGTATTATTTTGGGGTTTTGCTACTTGCTGCCGAAACAAAAGCTTCTGAGAGGTCAGTTAAGAGAAGAACTTAGGAGCCACTAGTGTCAGCAACACAGAGGCTGCTGGTGGCTCTAGATAGAGCAATTTTAGGAGTGTGGTGGGGGTAGAATCCAGGCTTAAATGGCTTGAAGAGTGATAATGGAATTCTACAGTGAAGGTAGAAACTCTTTCTAGAAGTTTGCCTTGGTGGCACCAAGTTCTGTGAATGCTTTGGCTCTCCTTCCCATAATCTCCAACAGTCTCCTCAAGTAAACATGAGTTAAAGTAAAAAGGCAAGTCCCATAAGTGCCCCCATCTCACCCCTTAACACCTCTGAGCTCCTCCACAGAGAAACTGCAGGCAGCCATTGGCTCTGAAGGGCGGAGAGTGAGCCAGCAGGGGCTGGAAGGGGATGTGGGGGGAGCTGGGGAGTGTTCTGGGGGTGTGGAGGCAGCAGCCCCAGAGCCTGCCTGTCCCCCTTCCCCTAACACCTCCGGCTGGGCTCTTCCGCAGGTTCAGGGTGGGAGGTGCAGCGGTGGGGCTGTCCCTTGTGATTCAGAGGCTGTGTCCAGCCCAGCACCAGGATTCTCCCTTCAACACAAGCCCTGGTGTGTCCATGGTTACCCCCAAGTGGGTCCCAAGGCCAGTCCACACACTCGGAAGGCGCGTCAGCTCCTTCTCTGTGTCACGCTGTGCGGCAGGCTGGAGACAGGAGAGGACTCAGGCCATGGGCCACCAGCCCTCGGGGCCTGCAGCCCACTGTCATCACGGCGCAGGGGGACAGGCCAGACCACGACCGTGCAAGGAGCCGAGCGAGCGCTGAGCGCCGGGCAGCGGGGGAGGGCGGCCGGAGAGGGCACCCTTAAACTGGCCCTTGAGTGACAGGAATTCCATCCCATTAGGATGTGGGTGCAGAAACCTCTTTTTTGAAAGTACTGGTATATTTCCTGCCCGCATTCATCCTTCCCTTGGTTAAAAAAAAAACAAAAAACCGATTTGCTTCTGGGTACCACCCATTCTTGGACCCTGCGTTCCAATAAACGCCAAAGCCACATTAGACTTCTGGGAGAATGGTGTTCTCTTCGCTGCCCTGACTGCGGGGGTGTGGGGCTGCTGCAGAGGGAGCTCCCCAGGTACTCTGAAGAGGATACCCGGCTCTCGGAGCCGCCCCTCGAGCCGCAGGATCCCCCTCGACAGGAGGAGCCCGGAGACCTCCCGCTCCCCGCGCCCTGTCCCTGCCTCTGCCCTGTGTGCTCCTTTGTGCTGGGTTTGCCGCCGCTGGCGGGACGATCCCCGCGGCCGCGCGGTGTCCCGGTCCACAGCCGCGCGAGGGCACGGAGCACGCGGGCGCCGGGCAGCCGGCGGGGGCTGACATCTCGGTCAGGCCTCCAAGCAGCTGAAAACGTGGGGCGGGGACATCACGGCGCCTGCGTTAACACATTTTGAAGAATCAGTGCCCACTAGGATACAAGTCTTTTTTACTCATTGGCTTTATTAAGAAAGACAACGTGATTTTTGAAAAGACACTAGACCCATGTACCGGCTCGGCTCGGGCGCACCGTCGTTGAGGCTTTCAGCGAGAAGGAAGCCGAGCCGGGGGAGGCCGCCAGCTATGCGGGCCGCGGCGGGACGGGGCGCCAGGCTCCCGACCGACCGCTCGGGGCGCCCCCTACGCCGCGGCCCCGTTCCCGCAGCAGCTCGGGCCGCCCGCGGAGGCGCCCGAGGCCCACTGCCTGAGCGCGCGCAAAGGCCCAGCAGAGCCCGGGGGGCCCGCCGAGGGCGCCCCCACGCCACCCCCCCCCCCCGCCGCAGCCCGCCAAGGGTGCCCGCACCCCACCCCCGCCCCCCACTCCTCCCCCCCACTTCCACCCTCCCCCACCTCCCCCCTTCCACCCCCCACCCTCCCCGCTGCGGCCCGCCAAGAGCACCTCCACCCCCCCACACCTCCCCCCCAACTCCCCCCCACTTCCACCCTCCCCCATCTCCCCCCTTCCTCCACCCACCCCCCACCCTTCCCCCTCCCCCCTTGCACCCCCCACCCCCCACCCTCCCCGCCATGGCCCGCTGAGGGCGCCCCCGCCGCCGAGGGCGCACCCAGCCCGCCCCACCCACCTGACAGCCCGCTGAGGACGCCCCCACGTCGCTGCGGCCTGCAGAGGGGCCCACTCCACCACCGCAGCATGCAGAGGGTGCTCCCTCACGGCCTCTCCCTGCCTCCTCACCCCAGTCATGGCCAGCCAGCTCACCCAGAGGAGTTTATTAGAAATGCAAGGCGTCCTTAGCTCCTCCCTACCGTCTTCAAAGCTGGGCACCTCATTTTAGAGACGAGAGTGGCAGGCACTGTGATGGCTGCCCAGACCCCCTCAAGAATGAAGGGCAAACTCCCCAGTGGCGGAAAGTGCTGTGGCAGAAAGGCCTCTGCCGTCAGCCTCCTCTGGGGTCACGCCCTACTGCAGATGCGGCACCACGGGAGGAGCACCCACGCAGGGGCATCAAGGCCTGCTGTCTCCCAGTAAGGGACAGCTCTGGAGGCCACTCCTGATAAGGGACAGCTCTGGGGGGGCCACTCCAGCTCTGGGCCCCATGGTCTCACCAGGGCTGTCATGGTGCCTACACTCAGCTCTGCATCCCCCTCCTCCTGCATCTTCCCTCCTTGCGCTGACCCCCAGGGCCCTCTTCAGTGGACGTTCTGCTCGCTGTGCTCTGATGTGGAGACTGGCCACTCACAGGGTGCAGGAATCCAGGCCCCTCTCACTCCAAGCTGGTGGGGGGCCGTTTGAGGAGCCCCCACCAGCCTGACCGCCAGCTGTTCACCCCAGTGCAGCCGGGCCAGCATCATCTTCTTTTGCATGTCTCCAGCCAGCCATGTCCCAGCCCAGGACGTTGGGACACCCTGGGCCATGGCAGCCAGAGCCCTCGTGCTGGCAGGCCCACCAGGGTGGCTCCCCCTACCCCAGAAGGGGCAAGCGGATGCCGCTGCTAGTCGTTCAGGGAAAACTCCACGTCCCAAACCCCCATTTGGAGGGGATTAGATCATCACCTCCCACTGACGAAGTCAGGCTGTGCAAACAGAGGGAGGAACACGGCGGGTGGTCTGCGAAGGTGGCACGCCAGGTGTCTCGGAGGCTCCGTGCACGTGTTTCAAGAGCAGCTTACGCCAAGCTGTTTGGAACCTCCCCAGGTGGTGTTTGTCTTGGTGGCCGGGGATCCCGGCCCTGAGCCGTAGACGCGGCAGAGCTGTCCGTGGCCAGAGCAGGCCTCTGCGCATCCTGATGGCAACAGGAGCCCGCCTTCCGGGCTCCAGAGCTGCCTCTGGAGGGCCCTGCGCCACCATGGGCTCCTCTGCCCGGGAAGAAGATGCCGCACTCTCAGGTGGACGAGCCGCCCTCCTCAGCCGTCCCGCTGGAGCCTTTGCAGGTGCATGACTTACTTTTATTATCTTTTAAATTGAGGTATAATTCATATGACGTAAAATTCACTGCTTACAAAGGGACACTGCAGTGGTTCTGAGTGTATCACTTACTATGTTCACAGTGTGCAGCCATCACTGCTAGTTACAGAACGTCTTCAGCACCCCAAAGGAAACCCCATACCTGTTAGCAGCCTGTCCCCATTTCCTCTCTCCCCCCGTCACCTAGTCACCTCTATTTCACTTCTGTCTCTGCGATGTGCCTCTTCTGGGTGTTTCATATGAATGGCTCCTATAATCCGTGGTCCTTTGTGCCTGCCTCCCTTCACTGAGCACCATGTTCACTGAGCACTGTGTCGTAGCATGGATCAGCACTTCATCCCTTTTTAAGGCTGAATGATATTCCATTGTATGGATTGCCACATTTGTTCATCCAGTCATCACCTGACGGGGTTTGGGTTGTTTCCACTTTTTGGCTATTATGGATAATGCTGCTGTGAACAAGTCTTTAGGTGAACATATTTTCAGTTCTCTCGGGTGTATACCAAGGAGTGGAATTGCTGGCTCAAATGCTAATTCTGCGTTTAACTTTTTGAAGAACCAGCAAACTGTTTTCCACAGTGGCCGAATCATTTTACATTCCTGCCAGGAATGTACCGAGGTTCTAACTTCTCCATATCTTTGCCAACATTTGTTATTCCCCTTTTGTTTTTTCTTCTTGTAGCCCTCCTGATGGGTGTCAGGTCTCTTTATGGTTTTGATTTGCATTTCCCTGGTGACTAATGATGGTGAGCATCTTTTCATGTGCTTATTTGCCATCCGTATAACTTATATGGAGAAATATGTATTCAAATTCTTAGCCCATTTTTTAATTGGGTTATTTGTCTTCTTTTTATTGTTCACTTGTAAGAGTTCTTTATATTCTGGATACTAGATCCTTATCGGACATATGAGTTTAAAATATTTTCTCTATTCTGTAGGCTGTCTTTTCACTCTCTTGATAGTGTCTTTTGATGCATAAAAGTTTTTACTTTTGATGAAGTCCAATTTATCTATTTTTTCTTTGATTGCTTGTGCTTTTGGTGTCATATCTGAGAAACCATTGCCTAATTCAAGGTAATACAGATTTTTCCTTGTGTTTCCTTCTAAGAGTTTTGTAGTTTTTGCTCTTGTATTTAGATCTTTGATCCATTTTGAGTTCAGTTTTGTATACGGTGTGAGGTCGGGGTCCAACTTTATTTTTTGTGTGTGGATATTCAGTTGCCCCAGCTCCGTTTTTTGAAAAGACTAATCTTTCTGCACGGAGTAGTCTTGGCACCCTTGTTGAAAGTCAATTGGCCATATGTTGTTTCTGAACTCTCAACTCTAGTCCATTGGTCTGGCGTCTACGCCACGTCGGTGCATGGTCTTGAGTACCGTAGCTTTACAGGAAGCTTTGAAATCGAGAATTGCAGTCCTCCCATGCTGCTCTTGGCCAAGACTGTGTTGGCTATTCTGTGTGCTCTGTAATTTCACAATGTCATGGCTTTTAATAAAGTTCATAAACTTTATGCATCCAGGTGTGGCAAGTAAGCAAAACTGTCTGGTTTCAACATGGCACCCCAGGTCTTGTTCTTTTGACATACAAAAGTTGACTGCATCCTAAACACATGGGAATGTTCTTCACTTTCAAACACAAGTGTGCTTTCTCCACTGCCCCTTGCAACACACAAGAGTACCCATCTCCCAGCCTCCTTTGCCATCAGGAATGGCCACGAGACAGGCCCGCGTTCCAACCATGAGACATAAGCAGAAGTCTGCTGGGGGAGATTCTGGGACAGATGTTATGTGAAATGATAAAAGAAGAGCAGAATTTCCAACTCTGCACCGGCTTCGGGATTGAGTAAGGCAACATAGGTGCCCACAGTGCAGATCTAAGGAGGTGCCGGCTCTCAGGGCCACACGAGGACACATGCAGCATCTGAGAGCAAAGGCCTTCTTGAATGTGAGCACCTCTCTTGCCTCACCCTAGTCCCAGCCCTGTTCCGTCTGGCAGTTGTTCTTCTTCCTGCTCTGAACCCTAGGCGTGATGCCCAGAACCAGGCAGCTATCTGCTGATGCGAGGCACAAGATTGTGGGCAAAGGTTACCATGCCCCAAAGGTTGGGGGAGCTTGGGATCTTAGAATGCTGCCTCTCCAACGTGTCTTGTTCTGTAGGATAATCACATATTTATTAAGATACCTCCTGAAGCCCCTGAAGGTAAGGTTTTCTGTTACTTTCTGCCAAAAGCATTTCTAATACAGTCATACACTACTTAACAACAGGAACGTTCTGAGAATTGCATTGTTAGCCGGTTTCATTGTTGTGCAAACATCATAGAGAGTATTTTCACAACCTAAGTGGTCCAGCCTGCTGCACACCCAGGCTCTCTGGTGCTAATCTCATGGGCGCACCGCCGGGTAGCAGCCCATTGTCAGTGGAAGCGTCATGCGACACGTGACTGTCAATCAATTTGTGGCCCATAATATGGGTTTTCCATTTAAAGCTGTAAGACATTTTTAAGTTTTAAAAGTGAGTTGAGGACTTCATGAAAATTAAATACTCCTACTCTTTGAAAGGCACTGTTAAGAGGATGAAAAAGCAGCCAAAGACTGAGAATAAAATAGTTGTTGATCATATGTCTGACAAAAGGCTGATCTCTGGAATATAAAGCGAATTCTTCCAACTCAATAATGAGACAAACCAATCCCCCAAATGCACAAAAGATATAATAGACAGACACTCCACCAAAGAAAGGATGCAGATGGCAAATGAGCATCTGAAAAGATGCTCAACATCATTAGTCATTAAAGAAATGTCAGTGAAAACCACAGTGAGCTGCCACTTCATACCTTCTAGATTGGCTAAAATTTAAAAGCTCACAATACCAAGTGCTGACAAAGTCACAGAACAATGAGAACTCTTACATGTCGCTAGTGGGAATGCAAAACAGCACAGCCTCACTGGAAAAGAGCTTGGCAGTTTCTTATCAAGTTACACATACATTTACCATACTACCCAGCAATTCCACTCCTAGGTGAGAAGTGAACACATATGGCCGAAGACCTGTGTATGAATCTTCATAGCAGCTTTATTTATAATAGGCTCACACTGGAAACAGCCCAAGTGTCCACTGACTGGTGACTGGAGTAAGAAACAGTGGCACGTCCATACAAACGAATACTACTCAGCAAGAAAAAGGAACCGAATATTAACACATGCAACACTGTGGATGAATCTCAAAAACACACTCAGTGACAGATGCCAGACTCAAAAGGTCACACTGTATGAGTCCATTATATGAAATTCTGGAGAAGGCAAAGCTACGAGGGTACAGGCCAGCCCCATGGCGTGGCTGCAGGGCTGGGGTCGGGGAAGGGGTTGTCAGAGGGAGGCACGGGGGAGTTTCGGGGGTGACGGCTCTGCTCTGTATCGTGATGGTGATGCTCATTACACCATGTGCACATTCATCAAAACCCCTAAAACCACACACCAAGAAAGGCGAATTTACTGTATGGAAATGAAACTTCAGTAAACTTGACTTTTTAAAAAAACACTCTAAAATAAGAGTGAAGCCAATGATTTGTTTAATTACAATACACAAACACAATATGTAAATAGATGAATGTTGGACACTAAAGTGAGTAAATTGTGGGTTTTAGTTTAAGCTTGATTTACAAAAAAAAAAGGTAGCAGTATGCTAAGTGGAAGAAGCCAAATGCAAGGCCTTGCCGTCTGGTTCCACTTGCACGACCTTCTGGAAAAGCCGAAGTGGTAGGAACAGGAAGCAGAGTAGCGGCTGCCAGGGCTGAGGGTGGCGACAGGACAGACGACAGAGGGGCACAGGGACGCTTCTGGGGTGACGGCACTGTTCCGTCTCTTGATGGTGTTGGTAGTTACATGACTGTGTGCATTTGTCAAACCTCACCGAGCTGCATGGTTAAAAGGGGTAAATTTGACTGTATGTAAATTCTACCTCCAATTATGTAAATTATATACACCTGACTTTTTCAGAAAGTAAGCTTAGTGAAACAGAACTATTAGATAAATAATCATACAGGTGGTATGCAGGTATGGCAGAAACTGTGGAGGTGGAATGAATACCTTCTGAGAAACAGCCCCAATTATCTGTCTCTCTAACGAGAAAAGAAGTTGCTGAAGGAGGTGGCTGGGGGGCTGTCTGTTTTCTCCCAGCTGACCTATATAATTTTGCCTTTTTGCGGTTTGTCCTGGGATAATTTAATTGAAGTGTCAATGAAAACGCCTTCTAATAGCAAGGCAGAGACATGTTGACTTATGACCACCCCATCCCCAGGCCCTACCATTGTCACCCATGTCATTCAGTGCCCACAGGACACCAGAGCTGCTCTGATGGGGCAACTGAGGAGCGTTTCACAAGGGACCATTGACAAAGTGCGGGCAGGGTCGTCAGAGAATAACGGTGAGGCCAGCCACAGAAGCCCTTCCCATGCCTAGGCCTGAGGAACAAGCAGAGAAAGCAAATTCCAGAATCCAGAGAAAGGACCTGTGGGAAAGAGGGGCACCCAGTAGGAGCTGTGGCCCCTGCAGAGGAATTCAGAGAACCACTGCCCAGCGTTGGGGGAGAAAAGGAAGAAATACCCCCAGCTCAGTCTCCTTTAGTCCCTGCTGGTGCCTCCACCCTGCAGATGCCATCCGTCCACACGGATAGGCTCCCTGGGCAGAGGGCAGATGCAGACGGTGGTGGGTCTGCAGGTGCACACGCACGAGGCCCAGCACCCCTCACGGGGCTGGGCTTTAAGAAGTAGGCTTTCTTACTGTTCAGGTCTGATGAGCCAACTGACCAGGAGATGCCTGCCATAGGCAAGACAGTGGGTCTTCTTACAGACCCCCAGAAACAGGAGGCCGGGCAGCCAGGCTGGGCCACAGGGGGAAGCACCGGGGGGTCGTGACTGGGGGTGGGAACGCAGAGCCTGGACTGTGGTTTCCTCAGGAAAAAAGAACAAGGCGGGTGAGCAGGCTCAGGACTGGCTGGGTTAGTGACCTCAGGGCTCCCTGTGTAGGGCTGTCCGGTGCCTGCCCTGGTGTGATTAGGGCAGGGGGACAGTGGCCCGAGTGTGGAAGCCTGTGGAGGAGGTGGAAGGAAGACTCTGCATTGGCTGGTTTGCATATAAAAGCTGTGCTGGCAGGGGGGCATTTATCTCTAGGGAACTGGCTAAGCCAGAAGGGGCCAGCCCTCAGGCGTCCGCAAGGCCCAGAGAACAGTCAGACCCAGAAAACAGAAAATGTGGTTATTACAGGCTGGTGCTAGCCGTGTTGGAAAGGCGTGGTGGTGGTGGATGGACACTGAGAAGCTGCTCTCACTCCGGAACACAGATCTCTGCAAAAGCGTCTGTTTACAACTCCTGCTTCCACCCGGAACCCTGGGGAGGGCACAGATGCCAGAGAAGGCATTACCAGTGTCGGTCCTGATCCACGTTATTCCAGGAACCAGGGGCCCACGTCCTGGTAGCTAAAGGGCCTCAGGAAGTGGTCAGCTCCCTCCTGTCCACCTTCCCAAGGCCACCCCCTGGGTCACACCTCTTCACCTGACCCCATGGCCCGTACCACCCACTCCCTGCCTCCCAGCTGCAGCCTCCACGAGGGCTTGGCCTATGGACCGCATCTTTCTTCCACTCTTGTGTCAAGTCCTGATTCCCTTCCACCCCAGGCAGCAAGCTGTGCAAGGCTATGACCACATCTGCTTTAATCCAAATCCACAGTGATCTGGCCCTCTGCTGATCTGGCCTTGCATACGCGGAGAACGAGCCTGAGATCCTGGGGCAGCTTCAGCTGGCACTTGGAACTGCTGGGGCCCCAGGCTTCATAGGAGGAGAGAAGCTTCCATCTTGCGAAGGAGAGACCACCTGGGGCCAGACGAAGACTCCAGACACGGCAACGACACTGTCCCCACCATCCAGGCCTCCCCTCCCAGCATCTTCTTGCACTGTCACCACCATGGGCTGAGCATGGCCAGGATGACAGGGAGAGATGAGATCAAAGCAAATGGAAAGAGGGGCTGAGGACAGGCCACGGGAGGAGGAGGGCGGCTGGGATGGTTGACAGGAGAAGACACTTGTAAATACCTACTTGGGCTCCTGCACTGAGCTGGCTCCCCGGCAGCCTTTGTAGAATCAGGTGGCTGGGGCTGAGCCAGACATCTCGAATGTGGTGAGCTCTTCAGCTGGTGGGTGGGGGGAGGTGAGTGCTCCAGGCCCTCCCTGCTTACACCTCCCAGAAGCCCCCCTGCCCTCATCTGCCCCAGGGCTGCCCCGTCCCACCTCTACTGCAGTCTGCAGCCTCGAGTGCCCTCCCCTCCAGCCCACGCGCTCACCGTCCACCCCATGAATGCCTGCTCAGCTCAGACGTCAGCTGGAGAGCTTTCCCTGCTCCTTTCCCAATCCCACCAGCATGGGAGGGGGCTTCTGTTTCTGTGTCCCCAGCTTCTTGTGTTTTCCCCCATCATTGTGCTTCCTCCTGGATTGTGGCCGCTGAATTCCTCAATAACCTCATCTGTAGAATGGGATTAACAAGAGAACCCACCTCCCAGGTTTGCTGTGCAGACGAAATGGGCGGGGCACACGGAGGGTTCAGAAGAGCGCCTCTTATCAAGGCCGCCTGCCACGGCCGTTGTTGCTCATCACTCGTCCGCGCCCGTGCACAAGCTCACGGTGTACGAGTAAGCAAATGTTCACACGAGGACGATGATGGCCCCGATAGCAGGTGGTCCAGTCCCATCCAAACTCACAGGATTCTCGGCCTGGCTGCTGGACAGCAGGGGCTGGCGTGCTGGGCACTGTGCGGGCATCGGCTCTGTCCATCCCCATGGCAACCGAACCGGGCTGGGCAGAGCAGAGTGGAGGCATGCTTTGCAGAGCTGCCCGGAGAGAGCTGGGCTGTGTGCCAGGTCTTGAAGGCCCGAGCTCGGCCTCTTCTGTCCACCTCTTGCCCCCGTGTGTGGCCACAGAGGCTCACCTTGTGCCTGGCCGTGATGCTCTAGGCCGAGGGGGTCTTGGATCTCCCGGAAAGCTGAGCAGCCGGAGCCGGCTGCCAGCGATGCCAGCCCCCAGTGCCTAGCTGACGGCTGCAGGCCGTCTAATCACCCACTAGAATCTGGCCATTAACTCCCTCCAGGCACAGGAGGGGGAGTGGCACCCCCTGCCTGCCTTTTAGTCCAACACAATTAGACCCATTATTTCTGTCGTGTTGATTCTTGAAAAATCATTTTAAATTGTTGCCTTTTTTTCACGCTTTGGAAAAGGAAAGCACCAAAGAAGATGAAAACCGAAAAGCATACTCGCACCCCCCGCCTGGCTCTGGTCCCCCCCGGTCCCCCCATTTCTCCTGACCTGTTCCCTTGGCAACCGTCAAGTCGCTCCTGCAACATTCAAAGAGAATTGCACAACTGCACATCAGATGGGACATGAGTGGTGTTTTCAGTTGCCTGAGATGGAAAGACGGACAGACAGACAGACAGGCACCCAGGGAAGACACAGATGCAGAGAGGCAGAGATGGACAGAGAGAGACAGAGACAGAGAGAAAAGGAGACAGACTGGGCACAAAGAGACAAAGATACCCAGGGAGACAAGGACATGGGGTCCAGAGATGCCAGAACGTACAGGCAGAATGATACAGAGACAGACAGACAGACACTGAGAGTGACAGATGGGGAGAGACAGATGTAGGAAGAGACCCATCCAGAGAGGCAGAGAGAACAGACAGACGCACAGTGAGATGAAAAGGAGGCAGAAGAGAGAGACAGAGATGCGGGGCGGTGGGGGTGGGGGAACAGAAGAGAGAGGAAAGCAGGCGACGGAGACAGAGGAGGTGGGCCGAGGAGAGGCAGGCAGCCAGCGCTGGTCCTGAGCAGGGTGTCCTGGGCTCTGAGGGGCCCCTCCAGGCCCGGTGTATCTCCCCTCCCCTCTCTCCTCTCCTCTGCTCAGGTTCTTCCCCCTGGCCAGGCTCCCCTGGTCCCACACACCCTCTGCCCCCCTCACCTTCTTCAAATCATCTTCACAGCCTGGCCTGGGACCTGGGAGGGGGCACGTCCCTCCCCAGGCTACTCCTGTCCCTCCCTGGCTCCATTATGCCTTCCTAAAAGTGAGAATGATTTTGCTATAGATGCTTATGGGGGAACTTTAGGCTCTCTGGTGGACGATGGGGACGAGAGTTCCAGAGCGTCTCTCCAGGGGCACCACTTGTCGTCTACACAGGGGCTCCAAAGAGGGCCACAGAGATTCCTGCCAGGGCAGAGGACTGGGGTCAGCAAGGCTGACACAGCAGCCACGTGGGGAGGGGCGGGGGCGTCAGCCGGCAGGGTGGCCCCTGTGCCCCGGCCCTAGCCTGGCCCCTCGTGGGGCCTCACCTCACCCAAGCCCACCACCCCTTGGCTCTCAACATGCAGTGGGATTCGACCGCAAGAGGGCTGTCAGCTACAAGACCAGGAGAGGGACGAGAGAGTAAAGACGCTGAGGTCAGAAGTCAGGGGGCAGAGTACAAGAGCAAGCCGGGGGCCCCCTCGAAGGGAGCGCAACAGACAAATGTAGATCCCAACACCAGCTCCGCCACCAGCCAGGCCACTGTGGACAAGGTGCTTGGCCTCTCCGGGCCGCAGTTTCCTCCACAGAAGACGGATGGGCGGCCCAGAGGGACGGCACGTGCAGCGTGGAGGGTGTCTCTGTAGTGAGCTCTGATTAGAAGAGCGACAGTGCCGACAGTGGTGGCGACAAACCACAGCTTCTCGGGAGAGACCCAGCTGGGCACCCAGCCCCAGTTCACACACTCAGCTGCCTGGTGCCGCAGCTGGAGCGCGGGGGCAGGGTTCCATGCCACTGGGGCCCGGCGCGGCAAACTCTGCCAAATTTTCAAAAGGACCTGAAAATATGAACTTTGTAATCCCAAATCTTTGAGTTTTACATACTGTCACCAATTCCATCTGCAAAGTACTCTGCAGGACCAAAGACAGCACCATGTGCTAAGTCGGCTGTGACCCAAGTGTGCACCCTGGGGTACCAGGAGCTGCATGCCAGCAGCAGAGGCACCTGTGGGGTGCTGGCAGCTCTGCAAAGAGACTGAGCAGGAGGGGTCCGCAGATCTCCACGCCTGGGCGGGGAAGGCTGTGCAGCAGACCACCCTGCCCCAGGCCCCATACGTCCTGAGCACTCAGGGCCCTCAGCCAGGCGCTGGGAGAGCCACAGATCTGCGCAGCCCATCCCCGCTGCCCCGGAAAGCTGTCCCTGCTGCCGGGACCTTGGGGCAGCAGACGAGGCCAGGCTCCCTCCAGAGCCACAGAGAGCAGGCCCCAGAGATTGGGGATCAGGGCGTGCGTGAGTCTGTGAAGGGGAGGGTCAAAGACCATGGCTCCCACATTGCAGGAGGCCATTACCCTGAGGAACCTGGTTCAAGTGCAGCCCCCTGGGACCCAGCCCTGAAGAGTGATCTGGTGGGTCTGGGTGGGCCCGGAAGCATCCCAGAGGAGTCCCATGGATGTCCAGCAGACAGGGCTGGGAAGTACCATGCTGGTGTCCCGCCCTCGGGACAGCCCCCGTGGACCTGAGTAGCTGCCATGTCCCCCACCCCCGGAGCCTTGGCTCCCCCCATTGCTGGCCTTCAAGAACCCCGCAGCCCCCTCGGTGAATCTGAGGAAAGTGTTCTGGGTGACTCACAAGGAGGACCTGAAGGAACCGGCCCTCACACGGGTTTCCACAGATCCCCTCCAGCCGACTGCTGGCGCACTGCCAGCCCTGTCACAGCGGACCCCTGACAAGCAGGGGTCGCCCTTGAGAAGGTTGGGAGGCGTCCGTCTCGGGCTCCAGTTGCTTCTGCGGGGTAGATTCCAGCCGGATCCAGCAGCACCCTCAGGGACCACCCAGTCCTCAGAGGGCCCTGCACCCCCCACCCCCCGACCCAATGCAGCCAGTCAAGGAGCCGACTCCCGGCCCCCTGCTGGGCGCACCCCTGCTGGACAGTCGTGCCGTGCCAGGCGGGGAGGGCGGCCGTGGGGCGGGCGTGGGGCTGCTCCCCAGCAGCCGACAGTCGGGAGGAGGAGAGGGGCGGCGGAGAGCGCAAGCCCCGGCCCGGCCCCCGCCCGGCGTGCAGCCCCCGCCGCGCGCCCTCACAGTCAATTCCCCTTTTGCCTAAGCTAGTTGGCTTTCTGTCACTTGCAACTAAATATATCACCCCAAACCTACTGACTCAGAAGTCTGTGTTTTTAACGAGTTCCCAGGTGATTCGCGGCCGAGCCGGCTTGAGAACCGCCGATGCGCAGCGCTGCCAATTAGGCTGCGGGTCCGCCTAGCGCGCCTCCGCCCGGAGGCTGTCAGCTCCGGCTCAGACCGGCCTCCCGGCGGCACCCGCACGTCGGACCCGGGTGACAACCCCGCCAGCGCGGCGGCGCTGGGCCTCTGCCCGATCGCCAGCAGCCTGGGTCGCGGCAGCCCTGGCGGGAAAGCCCCAGAGGCCTTCTCTGCGGATGATGAAGATGCGGATTTGGGCGCGCTCTCCATCACACAGGCCTTGCCCGAGGAGAACAAAGAAGGGAGGCGTGGCGAGCTGTCCCCACGGGCTCCGCAGACCCTCCCGGTGCAGACACGCTCTAGAAGGCTCCCAGGCTTCACTTAGGGGAGAAGACAGCGTTCACCAACCACCCTGCATGTGCGGGTGTCTACAGACTGTGCGGGAGAGGAAGAGGGCCTTGACACACATTGTTTTTGATCCCCAGTGTGTGTTCTTTTCTTCCTTTCCAGCTGGGTATGTTTCGCAGCCCCCTCTGCAGCTGCGGGTGGCCACGTAACAAAGTTCTTACCGGTAGAGATGTGTGACCTCCTTAGAAGTGTCTTGTGGTTGCAGAGGTCAGTCTTTCTTTGCTTTTCCTCCCACTTTCTCAGTGGAATGGGAGTGTGATGGCTGGATCCAGAGCAACCTTCTTGGTCTATGAGGGACGTGCCACATAGGAGAAACCTAAGTTCCGGAGGACCGTGGAGCCACCACAGAAGTCCAGAACTGCCTACTTCTAGACTTTGTTTGCAAAAGGGAGAAAGAAACCTTTATCTTGCTCAGCCGTGGTGGTCCTGATGCTATGGTGCTCTGAGAAATGGTAACAGGGGCCTCACGTAGACGGAGGAAATGCCTCCTTGAGGAAATCCCTTTGACCCAAAAGATGGATAGGAGTTGGCAGAAGAAACCAAAAGAGGAGAAGCTCTCACGGTGGAGGAGGAAGGACAGCAGCTCAAGAACCAAGAGGAGCCCCTGAGGCTGGAGGAGAGAGAGGAGACGGGGTTGGAGGCAGGCCACGTGGAGCCTGTGGGCCGAGCGAGGGTCTGGGAGCCCTGGGCAATCCCAGGAGGGCTTTCAAGCAGAGGGAGCAGCATGGAGGGCCTTTCGGTTGTGAAACATCCTCCCGCTTCAAACGGGGACTGTCACCGAGCGCCTGGTCCTGTTCTGTACCTGCCGCCCTCGTCGATGGGCACCACTATCCCCGTGACAGGTGAAGAGTCGGGAGCTTCAGTGTGGGGCTCCCGGCACTTCAGCTGGCATGAGTCACAGCAGGGCTGGAGCCCAGACCTAGCTGGCCCTCCAACCCTGAGCTCTCCTCTGTCCTGTGCTCTCGACCGTTCTGAGCCCAAACCTTGTCTCCCAGGTGACCAGGTTTCTGGTGGTCCAGCTGGAGCCACAGGGAGAAGGGGAGAGGCCGCCCCAGCCCCCGCTGCAGGCACTCAAGGTTTCCCAACTGTCCGAGGGCCTCAGAGATCACTGATCCCACAGATGCACCGCACAGACGGGGGACGGAGGCCTTGGAGGGGGCACAGAGGCCAGCGGGCAGCCCATTCGGGTTCCCAGGACGGGCCAGCAGGGCCAGGGAGTTGGTCTGCAAAACCGCCTCCGTGTTCAGACCCGGACAGCCGGCCCGCGCCTCCTGCAGACGAACTTCATCCTCATACAGACTCCGAGGGATGCCTGCCCTTCTGCTGCCCCTTCTCCCCCGCTCTGTCATCGCAGAGTTGTGGGCCACACTCATACCTACACAAGAAGCCACGATGGCTGAGAGGACGCTCCTCACTCACACAGCCCAGGGCCCGGCAGCGTCCGTTACTGAGGCCCTGATAGGAGAGTGCGGGGTGCGGCTGCCACATCTGTCCGTGCCACGTTCCTGGCAGCGAGGAGAGAACGCCATGAGCAGAAGAGGCAGAAGGAGGCTCAAGTCTGACCCTGGCCCCTTGAGGACGCCATGAACTCCTCTGAGCCTCGTTTCCTCGGATCCACCCGACTGAGATGAAATGCTTTGCAAATTAGAAAATGTTCTGCTAACATGGAGGTGAATATAATTAGGTATAGCAAGAGCTGGTGGCTTCATGGTGTTTTGAATGTAGAAAGTTTTCTCTGCCCCTCAAGTAGCTTATCTATGACAGAATTCACACTATCAAATCTTCCTTCCAATTATAGCATGGGCCATTTCGAATCCCTTCTGAGAAATGCAAATGCCTGCTAAGAACAATAAAACATTGTCTGATTAGTCATTTACACTTTAGTATAAATGAGTTTTTGCCCATCCTTTCTCTGAGGAGGGGCTCAAGCAGGAAAGGGAAGTTTATTAGGGAAAGGATGATGGGAAGAGATAATTATGGAGCCAAGGGCAGACTCGCTGGGGTGTCACTTCCAGAAAGTGAGGTCAGCCTGGACACAGCTGAGACCACTGACATTTTAAAGCCTGGGGGTGAAGGCAGAGCCAGGAGACACCCAAAGGAAGGAGCTGCCCGCCTAGTGGTGATGTAACCTTCCTTCACTTTAGTCTCTCTCCCCTGCTGGCATTACCCCACTGGCTGCAGACACTCTCAAGATTCCCCCACCCAGAGAAGCCCCACTGCCCCTCTTGCTGAGCCCATCTGAGCAGAGAGATTGTGGGTTCAGAGGCAGAGACTCCTGAGTTCCATGCTTGACTCTGCCTCTAACACCTGAAATGGCTGCAAAAAGCCACTGTTTTATTCATCTTTGTACCTCCAGATTCAAGTACAGAGCCTGGCGCAAAAAAACAGGCTCCAAAAATATTCTTGAGCTGGATTCTCTGAGGCTCGGTGTCCACGCCTGCAAAATGTCACCTAGGAAAAGCACAGTAAAAATATTTATTCATACTAAAGTAGAAATGACTGATAACACTTTGCATTTCAAAGCAGGGTGTGCCTGGACTCCAAGGGCAACCGAGCAGAGGGCAGTGCTGAGGACTAAATGCAGCAAATATACAGCGGGGACCCCCTTTGTGCCAGACCTTCTTCTAGACACTGAGGATAGAGCAGTGAGCAACAGGAAGTCCCTGCCTTCATGGAGCTGACATTTAGTGTGGAGATGGGCCATAAACTTATAAATAAATAAATAACTCCATCTGTAATAAAAAGTCCAATTATGATCAGTCGGGGGAGGAAGATTGGGACGGAGTAGGATGCTGTGTGATGGTGCAGTGTTGTTCTAGATAGGCGGGTCTGGGATGAACTCTCTAAGGAGGTGACGTTCAAACAGAGAGATGAATGAATGAGCCATGCAAATACCTGAGGAAAAGAGAACTTAGAAGAATTGCATTACTCGGGGTGGGCGGGGCGCTGAACAGTATACAGAAAAGCTTCAGCCATGACGCGCATAACTGATAAGCTGGATTACATTGAAGTAAAGACTTTCTGTCCATCAGGAGGCACCTTCAGGAGATTGAAAATGCAAACCACAGAGGGGGAGAAGATACCCACGACATGTAACCCGTCAAAGGACCGATATTCAGAGTAGAAAATAGTTCTACAAAGCAAGAGGAAAGAGACACACCACCTAATAGAAAAATGGGCAAGACTTGTACAGACCTTCGAACACAGGCTGCCCCATTGGCCGGGAAACCTATGAGAAGGAGCTTGACTTTGTTAATCATCCGAGAAATGCAAATGAGAACCCCAGTGAGTTCCTACTGCACACCCCGCCAGTGGTTGTAATGACACTAACAGAGCCACATTGTGTATTGAAAATATTGGAACACTCTTATGCTGCTGGAGGGGAAGTAGATTGGTATGACCACTTTGGAAAATAGGTTTGCAGAGCCAGCCTGGTGGCATAGTGGTTAAGTTCGTACTCTGCTTTGGCAGCCCAGGATTTGTGGATTCGGATCCTGGGCATGGACCAACACCACTCATCAGCCATGCTGAGGTGGCCTCCCACGTACAAAAAAAGGAAGATTGGCATAGATATTAGCTCAAGGCCAATCTTCCTCACCAAAAAATAAATAAATAAATAAAAATTTGTAGTTTCTATTAAAGCTGAACACATCCCCACCCTATGACCAAGCATTTCCTTTCCCAGGTACATACCTGGTTGAAAGGCAGCCATATCTTCACCAAAGGTAGTGTATAAGAATGTATACAGTAGCATTATTTGTGAAAACCAACGAGACCGCCTAAATGCCCAGTAAGTTAGAACAGGTGGATGTGAAATAGAGGAAGCCGGGACAAGCAGGAAACCACAGCAAGACCACCCTGCACCATTTCTCAATAGCTCCCAGTCTCCGACTTTATTGATGGGGTGAACTACCCCAGGAGGTGGAAAA
This sequence comes from Equus przewalskii, assembly GCF_037783145.1. Taxonomy (NCBI): domain Eukaryota; kingdom Metazoa; phylum Chordata; class Mammalia; order Perissodactyla; family Equidae; genus Equus; species Equus przewalskii. Next base: position 1,422,125 of record NC_091845.1, read on the forward strand.
GCTGATAAACCCTGATGGACACACTACCTAACAGAGAGAAGGGAAGAGTTATTTAAAATCAAAAGTGGCTATGGGCACTTCTGCTTTCCAAAGTATGTGGCACAACCCAAAATGGGGAGGAAATAAATATTTTTTTCTGTGCCCTCCCTTTGATGGAAAAAATTTGTTAAGGACGAGGGTCTGGAGTAGGTGGCTCCTGTTTAGCACAGCACATAATGGGTCTCTGAATATGCAAAGGTGGATCTGCGCGGAGGAGAGAGGGTAGCTAAGTCCGCCTGCCTGATGTAGGGGAATGAAATTGGGGGCCCCTGATGGGAGGGGTCCTGGAAAAGAGAGATGCAGCCAGCCTTGGGGGGAGGGAGAGTGTGAGCCACATCGTGGAGGCCCTTTGAGGGGAGGCCGAGTCTTGAGGACAGGGGTATTGCTTGTTTGCTTTTGGGTTATCTGCTGGGAGATGCTGTGACATCTCCCTCCTTCAGCTTCTTAAATCCCCAGCCAATTCTGTAACATACCCATCTGCCTGGTGTACAGACGAGAGAACGCATCGTACATCAGAAGCTGTCAAAAGCAGAGCAGAGACAGCCCATATGGGTGAGAGAGACAACCCAAAAATGGAACCACTTCAGTTGCAACAGAAGCTCAGAGTGAAGCAGGAAAATGGTCACAGCTCCTCCATCACACCCAGAGGGTCTGGGAGGGACCAGCTTACACCTGGGTTACCTGAACTATTTCAGAGTATAGAAATCAAGGGAGCTTTTCCAACCTCATTCCATAACACTTGACAAAACACACACATGAAGCTAATCTTTACTTGTAAAAAGATGCAAAAACCCTGAATAAAATATTAGCAGAATGAATCTAGTAGACTAGTAAGAGAATAATATGCCAGTACAATGCAAGAATAAAGGAATGCAAGGCTGGTTCAATATTGGTAGACTTACTGGTGTTATTCACAGCATTAATAGGCTAAAAGAGAGAAGCTCTGGTTATGTGCTGGGGAATTAAAAAGAAATTTAATAATATTCAACACCCATTCCTGATTTAATTAAAAAAAAAGCTTTCAATACAAAAAGTATAAAAAGAAACTTTCTATAAGTACTGATAGAGTGTTTATCAGAAACCAAATAGCAAAGATCATATTTCATGATGAAAGACAAAGGGTATTTTATTTGGGGAGTTCTTTAGGGAAGACTGCTCCGTTCTCCAGGGTCGAGATGAGTCCAGTTTCCCCGACAGATGCCTTCACTGCTCCCTTCTAACTCTTCAGAGCTGTTGGATGGACTTTGTCCACTTGGTCATGTCTGCATTTGCAGGGCTCAGAGCGATTTCTGCCACACAACAAACGTTGAATAAATAGTGAGTAAATGAATAACAGAAACAAATCAAAGATGCCCACTATTAACATTATTGCTCACCAGTGTCCTGGGGATTACAGACAAGGCAATAAAACAGGAAAAAGACATGAGGCATAAATATTGGAAAGAAAAAGATAAAACTACAAGCCTTTGCAGCTGATATAAATATCTACCTAGAAAACTCAAGAGAAGAATTCCGAAAGATATTCAGATATGATATTAATGTAAAAATACAACACGATTTCCAAAGATCCAGTATGAGTCAGGATGATACCAGGCACAAGGGTCACTCAGCTCAAAATGGTGTAGAGCAGAGAAGTTGTTGTGGGTTTGGTTTTTCTCATTAAAGAGACAGCCTGTGGATGGTTCTGTCTTCAGCACAGCCAGCTCCAGGGCCTCCAATGAGACCAAAACATCTTTTTATTTTTCTATCTATCTGTGTCTCTGCCGGTCTCTGTCTGGTCCACTATCCAGACAGGAATTTTATACGTATCAGAAACAATGGCCACTGGCAGCCCCAGACATACAATCTCAGTGGAAAAAGTGCTTCTCTCTTGCCGTCTTCACATATTATTCCCAGAGAGGATTGTTGGTGGTCCTCTCTGGGCTGCGGTCCAACTGCTGGGTCAGTCGTGCACCAAGGCACAGGCTGTCATTAAGAGTCCAGCCAGGATCCTGTGACTAGCCCAGTGCCTGTGTGTGTGGCAGGTGAGGTGAGGGGTGGGCCTGGATGGACAGGTTCGTCGGAACCACATGGAATGGCGGAGAGTTCCTGAGGCAAGAGGTGCTACAATCTCCCCATAAAGAGAGGCAGCAAGCATTCTGAAAGGACAATACCCAGAGCTGGAACAGCCACTACAATCCACCCCATGGCTGCTCAGAAGAGACACATGTTCTTCTCACTACACATAAAATCCCACACTGTTCCTTGCTTAAATGATGCTTCCATCCCACAAATCCAGGATACGTCCTTTCCCCAGAGGGAGACAGCCCAAAGCCACATGCCACTATTGCCTGTCACTGCAAACCCTGGGGCTCTGAGCGACAAACAGTCCTCAGGTGTGCTCTAGACGTGACTCAGAGTCCCACCAGCTACGCCTCCGTCATGACTCTAACCCTCAACACGTCCTGCCTAGAAAGCTTGTTCACGTGCCTAGAAAAGGGAAAGGCCCAGCGCCTTTCCTTCCATTCCCGCCATCTCTGCGGGACGGCCCGGGGATATCGTGCAGCTCCCTCTGCCTTCCACGGAGTTACCTTCAGAATCATCCATTTGCCAGTCAGCCCATCTCTGAACTCGAGTCTCAGCGATGACATCTCTGAGATCTATAATTGGCTGTTTTTCATACCACTTTGACTCCATCCATAGTCCTCTGAGGATAGTAACCCAGTGTTCTCAGGCTCTGCTCTCTTTGCCCTGCTGACCACACCTCCCTGGGTGTTGGTTCTCCTGCTGTGGATGCTGTGCTCCCTGTCAGGGTCAGTTTCCCCACGGCCTCCACGGTTCTGGGGTGGACGCTCACATCTGGACATGAGATACCCGATTTACTTGGCTGGTAGGTGCTGCTTCTGTTTCTGCGGCCCTCAGGGTACAGGGTGGGGTGGCCTGCTGGGTTCCCAAATGGCTTGTCCTGTTTCTCAGCCACCCACCTGTCATCTGAGTGCTCTCAAAAGGCCACTCCTGCCCCAGCCCGAGGCGACCCTCCTTCATGACCCAGTTACTCAGAGGCTAGTGCTACAGCCGGGCACCTCAGTAGTGTCCTCAGGCCCCCGCTCCTGTGTCTGTCGCCCCTGAGTGTAGGAGACCCCAGGACCCCTACAGCTCGGGCAGCACAGACTTAGGGTTCTTCATTACTCCAGCCTCCCCGGTATTCCAATCCGCGGGGACTCCTCGAAGTCTCTGCTTCACTCAGGACACTTTTTTGTCATTTTCTAGAGCTGTTCTAGACTCAGGAGAGAGGAAGAGGAAGTCAGAGAATAAAGATAAAGATATCTTCTGTCAGTTCCTGGGATTCAGGGCAGGGGGAGGTGGGGGAGGGGATGTATGCTTAATCCGCCATCTGTAGCTCTTCCTTTTTTATCCCCATATTAAAAATATGTTACAACAGCTGATAATAAAGGATGTGTTCAGTAAAGGCCAAAACACAAATAGACAATAAAGGCCGATGAGAGGAAGGGGCGCAGAACTTCAAGCACGGGGTTAGGGAGGCGCAGCCCAGCAGCCCGCGTGGAGAGTGCACTGGGCTGTGACTGCTGGGGGTCAGAGGCAGTGGAGGCCCTCCTTAGTCGCTCAGCACGGGGCCAAGCCAGCCCCGGCTCCTCTTCAGTCAACGTTTGGAGAGGGAAGACACTTATTCATGTGAGTCTTTATTAAGCGACACAGTCCTTGCTAACGGAAGAGAAGAAGACATAAAATCTCATTGGCAGTGATATTATTTTTCCTCTCAGTAAATTAAAAGCCATTTCTCACGTGGAACACAGAATAAATAGTGCCTTTATTGCTGTGTTACAGAAAGCATGAAGACATTTTCATGTGACCAGTTTTCAAATGACCTTCGACAAAGCCCAAGAGCCTAACATTCAGACAAACCCAGGGAAGGGTTTTGTCCCGTGGCCGGTCCCTCCTCAGGACTGTCCTTCCTTGTCTAGTCTGGGCAGGGGACGGGGCTGGGAGCAGACTGTCCTCAGCCCAACTTCTCCCTCCCTGGCTCTGATGAAGGGCAATCCGCTCTTGCTGCACTTTTCGTGACCTAATGCTCAGTCTCACGGCCCACCTGCCTGACCCCCCAGAAGCCAGACTCCTTGGTCTTGGTGAGTGCTGAGCTGTCTCTAGCTGGCAGCCCCTCCACCTGCTCCCTTGAGCACTGGCCTTGGAGTCTAGGGGCTCGAGTCCTAGGCCCGGGCCCTCGAGGAACTTTCCTGCGTTCATTCTTTGCCTTGTTCTTTCATGCATGCGCTCAAGAAGGTTGCTGCAGTCCCTCCCAGGCACAGGCCCGTGCTGGGCCTCTCAGTGGGACTCATGAAGACCAGTGAGACACCCCGACCCTCAAGACCTGAGGTCTAACAAAGGAGGTGACTTACACCTAAGACTCAGCTTCCTCATCTGTGAGGAGGGATTACAATGCCTGTTTTCTGGAATTGTCAGAGAGGTTCAGGTACACTCCACAGCACAGCACACCCATGCAATCATGATGATGGTGGTGGTGATGATGATGATGATGGCGGTGATGGTGATGATGGTGGTGATGGTGATGGTGATGATGATGATGATGGCGGTGATGGTGATGATGGTGGTGGTGGTGGTGGTGATGATGGTGGTGGTGGTTATGGTGATGATGATGGTGGTGGTGATGGTGATGATGGTGGTGGTGGTGGTGGTGATGATGATGGTGGTGGTGATGATGATGGTGGTGGTGATGATGATGATGATGGTGGTGATGATGATGATGATGATGGCGGTGATGGTGATGATGGTGGTGGTGGTGGTGGTGATGATGATGATGATGGCGGTGATGGTGATGATGGTGGTGGTGGTGATGGTGATGATGGTGGTGGTGATGATGATGGTGGTGATGATGATGGTGGTGGTGATGATGATGGTGGTGGTGATGATGATGATGATGGTGGTGGTGATGATGATGGTGGTGGTGATGATGATGATGATGGCGGTGGTGGTGATGATGGTGGTGGTGGTTATGGTGATGATGATGGTGGTGGTGATGGTGATGATGGTGGTGGTGGTGATGGTGATGATGATGGTGGTGGTGATGGTGATGATGGTGGTGGTGATGATGGTGGTGGTGGTGATGATGATGGTGGTGATGATGATGATGGTGGTGGTGATGGTGATGATGGTGGTGGTGGTGATGATGATGATGATGGTGGTGATGATGATGATGGTGGTGATGATGATGATGATGGCGGTGGTGGTGATGATGGTGGTGGTGGTTATGGTGATGATGATGGTGGTGGTGATGGTGATGATGGTGATGGTGGTGATGGTGATGATGATGGTGGTGGTGATGGTGATGATGGTGGTGGTGATGATGGTGGTGGTGGTGATGATGATGGTGGTGATGATGATGATGGTGGTGGTGATGGTGATGATGGTGGTGGTGATGATGGTGGTGGTGGTGGTGATGATGGTGGTGGTGATGGTGATGATGATGGTGGTGGTGATGGTGATGATGGTGGTGGTGGTGATGATGATGATGATGGTGGTGATGATGATGATAGAGGTGATGATGATGATGGTGGTGATGATGATGATGGTGGTGATGATGATGGTGGTGGTGATGATGATGATGGTGGTGATGATGATGATGATGGTGGTGATGGTGGTGGTGGTAATGATGGTGATGGTGGTGGTGATGATGACGATGGTGGTGGTGATGATGATGGTGGCGGTGGTGATGATGGTGATGATGATGCTGGTGGTGGTGGTGATGGTGGTGATGATGCTGGTGGTGATGATGATGATGCTGGTGGTGATGGTGAGCACACATCTGCTCTCATCTCTCTGGTCCAAGTGACATACAGCTCTCAGCCCCTAAGTCACCCTGTGGGCAGTGATTGGCCCCTGCTCCCCACTCCCTGCACACACGGCCCCACAGCCTGCCCAAACCACAGAGGAAGGGTTAAGTGTGAAAACAGATTCCAGCCCCAGCAGGGGGACCCCGGGCAGTTTTTCTTTATAAGATGAATGCTCTTTATTAGCCTGCACTTAAGTTGTCTTTTGTCTGAAGAGTAACGAGAAATTTTCCCCCTTAGTAAGGAGAGGTGGATGATGGGTGCTCATTAGCTGATCCTCCTTTAAGGCCAAGGGTCCATTTTATAACCTGCCTGCAAGGGCTGGCTGTGGGGCTCTGCAGGAGGCAGCCCCCAGGGCAGTCCCAGGGGTGCATCTCCGTCTGCCTCTTGCTGGCTCTGGACCCTCCTTGGTCTCCACTTCCCCAGCTATAGATGAGCATGACGTTGCTGAAGTGTGAATACAGCTGCCGCCCTGCAGGCCCCCTGAGGGGCGGAGGCGCCCCCTAGGACGAGCAAGTCCCCTCACTGTCCCTCTCTGTCTTCTTAACAGCAGCAGCCAGGACATGCTGCACGTGGGCTGCTGTGCCCCAGATGCGCCGAACATTCTAGGCCCAGGGGTAGGGCACGGTTGGCAAAGAAGGTGGGTCAGGCGCTCAGGGAGTCAGCACCCCTTCCTCCAGTGCCTTGAGTACCACCCCTGATGGCAAATCCTGGGTGGACCCTGTAGCAAGAGTTCCTCAGTAAGTGTGTAGTCGTGTGACCTGAGGAGCTTGTGGAAAAAGGCAAGTAAAAATAACGGATTAGGTAGGTAGATATAGATAGATAGGTACTTAGACATTCTATGTATGGGCACATAGAGCTATAGATATTGCATATAGACATATAGTCCATGTATCTATATATAGAATACATTTCTACATATGTAAGTATCTATATATATAGAATATATATACATTACAGTGTTTCAAATGTGGAGCATTAGGGGAAAAATGCCTAGGCAAAGATTCATTAGAAAGCTTGTGAAGACAGAAGTGGAAACAGTGGAAACGACTCAAACGTCCACCCATGATGAACAGGTAAGGCCAGCCTGACACACCCACACAGTGGAGCATCACTCAGCCCCAAAAAGAATGGAGTGCTCACACGCTGCGACGCGGGAGAAGCTTGAAAACAGTGCTGGGTGGAAGAGGCCCGTCACAGGGGGCTGCAAATTGCCTGAATGGACCCCATTCATATGAAATGGCCGGCCAGTGAATCCATGGACACAGGAAACAGCGCGGCTTCCGGGGACTGGGAGAAAGGGGGCCCGGAAATGACTGCCGAGAGGCACAGGGCTCTTTTGGAGGGTAACAGAATGTTCTGGGACTGGATATTGGTGGTGGTTGCAAAAAACCACTCATTATATACCTTAAAAAGGAGGATTTGTGGTATGTGAATTCTGCATCAATACGAGTGTCCTGACAGGCTTGGGAGGCAGGCCCCTAACACAGCACGGCTTCCTCAAACCCGGAAAAGATGCCCACAGAGACAGAGGAGCTGACTTTGTCCCTAAGAGAAGACATCTCTGAGTGAGCTCCTCTGTGCCGCGGACACAGAGCACCGGGACTACCCGATTGTGCAAACAGCCAGCACTATACCAGTAAAGTTGTCGCTGGGTTTCTCAGAATGAAAAAAAGAAGATAGCCTGGCCCAAGCCCGGGCCCCCACTGTCGAGTCCTTTGTGCTGAGCGTCCAACCGTTCAGTCAAGGTTCCGGACCCCGGCTCCTTAGGATTCCCGCCCCTCGAGTGCCGAGGCTCTGGGGACACGGGAAGTGCCAGGCCCTGCGTCATCACTTGCACACACTGGGCTGTACCAGGCTGTCTCCAGGCTTCGGCCCCTGGTGGCTGGGCGTCCTCCTCACACCCCAGGGTCCAGCCCCTCTCACCATGCCCTTGGGCACTGGGGCCTCTTCTGGACACTCCCTTCCCTGCCCCTCTGGAACCATGCTGTCTTCAGGGCTGGGCCACAAAGATGGCCATCTCTCCAGATGGCCCAATTCTTCTGTAACGTCTATCATTCCTGCCCCCAACTCAGCGCAAAAGATGGTGGCAGGACATAGAGTTCCTTCTCAAGGACACAGGAACATCTCACTCAATTTCTTCTCCCCCTCCTGTGGTAGATGGCACCCTGTCAGCATCCTGGACCGCCATCCCTGAGACTCGCCCCGCCCGGGGCCCTGACCCGCGGCTCCCACGCCGCCATGCCTTCTGCGTGGCCACCGTTCACTCCCTTCTTGTCAGGAGAGTTATCCTAAAGAGGCAGCTCGGACTCTGGAAGCTTCCCATGGGCTCAGCACTCCCCACAAGGCCACGACACCCCAGGACAGGGACCCTCACTCACTCGTATGGCTTGAGGTCCGACACTGGTCAGAGCGGACCTCGTAGCAGTCACAGTGGTGGCTCCAGGATGGCCACGAAGTGGTGTGGGCCTAGAATCTGGGGGAGCTTTGAGTTTGGAGATTCTGGGGTCTGAAGCACCGGGCACTGTTCACTGCGGCGGAGCAAGGGACCAACCGGCAGTGCCGTGGCTCCGGGGTGACCAGCCAGCCTGGCTCTGGCTGGGGTGAGGACTGGGTGCGGCGGTGCACGTGAAGTGTAGTCGGCACATGCTCAACGAGCGGATGTCCCCGCTGCTGGGATTCTGTCTTGGCCTGACTCCCAGGAGGTCCAGGCAGGCGTGGGGGCTCCTGGGGCTTTGGACAGTCACTGAAGATGCAGATACAACAGATGCAGCCGTCTGCCACGGGCACAGGGCCCAAGGGTCCTGGGGAGACAGGGCCCCCAAGAGGTGTCCCAGCTGAGTTCAGGCCAGGAGCAAAGGGAGGAATCCCAGCCCCCGCTTGATGGGTGCTGGACCAGAGAGGTTTAGACCAGACCTCCCTTGAGGGTCCAGAGCCACGCCCGGTGGGAGGGGCGGGCCCAGCCCTGGGGGAGGGCCGAGGGCGGCAGGGCAGGAGCACCCGGCCCAGGCCTGCCATCTGGCTCCTCATCTGGGCTGCAGGGTGATGGGCCGCTGCGAGGCCTGAGGGGGCAGCGAGGGGGTGGCAGAGCCCCCCAGGGCTCGGGCCCCACACGGCCACGGCAGCTTCCTGAAGAGCAAGACTCGCACACAGGCCACAAAAGGGGTTCAGAGCTGGGCTGCTTCCAAGGGACTGGATCTTATTCAGCAGTTTATTTACCGAATAGTCACTCAGCTCCCACCACGTGACAAGCATTCAACCTGCTGAGGGGTCGAAGTGCTTGCCTTCCGTGGTGAACACAGGGATGTGCCCCAGACGCCTCCTGGGGGGACGGGCGGCGCCAGGGGCTGTCCGCAGATGCCTCAGTGTCACCTCCAGCAGCAGGCACTACCTCCAGGCCCCCCTCCCCAGGCTCCTCTCCTGTCACTGACCCACGCAGGCACATCGAGGCCTGGCTACCTCCTCGACTCAGGGCAACTCTGGGGCAGTCCTGCTCCAGGCCCCTCAGGGGAGTGCCGCCCCATCTGCCGCTTTCTCCTCCCTCCCTGCTGCAGCCTGGGCCGGGGCCCTGCTGAGGAGACGGCTGTGTGGTCTGTGGGGGCTCCTGGCCAGCCACACCCCCACACCTCCACCGGGCGATGAACAGCAGCTGAAGGACGCATCCCCACGCTGAGGGCTGTGGAGGACAGGACCAGGGTGTTGGGGCCGAGCAAGAGGCAAGGCGTGGAGGGGCAGCCCGGTCAGGGCAGAGGAGGGCCCCTCCAGGAGCAGACACTTCCACTGAGACCCAGAGGCTGTGGAGGACACACCCTGCTGTGACACCAGGAGAGATGTCTGCAGAAGGGAGCAGCGAGGGCCAACGCCAAGAGCAGCTGGAAGTGGAAGGCAGCAGGGGGGCGGGCCTCTGTCCTCAGGAGCAAGAGCCAGGGTGCCAGGGCAGCCACTGGAGGAGTACTGGAAGCCGGACCTGGAGGGAACCTGGAGGGTATCTGGACGAGCACCTAAAGAGTGCCTGCAGGGCATCTGGATGAGCACCTAAAGAGTGCCTGCAGGGCATCTGGATGAGCACCTAAAGAGTACCTGCAGGGTATCTGGATGAGTACCTAAAGAGTACCCGGAGGGAACCTGGAGGGTTCTGGAGGACATGTGGAGGGTATCTGGGACCGAGCTGAGATGGAGAGAGCCGGCTGGCCTACCCCTGGCCTGGGCGGGCTCTGTGCAGCCCACCGTGGAGCTGTCCCCCAGCTCCCTGGCCAGCACTGGCCCCGTGGCTGCTGAGAGCTGGAGGAGAGTCGCCTGCCCGGCCTGGGCCCGTGGAGTCCGCCAAGAATGGAGGGGCTCAGCTGGGCGCCTGCGGGTCGCAGTGGCTCTGAGATCAGCAGTCAGTCCTCCACCCGCACGGTCCTCCCTTCAGGCGTCAGCATCCGTAGCGGCCGCAGCCTGCTTCCTGCGGGTGCTGGGGCTTGGGGGCGAGACAGGGAATTTTAATCATCCCTCATCCAGGGAGCAGCCAGCTCCAGTCCTGCGGGGGCGGGAGGGCGCTGGGTGAGAACTCTGTGTGTTACTGCGCCTCTGCCGAGCCAAGTGTTTCTCATCTATTGTGCCCACCCACCGGCCGCGGCCCGAGTGGAGGGCATTATCGTCTCCATCATCTCCATGTTGCGAGTGCAGAAATGGAGACACACCTAAGCTCCGTATTCGGGTCTCCCGGTTGCAGCGTGGCGGCCGGCAACCCAGTGACTGCAGCCTGCGTGTCTCGTGCTGGCCTGGGCCTGCAGGCAGGAAGAGCGATGCTGGAGAGACCCCGGGAGGCCCGCGTGGGCTCCGCTCCGCAGGGCTGCAGAGAGCCACCCCCAGGGCCGTCAGGGAACGTAGAGCTTTCTCAGAAGGCACCTTCGACCCGAGATGCTGTGGGGGTGTGGACGACCCTTCACTGAGGTGGACTTTGTGATTTCCTGGGGGAAAAAGAATCCCTGACGTGGCTGGGCCTGACAGTGTGCCAGGTGCCACTGGGGACCCAGAGAGGCCTCCCACACCCTCCCTCCTGTGCAGACACCCCCTATAGGACCTCCCGTCCCACTGCTCTTCCTGAGAGGGACCCTGATGGGGTGTTTTGTAGGTGTTTTAACCAACGCATGAGGCAGAAGTGACGTTAAGTGGCTTCCAAGGCGAGATCGTAAACGTTGCTGCAGCCCCTGCCTTGGAGCCCTGAGCAGAGGCCGCCATGCTGAGAGGGAGCCCAGTGAGCCCAGGAACAGACACAGGCGGTCTGGAGATGACAGAGACCCAGCCAGCCCCCAGCTGCCCTGCCTCCACCCCCACGACCCCCCAGAGAGCACCCCCCACTCCCACCCCCACCTCTCCATCTGGTAGCAACGAGGGAGAAACCTGAAGCTAGAACTGCCCGGCTGGGCACTTCCCCTGAGAGGGAAAATGATTGCTGTTGGCTTAAGCCGCTGATTTGGGAGTGTTTTGTCATCCAGCAATGGTAAGCAGAATACAACCACTGAGAGAGAGGGACGGACAGACAGGGAGATGCGATTCCGAGGTGACACAGGAGCAGATGCTGTGCGAGACAGATGAGGGACCACCAAGCGGGGAGTCAGCACAGGCTCTACTGGGCCTTAAGGAGGAGTGGGCTTCTGCCAGGGCCTTCCAGGTGAAGGCGCGGGACGTGCAAAGGCCCAGAGGCAGAGAGGACCTGCCTTGTTGTATTTCCAGCAAGTGGCTGGGGTCCCAGGGGTGAATTCGGAACAGAGGTTCAGGCCTCGGAGCTGGCCTGTGGCGCACCACGGGAACGGGGAGACCAGGAAGAGTCTTGAGCCTGGAATGAGGCCATGCCCACATTTTAGAAAGAGCTTTCTGGCTGCTGTGTGAAGGGCAGAGGGCAAGAGGCTGAAGGTGTTAGGAGAGCTCCTTTCCAGACTCCCACCCAGAAGCAAGGCGAGGCCTCCAGTAACTTCCAGTGCTGTGCTGCCATGCCAGCTTTGGCAGCAACTCAGAGCAGTTAGAGTTAGCTGCAACTGCCGTGGTGGCCGGAGCCTCTGCCTCCCCCACGGCCCTGCCCCCGCCTGCCCCAGGCTCCTGCCTCCACCTGGTGATGGGCTTCTCTCTAGCTGTTGAGGGAGAATGCAGAGGCAACGTGGGGAGGGGCCAAAAGCAAGGCCCGGGCTGGGACTCGAGTCTATGAAGGCCCTCTGGGGGCCGCACCCCACCTGTGAGGCAGGTGCCATCGTCCCCTGGTGCCCTGAGGAGGAGCAGGGCCTGAGGACAGCCCCTGGAGTCCTCGGTGCGGACGATGGTGGCTGGGGGACTGCCAGGGGGCCAACGGCGGGTGAGTGGCCGCTGGGACAGCAGCATCTTTCTGTCATTCAGGCGGAGCCCACCACAGAGCGGTCGCCTTCGGAGGAAGGCGCCCGGCCCAGGCCTGGCCAGTCAGTGGTGGATGTGGGGGCTGACCTAAGTGGGGTCGACAAGAGCCAGCTCTGAGACTGGTAAAGACTCCTGGGAAGGAAGCGTGCTCCTCCTGGCAGCGTTGAGCAGCCCCGCGAGAGCTGGTGATGACCGTTCTGCCGCTGTGCTGGGGAGTTGTTAGGGACGGAATATTTGCGCCCCAAGATTCCTATGTAGAAACCTTAACCCCCAGTGGAAGGATACGAGGACGGAGCCCTCACGGATGGGGTTACTGCTGTTATAAGAGACGTGAGAACTTGCTTCTCCCTCTGCTGTGCCACGTGAGGACACAATGAGAAGAGGGCCACCTGCAAACCGGGAAGCGGGCCCTCACTGGACACCAGGTCTGCCAGCACCTTGCTCTTGAACTTCCCAGCCCCCAGAGCTGTGAGAAATAAGCATTTGTTGTTTAAGCCAAGCATTAAGCTATAGTATTTTTGTTATGACAACCCGAACTAAGACAAATATTTTTCTGAGCAATGCAGAAGAAAGCAGAGAAACAGAGAAAAGAGAGCAAGCTGATGACATCATTGGAGCACCTGGATGCAGCTGTCCCTGAAGTCTACATTGGACTTTTTAGTTTTATGAGCCAATAAATTTCTTTCCTTGCTTAAACCAGTCTGTGTGAGTTTTTATTACTTGCAAACAAAAGGAGAGAAGAGCAATTACACCTGTAATGAGATGGAAAATCTTTTCCTCCCCAGAATTCCTCTTGGGAATGTCACTGTCTTTATTTGGAAGAAATATTTCTAAAAGCATTGGTGCTTGAAGGTAAGAGTCCAAGGGACCTGGTTGTGGGGAAAATGCTTTACATGAGAAAAAGAGAGAGATTTCTCCTGCCTCACCCAGGGAGAGTGTGCCTTGGTCTGGACCCCTCAGGCCCTGGTTCGCCCCACCCACCCCGTGAGCAGATGCTAGTCTGCACCCACCACAGGTAGAGCTAAGGTAGGAAGGGCGCAGTGATGCCCCTCCAGGCAAGGCGGCGGTGGGGTCGGGGCCTGGCGGTCCAGGCGGCTCCTCCCCACGGTGCGGGCGCCAGATGCGCCCTCGCAGCTTGGCTGTGGGTTTGACTTGTGTCGCAGCCGCTTGCCCGCGTTCACGCTCGTGTGAGATCCGGGGCACAGGAGAGGCAGAGGCCCTGCTGGTCCGCTTCTGCCGCCACAGGAAGCCCGGTGTGGCCGTGCCACACTCCCAGTGGACGCAGGGCCCAGTGTCGCTCGTCTCCCACCGCTCCGTCCTGGGCTGTGCGGGTCCCGGGCTCTGCGGGGTCGGGGCCGAGAGGCTGCGCAGCGCCTCTGGGCAGGTGGCTCTAGCGGCAGCATGCGGTTCTGAGGCGGCCTCCGGAGGCGGCCTCTGGCCCCGTCCCATGGGGTGACAGCAGGGCTGGTCCATCCTGCAGGGTCCATCCGTGGGGAGTCCTGCCCTTCCAAGGGCTGCTCCTGGAGATGTGGCCAGAGCTGCGCCTCCTGCCCTGCCAGCAGGTGCAGGTCACTTACTCCGTGTACAAATCCACTCTGCTTACACGGGAAAGGGGCCGCAACCCTGTCAGTGACAGGCTGGTTCTGGGTGAGACACCAGGGCCCCGGCTGGGAGGGGGGCCCTCCTCTGGAGTATTTGAAAGATTTGGGGGGCCACTTGCCCTTGAGCACCGCGTCCCCCAAGGCCTGGATGCCCTGGACAGACCAGTTAGTCCAGCCCCCACGGCCGGGCTGCTCTCAGCAAGGGCAGGACAGCAGTGCTGGCCGCTCCCCGGGCAGCTCGAGGCAGCAGGAGCCTCTGATGGGGCTGGGGCCTCTGGCCGGAGAAGGCAGGAACCAGCCCCTGGAAGGCCAGCTTGGGGTGATCTTTCCAGCCTTCCTGCCATCCGTGGGTGGAAGCCCGCCGGGGGCCAGGCAACGTGGCCACACTTTGGCTCAGAAGTGCAGGAGGGGACAGAGAGCTGACATCAGGGGCTTAGTCACTGTGGAAGGTGTGGCTTCACCGCCGGAAACACAGACAGCAGCAGGGGAAGCCCGGAGATGGAGGAGACCACAGGCTCCCCAACGAGGCCCAACCCTCTAAAATCTGTGACGTTTACTGGATGGAGGGATGATTTCAAACACAAAGTAGCAATCCTGTGGCCAGGCTCAGAGCTGGGGGCTGCACAGACAGTTAATTCGTGGAAGGCGTGCAGCCACCCTATGAGGTAGGCACAGTTTTTATCCCCATTTACAGATGAGGAAACTGAGGCACAGGGAGGTAAGATAGCATGCTCAGGTCACACAGGTGGGAGGGACGAGGAGAGCTAGGATTGGAGCCAGCGTGGGAGGCACTGTGGAGCAGAAGAGCCCCTGACGGGGGTGGGCACAGAGAGACGCGGGAGGAGCCAGGGCCAGCTGTCGGCTGGCTCCCGGGAAGGGACTGAGGTGTGAGGCGAGCTTAACCAGCCGGCGGAGGGCTGCAGAAGGGATGGGGGTGCCGGGAAGCAGGCCGCTGACTCTGATCATACAGCCTCCACTGAGCTTTGGGTAAACTCCCCCGGGTGGGGATGGGGACACGTGGGGATTTCTGCCATTCCTACAGCTAGAGAAATATGTGGAATATGCGGTAACTCCTCCACACCCCAACACACACACACGTGCACACGTGTGCATGCACACAGGCAACATATACAGGCACACACACACACCTTGCCCATTCCTAAGCAAAAACTTTTCTCCCCCAAAATAAATACTACAACCCTGGAACGGGACCCATAATGAGGGCTGGTGAGAGGATGCGTTGGTGCCCCTTTCTGGACAGTAAGTTGGCAATATTGTAGCGATATGTAGCAAGAGCCGTAGAATAGTCACACTTCTTGACCCTGCAGTTCCACCTCCAGGATGTGCCTGAAGGAAATAATCTGGACATGAGAGCTCTGTGCACCCAGGTGCCCAGCACAGAATCACTCAACACAGCGAGATGCTGGAAACAACCCAACTGTTCAGTGACAATCGTGACATAAATTACGGCACATCCACATGATGGAATAGTGTGCCGTCACTAAAAAGAAGTTAGAAAGAGTTTTTAATCTTGTGAAAAAATGTTGGGAAGAAAAGACAGGTGCCAAAGTTGACATCATATGCAGTCACCTGAGAAAGTGTGCCTGGGAGAAAGACGGAAGGAAGCAGACAAAATTGTTCACAGAAACTGGCTCCAGCCTAGTGGCATTAATTTATTTACTGCTGTTTTTTTGCAGTTTTTGGTGATTTCCAAGGTTTGTACAATGACCAGTCATTTCCTGCCCAGTGAGGGAAATAAAAAATTCAGGGAGGAAAAGCTCTTCCTGTCTTAGGCACCCTAGCTTCTCTTTCCCTCGACCCCCGACAGAGGCGTGAGACAGGCATGCTCACCTCAGGAGCAGCTTGGGTGGTGGTCTTAGCAGGCCACTTCCACTAAGCTCCACTGAGGGACAAGACAAAGGGACTGGGGCCAATAGGGATGGACGCAAACTCCTAACCTGGACCCGCAAACTCAACTGTGTAAATCCAGGATGAGGAAAACTCAGCCGAAAGAAACCCGTATGAAACAGCTAACAGGCTTCAGCCAGCCACAGGCTGACCGTAAAACCAGTGTGGAGAGAGAGCTGCCTGGGCGTCTCAGCTCACATCACAAGAAGCATAGTGACCAGAAAGAGGGAGGTGGCAGTTACAGGCAGGCCACATTGGGATTCAGATTACAACTTTCAGCCCCCCAAGACTCTCTGTCAGCCCTCCCCTTCGCCACTCTGGGAACCAAAGCCACATTCACAAGGGGTCTGGAAGGTTCCTCCCCATCTGGTACCAGAGAAGTGGAAGGGGTAAAAAGAGGCCAAGAGAAGAGCTGGCCAGAAGCCAGGAAACTCATTCCCGCCGCGTCCACAGTGTAACTGAGCTAATTCTGCAGTATTTGTGCTTCTGGGCCTGTTTTCCCTTTGTCTGCCTGACTCCTGATTGGAACATTTGCTGCGCTTTTGTGCGGTACCAAACCCAGTCCTCTCTGATGATGTACATGAATGTGTTTCTGATGGATGTTTTCCAGAGGCCTTTGTTGCCTCAATTAAGGGATAATGAACAAGAATTGTTTCTATTTGTAAAACAGCTCAGTCATTTCCCGCTTCCCAATTGGTGGGACAATGCGTCTTAATTAAGCACAAAGACTTGTCACTTCATCTACTGTCAGGACCCCAGGGAGGTGGTGACGGAGGTGCAGGGAGGGGCCAGGAAGCACCTCGGGCAGCCCCCCGCCCCCACAGCAGGGGCCATGCCAGGGTGGCTGTGGGCCAGCACAGGGCAGGTTACCTGTCCCTAGAGGAGGGGAGGGCTGCCCTGACCTGGGTCCAGGGCCCGGCCTCGCACGGCTGGCAGGCACTCCCCCTCACCGTCCTGCGGGGCGTGTGTACCTAGGAGCGTGGTCTCTGGAAACAGGCTACCTGGGTTTGGTCCTGGCTCCACACTCACTAGCCGTGTGTCCCCCGGCAGAGGACGCAACTCCTCTGGAAGATGAGAAGAAGTAAAATGACCCTGGCCCCCACCTTCTATGGTGAGCTGGCAGCGTAGCTGAGCCAACACACGGAAAGTGCTCAGACCAGCAGGGGCGCCGGCGAGCCCCTATGAGTGTGAGCCATGACACTTCTCCTGAAAACAGTACCCTGGCTTCCCTCTGGGACCTCCTCCCCCGTCTCCCATTGATGCAGGATTCAGGAGAAGGGTCGCTGCTGTGTGCTACTGCCACTCCTTATCCTTCGGGACAGCGGGGCCTGCCGAGGGACCCCCACCAGGCCCTTCCTGGTGGCAGGCTGGCAGCAGAGCGGCAGGACATCCTGCAAGGGCCCTAGTGGGAACCCAGCTCATTCCTCTGGGTGTCGGCTGCACTGACGGTAGGTACTGGAGGTCTCCTGTCGGGGAGCAGCACCCTGCAGGAGGCAGTGACAGGTGCGCAGGAGTGCCGGCCAATCGGAGGGCCCTGGGCCAGGCCTCAGGGCGAGTGGGGCGGTGGGGGCGATCTCAGAGAGGGTCTGGGATGGAGGAACACGCGAGAGCTCACGGCAATGGCTCCTTCTCCCCGGGTGGAAGAAATCAGCAGTTTGACAGCTGGCATGGCCATCCCGGTGCCTGATCATGGCCCCTGGTGGAGCCCACCGCTGCTCTGCGTCCTCCTGCTGCGGGGCGGCAGTGTCCCGAGCCGAGCGAGAGCCTGGGCACACGCCCCCCAGTGGAGCCAGGGCTCCAGAAAGACAGTGATGTGCGTCCCCAACCAACTCTCAACCTCCCCAGACCCGGCCAGCTGCGGAGGGTGAGGGCACAGAGGGCTCTCCACTGTCGTTGGGAACCCCTTCAGCCTGAGGGGGCCCTGGGGTGGGGCGCACACTGTCAGATGTGCGTGTTGATGGTGGGCTGCACAGCTCCAGGGTTAATACCAAACCTGGCAGTGCCGCCTTTAAAAAGAGGTGTGTCCTTCCTACCAAGGCCTGAGCAGAGCTTCGTAAGTGCACTGTCACCGCGTCCTCGCCACCCCCCAGGGGGGTCAGCATTACTGTCACTCCCAGTTGAAACACACAACTGCTGCAGTCCAGAGGACCCTGCCCAGGGTCAGCAGGAAGTGTGGAGGCAGGATTCGAACCCAGGACTGTTGAATCTTACCACCAGCGGGCTGAACCACCATGCTGTCCTATCGTTGCTAAAAATCTCCGCCCTCCATGCCACGGTCCCGGCGAGGCTCGGGCCTCCTCTCTGACTGAGCTGGTACAGCGGCCTCTGACTCACCTCCCGGCCTCCGCTGTGTCCAGAATGCCTCCCTGCACCTGCCAGATGAGTTTGGGGTGAAAGACGCTTATCAGAGATACCCCCTGTGACAAGAAAGGGAAGGGAGCAGGATTGAACTGGGGGAGAAGTGGAACCACAACGAAAAATCAAGCACCTCAGCCTCAGCCAGCCCAGAGGCTTGGGAGCCATGCTGACCACTGCAGTGTCCCCAGGGGATGGGAATGGTGGGGCCCTCATCCCCCAGGTCCCTCAGGAGGGTGTGGCCTCAGGTGAGGTCTCTCTGCAGCTGAGGCTGGGCTGAAGGAGCTGACAGCTAGAGGCCATCTGCTGATGCACAGCTGCAGCTGGGGGGCAGCGGGAGCGGGCGGTGCAGCTCCACATCTGCAGGCCCGGTTCAAAGCCTCTGACGGCTGCCCATGAGGCAGAATCCAGCTGCGCATCTCTGCCAGCCCTCACGGCCCACGGCACCTAGCCTCTCCTTCTGTTAGCCTGGCCTCCCCCTGCCCCCTGCTTCCAGCCCTCTGCTCCTCTGACCACACTCCTCCGCCAGCAGCTTCCTGAACAAGCCCAGGTACCCTGCGGTCTCCTCTCCCACGGCCACGCCTCCTCCCAGGGGACCTCCCTGACCGCCAGCCCTGCTAGGTTACGGGACCGACCTGCGAATCTCATTCACTTCTCTCCCACCCAGAGCGAGACGATGTCTGACCCATCATTCTGGCCACGGTGCCCAGCCCAGGGCCAGGCACAGAGCAGTTGGGGCCCACCAGCTGTGGGAGAGATGACTGGAGCAATCCGAGAGCAACATGTCAGTGCCCTGAGAGAACCGAGGAAAGGGGCGGGCAGCGAGCAACGGCACCACCCTGACCCTGGGCACACGGCCATGCTTCAGCCAACTCCTGGAGGTGGAGGTGTGGGCACAGCATAGCCAGACCACTGGTTTTTCAAGAGAATTCTGAAATCTAGGTTTCCATATCAAAGACCTTGATTTTCTCGAATGTTGGCATCTACCGTCAAATCAACGGGAACGCTGAATTGCATGGCCCAGACCGAGAGCTTGGGCTCCCCAGGCCCCGACTGAGTGGGGGGCCCAGGGAATTCCTCCACGCCCTCGGCCACTGAGCAGACTTCTCGAGGCCTGGACCAGCCAAAAGCCCCATCCTCGAGAAGCTCAACTGTAGGGGAGACAGACGGGAAACAACAGCCTGCATAAATAAATAAATTATGTTAGACAGTAGAGCACTTTGGAATAAACAGAGCGCGGGAGGCGGGAGGGGGCACCCCAGGGGGCTTACAGTGTAAATAGGGTGGGCCTAATTGAGAAGGTGACGTTGGAGCAAGTGAACCACGCAGGTTTGGGGAGGAGCCTGAGGGGTGGAGCGGCGGTCACTCGATTGTAAGGGCCGTGGGCTCCTTCCCAGTGAGGCAGTGCCAGAGGGGCTCCAGGTAGGGCAGCCTGCTCTGCTCACCTTGCCCAGGGCCACTCTGGCTGCTTAGGTGAGGACAGCTGGGCTGGAGGAGGCTGGGGGGCTGTAGCGGTCATCCAGGGGCAAGAGGAGGATGGCCATCAAGTGCAAGCGGGGCATGGCCCTGCGCCCCCTGTGATGGGCGGCTGCAGGGAGAACAGCTTTGGGAGGCAGACAGAGCACGAGCACAAGCCGGGGTCCAGAGCCGGGAGTGCCCAGGAGCCGTCCAGCATGGGCGGCAGGAGGCTGGGTCTCCCGCTGACCAACGGCAAGTGCAGTTGCAGGGAATCGCTTTCAAAAGGCAGGAGGGGCCCAGTCCCTAGGGAGGATGTGACTAGTGAGGTCACTCAGGCGGTGGGGATCGGAGTGGGGGGGTGGCCGCTGCAGACCCAGGCCGGCCACTGCCAGCGTCCATGCCGGCACACAGCCTGAGAGGGATCTGGCGGCCAGGGGCCAACTGTCCTGACAAGGAGGAGGGAGCTGGGCAGAATGAAGGGGTGTCCCCTGCCGCCCCCACCAGAACCTGACCGGATTAAGGATGTGAAAAAGAAAAAGCCCTAGGTAGGGGTGGGGGGCTCTGCCCAGGACCTATGTGCCCCCATCACCTTCGTGACAGGTGCGGAGGGCCCAGGGTGCCACGGCAATGGAGCTGCTGCAGTCCGTGGGGAGGGGCGCCGCCTCCGGGTCAAGCCGCTGGGCACGCGGTAGCGAGCCCAGGCCCAGCCGGGGTGTCTAGGACACTGGCTGCTGCAGGCTTTACAAAGGCAGCCGCGTCGGTGACTGGCCAGTGGGTCTCTTCCCCAGTGGGAGGGGCGGGCAGTTCACAGCGGTCCTCTGCCACTGCACTTCTGGACGCTGGCTCACAGAGTGACCCAAGGACCCACTAACTAGCGGAAGGACCCCTGGACAGTCAATTAAGCTCTCTAGCCTGCTCATCCAGAAAAGGTGGGACAGACAGGTACGGTGACTCTCCCCCAGCCTCTCTTCAAACTTGCCTGGGAGCCGGGTCCCCACGGCTGCCGCAACCGCACAGGGTCCTCCATCCCTGCTCCCGCCCTCCCTCCCTCCTCTGCCTGGCAACCTCCACCCCTCCTGGCAGCTGTTCAGACAACCTGTCTCAGTAGTCACTGTCCCTTCATTTCTGGGAACAGTTGTCTCCACCCACCTTTAGAGACCCTTTTTTTTTTATCTTAAAGATTGGCACCTGAGCTAACATCTGTTGCCAATCTTTTTCTTCTTCTTCTCCCCAAAGCCCCCCAATACATAGTTGTACATTCTAGTTGTGGGTTCCTCTGGTTGTACTATGTGGGATGTCATCTCAGCATGGCCTGATGAGCGGTGCCATGTCTGCACCCAGGATCCGAACCTGTGAAACCCTGGGCCGCCAAAGCAGAGCGCGTGAACTTAACCACTCAGCCACGGGGCCGGCCCCATTCAGACCCTTTCAGTGCCTGTAAAATGTAACCTTAGGACATCCCCAACCAAGGGCTGGAGAGAGAGCGAAGCCAGCTTCCCAGAGGAAGCCAGTCCACCCGGCTGCCACCTCCAGCTCCCACAGCTCACTCATCTTGCTCTTCCCCTCTGTCCCCTCTGCCTCCCCTGGAGCAGGGCAGGCCCTGCAGCTTCTCCCTGGGTCAGGTGGAGCAAGGAAGAGAAGGGCAGTGCTGGGACAGTTCACATAGGGTCTTGTCTCGTCTGGTTCCCACAATAATATGTCCATGAGGGTACACTATTCCCATTGAAGAGATGGGAACAACTGAGGCTCACAGAGATGCTGGACCACCTTTGTGACCATCAGGTCCACACAGCTAAGGAGTGAGGGAGCCAGGTGTGCCTGGAAGGGGTGGTGTCTTCCTGTCCCACTGTGGGTTTTCCCTCTCAACTCTTAGGCCTTGCAAACCCCTAATCTTCTTCCTGCTCATCTCTATCTGCAATGTAACTCAAAGCCGACAGAGCCAAGGGGGAAATTAGCCGTGGGAAATCACCATGCTCTGGCCCCAAGCTGAGCCTTGACTGTGCCTGGCCATGAGGGTGTGGGACCCTCTGCTGAGGTTTGCCTTTTGCTCTCAGACCTCTTCCCTCCCTTCACCCTACTAGGCATCGCAGGTGCCTCATTTCCCAGACTCCCTTGCCCTCGGCTTCCCGGTGGGTTCATCCAATGGGAGGCACTGATGAAGGCTGGAGGGCAGAGGAGGGGAGGAGGTGAACAGCCAGGGAGTTTCTGCCCTCTCTGTCGGCTGTGGGCAGCGTCTCTGGCAATCGTGTGTTTCCTCCCCAGCTCCAGCTTCCACCTAACTGACCCCGCCCTGTGGTCCCAGCTGCCACTGGGAAGGCCCCACCACGGCTCCAGATCTTGCCGGGCCCCTGGCTTCAGGCTGTGGCGACACTGCCTTCTCTCTCTGGGATGGGAGGCGCTAATCTCTGGCTCGCTCGCTTCACCAGCCCCTGTCTGGCTTCTTAGCAATTCCATCACTTCTGTAACAGTTCCTCGTATGAAATTCCCTGTTTATCAGACCTAGGGAGGGTTCTGTCCGGGGAAAGGGATCCTGGCTGATACAGTTGTAGACACTCCCCCATTGAAGAAATAAGGACCCCGCTGTCTCCACCAGGGGAGGGGCAAGGAGAAGGCGGCGCGTCTCTGGCCGCAGTGTCATGTGAGCTAGCCACAGCCCACACCCAGTCTGACATCCTCCCACGTGAAAGACATCAGCAACACTCTCGGTGGCTTCCTATGTGGCTCCTGGCTGGGTGAAGGTGGGGTGAGCCCAGGGCGCCCTCAGCCCCAGGCCCCAGCCCTCCGGCTGTCATCCTCATTGCCCTCTGCCCAGGCCGCCCGGGCAGAGGTGGAGCCACGAGCAGGACCACACACCTCTAGGCCTTACTCACCAGGGTGACCCAGCCAAACACCTGGGGAAGCTTAGCAAAGGTCTAGCTGTCCTCGGGAAAAGATGGGAGCTGACAGAGGAGTGGGTTCCTGAGGGAGCTCTGGGAAGGCAGCAACATCTAGATGCGGCCTTGGAAACCTTGCTCATTTTGTCCCCCCAAGATGACAGTGGCACCTCCCTGAGGAACTTGCTGCCTGAGCAGTGCAGCAAAACAAGGGAGACTGTGAAAGAATCAGAGGACCTGAGTTTGCAGAGACCTCAAAGGTCTTGGAGGCCAGCTTGCGACCATCGAGGGAGCCAGCCACACGAGCCTAAGATGGCTGAGCATCCCCAGTGACAGGGCTCCCTACCTCCCAGGGTACCCCATGCCACGCTGAGCAGCTCTAATGTTCGCATAAGGAATTATGTCCCTGAGGAGATGTACACAGGAGAAACAACGGCAAATGGAAATGAATACTACCTTATCGATAGAACTCCCGTAGCCTTGGCCAGCTGTGGTCCAAAGGGCCTTTCTCCCTGTCTGCTGCCTAGACACAAAGCAGCTGACTCCCTGGGGGCCGTCCCCCTGCAGCCACCCTTCCTCTGTAGCTGGCCCCACCCTCTCACACCACCAGTGTCTGGATCAAAGATGAGCACCCTGCCCAAGCCGGCCTCATCCGACACCCTCCCCGGCATGCTCACTCTGGAGCCGGCTCCTTCGTTGCTGAGGAAGCCCAGCCTGCAGCCTCCTGTGTCCATGTCCCCAAAGACGCAGACAGTCACCGGCTCCCTGCCCCAGCCCCACACCCGTGATATTTGGGACCAATCCAGTATTACCTAGTGCTTCCAGAACGAAAGTGATGCTGTGGCTCTGGGAGAGGGCCAGGAGGAAGAAAACAGGCAAGAGAGAAGAGAGCTTCATGGTTTTATTTTCACCAGGAAACCATCATTCTTTGCCAGCTATTCAGAGACCGTGATCTAACGGGAAAAACTCTTTCCTCGTACGAGTTACAGTCTTTTAGCTGCAAACAACAGAAACAGAAATCACAACCAGAAAGAAATACGAGAAGGCTTTCGGGTAGCTGGACAGCCAGCCCTCAGGAAGGCCGGGAGCCGTGGAAGAGTGGGCACTGAGGCCATAAGAACCAGCAGGCAGTCTTCCGCGTGTGGCCCCTGGAAGCTTCCGCTCCAGCCAACTTCCACACGCATCAGTCTGGAACACGGACACCACTCTGGGTCCGGCAGGCGGAAGGAACTTAATACAGAGCGTGGTTATGCAGCTGGTGGAGGCTGAGCAGCCCAGCAGCGCAGAGGTGGACGCAGTGGACGCCGCCCCTCCTGAGGCCACAGAGGTGACAAGAGGGGGCTGGAGCTGCCCAGCAAGGCACCTGATGGGAGTGTCCAGGGGGAGGCGGGGCCACCACGGGGACACCACAGCTAGAGGGAGGCTCTGCCTGTCCTCCTCCTGGAACGCAGCCCTCTGGTGCAGAGCAGAGGGGGCGACTGATGCCACCCAGCACGTGGTGCTCCTCTGATTGAGACCCACATGGCCGATTCCTTGGTGGGAGGGTGCTCCCCCAAAGGGAGATCAGGAACTCTTACCAAAATAGGAAAAAGGGATGCAAAGCAGGTCAAAGGCACAGGCACCGCCTAAACCTGCAAGAGCGTCACCTGTGAAGCGTCCCGTCTCCTGGGTAAAATCTGTGCCGTGTGCACTCCTTTCTCACACAGCAAGAGGTTTCCTGGCCCCTTCTCCCCTCAGAGCCCACCCTGCCTAGTTAAAGCTCTTTCACACCTTCACAAGGCAATGCTGTTCGTAGTTCTCAGACAGACTTGAGGAAACTCATTTGGACGCCAGCTGCACCACCGGGCAAGACCCTCCGTGCCCCGGCTGCAGTCCCCTCTTTGAGATGGCCGAGCGTGGCGTGGAGGAGGAGAGCCACGCTGTCAAGGAGGAGCCTGCCACATGCCCGCGGCGGGTGAGCCAGGCCAGCACCCACAGGGAGGAGTTGAGCTGACACCCGGGACAAGAATTGAGGAGGACACGTCACCTCTGTGGCTTCCTCCCCAGAACCTACAACCCCAGTGTAGTCACACAGACTGCAGCCGAGGGACATCCTAGGATACACCTGGCCAGAGCTCCTCGAAACTGTCAAGGTCATCAGAAACCGGCCGTCTGAGAGACCGTCCCAGCCGAGAGGAGCCTGAGGAGGTGTGACAACCAAATGGGACACGGAGCCCCGAATGGGATCCCGGGACAGACAAAGGACTCGATGGGACACTGAGGAGATGTGAGTCAGCTGCAACCCTAGTCAATCAGAATGCGTCAGGACCCGTCTGCCTCTTGTGACAGATGGACCACGCTGACGCCACATGTTAACCGTGGGGACACCGGGTGAGGGGATACGGAACCCTCCGTACTGTCTTTGCAACCTTTCATAATCTAAAGCTGTTCCGAAACAAACAGGTCATTCAAAACATACAATAAAACAGTGTCCACCTCATAGCCTCGGACGGAAGTTGTGCAAGTAGCTGGGTTACACGCATGACGAGCCCACATCAGCAGCTGGACCAAGGAGCCGCCCCGCAGGGTGGGACTGGGTGGGCTCCGCTCCTTACAGCAGGGGCCCCTCAAGCACGGCAGACACTGTCAGGGTCTCGCCCGGGCCTGGCTCTCCCCCGGCCCCAATCCTGCACCTCTCCACTTACCAACAGCCCCGGAGGACCCCAAGGCATCTTTGCTGTGGGCCGCCCACAGTCAGGACACCACGGGCCTGTGCTTCTGGCTCTCCTGCTCCACAGCCCCCCACCGTTTGTCTTGGCTGGAGAATCAGCCTCCGCAGGCCCCTGACCCGGGTCCCAAGGACCTTACATAAGCGGGGGCCACCGGTCTCCGCCATGAGCTCTCTCCTCAGCCCTGGGCTAGGCCCTGGGATCCCATCCGCCCCGCTGTCCCTCCTCCTCATGCAGGGCCAGCCGTGCAGTGACCCTTGAACTTGTTCTCTGGCCGGAACCCTGCCAGAAGAGGGTCACCTGCCCTTTCCTGTCTGGACCTCAGCCTCCTAACCTTCTCCTCCACCCCCCTCTGTGGTGTGCCCAGAAGTCAGTGAGTCCCTGGGCTGGTGAAAGCACCTACTCGGCTCACCTCTGTCTCGAAACAAGGCTGAGCCCCTGCATCCAACATCACGGCCAGGCCTGAAGCTGATCACCGTGGTCCTGCCCGCCTCCACTTTAGAGCCTTTCAAACCCCCTCACTTCATAAATCTCCCCGGCCTCATGTCACCTCTGGGCACAGACCACACCTGCTGCCTTCCCGAAATCACAGTGTCTCCTTGAGGTTCACACCTTAATGCCCACGTGTGGCATCGCCAATGGTCTGGGACACCCCTGCCCCTGCACCCCACATTGTCTGAACGCTCATGAGCCCTCGAGGGTCTGCAAGGAGTGTCCTCCAACAGCTCTCCCTTGCTCCCAGCTGAGGTGCTTGGGCCTCCTGGATCCTGGCCCCCCGAGGGACCCATTCCCGGTCCTATCTGCAGTCATCTCCCCTCCGCACCACGTAGTATCCTTGGCCCCCACCCCCTCCACCAGGGAGAACAGTGGCTAACGCGCACTGACTGTTGATCTGTGCTGGGTGCTCTGCATCTGAGGCAGGTGCGAACGGCGCTTTCCTTTCTCACGGGTGAGGAAACAGGCAGAGAGAGGCTAAATGGTTTGCCCAAGGCCCATACGATTTGTCCACAGCCAGACGTGGAAGACAGGATTAGAACCCAAACACTCTGACTTGAACTCTCACCTTTAACCCCAACACTGTATGACCAAAAATATAAATCCAAGTGGTCTGGAATCCTCCAAGACGGCCTGATTTACTTGCTTTCTTAGGGGGTGGGGGGCAAGGAGGGGCTGCCCAGCTCCACCCCAGTGCACACTGTAGGCTCTGCCAGCAGCCACTGCAAGCCAGTGGGGGAGGGTGTCTTCCGACCCCATTTGTTACCTCCCCGGGGCCAGGAGTGACGGAATCCAGCGAGGTGACAGCCAGTCATAAGCCATCACCTCCCCTGGGGTGTCTCTGACTGAAGCATTAAACTGCCAGCGGGCATAGCAGAGCTCGGCTTCGCACAGGAATGTCGCAAGTGTCACGTGTTCTCTTTCCCTGTTGCTGTCTGCGGAGTTCACCTTCTGAAACAAGGCTCAAGACCAAGGACAAGGCTCACACGTTGCTACTCCGAGAAAGGAGAAAACACCATCCTCCCCGCAGGTCCTGGGCGCTGGCCCCTGAGGGGCTTGAGTAAGGCTCCCCGAGCGTGCGCCCCACTCCCCCCCGACAGCGGGTGGCTCCAGCTCTGCTCCTCCCCTTTCTTCTCACTCTCACACCTCAGGACGGAGGCCTGACTTGAACCGTCCCCTCCTACTCCGGTTTCTGCTGTCTCCCTCCCCAGCTCAGCATGTCCTCTGTCCAAACGCCACCTCTCAAGTGTTCTTCGCTCTCTCCCGGGCCTTTCCCAGTCCACTGAACCAAAAATGATCCTCAGAATGAGGATGCCCAGGCTCTGCCTGCATCCACTCGTGCAGCAAACATTAGCAAGTGCCTAACATGCTCCAGGTACTACTGGGGGCATTTAGCAGTGAGAAGACAAAGGCCCTGCCCCCAAACGTTGGGACCTACTAGTTTAGTGGCTCTTGGCTGCAAGGAACAAAACCCCAACACTCAAAGGCTTGGACAATAAGGCTATTTAATGTCCTATTTCCCTACATAACAAGAATTCTGGTGGGCGGGGCGTCCAGAACTGGTTAATTCAGTGGGCCAGTGATGGAAAGGACCCAGATTCTCTCCCTGTCGCCACTCTTCCATCATCAATGGGTTGGCTTTGTTCTACAGACTAGCTCTACTCATGGTCACAAAATGGCTGCCACAGTTCTAGGCATCATAATCAGGTACAAAAACGTTCAGAAGCAAAAGGGAGTCTCTTCCTTCTGACTCCTTTTACGAACAGTAAAACATCCATGCCTGACTAAAAACGTCCTCAACCTGATCCAGGACATCCACGAAAAACCTCCAGCTAAGATCACACACCATGGCGTCCCCCTAAGATCAAAAACAAGACCAGGACGTCCACTGTCACTGCTTCTGTTCACCACGTCCCAGGGGTCGGAGCCAACGCAACAAGGCAGGCAACAGAAGCAAAAGTCGCACAGATTGAAAAGTTACAGGTGACATATTATCTACATAGAAAATACTAAAGAATCTAAAAGGGAGTTAGTGGAACTAATGAGTGAGCCTAACAACACTGTAGGACAGAAGGCCAATATACAACTGTCAGTTATATTTTTATATGCCAGAAATGAACACTTCGAAATTGATATCAAAAAGTACCATTTGCAATAGCATCAAAAGTTATGAAATTCTTAGGTAAAAATCTTACAAAAATAATGTTCAAACTCTGTGTGCTGAAAACTAAAAACACTGATGAAGAAAGGACAATGACAATGCAGAGACTGAAAGAAAGTGTGTGCAAACCACGTAGCCGACAAAGAGCCTGTGTCTACAACAAGCACAGAACACTCAAAGGCCAACCGCATGAAAAAATAACCCGATTCTGAAATGGGCACAAGATTTGAACAGACACGTGAACAAAAAAGATACACAGGTGGCAAGTAACACCTGAAAAGATGCTCAGGATCATTGTGATTGAGGCGATGTCAATTAAAACCACAGTGAGATAACACTACACACCTACTGGAAAGGCTAAAAAGCCAAAAGCACTCAGCACGGTACTCAGCCAGTCCCCAGGTGCTCCAGGCATGCAGCATCGGGTGCCACCACGGAGGGCAGTTTGGCGGCTTTTTATAAAGTTAAACAGGTGTCCACCACGCCCAGCAAGCTCCCTCCTCGAGGTTTACCTGCGTTGACGGAAACGTGTCCGCGAGAACTCTGCAGGAATGTATGTGGAAGCTCCATTGAAAGCACCAATGCAGAGACGACCCCACGACCTTCAAGTGGGAAATGAGTGAGCACACTCTGCACCCGACGGCCATGCGTCCCTCAACCACGACAAGGAAGGGGCTGCTGCGGGACACGGCGACGACGCCGCCTCTCCGTTTCCGGGGAGAGAAGCCAGACCCACACAGCGCACACTCTGCGACTGCACGTAAACGGAACATAAAGCAGCTTCGGAAAAGGCAAGAGCTGTTGGGACAGAAGTCAGCTCAGCGGGTGCCGGGGGCAGGAGGGGGGTCCCGGGCATGGAGGGCACAGGGAAGTTTGGGGGCACATGCTGTGCTGTAGTGGCGGTTGCACCGCTGTGTGCATTTGCCAAAACTCACCAAACTCTCCCCTGAAAAGGGTGATTTTACTTTGTGTAAGTTATACTTTGATAAAAGAGAGAAACGAAAAATAAGCACAACGCCCCCTTTCCCAGAAGCAGCCTCGCATCCCCTCGGTGGGACAGGAGTCTCCTGTGGTTCCTAAAGCAATCGACACTAGAGGCAGGGGTCGTGGCGACTGGTGTGGACGCATCCAGGCTTGCCTGGCCTGGGAGCGCGCAGGAGGGTGGGAACTGGAACCCAGCCGGAGTCTTGTTGGGAAGACAGGAGGCGAGAGGCACTGGCTCTGGCGCCAGGTGGGCCGCTACATGGGAGGAGACAGAAACAAGTGAATGAGGGAACTGAGGGCCCCGGGAGCCGTGGGCGCCGCAGGAGGGAAGCAGGGACGAAGGCCAGGACAGCAGGGGCCGGGGAGGCCAGCTGGGGCCTCTCTGAGGAGGTAGCCTTGCAGCCCAGACCGGAATGAGGGGACGAGTCCAAGCACACGGAGAGCCAAAGGTAAGTGCTCCAGGCAGAGGGAAGACAGAGGCAACGGCCCGCCCGGCGTCAGGAGAAAGGCTGCATGGAGACCAGGGACCCCGTGGGCAAAGCGGCGAGTGCCCGAGCTGCAGGCGGAGGGCCAGCTGGGCCGGCAGCGCCATGAGAGCCACGGAAGGCTTTGCTTGGTGGGCAGACAGGGCCGCTTAAATCCCGAGAGGATCGGAGCAGGTGGAAATGGGCCTGAGGGCAGAAAGAATGAAACTCGGGTCGACTCCAGGCTCCAAGGTGGGAGGTGGCGTGAAAAGAAGGACCCTGGAGGCTGCAGGCCAGACGTGGGGTTGGCTGGGTGTAGGGGAGGGTGAGAGGCGGGGGCCCAGGACGACCGTGGGGGCCTTCACTGCTGTCCGCAGCAGCAGTCACTGATCACTGGGGGTGGGACCCAGAGCTGCCCCGCAGGAGGTCTGCTCAGGGGGCCTGAGACATCTGCCTGGGTGTGTCTGCTCATCCATGAGATGGGAAACAGGACACCTAATTCATGGACAAGCGGTGAACTCCATCTCCAGAGAGCTTGGCTGTGCCTGTGGCAATGTCAGCAGCCTGCCTCCATGGCACCTGCTCTGCGCCCCGTGAATGACCCTCACAGCTCCCACCAAGGTCATCAGTTTCACTTTACAGATTTAGAAAGTGAGGCTCAGAGAGGTTGCATCATTTACCTGAGGTCACCCAGCAGGTAAATGGCGATGAGTGCATTGGCATGGAACCCATATCTGTTGACTTGAAAGTCTGGGCTCTTCCCACTTTGTCACCCAAATGCAAAGGGTTATTGTTTTTCAGTCTGTAAAGGAGTTATATGGGAGACACAGGCCCCCAGCACCTCTCAAAATGGCCAGCCAGGCAGCCCGTTCCCATGCCAGCCTAGGGGTCCAATCTGAGGACAGAGGCCGCCTGGCCTCACCAGCAGCCAGAGGCAACGGAAACTCCTCTGCAGCCGACGCGGTGTTTCCAGGCGGCAGAATTAACAGGCAATTCCCTGTGCAGAACTTAGCTGGCTCCCGCGCTGAATTAGCATAGATAAATATTTTTGAGAGAGGAGGGAAAATAATGCATTTTGCAATAAAGCTGGAGCACAGCCTGTGACTCTGGATGAAATGAATTTGCACCTGGAGTAATTGAAGGCGCCATGGTCCTCCGGGGCGGGGAGCAGGCCCAGCCAAGCGGATGAATTCCCTCCACTCAGCAGAGCTAACGGCTGTCAGAGGCCAGTCCCTGCGGCGGGCTGGGGCGGTGGGTGGGGGGAGCGCCAGGGCCTGGAGGAGCAGGGGCCAGGGTCTGGAGAACAGATAAGGACTAAGGAGGAAGACAGCCCTGAGGTCGAGGAGGGCGGCCCCCAGGGCCCTGCCCTCCTCACTCTAGAGGAGAGCGAGGCACCCGACGGGACTGGCTCTGGGCGGGCAGCTGCACAGAAACTGCAGCTCTGGGACCTCCTCAGGGAAGGGCCCAGGGCCCGCACGCGTCCCCGTCCTTCAGAAGCCGGTTGTAATCAGCCTCTCAGTCACTCTCTGGAAGGAACCCTCCTCTCCATCCCCACTGCCTCCTCCTCTCTCTGGCCTCCTTGTCTCTCTGTGAGTGGTGACAGACCCCCTCCCCGGCCTCCTGCCCGCAGGGGCCTCTGCAGCAGAGCCAGTCCTCAGCAGGGCACGTCAGTATGGCTCCCACGGTTGTTAAAAATACCGAAATGCTTCACGGCTGGCTGGCAAATGACCGCTGCCCTGCACGCCTTGAGCACCCCAGCTGCCCCGAAGCCCAGGCCCCTGGCCTCTCCAGGAGGCCCTGGGGGGTTAATGCCTGGCACGGAAAGGCGCTCTCCAGGATGTGGCCCACAGCCCCTTCCCATCGGCAGGTCCCTGCCACACCAGCTAGAGATATTTTAAGCATCTGCCCTGGAGGGGGAACTTAGACCCCTCCGTGACCCCTCCGCCACCAACCCCCAGCCACCCCAGGT
This sequence comes from Equus przewalskii, assembly GCF_037783145.1. Lineage (NCBI taxonomy): Eukaryota > Metazoa > Chordata > Mammalia > Perissodactyla > Equidae > Equus > Equus przewalskii. Next base: position 1,453,355 of record NC_091845.1, read on the forward strand.
AAACATACCAGCTAAGGTAGCAGAGGGTTACCATCACATGCCAGGGCCAGCCTCCCTCCTCCAGGCTCCGCCTTCACACCTCTCCCCACACCGGCCAGGAGGGGGCTTCCCCTCAATCCGCTGCAATCCTCCGTGCACTGCCTGCCTGGCTCTGCTCCTGGCGTTCAAGGCCCTTCTGACCTCTCCCATACTCTCCTAAGACTAGCTGGGTGACAGGCAGAACAGAACATCGGGGATTCAGGTCCTGCTCGGGAGGCAGGTTAAGGAGAACTGGCAGAAAACTAAAGGGAGAGGAGCCAGACCAAATACAGGGCCACCAGAGACCCCCAGAGCAGCGCCCACCCTCCAGGCCGGGCATCATGCCCTGGGGCTGAGGGCCAGCAAAGCCAACAGTGCCAGAGGCCTGCGGCTGAGGCCTATGCTGGACCCAGCATCTGACTCCCAGGCCAGGAGATGGGGGGTGACCAGCCGTGCGTCCACGCGCCTTTGCCAAAACAGGTGCAGCCGGAGCTGCCAGAGGCCCTGGGAAGTAGCACCTGCTGGGGCTGCCCCTCCCCCACGTCCGCCCCCACCCTCCTTCCTCCAGAGCTTGAGGCTCCTGTCAGGTGTAGGACTTCAGGCCATGTTGGCATCAAAAGTCTTTGCAAATGCTTTTTCTCTAGTCAAATTTTTTCCGTGTCAGTAGCTCTCAATAGGGGAGGAAACGCATCAGAGATCCTTGAGGTGCTTTTCTCCAGCGACACACGCCAGCCGCTCCCTCGATCCTGGAAAGTACACCCGGGGAAGACGCCCGAATCCCCAGGGCTGGGAAGGGGGAGAGGAGGACGGACCATGTAGAAGCTGCAACACCCTGAGGACCTGACACGCAGCCCCACCCACCCCCCGGGCTGGGGCAGGGCCAGGGGAGCGGGGCCTCTGCCCTCTGCCATACGTCCAACAGCATTCCTGCCCAGGTGGCCGCCACCCCTCAGGGGCCCGGGGCTCACTCCTGGCCCGGGCACCCTCAGCTGTGCCCGGACAGGGTGCTACTCCGCGGCACGAGACTTGGCCGCCTTAAGGAAAAAGCCCAGGAGGGCTCCACAGGAGGCTGTGGGTAGGGCCCACACTGGGGCGTCTTGCTTGCCCGGTACATCTCTACCTGCTCACTGATTTTGTTTTATCAACAGTTTCATAGTGCCAGGCATGGGTCTAAACGCTTTACATATTTTAACTCACTTAATCTTCCTAACAACCCTCTTCCTAAAATAGGTACTGTCATTTTCCCATTTCACAGACAGGGAAACTGAGGCACAGAAAGGTTAAGCAGCTTGTGCACAGCCACACAGCTCCTAAATGGCAGACCCGGAATCCACACGCAGGTGGGCTGGCTCTGACTGAGCCCTCGTTGCCGCGAGCCCCTGGGAGATGCCCTGGAGAAGAGGGAGCCGAGGGTGAGCTTTGACTGCACCTGTGGCAGCGCAGGAGGCATGACTCCCCATCCGTCCCGCCCCAAACAGGAGCGGCTGTGTGAGAACCAGACCCAGGCCCTCAGACGCCCCTCTGCTCCCAATTTATAGGTGCTTCCTGCAGATTAGCTAAACATGAAGGAAAAATCCATGTCTTGGCCGGGACATAGCTCATTAATGCACATTTACACAAGTCATGACAATTTCTTCAAACAGAGACTTAAAATGCTTTCTCTGCAGAAGCTGGTCACAGAGATCACCAAAAATAGCAAACAGCGCAAGTCAGTAGCTTTCCGTAATTGCGGCTGACAACCTGGGGTTTATTTCTCTCCTGGAGCCAACCTGTGTGTTCCTAGTGGTCTCTGGGGACCAGAGCGGCGAGCTGAAGGTTGAGAAGTAAAAGGACGTTGCTAGTGGACTCTGCACAACCCCCAGCCTCACAGCGCCCTGCTTCTTGCAGACTGACCTCCGCACCTGTGTGGTCTGGTCCAAAAACAAGCACCTTGACCTGCAGCATAGCTCTGCCAGCTGCAAAGTCTTGGTCTCCTTGAGCCTCAGTTTCACCATCTGCACACCGGGCATCGTGCCCCCATCCCCAGGGAGCTGTGAAAGTCAGACGTGATGTACGAGATGCACATGGCACCCAGCAGGAGCGCGAACGTTATTGTTCTCCCAAGGAGCGGACAGACAGACAGAGAACGGCACTGTGTCCCAGGGGCTCCTGGAACGGGAGCAGGCTAAGTGAAGTAGAAGATTATGAACACAGTTGAAGGTGACCCCCCATTGCTGACCAAGCAAGGTATGAGGTTTCCCTTGGCCTCCCAGGGGACGTCCCAGAGGGGAAGGAAGATATCCTGAGCAGAGAGCCTGCCGCTCAGCTCAGTGAAGCCAAGAATGCCCGCTGGGGCGGATCTGCAGCAAGAGCTGATGGGGGCTGGGTCTGAGCAGCCACCAGGGACAAGGTCCAGCCAGTCCACTGGAGTGAGGGGCTGGCCTGGAGGGAGGAGGCTGGCGGGCAGTGAAACACAGGTAGGCAGAACCCACACTGCACCTAGAAATCCTAGAGCCGGGGCCCCTCTACCCTTCTCCCACGCACACGTGGTGAAGCCGAGACCCCCGGGGAGCGTTGGGGGCTGACCGCGGTGAGCAGGCAGCAGCTCAGGGCGGGGGGGCTGCGGGCCTCTTCCTGTGCCCCAGGAGTCCCAGGGGCAGCGTGCAGCCTTCCCTCTCTCTGAGGCCGGGTTTCCTAGGAAACGGCTGAGCGCATCCTGCCACAGCCACCATCCCCCACACCTCCATCTGCGGCAGCCCTGCTTCCCCTGCAGAGGTGGGGGCAGGAGGCCCAGAGAGCTGGCAGCTCAGCCTGAGACCCGGGCTTGCCTGCCACCGGCCGGGCACCCCAAGAAGTGAGGATTCCGGGAGCTGGAAGGCGCCCAGCTTACTTGAAGTCCCAGCCACTCAGCTGGCCTCAAGACAGCAGTGGAATGTGGTTCATTTTGGGGTCTCAAAATCTCCATAATAGAAAGGCTTTTTAAAAATGTGGTCAAAAAGTGTTTCCAGCAACACGGAGAGTGCCGAATACTAACAGCTCAGGCTCATCGACCCTTCCTGGGCTAGGCTCCTCGCTCACAGCATCCCACGTGACTACCCTTGTACCCACTGCGCGGAGAAGAAATGTGCTCAGAGACGGGAAGGAGTGCCCCGAAGCCCCAACGCTGGCAGGTGACGAGCCAGAATTTAAAGTCAATGCTTCAGCCGTTCTGGAATGTGCTAAATTCGGTGAGCAGTAGAAATAGGAACTGATATTTCTCTCTCTCTCCCCATTCCTCTCACTCCCCTTCAGCCGCTCTCTCCTCTGTTGAGTACTTTCCAATGTTCTCTAACGAGGATGTCAACCTTTTAACAGAAGTGAGGGCTAACAGGCCTCGTTCTTTCCTTAGAGGAGCCACCAGCGCCCTCCTTCAGATTTGGGGACAGAGATCAGGCGCGTCCACACCCAAACGTGGACGTCATGGCTTCCTAGTTATTCTTCATCAGCTCGACACAGTATATTGGGTTTGGAGGCAAATGACATGAGGTATTTTTGAGTTACATCTTCCTGAGCGTTTCAATGAAACCACGGCTCTGAGTTCGCCAGCCCAGACATAAAACTCTGGGCTCCACGACCTGACCCTCCAGAAGTGATGAGGAAGTAACGTCCTTGGACCAGCGGGGCTACTGCCAGGGTCCATGTCTTTCTGGCTGAGCGCTAGGACTCTACTGCCATTTGAATCAAATCTTTCCAGCTCCCCTCAAAGAATTTCTGAGCCCCTCCTATGAGTTAGGACTCACACCAGGTGCTGGGGGCTCTGAGGGAATAACAGAACCCTCCCTTAAAGAGCTCAAGCCTAGACAAGAAAATGGACACGTGCACAACTAAACGCCATTCAGCACATGACTGCTCAGACAGCAAGAACTGGGGAGTCACCGAGGGCTTCCTGGAGGAGGTGAAACATCAGATGTATCCTGAAGGAGCAGTAGCTGACCAGAGGCCTGGGCCAGCCTCACCACCCTCTGCCCCACTGCCCTTTCCCTCTCCCCACACTCACACTGGCTGTGCCCCCAAACTCAGGCCCTCTGCCTACGCTGTTTCTACTGCCTGGAACAGCCCCGCGCCCTCCTGTCCCTGCAGAGCCAGCTCTTCCTGCTGCTCTGGCTCTTGCTCACAGTGTCACTGCCCCCAGAGATCCCCCCACCGCAGCCACGCCCTGGCCCCAGATAGACGCTCTGCCTGCGCCTTTCCTCTTCATAGAAGTTTCCAGAGTCTGTAACACTGTAACTGTGATCATTGGATTCGTGTCTCCCCAACACCAGGCTGGCAATGCCCAGGACGCAGGGGCAGGCCTCGGGCTCTGGACACGCCCCCAGGGCCGATGGCCGGTGCCCGCACACAGCAGGTGCTAAGCAAATACCTACTGAAGGTAGAAAGAAGGCAGGACAGAGGGGTGGTCAGCTCCAGGAGAGGACAGGGAGGGCCTGCGCATCAGGGACACTGGCCTGCTCAGGGCGCTTCGTGGGTAGACGTGGAACAAGCGAGTGACACCCTGGCCCTTTGTTTCAGGGAGTTCATGCTGGTGTCCAGGGCAGGGAGTGGCCTCGAGGGCTCCGGGCAGCCAGGAACAACAGCCCGTGGACACGGGCCCATGCCGCCGCCCTTCCTCCCCTGGTAACAACACCTCCCCACTCAGGAGAATTCACCCCTGCCTGCCGCGCGGCGGCAGCTCTCTGGGTGTGTGAACACATGCACACCCCCAGCCCTGGTGGAGGCGTGGCACCTGGGAACGAGCCAATCGCAGATCACTACCCCCTGGAAACAGGGACTGGCCCCACAGGAGCAAGCGGGGGGTCCAGGACCCATGGGCCGCCCACAGCCCTCTTTGGGATCGACCTACGAATGCCGAGGAGAGAAGTCCTCTTTCTGCTAAACCGGCAGGAAGGAAATCTGGAGCAGCCAGCAGCCAGAGCCCCCACGTAGCGAGTCACAGGAGGACGCTGACAGCTAGAAGGAGATAAAGGCAGCCTCACAGAAGCAGAGCTGATGTTATCCTCTGAGCCGGGAGCCGGCTGTGCCTGAAGGACTTCCCCTGGCCTTCCCTGCCTCTGCCACTCGAAACCAAAAGAGGCTTCAGTAACACAGGCACCGCTGCCTGGCAGTGGGACGTCAAGAGAGACAGACCCCACGACATGGAGCTGGCTGAGTCGAGGCACAGAGGCCTTGCGACCGCCCAGTCCCTGACTTGTGTGCAGCAGCGAAGCGGTAGGCAGTGCCGCCGCAGCCTTTGTCGTGGGACCCAGACTGCGGCTTCCACAGCCGGGCTCAGGGAGGGGTGCTGAGGGAAAACGCAGGGTGTGGACCCCTCCTCCCCCCTCCATGTGGCACACAGGGACAGCGGCCTTATGGCTTGATGCAGGAGGCAGAGGCTGCAGCTGGGTCAAGAGATGCCCTTTCTGAGCACCGTGAGGACCGCGGAACCTTCCACACAGTGAGAGGAGGGCGCTCTTATTGTCTGCACTGCACGGAGGAGGAAACGGAGGCTCAGGCAGGCGAGGGGATCAGAGCCGCTGGAGCCTTGCTGGCGGTAGGGTTGGGAGGGCCTCACAGAATGGGCTCAGTCGAAGGCTGGCTCCAGGGAGTATGGTCCAGCCAAGGAGGTCAGAGCCCACAGGAGGCCTGGAGGAACAGACAGGGCAACCGAGGCAGGGAGCCACTCAGGGGCAGAGCATCGTGGTGGGAGGCTGGGGCCTAGCGGGGCTTGGAGCTGAAGGCAGGGCACTTTGCAATCTCACCTGCAGAGGCCACACAAGGTCAGGGACTGGAGGGGCCGGAATGTGGGCACCCAGGTGGCAGCTCCAGGCCTCTGCTGAGCAGGTGGGAGGCAGGACCACCCCTAGGCCACTCCCTGGATGTTGGCAGCCTTGGCCCCTTGAGGCACAGGCTGGGGTGGGGACGGCTGGGGCTGGGCTGGCTGGGGCGTTAGGCAGCCTCTGCCTGCATGTGCAGCTGAACAAGAGCCTGCCTCCCATCGCCATGCATCCCCCAGCAGTGCCGGCCCCATCTCTGTCACGGCAGCTGCCACTGCCTGTGTCACCAGCAGAAGGTGGGAGTGGGGAGAAGAGGAGCAGGAAAGAGAAGTAACAAACCAACCCAATTTCCCCAAATCAACCTGTCGCCACAAAGGAGGAAAATTCGGAGGCCTGGCCACGGCTGACCGTCTGTCTGCATTTTCCTTGGAAACGAAGAAATAACTGCTGTTTCCATAAGGAGCCGTCTCCAGACAGCCCTCCCCCGCTCCCCCGTCCTATTCAGGCGCAGCCGGGGATGACACTGGGATCTTGAATCAAACTAAGTGGTTCCTATGGTGTCGGCCTGAAATTACGAATCTCCGAGCCGGCCAGCGCGGAGGCGCAGAGCCAGGGGCGCACGATTAGAGCAGAGACCGGGGAAGGCGAAGCACGTTGTATTTCAACAGCAGCAAGATTGCACTTCCGACCAAGAAAATTAAAAAAAAGATCTGCTTAGAAATGCAGTTGGAGGCATGATGAGGGCCAGGAACGGCCCCACTTCCGCCACCTTCCCATCACCTCCCCTTCCCCAGTGCACTGGCCCCTTCTGCCCTGGGCCCCGCGGTTGTTGAGAGCTGTGTTGCGCAGCCCAGCCCCGCTCCCCATCCCCAAACATGAGCTCTTTCCACCACGCAGCATGGGGACCTGGACCTCCGGGCTCCTCCACAGGACCTGGGGTACCTCTCCCGGGCATCATCCTTGACTCCTCTTTCTCTCAACCCCCATGTGGAGCCCATCGACAAATGCTGTCAGCCCTACCTTCAAACACCTGGTGTGAAACCCATTCCCACACTGCTGCAGCCACCACCCTGGTCCAAGCCTCTCAGCTGGACAACCCACGTCAAAGAGAAGCCAGAGTCTTGAGTGGCCTCCCGCACTCGCTTTGGTCTGACCTCACTGCTCTCTGAGTCACCTCCCTCAACTCTTCCCTGAGCACTTCACTCCAGCCACCTTGGTCTCCTGGCTGTTTCTGGAAGATGACAGGAACACTTCTGCTACAGGACCTTTGCACTGGCTGTTCCCTCTGCCAGGAGAGCTTCTCCCAGATTTCTATGAGTACAGAAGTCTGTTTTGCTGACTGCTGAATCCCCGTGCCTAGAACAGCACAGGCATGTGGGAGTGCTCAGTGAATGAAGGAGTGAACCATTCCCATTTTCTAGGCCTCATTTTCTCCATCTTTACCATGAGGGTCTAAACCACATTGGAGGGACAAACTGCAGGCCCCTACAAGCAAAATCCAGTCTGGAAGCCTGCTTTGTTCAGCCTACACCATGTTGGACCTCAAGGCATTTATAAACTTGAATTCATTAATGACATACAAAAATTGGGAGATTGAGCATACAAATCAGGATTTCCAACACAGAAGCTACCTGTTCTTCAAAGGTTTGGTGGAACTTTCCCATAAAACTGTCCAGATTCTTCTTCCTTTCATTCTCCTCCTGCTCGTCCTCCTCCTCCTTCTTGTTTTGGCATTAGATTACCATTTCACTTCTCTTTTTGGATGGATCTGCTCTTTTTTTTCTCCCTTGCCTCTTCTTGAAGCAATTTTGGTGTATTACTCAGAGCTCCTGGTGGGAGACCACAACTGGTTAATTAAAGCAGAAAACCATATGCTATAGAGCTTCGAGAGCTTCCTGAATTTCTGGAAGGGTGAGGGACATAGGCAAGAGTGACGAGAAATTCCTCGTGCCTCCAAGAGACTGTCCTAGCAGAAAGCCCGCTGCCTCGGCGCCCACCAGCAGGCTTCTCTGCCACAGCGCCCCGGTGGAACTGCACACCTTTGCCATGAGAGCTGGGAGCTCTGTAGGAGCCTGCCCCCAGCTCACTTTGACCCCTGGAGTTCTGCCTTGGTACATCTGCTTGGCTGGGTCCAGGTCACCTGTTCAACTCAGGCTGCAAGGGCCTATGGGAAATGTAGTTTTAGCTTTGCCGCTTCTGCAGCAGAGAGGCACGTTGGTGGTCGGGAGTGGGGCGCAGCCAAGCTGCACATTGGCAGCTTTGCACATACAGGTTTTTTTCCTGAAAATTGTTCATTGTACTTTTGATTGTCAAATTTATTGGCAAAAAATTTGTATTTTCCTGTGGTTTAACATGTCTGTGTACCTGTAATGCCCCTCTTCATTTTTATGGTCACGGATGTGTTTTCTTGATCAGACTTACTAGCTTTGTCTAGTTGCTCAATTTCTTCACAGAATTATTTTTTACTTTTACAGCTCAAAGTCTACTATTATTTGATTCTATTTCACTAATTTCTGCCCCTTTCCTTCGCTGACTCCTTCAGTCTGCTTCTTCCAGGTTGATTTTGAGGTTCATGGCCTAGTTTACTCAGGCAAATGCTTGGTTCCCTTACCTTCCAATCTTTCCTCTTTCCTAGGATGCATTGACAGCTGTTTGTTCTCCTCCAAGCACACACGTCTTGGGTGGCGTCCTGTGGGTTTTATATGTAGTGCCTTCATTACCGTTCATTTCTAAAAAGTCAGTAATTCAGTTTTGATTTATTGTTTAAGTCATATTATTTAGATTTGTTTTCCCAGTGGATAGATTTGATGATGCTATTCTCTTGATAATTTCCAGTTTTATTTGCATTGTGTGTGCAAAATGTGGCTAGCATGATCTTTTTAATTTTTAAAAAATTGGTCTGCAAAAGCAAAAGCAATATAAAAATAAACTCTTCCTGTAGAAGATTTAATCAATACAGAAGTTCATAGAATTACACATTAAAAAAAAGTTTTCCTCTGTAATTATTTTCATTCTCTCCAACTTCACTCTCCTACTTAGAGCTAACCTCCAGGGACACTGTGGAGTGTATTTTTCAGTCCTGTTTTTTAAATGACAAAAACATCTATACACAGTCACCCCTAGAGTTTAAAATATAACTTCTCCTTTAAAGTGTACCTTGGAGAACTCTCAACTAACTTTTAGTTACTTTCAGCCATTTTTGTTTCCAAGTAATGTAAATGCATTTTTTTGTTTTCAAATAAACATATGCTTTGATTTAGCAACAGCCTATAAATTTTAATATATCATGCTCTCATTCTTCATTTTTAAGTAATTTTTTTTGACTTACCTTTTAACTCAATAGTTGTTTTAAGAAAGTTTAAAAAATTTTTCCAATTGTGTATGTTGGAGGAAGATAGAAAAGTTTTCACCTCTTTCTAGGAGAACTAGGCAAAGATATTTAAAAAGTAGAAATGTGTAAACCCATATCACACATTAAAAATTTCCCAAAAACCTAAATAAAATATTAATAAGTTATAGCCATACTCAAAAGGTTAACAGATCCTGATCAGATAAGATATAATCCAGGAGCTGAACGGCAGCTCAACATTACGGATATAATATTACCCATCAGATTAGCAGATTCAAACAGAAAGCGCATGTGACCAGTTCCATGGATACCCCCAAAGAAGCGTTTGATAAAATCTGACATTCGTTTCTCGCTTGTAAAACCATTAGTAAGCTAGGTGCAGAAAGGAAATTCCTTAGTTTAATAAAGACTGTCAAGGAAACTTTCAGCAAACTTGATTCTTAAGAGCAGAACTTGAGAAGCATTCTCGTCAGAGTCAGGAACAAAACAAGGATGCCCACTTTCACCGTGACTCGCCAGCCAGCTCCTCCAGTGGCCCTGGGGAATGCAGCACCAAGAGGCTGTAGCCAGTCTTGTCCCCGCAACCATGGGTCTGGTCTGGCCCTAGAGGCTTGTCCAGACCAACTGAAGTAATGTTCTGGGATTCCCAAGGCTGGGTCCTAAGACACCTGCAATAAGAACAAGAAAGAAGAGTCTCTGGAAAGAAAAAAAAAACTGTTATTGTTTGCGAATGCTACAGTTGCCCACCTAGAAAAACCATGACAACGGATACGAGACTTCAGTAAATGGCCAGACACAACTTGTGTCCAACTCAATAGTCATGACCAATTAGAAAATATTTGTGGGAGAAAAACATATCCCATTCGCAAAAGAAACAAAAACTAGGAAATCATTAGTAATAAATGTAACAAGACCCACACGAAAGAAATGATCAAACATTATGTAAAGAAAAATTTAAATAAGGAGAGAAACACATTAGACCCTTGGACACAAAGAGATCAGTTCTCCCCTCAAGGAGTCTATAAATTCAGCACAAATAAGACACAAGCACAGACTGCTGGCTCCCTGCCCAAAACCCAACACTAGCGATGCCACAGAAGAGAAAGGGAGGTTGACGGATCTGAGGAGCCAGCCTGAAACTAGGAGACAGAAGGTGGCTGAGTTCCAGTGTGTGCGCTTGTGTAAGCATGTGTGCGAGCGTGTGTGTGAGCATGTGTGCAAGTGTGTGTGCGAGCGGTGTGTGTGTGTGTGTGTGTGTAGGGAGAGGGAAGGACGGGGGTCGAGAGTGGAAGAGGCAGTCATGTGGGAGTGGATGAGGGTGAGAGTGCTTCTCACTGTGCTCTTTCCTCTCCCTGCCACGCTCTGAGGAAACTGTCGTCACCCCATCACCTCCACAAGGCAGGAACACCCAGCAGCACCAGCCCAGGCACAACATTGGAGGGGCTCTCGGTCCTGGTGCTGTGTGGGGCAGACAATAAAAGGAGGGGCCTGTTCCTGACACACCCCTGCCCCTCGCCCCTTCACACCTAAGGACGAGGTCGTTACGACAGGAGCATAAGTCAGGTTTAAAGGACTGATGTCTAATAGCATTTGCTCTGGTTACCTAATGCTGTGTAACAAACCCTGCCTAAAACACAGTGCCTGAAAATAACGATTTACTGTTACTTCCTGGGGGTTCAGTGGGCTCAGCTGGGCGGTTCTCACTGGGGTCTGCCAACTTAAGATGCAAACTTGCCTGATACTATCCTCAACATGAGTCTATTTGGGAATAGCCAGAAGAATTTCAATTTGGGATATGCATGCTGTGGTGAGGCATAGGCAAATCCAGAGAACACAGGAGGGAGCTGCTGTTATAGAGAAAAAGGGGGAGTGAGAGGGGCTGTTCTAAAAAAGTCCATTGGGGGAAAGTAACAGTTAAGAGCGGCAACAGCTTCTCATTGGCTGAGCTGCAGTGTTTCTCATTGGCTGGGCTGCAGTGTTTCTCATTGGCTGAGCTGTGGTGTTTCTCATTGGCTGAGCTGTGGTGTTTCTCATTGGCTGAGCTGTGGTGTTTCTCATTGGCTGAGCTGTGGTGTTTCTCATTGGCTGAGCTGTGGTGTTTCTCATTGGTGGAGCTGTGAAGTTTCTCATTGGCTGGGCTGTTGCCAGGTGGGGAGAGAAGTCTTCCTTCAGCAGTAAAGTAGTTTTATTTCCTGCCAGAGATGCAAGCATCTGTCTCTTCCTGTTTGGAATAATTGATGATGCGTGATAGGTCATCAGTGCTCCCCTACAGGCTTTCCTGAACCCTATTTAGTTAAGGTTTTTTAAATTAATTTCCACAGGTCCCTCATGCAATTGCACACAGATGGTGGCTGGGGCCACAGAAGACCGGACTGGACACTCAAGGTGACTCACTTACCTGCTGGCGGTCAACAATGGCTGTTGGTTGGCAGGCCAGGTGGGGGGTGGGTCACAGCGCCTACAGGTGGTCTCTCCATGTGGCTTGGCTTCTCACTCCAGGACAGTTGGGACCAAGAAGGATGGAGCATCAAAATTCCAAATGACCCAGAGGGAGTTTCCTCATGACCTGGCCAGAGTGTCATTCCTGCCATATTCTGTTGACCACGAGGAGTAACTAAGTCCAGACTCAGAGAGAGGGGACCGACTCCGCCTCTGTGTTGAGGAATGCCATTGCTGGTGGCCATCTGCTCACTGGGCTCCGGGGACGTTGCCCTTCTCCCCCTTCAGGGTTCAGACTTCCCTCGGGAAACATGCTATGCTGACTGATGATGTGCGTTGGACAAGAGCACTCAGAGGAAAAGTCTACATGTGCTTGGGGTGAGCACCAGCAGAGTAAAATAGAATGCCCAACTTCCAGATCGACAGTGGGAAATATAATCTGTTGAAATGTGGCAAAACTTTAAAAATAAAGAAAATATGATAAATAGGAAACAGAAAAGAATTTGGGAGAAATAGATCCTAATGTAACAGGGATTAAACTAAGTATAAATGGAGTAACCGCACCAAATGGAAGACAAGGAGGCTTAGAGGAATTTCAAAAAGAATCAAGTCGTATAAATTCTGCCAGAGACACACTTAAAAAGATGGAAATAAAAGGGATAGGAAAAACTGAAATAGGCAAATAAGGAATAAAAGAAAGTCAGCATAGCACCTTCAATATCAGAAGGGGGAAAATAGGATTCAAGGCAAAAACTTCATAAGGGACAAAAGGAACATTCTGTTTTGTTAAAAAGAATGATAAATAAATGAAAAGCAATAGGATGTATTGGAATACATGACGAAGTCATTTGGGTTAAAACTAATTCGGCCTGAACTTGTTTTTCCAAAAGGGCCTGACGTGGCCTGTTGAGCACGCATTGTCCATCTGCTTTAAACATTTACTGTATCCCAAAGACAAGAATGATGCCCTAAAGATAGGGATGTAGCTTCCCCCCATAATGGCATTTCTTTAAGGATAAGCACCTCTTCCTGGGAACTAAGGATTAATTACGGACCTGCTGTGCTCACCTTGTGACCACCACTGACCTGCTGACCACGGATCTGCTGTGCCAGGTAAGAGTCTCATGACAACTCTAAAAGGGACAGGCCTGTCATATGTGATGTATGCTCTTCATTCCAAGACGGTATATAACCACTCTGTACACCCCACTTCTTTGGCGCCCGTCCTTCCTTGGGCAGTCCTCAGATCTAGCTCATAATAAACTCACCCCAATTTTGATTTATAGATTGACTACAGATTATTTACATCGACGAGAACAATGGATTGAGAATATATAATACTAATAACGGGGCATATGTTCACCCAAAATACAGCCTCAAAATATGTGACTACAGAGAGAACTATGGAGAAGTGCAGGCAATTCCAGAACTGTGGCTGAAGACGTTCACGCCACTCACAAGAGCGAAGAGGCCACCCAAACACCAAACGTGAGCTAACGTCTACTTCTAGATAAAAATATGTTTATTTATACATATACAAAACTTTCCACCCAACAAAGAGAAAATGTGTTATGTTTGGGCGCATATGGAACATTCACAAAACCAACCAAGTGCTAAAGAACAAATGAAGCGTCCCTAAACTAAAGATGAAATCAGCATCACATGAAGCCATTCTCTAACCATAATGTAGTAAAATCAAATCAGGAGCAAAAGGACAACTTCTTAAAATTCCCACATATCTGAAAATGGGAGACAATCAAAAATAAATAAAATACAGAACAAAAAAGAGAAAATAACTTTAGACATAAGAAAAACTTTCAAAGTAAATGGATATTATGAACAAGCGTATGTCTAACAAATTTGAAAACCTGGACAAAATAGATAAATTTCTGGCAAAGTGTAAAATGCCAAAATTGGAGCAAGAAGAATTAGAAGGACTTGAATAGACCAGTAACCATTAAAGAAGCTAAAATAGCATCAAATACCCACTTTCCCAAAACCTTCAGGCCAAACTCATTTTACAAGTGAGTTCAACCAAACTTTCAAGGAACAGAAGATCCTAATAATAGGCAATTTGTTCCAGAAACTAAGAAAAAAGAGAAAGCTTCTCTATCATTTTACAAACCAAGAATAATATCGGTCCCCAAACTGGATAAGAACAGGACAAGGAAAGAAAGTCTCAGAGCCACGTCACTTATGAATACAGACACAAAGATCCTAAATCTTACATCTGCTAATCAAACCCAACAGTGAATTTTAAAATGGAATCCATCCTATGATTCCATTTATATAAAATTTAAAAGCAGGCAAAACAAATCAGTGGTGTTACAAATGAAGACGCTGGTTACCCTCGCCAGGGGAGGACTGGAAGGGGCAGACGGTCATGTTCTGTTTCTCAGCCAGGATGCTGCCCCCTGCAGTTGTGCTCACTTATTCCGTCTCTCTTCTGGATGCAAGCTACACTTCAAAGAACAAGTCATTTTTAAAAAGTAAAGTATCTAATAGAATTCATACAAGAAATGAAAGGATGGGTTAATATTAGCAAATCTATGAATGAAATCCACCCATTCATATCCTAAGGGGGAAAGTCACACAAAATTATCTCAATAGACACCAGACAGGCATTTATTAACGCCCAACACCTATTTATGCGCCATAAGAACTCCAGGGAAAGCAGTCATAGGCACCCCTCAGCCTGCCAGAGGCTGTAGCCAGAGCCACAGGCCGCCGTGCCTCATGCACAAACACGTTGGATCCATTCTCGTCAAGATCAGCGGTCAGTCAAGGATGCCTGCCCATGCACTTCTGCTGGACACAGCACCGGAGACGGCAGCGGGGAAACAGGCTCACTCGCTGTATGTGGCCAAATAAAGCCAATACCGACCTTTGGCTCTATACTAAGGGGAATTTCATAATCAAAGCATATATTGCTCATTTACTAAGGGGAACCTAAATACGAAAGCTAAAGCTCTAAATCTAAGAAAAAGCAATGTAAGAGAAAATATTTGTGACCTAAGGATGAAGCAAGAGTTCTTAAACAAAACATAAAAGTACAAGTCATAAAGGGAAAATAGATGGCTTCAGCTCTACCAAAAGGCAGCATTTTTGTTCGATGAATACAGTGAAAGATCCAGTCAAGCAATGGACTGAGGACCGAGACCCAGGCGCATGTGGGGAACCCCGACAAATTAACACCGTCATCAACCCAACAGCAGACGGATAAGGGGTGAGACTAGGCAACTCAGAGCAGGGGAAACCCAAATAGTTCTTGAGCATGTGGAGAGACGCTTAACTTCAATCATAATCAGAAAATGCGCATTCTAACAATTACCCAGCACAGAGGCAAAAATTAGGAAGTCAGAAAATATCCTGCACTGGCAAACAGACAGGGAATCAGGAAAACCCAGGCAGTGGGTGGGCATAAAAACAGTGCAGCCAGTCTCCGGAGCAATCAGATAGCATTTGGTGAAAATTAAGTGACGCAGCCGGCCCATTCTGGTTGCAGGCCCTGGAGGAACATGAGCGGACAAACACAGGACACACGCAAGGAGGTTCATCCGCGTGCTTTCATGGAATCAGGGGGCCAGGGGCGTCCCCGGAACCCACCGCTGAGGTCTGTTCAGGAAACTGTGAAGGATGCTGCCAAAGAAATGCTCTGCAGCTGCCAGCAGCAACAAATTTGATATACAGAAGCTACAGGCACATATTTTAAAGCATCATGACTGGAAAAATGTATTGTACTTTGACACAAAACAGTACTAAATATCTTATAAGGATTAACAATTATCCAAAGAGACTTACCAAACAAATTAGTAGGTGCCTACATAGAAGTTGGGGTCGGGGAAAGACAGAAAAAATAACGAAGATAAACTAAGAAAAAGACCTTGTGCGAAAATGAGGACTGATAATGAACTTGGCGTCTTACCCCTGATGTCTCATAAAGAAATACAGTCACTAATAAATTAATCCGGTGTGACAGCAATCAAAACCCAACAGAATTTTTCTGAAGCATTTGACAAGCTGATTCCTCAAGCTCATGTGGAAAGCACAAGAATATCCCCCAAATTAATAATAATACTAACAACAGCAATGAAACGACGTGGAAATTTCCGAAACACGTTGGCGAATATACGGGAAACTTAAGTAAGTAAAATTAGCATTCTGCTTCATGGCACAGACGACGACAAATTTCAGATCAAAATTCTGAACATAAAGAATCTGTAAAAGCAGGAGGGAAAAATGTGGCCCCACTATGGGAACTTGGAACGGGAAAAGCCGTTCTGAGCAAAACCAAAGACTGAGCACCATAATGATGCCTCTCTGAGGACACACAATAGGAAGTCCTCTGTGGGAAGAGACCAGAAACAGGTTTCAAACACGAACCCCAGGCGGGGAGCCAGCGTGAGCAGCCTCCGTTCCAGGAAGGCACTAACGTCCGCGGTGGATGAGGAGCCCCTGACAGAAGCAGCAAAGACAGCCAGCCAGCGCGACAAGGCAAAGCGGACAGCAGGAAATCCACACGTAGAGCAAAACTAACGCTGCAAACACGTGAAAAGCAGCTCAGTCCCGCTAATCAAGAGACTACAAGTCAAATCAAAGCATCTAGTTCCAGATTTTGCCTATTAGACTGGTAAAAGTTATAAGAGTTGATCGAATCTTGTATTGGAAAGGCCATGAGAAAATGAGTGGTCCCGTTCACTCTGGGGAGGATGGATCATATTCTGTTGGAAATTTTTTACGTTTTTGTTTGCAGTTGTTCTTATGTATTACATTTGCAATTAATTTTTAAACAATAAAGTGATGGATATACGTTGTTTTCGATCTGCAAAGATAATGCATGCTCATTTTGGAAAACTCAGGTAATTCAGGAAAATATTCTGCAAGCCAAAGTCCCGCCACCCACAGCAATCCCTCACCATCATTTTTGTGAGCACGGCCCCCAGGTGCCTCCCTACAGGCATGTGCACAAAGGGACACATGGGCACTTGTCTCTGGGCTGTGAGGGCTAAATTTCGACTCATACCACCGTCTCTGGTCAGCCGGACCCCTCCCTCAGCCTTGGGGCTGGGCTCAACACCAGAGTGGGCTCCAGATCTGCTGACAGCTCCAGGATGTGGTGACTCCCAGCCTCGGGGCGGGGAGCCTGGGTCCACAGGCAGCTGGGAGAATCAGCTACCATGGACCCAGAGCTCGACAGCAAGCCGTGCACCAAGAGGAGGCCAGAGGTGCGTGCCAGAGCCCCCGCAGGCGAGGCCAACAGTGAAACACGGCCAGGGGCCGAGGGGCGGAGGGGCTGGGCCTCTGGGAGACAGCTCGGGGCCAGGGGCAGGCAGGGCAGGAAGCTGGATCCGAGACAGCTGACTGGAAGGCTTTTCAAAATTGTTCCACCTCTTAGTCTCTGGAGCTAGAGCGGAAACTGGAATGTGTTTAAGCACCTCAGAATGGCTCATGCAAAAAGGAGAAGGAGAGGGGAGGAGGAGGGGGAGGACGGAAAGTGGGAGGAAGGAAGGGGAAGAGGAGGGGAATAAGGAGGGAGAAGAGATAGTTTAATCATTTACAGATTTAAATAACTCAAGGTAGCACCCCTTCAGGCATGGCTGAATCACGGTGCTCAAATAATACCGTGCTGTGCCTTCCGTTCCCTCTCTTCCTACCCCCTCATTCCTCCCTCTCTGGCCTCTGTCTTCCCAGTGTTGGCTTCACTCCTCATATGGCCGCCTCTGCCAGTTCCAGACTCAACCAGGAAGAGAGCAATTTTTCCCCCAACTCTCGCAACCACAGTCCCAGGGTTAAGGCCCAGGGCGGGGCTGAAGTGCTCCGCACCGTCAGGGCTGGGTGAGCCAAACCAGCATGGCAGCAAGTGGGGAGGGGTGGTTCCCTAAAGGAAAATCAAGCATTGTCACCAGAAGACAGGAGTAGGTGGTAGGTGGCCTCAAACTGCTGTCACCACCCATGACCTCTGAGGTCAGGCAGAGCCTGATCCCACACTTAGCAGCTGTGTAACTCTGAACAAACTTCTTAATTTGGGGATCCAGTTTTTGCAGCTGACGCGTAGTAGGTCCTCCATTCCCATGCGCTTCCTCTCACTTCTCTCCC
The DNA here is from genome assembly GCF_037783145.1 of Equus przewalskii. NCBI lineage: Eukaryota > Metazoa > Chordata > Mammalia > Perissodactyla > Equidae > Equus > Equus przewalskii. Next base: position 1,471,025 of record NC_091845.1, read on the forward strand.
GACCCCTCCTCCCCTCCCCAGCGCACCTGCCCTGCTGCAGGGTCGGAGGCAGGGGCAGAATCCTGGGGGATGGCACCTCTTCCCAGAGGCCTTCTCTTGGGGGAATGTAAACTCCGCGATCAAGGGACATGCTCAGAAAATGGAAATATTTGGCCAAGGCTTCCGAGATTTAATTAAAATTAAAATTATGCCTTATCGAAGCAGAAAGCTCAACGCTGCACATGTGGAAGAATCTATTTAACCAATTAGCTGAGTCCAACAGGACTGCCCAGCCTTCACCAAAGCCCTCCACACTCGCTCTTGGTCCAGAGTTGCTGCTACGGCCATGTGCGTTAGACACTGGCCCTGATAGACGGGGGATCAATAAAGTGACAAGAGGGAGTTTCAGGCAAGACTTGAGAGGAGAGGATGGGCTTTCCGTGCCCATCCTACACCACCTTGTACAGCTGCTCTGCGAGCATGGCTGGAAGATCATACACTTACTCCACCACTCACCAGCTGTGTGACCTTGGACAGGTTACTTAACCTCTCAGGGCTTGAAGTTTCACTTCACATAGCTGTAGTGAAGGTGGGAGATAATAGGAGCTGGGTGCACCGCCCACCTCTGCCACTGACCCGCTGCGACCCTTCTGTGCCTCAGTTTCCTTATCTGCAAAATGGGCCTAATGATGACTCGTCTTCATTCATCCAACAAATAGTTACTGTGTACCTACTGTGTGCCAGCCCCGGGTCTAGGAACCAGGCACAGAGCCAGTAAAAAGAGTCTGGAATCCCTGCCCTCATGGGGGGAGGGATAACAAAACGCAGAACTAAAATGCACAGCATGACAATGGGGATTGTCATCCACACCCAGCAAGGCCAGGCGGAGGCCGGGCTGATTCGGCCAGAAAGACACACAGGCCACCTTTAGATTCAGACAGCCTGTGACCTACACAGACAGCGAAAGGAAGCGGTGCTGACGGTGCCAGGTCCCTGGGGCCTTGCCCAGCACCAAAGGCGATGACACCGAAACCAAAGGGCCTGAGGCTGCAGCGCGAGTTGTGGGACACCCTCAGAGCGGGCAGGCCTGGACCGCAGCTGAGTGGTTTTACCTTCTGCAACTCTGTCCTGACCTGGCCCCATGTGTCACGGGAACCCTGCCAACCAGGGTACAGGGCCTCGGAGCAGCTGCAGCCCCACCCCTCGTGTGCCAGGAGGACCTCGTGTTCGCCAAGACTCAGACAGGGTGTGGCTCAGCCTGTGCCTCTGCGGACAGAGCGGCGGCGGAGCCGGTGGGTGCTGGGGCTGCACCCGAGCCAGTCAGCAGAGGCCTCCTGCGAGGGGCCGTTTGCGTAGAGGCCTGGCTGAGGTGAGGGGACAAGTCAGGCAAGAACCTGAGGGAGAGGCTCCCCAGCAGAAGCACAGGCCTGGGGTGGGACCAGCCATAGGAGGAAAGGGGGAGGCCCCGCGGCTGGAGCGCTCGGGCCAGGAGGGACAGTGACAGCTCCCGGGGGCCTTGGGACTGGTGGCCTGTGTGGGACTGGCTTTACTATGGGTGAGGTGAGAGTCCCTGTGGAGCCTGGAGCAGAGGAGGGTGCGTGGGGGAGACCGAGCAGACTCCCCAGGGGGCTGCGGGAACGATCCAGGCAAGACACGTGTAACCTGGTCCAGAGTGGACGGCCGGAAGTGGTCGAAACTGCCAATATTTTGCAGGTGGAGGTGGGGGGGCGGGGGAGGCTGGGGCTGGGAGGGGCCTCTGGAGTCGGAGGCTCCCAGCAGACCGGGGCGCTCGGTGAAGGCAGCGTGGCTGCTCACTCGAGCCCGGACCGGCTCAGCGAGCACGTGGCCAGCGGGGTCCACCAACGACCTCCGCTTTCTTAGACCTCCGCTTTCTTAGCCTCTAGGCACCTCCACGTTCCCCTCCTCCCTGCTCGTAATCCTTGTCGGTGTCGGCAACGTGCAGCCCTCCCGCCCCACCCGGCCCGGCCGTGGCACGCCTGTCAGAGAACCGCAGTGGCACTTGGCCCCTCTGCCTGCCAGCTCTATGTCTGCACCCCGGCGGCTGGGAACCGCGGGACAGTGTCGGAGCACGCGCCCTGAGAAGCACTGGGCTCCCCTCGCCACCACACGCCAGGTCCCAGGGTCCTGGGCACTTGCCTCCTTGGTGCGTCTCTGACCCACTGCTCTCCTCCGTCCCCACTCCCCGCCTCAGGTGGGCTGAGGAATGGCCCCCAAGATGTCCTTGTCTTAATCTCCAGAACCTGGGGATTTATCCCCGTACCCGGCAGGTGTGACTAGGTCAAGGATCTGGAGCTGGGGAGAAGATCCTGCATTTTCCAGGTCAGCCCTGTGTAATCACAAGGGTCCTTGTCCGAGGGGAGCAGAAGGGTCAGAGTCAGAGGAGAAGGTCACCTGACGATGGAAGCACAGGTTAATGGGATGAGCTTTGCAGACGAGGCAGGGGCCACGAGCGGAGAAATACAGGAGGCCTCTGGAAGCTGGAAATGGCAAGGAAACAGATTCTCCTCAAGGGCCTCCAGAAGGAGCCTGGAGGACACCTTTATTTCGGCCCAGGGAGGCCCACTGCAAACTTCTGGCCTCCAGAATTGTGAGCCCATGAGTGAGTGTTGTTTCAAGCCACTGACTTGGTGGCGATCCGTCACAGCAGCAACAGGAAGCTGACACAGCTGCCTAGGTCAGACGCGTCCTCCCTCACCTGGTCTGCCGCACCAGCTGCTATCAGGCCTTTGGCACACTGCTGCCAGAGGATCTTTCAAAAGCCCAGAGAGATCACATCAACCCTTGCTTATGATCAAAGGTCCCTATCACCTTCAAGTTTAAGTTCCTCATTACAACAGTTAGGACTTTGTGCCCCGGCACCTGCCATCCTCTCAGCCCATTGCTTGTCACTCCTCTTGTATTAAGGAGGGCTCTTGCGATTGGAATAGGCATAATTCCATCCCACACAGGCTTAAATAAAGGAAGGAGATCTATTGGCTCATGTGCAGAAAAGACTTGGGGCTTCAGGCACAGCTGGATCAAGGAACGCTGCCAGGAATCCATCTCTTGCCACTTCTATGGTATACTTCCCTCTATGTTGGCTTCATTTGCAGGCAGGCTCTCCCGTCCTGGTGGCAAACACAGCCTCCAGCACCTTCAGGCTTACATTCCACCGGCTCAGCCACCTCCAGCGGAAGGAGTCGTCTTCCTACAGCACTAGCAAAAACCTCAGATCTGACATGTTTTGACTGATTTGCTCTCCTTGAGTCATGTGCCCATCTCCCAACCAATCACTACAGCTAGGGAGACGCAGGTCTCTCATTGGCTAGGACTGAGTCATGTACCCTTAGGAGGCCCCACGCTGTGAGAAAGCCCCTCCAGAACCACATAGACTGAGAATAGCAGACTAACCTGGCTGGGAAGGGAGAACCGGGGAGAGGAACGGATGCTGAGTGGGCAAGAGTGACAAGTGCCCACTCCACACTAGTCTTTACCCAAGGCGCCACACACCTGCCTTCTGCCCTGCCCATCTCTCTGCCTTAAATGTCTGTCCCCTCCCCTCCCCACAGCATGCCTCCTCCAGGAAGCCCCTCTGACCCCCAGACCTGGTTAGCCACCTCCTCCGGGCTCCCACCGCCCCGGCTTCTCCTCTCTCCAGCACACACTGACACTGTGTGGTAATGGCTGGCTCCCACCCGTCTGTCTCCCACCCCAGGGACAAATATGACAGTTACCGACACAGAGTGCTGACCATGTGCCAGCCACTGCCCCAAGCGCCTCCCAGGGTTTTATCTCATTTGATCCATTCCACACCCCTAACAGGGAGACACTATGCTTAATCTCTCTCTAGTTCGGGGCTGAAGACCGAGGCGCAGACGAGATGTGCAAGAGCCCCCGGCTGCCCGGCTGCAGACCTGCGCTCTCGACCTTGAGGCTGCAGCCCTTTCATAGACCACGGGGGAGCAGGAGGTGCATTTGACTCACCTCTGGTCCCCAGTGGGAGCTCTGACTGCCACTCTCCTGTCGTAGAACGCTTACGACCACAGGTTCAGGGGTCAGGCAAGTGTGGGCTCCATACCGGGGGCTCCGACTCTCAGAGCCGTTGAGCAAGGCTTATGAAATTCCCCGGGCTCAATTTCCTCCTCTGTAAAACAGGGTGACACTAGTGCCCGCCTCGCAGGGGTGAAGCAAAGATGAAAGGAAATAAGGCTTTAGCACTTAGCACAAAGCCCGGACGTAGCAGAGTTAAAAACGTTAGCCATGGTGCTGCTGAAGACAATGGTACGAGCCATCAGTTCCTCTGATGTATTTGAGGAGAGGAGGGCTCCTCCCCCTCCCCCACGGAACACAGCAGCAGGACCCAGGCTGGGGACGGGCCCCTCCTATCTCTGCTTAGAAACCTTGCCACATTCTCAGGGAGCTGAGGCTTTGGTACCTGGCTCTTCTCAGAAGACCGAGCCGGAGAGCAGGAGAAGCTGGGCCAGCCTGTGGTTGCCATGGAAACCATTGAATGTAAATTTCATTTTCTGCTTTGCCCAACTAAGCTATCGATTCTGCGAGAAGGAGAGAAATTGGGAGCAATTTTCTTCCCAAAGTGAAAGAGAAGGTGTAGACCCCAAGTGAAAACGGAAGGAAGTGTGGTCAGGTGGAGTGAGACCGAGTGGGGCACAGAATGGAGCCGGGTCGGCTGTGCTCAAGGACCAGAGAGCGAGGTCACTGGGACCTCTCTGCTCCCATTAACCTGTTAGCTCAGGTAAGCTACACTCGAGTCATCAGACCCCGGCTCTCAAGACAAGCTCTAAACTACCAGCTGTGTGATCTGGGGCAAGTGGCTGAACCTCTCTGACCTGTTTTTTCATATGTAAAAAAAAGTGGATAAAAATTGCAACCCAGTAGGCTTGTCCTGGGAACACCATCATCCCTGCATCCCACAGTCTCTTCGGGCACTGTCTTGTCCTCCTCTCTAGCCTGAAATTCCCTCCACCGTTGGAGGGAATGACTTTAGTACCCAAGGAGAAGAATGTTGTCACCAGAAGCTGCTGTGAAAACGTTTGTGGTCACCCATGAAGGAAGGTAAGGGAAGACTGAGGAGAAGGGACACGAGACAAGTAAGTTTTGATGGGACAATCTGAAGTGGAAATCTGGGGCCAAGAATGATGTAGGGGAAATGGACAGCAGAAAGCCCAGGGTCGGGGGACAGACTGTCCAGCCCAAACTAACCCCAGTTGGGATCCATTGCTGGTGCCTGGAGCAGCGGGCGCCCTCCCCCGCAGTGGGCACTGGGGCCCGCATGCTCCCACTTCTCTTAGAGGCTGACCATCCAGGGCTGCTGGGCTGCAGTGGCGCCAGGGGAGATGCACTGCCTTCTCAAGGCCTGGGGCTCCCAATACTACTCCCTGGGGTGATCACGGCTGCCTGGGCCCCACGGCATGCCAAGGGCACCCTGTCACACGCAGTCCTGGCGGCTGCACCCGCAGAAACACTAATTGGGACGTGAGACAAGCCGAGTGCCTTTAATGAGCTGCCTTGTTGTAACTCTAACTGGGTGGCGTTATTTACAGAGGTTCTGCTAATGAGGTGCCTGTCAGAGGGGCAGCCCACCATGGGGGGCAGGGGGAAGGCCAACCAGCCTGAGGAAAGAGGCAGGATTCAAAGGGAAGAGGGAAGGAAGCCCACCTTTGGTGAGCCGCCGGCCGGAGGCCCTCATGCATGTGGTCTCACACGTCGCCCAGGACCAGGAAGTACCAATGAGGTGTCTGGGCGAAAGAACCCCCAGGACACATGGGGAGTCCAGTCCAGGATGTCGGGCAGCCAACCCCTCAGCGACCTGCCACAGGCCAACAGCAGGTCTGCCCAGGATCACCCAGAGGTGGCAGGAGGAGCATGTGTCCTGGGGAAAGCACTGCCTGGGAAGGAGGCCACCCCGCCCAGCGCCCTGTGCACCCGGGCCCGTGGGATCCACTCAACAGGGTGGCCCCATCAGCTCTGCCACGCCAGAGTTCACACACCCCACTCCCTCGTTTGATTCCCAGGGGCCAGGGTTCTCCCAGCCAGCCCTCAGGGCCCTCTTCCCCTAAGGCCTGGTGGCCCTGAGCTCAGAGCTCAGAGCTCTGCCCCCAGCAGAAGGGTTTGCTCTGCGTCATCCACGCTCTCACGGTCCATCCACCTTAGACCTGGGGGAATGGATGTGGTTGCAGCTTTAACTGGGCTACCCAGGGTCAAAGTGGGGCTCAGCCTGGGTCAAAGTGGGGCTCAGCCTGGGTCAAAGTGGGGCTCAGCCTGGGTCAGGGGCGGGGCTCGCCTGGGGCGGGGGCGGGGCTCAGCCTGGGGCGGGGGCGGGGCTCGGCTGGGGCTGGGGCGGGGGCGGGGCTCGGCTGAGTCCAGGGAGATTATCAGTCTGGTTTCAGCCTGCGGCCGAAATAAGGGCTCTGACCAGTGGTCTTAGTTTTTCCACTTGCGTAATGGGATTAATAAAACTTGCCTTTCTGTAACATCGTTGGATCCTGAGAGAGATCGTGAAAGTGCCTTGCAGACTGTAAAGCGCCCAGCCTCGGCCTTATTATCGTTGTCATTAGCAGTGGTCATCTGGGTGCTGACTCTGAATGTGAGCTCTCCAGGGACATTTCTCTGGCCTAACCTCTCACCTACTGGGCCTTGAGCTCCCCTCTCCCCTTCTCCATTCTCATTATCACGTCCCCTCTCCTCTCCTACTACCTGTCAAGATTGGCATCTCATCTCTTTAATTATAATGTCTGTGTGTTTCTTTAGGAGCCATGTAATTCCTCCTGACAGCCACCTATTTAAAATGGAAGTCAAACACTCAGAACTTTAAGAGTTGAGTCTTGGGGGGAAAATGCATTAATTGCCAAATGTTGCTCATTTCATTCTTGTGTGGTAGCAAAAAAGAAAAAAAGAATATATATATATATATTCAAGAGGACCAATGAAACCAGCATCCATGCAAGAATGGCATCAGAATGTCATCAGAAACTCATCTCAGAGCTTGTGCAGCCAAACCCCTTGTTCACTTCACAGATGAAGACATCGAGGCCCAGAGAGGTTAAGCGGCTTGCCCAAGGTTGCCCAAGCCTGGGCGGCAGATCCAAGGCTGACTGACACCCAAAGTCTCACATGGGCTCCATGAAGCAGCTGGTTGATCTGGGGAACAAAAGCCCTGCATTCCTTCTTCATATCAGCACTCAGGCCATCTGGGGTGCTGCCCGCCCTGCAGGACTGCTGCGTTTGCAAGTGCTGCCTGCCAGGGGGCCTTGTCCTGGACAAGGGGCCTGCAGAGACTCTCCTCTGAGGCTAGAGATCTGTCCCTCGGTAACCAGGATGGTGGGCACAGCCCCACTGAGCAGCCATCTGCGGCAGCTGAGCTGCAAGATGCAGGTGCCAAGTGCCAGCAACCAAGACTATCATCCAGGGCCAGAGCTGGGGAGAGCACTGGGCGGAACAGGCCAGGCAGCCCAGGTGGGACCCAGCCATGGCTGATGGACATGCCTCCACAGCCTCTCGGTGAGGAAAGGCAGCTCGGAGGGCAGCCACTGTCAGTGGGTGGAGCATTACTTCTGAACCCACAGCCATCAGTTCAAGTCCCAGCTGGACGCTTCCCTTGCTGGACGACCTTGGTGAGCCTCTGACCCTCTCTGTGCTTCCAATCCTGTATTTGGCTGATATGACCAATAGTACTGATCACGCAGAGTTGATCTGGGCGTCTAATGAGAGACCATGTGCCATGTGCCAGCCCAGGGCTGCTCTCTACACCAAAAAGGCAGCAGAGGACTAATCCAGCAAGCACAAAACAGGGGTCCAGGGGCCTTGCTCAGCCATAGACATGTTTGCCAACCTGCATGTGCTTATATAAAAATGGAATTAAAGGCCCTCTGGACAGGGCCTGAGCACCAGCGTGTCCCATATCTGCTGCTCTCTGGGGGCTCTTGATAGATACATTCAATCATTCAACAAACAGGGGCTGAGTCTAGGCTCTGGGGACACAGCTGTGAACAATTCTGACAAGGGTCAAGTCTTCCTGGAACTTACGTTCTACTGGGAGAGACGGACAATTAACACTTCCATTAACAAGACAGCTTAAGATGGAGAAGAAGAAATGGTGCTGTGCTAGACCAGCAATGAGTGAGTGGACAAATGGGTGAATGAGCAAGTAATACTATAAATTTCACTTCAGCAACAGGACAAGCAAATTCTAGCCTCAAACAGGAAGGAAGATGAATAAGCGCTCAATGAAGAGCTGAATCTTCAAGCTTAATGGTTCAACTAATTTATCTCATCCAGAATTCAGCCCCTTCTGCCCACCCCCGCTGCTACCACCCTGGACCAAACCCCCATCTTCTCTTGCCAGCATTATTGCAACAGCCTCCTGGCTGGGTTCCCCAATTCTGCCCTTGATCTCCCTACAGTTGACTCTCAATACAGTAGCCACAATGATCCTTTTAAAATGCAAGTCAGAGCACACCATTCCTCTGCTCAAAACCCTAACGGCTCCCATGTCATTCTGAGTAAAAGCCAAGGTCTTCCTCTGACTTTGGAAGGCCCTGTATGACCTGACCCCCATCACCTTTCTGTCTTCATCTCCTAGTCTTACCCACCTCACTCATTCTGCTCCACTCACAGTGGTATCCTTGCTGTTCCTGGAAAATGCCAGGCACGTTCCCGCCTCAGGACCTTTGCATATGCTGTGCCTCTGCCTGGAATGCTTTCCCCTCACATATCCACATGGTTCATGGCTTCACACCTTCAAGCGTTTGCTCAAATGTCATCTTCTCAGTGAGACCTGCCCTGGCTTCCCTATCTGAAATGCCAGCACTCCCTGACACTTCTTACCTGCCCCTGCTTTATTGGCTTCTTATCATTTATCACCTTCTCACTGATTATGTATGTTATTATCTTGTCTTGGTTATTATTTGGCTCCCCAACTAGACCAGGGATTTTTATCTGACTCGTTCACCCCAACATCTAATACAGGGCCTGGCCCACAGAAGCTCCATAAATATGTGTTGCAAAAATTACTGATCTTACTGATGAGGAAATGGAGGGGCCTAGGAGGGGACGGAGCAGCACCGGGTCACAGCACGAGCTGCTGGCCAAGCTGGGCCTGGACCCCAGGGAGCCAGATCTCACCTTCTGCTTTCTCCACCTCCAGCTGAGTGTCTAAAGCTGGGTTTCTCCAGGAGTTGGGACTGACTCAGTGTGGCCTCCTGGCCACCAGGGAGCAAGCAGTGTCATGAGGGCATCATCCTGGGAAAGGAGGCAGCCACCTGCCCCGTCTGCCAGGCCCGCCGAGCTCCCAGCTCCAGCTCCCAACTTTCCTCCTCTCTATGCATCAACCCTGAGTCGAGCTGGGGGGTGTACTTCAGTAGTTCCAGTCCCACCCCTGCTGCTGGAACCCGCCCGCCCCCTCCCATCCCGGAGCCCAACTCTGCAGCCTGCTCTCCTGCCACCCGTCTCACACTCACATCCCAGTCTGCTGACTTGGGGTCCTTCCATGGCTGCCCATTGCTCTCAGGAACAAGTCCCAAGTCCTTGGCCTTCAGGGCTCCTGAACCTGGCCCTCGCTGTGTCCTGGGCGAGCCTGGAGCTCCGGCCACATCTTGCAGGCCCTGAGAGAAAGCCTGTGGCCCCCTGCCCCGAGCCTTTGCACATGCTATGCCTCAGCCCAAATGCTGTGCCTGTCCTAGCACCTAGCACCTCGTCTCTCTGAGGCGCACACAACATTAACAGCGATGATACTAGGTTGTGTCGGACAGTGCTCAGAGCCTGACAGCTCAGGCTCAAGTCTCAGCTCCACCATTTCCTAGCTGACAACCTCGGGAAAGCCGCTTGACCTCTCTGTGCTCGGTCTCTCCATCTGTAAAATGAGACTACTGCTCCCTGCTTCTAAGACATTGGGAGGACAAACGAGCTAGCCCAGCCTGGCTGGTGCCTGCTCATCGTAAGCAACTGAACACTAAAGGACACGAATAAGAGGAAGGAGAGGAATTGCCATTGGTCACGCACTGGCTGTGCTGACTGCTCGGCTCATGTCACCCCTTCTAATCCGCTCGAGAGACCTCGGGAGCAGACACTACTATTGGTCCCATTTTCCAGATAAGGAAGCAGAGGTCCAGGGCTGTGTCTGGGGTCCTATCAGCCCTCTGGGGAGAAGGGTGGGGGACAGACCCACTCCTCAGATGAAGAAAACTTCTCTAAAAGCAGCCACCTTTTTTTTTTTTTTTTTGAGGTAGATTAGCCCTGAGCTAACTACGGCCAATCCTCCTCTTTTTGCTGAGGAAGCCTGGCCCTGAGCTAGCATCTGTGCCCATCTTCCTCTACTTTATACATTGGACGCCTACCACAGCATCGCTTGACAAGCGGTGCCATGTCCGCACCCGGGATCGGAACTGGTGAACCCTGGGCCGCCGAAGCAGAACATGCAAACTTAACCACTGCGCCACCAGGCCGGCCCCTCAAAGCCACCTTTTTAACGTATCTACTGCCAAGTTTCTCCCAGATGCTTTACCTGCAAGACCTCCAGGCCTCAAGACACCCATCTGGTCACTTTATGGCTGAGGCTGTCGAGGCTCAGAGACTCGCCTGAGGTCCTCCAGCCCAGAAGCGGCAGGTCTGGCTGGTTCCAGATCCTGTGCTGTTTCTGGAAGACTGTCCCAGCCATGGAGCTGCACCACTCAGCTCTCCCTTCCAGAGAGAACCTGCCCGGAGGGGAGCAGTCAGCAGGCAGCCCCCAGCTGTCGTGGCTCCAGAGCCCGCCATGGCAGTGGGCCGAGGCTGCACTCTTCAGTGGCCAAAAGCCAAGCGTGACGGTGGTGCCAGGGCCTGACTCCTGCTGCTCACGGCAGGCGCCTCTGCGGACAGGCTACCAGGAATCCCCGGCGGGGCCAGCCAGACATTCTGGGAGCCGCGCTGGAGGCTAAGGCTCTTCTACCCAATTTTCCTTCCCTGTCTCTTCTCAGAAGGCTCAGACCTGCCCCAAGGTCTGAGGCTCTGCCCATCTGCCTCTGCTCCCTCTCTCCTCTGTTTTTCACAGGGGTGCCCTGCAACAAACCCCTCGCAATTCTGACTCCAGGGCTTGGCATCTGCTTTCCACGGACACAGTGCATCATCGTTCACACAAACCGCAGGGCAGATTTCTCGGGTAAGGAATCACAGGGCACAGCAAATGAGGGCAGCTGCTCAGTGCTTCCGTCGTCCCAAGAGCAGACCACAGACAGTCCACAGATGGCTGGGGCCTGGCGCCCTCTGGCCATTAGCATGGCAGCCCTCTCTGTCCTCAGGGGACAGTGCTCAGGCTGCATCCGACAGAGCCCGGCGTCCGTGCACCAGCTCCTCAGGCACTCTGGGCCTCCGTTTTCCTCCTCGGCAAAACAGGCATACTGCTACCTAAACGCTGTGTTGTCTCCAGCACCGGAGAAGCAGCTGATTTAAAAGGTGGTGAGCAGGAGTGTGAGATGTTAGGCCCATTTCATTAGAACCTAGATGATCAGAGTTGGAAAACGTTACAGAGTCCTACACTTTTTTCATTATTCAGGTGGAGAAGTGGGGACAGAGAGGGGAAAAATCTTAGGCAGGGAGGGGCATCCAGGCCTTAGCAGAATCAGGCCCGGGTCCCTCGGCCTCACCCGGGAGCCCAGAATGGCCTCCATTCCTGTATAGCAACAGCTTTGCCTCCAGCCACAGGGGAGCACAAAACGTGTGTCTCAGAAGCCGGGAGAGAGCGCGAGCAGGGCGCCCTGGCTCCCGGCCTCCCACGCGTCCCCGGGCAGTTCAGGGACTTGGCTGAGATGGAGAGGGGAAACCCAAGCGAGACTCCGCGCTTCCGTGAGACCATGTGCGGGCAGCCCGAGGGCGGCTCAGAGGCCGTTTCCAGGAGGTGCCGGGACAGAGGCGGTGGGGAGGTGCAGGCTGATGCTGTGCCGTGGCCCCACTCCTGCCCGCGCGCTGCTCAAGAGATCTCAGGGCCACCTCTCCGGAAGAGAGAACCACCAGAGACACACAGACGGACACCACCCCAGACCCCCGGGGCACCAAGAGACAGGGCCGCACCTATGTGAGTCAGAGACACAGACAAGGCATACGAAGGAGACGGAACAGGACATAGAGCGACCCAGGGGTAGAGCGAGGAGCGCAAAACAGATGGAGCGGAAGAGAGGCAGAGGCGCAGAGAGAAGGGGGAGGGGAGAAACGCCAAGGAAAGGCAGAGTCCAGAGGGACGAAACTGAGACAGGACGGACTGCTGACACTGCCCGGGCCGGGAGGGCCGCGGGTGGATGTGCGCGAGCTCCGAGCGCGGGGCGCGCACACCCAGGCCGGCTGGTGACCGAGGTCGGAGCCCCGGCCGCGCTGGCCGCCTTTGTCCTGCGCCCGGAGCGCCTTCCAGTGGGCCGGGAGCGCCCCCTGCCGCCCCGGGAGGGTCGCCGGCAGAGCGCGCGCAGCGTCGCGCCCCAGGTCCGCCCCGCAGCGCCAGAACGAGCGTCCACGCGCCGTGCGGGAGCGAAACCGAGGCCCCGGGACGGAACAGCAGGGGCAAGAGGGAACCTCAGCAGGTGGGTGCCGCACCGGCACCAAAATCCAACCTGTGATTCGGTGCTCATCGTGTGGGTGCTGGCTGCCCTATTAGGGTGCACTGGGAGACCCAGAGCGGCGTCCCAGCGTGGGCCCCCCACCCCAGCCCGGCCCCCCTTGCCCGGCCGCCTCCGGCCACGCCCCTCTCCCAGCCCGCACAGTCTCTTGGGCAGGACTCGGATGCCCTCGAAGAAGGCAAATAACGCAATCCGTGAAATGAGCTGGCAAGGACTGCGACAAGAGACAGCGTGTGCCCTTGGCGAGGGGACGCTGCTGCCAGCCAACCAGCCGCTCCTTGGAGATGCCCACGCCCGGTTTTGTCGAGTTTTCAGATTTTTCAAAAGAAGCCAGAAAATTCAGATTTTTATGGGAATGCCCCACAATTCAATAGCTTTTCAAAACAATGTAAGGGTAGAAAAGGGAATTGGCCCATAAACCACCCACTGGCCCTGCCCCAACTAGGAGTGCTCTAATGTGCTCTTTCTCAGATTTCAGTCACCCATCCTGACTGGTGCCTTATGTGGGCATTTCCTTAATATTTTTCTTCACTTAAATACGTTTATTGAAAAAGGAAACTCTACATCCCTATTATAATGAGAAACACAGATCCTGTGCCATAAAAGCCAGGTAAGCTTAGAGGTAAAACAGGACCGTTAAACAGAAAGTTTAGCCCTGTCTCACCTCACATTACCCCATCTGACGACGCCCTCCCCTGTGAACTGCTCGCATGTCACTTCTGACTTGGTCGGGGTTGGGGGAGGATGGGCCAAGACTGATCTTTCTAGGGCCCTAGGAGTGGCCTCCGGGAGTCTCAGCACCTAGGGAGGGCACCCCATCCGTGCCCCTGTCCACTCTCAGTGCCACGGGAGTGGAAGCCCGGGGAGGGGGCTACCCCCGGAAATCAAGGCGCAGGATGCATCAGAGCTTGCCAGACAAGAAGTGGGAACACAGAGCACAGAGACAGTGCCTCTGAGTGGGGTGCCCCAAACCTTCCCAGTGAGGCCACAGTGGTGGCTGCTGGCTGCGTTATCCCCTCACTGCTTCCTGAGGGGATCAGCTGTGAAGCCCAATGGCCTGGGAAGCGGGGGACTGGCAAGGTGTGGGAGGGCCCACGCCGACAGCAGTGGAGAAGGAGCAAAAGAGTCGCCTGTAGACAAAGAGGGAGGAGGCAGAATGGGGTTGTGGGAGAGAGAGGAGGGGGCTGGGGCTCTCAGGCAGGTCTCCACAAGCTCCCGATCCCACGCCAGCACAACGGCTTCTTAACTCAAGTCCGTCCCCTCCTCCAAACCCCACAGCACTCTCCCCTCTCTGGGATCAAGACCAAACTCCTCTGCCAGCTTATGAGGTGCCACATTCACTGTCCACTCACCGGCCTCTCTGCTCCGTCCATGCCCCACCCCGAGCCCCACAGGTCTGCTCTCCCGGAGAACAGACTGCAGACACATCTTGAGAGCGTGAGTAGGAGTTCTCCGTGTGAGTCAGGCTGGGTGGAGGGGAGTGCACCAAGGCATGGAGGTGTGAAACAGCATGTTGTGTTCCAGGGCTCAGGGAAGCCCAAGGAGCTGAGGCCAAAACGGGGAGGTGGGCGTGATGGGGAGTGAGAGGGGAAAGGCAGACAGTGGTACGGCCGCAGAACATTAGGCAACTTATGAAAAATTTAATTAATTCTCCGCCAATGGACTTAAAGGGATCTCTATGTGGTATTGTTGAATGAGAAAATCAATTTGAAGATAAGTATGTATAATACCATCCCATTTTTATAAAACAATGGCCCAAATACTCTATGAGTGCATATGTAAAGCTATATATGTCTGTATAGGATTTTACTAACACAAAGAAAAATACACATGGATACATGCTGGATTGCTAACATGGGTTTTCTTCCAGAAAACCTATTGTGGGGGAAGGGAACCAGGAAGAAAAGGACATGAGAAATAAAGGCTGGCTTTTAAAAGACGCCAGATCACAGCTGTGCATGTCCCCTACATCCACCCAACACCGAAGCGAGACATGTGGACGTGGGCTCAGCCAGTCCTTGCTCCTCACCCCGCACATGTGCTCTGTCTAGGTGACAGCAGCAACCCCCTGACTGCCCCCCCCCCGACCCTCACACATGACATTGACTTTTGGGCTCTCCTGCTCAGCCCATTCTGCACACAGCCAACCCTCTCATGGTCCTAATTGCCCTGAGAGTGAGTTCTGGCTCCCAAGTTCCTGAAACTCTGGCCTTGCCACCTCCACACACTCGGGCCTCATTTCTCTCCCACCCATGGCCAAGCAGCCCATGGTCCCCAGCCACCATGTTCCTCTCAACTCTGAGCCTTTATACCAGCTAGAGCAAACTACATTGATATTTGCTGTATTCCAGTCACAGTTCAAAGCCCTTGCAGTTTGTTAAAAGGATTTACTCCTCACAACAGCCATATGAAAGTGTATATATCCGGTTGTATTATATTTTGTAGATAGGAAAACTGAAACACAGAAAGGTAAGTAATTTGCTTAAGGTCACACAACTAGTTAGTGGTGCAAATGGCCCAGAACGTGCTCTCTTGGACCACTGCACTAAACCCTCCCTGATGCCTTTGGGCACACTGTTTCCCCTGTCTGGACTCTCTTTAATTTCTGTCTTCACTTGGCTACATTCTAATCATCACTAGACATCAGTTGAGATTCGCCTCCTCCAGGAAGCCTTCCCTGACCCCCTAGATCTAGGCTAGACGTTCTCCCGATGCTCTCTCCCTCCAGCCAGTCGCTCCTCCATCATAGCGCGTCTTATGCTGGCCGGGGTTGCAGAGCGTCTTCAACAGGCTGTCAGCTCCTGGCAGGCAGTGGTCTTAGTTCTCTATTTTGAAGATTGGTCCCAAGTACCTAGCAAAAGAAGGCCTGTGTTAGGAGCTCAATCAATATCTTCTGGACAAAAGAATGAATATTAGTACATCAGGTAGGCTAGGATTCTAGGATTCGCTTGCTCCAAGTAAAGGAGGGGGGCCCCTAGTCAGTGCCTTTCAGCACCACGGAGAGCGCCGCCGGCCGCCTCTGGGGCCGGGGGTCTCTGGATTTGCTTTGCTCTCTGGGCGGCCGAGCTGCGGCCTGCACGGGGCTCTCCGGGCGTGGGACGTTAGCTGTTTGCTCCAGTAGTGAACAGGTCAAGGCAGAGGAGGAGGGGTCCGAGGGCTGGAATAAGCCAGCCCCCCGGGCAGAGCAGCATCCCCACCCCAGGGTCCTCCCATCAATCACACCCCACCTCATATATACTTCATAACCAGCACGAAGTTCCAAAAAGTAGTTAGAGAGCCTGCTGGAACCAGCACCAAATCTATGTGTTTTCTCGAATTATTGAACTAGAAAGAAAGGAAAACATCAAAATACTCTTTGTACCAGGCTCAAATTGAGCGGCTGCCTCATTCAGTCCATGTCTCGGCCTGACTAGGATGAAGGGATGGAAGGGAGAGTGGATTGAAAAGGAATGAGGCTCAGCGGGGAACCTCAGATTGCCATCCGCAGACCACAGGCTAGCTCAGAATGAGTCCCTGCTCAGGAGGAGAGAAGAGAAACAAGATTGACAGGCGAGGAGATGGTGAGGGCGCCGCGGCTGGAGGAGGCTGAGACACAATCAACCCTCTCCTCTTCAGTCAGTTCTGCCCACACTTGCTAGACCCTGCCCGGTGCCTGCCCCAGACCCCCAGAGAAGGGCCCTGCCCCCCGCCGCTGGCAGACTGAGGAAAGCCTGGCAGAGAAGCACACAGACAAGCCAGAGCCATCAGTGCTCCAAGAACGAGTGCAGGAAAGACATGTAGGAGGTCACCCGGCAGCCATGGGGACCCAAGGTAGAAGGGACAGAGTGTGTGAAGGACGAGGTGTGACTAGAATATTGGCAGGGGTTAGAGGACAATGCCAGTAAGAAACGCAGCCAGACAAAAACCCTGAGGTCCTTGAGTGTCACTGACAGTGTGATCTGAAGATTGGGGAAAAACCTGATCTTAGATGGACCAAAAGGCCTTTGTCACTCTTTGCTCAGAAGTGCATCTTGGGAACCAAATCCTGTGGCTAGATTTGCCCAGCTATGCAACAGGCTTCCACAAGGCTGAGCCCCCCACCACCAGAGATGTGCCCACATCAACTAGGGGATGGGCTGTGGCCAAAAGGACAAAGAGGAACGAGGTTCCTGGACTCCACTCCACAGCCAGGCTTTGTCAGCCCTGGTCCTGAGGGGCTGGTGGCCACCCCTCCTCTGTTCCCAAGGATGCAGAGGAAGGGGGGCCCCAGCCAGTCTAATCTGGAAATCGCAGAAAGGATGTGTCCAGGAGGAAAGAAAATGTGAGAGGCTGATGAGTCAGATCTTAAGGCCACGGAGGCAGGAGACGCCTGGCTTGTTTTGTTTTCATGGAGCACTGGCTGAGTATTTCCTCCGTGTGCACATCACACCCGTCAGCAGCCTCAGTGCTCTCAGCCTTCAGAGCGGAGTGCATCGGCCCTGCTCTCCACCCACGTTCCAGACTCTCCTTTGTTCCTCTCCTTCTGCTCCAGCTCCTAGCCCTTGACCTTTGTCAACACCAGCTGGCCTCACACGTGGGACAGCTGCGGCCACTGTGCATGGAGCCCTGCCTGCCTCCTCAGCAGGGCTGGGTCCCAGGTTTCGGGGTCTCAGCCATAGGGTCTGCCGGGGACGGAGGGAGGAAAGGACATCCTGCCCTCCCGGTCCCTTTGAGTAAGCCGGGCACCCGCCTGGTGGAAGGCACAGGCCAGCCCCAGGCATGAGCCCTACCTCCAGCATATCCAGCCCTAAATCCTCCGCTTGCCCCCTTTGTCACCTCTCTCCAGATGCCACCCCTCCTAGCCCTGACTGGGGACCTGCTTCTCTGCCTCTAGCTGAGCATTTCCGGGAGCCAGCCTCTGGCCTCACACACCATTGTCTTAGAAGCAAACCCTTCCTTGAACCCACTCTGTGCCAGATGTTGTTGCAAGCCTCTCCAGTCTATTAGTTCATTTAGTCTTGACAACCACCCCATATTACAGATGGGGAAACTGAGGCAGGAAGCAGGCACAAAGCTCGTGAGTGACTGGACCCAGGCAGTGTGACCCCAAGCTCGTGCTCTTAACACCCTCCTGTCTCTTGGTGACACACGAGCACGTGACTCTGAACGTTCAAGGTACCCATCCACCTAGGAGGTCTGGGACGGCGTCCGGGGCTGTGACTCGGGGCTCCCCTCTCCTGTGCGGGGCCCGCTCTCGGATGGGCTAGGAGGCAGGCTCAGGGCTCCGCAGGCCACGCGCTGGAGGACTGCGCGCTCTGGCACCGCCGCGGCGCACGGCGGGCTTACACAATGAAAGCTAATTCCTCGGTTGTAATGACTGCAAGAACTGCTGGCTTCTGACTCCTCGCATAATTACCGTGAGACCTCCGTAGAGTAATTCACCAGATAATTACACGGTAGCGGGTGGGGGGTGGGATTCTTCTCTGGAAGGTAAAGAGGTAGCATTTAATTTCGAGGGGGATGCCTAATCCTATAATTACTCAGTAAAGTCCCGTATTCCCGCCAACTTGATTCCCTGGGGCCCGCCTGACCTACAGAACCAAATCAAGCAGGGCCTCTTCCCCAAGATGGAAATAAGGGGTGGGGGCAGGGGGGATGATGAGGCCTCCCCAGAGGGTCTTGGCAGGTGAACTATCCGTGGAGCCTTGAAATACTGCGGGAGAAATAGGCAGGGAAGGAAATAGAACCTTCTTTTTGTATGCTGGAGATGAAGCTGACACAAAGGGAGAAAGCTTTTATATCCGCAGGCAAGTCAGTAGTTCAAAGCGTGGTCATCCAGGCTGAGGTTCAAACCCAGCCCGTGCGCCTCCAGCGTCTCAGCCCCTCTGAGTCTCAGGGGCCGAGCTGTACCGCATCAGTTGTGCATTAACACAAACAGGGCTGCCTAACGAACACCCCGACACAGAGGCTTTAAAACCAACCATTTATTGCTCATGCTTCTGCAGTCAGCTGGCAGCTTGGCTTGAGCTGTGACTTACTCACATGACTGGCGACATGGCTGCCAGCGGGGGCAATGGGTGCCGGGGCCATGTGTCCCTTCCCCTCCAGCAGGCTGGCCCGGCGGCTTCCCTCGGCAGCCAGGCAGCTCCAGGAGCCACAGTGGGAATGTACAGGCCTCTTGAGACCCGGGCTGGGAGCCAGACCACTGTCACTTCCACCACCTTCTCCTGGCCAAAGGAGGCCCCAGGCCCGCCCAGAGTCAGGGCAATGGACTCCACCCGCAGGGAGGGGCTGCATCCCATCACAAAGGGCACGGACGCAGGGAGGGGTGAGGGATGAGGTCCATTTCTACAATCCACCCACCACAGCCTGCCTCGTGCACTTGTTACGAGATTTATGAGATATGGTTCATAAGGTTCTTTGCACACGTCAAGTGGAGGTCTGTTTGCTTGTTGTTGACAATAATTATAAAAAAGGCTAGTGGCAGTGATGGGCGTGACCAGTGCCTAACATCCAGGCCACTGGCCTGCGCCTCCACGTGGACAGTGGTGCAACGGAAACATCTAGCGCAAACGCGGAGGTCCAACAGCCTGGATCCCCACCTGCCTCTTGCGACAGCTGTGTGACCTGGGCAACTCACTCCCCTCAGTGCCTCGGTGCCTGCAGCGCACAGCGGGGTGACCAGAGGGGGCAGAGCCACATACTGCACGCCCGGCCCTCGGACAGGGTCTCTGTCTTCGCCAATCCTGGCCCCCTGCCTGGAGGACCTGTTTAGCTCTACTTCCTGTAGTTTCTATTACGAGAAAAATAACTAATTTCCTTTCATTTTTCAAATATTACATTATTCAATAATCAGAAATGTTTTTTCAAGCTAGACGTTCCTTCATGGAGATTCTGGTGACTCTCCTATGCCACCGCCCCCGCCCTGCCCCCACCCCACCCCAGCCGGGACCACGACCTCGCGTCCTTCTCCCCTAGTCACTACTATTTCTTTTTATAAGTTCACTTGTCACTATATAAGCAATTATGCTCTCCTTTTGCACACTGCAGATAAGGCGGGCTCCCCGTGCTCACTGCCCGTTTCCAGTCCCTACCCAGACCCACCACTGGGCCATGCTCCCTCCCCACGGACCACCACAGACACCGGCACATTCGTGTCCTCCCAGACCTTTTCCTGTCAATTAACCTATATATTAATGTAATTAACTCCTGTTCATTTACATATATATGTTCCCATGAAAAGAGTATGTTTTCATTTTATGTTTTCTCATAAATGGTATATTGTATATGTTAATTTGCCACATTCTTTTTCACCCAAAGTGTAAATATCTATCTCTATGGACACATAGAGTTCTGGTTCATTCTTTTTAAATATTGCAGAAAGTTTCGCAGTATGAATGGGCCACAGTTGATTCATCCATTCTGCAGTTGATAGTAAAAGTACTTAGTACACCGCTGTTCTAAGTAAGTGTTTAGAACATGTATTAACTCGTTTTATCCCTCACATCAACCAACAGTGAAGTAGGCACTACTACTATTTCTGTTTTGCAGTTTTGAGGAAAGCATGGCACAGAGATGGTAGGTGACTTACCCAAGGTCACACAGCAAATAAGGTGCAAGGCCAGGACTTGAACCTGTGTAGTCTGGCTCCAAAGTCCCTGCTCTCAACCACAATGCTGTGCTGCCCCTCACAACATCTGCGTGTGGGTAGTTGTTCTGTTTTTTTTTTTTGTCTGGGTTTTTTCGCCTTTGTCAAAGTAGCCGTGCCATTTTAATTCACCTCAAGCTCTTCTCTTAGCAGCAGAGTCTCCCTTTGCTCTCCAGGTCTTTGAGGTCGAGGCCAACTTACCCTCAGAAGCCCCTCCCTGCACTTTATTGTCCCCTGACCCTGACAGCTTGGCCCCCAGGTACCCCTTCCCACACACCTGGGGGCCCTCCGTGGGCCACGCGGGGCATCTCCACAGAGATGCTGTGGGCAGTCAGACACGCGCCTCCCCACTCTGCCCCGCCCCCACACCTAAAGGAGCAAAGAACCCTGAGTGTGAGCTGCGGACCTGTCGTTCCCCACCTCCCCCGCGTGCCTGTCCCAGTGCAGGGCCGTCCCTGAGACGCGGGGATGAGCTCTCACGAGGAGCCCTCCGCTGGCAGAGGGAGTGTGTCTGCCCAGTGTTAGGGGCCAGCCTGGGGTTGGTCAGCGCAGCGTTAACGATAGAAGGGGGAAAGCCCTTTCTGAGCAGTGGCGTTCCTGAGGCTGGAAACGCTGACAGGGTCTCCAAGCCGGTGAGTCCAGCTCCTGCAGAGCCGAGAGCCTGAGCCAAGGCAAGATGGCTGAAGCCAGGGAGGCAATTCTGGAGAGTACGGGTGGTTCAGTACTTGGGCCATAAAGCAGGGAGAAGGAGGGGCCTGAGATGCGGTGGAACAGCATAGCCTGGACCAGGAGGCCATGACGCCAGGCGAAGGGCTCAGCTCTCAGTTCTCTAGGCAGTGCGGAAAGAGAGGTGCAATGGGGTCAGACGAGACGGGGAGGAGTGCGGAGGGGGTGGCAGGAGGAGGATGGCCCAGGGAAAGCCTGCAGGTGGGGATCAGCAAAGGCACTGAAAAGGTTCTAGACAGTCTATGGCTCCTAGAGAGGTAACTTGAGAAGACCTGCAGGTCAGCGGGAGCCATCGGGGGTCTCGGAGCCACATGCAACAGCACAGGCTCCGTTCTGCATTCACCAGGAGCCACAAAGATGTCTGACCAGGGTCATGAGCTGATCCAGCTGGGCTGAGGGATGACTTCTCCAGGCGAGGCAGAGGTGGAGGAAGATGTTTCTGAGGGATAGCTCCTGAGGGGGCCAGAGCCATGGTGCTGGTCCAGGGGGTCCAAGGAAAACAGCCTGCCAGCGATTCTGGAGAGAGGGCATCCTCCCACTGTTTCCTCGGCCCTAATCCTCTGGGCTTTTCCCTGAGTCGAGTGGCTTATGGAGCCTAAGCTTGGCGGGAGTGGGTTGGAATTGGTGCCACATACGTGCTCTGCTGCCGGTGGGCGGAGGGCGCCAGCAGCCCCGGGGCCCTGCAGGCCCCAGGCCCTCCCCAAGAGTCTCCTGTCAGTCCCACATGGGTCTGCAGCCATCAGAAAGGACACCGCCCCTTAGTCACTCCTGTCAATCAGAGGGGAGCGCAGCCCCAGCACACAGCGGGTGCTTCTAGATCATTACTTCTAGAGTGCCATCACTCAGGCCACAGGCTGAGTTCTGAGGTGTCTGAGCTCAGCGCCAGCCAGGACTGGAGGGAGGAATCAGAGGCTGACCCTCAGGTCCCCTAGGAGAAAAGGGTTGGCATCCCCTTAAGTCCACATCAGGCCGTCATCGCAGCGTCAGCTGTCTCCATGAGACACATGCTGGGTGTACTGGGGTTGATCCTGAGACAAGGAACAAGGGCAAGTCGCTTATTTGGGAAGTGGCCCCAGTAGGGAAATGGGGCTGAGACAAGGAAAGGAAGGAGATCAATGCTGTGCAGCCTCAATTCACCTAACCTCTCTGAACTTTGTTTCCTCAGTAAAACTGGATGCAGTTAAAGCTCCCTGAAAGGATTGGTATGAGACTAAAGAGAAGTGCCTGGCAAGAGCAGGAGGGCCAGGTGGTTGGGGTGCAGGGGTCCTCCAAGCATCAAGGGCCACCCTGAGGCAAAGGACCCTCCTGCACCCCATGCTTGCCAGGGCCCGCTGCAGGCCTGTCTCTGGATCTATCCATCCACAGTGCCCCTGCTGGGGGCTCTCTCCACCCTGCCCCAAGGACTCTGCCTCTAGGCTCCACACTGATCCAAGCATGGACCCTCCTTTGGACTCCAGGGCTCCTTGGATCCCCCTGGAGGATAACAGGGGTGGGCAGGGTTTTTCATTCCCAGATCAACTGGCCTCTTTGAACCCCACTTAGGTAAATGTAGGCCAACCCACGCCACCCCAAACTGGGAGTACCCTAAGACCAGAGTGGGCACAACCACAAAGTCAGCACAGGCCAACCCAGGTGGGGGACCTAGAGTCCCAGGGTCCAGCCAGCACCGTAGTCCATCAGAGGATGAATCCTGACTCAGCCCCTCACCAGTAATCTGTGCCTTTGGGCAACTTGCTCAGCCCTCTGTGCCTCCCTTTCGGCGTTTGTGCTGGGGCTAACAGCAGGACCTACCTCCTGGCTGGTTAGGAGAGGAACTGAGTTCACGCATGTAATAGGTCTGAGCACACAGTCGGTGCGCAGTAGATGCTAGCTGAAAGGAATGGTCAGGGGTCCCAGACTGCAGGGGCTGCCAAGGGGCCGGGCCTGAAGTCGGGTGGGGATAGGTAGTGTCCCTCAGCTAGTTCCACCAGGGGGACGGTAGGGAGCCCCTCCCAGCAGCCCTTCGGGGGGTGTCGTGACTCCACGGCACTCCAAGCAAACTGAAGCCTCGGGTGGGGACGACAGAGCTCCAAACCAGGAGCACGGCCAATGAGAGGTGACAGGAGAGCTGAGGAAGAGGGAAGAGGGTGTTCAGGGCCCCCAAGTGGGCCCAGGCTCCGAGATATGCATTTGACTCGGTTACAGTCATTCTGGGGTTGGCGTGTCCAGTCCCTCGCACAGCTGACCCCATTAGTCCTCACAAAGCCCTGCCAGCTAGAGCCTGGTATCAGCCCATCTTCCAGGTGAAAAGAACTGAGGCACAGAATGGTCAGGCCCTCATGCAGGCAGTGGAGCAGCATTCATCCCAGCAAGGCGCTCAGTCTGTGCTTCTCACCCCCTGCAAGAGAGCACCCTGTCTTCAGTCTGCAGAGGCACAGATTTGAGGGGGCGGTTCCTAGAGGCCAGACCAGGGTAGCAGGGGCTGCCCACTCTACGTCTAGGACACGGGGCCACTCTTCAAAAGCCTTCCCCTCCCCTGCCTCATCCCACCATGGGCTCCATCTCCTCCCTGATCCTCCCACCCCCGGCTCTATCTCCTCCCTGGTCCACCATCCCAGGCTCCAGCTCCTCCCTGATCCCTCCTCCCATGCTCCATCTCCTCTCTCAATCCTCCTCCTCTCAGGCTCCATCTCTTCCCTGGTCCCCCGCCAGGCTCCATCTCCTCCCTGGTCCCCCTCCCAGGCTCTATCTCCTCCCTGGTCCACCACCCCAGGCTCCAGCTCCTCCCTGATCCCTCCTCCCATGCTCCATGTCCTCTCTCAATCCTCCTCCTCTCAGGCTCTATCTCCTCCCCGGTCCCCCTCCCAGGCTCCATCTCCTCCCTGGTCCCCCACCCCAGGCTCTATCTCCCCACACAAGGCGCCGTGTCCTCTCTGCATCTTTCCCTGATCACTCCCTCTTCAGCCAGCTCTCTCTGTCTGATCTGGATCTCTGGATTTGGATACCTGGGCATGGGTGACCCTGACCTAGAGGGATGGGGAGGGACATCAGGAGTGCTGGCTACCCTCCTTTCCTCCTGGGATCTGCCAGAGGCGGACTCGCCTTAGCCTGTTCTGGCTTCCAGCTGGACCCTCCCTGCCCACCCCCACCGGCCTGCTGCAGGCAGCTGGCTGCCCTATGCAGAGGGGGGCTGGGAAGCCGCTTTCCTCTGGGCCTGCAGCTTCCACATCAAACCCGTCCTCATTAAGAAGCGCTGCGTGTGCCGGGGTGACATCTTTATTCGTGCGCCCGGAGACTTCAAAGCCTTTAGGAGATCTCCTCGGTGGATTAGACATGAAAAATGTTGGAGACGAGATGGAGCAAAGAAGCAGACGGCCGCTCCGGGCGTTAATTAGGCAGGGGGTGGATGCCGACAGGATGGGACAGGGAATCAGGGCTGCCCAGCCTCCAGCCCAGGGTAAGGGGCACTAAGAGCTGGTTTCTCCAAGACAGAGACAGCCAGCCTGCCGCAGGCTTGCTGAGACCACAATTCCAAGTTGCCCAGAGGCCAGAACCTCCCCACCTGCAGGCCAGGCTCTTGGAGGTGGGCGAGGCTGGACCCTGCGGGAGAATCTGTTCTCAGCAAACGTGACTCAGCTGGGCAGAGGCCTCCACTCCGCTGCTGGCCCACAGACATGGATGAGTCCCAACCACGCAAGTCTGTGAGGCTGCCGTTGGGGAGGCGAGGGGGAAGCAGGTTCAGGCCACACGCCAGGAGCTCACAGTCTGGGGATACAGATAGGAGCTGTCACGAGCCCCTGGGGCTAGTTCTCCAGGAGAGGCAGGTCCCGGAGGCCGGGGGAGCTGCAATTCCCAACAGAAGGAGCACATGCAAAGACTGGAGGGCTTGAGGTGGAAGGCATCCTCTCTGGCTGGAGTGTCGCCAGCAGGGTCAAAAAAAGAGGTGCAGTAGGACAAGGAAGCCATGGGGTGTCTTCAGTAGGGGGCAGCACGGTCCCAGTTCGGGTTCTGAGGATGTTTTGGTGGCCCAGCTGGGAGTGGGTGTGGGGGCAGGGGTCCGGAGAGACTGAAGCCCAGAGAGCGGTCAGGAGCCTGGGCTGTGGTCCTGGTAGGGGACGTGGAGCTGAAGCCAGGGCAGCCACGGGCCACAGAGAGGAGGCAGGCAAGTGGGAACTGTCAGGTGAGCGATGGCAAATAGGAGCAAGAGGAGGGGTCTCAAATGATATTCAGACGCTTGGCTCTGGCACGAGGCAGAAGCTGGGGCCGTCCCTGAGGTGAGGACAAAGAGGAGGAGCGCGTGGGGAGGGTGCTGAGCTCCGTCCGGGGCCTGCTGGGTTTGAGGTGCCTCCAGGAGCCGTAGTGAGACGGTCAGAGGTGGGGGAGCTTGGGGCCCAGAGCTCAGGGGAGGTGTGGGAAACAGTAGAGCAGCCCACCATCCATGAAACTAAGCTATATTGGCTTCAGGGGCAGCTTCCATTAGATGTCCTGTCCCCGAGGAGACTGTATCACCCGGGTGGGCCTGGGCCTTCCCTGCGGCTGGGGAAGGGAGAGGGGAGCAGCCAAGCCCAGGTGGCGGGGTGAAGTCTGACCACGAAGAGGAGCAGAGTGAGGAGCCTGTGGAAGGACTGCCATGGGGCAGGGGTGCCACAAGGCACTCGTGTCTTGGCAGAGCAGCCTTTAAAGGTGGAGGGGTGCAGAGTCCTCTCCCCCAACCACAGTCCTCCCCTGGTGCCCGGGGAAGGTGGGCACTCAGGCCAGGAAGCAGGACTCTGGCTGCCCCACGAGTGCTTCCCAAAACATTTCCGAGGGGAGATGGGAAGAGGAAAACCTGCCAGCTCAGAGGGCGACTGAGAAGCCGACTCAGGCGACTGAGAATTTCTGTGGACTTTCTTGTGTGTGCTAGATGAGAAAAAAAAAGGTCTCATAAATTAGCTTTCCCACCCCCACAAGGGTGGGAAGGGGAAAATGGACCTACTGATGGGCCCATTTGGAGTGTCGCCTTTGATTTGGTGGGTGTCACCAGGGTGACTAATTGGAAAAAGCCACAGCCTCTGATAAAGGGGCGGCTTTGGGGTCTCCTGGCAGGTGGTGCAGAATCTGCGCGCGATCGGGATGGGCGACGCTGCTCCCGGTCACGCGGCAGCCACTCAAGGACAGGCCAGGCATGGCTGAATCTTAGTCTGTGCTCATGCCTGGCAGAAAACGCTCCCCCGGCCCCCACCCCCGAAGGGAAGGGCACCGGAGGTAAACAACTCGGCTCTTCTTGTTGGGGTCCAGGAGAAAAGCATTTCCCTCTGATCCTGGGAGGGCCTGCACTGCCGGGGCCTGGTACAGACCCGCGCACCGCTGCCTCCACCTCGATCTGAGCTCACTGAGGGGAGGGCCTGTGCGGGCATCCATCCCCTCATTCTGGAAACAGCACCTCAGCCCGTGCCCAGCTAAGCCCCACGTCTCATGTGGCCTTATAGACTGAGGCCCTAGGTTGACCAGATGGCCCAGGCCTGGCTAATGAGAGTGCTGCATCCTCCCAGTGACCATGATTGGCTCTCATCCTGGTCACGCGACCCAGGCAGAACCAATCAGAATTTGAGAGTAGCAGACTTGGGATTTTGCCACACTTTTGGGAAAAAGGAGGTCCTTCCTTTCCGATGAGGGTCACTGAGCTGGTAGGACGTTGACAAGGAGGTCTCCAGCGTTTGAGGCAGGTTGCGTTCCTGGAAGTAGACTCTGAGACAGATTTCAGAGAGCAGGACGTTCATTAAAGGGGCCCGGGGATCAGCCCAGGGAAGGCAGGAGAAGGTGTGGGAGGGCAGAGGGACAAGCGACAGCCTCAGCGCCCCATGGGGTCCCTGGAGCCAGAGCCGCCCCTTCAGGGTTGTCCCGAGTTGGGGTGAGATGGCCAAGCCTTTTCATCCCCACGTCCGTCAGCCACTGGGTCTGGGCCACCAAGGGAAGGGGTGTGACCTCAGGCAAGGCAGTTCCCAGCAGCTGCAGCGCCAGCTAAGAACTCTGCCGACAGCCCTTCCAGCAGGTGGAGGGGCAACACATCCTCCACCAAAGGGGGATTTGGGCAGTGCGTCCCGGGTCCACCGCAGTGGCCATCTTTGTTGCCACTAGGGGATGAATGAATAAAGGAGAACCCAGGGGAAACGAGAGGAGAGAAATGGAGCCACGTTGAGCCTCAAAGACCTTGTTTGAGCCCCTAGACACTGCACTGCCTGATCCCTCCCCAGAATTTTCTCTTAAACCATTTTGGGTTGGTCTCCTGTCCCTTGTCAACTAGAGAGGTGGTCACTCAATCCAGGCTTGGCCAAATTAGTCATTTTAGGGCTAACACAGGAAGGCCTTGTGGTGACAAGGGCTGGGGAGTAGGGAGGGGTTGCACCCTGGAGCTTAGGTCAGAGGGCAACACAGATCACAGTCAGGGCCTCCAAAATGAGCCATCTGGGAGGTGCGGGAGGGACGGGGCAGGCAGACCAAGGAGGGAAGCAGGAGCACAGAGCTGGAGGGACGTCTGCAGGACCCCCACCACACCCCCAACCCCAGCCTCCCAGTGTCCAGAGAAGCAGCCCTGAGTGATGCTGACACTAACCAAATGAGACCCTCACATTCCTCTGGCCACAGTGGCTGATTCAGGGGTGGGCAGGTGACACCAGCAGGACCAATCAGGGTCCAGGCACTTGAGTCCCAAGAGTTCTACCAGAGTTGGTATCTCTGGCCAGGTCCCACCATCAACCTTTCTGTCCACCCTACTCCTACCACATGGCCATCATCCCACCACCTCCCCTGAGTGCCCCCTTTCAGCCCAACTAGAAGCAGGCCCAGCTTGTTGAACCCCGGTCTTGTGTCCTTTCGGTCAGACCTTCTGGGCTAGGAGAACCTGGGGGCAGGGCCAGGTCTCCAGCCATCTCTGATTGATCTGTCACCTGCATCACCTCAAGGGGCTCAACACATTCATTTCATGCTGAATGAACATTTCTTTAAGTGTCAGACGCAGGGGGCGCTGGGAGAGGCAGGGAGAAGAAAGGGGGAGTTGAATGACAGGACACACAAAAGAAAACAAAGTGGGGCTGAGAATGCTCGTCGTGTCTTCAAGGCTCACCACAGTGTTGCCGCAGCATGGCTCAAAATGGAGGGGGAGAGCAGAGACAGGTGGGAGGGAGCCACACCGGCCTTTCCTCTGTGAGCCAGGCCTGCCGCGGTGTCACTCCCAATGCCCATGCAGCAACCCTCATGGCGGGCTTTGTTCATTCCGTTTTACAGATGAGGAGACTGAGGCCCCAATCGGGGAAGGGCTCGGGGAAGACTGCGTGACAGTTTCGTGCTTGTGTCTACTCCCTCGCCCCGAGGAATGGGGGCAGGGCTATATTTGGAGAGAAGGTGTAACAGGAGAGAGAAACAAACCTGCAAGAATGATTGAATGACTCCCAGAATGAGTCCCCAGAATGACAGATGATCCACACTGGAAAGACCCCGGAGTCACAGCCTCAGCATCCTATCTCACAGATGGGTGACTGAGCTCCCAAGCGGGCCCCAGGTCCCACATAAGTGACAGGACAGGCTCCAGACAGCCCCTAGAGCTCCTCCTCCTTCCAGAGACTGGGCACCCCTCCCTGGGTCGGCGAGGGGCAAGGTCTGCAGATGGCCCCTTGACTGAGCTCTGAGCTGCCTTCCCTTTGTTCAAGTCTATCGTCTTTTGTAATTAGAAAATAAATTACTTTTTCTCAGAGAAACATGCCTGCTTCTAGCAACGTGGAGAAAAGGGATAAGGGCAGGAGCCGTCCGCGGCCTGACAGGTGGCGAGCCTGCACCCTATCAGCTTGTCCAGGCGGCTGGGGCCTACAGACAAAGGAGGGTAGGACCAGGAGGGGCCGCGGGGAGGGGCGGGGCGGGGGTGGGCGGGTGGAGCGGGACAGCAGCTTGGCTAACGTGCGCCCTTTGTGTCTGCAGCACCAGTCCAGAATCCAATGCGTCTTTGAAAGAGGACTCCTCAGCCTCGCGAGTCTCACTCTAAAGGGAGCGTGGGTTGAAAAGCGGCCCTCATCGCCTCCCCTTTAAGTGTGTGAGTTGACAGCGTCCATCCAGGTGTGCCTGTCTGGCTGGAGCTTGCAAGGCCAAGGCCCCCACAAGCTCCCTCCCTGCTCCCCCCGACCCTTACCACCCTGCTCCAGCCACTCAGCTCAGCCTCCCTGCTTGTCCTCAGCGCTGCCACCCCAGGGCCTTTACCCCTGTTATTCCTTCTGCGTAGACATCCTTAGCGCCCCCCCCCCCACCTCTGTCCTGGAGGTCTCTGCTCACTGGGCCCCTCGCTGACCACTCCACGCCCCCCGCACTCCCTTTTACCCTCCCCGACTGTGTTTTCCTCCGGAGCACACTCTCCACCTTCAGTTTCCTGTG
Organism: Equus przewalskii; assembly: GCF_037783145.1. Lineage (NCBI taxonomy): Eukaryota > Metazoa > Chordata > Mammalia > Perissodactyla > Equidae > Equus > Equus przewalskii. The sequence continues at coordinate 1,500,308 of NC_091845.1, forward strand.
TTATCTACCTCCCTGCTGGATGTAGGCTCCCAGCCCTGAGACGCCACCTGGGGCTGCCTCAGTGCGGAAGGTGTAGGATGGAGTCCAGTCCGCGGGGAGACCTGACCGTTGTGGAGAGGGCCTTGCCTGTCAGCCTTGGCCTGGAGTTTCCTTCCCTGAGCCAGGTCCTCCTCCTCCAGGGCTTGCTGAAGTGCCCATCACGTGGGGCTGAGAAGCAGAGCACAGGGGCCCAGTGCCCAGTGGGGGCGTCGTGCTGGAGGCAGCTGCGACTGGGGAGAGCTGCCTGGGGGGAAGGAGTCTCAGAGCACACAATCAGAAGGGAGGAGCCAGCCTGGGTCCCTCCACGGAGGGTCTCCTCCCCACAGGCTGCAGGGACCTGAGCTGCGCCTGCCTTAAGGAAAGTGCCATAGACGCTGCTGGCGCCCTCACCTGCTGGCGCCCCCACCTGCTGATGCCCCCACCTGCTGGCGCCCCATCCCCCAGGCTCCCGAGCCCCACACCTGTGACCCCTTGCAGAGAACTTCCCTTGGCTGGCGGGCACCACCTGGTGGAGACACCTAGAAGTTACAGCCCTCCCCCCCACCCCATGGGAGGGAGCAGCAGACGCCTGATTGAGGGGAACACGAAAGCCCAGCCCCCACACCTCAAGGCGGAACAACCCTGGTGAGATTTACTCTGCAGAGCTCTTCCTCACTCCAACCCAGGGGGTCAGGCTGGAGACCGCATCCTTGCCCATCCTCCCTTACAGATGTCCCGAGAGCTCCTTCAAGTGCACGGAATCCCTGTCTCAGGCTCTGCTACTAGGGACCCAGCCTAAGGTAGTGGGGGTGTGGTTGATGCCTGGACCCCTCCTCGTGCCTGGAAAGTGATAACCAGATGCTCCAGAGCCCTGTGGACGAGCCTGAGCAGAGGAGGGCTGTGATGGGGAGGCAGGGCTGGAAGTCCACATGCAGGAGGGAGATGAGCCAGGGCCAGAGCACCACAGGCTGGGAAAGTCAGTCAGAGACCCCAGCAAACTCCAGCCCAGTCAGGCTCCTGTCAGAGTGAAAGGGTCACGTCCCAGCACCTGGGAGGATTCAGCTCCAGCACTTCTTGCTTTGGCTTTCAAGTTGCCAGTGAGACCTTTCTCCGAGATGATTAGTGATTGAGGCCCTAAGGCCTTGGCCCTGCTGGACCCCCAAGCTCCTGATATTAGAAAGGGCCTCAGATGCTCCCCAGCATCTGTTCTTGGAATCGTATGAGACTATAACTGCTGTGCGAAGCTGCCGGCATCCCTGGATAAGGAATAATAAGAGATGAGATACAATAGTCTAAAGACAAATTTCCTTAATATGTAAAGAGTTCCTACAAATCACTAAAAAACACACAATGGAAACTTCAATAGAAGAAAATGGACAAATGTTAGGAGCAAACAGTTCCCTGGAAAGGAAATAAAAGTTTTCGACCGTATTAGACGATGATCACTATCACTTGTAATCACACACATGTGCAATAAGCTGTCATTTCCACCTGTTAGATTGACGAATCTCAAAAAGTTTGAGAGCACACTGTGTGGTAAGGATGCATGCAAACAGACACCTCCATGCAGGGCAGCCCTGCACGTCTGTCCTCGTTACAGATGCGCATGCCCTTTGACCCAACAGCTCTTCTGAGAAGCTCGCCTGCGGGGCTGTGCGCACTCGGACACTGAGATGTAAGTACAAGCGCGGCAAGGCACAGAGGACAGAAAACAATCTCAGTGCCCACAGAAAGGGAGCGTCCGCAGAAGCTGCTGCACGTCCATACAGTGGGGCCCTCCGCAGGCACTTTAAAAAGAAGGGAGCAGATCCATTTTGCTGATATAAAATAACCTGGCACATAGACTGTTAAGATAAGAAGGCAGGAGGCAGAACACTCTGTGTGACCTGCTGCTACTTGTCGGGAAAAACGGGCCTGCGTGTGTGTGTGTGCGTGCGTGTGTGTACAATATCTCTAGAACGATGCTCATACAACTGGCAGGAGCCATTGCCTCCGATAAAGGGAGCCCGGCGTCAGGGATGGGAGCGACACTGAGTTTTCACTGTATTTTGACTCTTGCCTGTATGACCTTTTCAAGAAGAAAGTTGAGCAGTCTAAACTAGTAACGGGCGTCTGCCTGAGACCCGGGGAAGGAGGGTGACGTGGTGGGGGCCAGTGAGGAGGGCCATGGGCCTGATTCAGCAGGAGGGCGGGCAGCAACGCCATGCCGCCTGGAGCTGCCTGGGGGTGGGGAGGGGCTGTCTCATCTGGAACTGAGCGCAGTTAGGATGGGCATGTGGTCGCCCAGCCCTCGAGAGGGTCCCCACCTGAGGGAAGCAGATTCAGGTGCTGGGGGCCAAGCCCACCAGGGTCACGTGCGGGCAGGGGCCGACGGGGCCAGGCTGCACAGCCTGCCAATTGGACTCCAAGAGCTAAGTCCTTAGGGAGCTGAAGAGCCATCTGGAAGGGTCCACAGGGTGGGGTGGAGAGAGGAGCCGGGGGATGGAACCCACCTCAAGGACCCCAGACCACATTCCCCGCACGCACACACACGTACACACATGCACATGCTCACACACACGCACACACGCACACACATGCACATGCTCACACACACGCACACACACGTACACACATGCACATGCTCACACACACGCACACACACACGTACACACATGCACGTGCTCACACACACGCCCACGCACACACGCACATGCTCACACGCACACGCGCACACACACGTACACACATGCACATGCTGACACACACACGTACACACATGCACATGCTCACACACACGCACACACACGTACACACATGCACATGCTCACACACACGCACACACACACACATGCACATGCTCACAAACACGCACGCGCACACACACACATGCACATGCTGCACGCACACACACGCACACACATGCACATGCTGACACACACGCACACACATGCACATGCTCACACACGCACGCACACACACACACATGCACATGCTCACACACACGCACACACATGCACATGCTACACACGCACGCACACACACGCACACACATGCACATGCTCACACACACATGCACATGCTCACACACACGCGCGCACACACACACACATGCACATGCTCACACACACGCGCGCACACACACACACATGCACATGCTCACACACACACACACACACACACATGCACATGCTCACACACACGCACGCGCACACACACCCCTCCTACTTAAAGCACCTTGAGGGCTTCCCATTCTTCTTAGAAGAAAGATGAAAACGCTTCCCATGGTCGTCAGGGCCCTGGTGGCTGGCCTGGCCCCTCCTGTGGCCTGGCCCCCATTCACCAGCCTGAAACCCACCAAGCCCCTCCCGCCACGGGCTGGCACGTGCTGCCATCTCTCCCTGGGGGCCCCTTGCCTCCCACACCCTCTCTGCCAGCAGCATCCAGTTTGTTTGTTAACTCCTGTCCATCCTTCATGGAGGCTCAGCCGGCGCTGCCTCAGGAAAAGGCCTCCCAGATGAGGGCAGGCCCGTGCCTCCCCTTTGACACGCCTGCCCGTGCCTCTGACGGCTGTTTGTGCAATTCTCTGACTCATCGCTGCCTCCCCACATGACTGTCAGCTCCAGAAGGGCAGGCGGCACACCCTTTTATCTCATCCTATGTTATTGTTATTCTATTCTTTTCTAGTATAACACATGTGGAGGCACACACAAGCCCTAAGTGTGCAGCCCACTGAATTTCCACACAGGGTACACACCTGTGTAAACCAGCGTACACACTCATGTAGACGTGACCACACTCCAGCAACTTCCGCCACTCACCCCCCACAAGAGAGCCCTGGCGTGCCTCTGCCGCCTTGGGCCCGTTCGGCTGGCTTCTGAACCTTCTGTACACTGACTCGTGGAGTCCATGCTCTTCTCCCCTCAGACACACCTCCGTGACTCGCTCCGTGCTGGCACAGGGGCCGTAGGTTGTCCACTGTATGACAACCCTGACCTCCACTCTCCTGTCGAGAGACACGCGAGCTGCTCCCAGTGGGGGTTGTCATGGACGACACTGCTGGGCACGCTTGTACAAGTCTTTTGGTGGCCGTGTGTAGACATTTCTGTTGTTGTAGACTCAGGTGCATAACCGCCGGGTTGTAGGATAAAGACGTGTTCAACTTTAGTAAAGAGCAAACTGCCAAACAGTTCCCATGGGGGTGTACCGGTTCACACTCCCACCAGCACCAGGCAAGAATTGTGGGGGCTCCAGATTCTCACCCACGCTTGGCAGGGTCTGCCCTTCACCGTAGCCATTCTGATGAGCATGTCATAGTCACTGGGTGGGCCACATCTATTCTTACTCACTCTTTATCTCCATGCCTGACACCACAGAGTAGACATTTAATAAATATTTGTCAAGGAAAAGAGAGAGGGAAGCAAGGAAGGAGGGAAGAAGGAAGGGAGGAAGGAAGGAAATGAGGGAGGGAGGGATGGAGGGAGGAGGGAGGAAGGAGGGAGGGGAGGAAGGAAGGGAGGGGGGAGGGAGGGAGAGGAGGGAGGGAGGAAGGGAGGGAGGGAGGGAGGGAGGGAGGGAGGGAGAGGGGGGAAGGAAAGCAGGGCTGTCTCTTAAGTTGGTTTGCTCCTGCCTTAAGCCCTCTCGCAGCTACGGCACACAGGAACCAGCAGGCTCCTTGGATCCAGCAGGAATGCCCTCAGCCCTGGGAACAGCTCCGCGGGCAGAGAACAGAAGTCTAGAGCAACACAGGCACTTTGATCCGAGTCTCGCAAAGACGGACAAGTTCCTGGAGGGTTGGCAGGAGGTGGACACCTCCGGACCAGCACAACTTCATCAGGAAGGAGAGAAGTCAGCAAGATGAAGAGAATGGCCCGAAACGGTACCTTTCAGCACAACTTCATCAGGAAGGAGAGAAGTCAGCAAGATGAAGAGAATGGCCCGAAACAGTTCCTTTCAGGCAGGGAAAGGGAGCAGAGAGAATCACAGGCGCCTCTCGACACAAGCCCGGTGGGGAGGGCGTAGCCGGGGGTCCTGAGGAGGCCACACTGGAGGACATGTTCAGCCCAAGGGCCCCTTTGCTCCCGAGGTGCACGATATGACCTGAGGGAGGGAGTGCAGGAGGGAAGACCGCCACTCAGGCTCCACGGACGCAAGTGGACAGAAGGTAAGAAGGCATCGTAAGAGCAGCGAGGGCGCCGGACAGGACTCAGACTCCCAGGTGCATGCGCACATGCAGGCAGGGGTGTTTAACCCTGAGCAACGGAAAGCAAGGGTGGCAACATTAGTATCAGATGATGTTATGAGATGTCATTCAGAGGCTCATTGTATAATGGTATCAACAAGTAATGACAACAACAGCACCAGTATTCACTCATTGAGCGCTTACTACGTGCCGGGCACCATTCTGACTGCTTCCACCTGCTGACCCCTTTCTTCCTCACAACCACCCCACATGGCGCACACTCTCCATCCCCATTCTAGAGGCGGGAAAACTGAGGCACAGAGAAGCTGCACACAAAGCCAGGGTGGAGCCCAGGCTTGACCTCCAGCAGTCCGGCTCCAGGATAATCCCTAAAAGATTCAATTAATTGTGACTTTCTTTTTCTCACACTTTCATATGTGAAACCACATAGCAACAGAATACATTTCTTTAAATGTAAGAAATAAAAGGTGATAGAGAAATTCGATTACATAGAACATTTTAGCTCACTAATACTCCTTTATGAAATTAGGTAAACAGAAAATAAGCACAGAGGGTATGAACTATATAATTAACAGGATAGAATTAATATATAAACATCTGTCATTATACCTAACAAACAAAGAACACGCCACCCGGGTGAGGGCCCCTCAGACACCTGGAAAGTTGATCCTACAGTCAGTCACGGCACAAATGTCAAGAAAGGTTTGAACAGACCTTTTAGCGGCCACGGTCTTGACCACTATATAATAAAGCTAGAAATAAAAGACTTTCTAAAAATAGAAAGAAAACTGGAGACTGAAAGCTACTCTCCTAAAAGAACATCTAGGTCAGGCAGGAAACCAAGCAGACCACAGACTAACTAGAAAACCAGGAAAACCAAGCCCCACGTGTGGAAACCTCCACCCTGGGGACAGGCACAGCCGCCCCGGAGGCTCCCAGAACTGTAAGGGCTTCTGTCGTCAGAAAGCTGCTCAACACTCAGAGAACACGAGCCGGCAAGACTCTCAACCTTGGGTTTATGAGAAGAGAAGGAGCCCACAGGAAAACAGGAGAAAGGAAATAATCAAGATAAAAGCAAATAAATAAATGAGAGGACATAAAAGCAGAGAAAATAATAAACACCAGACTGGGCTCTTTGAAAAGAAACCAACAGAACAGCAAAAGCTCCTGCAAACCTCATCAGGGAAAGCTTTGTCTCTGGGAGGGCCAGCAAACTCTCACAACGAGAAAAAGCCATCTCCGCACGGCTGCGGGGAGGGAAGACCGGCACCACAGACGTCCCCTGCAGCGGCCCTGCGCAAGAGGGGATGGACGGTTGCCCTGCCCCGTGTGGGGAGCCCTCACTCTGAGGAGACGGTGGGAAGGCCTCGGTGTGGACTGTCCTTCCAGACCTGACTGCTCGGAACGGGGGTCCCGGGGCCTCCTGAGCCCGTTTCACAGAGATGAATCGTCAGCTCAGACTTCGAAAAGCACCCACCATCGGCCACTTCTGCACCCCCTGCAGTGGCCTCCTACCCCATCCTAAATGTCTCTCAATTCTTTCCTTACTTCTGAGCTGGGAGGCAGCGGTCTCAATGGGTCTGAGTGGACCTCTGGCAACTTTTGTCATCAAAAATGACTTCAAGGCCCAGGTCTCAGCATTGTCTGGAGCCACTGAGGCCAGAATGTGAGGGGCCCCACTGCCCACTCGGGGCTGCCCTCTCACCTCGGGTCACTCCCCCAGTGTCCTCTCAGGAAATAAACAGAAGAGTTTGCTCTCCCACAGCTTCCATGTGGAGATCAGGTGAGTCCACACTCACCCTTACACGACCATCCCGTAAAGTAGCTAAGTGGAGAGTTTGTTCTAACGGCCCAGTTTATTTTAAGATGCTCTCATAAATCATTTTATATTTTTTGTTTTGTTTTCTTTTTGCTTGAGGAAGATTGGCCCTGAGCTAACATCTGTGCCAGTCTTACTCCACTTATCTGTGGGTCGCCACCACATCATGGCTATTGAGTGGTGTAGGTCTGCGCCCAGGATCTGAACCCTTGAACCAGGGACACTGAAGTGCAGCGTGCCAGACTTAAGCACTACGCCACAGGGCCAGCCCCTCACAAATCATTTTGAACTGACAGTCTCATTAATTCAACATTTTTACGTAACCGAGTACATTTTACGGGGGATAAGATGCTGGGATTATGTCACTTACAACTTGTAAGTGACAAGAACCCAGCTCAAATGGGTTTAAGCAAAACAAACAAATAAAAAACCAAAATCAAGAGTGACTTTCTTGGCCTGGGGTCTGGCTGGACCCTGCGGCTGCAGCAAGGCCGTCTCAGGCCTGTCCAGCTCCCGAGGGGCCTGCTTTCCTCAGGGGCAGCCAGCCGGGCACCCTGGGACTTCCCGCAGAGGCCTGGAGAAGTGGCCCTGCCTAGGGGACTGCAGGCGTACCCCTGCCCACCCCAAACAGACTGACTTTGTTCCCCAAAGGACGATGAGCGGACAGTGCTGCTGGCGAAACAAGAGGCGCCCTGGGGCGGGCTGTCCCGACTCTGGAGGTTCAGGAAGGTCTTCAGGCTACCCCACGTTTCTCAGAGATGCAGCCCGAGAGCTTAGGGTGTCGTGACGTCTGTCGCTTACTCCCAAAGAGTTCAGCAAGGACAGTGCGTGAAGAGAGGACGGCAGGAGCAGCTGGGGCAAACCCGCAGCAGTGACTGGACCCAGGTGCCAGTGATTCAGAGTTCTCACAATCATTCTTTCGATCTTTCTCCGTTTTAAATGTTTTTATTTAAAAAATAGCAGAAGAGTTGCCAGCTAAGATTCTTTTTAAATAGTAAGGGAATAATGCAGATTTTGCTCATAACCATGGGGCTTATTTGCATGAACCTGAGGACCGCTTCCCCTGGGCATGGTGAGCAAGTCTCTAGGCCGGCGCCTCCTGCGCAGCCCCCTCCCCTGGGGTCTCTGCAGGCAGATGCAGCCCCGCTGGAGAGCCCCCGGGGGAGGAAGCCCAGTGGCTGGGCCCTGGGGTTCTCCAGGAGCCGTGAGCTCTTCGCACGGGCCGGGCTGGTCTCTGGACGAGGGACAAGGCATGACAGCCGCCTCTCCCTGCAGCTCTGCTCCAGGCCCTGGCTCTCCCACCCTCAGCAGCCTGTCGGACCAGAGAGGTTGCTGTCCCTGCCTGCTGGCCTCCACCCTAGAAGCCAGCAGGAAGGGGCCTCTTCACAATGCGTTGGACCCTTTCTCCCAACGACTGAAGGCGGGTGTGGAGGGGCTTCTACCATCCAGGGGAGGACAGATGGGGCAGGAGCAATGTGAATAACATGCAAAGTCATGGGGTTGAGCTGATCCATAAACGCTCAGATGTCATCAGTTTTTCTTTTAATAAGAAGAACGGTGCCTCCAAAGGAAGCAGCACGCAGACTGTGGAGTCGGGCGACACTGGGCACAGCTCCCAGATGCACCGAGTCCTTGTTGGGTCACCTTAGAGGATTATTAAACTTCCTTTTGCCTCAGTTTGCCCATCTATGAAGTGGGGATAATAGTGATAACACCCAACAGAGCTGTTGTGATGAGGAAACAATTCTCCAAGGGTCCCCAAGTTGGGGAATGAACTGTAGACTACAGCTCAATTAACTGCCTCACTGTTAGAAGCCGCGGGCTGATGGCTTCCCAGCCCAGCCCCAGCCCCATCCCACGGGTACCATTCCGTCTTCCCTCTGAGGCTCCGTTCCCTACATCCTCACTGCTGGAACACATGGGTGTGTGTGTGTTGAAGTCTTCGGGGTCCCTGGGAAGAGATGTATTCAGAAGACCTTAAGGAGAGTGCTCAGTGCTGTGTCACACGGAGCCCCCGGGTCCCAGCTTCCCAGCCCCAGGCTGCAACTACGATCAACCTCGTGGAGAGCCTGACCTGGACCAGCACCATTTCAGATGCATCCAGAAGCCCCAGGTCATGCAGACAAGTTCAAGCTGAGTGTCCCTGTGTGGGAGAGTCCACACATGCACGTGCACGTGCACACACGCACACGCACACACAGAGGAAATAAAAACAAGAGTAAATAGAACTTTAAGAAACACAGTGACTGCTCATACCCGTCAAGTCCTGGACCATCTGCACAGCCCCTCCGTGCCCAGCCTCTCACCTGACTCTCACCCCGCCCTGTGAGGTGCCCCCCGACTGCCAAGACGTGGGTCCAGCTCCAGCGCCCCATCATCACCAGAAATCTTAGATGACTTCCATCAGGGCGTGGCATGAACTGCCTCAGAAACGCCCTGCCCTCCCCCAGCCCTGGGGCGCCTGTGATCACAAATCCTACGGTGGTTTCCACCTGGCTGCACTGCGTGTGTCTGAGGCCAGCAGCCCTGCGCAGGGCGTGTTCCTGTGCCTGCAGGGCTGAGGGTCCAGGAAGGGGTGGGGTGGCCCAGGGGCTGCTGGAGTCCTTAGGTCTCTGTTGCAGGGGTTGGCAAATTATGGCCCACAGGCCAAATGCCACCTGCCACCTATTTTTGTACAGCCCTCGAGCTAAGAACCGTTCTTACAATTTTAAGTGGTTGGAAAAAAATGGTTTTTAAGAATAATATTTTGTGGCATGAGCAAATTTGATGAAATCCCAATTTCCGTGTTCGTAAATAGAGTTTTACTGGAACACAGCCATGCTCACCTGTTTAGGCATCGTCTCTGGCTGCTTCCACACCGCCAGGCAGGGCTGAGTGGCTGCCACGGAGAACATGCGGCCACAAGGCCGAAACTGCTCACCAGCCGCCCCTTTGCGGGAAGCCCTGCCCACCTCTGCCCGCCCGCTCCCAGGCCTGCAGCCCCCTGCGCCACCCAACGCGGCGTGTATCCCACCCCTGGGTGCTGGCTGCATCCCGCCCCTGGATGCTGGCTGTATGCTGCCCCTGGATGCTGGCTGTGGCCCACGGCACGTGCACACGTGCCTGAGCAGCAGCTTCACCTGAGACGAGCCGGCTGAGAAGCGCTTCTGCGGGAGCCCCTGAGTTTGGGGTGCTGGTTAACGGCACTGCTGTGGCCAGAGCTGCCAGAGATGGTCTCTAACAGGAACGGACAAGGAAAATAACTGATTGTGATGTTGGCGAGCTTTCAGGGAACTCATGTCCACTGATCCCGACACCCCATGATAGGCCGCGACAACACGGGTGAGGGGACGCGGCACCCGCACCCCCGCCTCCGCCCTCGCAGGCCCCTCTGACCCGGGCGCTCTCCCCTGGGCCCCCCAGGGCACCCCCTCCCCTCCCGGTGTCTCATGTCCTGCCCAGCTGGGCCCACGCCGGCTCCCGTTCCTGCCCCCTGCTGTCTCCCCTCCCCCAGCAGGCCTTGTCATCTTATCTGTTTCACTTCTTCCCTCCCCCAGAACGTGAGGGAGAGATGAGGGCAGGGATGCTTGTTTCCTTCACTGCCAGCCCATGACCCCAGGCCTGTTGCTCCTCTCCTTGGGACCCTCAATCCTTCCCCAGCACACTCAGGGCACACGCCCCACCTGGGCTGCCCTGCCTCCCCCTGTCACCTCTCAGACCTCCTCTCTCCCTCACTCACTCTGCTTCTGCCACTCCAGCCTCTTCGCTGTTCCTCAAACAAGCCAGGCACACTCTGCCTCAGGGCCTTTGCATTGTCTGTTCCCTCTGCTCTGCTCAGAACACCTTCCCCCAGATTGTCACATGCCTCCCTTTATCACCTTCTCTGAGCACCTTATTTTAAACTAGTAGACGCTCAATGAGAACTCACTGGATAAATAGGAACGAAGGAAAGACAGAGGAAGGGAGGATGGGAGAGCTAAGACTGCAGAGTGAGGAGCTGTCAGCCTGCTGTGGACATGAGAGACGCTCAGGAGGGGGAATTTAGGAAAGGGCGCCGCTGAGGCAGCCCCGTCCTTGGGGTCCAAAATTACATTCCCCTGTGGCCTTCTCTCTCCACCACAAACACACTGCAGCCTCCCTGACTAGCTCAGCCGCCTGGGGCTTTGGGTTCCAGAGAGAAGCAATGAGAAAGCTCTGCAGGTTTTGCATGTGGGATGAGTGAGAGTGACAGAATCGTAGGCTGTGCTCAGGCCAGGGGTGACTGTGCTGGCACTAAGCATGCAGCTGGAGGAGGGAGCAGACTGGGGGCCACCCAGCTGCCGGGCCCGGGCCCTCCAGGGGGCCCAGACCTAGGTGGGAGGCCTCAGGAATCCAGAGGCAGGAGGCAGCCTTCCCCATGGCCTGTGAGGTGAGGTCCCCGAGCCCCGCAAACCACCCCAACGAGAAGAGCAGAGAGGTCAGCGGCACAGACGCCCAACACGTGCCCTCTGAGCCTGTCTCCTCCCCCGTGAAGCGGGTGCAGGGCCGGAGCGCTCCGTGAGAGCACTTGCTTCCTGCAGACACGGTTCTAGGCGCCCTCCGTGCACTCACTCACAGCAGCAGTGATGAGGGCAGTATCAGTGCCTCCACAGATGAGGAAACCGAGGCACAGGGAGGCTTAGCGACTCCCCAGGGTCTCACAGTGAGGAGGCAGCAGAGCTGGCCGACCATCCCCTTTTCACCCTTATATCTTCTCCCTCTACTCCAAACAGCCTCCCCTCTGCCAGGTAGCACGCGGCACAGCACGCTAGCCCCAGGCTGGAAAACACTCTGCCTGGACAGGGGCAGAGACAGCGGAGGGAGCGTGGCCCCAGCAGGGTAGGGGAGGCCGGAGGGGCCGCTGGGGCCTGGCCCTGGCAGTGCCTGGCTCAGCTAGCATCGCCGCTGCTCCCAACGCAGTCCGGGACTTCTGGACACCCAAGAACACAAAGCAGGCACGGCGTCCTCGAGTCATCTGAGAGTCTTGTTGGGCCAGTGACACCGTCCCCCCGAGCCCCGTGGAGCAGGGATTGCTAACTGTCCAGCAAACCCAAGTCCCTTTCCTCTTGGGCCAGGAGGAATAGCTGGGCATCCTATCTGGGACTCCTTTGCCCTGGGGCCTGGCCAGTGACCATGCGGGGCCGGAGGCGACCAGCACCCAGCCCAGATCCGGACCCTACATCTCCGGTGCAACTCTTCACACGTTTTCTCCCGTGTCTGCCCATCAGATGCTTACGCCAGCGTGACTTGGGAGCCAGGCCCTGCCGGTGGTGGAGCCTCCGTCAGCCTGGGTCCCTGAACGATTGCATAAGCAGAAACACTTCGCCCCAGCCCAGCCCCGCACCCAGCCTGACGTGAGTGAGAAATGTGCTTCTGTTGTGTACCGAGAGCTGTTTTTATCGCTACAGCAACTAGGACCATCCGAAAGACCTACGGTCCTCATCTTTCAAATGGGGATAACAATGCCTATCTTCAAAAGTTGCTGAGTTGGTTCAATTCAATGTGATAAAGCGTTAGCAGCAGGGAATACTCAATAAACATTGGACTAAAGCTTTGCTGAATGTTTGAGCGAGTCCACGGGCTGCTCTGGCTGCCGCGTTAGTCAGGAAGGCTTCAGGCTGTAAACGGCAGGACGCCAGATGGACAGCGCTTAAGCCACACGGACACCGATTATCCACTTAGCAAGTCGTCTGGAAGCAGGCAGCTCTGGAGCCCCTTCCTGGCCCAGCCATGTCAGCCCTCCGGCCCTTCCCCTCAGCCATGTGCAGCGCCACGGCTCTTCATTCCTGCACCTGCCACCTCGTGGTCGGCAGCTCCAGGCATCACGCGCCCACAGCGTGTGCAAACTGAGGAAGCAAGAGGCAGGGGCGAAATGCCTCTGCCCGAGAGGCTCCAGCTTTTCTCTGGGAAGTAAACCTTTTCCCAGAAGCCCCCAGGAGGTATGTCCTTCCCTCACATTGACCAGGATCACAAGGCCGTTTTACCTGCACAGGAGCCAGAAGAGTGGGCCGGCTAACGGTGACCACTGAAGCGCCTGGCAGAGACGGGAAAGATGGGCCGGGACCCACAGACGTGATGTCGGGAACACTCACAACCTCAGTCAGGAAGGGCAGCGGCTGTGGGAATAAGGAAGGCCCAGAAAAGACTGGGCAGGCGGAAGGTGGGAGGCTGGCAGAGATCCAAGCTCACGTGCCCAGCCAGAGCCACAGCAGCAGCAACGCAGGGTCAAACCGGTGACCAAGCGGGCCTAGGGCGCACAGCTCTCTGTGCATTCGCCTGGAGTCTCCCCATTGCAGCACCAGATTCCCACTGCAGCTGGTCTGAGCCTTGAAGACGACGGGTTGTCTCAGTCACTGAAAACTCCACTCGAAGATGGGACTGAGCTGGGCCCGGGACTGAGGGTGTCCTCGGTGCTTGGTCTCTCTCTGCCTCTCCTTTCTGTCTTCGCCCCAGCTGGCCCCACCTCAGGAAGCCTTTCCCCCCGGGGGAGGCGGCCAAGGTAGTCCCCTGCAGCTCCAAGTTAGGGTCCTCAGCTCAGAGACCCAACGGGAAAAGAGGTCAGCTCCATCCCCACAGTTTCAGCAAAAACCCCGGGCTTCCTCTGCTTGACCCAAAAGTCACACGAGCAGCTCTGAGGTGTGGGGTCCTGGCTGTAGAGCTCACTAGTAGTCATCCAGTCCCTAGAGCCAGTGCACGGCGGGCCCTGGGACGTGAGAGGGAGGGACAGAGGTGGGCCGTGGCGGAGGGCTGGCTGGCGCGGGCGGGCAATTGCACAGACACAGGACACGAGGCACAGGCTGCAGGCTGGCAGTTCCGGTCAGCAGAACCCACATGGGAGGATGAAGGGCCAGGCCTCACAGACTCTCCTACCCCGTCTCCTGACCTGCCTGGGAGTCCCCCTGCCACGGGTGACCGCAGCCGGCCAGCCTTGCCTGCTGGCCTCTGGAAGAACAACGCTTGCTGCCTCCCGTGCGCATCACCACAGTGCAGATATGGCCTACGACTTACCACCATCTCTGCGCCGACGGGTCCCACCCCCCCCGGCCGGGGCTCTCCTCGGAGCTCCAGACTTTCTCAGCTGAGTCTCAGTCTCCACTCACACATACAACGTGGTGGACGCTCAGATCCTGACTTTCCCCCAAAATCAACTCCTCCACCCGTCTTCCCCCTTTCAGTAAATAGAGCACCGTTCTTCCCATCGCTGAATCCAGAAACCTCAGTGACGCCTCCTGCTCTCTCACCCACATCTAAGCCATAAGGGGTCTTGTTGGCTCAGCCAACAAAATCTGTCCTGAATCCAGCTGGAATTCTCTCCCTGCCCCCTGCTCACCCTGGTCCGAGTCACCATCAATCTTGCCTGGACAATTGCTGCAGTCCCCTCTCTGGTCTCCCTGCTTCCATTCCTGTCCTACAAGCAACAGCCAGAGTGAGCCTTTAACAGGTCTGTCAGATAATACCTCTCCTCAGCTGCTCTCCATTATCTCCCCATTTCATGCATAAACCCCAAAGGATTCTCAATGGCTGACAGGGCCCTACATATCTGACCCCCTCTCCCCCCATGACTGCATCCCCCACAGCTTTCCCCCTCTCACTCCACTCCAGCACACTGGTTTCTACGCTTTCTTCTCAAAAATGCCAAGAACACCCCTGCCTCAGGACCTTTGCACATTCTACCTGACTGCTCTCCCAACAGCTCCTCATCTATGCATAGCTGGCTCTACTTTCAGCGCTCAAATCGCTTCCCAAATGTCAATCCCTAGGCCAAGCCCTCTCTCTCTCTTCCCTGTCCATCAGAGGGCTCACAGAATTTGCCTCCAACTTGCCGGGATTTGAAGGAAGTGAGTGGAGGGTGAAAACTGGAAGACTGAGCATGTGCCCAAAAGAGAACCCACCTGGAGCTTGGAGCGCCCCACCCCGCGGAAGAAAGAGAGTGCAGCCACTGCCATGCAGCAGCACAGCAGGAGGAAGCTGGGGACAGATGCCCCGACTTCTCTCTCCTTTCACATCCCACCCCTTGCCACTGCCTCCCTTTGGCCACACCCAACGCAGAGCAGCCTGAGCGGTTCCAGGAGTGACCAAAGACAGACAAGGGGGGATGGGGCCCAGACGGGCAAATGGGGAGGATCCTGCTGGGGTCACATCCTGGCTCCAAGGCTTACTAGCTGTGTGAGGTTGGACAAGTTTCTTAGCCTCTCTGTGCCTCAGTTTCCTCACCTATAAGATGGAGATCACAAAAGTGCGTATCTCGAAGAATCATGTTGACTATTAATGAGCTGGGACAAGTAAAGCTCTTCGAACAGCACCTAAACGTAACAAGTGCCGTATAAAGGTAGCGTTTATTATTCCAGAAGGGACAAAACCAACATAAGAAGAGGCCGTGGCAGCTTGGACCCACGGTTCAACATCACGGTCGGCACCCCGCGGGGCCTCCTGGCCCCTCTTCCACTTGAGGGCACCTGCGTGCAGCAGCCCATGTCTGTGAGGGGAGAGCTCCAGGGCCTTGAGGTGTTTTTTGCTAAGCAGCCTGACAGATAGACGGCCTAGATTCTGATCCTGGCCTTAAGCCGGTTGCCGGCACTCTCAGGGCCTCAGTTTCCCTGTCTGTGCAGCGGAGGGCAGAGGGGTGGCGTGTGCACACCTGGGGCGGCGCTGGGATGCAGCTCCCTCTTCCAGCAGTCGCCTCCATTCCCATTCCCAGGAAGCCTGTGTCTGGTCTCCAAGGCAACGGGGAATCGGAACCACAGGGGGAGCATGTTGGGACCGCATGGCATGCACAGCCCAGCCTGGCAATGCCTGGAGACGGCCTTCCTGCCTCCTGCCCGCTCCATCCCTCCAGCACGGCAGAGCGACTCCCGGCCAGCACACTGCCTTCCCTGCCACGGCCACACGGCCTGGCCTCCACCCTGCTTCCCGCATCAGGGCAGCCGCAGCTGCCTGGGACCCAGGGTCAGAGATGGACGCTTCTCTCTCATCTGCACTCACCTGCCTGGTGGAGCCTCAGACCACCAAGCCCTGGGAGAGAGGTCCATTGCTATTTGCAGATGAGGAAACTGAGGCACAAAGAGCAGTGACCTTGGCCAAGGTCCCTCAGCGTCTTACTGCCTTCCGACTCCAAGTCCCTGGGCCCTCCTCCTCCCCAGGTGCCGCCGGGAGACCTGGGGAAGCAGCGGAGGGGGACAGCGGGCTGAGGCCAGAGGGACGCTTTCAGACCTGCCGATCCCAGAGGCGAAGCAGTGCTGGGTGAAGAAACGGTATAACAAAGACCTAGAAAATCCCGGCACACAGGCCACCGTGTCCCTCCCCTTTCCTGTTGAGCCAGGCTCAGCCTCAGAATCCTTCTTAACAACGCACTCCAGGCAGCGCCTTCCAATGGGCTGGAGTGGGTGCTCAAGATGAAACCACGTGCCTCTTGGATGATCATCTGAAGGACAGTAAACGGTGAGGTGGGAGGACATGGAGGTCTTAGAGGAACATCTCAGGGCGGGAGCAGGTGACACACCGGGGACCAGGGAAGTTGGCAGGGCCAGGCCATGGTGGCCTGGGACACACCCCACCCAGCTTCCCTCTCAAGGAAGGACTTGCTGCCCAGCTGTAGGGGTACAACCGCAGGCGTCCTCCAGCTGTCACTCCTTCAAGGTCTGCCTCAGCGGCAAAGCGCCTGGTGTGAGGTCACGCTCTTCCCTGGGTGTCCCCATCCTACAAGGGGAGGTGGGGCCAGGAAGGCGCAGTCACTGAGGCTGGATGCAGGCCAGCTCTGATGGGCAGTAGTCAGGCCGGAGCACCGCGCAGGGGTGACCGAGGCTTTGCAAGGTCTGCACTCAGTTCAGCATCTCCCTCTGCCCAGTTCCCCTGCTTCCTTCTGTAAATGTCGACCCCTAACACACACTGAAACTGTCTCAGCATGTGCTTCCCAAGACCCCAATCTGGAGGAGCAGAGGGGCAGGGAGCCTGGGTCCTGAGGTTCAGGCCATGGGGACGAGCTGGAGGCCTGGGGGCGCCCATGATGGGGCAAGAGGAGGGTGTGGAGGCGGGTGGTGAGACCGTCAAAGAGAAGAGGTGCTGAGGAAAATCCACAGCCAGACCTGCCCTGAGCCTGGCTCAGCCAGTGGTTTGCTGCCTGGCCCTGGGCAAGCTGCTTCACCCATCTGAGCCTGGGTTTTCCCATCCATGAAATGGTACATTGCAGGGGTAAAAGGATATAAAGGAAGAAAAGGGTTTTGTAAATGCCACATACCCTGTCTGGGTGAGGGCCGGGTCTTCCCTCTGCCACAGGGACCAGCAGGGGCTTGTGCAGGGTAACCCGGGGCACTTACCTCCCTGCTCCGGCCTCAGATGGCCCACTTAGCTGTGCCATCGGCAGGTACGTGTCAGTGCACTGTGCCAGGCTCCAGGGATTTTGGACAAGGTCCCTGCCCTCGAGGACTCACACCCCAGGAGGTAAGTAAGGAAACACAAGACAGAGAGCTGGGCTGCTCCGGGCCACCGTGAGCACCGGGAAGGAAACAGCCAGGACAGGCACTCAGGAAGGCCGGGCGCGGGGCCCGCTCGACAGTGGTCGCAAAAGACCTTTCTGCAGTAGTGGCCTCTGACCTGCCACCTGAATGAAGCGAGAGAGTGATGTGGACATCAGGGGAAGCTGACGCTGGCGACCATCACCCCCCAGCCAACACCTCCTGAGGCCCCGGGCATTCCAGGGCCTGTGCTGCAAACCGGAAATGGGGCAATGAGGAAGCCCCAGTCCCACAGGAACTCTCCAGAAAGAGGGGCATTAGACCAGCCAGCAGATTATTGTAAGTCATAGGCCTGTTACTGTAATAGGGAGGAGCTCAGTCAGAGGCCCTGGAGGCCAGTGGGATCCCAAGGGAGGAAGCAACTCCCTCAGCTCCAGGGCAGGAGAAGGAGAGATCAGGGAGGGCTTCCTGGAGGAGGTAAGACGTGTGCTCTGGAGAACAGAGGAGGGTACATGCAAGAACCTGGAGATGATGCCCGTAATAGCAAAATCCTCAGGCCCCTACGCTCCACAGGGACTAACACGTTAGCTCTCTGCTACGGACTGAATTGTGTCCCCCTGAAACCCATATGTCAAAGCTCTAACCGCCCCCCCTCCCCCAGGTGACTGTATTTGGACACAGGGCCTATAGGAGGTGATCCAGGTTAAACGAGATCATAAGGGTGGGGCCCTCATCCAATAGGACTGGTGCCCTTACCAGACGAGGCACCAGAGAGCTCGCCCCCCTCTGCCCTCTCTCCTCGTCTCGCACGGAGGAAGGCCACGGGGGCACACAGCAAGAAGGCAGCCATCTGCCAGCCGGGAAGAGAGCCTCCCCGGGAGCCCGCCCGGCCGGCAGCCTGATCCTGGACTTCCAGCCTCAGGGCTGCGAGAAACAAACGTCTGCTGTCCAAGCCCCCAGTCCAGGTGCTTTGTTACGGCCGCCCGAGCTGACAAGACAGCCTCACACCAGCACCCAGAAGGAGCAACTATTTGCGTCCCCATTATACAGATGGGGAAACCCCCAAGCCACTGGCCTGTGGTCCCGCTGCTGTGAGTGCAGAGTGAGCACGGGGCCCCCACCACGCTGTAATTCCTGCTCAGTCCTGTGAGCCTGCGCAGGTCCATGCTCACCCACCTCCTTTGCGTCCTTCCCGTCCTGGCCCTGGCTCCAGCCTCTTCCTGACAGACAGGGGCACCACAGGAGGAGCTGGGGCCATATTGGAGTTTCAGAAGAAACTCAGGTGGCTGGAAGGCAGGGGTGTGTCCTTCTGGAAGGGGCTCGAGGTTTCCCAGCTTGTCTGAGCAAACCTGGGGCCAAAACTCAGGGGTCCTGCTTCTCTCTGGGACCTGTGACCGTCCCCTCCCAAGGAGGGGGAGAGAGAGCACCAGCCCTAGGGCACCTGCCACATGGGAGGTGGGTCGCTCCTCTCCGGCAGTCCCCCCACCCTCTGCTGCCCCCTCTCATGGGCCCCTGCCTCTCCCCAGCCCCCATCCAGCCTCGACCTGACAGCCCGCCTTAAAAGCTCCGACCCAGGGCCTGTCTCTGCCAGGATGCTCAGTTAGGAAACCTCGGGGCCTCTGAGCGCGGGTGCTCGCGGGAGCCTCAGCCCCTCCCCAGCCGCCCTCCAAGCCCGCTCAGAAAGAAGTACTAAAACCACTCTGCTCTTCATGATGGGCGAACGGAGAACAAAACGTGGTCGGGCTGTCCACACAGCGGGGTATTAGCCAGCCCTAAAAAGGAAGGAAATCCTGACACCTGCCACAACACGGATGCCCCTTCAGAACATTATGTCGATATAAGCCAGTCACAAAGGGAGCCCATCCAAGACCCATACGTCCCGCTGCTCTGCTGTGCTCCCCAGGCTGCCAGTTTCCAGTCGTGGAAGGGCCTGGAAGCCAGGCCCCAGGGCGCAGGCTGGCTGTGGAGTCTAGAGTCCCCTCAGAAACATAGCCGACACCCACAAAGGAGGATGACAAGCCGAGTGAACACTACCCCCGCTGTGTTTCTTCAGTGCCTCCCTAGCCGCAGCTGATGGGTGCGGAGTGGAAACCTGACCCCTGCTTGACCCGTCAGAGTCCTTCCCGCTGCAGCTGGGACCACCATTCAATAATTTCTGAGGGTGGGGTCATGAGCAGCAGGAGACTTTGAGACCTGCACAAGGAGACACCGAAGATAATGTCCAGAGAGAAGAAAAGACAAGGAAAAAATGCAAAAGCAAAGTGTGTATTACCGGGCTTAGGTTGTAGACAAATTGAAACCCCAGATAACAATAGCCTAAAAGAAATGGAATTAACTTCTCTTTCAGGTGGATGGTCCCAGACCGGGATGGCTCTGGGGACCCAGGCTCTCTCCCATGATGCTCCACTCTTCATGTGGCTTCTGCCTCCTGGTGTCAATTCCAGCCACTACGTCCACCTTCTGGCCACCTGGAAGGAGGAAAGAGAAGGAAGAGCACTTCTCCCTCCTTTGAGGACACTTCCCAGCAGCCGCCTCATCCTGTCGCCCACTCCCCTTACCCCAGAAACTAGGCCCCTGCTCACACTTGGCCACGAGGGGAGCTGGGTGATGTGCTCTTTATTCTGAGAGCTGGTGTCCAGCTAACACTCGCGAGAGCTGTGAGTGAGCAAGAAGGTGAGAACAGATAGCGGGGTACAAGTAACAGTCTCCACGGAACAGCCTGGAGACATTGCGCCCTCCCTGCTCTGTCAGGCTACCTTCTCCGCTAGACCGTCAGCAGCTCGAAGTCTTCTCACCGGGCCCCACAGCACCCGACACAAAGCTGGGCACAGAGCAGGTGCTCAGGAATATTTGTGGGCAGAGATGACGTTATGCTGTGTTTCTGTTACTACTGCTGCATGACAAATTACACCCACACTTAGCTTCTTTTTTCTTTTTTTCTTTGAGGAAGATTAGCCCTGAGCTCACTGCTACCAATCCTCCTCTTTTTGCTGAGGAAGACTGGCCCTGAGCTATCATCGTGCCCATCATCCTCTACTTTATATGTGGGACGCCTGCCACAGCATGGCATGCCAAGCGGTGCTATGTCCGCACCCGGGATCCGAACCGACGAACCCCAAGCCACCAAGCAGCGGAAAGTGCGAAGTTAACCACTGCACCACCAGACCGGCCCCGACACTTAGCGTCTTAAAATCACTTCATTTTGTTACGCACATGGATTCTGTGGGTCTACTGGGCAGTTCTCACTTGAGGTCTTCGTGCAGTTGCAGACATGGGCCGGGGCCACAGTCATCTGAAGGCAGGGCTGGACATCCCAGCTGTCCCGCTCACAAAGCTGGCAGTTGTATGCTGGATGCTCAGCTGAGCAGGCGGCCAGAACACCTGCCCATGGCCTCAGCAGCCTGGCAGCCTCAGTGAGGCTGGACTCCCGTCGGGCCATCTCAGGGTCCCTAGCACGAGTGTTCCCACACACCAGACAGCACGGCCACACACAAGACCTGGCCGCCCATGACCCAGCTCCACAAGTCGCAGGACATCAGTTTTGCCACTGTCTGTGGGTTGAAGCCGTCAGGAGTCTTCCCAGATTCAAGAGGAGGAAGCTGGCCCCACCTCTCGAAGGGGGATGTCGTAGTCACAGTGCCTAGAAGCACGTGGAAGGGAGGGAGGTGGGGCCGTCTTTGGGAAGTGCAGGCCGCACGCAGTGCACAGCCCAGATCTGACCTCTTAACAGAAATGTGGGAGGAAAACTCACAGCTTCCCTGTGACCGGTGCCTGTGCCTCTAGCCCCATTGACTGATTGTTTTAGTTACAACGCTGTGCCTGAGCTACCGGCAGGGATGGGCTTGTGTTCAACCACATCTCACAGGGAGGTCCGCGTGGGGTTCAGGTGGCAGTGGGGGTGAGCAAGGAGCAGGCCCCCACATCCAATGGAGGGGCTCATTCTCAGCCCTGACTGCATGTTAGACCCCTCAGGGCGCTTGGGAGAAATCCCAGGGCCCAGGCTGCACTCAGATCAATGCAATCAGACCCTCTTGGGGGTGGACCCAGGCTTCAGCATGTCGGAAGCTCGCATGACTGAGAAGCCCGGTAGAGGGTGGTGTCATTCTCCTGGTGGCGTCCCACCCAGCTTCGTCTCCATCACCTCAGGTCACATGCTTCTTCCCAATCCCTGCACCTCCTTATCCCACGGGGAGCCTGTCTTTCTAACCAAAGACACCAGTAAAGCAAGGCTATTTGGTGAAGCCGATTTTCACTGAGGTTTGGGAGGGTGGCTGACAGAGTAATGACAGCACTAAACAGGGAGCCACTGAGACTGAAACTGTCAAGCAGCGTTCCTAATGTCAGCCGGACGCGCCCAACCAAAGGGTATCTTTGCCTGCGTATTTCTCTTCCCCGCCCAGGCCTGTCACCATGAGGACAGAGCCCCATCCTCCCACAGAAAGAGTTTCCTCCTGTCCTCTGCTCCCTGCAGGACCCCCATTCTATGTCTCAGGCTGCTGCAGTGAAAGAAAAAACCCTCTCATCCTGGTATTAAAAGATGTTTAGCACCCTGGTAGCCTTTTATTTCAACATCTTCTCATTTAGGCTTACTCAGGACCACTGCTTTCTGGACAGAAGAATTATTAATGTATATTCCTAAATACAAGAACAATTTGGTTTACCTGCCTCCATCTCTGAGTGCATCTATTCCTGCAGTTTGAAAAGACTCCCTCCCATCACCTTCTGCTTCTGGTGGTGGTGGGCAAGATAAAACTAACCTTTTTGCTAAAGACAAACAGAAAAACTGAACGAAAGGACTTTTTAAGTCTTTGTAAAGGCACAGGAGAGCTAACAAGGGAGTGAAAAATCACCAGGCCAGGATCCCGGAGAAGAAAATAGCAAAGCCACTGTTTGGGGCTGCTCCTTCCTGGGTGGCATTTGAAATTCCGTAAACAGTGGCTGAGAGAAGAAGAAACTGGGAACTTTGACACCCTCATGGAGTCCAGGGCCCACTAAGGTTGGGGAGCCTTAGCAAACACTCCTCTCTCCCAAGTATAGGGTGGGGGCCCTGAGGGAAGCACTCTCATAATAACGGTGAATAAAACCAGCCCAGCTCTCACAATTAGCACAGCTCTGAGGCACCCCGGTCTCTGGGAGTGGAATGTAACTGCTAGTGCCACCAGGCACCTGACAGAAGCAGTGTAGATCTTCCATAGATGAAGACAACGTCCCCCTAGGAAAGAGAGGGAGCTCAACCTGTCCCACACTCAGTTTTCTCAACGCAATGTCCAGAATGTCATTGTCGTCATCATAACCAGGCTCCTAAGGAGGCAGGATAACAACAGAAGAAACAACTGACAACAGAGACGTATCGGCAGACAGACAGATGCCGGAGAGATCACTCACAGACTTCAAAATAACTGTGCTTGTTAGACTCAAGAACAGGATGCAGAATTTTGGCAGAAAACTGAAAACTATCTCTAAATAGGACCTAGCAGATTTGAAAAAGAATCACATGGATTTTTTAAAACTAAAATACACACAGACTAATTGAAATTAAGAACTTAATTGATGAGTTTAGCAAGAGAATAGAGCCAGAGTTCTCAAACTGTGTGCCAAGACTCCTCAGTGAAACCACAGGGCTGCTGCAGGATATCTGATATTTTGAAAGGAAACACAGTTACATCTATTGAATATCACATAAAGTATTGGCTCAAAGTAGTTTACAGTTTCAACATTAGATGACTCCATTCTTTTCAATGACATCATATCTTTGAAAAGCTGGGTTTTTAGAGATTGCTGTGATACAAAGCAATTACTGCATGAAATGAATGTAAGACAAGAAATAAGGACGGCAATGTTCAATCTGAGTCCAGTGTTTGAAAAGTTGTGCAGTGCTGAAAAGATTGCTAAGCTGTTATGACATAAATACTTATTGAGTTATTTGAACCTAACTACTTAGTAAATAAAACCGTTAGGTATTTCTTTTGGCCTAGGAGCACCATCAAAATATATTAAGAGTGTTGTGAATCAAGAAAGTTTGGGAACCTCTGAAGTATACACAAATGAAGAGATTTAGTAAATTAGAAGAAATGGTCAGAGGAAAACACCATAATGAATCACAGAAGGACAAAAGAATAGAAAACATAGAAAAGAAGAAAAGAAACAAAGAGAATATAATGAGAAGGCCTAAAATATGTTTAATTGGAGCAGCAGGAAAAAAAAGATAAAGAGAATGGAACATAAGAAATAAATGAGAAAAACAGTCCAAAAATGATGAAAATCATGCAGTCACAGATTTAAGAAGCTCCACAAATGCCAAACAAACATAGTAATTGCTGAAAACAAAAAATAAAGAGACAATCTTAAAAGCAGCTAGAGGAAACTTCCATATTGCCTTCAAAAGAGCAGAAATTAGACTGACAGCTAACTTTCCAACAGAGCATATGAAACCAGAAGACGGTGGAATGATCCCTTCCAACATCTGCCAACCTGCAGGTCTATTCTTAGAGAAAAATCATTCCAGAATGAAGGTGCAGTGACGATTTTTTCCAACCAAACAAAAATGGAGAGAAATCATCCTCTATGCACCCACACTAAAATACATATTATAGAGAGGTTGGACAGAAGGAAATCTTAGATGGACGATCGAGCATGCAGAAGAGCAATGAAAATGGTAAATATGTGATAAATCTAAATGAACATTGACTGTATAATACAACAATAATGATGTCCTTGTGAGGGTTTTTTTTTTTTATTTCCAGGATGTGACTTTTAATTATGAATTTGTTACTCTTGGACTAAAAAGCGAGTTCAGTAACATTTACAAACTGTCAAAATCATGATGAGAAGAATGCCTATGAAACACAGTAAGATCCTTAAATAAAAAGTACCACATAGACAGAAGTTCTGAAGCTACACCATTGTTATAGCGACAGTAATGAACGTAACCAGAACATTTGTGTTCAGCTTCGCAAAACCAGTTATCGAAATACATTACCTCTATTGAGAAGATTGATGAATTAATTGTTCTTAAACATGATTCAATAATTTATCAAAAGATTCACTTCCCCACAGTAAACAGCTTCCTGTAATGGGCTGCCCAATGAAGATTCTGCTGCTAAGCCAGATCTATGCACAAGGGGTCCCAGAACTTGACCTGGAAATCACTTGGAATACTTATTTAAAATGCACATTTCTGAGATCAACCCATAGAGATTCCAATTCAATACATCTGATGTGGAACCAAAACATCCATGTTTTTAATGCAGACCCCAAGTGACTCTGGCTGGTGATCAGGGAATCCACACTCGGAGGAACTTTGCAGTACCCTGTAGCCTTTGGCTTGTTTCGCCTGTAGAGATTTTTACTGACGGTTCTCATTCCCTTATCTAGTTTTATTCAGAGCTTCTCCAGCTTGGCTGAGCACTGGAATCAGCTGGGAGCCAGGTTTCACCCTCAAAGATGCTGAGTAAAATGGTCCAGTAGAGCCCACGTGGGTGCATTTTTGTAGTGCTCCCAGGTAAAGGTCCAGTTTGAGGGTATGGTTGGTGGTCTTCATACTGACTGTAATAGGCTCCCTGGCCCATACAGCCAGTCTCATCACCAAGTTGTGAGCACTGAGAAAACTGCCTGTTAGAGTCCTCATGGCCAGGACGCCAACGCCAGAGGATAGCTAAGTCATGGAGATGAAGGAATTGTGTGCTGAGCAGAAAGAAGGCCTTCTGAACTGAAGTCTCCTATCCTGGACACAGTTCCAGACAGGGCCTTTGGGAACACTGCCCCTTATTCGTCACCGAAAGAAACACAGGCCCGACCAAACGACAGAGCTTTCGGTCACAGAAAATGGGCTTTTCTTACTAGCGAAGGATGGTCTTTGTCCCTCATGCAAATTGTTCTGCTTTAGCTAGCCAAGGATCAATCAATAGATATTAAATTAATAAGTAATGTTTAATATGTATATTTATTTATACATTTATTCTTGACTACTAAAAGAAAAGATCTCATGAGGGAGAGGGACTCTTCCATGTGTATATACATAATATATATGTTATTGCAAAAGCAATACAAGCTTGCTGTAAAATATCCAAACAATTCAGAACTATATGAAGTAAGAATAAGAAAGTCTCTCCCATCTTCTTATAGGCACTCACTAGTACTTGACGTGTATCCTTCCAGACCTTTTTCTAAGTACCTACATATAGGGTTGTTACTTTAAATGGGAACAAATTACACATATTGATAGGCAGCTTGCTTTTTAAAAATCAATACTATCCCAAGGACATCCTTCTGTGTCAGAACGTGCATTATGACGGCCACTTCATTTTCCATAGTATCAATGTACCATAATTCAACAATTTCCTCCTATTGATGGATGTTTGGATCGTCAACAGTTTTTCACTCATATAGGCAACGCCACAAGGAACATCCTTTAAACTAGACACAGTTCATCCTGAGGTTGGTACTTCTCCTTGCGCAGCTGCGGGAAGTGGTGTTCCGAGAAGGTGAATGCTGTGCCCTGGAGCTGTGCAGAGACCCGCCCAAGGTGACTGCCTGCTCAGACGGTTCTTGGTAGCGCAGCTCTCCCTGCCGAGGCTTTCCCGCCCTGTTCATGCTCCTCAAATCTCGCCAACGAACGTGGATTGAGCTTCCGTTAAGTGCATAGTCCTGTAGATGCTGGGAATTCAATGCTATGTAAGATACAGTCCCTGCCCTCCAGGCACTCATCATAACGCTGGCAATCTGGTGGGCTCTAGGGGCATCTTGGTGAGAGGAGGGATCTCTCTGGAGACTGAGACATTGGTGTGGGCTATTGTTCTGAGCTGGTCCAGGCATGCTGACACCCTTGTGAGGGTTTTAATAGGGAAAACATTAAAACACGCGAAACGACATCAAATAATTCAGGAAGCAGGCAGATGGGTTGAAGTGCTCTAAGTCCTTGCATTGTCCAGGGAGAGAGTAAAAGTGCCAAACAGGCTTTGATAAGTCAAGAACATATACTGTAGGAGACTGACTTCCAGCATGGCGGCACGAGGACTTCCACTGACCTGATTCCAGCAGCCCTGCTGAAAATTATAAAACAAAACAAAACAATTCAAAGGCTCTTGAAATGGTCATAAAGGCAAACAGTAAATGAAGAAACATTTATTCAAGAAAATCTATGAAAATTTGGTAAGAAAAGCAAGAACAAGTGGTATTTGACCACTCTATCCCTTCCCACCCCACCTCAGCAAGAGAGAGACTCCACCCCAGACTTCTGCAGCTAGCACACAGCCCTTCCTCTCCCCAGCTCGCGTTCGGAGGCCTTTCTCCCAGGAGATGCTGAGCTTCAGCGATTCCCACTCCGTCCCCAGCGACCTGCTACTAAGACGAAGTCCCAAGTGGTTGTGATCAAGAAGTGGGATTCCCTTCTTCCTACCAGGACCTAAGAAATAAACATGAAAATAATGACAACAAGCCCTGGAGAAGGGAAGTTATCCAGCGCCCAGAGTTCTACAATGTTACCCAAAATATCCAATTTCCAACAAAAAATTATGAGACATGCAAAGAAATAGGAAAGTATGACCCATACACCAGTATGAAAAGCAAGCAACATAAATTGCCTATGAGAGTGCCTAGATGTCAGATTTAACAGAGAAAGACTTCAAACTAGCCATTATAAACACGTTCACAGAACCAAAGGAAGCATAATTAAAGAACTAAAGGAAAGCATTGTGGTGATGCTGCATGTAACAGAGAATTTCAATGAAAAGATAGAAAATATAGAAAAGAACCAAGTGGAAATTCTGGAGATGAAAAGTACAATAACTGAAATTAAAAACCCACCAGAGGGCTCAACAGTACATTGGAACTAGCAGAAGAAAACATTAACAAACTTGAAGATGCATCCTGTTAACTGAAGAACACAGACAAAAAGAAACAAAGAAAAATGAACAGAGCTTCAAAGGAATGCAGAGCACCAGCAGTGGCATCCATCTAAACACAATGGTGGCACCAGAAGGAGAAGAGGAAAAGGGGCAGAAAAAAGTATTTGAAAAATTATGGCAGAAACTTCCCAAATTTATTGAAAAACAATAACCTGCACATCCAGGAAGCTCAACAAACTAGAAGTAGGATAATTGCAAAGAGATCCATAAAGAGACACATCATAGTAAAAATGTGGAAAGTCAAAGACCAGGAGAAAATCTCAAAAGCAGCGAGAGAAAGGTGGCATCAAAGCACCCTCAGTCAGATTAACAGCTGACTTATCAGGAGAAACAACGGAGGCAAAGGCGGTGGGACGACATATCCAACACACTCAAGGAAAAAATTTCCCAAAACTCCTCTATCCAGCCCAGCTGTCTTTCTAAAATGGAGGTGGAATAAAGCCTTTCCTAGGTGAACTAAAACTGAGAGAATTTGTTGCTAGCAGACCCATCTGAAAGAAATACTAAAGGAAGTTCTTCAGGAGGAAAGTAAGCAACCACAGATGATCATTGGAATCCACAAAAGAAAAATAAAGGGCACTGGTAAAGGTAATTATAAAAAATAGTATCAATGCGTTTTTCTCCTTTCTTCTCATAATTGACTTTAAAAGCAATTGTATGAAATACTATGCTCATAATGTAATATTGGGCCCATGGCATCGAGAAATGAAATACTATATGTAATGTATCTGTCAATACTGACACAAAAGAGACGATTGGGAGCAAAGCTGTACTGGACTAAGGAAATGATGACTGATGATAAAGTAATACCGACACAGTGTGTTGGGAATTTGAAATATTATTAGATGAAATACGTACAATAATAATACCCAAGGAAAGGAGAAGTGACTAGAGCTGTAGAGGAGTAACGTTTCTATATATCACTATAATTAGGCTCGTATAAATCTGAAGCTAATTCTAAGTTAAGATGTATATGGCAAACCCAAGAGCAACCATTTTAAAAAACTCAAAAAGACAATTAAAGAAATTAGAATGCTAGTTAGAAAATATTAGCTTAAGGTAGAAAACAGCATGAAAGAAGGAATAGAGGAATACAAATGACACAATACATAGAGAAAACAGAAACCAAAATGGAAGAAATAAATTCAATTATATCAGTAATAACATTAAATGTTAATGGATTAAACAATCCAAATGAAAAGCAGATATTTAGACTAGATTTTTTTTCCTTCTTCTCTCCAAAGCCCCCCATACATACTTGTATATTTTTGTAGTTGTGGGTCCTTCTAGTTGTGGCATGTGGGACGCTGTGTCAGCACGGCTTGATGAGTGGTGCTAGGTCCATGCCCAGGATTCGAAACGGCAAAATTTTTGTAGAAGTAATACAAACTATGTTTTCTGATCACAATCAAATAAAACTAGAAATCATTAACAGGAAATTCTTTGAGAAACTCAGAAATATGTGGAAATTAAATAACATACTACTAATCACTAAGTCAAACAGAAATCAAAGGAAATCAGAAAATACTGTGAGATGAAGATACACCATACCAAAATTTATGGAATGCCGTTAACACGTTAGCTAGAGAAAAAATTATGGCTTTAAATGCCTGTAGTAAGAAAGAGGAAAGATCTCAAATCAGTAATGTAAACTTCCACCCCAAGACTCTGGGAAAAGAAGAGCAAACGACACCTAAAGTAATCCAAAGGAAGGAAATAATAGAGAGTAGAGTGAAAATTAATGAAATAAAAAAAATTGTAAATCGACAAAGAAATCATTAAGCTCATTCTTTGAAAAGACTAACAGAAATGGGAAACATTTAGCTATACTGACCGAGAAAAAAATAAAGAAGACATCACTACCACCCTCAGAGCAGCAAAAAGATCGTAAAGGAAGACTGAAGAACCACATGTGAAAAATTAGAGAACCTAAACGAAACGGACAAGTTTCGAGAAAGACACAACCTACCAGAACCGGCTCAGGAAGAAAAACACAATCTGAATAGACGTAAAACAAATGAAGACAGTAAATTAGTAATCAAAAACTACCCACAAAGAATCCAAGATCCAGATGGTTTCACCAGTGAATTCTACCGAACATTTAAAGAATAATTAATACTAATTCCTTGCAAACTTTTCCAAACAATAGCAGAGAAGGGAACTTCCCAACGCATTTAATGAGGTGAGTGTTATCATACTACCCAAACCAGACGGAGGCATCGCAAGAAAAATAATTACAGGCCAATATCTGTTAGGAATATGGACACAAAAATCCTCAACAAAATACTAGCAAACCAAATCCAGCAACATATAAAAAGAATTAGACACCATGACCAAGTTGGATTTGTCTCAGAAATACCAGGTTGGTTCAAACATCTGAAAACTAATTAAATCACTATATCAACAGAATAACAGCCGACTGAGCTAACATCATACTCAGCGGTAAAAGGTGGATGCTTTCCCCCTTAAGATCAGGAACAAGCCAAGAAGGTCCATGCTCACCACTTCTATTCAACATTATGCTGGAGGTTCTAGCCAGGGCAATTAGGTAAGAAAAAGAAATAAAAAGCATGGAGATTGGAGATGAAAAGTACAATATATCTCTATTTGCAGATGACATGATCTTATATACAGAAAATCCTAAGGAATCCACTAAAAAACTATTATAACTAAATAAATTAGTTCAACAAGGCTGCAGAATACAAGATCAATATGTAATCAATTATATTTTTATACACTTGAAATAAACAATCCAAACATAAAATTAAGCAAAATTTTTATTCACAATAGCACCAAAAATAACAAAATAATTAGGAATAAATTTAACAAAAGAAGTGCAAAACTTATACTATGAAAATTAGAAAACATTATTGAAAGAAATTAATGAAGATCTAAATAAGTAAGAAAATATCTCATATTCTGGATTGGAAGATTTAAGATTGTTAAGATGGCAATACTCCCCAAACTGATGCGTATGTTCAACACATTCAACTCCTATCAGAGTCCCAGATTACTTCATTGTAGGAATTAGCAGGTTGATTCTAAAATTCATATGGAATTGGAAGACACTCAGACTGACCAAAACAATTCTGAAAAAAAAGAACAAAGTAGATGGACTGAAACTTCCCAGTTTCAAAACTTACTGCAAAACAAGAAAATAGAAGAAAATAAATAATCAAGATAAGAGGACAAAATAACGAAGTAGAAAACAAGCATACACTAGAGAGAATCAACATAGCCAAAATTCTCTGATAAATCCTTTACATGTTTGATCAAATAAAACAAGGAAAGGCACAAATAGCTAATGTCAAGAATAAAGAAGACAAAATTCTAGAAAGAATAAAGAAAAGAATGTCATTATGGATCCTGGAGACAATAAAAAGATGAAGATTTATAAACGAATTTTTGTGCCAATGTATCTGAAAACATCCATGCAGATTTTTGCAAAAAATTGAAAAGACAACTTACCACAGCTGACATAAGAAGAAATACAAGGGAGTGATGCCAGCAAGATGGGGCAATAGGAGTCCCCTTGCTCATATTCCTTCTCGGCAACAATAATTTGGCAGCCATATGAAAAAAAAAAAAACCCTTTGTGAGAGCACCAAGATCCGGGTAGGAGACTGTGAAACTCCAGCGGAGCCAAGACTAAGGAGCCAGTTTGAGAAGGCAGCCCATGCCCAGGTGGCAGACTTGCTGACCGAAGTCCCCGCTACAGACTCAGAAACAGCCTTGTCCCCTTGCAGACTCAGCTATGGCTCTATTTAGCGTCAGTGCTGCCATCAGCACTATCTACCAAAGGACCCAGCAGAAGTTCTGGTGGATGACAGGCCTGCCAACCTCATTCCCTGCTGTGGACCAGCTCCAACCCTCTTAGCAGAAAGTTGTGGCCACCCAGGGACTAGACAGGAGATAGGTCCATCCATGCTCAAGGCAGGCCCTCTGACCTCAGTCGACTGCAGATCCTGAAGCAGCCCTGTAACCCAGCTCCAGGCCCACTTAGTCATGAGCTGGAAACACTCCAGTCGGCACAGGGGCCTGCAAGGAGACATGCCTATCCAAACCGATAGAGACGGGCCTGCTATCCTCAGCTCAACTGCAGATCTTGAAGCAGCCCTGCAACCGGCTCCAGCCCCTTGCAGCTGCAGTTGGGGAGTGACCCTGCCTGCCCAGAAACCCAGATGGAGATATGCCCATCTGTGCCCCTTTAGGTAGGCCCACCAACATCAGTTTGACGGCAGATCCTGAAGCAAACCTGTGACTGGCTCCAGCCCCACTTGCCCATGTGGTGTGGGAGCTGTCCTGCGCATCCAGGAACTCCACAGGAGACATTCCCTTTCACGCCCCTGGAGGTAGGCCCACAAAATTTGGTCCTGGCTGTGAACTTCGAAGCAGCCCTGTGACTGCTTGTCCCAGCGCCAAGGTCTTGGAGGCAGTCCTGTCTACCCAGAGACTAGGCAGAATCCAGGCCCACCCAGGACTGTGGTCACAGGCCCACCAACTGTGGACCCCAAAGCAGACCCAGCAACGTCCACATGACCCGCCTCCATCCCCACTAAATGCAATGCTAGAAGCAATACCGTCAGCTCAGGGGACCAACGGGAGAAGACTTACCTGCCAAAACCCATCTGTAAAGACGGCAAGAGGTGTTTGCTCCTTCAAATGCAGACCCAACACAAGGCCACGTGGATCACAAAGAATCTGGCAAACATGACACCAAATGAAACTAGTAAAGCTCCAGTAACTTTTAGACCCCAAAGAAATAGAGATCAACAAACTGTCTGAAAAAATATTCAACATAATCACCTTAAAGAAGCTCAATGAGATGCAAGAGAACACAGATAGACGACTGAACCAAATCAGGAAAACAATGCACAGACAAAATGAGAAGTTTACTAAAGAAACAGAAACCATAAAACAGAACCAAACAGAAATCTTGGAGCTGAAGAATACAGTGACAGAACTGAAAAGTTCAACATAGAGCTCCAACAGCAGACTTGACCATGCAGAAGAAAGGGTCAGCAAACTCAGAGACAGCCCATTTTAAATCAGCCAATTACAGGAACAGAAAGAAAAAATAATGGAAAAGTGGAGAAAGCATACAGGATCTACAGGACACCATCAAATGAGTGAAAATACGCATCATGGGAGCGCCAGAAGGAGAAAAGAGAAAGGGTCAGAAAGCTTATTTAAAGAGATAATGGCTGAAAACTTCCCAAATATCGGTAGAGATATGGACATCCAGCTACATGAAATGCAAAAGATTCCAAGCAAAATCAACCCAAAGAAGATTATCCTGAGACACATAATTAAATAAATGATCAAAAGTCAGACAGAGAAAATTTTGAAAGCAGCAAGAGAAAAGAGACTCATCACATTCAAAAGAACCCCCATCAGGCTGGGAGCGGACTTCTCAGGAGAGAGCTGGCAGGCCAGGAGGGAGCGGGACGATACAGTCAAAGCAATTATAGAAAAAACCGCCAGTGAAGAATACAATACTTGGCAAAATTGTCCTTCAGAAATGAAGGAGAAATAAAGGTATTCCTGGACAAACAAAAGCTGAGGGGTTTCATCGCCACTAGATCTGCCTTCCAAGAAATACCAAAGGGAGTTCTTCAAGCTCAAATGAAAGATCTTGAGTAACAACATGAAAACATATGAAAGAATAAACTCATTGGCACAGGTAAATATATAGTCAAATTCAGAATACCCGAATATTGTAATTGTGGTGAATAAATCACTTTTAACTCTTGTATAAAGGTTTAAAGACAGAAGTATTAAAAATAACCAGAGATGTCATAATTTGTTAATGTACACAATATAGAAAGATGTAACACGCGACATCAAAAACATAAAATGTGGTGGGGGGATAAAAGCGAAGAATTTTTATATCCGATTGAAGCTGCTATCAGCTTCAAATTGCTTGTTATAACTCAAAGATATTTTACGTAAACCTCATGGTAACCACAAAAAAAGAAACCTCTAGTAAATACACAAAAGATAGGGAGAGAAGAATCACAAAGTACCACCACAGAAAAAATCAATAAGTCACAAAGGAAGACAGCAAGAGGGAAAGAAAAAAGCAAAGGAACTATAAAACGCTCAGAAGAAAATGAACAGAATGGCAATAGTAAGACCTTAACCTATCAATAATTAAATATAAATGAAGTAAATTCTCCCTTCAAAAGATAGAGTGGCAGAATGAATTAAAAAAAACAGGATCCAATAATATGCTGCCTACAAGAGACTCACTTTAACCTGAAGGAGACATACAGGCTTACAGTGAAGGGATGGAGAAAGCTATTCCACACAAATGGAAAATGAAAGAGAGCAGGAGGGTAATACTTATATCAGACAAAACAGACTTTCAGTCAAAATTGGTCACAAGAGAGAAAGAAGGTCACTGTATAACGATAAATGACTCAATTCCTCAAGAAGATATAACGATCGGAAATATATGTGCAACCAACATTGGAGCGCCTAAATAAATAAAGCCAATATTAACAGAACAATAAAGCTGCTGGGAGATGATATAGCAGAATGTGCAATCTCAGGGTCAAGGAAAAATTTTAACAAAATACGTGAAAACTTAACCTTAAAGGAAAACACTGACATATTAGAATGCATTAAGTACATATGGAATATATTTTACATATGTGAAAAAATATGTGGAATACATGTTGGAATGTATTAAATCAAAATTAAGAAATTCTATACATCAAAGACACCATGAAGAAAGTCAAGCCACAGAGCAAGAGAAGATATTAGTGACACATATAACAGACAAAAGGTTCCCATCTAGAGTGTCAAAAGAACTCTTACATATCATAAGAAAGAGACAGAAAACTCAACGGAAAATATGGGCAAGAGACTTGAACGGGCACGTCACAAAAGAGAATACCCAAAAGATCAACAAACACATGAAAAGTCTCAGCTCGTTAGTAATTCGAAAATGCAAATTCCAACCACAAGAAGACACCTTTATGCACCCATGAGAATGGACTAAAATTAACAATATGGAGTGTTGGCATGCTGTGGAGTGACAGTAATTCTCACTTACTGCTGGCAGAAGGGTCAATGGGCACAACTACTTGGAAAACCAGTTTATCATCATCTCCTAAAGTTGAAGCCATGGACACTTTGTGACCCAGCAACTCCACTGCAGATTTGTACCCAACAGAAATGTGCACACGTGTGCAAGAGAGTTCAGAGAAGCCTATGGAAAGACTTCAAGACAGGTGCCAACATTATTCATAAGAGCCCCAAACTGGAAACGCCCCCCATGGCCATCAACAGGGAAACAAAGTGTAAGCTGTGGTGTATTTATCCCGGGAAATGTTCTACAACGAGGAAATGAGCAAACTGTAGCTACGACCAGCACGGATGAATCTCACGGACGACGCTAAGGGAAAGGAGACATCTGCATGATTCCGTCTGCATGCTGTATGCTTGTCGTAGCGATAAAACCATAAAGAGAAGAGAGGAAGCGATTGCCATAAAAGTCAGGACAATGGCCTTTTGAGGGAGGATGGAAGAGGCTAGGATCAGGGGGCGTGGAGGGCCTTCCGGGGTCCCCATGTGCCGCCGGCTGCCCCGTTTGGCAGCTCCGTGGGCCCCCGAGTTGTGCTAACTCGCTGAGGTGGACACTTCTGTTTGCCGCGGTGTCCTGCATGTGTTCACAATTCACAATGAAACGTGGTTGACCGATCTCTGTTTCTCGGGCCTGGGTACACGTGTTGATGTTCACATAGGCTCAGCTCCCGTACCGTCACTGGTTGGCAGCTGCTTACACCATCTGAAAGTGCTCCAACATCCACGTCCTGTGCTGGCGGGGGGTTTTACTCCCCTTTCAGATCTGCACGTCCAGACCCGGGCGGCCCCAGGGACGGCTGTGACTGCCCTCGCCAGGGCAGGGGCCAGAACGTGCCGTCACATCTGATCTTTACTTCCACAGAGGGCTTGTTGGAGGAAGGTGCAAATCACATTTTTGTAAATTGATTTCATTTTCGAAAGGCTCTGGGGAGCCTGCCGCTTCAGGGCCCCTAGAGCGAATTCACTTATTAATTGATTCGGCAAATATTTGTCAAGTGCCTATTTTACTCACAGAACTGTGAACCCCTCTGAAACCTAAAAGGCTTCCCTTTTAATTTTCTTAAGTACCATAATTTTAATTTAATATATTCTAATACATTCTAATATTCTATATTCTAATATTCTAAACTGTATTCCACATAGATGTAGTTTTTTTACATATGTAAAATGTATTCCATATGTATTTAATGCATTCCAATATGTCAGTGTTTTTCTTCAAGATTAGATTTTCTTGTGCCAAGTTTTTTTCATAAATTCATAAAAATTTTCTTTCATTAAGTGAATTCTTAGCATTAAGTGGATAAATGCTACTTTAATTTATTGGTTGTACCAGTCTATATTTTCAGATGTTGACACTTCTTTAACTTGTTGGTTCTTTTCCTTATTCCAAAAGCAGTGTGAGTTCTACAAAACTACAGAGCATTTAGAAAACAGGGAAAAACAAAAAGAAAAGAAAATCACCTATCCCAAAAGCCAGAGAAAACCAGTGTTCATATTTACGTACATATCCTTCAAATAGCTTTGTCTATGCATGTTTCTGTTATTTTAGCCAAAACAGAATCATACTGGATTTCCATTTCCATTTTTTAACCAAAATTGAATCACCTTAGGTTTCTTTTTTACTTAATTTTTATTTCATTTTAAACGTCCAATTGGAATTTGTCCAGAAAAACAGACAGTATCCCAAATGCATGAGCCATCCCACCTCCCGCTGTGGGTGGGGGAACCACCAGGAGACGTCAGGTGCGGATGGAGAACGTCAAGCGTGCGTGCTGTGCGGCTGATCATCCCTGCTCCTGAGACACTGCCTGGGAAGTGGCCACACTGTGCACGCATCCAGACGATGTCCACTGCTGCCATCGCCTGAGCACAGCACCAGGTCTGTGCAGAGACTCAGCCTCCTGCTCCCAGAGGGACCTGGGGAGTTCCAATTAGGAGACACCCACAGTAAGACAGCACAGCAGCTCTCTCCAGATCACCTTGGAGATTTCACCAAAATGCTCCTCTGGGTAAGTGTGGTTCTCCGTTGACCCAAGTCCCACCGCTAGCATTTCAGCACATTCCAGTTACAATCCTATGGACATATTCTATCTAGGAAAGTGTACACTACGCACCCAGGTTATTGGCAGGACCTCAATGCTTTTCAAAGCACAGGAAATTCAATGTTACACGTGCCAGAGGTTGCGTCTGGCCAGAATACGGCTGTGAGGAGTAGTGTTGTCCTTGTCCTTTCAGAAGGCAAGACACTGGTAGGGGCAAAGCAAACACAGGGCATGAGGGAGAGAGAAGAGGGCTAGTGGCAGATGACTCCCCAGCCAGTGGGGTCTACGGATATCAACAATCCAGAACTGAGCCGGCACCGTCAGAGGGTGAACTTGCGCCACCTGGACAAGAAGGAGGAGTCAAGAAGACTGCCGAGTTTCAAGAGTCTGACCCAACATCAGGACCCCAGGAGTCACCACTGGAGGAGAGAGGCTGCTGTCACTGAGAACTTCATGACCTGGGAGTGAATGTTCAGGAGAACACAGAGCTTGTTAAGACCCAAGAACGAGTGACACGACCACCTTGAGAAAATTAATCACAACATAAGTGCATCCCCAGTGGGTCACATGATAATACCTTCTTTGCCATAACACAGGCTATTTTATTTTATTCTTGCAGCACCAAGAAAGACCTGGGAAAAGTTGTTTTTTATAGAACAAAACAATTCTTATAGCAAAGTCAAAATCACTGATTTGGTCAGATGCCAGATGAACTACAAGCGAGGTTTAAAATCGTCTTAGCCAGTAAACAACTTATGCCTTCACCAATTTGTTTACAGTTTATAAAACCCTTTTAAAGAAAGCTTCCCAAAAAAATGTACTGGAAACAGTCAGAGGGACCCAACTGAAGCCCTGCTTTTAGATTAGTAATTAGACCCACTTGATAACTTCTGTTTTTTTTTTGGACACCTGGCGTCTGAACCTTTTTCTGTACTTGAAGAAATTTCACCAGAGAAGGAATGGGCATCTCCCTGAGACTCTGAGCTTGGATGTGGACTCATATATTTCAAAACTTTGGGGGACCCTCTCTTAAAGGGTGAGTGCTTTTGGTTATAAGAGAGTTGTATTGTGTCAGCAGCAAATATACGCATACGTTTAACCACGTGACAGTGTGGAGACTGAAGCGCGTGCTGGCGTGGAGCAGTCAGACAGCGGCATGGCGTGGGAGACCCTTTTGCTTGCTTTGCTGCTTAGCGAGTGACCGTCCTCTGCCACCGACTGAATGTTGGCATCCCCCTGAAATTCATATGAGGGAGCCCTGTCCCCAGCGTGGAGGTGTTGGGAGACAGGCTCTTCAGGAGGTGAGTAGGTCAGGAGGGTGGAGCTCTCATGAGTGGGACTGGCGCATTTACGAGACACACGAGAGAGGTGGTCTCGCTCTGTCCACCCAGCACGGACACAGGAAGAAGGCGGACGTCTGCAACCAGGAAGAGAGCCCTCACCAGTGAATGTGCCAGCACCTCGATCTGAGATGTCCCAACCTCAAGGACTGTGAGAAATAAAAAAATAAATTTCTGTTGTTGAAATGACCCGGCACCTTCGTTCTAGCAGGCTGGGCTGATTAAGACACCCTCCTAGGAGTGACAGATCGCCACCTGATGAGTTTGGCAGGAGGCAGAGCCCACCGACCCCTTAGAAGCAGCTAAGAACCCAGGACCCTGCTTCCCAGCCTTGCTCAGAGCAGGTGAGAGCACACGACCCGGGCTCCACCAGACCAGGAGGCACAGACGAGCACTGGAGGCACAGTCCTAGGCTCCAGAGCAGGATTCTGGGAGGGGTGTCCAGAGACTTAGCCCTGAAAACGAACCTGTAGACCTTTTTAAAAAATTCTGTGAGACCCAGTGTCCTTTCAACAAGCTCTGTTTCAGAGTGAATCATCTGAAGGTGGTTCCTGGGTTTCCCAACTAAGAAGCCAGGTTGCTAGAGTATGAAAATAGTCACGTGCTGTGCAGTGACGGGAACCACACTGACGCCTCAGATCAAAAGTGTTGTCTAGTCTCTGAATAACCTAGAAACTGTTCTTAAAATCTGTATTTTCTAAAGACCTCAGTGTGCATTTGTCTCATCACCTGTGCCAAATGTGATAGAAGGATTGGATGACATGCACTGAAAGCAAAATTGTTGCAAAATTTGAAAATACAAACAAGACTTGGAAACAGCCCCATTAAGTTGATGTTCTCTGCTTCTCACTGAAACCTCTCAGAAATGGCAAGAAAATCACACTTTACCTTGATCAGAACTAGAACTGAGCTGAAACACCAAGTCAAAAAATAGGTGGAGTATAAAAAAGCAATGAAATTCGAGCAGGAATGTAGGAGAAAACGCAAAGAAAGAGCCCGTGGCTGCAAGCACCAAACAGTCGGCAGGGCACATGTAGCCTAGTGAGAACCTAAATCCTGAACTGTAAGACCAAAATCCTAGCTGACAAAGAAGAAAATGTATCTTCCTGTACTCAGTTTGGGTCTGAAAAACAGCGGGCTGAGCTGCACAAGCAATCCCAGACAGAGGAGAACACACTCGCTACAAGCCACCAGGCCATGTGGCCAGGCAAAAAGAGACTCTGCTCAATGACCAGACCTATGGGTGACCACACCGCGGGTGGGGGGAGGACAGTAGGCACTGAAAGATGCACACGCGTTAACTACAGCCAGCCCTGGGCGCAGCCCTGGCTGTCTTCCACTGAACCTGCAGTCAACAGCTCATCCGTGAAATACTGCCTTATGCAGAGATGAGTAACCAAAAATAACTGAGTGCCAGATGCTTATGAAGATATTACAATAAATGAAAAATGAGAAGCCTCACAGGAAAACACAGGGCAGATGACTATCATTCGCTGGAAGTATTGCTCCTGAGCAGC
Organism: Equus przewalskii; assembly: GCF_037783145.1. Lineage (NCBI taxonomy): Eukaryota > Metazoa > Chordata > Mammalia > Perissodactyla > Equidae > Equus > Equus przewalskii. The sequence goes on from NC_091845.1 coordinate 1,539,671, forward strand.
ATCAGAATCCAGACACTGAATTTTACATCACAAATTACTGAGCCTTAATGAAGTCACTGCCAGTATAAAACAAGAGCACCAAGTAGATACAAGAGCCCAACACAAATACAGAGAGACAAAGGAGGCCGTGAGCTGACAGAGGCCAGAAAAGACCAGAAGCAGCACAAACGAGTTCAGATGGAGTTCACCTAGCATTTATCAGGGCCCTCTGCCACATCAGTTCCTCAGTGTCCACTCATTGTGGTTCCAGATTTGCCACAGACCTCATACATAACTGTCCCCTCCCTGTGAATTGTCTCAGGTACAGCTGGCCCTCCGTGCCCGTGGATGTGAAACCTGCAGATATGGAGGCCGACTGCAGTCTCGGCTCTGTTGTTTTGTATAAGGGATTTATTGGTTCCTGGGACCAATACTCCACGGATACCAATGGACGACTGTACATGTGTCCTGTGGCTACCAAATCGACCGAATTCTGCAGGATTTGCCTTCTCTAGAGCTCTTCTGTGTTAAGTAAAGTGAATGCGCTGAGAGTTTCCTCACGCTCGTGATTTCTGCAAGGCTTCTCACTACTTTTACTTTTCTGATGACTCTTTAAATTGCCACGCTGCAATCTTCGAACATGCTAGACTTGTGAGTAGGAAGACAATAACACACAAAACTCTCTTCCTCAGTCCCACGGTCTCGCCAGGCTCTCTCAGGAGTGGGAGCCTTCTTCTGGGTGATTGTCACTTCCTCCACGTGTGTCTCCTGGTTTACCTTGTTTTCTCCAACTGATCGCTACAGTGCTAGACTTCTCCACGTGAGAATCAAGGCTCATCCTCACCACCCTTTCTAGCTTCACTCCATGGGATGGTTCTTCATCAAAAATATCCTGCATTGGGTCCCAAAGAAATGTTTGTACACCCGTGCTCATAGCAGCGTTATACACAATAGCCAAAACTAAACAACCCAAATGTCCATCAGTGGATGAATAGACAAGCAAAATGTGGTCTATCCATACGATGGAATATTATTAAGCCATAAAAAGGAAGGAAATTCTGACACACGCTACAACACGGATGAACCCTGAGGACATTTTGTTCAGTGAAATAAGCCAGTCACAAAAGGACAAACACTATATGATTCCGCTTATGTGAGGTCCCTAGAGCCGTCAGATTCAGAGCCAGAGGGTCAAATGGTGGCTGCCAGGGGCTGGGGGAGGGGAAGTGAGGAGTTATTGCTTAATGAGTACAGAGTTTCAGTTTTGCAAGATTAAAAGAGTTCTGGGGATTAAACGCACAACAGTGTGAATGTACTTTACACAACTGAACCCCACGCTCAAGAATGATTATGATGGTAAATCTTACATTATGTGTATTGTACTATAAGCTAAAAAACAATTGTTAACGTTCTACATTAAAACTGACTTTTCTCATGCAAGTAAGCTTCCCAAATCTGGACAGTTGTCTTGAAAAGAATTTTTTCTGACCCTTCATGACTTATCCCATTGACCCAACTGGGTCTGGTTTGGGAACACATGACCTGGGGTGGGGTGGCCAGCGTCGCAGTGACTTCTCCCTCAACCTGATGACAAGCTCTCGAGGAAGGGCTGTCGCCGAGTCCCACGGTTAGTTGCAATGTCAGGCTTCGCCCTGGGCTTGAGTCCATGCGCCGCTGCACTGTGCTGCCCCTCCCCTCAACTCACGCACATCCAAACACGTTTCCATGTGCACAGAAACCTCTGAAAGTTCTCCTGAGGAGCTGTGCCGAGGTCCTCCCGAACCCAGACCTTCTTCCCCCGGCGCCCAGGCTGCGAGGGTGCAGCGCTGGGAAGCGGCCCCGAGCGCCCTTCCCCCGAAACCGCCGTGCCTGATTCATCTGTTTTATAATCTGGTTTTTTCCGCTTAACACAGTACTGTACCTAGCGTTTTATGCCATTAAATGGTCTTCTACAACATTTCTTAATGGCTGCATAGCGTTCCATTGTGTGGATGCAAAATAGATGATTTCATCACTTCTCTTTTTCCAGATTGTGGTTGTTTCTAAGTTTTCGCTATTATAATTCCTCCTATAGGGAACACACTTGTAGCTAAATCTTTACTCACTTAATTATTACCTTGAAGTAAATTACTAGAACTGGAATTGTTGGTTCAAAAGGTATGCACATTTTAAAGGCTTTTGATACGTATTGCCAAATTGCCCTCCCAGAAATGCTCTACAAATGTGTGCTCAGACCAGCAGGGTGAAAAAGCCCCTTTTCCCTACACATCCCCCAACAGAGGGTCTTATCTTTTGTTTTCCTCATCTCTTGCCAATTGCGCTAGTTTAAAAAAAAAAGTATCTTATTGTTGTTTGCATTTGCATTTGTATGATCGCTGCTAGTGTTGAGCACTTGTCATATATTTATTAGCCACTTGTGATTTCGTCTTTTGTGCGTGTCCTTTGTCCGTTTTCCCATCAAGGCTCCCATCTTCTCCTTAATGACTGAGAAAGCTCTAAGTGTACCTGCTCTCCTGAAGCGGGCCCAGCTGCGCTCACCACCCTCTCTGGTTGCTATGCAGATGTGCCAGTGGTAGGACTATCTCCATGGCCACAGATGCCCAGGTCTCAGCGAGAGCCAGTGGGGAGAGGGTTGCCATGGCGATGGTACCCAAGCGAGGCCAGGCTCCCCTCCCCATCGCCGAGCGGCTTTCCTGGCCTTGAGGCCTCTGGCCCAGGCAGAGGCTTTGCAGGCTGCGGGAAGGCAGCAGAGGAGGCCCATGCCCTGAGAGAGCCCAGGAGAAGTGTCCCATCTGCCCAGGATGTGCCTGGCAGGACCACCCAGTCTCAGGGAGTCAAAAGTTTAGACTACTTGATTTCTAAATATGGAGATGCATGATAAGATTAAAAAAGGAGCTGCTCGTTTTGCAAAACTTAAAAATCACATCCCACAGCCAGACCAGACAATGTGTGACGCACTAAATGAATATTTTGTTAATAAAATTGGAACTATCTTGTTATTAGCACAATCGTGGCACATTATTTGTGGGAAGTGTGTTTAAACTACTAATTTGTTAATGTAACCATTTAAAATATAGTCTAATTTGTTTAAACCATGGAAGCAGGTCTTCATTTTTTAATATGCCAAGATCCTGAAAAAAGAAACCAACTGGAAGTGCGCAAGTCTCTAAATCTCGGAAAGACATTATCCTCCCATCTTATGAGCTGAATTGTGTCCCCCCCAAAATTCATATGTTGTAGACCACAAGGCGGCAACAACAAGGCATCCCTCCCAGTAAGGCCTAGTGGGGAACTGGAGAGCCCACCCTCCCAGCAGTAATAGTGAGAAACCCCCCCTCCCCACATGTGTCAGAGGAAGCCTAGTGGGGAACCTGGACCTCCAGCTGCACTTAGCAGTAACGAGGGAGCTGCCCACCTTCCCCAGCGGAACAGCACTGGAGGAGGCCGGCTAGGATGGAAGGGTCAAACAAGGTCCAGAACCTCAAAGCGTAAGTCCCCAAACATCCCGGTTTCAATTGCAAATCACTCTCCATACCAAGATTCAGGAAGATCTCAACCTGAATGAGAAAAAACAATCAAGAGAAGGCAACCCCAGAAGATAAAGATGTTAGAACTATCTGAAAAAGATTGTAAGGCAGCCATTATGAAAATGCTTCAACAATGAACACAAATGGAAAAATAGAAGTCTTGGCAAAGAAATAGAAGCTATGAAGAAGAATCTAATGGAAGTTTCAGAACTGAAAAATACAATAACCAAAATTTAAAACTCAGTGGATGAGCTCGACATCAGAATAGAGGGAACAGGGGCTGGCCCAGTGGCATAGCAGTTAGGTTTGTGCACTCTGCTTTGGCGGCCCAGGGTTCGCTGGTTCAGATCCCAGGCGCAAAGCTACACACCACTTATCAAGCCATGCTGTGGCAGGCGTCCCACATACAAAACAGAGGAAGATGGGCACAGATGTTAGCTCAGGGCCAGTCCTCCTCAGCAAAAAGAGGAAGATTGGCAGCAGATGTTAGCTCAGGGCTAATCTTCCTCAAAAAAAAAAAAAAAGAATAGAACAGTGGAAAGAAACTGTGAATTTAAAGATAAAACAATAGAAATTACTCAATCTGAACAACAGACAATAAAATAGACTGTAAAAACATGAACAGAATTCTAAAAACCTAAAGAACTATAACAGAAGAGCTAACATTTGTGTGGTCAGAGTCCCAGAAAGAAAGAAAAGATGAGAGAGTGACTAGAAAAGTTTTCCAAGAAACAATGGCTAAAAATTCCCAAATCTGGCAAAAGGCATAAACCTACAGATTCAGGAAGCTGAATAAACCCCAGGCAGGATAAACCAAAAGAAATCCATGGTGAGACATAGCATATTAAAACTTCTGAAAACTAAAGACAAAGAAAAAGTCTTGAAAGCAGTGGGAGAGAAATTACTCCTTACATATAAGTGAAAAGCAATTTGAATGACAGGCGATTTCTCATCAGAAACCACAGAGACCAGCAGGAAATGGCACAACATTTTTCAAGTGCTGAAAGAAATGTCAACCTGGAATCTTATATCTAGTGAAAATATACTTCAGGAATGAAGAAGAAATCAAGACATTCTCAGAGGAAAGAAAACTAAGAGAATTTGTCACCATCAGACCTCCCCCAAAGGCATGATTCCAGGAAGTTCTCTGCACAAAAAGAAAATGATAAAAGAAGGAATCTTGGAACATCAACAAGGAAGAACACAGTGAGGAAAAATATAGATAAATACAGTAGACTTCATCTCCTCTTAAGTTTTCTAAATTATGTTTGATGATTCAGGAAAAAATCATAACACTATCTGATGTGATACTCAATGTATGCAGAGGAAATATTTAAGACAATTATAAATGGGGAGAGCACAGGGACATAAAGGGACATAAGTTTCTATACTTCACTCCAACTGATAAAATTTCAAATCAGTAAACTGTGATAAGTTATGTATGTATAACATAATACCACTAAAAAAAATCTATACAAAGAAATACACTTAAAAACAGTATATATAAATCAAAATGGAATTTTTAAAAGGTTCAAGTAACCCACAGTAAGCCAGGAAAAAGAAAACAGAGAAATTAAAAACAGAAGGAACAAAGGACAAAAAAATAAAACGGCGGGCTTAACCTTTAATGTATCAATAATTATATTAAATGTAAATGGTCTAGTATACCAATTAAAAGACAGAGATTTAACAGAGTGGGAAAAAAACCACAGTCCAACTACTGTCATATACAAGAAATTCACTTCAAATCTAATGGACTTGAAAGTAAAAGGATGGGAAGAGTAGTGACACTATGAAATGCTGGTGAGGGTGTGAGACAACAGGAACTTTCATATGTTACTGGTGGGAATGGAAAACAGTACAGCCACTCTTGAAAACAGTTTGGCAATTTCTTTAAAAGCTAAATATGCATTTACCATAAAACCCAGTAATCATATTCCTGGGCATTTATCCCAGAGAAATGACACCTTATGTCCACACAAAAACCTGTACATAATTATTCATAGCAGCTTCACTTATAACAGCCAAAAACTGGAAACAACCCCAAAAGTCCTACTGTAGGTGAACCGTTAAGCAAATTGTGGCACATCCATACCAGCCATAAAAAGGAACAAACTATTGATTCATACAACAACTTGTGTAGATTTCAAGGGCATTTTTCTGGATGAAAAAAGCCACGCTTGAAAGGTCACATACTTGAGTCCATTTATATAAAACTGTTGAAATGACAAAACCATAGAGATGGAGATCAGGTTAGTGGTTACCAGGGGTTCCAAATAGTGGAGGGCTGGGTGATCATGACTGTGAACGGCAGCACGAGGGGCCTCTTTGTGGGGAGGGACATTTCCGTATCTTGATCACAATGACAGTTACAGGAATCTACATGTGATAAAGGACATAGAATTAGGTACACATATCACAGCAATGTCAATTTCTGGTTTTAACATTATACTGAAGTCACATGAAATGTCACTTTTGGGGAAACTGGGTGAAGGGTACAGGGGACCTCTTTGTATTGTTGCAACTTCCTACAAATCTACATATATTTTCAAATAAAAAGTTAAGAAAAGAAGTTTAGAAAGCAGAATTATTTTCTTTACTTTGATTGCATCCATATGTATTCATAAGTATAATAATCAGGAGAGCCCACAGATTTGTATTTAGGTTAAAAAAAAGTTAACAGTGAAGATGCTGGTTTTGTTATTTAGTATGTTGTCAACCTGTCCAATAAATCACTATTAAATTGGGAAAATTTGGTTCCATTTGATATAAATGTATATGAAAGATTCTGTGTATCCATTGATTCATTCCATAAATATTTATTGAGTTCCAAAAAAAGTGGCATTGAGCATCTTCAGCAGTTTCCCTACCTGGGATGCAACAGCAACCTCCTGAGTCTCAGAAGGCTGTTGGTCCACAGGGCATCCCCAGCGGTGGGTCCTCCAGCGCTTCCCCTGCCTTTGTAAGTCCTAACGGCCCCTGTTAAATCCTCTTCTGCTTCGGAGGGAACGGATGCTCTGCCCTGATAATCCTGATGTGATGTGTGTGTGCACACCCTGCACCTGGGTGGGCGCCACTGGAAAGCACAAATCTGATGGTGCCCCTTACACGGGACCATGAATGGCTCCTGTTTGCCCTCCGTTCTCCTACTGGGAAGTCAAGGACACCTTTTCCTGTCCAGCTTCATCTCCTGCCACTCCCTGTGCCCCCTTCAAGGCAACTCCACACCAGGTTCTTTCCCCTTCCCACCTGGCCCGTGCTTCTCCTTCTGCTCAGAATGCTGTTCCCTGTGCCCTTCCCACAGTGAACACATCTGTCTCTGGTCGGATTCCCCAGAAGCATTTAAGTGCAGATGCTGAAGTGTGTGATATGCCAGAAACAAATGAATGGGGCTTTCCTGCTCCTGCACCCGTGGTCATGGGCTGAGGGCCACCTGGGACCCCTTGCCTCTCTCTGCACGTGCTGGCAAAGCACCTTGAGAGAAGGCTGCTGAAGAGTCGCAAGTGTGGCTGCAGGAAGCAGAAGCACATGCGAGCCAGGGAAGGGGTGCTCAGAGGCGGTCAGAGTCCCTGGGGATCTGGGCCGTGTCCATGACATCATTGCTGTAGATCCAGAGCAAACGTCGCCTCTTCGGCTGAGATGCGCGGCTGCCACAACACAGGCTCTCCTCCACCCCTCCTCTCGCCTCGCGTCAGCCGCCACGGGGCTGGACCGGACACAAGTCACCAGGCTGAGCTCCCACTGGAGACGCATGGCCTGGTGGTCTATTTAGAATGCTAGGAACGCCCTCCCTTGGAGAGAAAAGCCAAAAAAAGTGCCATAATGTTAAGTCTCCTTCTAATTAACAGACTAGAGTTCACATCCCCGGACCTCCGTGAACATCGCGCCTTTAGGCATCGCGGACTTTAGACAGACTGCTGTGTGTCTCTGCCAGGTGCTAGAGTCCCGATTACCAGGCAGAGGCAGGCAGCCCATGACGGACCCAAACACGTCCTGGAATCTGGTTCTATCTACATCCCACCCAGGACACCGCTAACTGTGAATAAAAGACAAAGACGCCAAGACATGCCACCGCAATCTGAATGACTGGCTGATCTCCCACTCCCCTGAGACCATGAGCCCCTTGAAGATGGGGCTTGGCCAGATCGCTCTCTGCACCACCAGAAACCAGCGTAGAAGCTGGCAAAACAGTAGGCGGCAGGGACGGGAGAGTGCTGTCCCCAGGGTCCAACTGTTCCAGAGGAGGCTTATGTGTGCAGGTTCCCATCTCCAAAGCCAGAGGTTCGCAGGACTTCTTCAAAGCCACACTGGACCCATGAGCAGCTTGGGAGCCTGAGCTGCCCCCTCCCCGGCTGGGGCTTCAGCTGGAGCCGCGGCCCTCACGGCGGATGCAACAGCAACGGCCGGGCAGGGGGCCGCCGGGCCTACCCGGGTGCTGGGGGACTCTGTGCTCTCCTGCCACAACCCCTTGTTTCCAGAAATATTCCCTGGGCCCCTGCCACATGCCAGGAGCTAGGGACACAGTGGTAAGAAAAATGGACAGTCCCCTGCACTCCCGGCCCTGACACTGAGTCACTGCCTGCTCAGTGTCCTCTGGCACAAAGTGGAGATGACAGCAGCTCCTACAGCACACGGCCGCTCAGAGCCATGGTGTCAGAGTGCAGCAAGAGGCTTAGAACAGCAAGTGCTAAATAAAACTGCCCTTATTATTATTTATTAATAATTTTATTAATAATTTATTAAATAGGATCGTCTTAGAGAGGGAGAAGTGCTACAGGCGAAATAAAGCAGGGCTGGGGTACAGGGAGGTGGGAGGGGAGTGCCCCTGATGAGTTGGGACAGGCCTCGCCAAAGTCCTGGCTTCTGAGTGATGCCCTGAATGGTGGAGTAAGCTCCACGGAGACCCAGAGGAAGAGGGAAGAGCCGTGCAAAGGTCCTGAGGAAAATCGGTCTGGCCTGTTGGCCAGCGAGGCTGGAGCATGGGGACAGTGTGTCAGGGAGAAGGTTGGAGTCCCCAGGAGAGGCATTACAGGGCATTGAGGACCACCAGGAGGCACGGGAACTGTTCCCTCTACTGCCCCCCAGGATGGCCAGTCCTCCATGCCAAAGCTGCAGGTGAACGCCCCTGGGCTCTGGCTTCCGGGTCCAGGGAGGGCGGCACATCCCCAGAGTAGCAGACCTGAGCGTCCTCCGCCCGGCTCTGGGAGCCACTCGCAGCTCGGGCCTGGGTTTGGCCTCACCCAAACACGCTCAGAGTCAGGCCTCAGTCTACGAACCAAGCCCCTCGTTCCCCCAGCGGCCACACCCACCTGGTCCTCACAGCCCAGCCGGCTGAGGCTCACGGGAGGCTCCCTGGAGAGCTGGGCAGAGTGGGAGCAGTGAGCTGCATGAACACCTGTCCTCGCAGCCCCAGGAGGAGGGCGGGGGAGGGGAAGGAGGGAGAGCTGGGGCCAGCGCTAAGGGATGCGCTGGAGGAGCAGCCCTGCAGTGGGCCTGGGGCAGGGAATCAGGCTGTGCTCTGAGCGGGCCTGGAGACCCTCCCCTCCGCGCACAGCTCTTCCTTCACGGAGACGCCGGCTTTGTCTTCAAGGCCACCGGGCTGCTGCTGGAGTCCTGCAGTTGCTAAGTGATGGGAACTAGGGAGGGGGAGAGTGGGGAGCAGGGCAGGTCTAGCGGGCCCCACAGTGGGGGACCCTGAATATCCACTCGGGGAGCACCCAAACCACCTACACAGCCCCCAGACCCCCGGGGCACCCCACACGCAGGCAGAGCCCCACAGAGGCACCCAGCTGCCCCCTGCAGAGTCACACCTACGCCCATCGAACCAAACCAAAACAATCACGCTCCTACATAAACACATGCCCTGAACGGATCCTGACAGACAGAGCTCATGCGACAGACGGGTCTCTTCACACAGACACACGCACGGGTGCACACTGGACACCACCCGATCTCGATGACATGCCGGCACTTTGGAGGGAGAAAGGGGTCTTACCATGCCGCCCCAGCCAGGGCCTGAGACACAAAAGGGGCCCTTTAGGCAAGGGAAAACTGAGACACCCAGGAGAAGTGGCTTCCAGCCCTGCCCTCACCGCCACACCCTCTGGGTGTGCCTCCCGCCCCACCTCAGCCGCCCCCGAATCTCAGACGTCATCTCCCACTGCAGGGCCACCCTCACCCCAAATCCAGGGCCTTGCCCCACTGTCATACCTCTTGGAGGGGAGACCCTGGCCCAGCCAGCTCCTCACTGTACCCCATCCATCCATTTACGCCTGCCTTAAAGGAACATTCACTGGATGCTGGGGACACTGCTATGAGGAGAACAGCTTGTCCTGCCCTGTGTCGCTAACAGTTGAGTGGAAAAAGAACACACCGTGCTTCTAACAGAAGGCCTGCCCTAGTTCAGGGTACCCTGAGGAGATGACGTTTGAGTTGTGGCAGAGGCGGGGAGGTTCTAGGCATGTGCAAAGGCCCTGAGGACAAAGAGGATGTGGAGGCGTGAGGGATGCATCCAAGGCCAAGGTGGCTGGTGCACAGTGACGAATAAGGGGAGAGGGGCAGGTTATGTGCCCGGTAAGGATCTCACCTTTACTCTAAGTGCCGTGGGAGCCATGGAAGGATCCAGCTAGGCAAGTAGTGTGAGTTCTGGGCAGAGGTCTAGAGGGGATGCCAGGGAACAAGGGGTGAGCCATGCAGATGGAGAGAAGGGCCAGATCAGAGCTACACAGCAGGTGGAGGATCATGTGCCTGGGGAGGGGGTGCGGGAAGCAGGCCTCATGGGGGCTCCAGGTCTCCAGCTCAGGCAATGGGGTACACGGGGCCCCTCACTGACGTGGAGATCCTGGAGGGGCTGAGGCATGATGCTGGGCTGCTGCCACGCCCTCCCTCCCAGGAGCGCCACCTTCCATGTCCCGGCAAGTCCAAACTCTTCGTCCCTTCCTTCAGTGCAAGTCCTGTGCCAGGAGCATAAGCCAGGCCTCAGGGGGACGAGTCGCACCGCTGACCGGCACTCTGGTCAGCACCATATCTGAAGGGAGGGTGGTGGCTGTGGGACCAGAGTTGGGGGGGGGGCCCTGCTGCAGCCTGGGGAGTCAGGCAAGGCTTCCTGGGGAGCAGGCGAAGAGCTAGAGGCTAGAGGACACGTTAGCCTGGTGAAGGATGGGGTGCTCTAGCCTGGGAGTCCCCAGAATGGAGCACCAGCCCTCCATGCAGGCTGGGCCATGGTGAATAAGCTACAGGAATACGCTAGAATTTCCATGCATACCCACAAGGTGTGAGAAGAAAACGTTAGAACTTCTATTTTATGCTTCTCAAAAAAACAGAAAGAAAAGAAAGAAAGAAATCAGCTTCATTAGTCCATCCTGTAAAGGCGTTGGCCGCCCATCAAAGCCCCAGGGTCAGGACGGCCACGTCCCCCACAGGGAAGGGCAGGGGGCCCTAAAGGCAGGGCTGCGCTCACACAGGTCCGCTCTCCTTCAGCACCTTGCCAGCAAGTGGATTTGTGGATTACAGTCTCCATCTTTAATTAAACTAACCCTAACAAAATGACCAAGTGGCTTCAGAAGTTTCTCGAGGAGGAACCGTGGACTGAAGATAATGGAAGCATGAGCCTAGAACAAAAGCTGGTAACGCAGCACTTTCTCTCCCTCCCGGAGGGCCCGCGCAAGGAGCACAGGGCTAGGTAAACACAGCGCCCATCGGATCGGCTCGGACGGGAAGGGGGACACAAAAATTACAGACTCATGGCGAAGTCTATTTGACGTGCCGGTTTACATCTGCCGTCGCGGATGCTGGCCTGACCTGGAAGACATCCTGTGGGAACGGCAGGTGAAAACGCAGGTGGTGGGACGAGTGTGCTTCAGATCCCGCTCACGACAAAACCACACAGTGAGACCAATACATGTTAACGTATGCACGCAACCTGGAGGGACACGCGCCAACCCGCTTCTCTAGGGAGGGCCGCCGCCAGCGCCGGCCTTGCTGCTGATTTGAATTATGACCATGAGCAAGTATGACAGTTATAATGAGAACCGCAGTAAAGAATGTTTAAGCATCTGGAGTTTTTTAACTTCTCCTTTTGAAATAATTTTAGATTTACCAAAGAGTTGCTAAGATAATAGAGTTCCATAATGCCCTTCCCCCGGCTTCCCCTAACATTAACGCATTATATAACCAGGGTGTGTTTATCAAGACAAAGAAACAGATAGGGGTCCACACTATGACCCACAGCTCCCAATTCCCCGGCTCAGGGTGGCACATGCATTCAGGCATCACGTCTCCTTGTCTCCCCCAGTCTGGGGCAGCTCTTCTGTCTTCCTTGTCTTTCACAACCTTGACTCCCTTGAAAGCGCAGCCCAGTTATTCTGTAAGGTGTCCTTCACTTTGCCTTGTCTGTCGCTTTCTCATGATAACACTGGAGTTGTGGGTTCCCAAGAAGAAGCCCATCATGGGCCGCCTGATGCCCACATGGCTGATGGCGGTGATGCTGATCTTAAGCGCTGGTTGAGGTGGCATCCGCCAGGATCCTCTGCTGGCAGGTTTTAGCCGGTTTTCCCGCAGCGTGAGGTTTCAAAGGGGCAGGTGATCCAGAGGGGGAAGAGAGGCAGGGCGGGCCAGGACAGACGGTCTTGACAGCCTTGACTGTGGGCTCAGCCCCTCTCCCAGAGGCAAAGCCGAGTCTGAAGAGTGCTGGCAGAGAGGCAGCAGCGCCCGCTGTGAGGCATAGATTAGAGATGGCATCTGTGTGCAGAGAGGCCAGGGGGCCAGGGAGAAAGTGGGGGGCAGCGCAGCTGGGAGGCCAGAGCAGTGAGGTTCAGGTGATGGGGGAGAGGGAAATTCAAGAGCAAAGGAGGAGGGAAACGGAGAGAGGCCTCTCTGAGCTGCGCTCCTCTCGCTGGGAGGAGCAGAAGGTCTTAGAGCTCGCTGTCCTGGAGGACACCACCTGCCCTCGCCGCCAGCCCTGCCCCGCAAGGCAGGGGGCCCCGTGTGGGCGGCGCTGCAGCCTCCCACGCGGCCCTGCACGATGATGACGGCGCAGGGATCCCGGGAGGTGAGGCCACCGGCCCGGGTGGCACCGTCAGTCGGGGCGGGCGCGCCTGGGTCACGGAGGAGCCCCCAGCCCGAGTCCTTTCTCTAGATCCTACAGGTCTTTCCTCGGCGCCAGCCGTGCAGAGGCGGACGGGCGGCCCTCCTCCTTCGGTCCCGGGTCCCCCGGGCGCTCCAGCCTCCCTGCCCCTTGCCACCCCAAAGCCAGAGGAGTCGCCGGCCCAGGGTGTGGAGTGTGTGGGGGCGGCGGGCTCGGTTCGAGTTACCGTTTGCTGCGTGAGGACCCACTCCAAACTTAGTAGCGTAAAACAGCAACCATTTCACTCTGCTCGCGGAGTGGGGGTCAGGACCCACCTCTGGGCCCGGCTGGGATGACTGAAGGGGGCGGAGTCCCCCAGGCGGCCTCCCCCGCAGCAGCGTCTGGGCGGCCGCGAGGCTGGGCTTCAGGCTGCGGGCTGCGGCCCCCGCACGTGGGCTGGGCCCCGGCTTCCTCGAGGCCGCGGCTGTTCGCACAGGGGCGTCCCAGCACGAGCACTGCGGGAGACAGGGGCAGGATCCCTGACCTGCGCGTCCACACTCTACCGACGATAAGGGAATCCTAAGGCCAGGCCAGGTGCAAGGCCAGCGGAGCGGGGGCGGGCAGTTCGCCGCCACCTCTTGACGAGGTGGGACCAGGCCACACTGCAGAAGAGCCCATGTGACGGGAGGTGCCATGTGACTACCTTTGGAAATGCAACCCACCCCGGCAGTCTGTCCACCTCCTTGTCCGTGTGACCCCAGGATCACAAAGATGCTTCATCTCCCCCACTCCCACCGCCACCACTCAGTGTTGCCCCAATCCCTTCCAGCCTCAGTTTCCCCATTCAACGCTTCGTTCCCCACAGCAACTTGAAGGCCAGAGCCTGCCCTGGGCTGGGTGTCTGCATTCACCTACGGCCACGAAAACCCCCGCACCCTGAGAATGAACTTGGAATCAGACTGCCGTGTGCCAGTTTCAGTCCTGCCCCTGAGCTGCCCTGCCTCCTGGAACAAGCTGGCTCTTCTCCCAGAGTCTCAGACTCTCCTGTCCAGGCCCAGGTGGAGCGAGAGCACCTCCTCCCACTCTGCACCCATCCTACTTCAGGCCCCAAATGGCACCCTCTCTCTGCACCCCCTCTGGCCTCTGAAGCCTCCCCTGCCTCGACTGGCCCACACCCAGCCCTGGAGGCCCTGCCCTGTGCTGGGCTTACAGCCGGCCCCACTGGGACACAGGCTGGGCTCTGCTCAGGCCTGAAGCCAAGCCTGCCCCAGGACTGGGGTCCTGCCTGGACAGTGTGCATGCCTGATGGGCTGGCTTCCCGAGGCCTCCCCAAGGCCGGGCCTGGAAGCCGATAGTGCTGGCTGCTCAGCTTTCTGTTCACGAGGCAAATACTTACGCAGCAGGTGTCAGGTGCTGGGGATACAGCAAGGACAGCGTGGCCCGGCCCTGCCCCCGTGCAGCCTGTGGCCCAGGGCAGGAGACCACCAATACACAGACAACCAGATCACAGATGGACGCCAGGCAGAGCAGCGGAGTGAAGAGGACTCGGCAGGTAGGGACTGGGAAGACGATCCTGGAACGGAGAAGCGCACACGGGGCGTGAATGAGGGTGGGCTCTCGGGGTCGACACTGAAGGCAGCTTAGTCCATTTGAGCTGCTAACAAAATACCACAGGCTGGGTGGTTTATAAACCACAGACGTTTCCTTCTCACGGTTCTGGAGGCTGGAAGTTCAAGGTCAAGGCACCGGCAGTGTCGGTGTCTGAGGAGGGCCGCCTCCTGGTTCACAGCCAGCCATCCCCTCGCTGTGTCCTCACACGAAGGCAGGGCAGGGAGCTCTCTGGGGCCCTGTGTCAGGGCACTGATGCCATTCATGAGGCTCCACCCTCAAGGCCCAGTCGCCTCTCACAGGCCCCACCTCCTGACAGCATCCGGTGTGTGGTTAGGATTTGACAGAAGTGGGGCACACATCAGTCCACACAGAAGGAATAGGGGGAGGAGGCAGGACGGGACAGGCAGAACGCACCATGATGCAGTCACCACAGAAGCCTCAGCCAACCCTGTAGGGGGTTGTGCAGTCAGACAGCCCTTAAGAGCTGTCCCTGTCAGGAAGAGACCCCACATCCAACTCTCACGGGCATGGGGTTGGCCTCGGTCAGGAGGAGACCCCACATCGATCACTCACGGGTGTGGGGGGTGACCTCCATCAGGAAGAGACCCCACATCGATCACTCACAGGCGTGGGGGTGACCTCGGTCAGGAAGAGACCCCACATCAATCACTCACGGGCCTGGGGGTTGACCTCGGTCAGGAAGAGACCCCACATCAATCACTCACGGGCCTGGGGGGTGACCTTGGTGAGGAGGAGACCCCACATCGATCACTCTTGGGTGTGGGGGTGACCTCGGTGAAGCAGCTCTCTGCACCTGGGGGCATAATGCCCTCATCCCCACGGGGGCTCTGGGCAGCCTGCCACAGCATCCCATAGGTGCTATCTTAGGAAGACTTTTAGAATGGTTAATTTTGCATGTCAGCTAGGCCATGCTAGCCAGTTTCCGGTCAACACCAGCCTAGATGTTACTGGGAAGGTACATTTTAGATGAAACTAATACCTAGGTTAGTAGACTGAGTAAAGCAGATTCCCCTCCAGAATGTGGGTGGGCCTCGCCCAGTCAGTCAAAGGCCTAAATTCTGTCAGCAGACTGCCTTCAGACTCGCTGCGACATCAGCTTTCCCTGGGGTGTCTGGCCTGCTGGCCTGCCCTAAAGACTCCACACTTGCTAGCCCCCACACTCACGTGAGCCAGCTCCCTAAAGTGGATCTCTCTCTCCACACGCGTGCACCCCGCTCCCGCTGGCTCTCTGGAGAACGTGACTGCTGCAGCATCTCTGAGGAGGGGCCCCTGAGCAGAGACCTGCATGAGGGGAGGAGGGGAGCCACACAGGCACATGGGGACCACGTTCCAGACGAGGACCACAAGGCATCTGGGAGCTTGGTGTGTTCCAGGAACAGCGAGGAGGCCAGAGTGTTGGGCCCGGTGGGGAGGGGTGTGGGTGGGGAAGTCACAGTGGCCAGAGGGCAGCCGTGGGGGCCTGTAAGAGTGGCGCAGGCTGGCACTCTGTCCTTCGTGGACCAGGTCTGGTAGGAAGCGATGTTGGGTGGAGGACAACTGTTGGGGGCCTGTGAGGAGGCCATCACTGTTGCCCAGGTGAGAGGGACAGCCCTTGGACCAGGGGGTGGCGGAGCTGGTGGCATGGCGGTTCTGGGTGCATTTGGAGGCAGAGTGTAAAGGCCCCACCACTGGCTCGGCTGTGGGCTGTGAGGGGATGAGAGGGCTCAGGAGGGAATAAGGGTGTGGTCAGGCCCCACTAGGGCTCCAGATGTTTCCAGGACTTTTGTTTAAGACGGTCCCTCCCATGGGCTCCAGGATGGCAGGAGACAGGGCTTTTTGCAATCCCGTGCCGCTGCACCCCTGGGCTGGATAAATGTCTGTGAAGTGAACGGGGGCTGCATCTGTCCTGTCCTGAGGCCACCACTGCACCACAGGCTCCAGATGAAGGGCTGGCTGCCCACATCCCTAGCCAGGCAGCCAGGAGCCCTGCCTCAAGGAGGGGTGTACCGGGGGAGAGCACGGCTCTGCTTGAGGAGCTCACGCAAGTTGAGGAGATAAGGCACAAAATAATTAGTGAGCAGAGTGTATAATTAAGCGCTCAATTGTGTGTTTCAGACTGGCGGGGCTGCAGGAGTGCGAGGTGGGGGCTGGTGCCAGGCTAGAGCAGCTGGGGGAGGCGGCAAGAGCAGTGGGGGGTCGGCAATCGGGGCGGGAGGGCTCACAGGATGATGCTGACTGAGCACTGTGTGACCTCGGTGGGCGTCAGCGGCCTCATCTGAGAAATGGCTTGCTGGGAGTACCCATTAGCATGGTCTGTACAGATGCCAGCACAGGGTCTGGCACACGGGGACACCCAGACAGAGAGACAGACAGGCAGAAAAAGAGTCAGGCAACCACATAGTCAGAGGGACACACAGGCAGACAGGGGAGCAGTCAGGTGGTCAGACAGACAACGAGTCACCTGAGCAGACAGACAGACCAGTAAGAGACATTCAAATAGACAAACAGCCGGATTCGTCTCTCGCAGCTCCTGTCCCTCCGGGAGCCTGTCCAGAACAGGTCCTACCCCCCCCATCCTCTGAGAGGCAGGATGTCGGGGGCTGCCAGGTGGCACAGGGCCTGGCTGAGCCCAAGGGACCCTGCGTGGCAGGACGTCCTCGCCAAGGCTTTCAGAAGCTTGGAGTTCTGGGAGAGCACCCCAGCGCTGGCTGAAGGGCGAGGGGAGCCGGGGCCAGTGGCCCAAGTCAACGGAAGCAGGAGCTGGAGCAGAGGAGGGCCTGGGCTGGAGGGGGCACGGGGGCTGGCCCAGCGCCTCCCTCCCACCGTGCCTCCCCAGCCCCTCTCGGCTGGAGTGGGCAGCGCATCCACACTGCAAGGAAGCCCAGCGGCAGGAGGCGGCTCTTGGCAGCGCCGGGTTTGCAGCCTGGCTTAGCAGGCTGCCGTCTGTTAAACAAATATTGTGACAGACCCGCTCCGTGCGCCCAGGGACAGCGGCGGCACTCGGCTGTCACCAAGGGCACCCGGAATGGGGCACCACACGTCACAGCAAAGTGCTCCGCCTAAACAAACAACGGGCTTGGCCGCAGCCAAAGGAGACGGCCGCGCCCAGGGAGGGACCCAGGCGCAGGGCCATGCTCCGGCCCTGGGCTTCGCTTGTGCAGGCAGGAAGGAGGCAGCACCACAGGCCCCTCCTGCCCCACCCGGCACCTACTTCCCCACCCAACATAGTTCCTGAGCACCTGCTGCATGCCAGGCACTGTCCTGGGGCCTGGGATACAACAGGAAACAAAGCAACCAGAAGCCCTGCTTTTGTGGAACTTACACCCTAACTGGGGAGACTGACGAGAGATAAAAATGTGAAATGTCAGGAGGCAAGAAAAACCTCAGGGTAGAGTGTGATAGAGAGTGGCCAGGGAAGCTGTCTTTGAGACTTTTGGGCAGAGACCCAAAGGAAGTAAAGTAGCCTAGTGTGGATCCCAGGGAACAGCATGCAAGCATTGGGAACAGCACATGCAAAGGCCCTGGGGTGAGGTTGTGATTGGCACATTCTGGGACAGACTGGTGAGGAGATGAGTATAACTGAAGCAGCGTGAGGGCTAAGGAGAGAGGCAGGCATGAGACCTGAGAGGTACCGGGACAGACTGTGTGGGCTTTTCCTCTGAGGAAGGTGAAAGCACAGAGGGTGTGGCTGACTTCAGCCCTAACAGGGCCCCTCTGGCTGCTGTGGAGAGCAAGAGCAGAAGCAGGGGAGCTTCTACCCCCAGCCCCCTTTCTCCAGCCCGAAACCCTCCCCAGCCATGCACAGGACCCCGGGAGCCCCGAGCAAAAGCAGGCCCAGCACAGCCCACAGTGAGGCGGGGCCGAGCCCGCCTGACCAGCCTAGGGGCTTGCTGAAGGCAGTGACAGTGCAGCCAGTCCTGAAGGACGATAGGGACTACAGGGGGCGGCGGCAAAGGCTGGGAGGAGAGCAGGAGCAGGGAGCCTTCAGGGAAGTGCGGCTGGCTGTGGGCTGGTGGATGGGCGGGGCTTGGGCACGAAGCTGCGGGCCTGAAAGGCCTCAACTGCCTGGCTGAGGGTGTGGACTTTGCCCTGCATCTCTGCAGCCACTGAAGGATGAAGACATCGCCCCCTGGTGGCTGTGTGAAAGGGGACTGGAGAGACGGGGCTGTGATGGGGCAGGGGGGCCGTGGCCTCAGCTAGGGCAGGAGGACGGCTCCGTCTGTCACCCCTCCCCAAGAGGTCAGAGGTTTCTGTGCCCTGCCACCTAGACCTACCCAACCCCCCCACCCCGAGCCCCACCCTGCCCTTGCCTATTGAGCCTGTCCGTGCCCCTATTCTCTCAGCGCAGATCCCAGGCTCACTGTGTGACCCGTGGGAGAGTCCCCTGCCCTCTCTGAGCCTCCAGGGAAGGGCTAGACCCCAGGGCCTGTCAGCCCCAGGACCCATGATCTTGGACCAGCCAGTCCTAAGTCCACGCTTCTCCTTGCAGAGCCCAGCGACACCGGGCCAGGACAGGCCTGCAGCCCTCGGGAGAGCTGTGTCCGCCACGGTGGTGCAGCTGAGTGGCTGATTTCAGCATCTTTAAACAAAGCCTCCAGATGGACCTCAGCTGCCGGGGAAGGCTGGACGGCTGCTCTGCTGGCACGCAGGGATTTTCCGCTAATTGGATCCCCAGGGAAGGAGAAGAGCCACCATCCTCAGCCAACCACCCATCCGTCTATCCATCCATCCATCCACCCATTCACTGAGAAGCTGCAAGGTGGGCGTGGGCCCTGAGCTCGGCCCTCCAATGCTGGGGTGAACGAGAGAAAGCGTTATGCAGACGGAGCTCCCAGGCCCCTGGGAGAGGCCCACAGCAGGTGCACGGGGGGAGCAGGTGCAGAACGTGGGGTCAGCGTGAGTGACAGTGTTGGTTTTGGGGTTACGTCTCCAAGGAGGTGACATTTAAGCTTAGACCTCCATGGCCAGATGGAGCCACATTGTGGGGGGAGGGGGCTCCAGGCAGAGGGGACTGTAGGTGCAAAGGCCAAGAGAGCAGCTCAAAGGTGGGGGCTATTTCAGGCCCAGCGAGGAGGCCTTGTGGCTGAGTGAGTGGGCATGGGAGCGAGTGGAGGGAGAGCAGGTGCCTGTCACTGTGGCAGGAAGAGGCTGGATTTTGTGCGAGTGCCCTGGGAGCCCGGGAAGGAGGGAGGGGCAGGGCCCTCCGAGCTGCTGTGAACCACCTGCTCTGCCGTGCGGGGGCTGAGGGTGCCGCTCCCCCAGGCACAGCCTTTCCCCGGAAGCTCTCTCTCGCCCGCTGGCCCACATTATCCCCCACAAGGAGGCTGTGTGCCCATTTAATGGATCAGGAAACTGGGCTCAGAATGTTGAAGTTACTGAACCAAAGTGACAACACGAGAACTTGATGTTAGCAGCGACTTAGAGTCCAGCTTTAAAATTTGAATCAGTTATCGCCAACATTTAAACATGGGAAGCTTCACATTGATTTCTTAGCTTCCCCGCGTCTCTTGGATAATCAGTGTACGGCAGCACTGACCCTTGGCATTCCCGTGGGGTCGACGTGGCTGCCCCTTCAGATGGGGGAAGGGGAAGCGCTCTGGTTTGGCACAGCCCCTAGTCCAACGGCGTCACACTCGGCCTTGTCCCTCGTCTGTGTCCCCTCTGGCCCTGCAGCATCTGAGCTTGCCACCCTTGGCTGCTTCCGGCGGGCCCACTTGCCACTGGGCCCGTCCCCCGCTCAGCCGATGAGAGTCGCATACCCCAGGGAGTCTCTGAGGGAATTCCCAATCCCCTGTCAGTCTCCTCCCTTTCCTGCCCCAGGCCGGGAGACACCCACCTCCAGCCTTCAGGATGTGGATTCAGAGACCACGGATGGGCCATCCTCCTATAGGAAACTGAGACCCAGCAGGGCTCGGGGTCACGGAGCGGACAGTCCAGGAGTCCTGGAGACATGCTGTAAAGTGCATTCTTCCTAGAACCCTTGGCTGGGAGCCCAAGCCCGCCTCCGTTTACCTGTGAGACTCAGCCAACAGGCCTCAGTTTCCCCTCCTGTTCTCTGAGGGGTCACTGGGATGCTCTCTGTGGCCTCCCCTGTCCCATGTGCCCATTGCCGTAGGACAGAAGCAGCTTGTCGCCCTGCACTCGGACTTCCAGCAGTGTGACCTTGGGCAGCTGGCTCGGCTTCTTCATCGTAAAATGGAGACGTAAGTCATGAGATCCCATCAGACGGTTCCAGAAAAGCACTCAACACACGGTAAGTGCTCAATAAATGTGAGCAAGAGCCGGAAGTTGTGAGCTGACCTGTGTCCTCCTCCCCAAGGGCTTAGGCCAAGGTCATGGCCAACAGGCCAGTGTCCCAGACTGTGGCATGGAGGCCAGCTTCCAGAGAAGGCCAGACTCCGGGCCACCTGACCAGGTGTCCACTTGCCTGAAGGGGAGAGTCCCAGATTGATGTCACCCTTCACTCCGGTGTTACTGAGTCCCCGCCGTGTGCCAAGCACCCTGGTCAGCTCGGGGGGAGGTCCAGCAGAGACCAAGCCTAGGAGGGCGCTGCCCCGAACATGGCGGGGAGGGGATAAAACAGGGGAGTGGAACAGAAACATCCAGGTAGGAATCAGGGCTGCTCCAGAGCCGAGGCCATGGGAGAGCCTTCTGAGGGAGAGGGGGGCGGGTCCGCGGTGGAGGCGCCGGGGCGCACAGGCGCATAGGCCCGCAGGCCGTCACCACCTCGAGGCTCTGCTGGAAGGAGGGAAGGTGCTGTTCGGACTGTCGGGAGACGACAGTGGTAGGAAGTGATGTCAGCCAGGCGGCAGGGGTTCCTGCAAGCCTGCAAGCCGTAAGGCGTTGGGATTCTATTTTCAGGTGACAGAGCCCCGAAGGTTTGAAGTGGAGCTCAGCGGCGGGCCCACTCCTGCCCTGAGTGTCTGGCTGCAAGCCCACAGCTCCGGGCACGAAAACGAAGCCACAGGGAGGACCTAGGGGCCGGGGGCAGGGGCACGGGCCGGGGGTGGGCGCCGGAGGGCACAGCAGGGCGGTGCTGGCGCAGCCCAGAGCGGGCGCTCCGCCACGTCCGCAGCCGGCCGCAGGGCGCGCGGCTCCGATCCACCGAGGGCGCCGCCGAGAGCGGCCTGCGGCGCCCCGCGTCCCCGCCCGCCGCGCAGCGAGCGCTGTGCCCGGTGCTGCAGCGCCCCCTGCTGCCCGCGCCGAGCATCGCGCCGGGGCCGCGCGGAGCAGGAGCCGGAGCCCCCGCGGCCCCCGCGACCCCGCGACCCCGCGGCCGGACGTGGGGGGCGCAGAACGCTGGGGGCGCCACGGGCCTGCGCGGATCCGAGCGCGAAAAGGAGACCCCCGCTCAGCCCGCGCCCTGGCCGCTCTCGTCCTGTGACCTCGGGCAGCCCTCCCCGCTCTGCATCTCCCTTCACAGCGGGACAGGGCCAAGGTCACCCAGTGGGAGCGGCGGGCCCAGCACCAGGGATGCCCGGCAGCGCTGTCCACGCAGGCCGGCAGACTGCACCGCTTTCTGAGCCTCAGTTTCCTCATTTGTAAAACAGGGGTCATCGTAGCCCCCACCCGGTTAGAATCTTCACCTCTCAAACCATTAAAGGCAGCAGTAAGAATGCTCGTGTTAAATTCTCCGATTTCTAGGTAGTTTTAGTTTAAATCTGCCTTTTTCGTTCATTTCCTTTAAACTCTGGAACGAAACACAAGTAACATTGAACCGCAGGGTCTAGTATGTAAAGATGATGGTTTCTGAGAAGCAAGACCCTCCAAAAGTCAAGTTTTTAGCCTTATTAAAAGATGTTCAAGGAACTATCTTAATATTTAAAATGCACTTAAAGCAAAAGAGAAAAAAAGGCAAAAGATAAATGTCAAACTGGGAAAAATACTTGCTACTCATATCACAAAAGCGTAATACAGGACGCAGCAAGCCTTTTCTGTAAAGGGCCACATCGTGACTATTTCCAGCTTTCAGGCCATGAAGTCTCTGTCACAGCTACTCGGCTTTCCGTTGTAGTGCACAGGCAACCGCAGACAATGAGTGTGTCTGTGCACTGAGGAAATTTTATTTACAAAAAATAACGTCAGCGGGCTTGATATAGCCCACGGGCCATAGTTTGCCAACCCCTGGTCTAATTTAGCTAATATATAAAGAGTTCCTAGAAATAAAGAAAAGACAACCCAATGAAAAATGGATGGATGACATGAATAGATGGTCTAAAGAGAAGGAAACTCAAAAGGCCTCTAAACATATGACAGATGCCCGACTTCACACATCATAAGAGAAATGGAGAGTGATGATGCTGAGATATCTTTTCTTTTCTATCAGAAGGCACCTGCATCAGGTACTGACACCGTGTTGGTGACACTGCGGGAACAGGTCACTTCTGCATTGCTGATGGGAGTGCAAAGCAGGCGCCCTGTGAGGGGACGCTGTCTATCTGTCCATCCATCGTGGTCCCTCTCACCGAGCAGCCGCCCTGCTGAGAGTGGCTCCTGCAGGCCAGTCCGGCACCACAAATGATCCATCTTCAAAGTTAGGTCAGGGGCGCCTCTGTGCTGTGTTTGTGATCATGACAATGTTGGAAACAGCCCACAGGAGCCGCTTTCAGAAACTCTGCTCGGCACACAGTGGCGTACCACACAGCTGTTAACGGCAACGAGGAGGCAATGAGGCTGATGTGGAAAAATCTACATGCTGGTAGACATTAAAGGAAAAACAATGCGCAGACCTGTGTGTCTGGTGTAGGCCTTGCTAGGAATAAGGTGCCTATTTGTGCAAAGAACACTAAAAGGACCCCAGAGAAACCAGGACAAGTGGTTGCCTGTCTGGGGAATGGTGGGCGGGTGCAGGCAGCAGAGAGAGAATTCTCAGTATAGATTCTCGTCGTTTTTAGCCCCTGTGAGAATATATTTTCTGTTCAGAAATTTAAAATTTTTAAATCCGTGGATGTGGCTTTGATGAGGAGTGCGGGAAAGAGGCCAGAGGCAGAAGAGCGTGGCTGGGACGCCACCAGCCGTGGGGGACAGGCGCTTCCTGGTGTGTGGGGTGTCTCTGGAAGGGCCCCCCAGGAAAGTGCTGCCCGCAGTGGCCTCTGGGAGGAATCGGCCCGGGGTGGAGGGAGACTCCTCCTTCCGTGTTGATCTCTTGGGCAGTTGGATTATTTTTTATTTATTTTCTTGACCATATACATGTTTTGAAGTTTTCAAATCAAAAGAAAAAGAGATCAAAAAGAAAACGGACGAGAACCCATGGGCTGTTAGACTGAGACAACAGCTCCGGGCTCAGGCACGCCGGCTGCGCTCTGCGCTGAGGGTGGGCACACGGGAACTCCTTGAACGGCCCCAGCGAGGGCTAGTGTTATCTCCATTCTACAGCTGAGGAAACTGAGGCCAAGGGAGGTGAGTGCTCTGCCCAGCAGCGCGCACAAGGAGGCACACTGCCCATCAGGTCCCCAAGACACCCCCGGGTCAGCAGCTGGAAAACACTGATGTGGTTGCACCCTGCTCAACGCTGGAGCTCCCTCTATAAAACCCTCCTAGGACAGGAGGCTCACCACCTTCCAGAGAGGGCATGCCATGGCCAGATGGTTCCCACAGAAGCTCCTCCTCACCCAGCTAGAGCGCCTCCCTGCCCCTGGCTCTGCCCTCGGGGCCACCTGCTCCCTCTGCCAAGGAAAGCCACGTGAGCACAGGAAGCCCAGGGTGCCTGGGGCTGTTCTTCAGGCTGAGCAGTCCTGGTCACCCCTGCTGGATGACTCAGGCAAGTCCCTCTCCCTCTGTGTGGCAACACATCCCTTTCCACGAGACTGCTGTGAGCTTCACAGGAACAGTGACAGCACAAGCGAGACCCCAGCCAGTCTCTCCTGACTCTGCTCTTTACTCCGTGCTTTGGCCATATTAAACTTTAGTCTTGCCCAAATTAGCTCAGACTGAGCATACCTCAGGGCCTTTGCACTTACTGTTTGCGCTATCTGGAAAGCTCCTACTGTCTGCATCTTCCCATCCTCAGTTTCTTAGCAGGAGTGTGACCTCCTTGGAGAAGCCTTCACTGACTGCTCTAGCTAACACAGCTCCCCATCTGTCCGCTCTCCCATCTTCCCATTTCATTCTAGAGTCATCTTGCTTATTTGTTGCTTTATTTATTACCTGCCTCCCCTAGTAGAATATGAGCTCTGGAGGGCAAGGACCTGTCTCCTGCGTTCACCTGGATCTCAGGGCCTCGAACAGTGCCTGCACAATATGGGTGCTCAGTAAGGGTGCTCAGGAAGGGTGAACAACCGCAGAACCCACAGTCTCTGCATGGCTGGGCCGCCAGGAGGGGCTGCCTGCCCACGGGCCGGAGGTCCACGGGCCCACCTCCAGAGCCTACCCTGAGCAGCCCCCGCCCTGGCCCCGTCACCAGCCCCGGCCCTTTAACCCCTCAGCCCTCCCATGCCCCGCTCAGGGCAGAGGTGAGGCCAAGAGGCCGCCCTCCCAGAGAAATATCAAGGCTCTAAATTCAATTTAAAACCGTTTAATTGCCTAATTGCTCTGCTCTCCAGTGCAGTTTGTTAACAGAAGTGATTCCGCAGCAGCCAGGCTAGCCTAGCAGAAAATTGGCATTTCAGCCAGAGGGAATTAAAGAGGAGAGCACGGAGCTGCCACTACTCCGGGCTGCCCCAGCGCCCCGCACCACCGCCCCAGCCCCTCGGCCACCTGCAGGCCTCGGGGAGGGCCAGAGCTGAGCCCCTGTAAATGCCAGCACACGTGTGCGCCTGCTGGTGGTGTTTCTATGTTGGGACGAGCAGGTGCTTCTGCCAGCATGTTGGACATTCTGCTGTGTGCTGACCTAAGCGTGGCTGTGCTTTCTTTTTCTTTATTTTTTAATTTATGCTTTCGTTTAGGGAATACATGCATGCAAATAATGTTTTCATTCAAGGTGTAGATGGGTTTGCAGCCAACATGGGCGTCCCTTTCCCCAACCCTGATCCTGGACCACCAGCTCCCCTCCGCAGGCGCAAGCTGTTATGCTTCCTGTGGCTCCTTCTAGAGATATTTTATGTTTCTATATGCATAATACTGTTTCTATAACGATGAGCGCATACTCTCAACACTGTTCTGCTTTTTCCCACTTACTGTATCTTGAAGACTCTTCCTGATCGGAGCTTATCTGGAGGTTCCTCAGCTTTGTAATGGCACCATCGTCATCCCGTTGAACAACTGCGCCTTGAGCTCTCTCATCAATCCCCTACTGCTGGACAGGCAGGTTGTGTCCGACCTTATGCTCTTATGAGTAACGCTGCAATCTCAATCTTTATACGTACCTCATTTTCACACATGGAACATATGCATGTATAGAATTCATATTCCTTTTCAAAATCAAGTTTGTTTTTTCCCACCCACAGATCAACACTCGATTCCTACAGGAATAGGAAGAATGCTACAATCCCAGCAACGAAGGAACAACCTCAGCTACACCGACTCTTTTCCATGCTCATTCTGACTTCTTTTTTACCCAAATGGGTTCATAGGACTCAGACTATTTTCAAGCTGCTTTTTTTCACTCAACAGCAAATGGCACTCATCGTCCCATGTAAGCAAACAGCTCTGCGGTTCTCTTTGGGGCCTGACAAGCATGCTGCTGTGCTCTCCTGCTGCGGCGGATTTAACCACTCCCTATTGGGATCCAGATTGTTGCCAACTTTTAGTTATTACAAGCTGCACTGCAGGGAAATTCCATGAAGCTAGGTCTTGGCACACGTCCTTTATTCTGTCCTTAGGGCATTTTCCGAGAAGTGGAATTCCTAGGTCAGAGGGTGTGTACTTTTTTTTTTTGGCTGCACATTTTTAAACTGTTTGAGATGTATTTGTGTGTGTGCGTTTCTGCAGGGTATCTGTGGACCTGTGCCCATAGGTTCACGCAGCCACCCAAGCAAATCGTTGCATGGCTCTCATGAATGTGCATGCGCGTTCGGTCCACCCTTGGTCTCTGGAACTACTCAGGGCTGCCCCTCCTTTACCTGGCAGCTGGGCAAATACAGCAATGCTCCCGCACCTGCACAGAGCCCTCTGCTCCCTCTGGACACAGCTGTCGCAGGGTCTGCAGACCTCACTCTGGTTCCTGAGCTGAGTCAGCTCGCCTCTTCCCTGCATCCTCTCAGGAGCCAGGGTCAGAGACCCAACCCAGACTGGCTTTACAGCACAGGAGAGAAGTCCAAGCCATTGGAAGTCAGAGACTCTGGGCCCAGGTGGATGTGGGTGTTGAAGGAAGTCCTTCTAGAATCTACATCTGTCTCGTGGTTCTGGCTTGTTGTGCCGGCTGCACCCCTGGGTCGGCCCTCCCCGTGGGGGCAGAGACAGCCTGCAGCCATCGCCAGGCCTCAGCTTCTCACTTATGACCTCAGCACTCTTCTTTTTCCTACCATTCCAGACAACAGCTTGCGATTTCCTCCCACTGGACCGGCCAATATCACGTGTCCACTCCTGAGTCATCGCCGCATCCACGGGACCCTGGTGCTCTCGCTGGCCAGCCGGGGCCACGGGCCACCTCTGCATCCAGAGTTGGAGCCCGCTCTCGGGCCCTGCCCTGCCCAGCTCTGCCAGCTCCTCCCTGGGCCCAGCCCCGCCCCCTGGGTCCCTGCCCATGTCTGCTCACCTGGCAGCCAACAATGACGAGGTCAGCAGCCAACAGTTCTCATAGGTTGCCTCATCCTAGAACAGCTGTGGTCTCAAAGGAGATTCCCAGAAATCCAAAAGGGTTCCAGGCACGGAGGAGGAGAAGAGCTGGGGGCCAGAAGCATCCATTTCAAGTGAGAGAAGTCAAAGAGAACAAGGCTTGACTTGCTTTTCTTTGAAAAGCATGAAATGATTTGGCAAAAGGGGTAATGGGAAACGTTTGACTGTTTCACTGGTACACAGACATCTATAAATGTCCCCACTGTTTTCCTGTGTTCCTCTTTTCCTGCCCTGGCCCTCCCAATCTGAAGAAGGGAGGTCATTTGAAGCCGAGACTGAACCTGCACCACAGGGATTGCTTCCAACCCCAGGTCCTATCAGGCTGGATTTCTGTGCTTCAGTAAACTCCTACTCATCCTGCAAAACCTGTCCCAAGTCACTTCCTCAGGGAAGCCTTCCCTGGCTTCCTCTGGCAAGATTGGTCTCTCTGTCTGCTGGCAGGCCCAGGGTGACTCACCTCTGCCCTCTGAGCGTCCATCATCTCTCAGTGCCCCGGGCTATGGGCCGGATCAAGGGATAGGACTACCTCCAGCCTCATATTTCTTCATTCCATGAAAGGGGAACTTAGGATGAGGTGGATATTTTGATCACCTAAAGGAACAAAAATTGTTTCCATTCATTTATTCATTCATTCATTCAACCAATAAATATCAAGCTCCTACCAAGGCCCTGCCTGGTGCTGGGTGCCCTGACAGGTCACCGCGACCAGCAACGTCACAGATAAGTCCGGCACTACCCGGGGCAGGGCCGGAAGCAGCGGCGCAGCGATGGGGAGAGGGCAGGCTTGGAGCCGCCCTGCCTGGGTTTGGGTCCCAGCTGCGCCACTTACCGCAGGACGCGCTTGACCCAGTCCCTGAGCCTCTCTGAGCCTCAGTTTTATAGTCTGTAAAAGAGGAAGAAGAGCAGCGCCTGCCCTTTTCAGCCACGGGAGGATTAAACGGGCCCCTGGACGCACTTAGCGCAGAGCCTCGCCGGGCACGAGCTGCGCGCACGTCTGCTCCCCAAATCCCTGGATGACGTGGCTGGCGCCTGTCTTCTGTGGGGGGTCAAGGAGGGCTAGTGCTGAGAGGGGCTGGACGAGAATTGGGAATCCACCTCAGAGGGGGGCAGCAGCACTCGCAGCAGGAGGAGCGCGTGCACAGAGCCCCTGACTAGCTGGGGTCCCTGGGCTGACGTCCCACCTTTCACACAACACGGCTCACTTGGGCGCAGAGTTACAGGGGAGGGGAGGCAACCTCTCTGAGGGGCCGTGAAAAAAGGATGACACTCTCTCTCTCTCTCTCTCTACATGTATATATATTTGTTGTTGTTGTTGTTTGGTGAGGAGGCTTGGCTAACATCTATGCCAATCTTCCTCCATTTCGCATGTGGGACGCCCGCCTAGGATCCGAACTCACGAACCCCGGACGCCTAAGCGGCGCCGGTGAACTTAAACACTACGCCGCGAGGCCGGCCCCTTCTTTATGTTATGAAGCAGGACAAGCATAGACTACAAAGCGTTTAAAGAAGATATTCAGTGTTGGACGTGCACGAAATTCCCAGACAAAGCCTTTTCAAATACGTAAGTGCGTCTGGAGCCGGCTGCTACAGGCAGCGCTCGCCCCGGTGCACCGGGCTGCCGCCTGAGACGGCGCGGCCGGCCGGTCGGGAAGCCGGGCCCGGGCCCGCGGGCCCTGCTGCGGGGCGCCCTCTAGCGGCAGGCGGGAGCGCGCGGGCCCGGGGCGCCGCCCACAGAGTTCACAGCGGGGAGCCAAAACAGTGTCCCAACATCATTGCAAGCGAATGTGAGCGTTGTGAAAAGTGGTTTTGTAGCTATAAGAATTCACCCCTCCGAACCACCTGCTGCCCTCCATGGCTGGCAGGCTGGTGTTGGAAAGCCCGGAGTTAGGGGGCCCGCAGCCTGGGTGGGGGAGCTAGACAGGGGCGCGGCTCCAGGGTGGGCAGGTGCGGAGGGCAGGCCCTGGGAGCCGCTGTGAGGGGCGCGGGAGCGGCAGACTCGGAGCTGCGCTTCTCTCTCGCGCTTCAGTCTGCAAAGGGGACGGGGCAGCGGGGACAGGATGGAAGTAACAGCCTTGGTCTAGAGCTGAGGGATGGCAGCGTGGACCAGGGTGTGGCAGCGGAGGGGGACACGTCGATTGAAGCTGTAATTTGGAGGTAAAATGTGCAGCCCGTGGGCATAGAATGGATGTGGGGGGTAGGGAGAGAGGGAGGCAGGAGGACCTCCGAGGCCTGGCTTCGGGAACTGGGTGGGCAAGGCTCCCTTTGGAGCGGCGGCAGCAGCGCCCTGCGTAGCGGGAAGGCACCTGGAGTTGGGGGGTGTCATTGGCGAGCACGCCTCCTGGTTTTCCCAGGACAGTCCTGGTTTATACCTATCATCTCAGCATTATTATTAATTGTGCCCCTTTCACTCTCAAAAGAGTCTCTGTTTTCCTCTGAATGGAAATAAAAATAAATATAAAAACTATAAATAGATAACGAACGAATGAGGAGAAAAGAGGGCTCTTCCTCACAGAGGAAGCCACCTGTAAATGTGGAAGGATTGAACGATACAGCTGGAAGGTCGCTATTTCGCAACCAGCTTGCTGGGCACAATAGTTTCCGGCAAGAATCAAAAGCTACTAAAAGTAGCTGGTGAGAGGTGGCTGGAGAACAGGGTGTGCACAGGGCTCTCAGGACCTCCCGCAGAGGTGCGGCACCGACGTGGGGGGGGGGGGGGAAGGAACGCTCCGGAACCAGCCGGGCCGACACCTCCCTCCGTGTTCCAGTGACCAGGGTAGACGTCCACAGTGAGACGTGACGACGGCGGGGCCCCGGCGGATGCGACGAGGAGGAGCGGCCGCATCACTGGTGATATCCTTCCCCAGACACATAACCGAATCTAGTCCTTAGGATGGTGGTCGAGTGGTTAACGTTCGGCGCTTTCACCACCCCGCCCAGGTTCGCGTCCAGATCAGGGAAGCACACCACCCATCTGTCCCGGCTGCGTGTTGCTGAAAGCTGTGCCTCCGGGATTTCAAATACCAGCAGGGTCACCCATGGTGGACAGGTTTCGGGGGAGCTTCCAGGCTACACAGACTAGAAGGACCTGGCCACCCCCTTCCAAAAAACCCTGTGAACAGCAGCGCAGCATTGTCTGATACAGCACTGGAAGATGAGAGGATGGCACAGAAGGACCGGGCAGGGGTCCGCTGTGCTGTACACAAGGTCACTAGGAGTCTGAGTTGACTTGATGGCATTAACAACAACAAAAAATCTTTAGGAAGCAATTATTCTATAAAATAACTGGCATGCAGTGTTCAAAGGCATCTAAATCAAGAAAAGATTGAAGAATGTTCCAGATTAAAGGAGACTCAAGAGCCAGGAAAACTCAGGGTAGCGTGTGGTCCTGAACCAGATCCTTCTGTCATAAAGGACGTTATTGGGACACTTGGCATAGACATGAACCGGGCCTGAGGATCAGACGTGGCATCCGTCCCGTTAGTGTGGCTCTCCTGATCTGGGGCGTTTGCGTTGTGGCCGTGCAGGGGAATGGCCCAGGTGACGGAAATTCGAAAAAAGCCTTCAACAGTGACGGGCATCGTGTCACCATTACTCTCTGATGGTCCGGGGAATAAAAGCTCCTTGTACTATCTTTGTACCTTTTGCGTAGGTCTGAAACTGAGCCCAGAGGGTAAAACGACTCCGTCGAGGTCACTCTGAGAATCAGGGCCTCACTTGCTCCACGGCTCCTCCGTCTCACCTCCCACTGCACTGCGCTCACCTTCCCAGCCGCGAAGAGGATTCCTTGCTCAGAGCTGGCAGCCTCCCTCCATCAGAGGAGCTCAGTTTCCCCAAGCAGGGATGAAATCAGAGACGATGGACCCATGACACACCATTCTCAGCCTCCAGCGACCACCTGGGGCATCTCTGAGATTACAGAGATTTTGAGAAGTGCATCCCAGCAAGACGGTCCCCAGAGTGCGAGCTGTCCTCTAAGGGTCCTCGTGGCAGGGCATCAGCACAACCAGGGTGTGCCCCCTCTGCCGCGTTTGGAAATCACTTTGTCATCAGCATCCCATGAAGGAAGCCTGGAGGGGAGGGGAGCGAGGGAAGGGCAGGGCCGCACAGCTGCCACAGGGCTGGTGCAACTGGGGGCACATGGTCCCTCCCGCACTCCCCTCCCCCTGTGGGCCTAAACGGAGGCTCTGTCCCCCCCGGCCCTGAAACTTTTGGTCTCAGGATCCCTTTACACTCTGAAAAGGTATTGAGGGCCCCGAAGAGCTTTTGTGGATGGGAATTTTGTCTATCAACATTTACCATAGTTGAAGTTAAATACTCAAAATTTAATTTTAATTAAAATTAAAGCACACATTCCGTTGGCTGTCAGAGCTGTGATGACATCACACGTCGGGTCTGGAAAATTCCACCGTGCACTTATGAGAGAATGCCAGCGAGGAAGACTGACCACGTCTTATATTATAATGAAATAGCTGTGACCTCACGAACCCCTCAAGGGTCTCAGAGGCCCCGAGGGGCGCAGCTGCAGCGTGAGAACGCCTGGTCTGGCCGCGTCCCTGCTCCAGGATTGCTGTGGTCACTGGAGGAAAGCCAGCGGCCGCGAGCGACACTGAAGATGCACCACCCACAGCTGGCCGTCCGTCCCTCTGGACGCAGCCCAGGGAGCTCCTCCACTCGCACACGCAACCCAGACAGTCAGACAGCAGGACGCGCTTCCACACCGTCGGCTTTCAGTTTGGAAGCAGCTGGAATGACAGAGCTGACGAGTAGACGATGCTGCGCTTCCGTCACGGGACACCGTTCAGCAGCTAGAAGTATCAACAGAGGCGAGTCCGCCAAGCAAACTGGACGGAAGAGGCAGGATGTGGAGGGGAAGGGTCGGCGTGAAGCCGCCTGATTAATTTAAGGCCCATGAGACGAGGCCGCATGTTCTGACAGACACATACACACATGCCACATGGGCAAACACAAAATGCAAGGAGCGTGACAGCAGTTACCCCCCAGGGTGGGGAGGGCATTAGGAGGGGGGGTTACAGGGAGTTTTCACTGTGTCTCTTATATTTAATTCATAAAGTTGTTTTTAAAATACCTCTTTGAGTGACTGTGGGAAAACGTAAACCTGTGACAAGCCGGTGCTGTATGCCACCACCATTTCATTAGCTGATTCTTCATATTTCTGAGTATGTGTAGCGCAGACTGCCGGCTGCCTACCTAATATCCAATTTCTTTCTTTCTTTCTGATTTGTCAAGGGCAGCACGTGCCTAGCTCAAAAACAAAAAGGAAAATCCCTACCTGGCAGCGTGGTGGCCGTATCGGCGATTTGGGGCCAACAAGGTGAAAGTGCAAGTTCTTAAATGCAGCTCATGGGAAGGCTCACACAGCAGGGTGACAACAGACGGCACTGGTGTTTTCACCCTTCACCCCTTCCTCCTTCTTCCGACCTGGAATAGGTAGGACAGGACCGCTGGGGCTGCAGCCGCCATCTTGTGACCATGAGGTCCCATGAGGATGGAAGCCAAGACAAGATGGCAGAGCAGAAAGGCAGAGGGAGGCAGGGCACTGATGACATCACGGAGCCCTGCGCTAGCCCTGAACTGCTGCCTCCTGACCTCACTTCGTCGGGGGAAAATAATCCCCTCTTTATTTAAGCCACTTGGGTCCAGGTTGTGTCCACCCACAGTAGGGCAGCCTCCCCCACCCATGGCTCCCCAAGCCAGCTCAGAGCGCCTGGGTCTCACTGCAGATGCAAATGACAGGCGCCCCAGCTCCCTGCCTTCCAATCCTGTTCTGCTCTTTGCCTTTTCATGGTCTACATTCCAGGATTGTTGAGCCTGCTTTTTTTTCCCTCCTCTTGGTGCCAAATAATGAAATTTCAGCAGTTAGCCTTGAAAACTCTAAGCCTTTCTTACTGCTGGTAAAAGAAATCTCAGCAAGATAAGAAAGAAAAAAGGTTCCCTCTTCCACTACAGCTGCAAAAACACAGATGCTCTTCAGAACCATAAAGCTGGTTCCAATAAGTGGTGGATTGAGAATGTTCAACAAAAAAAAGGATGTCTGTCCTCCTCTTCAGCGTGGACACTGATGTGAAAATGTCCAGTCCTGCTCTAAGTTCTGTCGGGCAAGTGTCCCCAGAAGGACTCTTTGTACAAAGGAGTCTTGTGAGATGCCTGCCCTCCGGGCCTGGCTGCTGCGTCCTGTGCAGTGTGACCTTCAGCCCCTCAAGGCTGCAAGGCCCGCCTGGGGGTCTCGTGTGATCATTCCTCGCCCTGAGGATAGTATTTAATTTGGTATCTGGCATGTCCTGGAATTTCTGGGTCAAATCTTAAGAGGATCATAGCCACTTGCATTAAGGAAAGAATTAATCAAAGCTAAGATGTTGTTAGATTCCTTCTTTGAACCAAGATTCTGGAGTCTTATCTTATTTTAACCCACACTGACCTCCCAGTCTTCGCTCCTGGGTCCCCTGTGCAGGATGTCCTCCCGCTCTGCTCCCCTCTCATCTCACCCACACTAGTTCACCCTTCAAGCTCTTCCAGCATCTCCATCTCGGAAGGCCCCTGCCCGTAGCAGAGCTGGGCCTCCTTCTCCATGCCCACAGCCCCAGCATCTCCCTGGCATAGCCCCGCCTCACTCACATCAGCCAGGGCTCCTCTGGTTACAAGGCACAGGAGCCTGATGGATGCAGACGGACTTGGGCAAAAAAACCGAGCTGTGTTGGCTCCTGTGCCTGGAAACCCCACCTGTGCCACGCTCAGGCACAGATGGATCTAGGCGCTGGGGCAACGATTTGCTCCTGTGCTGTGCTTGCTGTATAGCCTCTGCTGTGCCCTGGGATGGCTGCATCCTCAGAGAGGCTCTAGCAAGAGGGTGACAGCAGCTCTAAGAACACATTCCACCAGCTCAGCCGATCCTGCAGAAAGAGATGTCCTGTTCTCAAGGTCCAGAAACTGCTCAGTGATTCTGATTGGCTTGGCCCAAGGGTCACGTGCATCTCTGAGCCAATCTCCACAGCCTCTCACGGGCGAGGCCTGAGCACGTGCCCGCCTGTGAGCTGAGGGAGGCCCAGTTCTTGAAAGGGCAAGGGTGCAGGTCCCATCGACAGACTGAGCTGGCACAAAAGACCACCACAACACGAGGCTGCACTGTTTCCTCGTCCGCCTTCTGTGTCCAGACGGCCCCACGCAGAGCTGGCCTATGGCTGGCGCTCAGGGAAGCTCTGCAGCATGCCACGAGGAGGAGGCACAAGATGCAGCCTGGAGGTGTCGCTGCCATGCCACAGCTTTAGAATTCCCCGGATGTTTCAGACTCCGAAGGAGGGGCCAGGCAGGAGTCCCAAATCGCTGGTGCGGTTGGCGGGGCGCCTGTTGGCACTCGGGGAAATGCCCAGTCTGGGATTGTTGCCTCTTGTGCATTTCTTTTTTTTTTTTTTTTTTGAGAAGCTGAAAATCTGGAAGTGTATGTAGAATCTAATATTTAAATTTTGACAACTAACTTTCAAAATTTTTTTAAGTACTGTGCACGCCCACGATCCACCTCTGTTTGTGAAAGCAGTGAAACACCAGAGGGCTCCCTGACTACGGCTTTGAGGACCACACGCGAGTGTGGGCACCCACGCCGCTCTGGGAGTACCCTGCGGCAGGCCCACGTCTCGCCCCAGTGTGAGGGTGTGTGCCCAGCCAGCCCCGGGCCCAGCTCCTGCCCAGCAGCCAGGCCCACGGGGAGGGCTGTCTCCTCTCAGTGGCTCTCAAAGTTTCTGCCTTGAATCAGACCCCTTCACCAGAACGCCATTCAGCCCCTGGCAAGCGGAACTGATTTTGCGTCCCGGGGCCTCCCGGAGCCTCCCGGAGCACCTGATGAGATCTGGACCAGAGCTGGCTTTAAAGTCTTCACAGCGGGTGGCGGGGTCTTGATTTGCCAGATGCAGTCAGCTGAGTCACTGTCTCCAAACGATATGAGAAATAAACACCAGCCACGCTCGAGTGGCCAGCAGGCGCCTCCTGATCCACGGAGCCAGCTACGAGGCTGCTCCCTGCAAGAGGCTCCTGCACCCCCGAGAAAGGTCCTGCTTAGAAATGAAGGGTGGACAGCCCCCTAGAAGGAGAAGCTGCTCGGTGCCAGGCCCTGCACAGGATGCGAGGTGGAGGGCTCCATAGAGGACAAGGAGGCATGATCAGTGCCACATGACAAGTGGGGAAACCACGGCACAGAGAGCCAGAGGCCCTGCCCGTGTCACGCATGTGAAAAAGGCAGAGCTGCGACTGGGAAGCCAGCTGTCTGCTCCATGCTCCCACAGTGTGCATTCCGGCCCCAGCTGTGCCGGCAGTGCCCCTGGGCTCTGTGGCCCCTCCCGGGCAATCCTTTGGGAGTTCTCTCTGTACCGCCAGAGCAGCTATGGAGGGGCTGCAGCCTCCCCACCTTGGTCCAGTGGCCCCCGAGACAAGGCGTGGAGCTCTTCCTATGCGGGAGATGTTTCCACAAGTCTTGGCACTGGAGTCAGTGGTTGGAGGCCTGGGGTCAAAGCCCGCCCTCTCTCCTGTTTGGCCATGCGACCTCTCTGTCCCTCAACTTCCTCATCTGTAAAGTGGGGGCCTTAATGTGTGAGACTGTGCAACCCACATGGAGTGTTTAGAAGGCTGCCTGAATGTAGACAGTATTAGGAACCGCCATGGTCACAGCCCCCTGGGTGACAGACAACTGTCATGATCCCCCAGGAGAGCCAGCCCACGTCACGGGCTTCCTGTCTCAGAATTGGGTTTCGGGAGGGGTGAGGGGTCTGAGACTAAGCCCCAGTGAAGAGAGTGGTGTGAGTGGCTGGAGCCTTTGCCACCCCAGACATCAGCCCCTCTGGGATCACACAGGCCTCCTCCCCAGAGCGGAGGTGAGGTTGCTGGAACCTGAAGGGAGAGGCACTGGGTTGGGAGCCTGGCCCCGGTGTCTCTAAGGAAGGGAAGCTATGAAGAGGAGGGGGCAACTTCTGTGTGAAGCTGACAGAAAGATCCACAAAGTCCACAAACGAGGTCCATGGACACAGAAGATGAGGGGATGACCCTGTGGGCCCCAGAGCTGTCAGTTGCCCCCAGTCCAGATCTTGCCTTCCCTGGTTGTTGGAAACCAAATTAACTGAGCATCTCCTATGTACTAAGAGGTCTGTCTCACTTAACCCTGTATCGGTCAGGATGTGCTAGGATGTGCTGCAGTATAAACAACCCCAAAGCTTAGAGGCTGCAAGGACAAGGTTTCTTTCTTGTTCTGGCTACGTGTTCAGTGCAGCTTAGCAGAGGAACTCTTCTCGTGGGGGCCCCTCGGGACAAGGCTGACAGAGGCTCTGTCTTGACACGTGCCTCCGCCATTATAGTGGCAGCACAGAGCAGTGTCCTGGCAGCTAAACGCTTTGACCTGCAAGTGACATGTGCCACTTCTACGCACATGTCATTAGCCAAAGGAGGTCACAGGGCTTTACCTCTCTTCCTAAGGGGCAGGGAAGGCAATCAGCCCGTCTGCGTGTGCAGGAGGAGAAGCAGAATGCGTGGGCGACCCCCAAGAGAGCCCCATTACACAAGAGCTTGACTCCCAGTCCACAAACCCATGAGAGAGCTTCTAGAACGCTGCTCAGTTTCCCACTTGGCCTGTTCTGCTAAGTGGGTGGAAGATCTAACCTCCTCCTTGGGGTTGTCTGCCTGGTCTGTGGATCTAGTCGAGGACCTGCTTGCACAGTGTCAGGATCAGGGGAGTGATTTGTTATGGGCTGAATTGCGTCCCCCCAAATTCTTCTGTTGAAGCACTAACCCAGTACCGCAGAATGTGACTGTATTTGGAGATGGCGCCTTTAAGAAAAGTGATTTAGTTAAAGTGAGGCCATTAGGGTGGCCCTAATCCAATCTCACTGGTGTCCCTACAAGGAGAGGAGATTTGGACACAGAGAGACCCCAGGGATGTGCACGCACAGAAGAAAGACCACGTGAGGACACAGGAAGGCGACGGCCGTCTGCAAGCCGAGGAGAGAGGCCTCGGAAGAAACCAGCCCTGCTGACAGCTTGATCTTAGACTTTTAGCCTCCAAAACTGTGAGAAAATAAATGTCTGTCGTGTAAGCCCGGTCTGTGGTATGTTGTTCTGGCAGCCTGAGCAGACTCACACACCACCAGTCGTGTGTTCACACTATTAGCACTGACAGCCCAGCGCTCCTGGCCACAGGGACCTTCAGGTCTCAGAGCTCCGTGGTGTCGGCACCACACCTGGGCTGGGAGACCCTTTGCAGTGTGAGAACCCTGGACCCAGAGTCTTCCTCCTCAAACTCACAAGAGTGCCATTTTACCTGGAGCCTGGCCTCACGGGTGCCTGGGTCCCCAGTGCTCAAGGCCACACAGACCTCATTCCTAAGGGAACCCCCACTTGTTTCTTTCCACAGCCCTTTCTGTGCTCTGTAGTCTGAGGCATTTGAGAACAAAGGCAGGAAGAGCTCCACCAGCTGCAGGCTGCCCTGGGCAAGGACAGGACGAAACTCCCACTGTCGAGGGAGGGAGGAGAAGGGTGAAGTTTAGGAAGGAAAGGACAAAAATAGGTATCTGGAAATATTGTCCCGTCTCCCTCAAATGACCCCTTCAGGGTATATTATGATCCCTACAATTCAGTTAGGATTGAGTTTGCTGTAAACAAGACGGCTTATCTCTCATGTAAAGGAAGCTGTCGAGAGCAGTCCCACGCTGGTACAGCGGTGCCATCATCATCAGGGACAGCAATTGCTTTGTCTTTATATTTGACCATCATTGCTGAATAGCTTCCCAAACTCACCTCCTCATCCAAGGCTGCTGGGGAGTCAGCTATCACACCTGCATTCCAGGAAGCAGGAAACAGAAAGGCAGGAGGACAGAAGAGCACATCTCCTAGCTGAGTCAGCTCCCTTTCAGCAGCCTCTGCTGAAAAAGTCTCTCCTGTGTCTGCTAACATCCCACTGGCCAGAACTTAGTCACATGAGTGGCTATGCTGGAGACTGG
Source organism: Equus przewalskii (assembly GCF_037783145.1). Taxonomy (NCBI): domain Eukaryota; kingdom Metazoa; phylum Chordata; class Mammalia; order Perissodactyla; family Equidae; genus Equus; species Equus przewalskii. The sequence goes on from NC_091845.1 coordinate 1,577,557, forward strand.
GAAATACCGCCTTTTATCTGGGTGCTTCACTGACCCATGAAACATCAGGGTGCAGTTGCTAAGGGAGGAAAGAGTGGATATCTGCTACCGCATGTCCCCGATGAAGAAACTCAGGGTCAGAGAGGAGGTGACCTTGCCCAAGGTCCACGGCCCACAAGCAGCAGTTGTGGGGAGTTAGACTAGAACCTGGCCACACGCTTCCAGAACGCCCCACATCCCGGCCTCTCTTTTGCATGGCATCTGTTCCCACCCAGCCACAGCACACAGAAGTCATCCTAGCAGAAGAGATGCGAGCAGGGCCTTTCAGGAAGATGCAAACGTGAACAGTACCCCGCGTCGGCGGGGCCGTGCTGCTAGGAGCTAACACAGACACAGCCTCTTTGAAGGGTGCGTTGGTTCAGATTAGCTTCAGCTATAAGAGAAAACGCCAAAGTTGTTCAAACAAGATAGTGTCTCTTTCTTTCCCACATTCAAACAGTCTGAAGGCAGGCAGTCCAGGGCCATTGTGGAGGCACCAGGGTCAGGGATGGGTTCCTGCCAACTTGCTGCACTGCCACGAGAACCTTCCATTCCCAAGATTACCTGTGATTCAAGATTGCTGCTACAACTCCAGCCACTATAACCACATCCAATTAGCAGCACAGAACAGAGCCTACCCTCTCTCTGTAAGGGAGTTGCATGCACGCTTACACCCCATTGGCCAGAACTTAGTCACATGGCCAGAGCCACCTGCAAGAAAGGCTGGGAAGTGTAGCCTTACATTAGCTGTATCCAGCTGAAACCCCGGGATTCTCTGACAATGGAGGGAAAGAGAGCATATATTGGAGGACAGCTATTAGTCTCTGCCCACAGACCAGGGGACTAATTAAGACTAATTAAGACTGTGTGCTCCAGCAATTCCACTTGCGTGAGTTACCAAAAGCATATGTGTAAGGATTTTTGTCGCTGCATTGTTTGTTGCAAAATATATTGAACACAAAAGTCCCTCCCAAGGGGACCAGTTAGATAAGTTGCCACGTATCCATAACGTGTGCAGCTGGCAGGGAGGCGGCTCCCCCACCCAACGTGGACCGTCCCCAGATCACCCGTCACGTGGAGAACACAAGCCATGGAGCGTGCATGCTCCCAAACAGGGATGTGACGCGTGCGCGGGTCCTCACGGTGCTTGTGGCACTGCTGCAGGCCGGGAAACTGCACGTCGAAGTAGCTAAGGCTTGCCTTCCGCTGGACATGCCCTGCACTTCATGAACTTCTTTTTTTGCCATTTACACCTAACACCTGTTTTAAAAACACTTTAAAATCCGAAGAGAAAGCAGCAGGCTCTCACCTCACTCTGCTACCGCCCTGCCCGCCCTGGGTGCGCAGCGACCGCCCGGGCCAGCAGTGGTGCCAAGGTCAGGCTGCACTCGTCCGCCAGCTTGGGGGCAGACATCGAGTCTGGCCCTCTACACTCGCCCTGCGCGATGCCCTGCGGGCTTTCCTTCCATCTAACAGGCGTCTACCAATACCGTGAGTCATGGCAAAGCGCACCACTTGGGAGAAGCTTGCCATGACCCCCAGCATGCTGCAGTCCCCTCGAGCGAGTCCAGCTCGCTGGCAGTGTCTTTGCCCTCGACAGCTGTGCCTGCAGACAGCCCTCTGGGCCCGGGTCCCAGGGAGCCTGGCACGTTGGCCCCACAGCCACAAGCTGTTGGTGCTGGTGCCTTGGTGCCCTCCGAGAAAGAGGGCTGGAGGGGAGGCGGCACCAGCCCTGACCGCGGCACCCCCCTTTCCTTGTCCTTACAGATCCCTGCGAGACAGGCCTTCTCATCCCCACTTGACAGATGGCGACTCTGGAGCTTCGGGAGGGGAAGCGGCTGCCCACGATGACAGGATCAGGAGCGGAGAAGGGAAGGGACCCGCAGGTGAGGAGACCACGCTTCTCCTTCCATGTCCATCTCCTCCACTCCAACAGGGGCCCCGGGGCAGCGATGGCTTCCCCAGCAGCCAGGCAGGGCCTGCGCACTGGCCCACGTCCCTCAGTTGAGCAGTGTAAGTGCCCTGAGCTCCCAGGCTGCAGGCCACAGAGGGACCCACCAGCCCTCTGCATGTCACAGCTCCTCACCCCGGTCCTCGGGCTCCTGAGAGGAACCTGCCCCAGTATTCCTGCAGAACCTCCACACTGACACCTTCTGCTTCTTTTCCTTTTTATTAAAAAATAGATCACGAAAATATACACACTTCAGCCCACCCGCCAGAGAGGGCTTTGCAGAGGCCATTGCACCAAGGGGAGGGGGCAGAAGGCTGAGGAGGGCCAGACCTGTCCTGGGTGGCCAGGTTTTCAAGAAAGGAAGTGGCCTCGGCCAGCCAGGCATGGCCCTGAGCAATCGAGTCTGGGCCATGCCGCTGAGCAGGGCAGAAGGGGTAGGCTGCCCCCAGCCGGGGCAGAGGTGGCAGAGGGCAGCTGGGGGCCTGGAGAGCAGGACAGGCCTGCTGCCCACACAAGTCCTGTCACTCATTCTCCTCCCCTGGGCACTCTGTGTTCCCTGGCCTTCTCTCTGTCTGCCCTCCACAGGGCCGGCAGGCCTTCCAGCCAGGGTGGCCGCACTCAGGCACTGATGGCCTTCCAACGCTTGCTGTCCGTACTGTTGATGCTGCCGGTGTGGCAGGGCATGGAGGCAATGTCGTCCAGGTAGGCCACCCCACTGGCCGAATCGAACTGTGTGCTGGCAGCCCCTGCTGCCTCCAGGCCCTCCCGCCGGGCCACAGCATAGGGCTGGGGCAGGTGCATGTCCGGCTCCTCTGTCTCGTCCACTTGGCATTTGTAGGAGAAGAGGATCTTGGGCTCCGAGCTAGTTGGGAGAACAGAGGGCCAGGGGAGCCGCACTGAGTAAGTCACGAAAGCCTTCCCTCCTGGGCAGCACGTGGTCAGACGCGGGAGGAAACGCGCCAACGGCTGCCTAACACCGCCCGTAAGGTCCCCAGTGCTGGACTCTAGAGCGCCTGCTCTCTCAGAGCACAGCGCAGCGCTCCCAGCTCAGCCGGCTCCCTGAGCAAGGCGAACAGAGGTCACTTCTGAGGCTCAGCGAGGACCTGGCCCAAGGTGCTCAGCAAACGTGGGCCGTGACCTCCGCCCCACTTACTACTACCCGCTGTGTGCCTACCCAGCCCCTGCGTCCTCAGGAGAACTCTCTGAGAGGGAAGCATTGCACCCAGTTGACAAAAAGAAGCCTGAGGCCAGGGAGATAAATCAGATCAGGGCAGGGATCCAATGGAGCCCCTCCCACTCCACCTCTGCCCCTGTCCCAGCTCCCCCTGCAGGAGGCAGATCCCCACCCTCCCTCAGACCTGCAGGTGGGGCAGGAGGGCTGGGGTGGGGCAAAATGCCCGTGCTTCCGCCACGGCTGAGGCCGGGGACCAACCCCAGCCCCACATGTCCTTAGATCCCATCTCCCTGACACGCCTTCAACACACAGTTGCACAAGTGCCCCCCACCCAACGCTCAAATACACACTGGACCTCCCCCAAGCCTGCTCCTGCCCCAGGTACCCCCACCACAATACACACTCCCAATGCAAGGTTTGTGTCTACTCTGTGCCCTTTGGGTCTGTGGCTACACAGTGCCTGGCACACAGTAGGTGCTCAATAAATGCTTGCTGACTGAATGAACTAATCTATCCTTCAATGAAAAACAGAAAGTGCAGAGCAATGTGCACAGCCACTCTCTCTGGTGGGGAAAGCATGTATGTCTCTGTGTTATGTATATAGTGTATATATGTATGCATATGCTAAATGTGTGTGTTACACGTCTGTATATGCATGCATACGTGTAGATATGTGTATGTATATACTGTGCACATGTATGTTGTGTGTCTACAAATATGTATATGCGTGTGTATATGAGTATGATATGTATGCGTAAGCCGTCCCCTCTGTCCTGGCATCCAAGCCGGCACCAGGAGCGCCCAGGCGCCCCGGGGCACGCGAACGCGCATGCGCAGGAAGCAGAGGGCGCGGGGCTAACTGCATCACCGGCACCGAGGCATGAGGGGGGGCGGCCCAGAGCCCAGCTGCGACCCCCCTGCCATAAGTGCCCGGGGTGAGACTCACCCGAAGAAGCCCCGGAGGAAGGCCACGTAGATGAGGGGTGCGAAGAAGCTGAAGTAGAGGAACGTGGTGGCATCGACACAGCTGGAGAAGGGGAGGGAGGGCACGTTGGGGCGCGGTCTCGGCTTGGCCTCCCCCTCCCCGCCCCAACACGCCAGCCCCGCGCCTGCCCAGCAGGCGGCGACACCCAGTGCCCGGCCCGGCCCCACCCCGCGTACCAGAGCCCCTCGATGATGTTGGCGCAGAGCAGCGCGCTCCCCAGCCCCTGCAGCAGGTTGAGCAGCGCCAGGATGCCCGCATACACGTAGAAGCTCCTCCGCGCTGGGGGGTCAGGGGGGCGTGAGGTCCTCCCCGCGCGCCTCCACCCTTCATCCCCAGTGCGTCACCTGGACCCCTCTGGGGGGGCCCCTCCCTCCCACCCAGGGTTCTCCAGTTCCCGGCCACAGCAGCCCCAACAGACCCCACCCTGCACCCAGCCCTGTGCCCGAGCCCCTCACAAGGCAGGGAGATGCGCTCCTTCAGCGGGGTCTTGGGGAGGATGACCACCAGAGAGTAGACCTGCGGAGACAGGGCGGACTGAGGAGGATGCTGAGGAGCGCCGGGCCCAGAGCGAAGCCCGGGGCCAAGGTGCAGGTCCCTGCCTCGGAGGAGGCTCGCCGCCGCCGCCGCCGCCGCCCCCGCCCCCGCCCCCGCCCCCGCCCCCTCCCCCTCCCCCTCCCCCTCCGCCTCCGCCTCCGCCTCCGCCTCCGCCTCACCAGGAAGAAGAAGCAGGAGCTGACCAGCCAGAACTGGCGGCCCCCGTGCCCGTAGATGTTGAAGTCCTCTGCTGAGAGGTGGGCGTCAGGGTACAGGATCTCCAGCGTCCCCTGCAGGCACGGGCAGGGGAGGGTCTCACAGGCTCCTCCCCCCTGGAAAGTCCCCTCCCCAAGCTCTCCACCACACCAAGCCTGCCTCCTCGGTCGGCCCTCAGAGTTCCCTGCCCAGCCTGCTCTCCTGCCATGCCTGGCCCACTGAGCTCCAACACCCAGAAGGGCCCAGCGGAGCGCGGGGCAGAGCCGGGTGAGGGGCAGACCTGTCCATCTGAGAAAGGGGCCTCTGGATGCAGGCTCTGCAGACTGCGGATAGGCTCTCCCATCCTGGGCTGCGTGTGAAACCGCAGCTTCTGGGCCTTCCCCCTTCCCAGCCCCAGCCTATTGCATGAGAATCTGGGGACCCTGGACCCTGCCTTGTTAACAGGCACCCCGGGTGACTCATTAGGTGCATTTAAAATTTGGGAACGCTGCATGTGACAAACATTCAAACCCTAACCCAGGACCAGGAGGCAGAGGATGCCCAACCATCACTGGCCCCTGCCTCCTCCAGGGAGCCCCCAGGGCTGCCCTGCCTCACCCCCTCTTACCTGGGTGACAGAGTAAGCCAAGGACAGCACTGTGGTGATGGCCAGCACCCGCTTGATGCTTGACTTGCTCTCCAGGTGACCTGGAAGAAACGTGCTGGTCAGTCAGTGGGAGCCAGCCAGGTGACTGTGGTGGGGTCGGCCCCCGCCAAGGAGGGGCAGGGAGAGCGTTGGCCCCAGCAGCACACGCACCAAAGGCAAGGCCCAGGATGACCACGCTCAGCTCGATGGCCAACAGGAAGAAGCGGGTAATCTCCCACAGGATCTGGACACAGAGCGGGCACAGCGTCAGCCTAGGGCCCAGGCGCCCGTCTGCCCAGCACCCGGCACCCACCCCCTCGTCGGCTGGCCCAGCCACACCTTATCAGCAACAGTCGCAGCATCCGAGGTGCTGACCGTCATGGACACCACGGCCCGGGCGATGCCCACCAGCGCCACCACGAACACCTGGTGGGTGAGAGAGGGGTCGGGCGGTGGAGCTGGGGACAAGACCTCAGGGAACGGCAGGGACCGCAAACCCACACCCAGCGTTTACGGGAGCCTTTGATTCCTCGAGAATGGAGGGATTCAAACAAAGTGAGTCGGGCGGGATGCAGGGAGGTGGGGAGACCCTCCACTGCTGGTGACCTCGACCTGGCCCTCCCCTCTCGGGCCTCAGCCTCCTGGCTCCACTGACAGGCTCCAGATGGTTAGTAGGGTGACACAGTACAGCCAGACTGCCTGGGTTCGAATCCCAGCTCTGCTACTTCCTGCCTCTGTGACCTCAGGCAAGGAGCTGCACCTCCGTGCCTCAGTTTCCTCATCTGTGAAATGGGGTAAAAACAGCAGTGGATGTTGGGGAGATCAAAGGGGTAAATAAAGGTAGCAGAGCATGCCTGGCGCCTGGTCAGGGCTAGGTACACGTGTGCCCTTAGTGTCGTGTTCATGGTCTTCATCCCGAGACGAGGGGACCGGGAAGAGGCCGCAGGGAAGAGGCGCCGAAGGCCCCAGCACGGCTGCGGCACCGGCAGGTTTGCAAAGGTGCGGTGCTCACGCCTGCGGCTTTGGCAGCCCAGGTCCAGCCCCTTCGCTGGCACAGCCCCACTCCTCGCCCCGCTGTCTCCTCCCTCACGGGATTCAGGGGGCTGACCCACCCCTCCTGGCTTCAGGGGCTGGTCTGTGACCCAGGGCTGGCCATTTGGCGTACACCATTCCCCTGGTTTGGGGAGGGGGTGGGACCCAAAGGAGTCTACTGAAAGTCACACCCAGGACATCAGGTGCTCACGTTTGATGTCTCATTTGGTGCTCAGAGGAGCGCCACAAGCTAAAGCAGACCCAACACACATCACGTCGGAGGGCACTGGGGCACAGAAAGACCAGGCCACTGGCCCCAGGTCATTCAGCACAGCTGGGAAAGGAAGCTGAGGAGATGCAAGCCTGGAGCTGCTGGGGCCGCCTGGCTGCCATGAGGGCAGAGACTGCGAGAGACAGGGCCATCTGAGAGACGCTGATGAGGGAGGCAGAGACAGAGTCCCCATGGCATCACGGAGCCCCTGAATCCAGCTGTGCCTGAAGCCCTGGGACTTGTCAGTTTCTCACTCAGTACCTTCCCTTCAGCTTCTATGAGTGAGTTTCAGTTTGGTTTTCTGACGCATAAAAACAAAAGAGCCCAGATTCATATACACTCCATCCTTAGTGCCATGCAAACCATGTCCAAGCCTTGGGGAGGCTGACACCACTCAGCAGGGCAGGCTGCAGAAGCAGCACTGCCACGTGCCTACTGTATGCCAAGCCCCCACTGGACCAGAGCTATGCACACTGTCTCATTTGGTGCTCACAGGAGCACCACAAGCTAAAGCAGATCCAACACATCACGTAGGAGGGCACTGGGGCACAGAGAGGCCAAGCCACTAGCCCAAGGTCATTCAGCACAGCTGGGGTTCGGAGATGGTCTGCCCGAGTACACTCTTCCCACTGCCTCCTGAGCTCTAGAACAAAGTCTCCAGGAGTCAGAGGGCAACACAGTGCTGTCTCTGCCCTGCCTCCTGCTCTCAGGCATCAGCCCTGGGCCCCTTGTCCCTGCCCACTCCCCCGGAAAGGGCATCTGCCTGACATACAGCAGGTACTTAATATCTACTGAATAAATACACCAACAAGTAAATGGTCAGAGGAGCAGAGAGGGCAGAGAAGAAAGGCGGCCTCGATCCCCACCTCTGCCCATCTCCGCCTCACAGGGGAGCAGGCTCCAGTTGGCCGGCAGCCCCTGGGGCCTCCAATGGTCTCCGGGGTTCCCCATGGCCTCCCTTGCCTCTCTGCCTGCCCACTGCCCACTCCTCTAACAGGGAAGTGCTGAGCCAGGCCACAAGAGGGGGACCAGGGGGCCACTCAGCTCTCAGGTAGTTAAGAAGCAGAGAGGGGAGGACTCCAGTCAGTCAGGCCTGAGCCCTGAAGGAAGGAAGCCAGACAGCGTGCCCCTGGAGCCTGGCCCTGGGGCTGCCTTCTCACCCACAGCCCCACGACCTTTCCCCAGGCAACACCCACCAGGACCACTGCGTGACGAGAATGCAGGGGCTCCCAACAGACAAGAATGCTGCTCCAAAGAGGTCTGGCAGAATGTGTGGAAGGAAGGACAGATGGACAGATGGATGGATGGAGGCTACAGTGGGCACGCTTCCCCACCCAACATCCATTCCCTTTCCCTCTAGTAAAGGTGGCCCAATTTTCTTCCAGGGACCACCACCCTCCTCAGTCCATATAGTCTGGCTGCGCTGACTCCACCTTCCCAGCTCCAAACTGCCCCTTTCCCTGCTAGTCACAGTGACTAGCTCAGGAATGAACACAGGATCCAAGGTGGGCCAATCAGAGGGAATTCCAGGTCTACACTGGCACCATCAGGAAAGAGGGACTCTTTGGCTACAGTTGGCAGGGAGGCAGGATGTTAGCTCAAAGCTCTTCTTGGCTATCTGTGACACCATATGGGGCCACCTCATCTGAGATAAGGCCAGAGGGAACAGAGATGCAAAGAGAGACAGAGTCCTGATGACGCTGGTTAATTCCCTGGATCCAGCCATACCTCAAGCTGGTTTTTTTATTACAGACGTAGTTAATAATTCCCTTTTTTGCTTGGGTTTGGAGTTGGGTTTTCTATCACCAATTGGAGTGAACTCACCAGAATATAGAAGGTGATAAAAATGGGGCTGGAGGTGACACAGATCCTGGCCCGAGCAAATGGAAGTTTCCAGAGCAGGAAGATGAAGAAGAGCACATTGGGGATGAGCAGCAAGAGGTCCCAGTACCGGACCCTAGTAGACAAGTAAAGAAACCAGCTCACTGGTAAGGTTGTGTCTGCACCCCACCCCACCTGTCTCTCATACACACACACACCCACACACCGGGAAAACCTACTCACACACAGCCAGCCTGCCCAACAGGCTGCGGCTGCCTCACCGAGAGGTGCCGATGTCCTCATAGAGCAGCAGCAGACAGCGATGTGGCACGGTGATGTTGGGTGCCAGGGGCGGGGGCAGTGCTGTGCTCCCATTGGCCCAAATCACCTCCTCCAGGGTGTCCATTCCCCCAGCAGCCAGCCCTGGGGGAGAGAGAGCCATGTCAGCAGGGTCTCAGGCTCCCAGGGGAACACAAGAGGGCTGCCTGCTGTGGGCCACTCCCCCACCCGCCAGGCGGGAGGCGAGGGGTTGCCCTGCGACACGCGTTGTGACCCAGTCCCTGGGCAGGGGCCGTGCCTGTCTCAGGCTCTGTCTCATGACCCCCGAACAATAAAAGCCCCTGCACCCTGTGAGTGAGCCTGTCTGCACGCCACACAGCAGTGCAAGTTCCTCGGGGACCTGGGGGAGAGACGGAGCAGAGGGGCTAGGGGCCAGGGCTCACGTCCCAGACTGCCCCTTACTTCCCATTATTCTGTGCCTCAGTTTCCCCTACCCCTGGTATGGGGGTAACAATAGGGTCCACCCCATGAGGTCGTGGGGAGCGCTAAGTAAGTGGCGTCAAGCGCCGCTGACAGCCTGCACACGTAGTGTCCCTGGGAAGTGCGAGCTGTGGTCCATGCAACGTGTGTGGCCACACAGCTGCCAAGTGCCAGAGCTGGGCACCATGCACAACTGGGATGCACCTCAAGCCCTTCCTCCCACTGCTGCCATCCTGGAAAGGGAGACGCAAATGGAGGGGACAGTCCCCTCTGCCGGGAGGATGCTCGGGAGGATGCACAGGAGTTCTCCAAGTGGAGCCGGGCCAGGAAGAGGAGGTGCTGCAGAGGGAGGTAGGGGAGCTCTGTCTACAAGGGCTGGAGGAGCAGGAGTCGAGGGCTGGGGCCCCGCCGAGCGCCCACGTGCCGATCCGAGAACGAGAGGTCAGGAGTCCAGCCTGGAGGCCAGGAGAGCTGGTGGTCTGGGGTCCTGCAGCCACCCTGGACAACCACGGCGGGCTCCCGGTCACAGGACTCTCGGGGACAGCAGCAGGGACTTCTGCTGGGAGCTCAGGGCCCAGGGCAAGTGAGCCAGGTGCGGCCCAGGGAACCAGCATGTAACAGATGCCAGCGTTTAAAACTATGACTTGAACAGACTGGGTGCTGTAACCCATCTCCACTTCCTGGTACATTCATACCAGCCCCAGGCTGGGAGCAGCTCAAATGCCCACCAGCAGCAGAAGGCACACGGAATGGAAGCCTTCAGGTAAACGGTGGAGCCTCGTGCAGTAAGAAGCAGAATGGCCACCGCTACAGCGGCGATGACAGGACCTCATGGTCTGATGCAGACAGAGCCAGGCACCGGAGCGGACATGTGGTCTGACCCCGCAGAGAGATGCAGGCGAGGGTCATCTTTGCGGAGGACGGAGGGCACAGTGGTGGGGGAGGCACACCAGCTCTGGGTGCTTGATCTGGATGCTGGGTCCTAGGCACTCACTGTGTCAAATGCACGGGGCCATGGACCTAGGATTCTTGCACTTTTCCGTCTGCCTTACAGTTCAGTCAATGTACAAAAATTTAAAAGATGTTCTGTCTCCATGTCAGGGCACAGTCTCCCCTCAGCAGGCACAGACCCGGAGGCCCGTGCCCTGCTGGCAAAAGGATTTGCAGCAATGCCACAGGAACCCGCACTGTGCTGTCAGGAGCACCAGCCCTCAACAACAGCAGGCACAAGACGAGGACGGGACACGACGCAGGCACAGTCTCACTATGTGTCTGAGCCACGAAACACAGCCACCTCTGGCTGTAAGACGTCTCCAAAGGGGGTGGGCCAGGACCTGGGGCTCAGGCCGCTCACTGGCTCTGGTTTCTGTCCTCACTGCAACACGAGGACATGCCAACAACCTCCAGGGTGATGGGGAGTATTACAAAGAAACTCTGACACACAGTAGGTCCAAATAAAGAAGCTGGCTCTTCCTCTGTTCCCTTCGATGGGAGAGGCGGCCAGTCCCCCCTCCATTCCCGTGTTCCTCCGCCCGCACAGGCCTGGGAGGGCCCACTGGGAGCCAGGCACAGTCTAGGCACAGGGACACGCCTGTCCTCACAGGGCTGCATCCGAGGAGCGGGGGCCGACAGCCAGCACGAGCCTGGACGCACACAGCCAACCCCTCCTAGAGGTAAGGGCTGAAGCGAAGAAAACAGTGTGGGGCGAAACAACAGAAACGCAGCAGAGGCTGCTGGAGCCCCAACACTCAGCCTGCCCCTTAGCCCTGCAGCCCGTGGACTCTAGCTCGCACATGGCTTCCCAGAACAACGGCTACTTCCCCAGCTCCCCTGTCCCTGGCTGTGGCCATGACTGAGTTTTATTCAGTTGGACATGAACAGTGAGGTTTGCCAATTTCAGGTGGTGCCATCTCTGTTCCCATTGGCTGGAACATGGATGTGGTGGTGGGAGCAAGAGCACCCACCTTAGATCATGAGACAGAAGCCACTCTGTTATTGAGGAGGTCCTGCGATTGAGGATAACAGTAATAAGAAAGGTGTCTGGGTTCCAGGCACGAGGGGGCCCCCATGTGCGTCCCGGACATTTTGCACACTGTCATACAACAGACAGAAATAACCTTCTGTCTTGTTATTTTGGCCTTTGTTGCAACAGCTAAGCCTGAATTCCATGAATATAAAGGGGTGCTGCTTAGGACTGGGTTGTCAGACAAGGTGACATTTGAGCTGAGATCTAAATAACAGCCAGAGCTAGCCTTGGAAAAATCTGGACAGAGCATACCCAGGAAAGAATGGCAAATGCAAAGGCCCTGGGGTAGAGACAGGTTCAAGGGCAAAATGTAGGCAGGTGTGGCTGGAGGTGAGATCAGAAAGGTTGGTGTGCCGGGTCAGACGGGGCTGTATGGCCACATGCAATATGATTTCAGTCTGAATGCAATGAGAAGGTCTTACGAAGGCAGACAACGGGGTCCCATGTCTACGTGCAGAGGATTGCTCTGGCTGCCATGGAGAACAGACTGAAGTGGGGCAAGAGTGGGGCAGGGAGACAGAGGAGCTCCCGAGCCAGTCCAGACGAGAGGACAGCAGCGTGACTAGTGCCGGAGTGGGCTGGGGTGGAGGGATCTGGGGTGACTTTGGGAGGGGGCCAAGAAGACCTGCCGAGACACACGCACAGGGAGGGGAGAGAGCGAGGCAGGCTGACGTCGCGGTTTCTGGCCTGAGCACTGGATATTCCGCAGTGGTGAGGCTGGCACCAGTGGCGGCGTCCCCAGCAGACACTGCCCCCTTCTTCCCCACTAACGAGCTGCTATTTTGTTCCAGGACTCAGGCCCGGCTGTGGCAGGAGCATCCCTGTGGTGAGGGACGCTGCCCTCCGCGCTGCCCTGCCTTCAGGGCGGGCCCCTCCCCAGCGCCAGAAGCCTCGCATAAGCAGCAGTTTGGAGGGTTTGGAGCTGGGGCGGAGCAGGACCAGACCCCTCAGCAGGGCACCTGGTGCTCCACTGTGATAAGGGACTGCGGGGGCAGGTCCAGGGCTGCCAGCTGGCCTGTGACGCGCAGGACAGTTCCCCAATGACTGCTAGTCCTCCCTGTACCAGCAGGGCCCGCAGAGCAGCTCTGTGAGAGTCAGGGAGGGCAGCCCTTTCTCCTCGGGCAGACCTGCTTTAGGCCGGGTGCCCCGCGGCAGGGGCCTTCCCAGGAAAGCTGCCTCCCCGAGAAAGGCAGGAAGGCCCCTGTGGGCACCTGTGGTGGCGCTGAGGTGTGACGTCTGAACTGCGGCCATCCTGCAGCCATGTGGACCAGGCCACCTGCCAAGCACAGGCGAGCTTACGGCCAATGGGTGTGCCCCCTCAAGACTTCGGGGCCCTGAGATAATGACTTGGAAGTGACTGTGAGTTGGAGAGATATTCCACAGCCCCCTCTGCCCCGCTCCCCACTCCCCACGGAGCAAACTTCTGGTCCCAGCAACCCAACCCCAGCTCTGGCCTAGGACAGAGCATCAAGCAGCCCCGGTAGGGGCAGGCCAAGCACCCAGCAGCCACAGGAAGCTGAGAGGCCCCAGCGGCAAAGAGAAACCAATGAGGACGAACAGGGCAGGAGCCAGAGCAGCCGGACAGAGCGCCCAGAGTAGGGGGTGGTCAGAGGGACTTCTCTTGGCTTTCCCTGTCCAGTATCCCATTTTCTTCAGGGGAAACCCCAACTTCCCCAATCTCTGTCCATGAGGTTTAGGTATGGCTGACTTTACCCCTCCACAACGCCAGGTAATGTGCATGTGATCTAAGCCTGGCCAATCAGGATGCTTCGTTGTCCCGGCCAAGGAGAATCAGCCCTGAGCCTTCTGCTATAATTACTTTTACTGCTAAGGGGACTAAGCCAGAACTGTACCACTTTGACTCCACATATGGAGACCCACGTGAGAATAAGGCCAACATGGAGGAACACAGAGCTGGGAGGCAGATGAAAATACATTCTGGAGACAGATCCTCATGTGAGCCCCTGGATCCAGTCATACCTGAAGCCAGACTTACACTCCTGAATTTTTCAGTTATAAAATCTAACAAATTCCCCTTTCTGCTAAGGCATTTTGAGGCTGATTTCTCTAATTTACCACTGAAAAACTTCTGGCAAACATAGGTTATGGAGTTGGGCAGAACTAGGTTGTGCTTCTGGCTCTGCCAGACACTTGCTGTGTGACCTTGGGTGAGTCATTTCTCCTCTCTGCATGTCACAGGGAGAATAACACCCGTCTAACAAGGTTGCTGTCAAGACCAGAGAAGTAAATGTCTACAAAAGGTCACACACACCAAGGGCACTGCTGCTTTTCTTCCCAGAGGAGCTGGGCTGTGAGGGGGAGGGATTTGGTCCACAGGCCCACAGGCCCCTTTCGAAGACCCGCTTGCTATGGAGTCTGAGGGGAGATGGTCAGTTGCTCCCCCTCTCCCAGTTCCCCTGCTCATTCTGTGACCACAGCAGGGGACACTCTGAGCCCTCCTGCCCTGCGAGGGAAGACTTCTGTCCCCACCGTACCGAGCTCAGAGCCGGGCGGCCCCTGCTGAGCCTGTGCCCAGGCTGTGTCTCCAGAGCCCAGGCCCCTAGTCGGGGGCTTGTCAGGTGCCCCCTCTGGGTCTGGGCTCCTCCCTGGCGATGACTTGAGTGTTGTTAACATGAAGATTCCAATCCTGCAGGCCTGGGGAGCTGAGAGTCGCATTTTTAACACACTCCCAGGTGGTGCCACTGCTCTGCTGGTCCCAGAGCCACACTTGAGTTATGAGGCTGTCGACAGGCCAAAATTGCCACCATGTGTCAGAGCTTACAAAATAACTGAAGCAAGACACAGGGCCGAGCGCTTTACCCCATCACACCCGCCTCTCCCCACTGTACAAAGGACGGGAGAGCCACAGAGGGGTTAAGTCACTGGCTGCATGTTCTCCTCCCCGCAAGAATGAGCTCCTGGCCTTGGGGGCCGGAGCCCAGAGAGCAACAGAGAAGACAGGGGTCTTCAGGCTCAGGACACAGGATGGTGGGAAAGCTGGTCGATGGCAGGGGAGGAAGGGGTGGAGCCCAGACCAGAGGGAAGGGGACCCGCAGAGGAGTTCCCAGAAGGTGAGTGCCCTGGGCAACACCAAGCCTCTCGGGACCAGCGAAACTGGGACAGACTGTTTCTTCCACCCGGGAGGGGCTCTCCTGATCTCATTAACATTTCAGAGGCAATTTTCCCACCCACACCTTGGGCCTCCACCACCCACCCTCTCTGCATCTGTGGGACTGACCAACTCCACCCAGGGCTACTGGGCGGGAACCCTGGGAAGACAGCAGCCCTGAGCAGAAGAGAGGCCACACTTCTTCACGGTGCTTCCCAACCCTCGGGGCTGGCTGGGCTTTTAAAGCCTGGGATCACAACAGGAGGCTCCAGAAGACAGAGGCCGCCCGCCTTATCCTTCAGTCTCGGAAATCCCAGAGAGGCCACTCCTAGCAACCTGTCAGCAGCCCAGGTGGAAGCCCCAGGAGGAAGCCCCCTGGCCTTCAAGGCCCAACCTGATCTGACCCCTGCCTAGTGCTCCGCCTGCTGCCTTCCACTCTGCAGCCCCGGCCTTCTCCCTGTCCCGCAAGCTCCCTCAGGGCCTTGGTGCTTGCTCTTCCCCTAGCCTCGTCCTCGCGCCGGCCACCTCGCCGAAGAAGGCACAGCTCGTCCCCCCGGGCTTTCCCGGCAGCCCCGGCCTCCGTCCGCAGCGGCCCCGACCGCGCGTTGGCGTGCTTACTGGCTGTCCACGCACCCGCTCACGACCCAAGCCCCCAGGACAGCGGCCGGCCCACAGGCAGTCCCCCGCGGAACGTCCCGACGTGGGCACGGGGCAGCCAAGCCCTTCTGCGGAGTGGGGCAGGGGTCCGTGCCCGCCGCGGGGCCGGAGGTGCCGGCACTCCCCAGCCTCCGTGCGCTGGGCCCGTGGAAGCAGAGCCCCGGGCCACGGAGATGCGCTCACGCGCCGGGGAACCGGGGCCGCGGCGCCGCAGCCGCAGCACGTGCGCCGCCCCTCCCGCCCCTCCCGGCTGCCCAGGCGCCAGCGGCGGCGCGTCCGCGGTCCGGGGCGAGTGGGGGCCCGCGCCCCGCACAGCCCCGGGCGGCCCGGCCCCGCCTCCCCGCGCCCGGCCCTCCGCCGCCGACGCTTCCCCGGGGCTGCTCTGCGCGGAGGCCGGGGCGGGCCGTCAGCTCGGCGCGGCCCTGGCGCTCCCCTTACCTGAGGCCCGGACCGCCCATCCGCCGCGGCGCGGCCCGGCACAGGCGGCGGGGGCCCGGCACAGGCGGCGGGGAGCGTCGCGCAAGAACCGCGGGCGGCCGGCTCCGCGGAAATGGGGGTAGGAGGGCGGGCGAGACGCGGTCGGCGCGCCGGGCTCACTGCCCCCCAGGACACCCTGCGTCCTTCCTGGCAGCGGCGACCCGGAAGACAGGAGCGTCCTTTTCGTCCAGCAAAACTACAAAAACAGCCACAGTCCCTACTTGCCGCACTCAGGCCCGCCCCCCCAAGCCCCCGGTAGCCTATAGGAATGGAGTTACACCAAAAAGAGGGCTCAAGCAGCGGAAGGAGCCAATCAGGTCCCCAAGAGGCGGGGCGGCCAGCTGACCTCTTAAAGAGACGGCACGCAGGCACTGGGGGATGAGAAGCCGCTGCGGGGAAGGGAAGCAGCTGCGATTCTCACCCGGCAGGCGGCCCGGATCGCGGACCCACGAACTGAGGACGCGGCCACCTCTCGGCCCCCGCGCCTGCCAGCTGTCAGCAGCTGTCAACCGACCAGCTCGCCCCAGCCAGTGCTCCTCCTCCCAGCGGGGCTGCGGCCTGACCGTCCGGGGAGGAGCCTCCGCGGACTGCCGCCTCGCGTGCCGCCGCCTCGGGCGCCCCGCAGCGGCAGGCCGGCCGGGTGACCTCTGGTCACCTGGGTGAGGAAGGCAGGATCGGGACAACCCCTCCCCCGGAACGACGCGTTTCCACCAGCGTGCCGCGCGGCCTGGACGTCCATCATCAAAGCGCACCGTCCGGATGTCAGGCGCTAATTTTATAACAACCCCGCAGGGCGGTTATGATTAGTCGCATTTTACAGAGGAGGAGTCTGAGACTTAGAGAGGTTAGATCACTTGCCCAAAGCCACGCAACTAGGAAGTGACAAAGCCGAGACGGCCAGGGTTTGAATTGCCCCTCGCCAATCTCTAATGTCAACAATTCAGGCAACTTCCTCTGGGAAGCCTTCCCTGATTGCCCCTGTCCTTGCTCCTCCTGACAGCTATGCTGTCTTCACTCCTAGCCTTTCTCACGCTGGCCCTGCACGGTCTGGTCCCTCCTGCCTCTGGGTCCTCATCTCCCACCCACGCCCTCCTCATTCAGCAGGCTCGACCCACACTGGTTTCTGTTTCTCTTCCTTAAATAGACCAAGCTTGTTCTTGCCTGCGGGTCTCTGCGTCTGTCCCCTGCCTGGCTGCTTCTTGTCACATGACTCCTCCTTGACACCCTAGCTGAAGTAGCTGTTCAGTCTCTGTCACATGATGCCCTTTTATTTCCTCAGAGCACCGTCACTCTCTAACATGATCATGTTCATTTGCTTGCTTCCTAGTTGGTCATCAGCCTCGCCCCACTAGAATGTCAGTGTCATGAGGACAGAGCCTTGCTCGTAACATTCCCTGCAATGTCCTGAAGCTGACTCAGTGCCTGGCATAAATTGTAGACACCCCTTTACGGAAGTAACCCCAAGACACACACCCTGTGAGAATACAGTTGCGCCGGAATGAGACTGGACCCTGTTCTTTGCCTAGCTCCGGTTCTAGAAAGGCGAAGGTTAGGAAGCAACCACTTGTGACCAGTGGGTCTTGGTTTATCTGGGACTGTGCCAGCCTGGCCCGGGGTCAGGATGCACAATTTCTGTATTAGCCAGAAAAGGCTGGGTCTACCCCGACGTGTGCCTGCATGGATAGGCTGTGGGGAGTTGGGGTCACCCTAGAGTTTCTGCCGGAAGTTACCCGCATCGCTCCTGCTCACATTCAGTTGGTGAAAACAAGTCATAAGCCACTTCCTACCCTCAGGGGGCAGGAAACGTCCCTCCTACCACGTGCTGAGAAGGAGGAGAAAGGAAATATCTGTGACCAGGCTGAGTGATCACCCTTCATCTTTATTTTCATGTTTTTTGAGACAGTACAGACGTCCTGCAGGGAAGATGTTTGCTTTTCTACATTTTATACTCTCAGTTTGGGGCCGCACATGTAGGTTTTTGTGGGGTTTTGTTTGTGGAGTGACCGAGGGTACCTATTTCAGCCCTCCCTTCAGGGCAGGGCAGTGACTTCTTCACCACAGTATCCCCTGCACACAGGACAGAGTGTGGCATCCGCCAAGTTCAATGCATGGTGGTTGAATAAACACACATCTGACTCCCAAGTTCTGTGCTTCGCCCTACACCAGGCTGGGGGCGGTCATCCTTTCTAGGCCATGGCTGACAGCAGGAGATGCTGCGACAGAACTGGGGATCCAAAAATAATGCAGGTAAGATGATACTGCCCCACTGTGAGAAGCAAAGGGGTACAATCGTTTCCTAACCATCGAGGGCAAACTGGCAGCCAGGAAGGCTGAGCAGGCCACCAGGACAGACACGGTCAGTAGTCGGCAGAGTGCCCACTGTGGTTCCTCGGTCTGTGTGCTGAGAGTTCATAGAGGTGAAGGTGAAGCAGAAGCCCCTGAAACTTCCCACCACCCACCTGCCTCAGCCAAGATAGTAAATAAAAAACATCACATACCAGGGAAAATGGCAGGTTAGTGGCGCCCTCAAAGACCTAAAGCTTAGGGGAAGTGGACCCCACCATATCCCTATTTAATTCCTCAGTCTGCGCTTAAAAAAACACAGAAAATGGGAGTGGATTGCTGCAAACCCAACCAAGCAGGAGCCCAGTTGCAGCCGCTGTGCTGGTGTGACTGCTAGCCCAGATCAACAGGGCTCAGGCACCTGTGGGTGGCCTGCGATCTGACCAGCCCTATCAGGAGCTGGGAGCCTTTGCAGGGAGGGACAGCCGTTTACATTCATGGTCTTGCCCCAGGCTATGGTCACTTTCTCACCTGATGTCACAATATACATAGTCTGAAGGGCCCTGGCCATCTGGACGTTCTGCAGAACAGTGCATTGACTTATTATATTGATGACATCCTGCTAATCTGGCTGGATGAACAAGAAGTAACATGTAAATGAAAACCTTGATGAGACATATGTGCTCCAGAGAGTGGAAGATAAACTATGAAGATTTGGGAGCTTGCCACATCAGTGAAACCTGTGGAGGTCCAGTGGTCTGGGGCATACCAGGACATCCTCTCTAAAGTAAAGGACGAATGACTGTATCTTACACAACCCATCACAGGAAAGGGAGCAAAATGCTGGAATCCACCCTTTGGGTTCTGGAGGCAGCATATTCTACACCTGGAAATGGGGCTCTGACTGATATATCTCTGGGTGACATAAAAGGCTTCCAGCTTTGAGTGAGGCTCAAAGCGGGAAAGAGCTGTCCCAGAGGCGACAGGACCCTCAGACCCTACGATATTAAAAGCCCTCTAATGGTAGAGGGAAAAGATGCTGTATAAAATTTATGGCAAGCCCTAAGGGGAAAACCACAGTGTAGACCCCTAGGGTTCTAGAGAGGGGCCAGGCCTTCTACCGCAGAGAACTATACCCAAATTCAAAAGCAACTCCACCAGCTACCAGACCCTGGTAGAGAGGACCAGGGAGCATCACGTGACCAGGAGGCCAGAGCTGTTCCTCATGAACTGGGTTCTATCAGGCCCACTGAGTGGTAAATTCAGGTGGGCCCAGCAACCATGCATAGTGCGATGGCTGCTGGTCCGTTGCAGACCCATATCATCTACCACTGTCACACTAGTGCCTCTCCCTCATTCACACCAATGGCAGATTGGGAGGTCCCTGTGACCGCTGACAAAGGAGGGGAAAGGCTGAGTTTGCTCAGAGATGAGCTGGCTCATTATGTGGGTCAGATGCAAGGCCTGAGGGGGAGCAGCCACATGGAGACTTCGAGGATGAAAGCCACAGGCTGCCGACGGTGGAACCAGAAGTTCCAAAGCAGACATGTCCTTGATGATGTTCAGTGTTGGATGCCTACTGATGTGAGAAAAATAAAACCCCAAGATGACATGCACCCAGACTGGGTCCAACTTGACTGTTGGCTGGGGTCCTTGGTTCCTCACTCCATGGGCCCGTCACAGGTCTGCCTGCGTGTCCTTAGGACATGGCAGCTGGCTTCCCTCACAGTGAGTGACCTGACAGATCACTTAATCTCTGAAGTGACATCTAATCACTCTGTCATAGGCTATTGGTCACACAGACCAACTCTGTGCAATGGGGAGGAGATTATGCCAAGGTGTGAATGCCAGAAGGCAGAGGTCACTGGGGGCCACATGAGAGGCTGCACCCCACCGTCTTCCACCTTTCTATTTCTCCTACTCTCCCTCTCATTAGCATTTAAACATGCCCAAGTATCTCTCCTCTCAAGAAAAGTCCTTCCTCAGCTCCACATCCCACTCTGTTACTGCCCCATCTCCCACAGCCCAGCTTCGCCACAGAGCTGTCCATGTTCACCCTTTTCACCTCCCAGCAGCCTGCTCCTCAACACACTCCAACATGGTGTCCGACACCAAGCTGGCATAGCCAGGGACACCAATGGCTCCTAGTCCTTACCAAACTTGACCACTTGGCAGGTTGTCACCTACTGACCCCATCTACCCCCGGTAGGCAGACTCTGAGATGGCCCCCAATGATCCCCTCCCCTTGACAGTGGGCTAGACCTAGCAATTTGCTTCTAACAAACAGAATATGGCAACAGGGATGGAATGTCACTTCCAAGACATCACTTCTGCTTGTATGGCCTCTCTCACCCTCTCATTCACTTCCTCTGAGCAAAGCCACGTTTTGAGCTGCCCTATGGAGAGGCCCACATGACGAGGAACAGAGGAGGCCCCAACCAAGAGCCAGTGTGAAACCGTCCTCTCCAGCAGCCTAGGAGGAATTACATCCTGCCACATGAGGGGCCTGGAGGCAGATCCTCCCTTCAGGTGAGCCTGCAGCCCTCACCTGCCCCTTGAGTGCACCACTGTGGGAGACACTGAGGCAGAGGCAACCAGCTAAACCATGCCCAGGTCCTGGACCCACAGACACTGAGACAATACATGGAAATTGTTTTAAACTCTTAGGTTCCAGGATAATTTGTTATGCAGCACTGGCTAATTAATACAGTGCCACCCGCCATCTCTTCTGTGGCTTCTCAGGAGCTCCCTGCATCCCTGCTCCTGTCCAGCATCCTTTGTTGGTGCCACTTAACTGCTGGGGCTCCTGGGTCCCAGGCCTGGGCCTCCTTCTCTTCTCACTGCACTTGCCCTCTGGATTAGCCAACCCCCAGGCGATCTGCGGCTGCAACCCAAACTCCCTCTCAAGCCCCAGACCTGAACATCCAGTGGCCTCCTGGATATCTCCACTCAGGGCCCACGTTCAACACAGCCAGACCAAACTCATCCTCTTTTCCCCCAAACTTTGTCTTCCTCTGCGTTCCCCATCTCAGAGGTGGCGCCATCATACCCTAGTCTCCTAAACCAGAATCCTGGTGTTCTCCTGGATGCCTCCCTTTTGCCATCCTCAAACCCCAAGACCAAAAGACTCCATCCAGCCCTCATCACCGCTCCTGCCCCCATTCGGGGGCCCACCCAGAGACGCCTGTTTAGTACACTAAAGCGCCAGGCCAAGAGGGCGGAGATCCAGCCCCGCCCTGTTCACCGAGGGATCCCAAGCTACCTGTAACTAGGAAGAACCACAGTAATCACCTCCACCGCGGGCGGGCTGAGGGATTCTCCTAAAACCCACACTGGCTCCCCTCTCACCCTGCTCGAAACCTTTCCGTGGCTCTCCACTGTCCTCAGGGTAAAGCTCACACTCCCTAGAAAGACCTGGGAGATCTTTTGTGTCCTGGGCTCTCTGACCTCAAGCCTTGTCCCTTCTTCCGCATCACAAGCTCTTTAACCAGAACTACAGACGACCTTCTTTCTATCCGGAAGATCCTCCCCGCATCTCTGCTCCCCTCGGTGAGGATAACTCCCACTAGAACACCAGATGTGGCCTCCTACAATCCCAGAGCATTTGGGGCTTTAAGTGCCCAGCCTGAGTGCTTTCGGAGCAGTTGAAACGGGCTGTCCGTTCATAACACAGTAACAAGACCTCAGAAAACACGGCTCTGAGCCCCAGTTGCCTCGTCTGTAAGACGCCCATAGCCTGAGCAAGGAGGGGTCGCCAGCAGGCGGGGCTGGTCCTCACCGCCCGCCCCCGCAGCTCCGCCTCCCGCACCCGTGCCGGCCAGCGCAGCGCAGACCCGGGGCAGCCCCCCGCCTGGCACGCTCGGGGCCCGGGCGGCGTGGGCGGGGCCCCCTCTGGCCCGGCCCCCGCGCGCCGGCTTGACGCAAACGGACGCCGACGTCATGACGCCACGTTCCTTAAGATTCTTCCCGGGTTCGGGAGGGTCACGTGGGACAGTTTTCGCGCGAAAACTAGTTGTTGCTGGAGAAGCAGGGAGGCGCTGCGATGGCGGTGAGCGCGCGGGGCCCGCGGGCCTGTCCTGCGGTGGGCGCGGGAGGAGCGTGGGCGCGGCGGCCGGCGGGTGGTCTCTGCCAGGCACCGCCGGGGCGCGGGTGGTCCCCGCGGCCTGGACCTCCGCGCGACGGGGGCGCGGCGGGCGGGCGGTGTAGCGCGCGCGGGAGCAAGGGTGCGGGGGCTACCCGCTAAGAGTTCTCTCGCCCCCGCCCCGTCCGCGATCGGCTCTCCGGAGGAGGTTGGCCCCCTGGGCTCTGGCATGGAGCTGATTCTCTCCTTTCCTGCCGTCTTGCGGGGTCTGCCAAGCCGGCGGGCCCCGCGCGGCTTGAGTCCTCCGGGTGACGCCTCCTCCGCCGCAGTCACCTGGGAGCGCTGGGCTTCCTAAGCCGAGCCCTGCCCGCCCGGGTATTCTCTTTATTCGCTCCGCGCATACTTGTTGGATGCTCTCTTTATGCCCGGCGCTGGGTGAACGCAGGACAGACGAGTCCTGCATCTTCATGCATTTCTTACTGTAACATTTTTTTCGCCTTTGTCTTGTTTACTGTCTGTCCGCTCCACCAGTCTGTAAGTTCCAGACCTCTTACGTTTTGGTCGCTTTTGTATCCCGTGTCCTGTCACAGTGCCTGGCACACTGGGTGCTCAAACGGGTGGGAATGCGTGTTTACAGGGGAGGAATAGACGATAAGCAGGTAAAGAAACAAATGATGTACTCTTAGTGATTTCTCATGGACAAAACTGGGTAATGTGAGTGACAGAGCGTTTGAGGAAGTGTAATTTGGGCTGGTCCCCATGTGCTGAGAAGCCGCTGGCTCAGAGAGCTCAGAGGAGAGCATTCCAGGCAGAGGGGATAGCAAGTGCACTCTTGAGGCTGGAAGGGGTTCAGAGTGTTGGAGGACAGGGTCACTGTGGAGAGGGGGACCTTGTGGGTGGGGAGGGCCACAGGACAGGAAGCGAAGTCAGCCCTCACCTGTTCCATCTCTTGCAGGAATCGTCCGAGTCCTTCACCACGGCGTCCAGCCCGGCCCGCCGGCGGCGTAGCAATGATCCTCTCACCTCCAGCCCTGGGCGAAGCTCCCGCCGCACTGATGCCCTGACCTCCAGTCCTGGCCGTGACCTTCCTCCCTTTGAGGATGAGTCGGAGGGGCTGCTAGGCACAGAGGGGCCCCTGGAGGAAGAGGAAGAGGATGGAGAGGAGCTTATTGGAGATGGCATGGAGAGGTATTTTCGTTCAAGGCCCTGCACTCAACAGATAGTTTGCAGGGAGCCCGCTGTGTGTCTGGCAACGTTGTTTTGGGTGCTGAGGAAGCAAATGAATCAGAACATCCTTGTGTTGAGCATCTTGGTCCAGGTTCTGGGGGGAGACAGGTTCATGGAGCCACAACATAAGTTTGTGTAACTTGCTGTATCTAACTTAGACTAGACCTTGTGGCCTGGGTAAGGCCTAACTGCATGAGATGTGCACCCCAGGGGATAGCACAGGGTCCCTAATCTGGAGGAAAGGGGCACTTCAGAGATGCCAGCTGGAAAGGACAGGAAGCAGACAGCCAAGTGTTTTTCTGTAACTTCAAAGAAACAGTTGGGGGAGGGGTGATTAATCAAGATTTAGATTCAATCCAGCAAACATTTGTTGTGCCTAATCTGTAGCAGGCCCCGCGTTAGATGCTTTCATACGAACACATATTAGAGGTTATCGAGGCTTGATGCTAAGATAGTGGAGTCAGCTCTGCAAGGTAGCAAGGTTAGATTTCTACTGCGGCGTCACCCTGTATTTACTACCGGGATGTGGTAGCTACCTTCCTAGTGGAATTGTGAGAACGCCCAGGAGCATTTCTTTCCTCTGACTCGGGGTTCCAGACTTGGTGTGTATGAGAGGACATACAGGCTATCTTACAGACCAGGGGGTGTGCCCTTTGTGAGCCATCACAAGGACTTTCATCTGGACCCTCTGGGTCTTTGCTTTCAGCACAGCCACCCCAGGTGATGAGACTGGGCGCACAGTGCGTGCCGGACTGGAAGGAAGGAGGAGGCTGGAAAAACCAGCCCTGGCCGCAGGGTCCCCGTTGTGCGCTGTGGAGTTGTTGAGGCAGCGTGCCCCTCCCTGTCAGCCACCGTCTGTCTCCGCTCCTCTCTGCTTCTCTCCCCCCTTCAGAGGAGGAAGGCCCTTTGCAGGGGCCTCTGGACAGACGCGTCTGAGGGCTCGCTGGGCCCAGTTAGGTTTTGTTCTTTTTTTTTTTTTTTTTAAAGATTCGCACCTGAGCTAACAACTGTTGCCAATCTTTTCTTTTTTCTGCTTTATCTCCCCAAACCGTCGCCCCCCCCCCCCCCCCGTACACAGTTGTATGTTGTATATCTTAGTTGCAGGTCCTTCTAGTTGTGGAATATGGGATGCCGCCTCAATGTGGCCTGACGAGCGGTGCCATGTCCGTGCCCAGGATCCGAACCCTGGGCTGCCGCAGCGGAGCGCGCGAACTTAACCACTCGGCCAGGGAGCTGGCCCCGGTTTTGTTCTTTTTTAAGAACAACTTTATTAAGCTGAAATTTGTATATTATAAAACGCACATCGTGTAAGAATACAATTCAGTGCTTTCTAGTAAATTTCCTGAGTTGCACAACCATCATCACAGTCCAGTTTAGACATTTTTATCATCCCAATAAGATTTCTTGTGCTTGTTTGCAGTTGATTTCTATTCCCATCCCAGCCCCTAGGCATCCAATAATCTACTTTCTGTCATTTTAGATTTGCCCGTTCTGGCGATTTCATGTAGATGGAACCTATACAATGTGGCTGTTTTCGACAGGCTCCTTTCACTTAGTGTGGTTTTCACGGTCCTTCCGTGTTGTTACATGTATCATTACTTCGATCCTTTTTGTGGCTCAATAATATTCCATTGTATGGACAGACCATTTTTATCTATTCATAAGTTGGTGGACATTTTGTTCTTTGCACTTTTTGGCTGTTATGAGTGATGTTGCCATGCAGTTTTTGTGTGAACATATGTTTTCACTTCTCATGAACAGATCCCTGGGAATGGAATTGCTGGATCATATGGTAACTCTGTTTAATCTTTTGAGGAACTGCCAGAATGTTTTCCAAATCAGCTGCACCGTTTTACATTCCCACAAGTGGTGCATGAGGATTCCAGTTTCTCCACGTTCTTACCAACACCTGTTACTTTCTGGGTTTTGATAATAGCTGTCCTCACGGGTGTGGGATGGTGTCTCATTGGGTTTGATTTGCATTTCTCTACTGATTAATGGCGTGGAGCATCTTTTCACATGTGTATTGGCCATTTGTGTATCTTTTAGGATATGTCTATTCAGGTCCTTTCCCATTTTATAATTGGGTTGCTGACTTTTTATTATTGAGTTGTAAGAGTTTATTTATTGTAGATACAAGTCCTTTATCAGAGAGGTGATTTGCAAGTATTTTCTCAGTTTGTGGCTCATCTTTGTTTTAGTGGAGTTTCTCTTGAGGCACAGAAGTTTTTAATTTTGATGAAGTCAAATTTATCAATTTTTTTAAATAAACCCATTAGAATTTTGCTGAGGGCATTTCATGTGACTTAAAATTCTTTTCTTCCCCCAGTTTTATTGAAATAGAATTGACATACAGCACCGTATAAGTTTAAGGTGCACAGCAGAATGATTTGACTTACACATATTGTGACAGGATTGCCAGAGTAAGTTTAGTTAACATCCATTATCTCGTATAAATAGAAAAAAAAGAAAAAAATATGTTTTCCTTATGATGAGAACTCAGGATTACTCTCCTAACAGCTTTCTTGTATATCCGACAGCAGTGTTATTTATCTGTAGTCATCACGTACAGTACATCCCGAGTACGTATTTCTCTTATAGCTGGAACTTTGTACCTTTTGACCCCTTCATCCAGTGCCCCCTTCTCCGACCCCCTGCCTCTGGTAACCACAAATCTGATCTCTTTTTCTATGAGTTTGGTTTTTTTGTTCTTTAGATTCCACATATAATTGAGATCATACAGTGTTTGTCTTTCTCTGACTTACCTCACTTAGCATAATGCCCTCGAGGCCCTTCCATGTTGTACCAAATGGCAGGAGTTCCTTATTTTTTTTCGCTGAATAATATTCCATTGGATGTGTATCCACAACTTCTTTATCCATCCATCTGTCCGTCAGTGGAGAGTTAGGTAGTGTCCATGTCTTGGCTGTTGCGAATAATGCTGCTGTGATCGTGGGGTGTGGGTGTCTCTTCAACGTGGTGTTTTCATTTTCTTCAGATATATTCCCAGAAGTGGAATTGCTGGATCTGACTTAAAATTCTTGAACAGTCACATACCTTTTTCCTGAGAACATTGAGAATTCAGAACTGGATCCACCCAGAAATGTATTGCTTTAGGTTCTGTTTCTGGTATCAGCAGTGTAAGATTATTCGTTCTGAGAATATAGTTGGAAAGAGTTTACTGCAAAAAAAAAAAATCATACTAATAGTAGTAGTAGAGTTCCCATCATCACTGCTTACCCTGAACAAAGGGTGAGCTCGGGAGAATGGTCTAGGGAAGGCAGTGCGGCGTCAGGGAAAGGCCGTGTGGTTTGTGGGGGTCCGCACTTTGACACCTGGCTCTTCTGGGTGACCACTGGCAAAAATCCCATCCCCCCAACCCTCGGTTTCCTCGTCCTTCAGTCAGAGCACTGATGTCTGCCTCCCAGTTGCTCTCAGTGGGTCCCTTGTTAAGACGTCATTCCCCTTCAGATATCTGGTAGATGACGTTGTGGAAAAGAGTCCTTGGAGGTCTTGGAGGAGCTGAGAGGGTGGAGCCAGTGGGCGGGCATTTCAGAGAGGCTGTTGGGCTGATGTGTGCAGAGGACCTTCCCAGGGCCTCCGGGGGTTTGAGGCGGCGCTGTCTCCCGGAGAGGCTGCGGGGAGACGTCCTGCCCTGTCGGGGAGCTGGGCTTGGCTCTCTGAAGGCCATCCTGCCTGAAGGTTTCGTGGTTCCTCAATTCCTCCGTCTTCCTGGTTGTTCAGAGCTGTCTGGAGAGCCCCTCCCTGCTTTTTTTATTGTGGAAAAATACACATAATATAAAATTTGCCATCTTAACCATCTTTAAGTCACTTGTATTAAGTGCAGTCACACTGTTGGGTGACGATCCCCACCTTCCAGCTCCAGAACTTTTTGATCTGCCCAAACTGAGTCATGCGGTGTTTGTCCTCTTGTGACCGGTTTATTTAACTGAGCAGTGTCCTCAAGTTTCACCCGTGTTGTAGCATGAGTGAGACCCGCCTTCCTTTTGAGGACTGGGTAATATTCCATTGTCTATTGTGCGAATAGACCACCCTTGATTTATCCATTGGAGATCTATTTTGAGCCTTTTGTATTTCCTGCCTGGACACTGCAGGCCTGCCTAGGCTGGGGCTCCTGAGCCTTCTGGAGCAGGCCCAGTGCCTGGGTAGGGTTTTTTGGGTACTAACAGGGTTTGTTTGGGGGCTCTCTCAGGGACTACCGTGCCATCCCAGAGCTGGACACCTACGAGGCCGAGGGAATGGCCCTGGATGACGAGGACGTAGAGGAGCTGACAGCCAGTCAGAGAGAGGCGGCAGAGCGGGTGATGCGGCAGCGCGACCGGGAGGCTGGCCGGGGCCTAGGCCGCATGCGGCGGGGTCTCCTGTATGGTAGGTTGAGATGTCTGCGTCCTCAAGGCGCTGGTCCTGGCTTCCGGAGCCTTGGGGAGCTGGGAAGGAGGAGGGCTGGGGCAGGCGATAGAAGGTGCTGGCGAGACTTCACTCGAGGGCATCCCTTGACCCCCAGACAGCGATGAAGAGGACGAGGAGCGCCCCGCCCGGAAGCGCCGCCAGGTGGAGCGGGCCACGGAGGAAGGTGAGGAGGACGAGGAGATGATCGAGAGCATCGAGAACCTGGAGGACCTCAAGGGCCACTCTGTGCGTGAGTGGGTGAGCATGGCAGGACCCCGGCTGGAGATCCACCACCGCTTCAAGAACTTCCTGCGCACCCACGTGGACGGCCACGGCCACAACGTCTTCAAGGAGCGCATCAGCGACATGTGCAAAGGTGCAGCCTCTGCAGGCCCCCTGCCCCTCAGCCCACCTTGCATGGCCCCCTGCAGGTTGTTTGTTTTGGCCTTGTAACGGCACATTCAGCAGAAGCATGAGGTGCAGGGAATACCAAGTGAGTTGCCTATAGCCAGACAGGAGCTAGGACCTGAAGCCTGAGATGCCCGTCTTCCAGACAAATGCAAAAAGTATTGAGTGTGCTGGGATGCTTCAGCGCACTGTCCAGGGAGCACCTTGGGACCACAGAAGTGCTTTTTGTCAGATTTTGTATAAGAATCTGGATTACTACTTTGATCAGAAAGTAGCACAATTGCGTGTGACAGGAATGGATTTTAAAGGGGGCATGCAAATTGTGATTTCCTGCAGTCCCCTCCGTTCCCTTTGTCTTAGTTTTGACGCAGTTGACTTGTAGGTTTCCTTCTTGACCCTTGGGGAGTTGGCAGCCCTGCTCCCCAAGGCCCTCTACGTCATGTTCCTGCACTTGATTCCCCCAGTGTGCTTTGTGACATCCCTGTTTTACCGACTGGGAAGTCGAGGGTCGGTATGTCACTTACCTAAATCACGTAGCTAAAGCACATAGACCTAGAAGGGAGAGCTGGGCTTTCCGGCTCAAAGTCAAGGATTTGAGTGGGCAGGCTGCCTCCAACAGGGAGACAGAAATTGCCTCCTTTGGCCCCAGCCGGGCTTAATGCTTAGCGTCCCTGCCCACCTCACCTGCCTCTAGAGAACCGTGAGAGCCTGGTGGTGAACTATGAGGACCTGGCAGCCAGGGAGCACGTCCTGGCCTATTTCCTGCCAGAGGCGCCGGCAGAGCTGCTGCAGATCTTCGATGAGGCTGCCCTGGAGGTTGTGCTGGCCATGTACCCCAAGTATGACCGCATCGCCAGCCGCATCCACGTGCGCATCTCCCACCTGCCTCTGGTGGAGGAGCTGCGCTCGCTGAGGTGAGCTGAGGGCAGGGCAAGGGCCGAGCGTCTGGGTGCACAGCACCTCGTGGCTCAGGTGTCACCCTGGAGAGCTTCGACAGGGCAGTGGTGGTGTGGGGAGGCTGGCTGCAGCCAAGGAGCGCCCTCACCCCGTGAGCTCGGGCTTGCACAAGGCTGCCATGCAATGGATCTGGTTGTGGTTGGGCCGCAGATTTGGGGATCTCATGTTGGAACCCCCTCACGTGTACCCCTGGCCTCTCTGGAGGGCATGGGTTGAGCGTCCGGGCTCCAGGCCTCTGAGAAGCCCTCTTCTCTCCACAGGCAGCTGCACCTGAACCAGTTGATCCGCACCAGCGGGGTGGTGACCAGCTGCACAGGCGTCCTGCCCCAGCTCAGCATGGTCAAGTACAACTGCAACAAGTGTAGCTTTGTGCTGGGGCCTTTCTGTCAGTCCCAGAACCAGGAGGTGAAGCCGGGCTCCTGTCCCGAGTGCCAGTCAGCTGGCCCCTTTGAAGTCAACATGGAAGAGGTGAGAGGGCACGCGGCGCCTGCCGCCGGCTGTCCTTCCTGTCTCAGGGCCTCCCGGGCACACAGGGCCTCGGGCCTCTCAGGCTATTGGAAGACCAGCGTGGGCAGCCACAGGAAGCGTGATGGAGTTGCACGTTGGCCACACTTGGGGGTGACCGGGTCTGTGTGGCCAGCCTGTTTAGTTTGGCACACACCATGTTTTCAAGAATTCAAGCCAATATTTAAAAAATCAGATGATTTTGTTTAAAACATCAAAGTTTATGGCCTCTCTTGAAAAATGGCAAGATCTGGCAAAACTGGGTCTGCTTCTTGCCGAGTGACCCCTCTTTGCAAGGCACCTGCCCTGCAGTCCGTCCCTCCCACGGGTGCCAGCAGCCCCCTCGAGACTCCTGACATGTCTGCTCCCTGCCTCTCTGAGGGCCTTTTGCTGGGGCCCCTGGGTTGTCACCTCCCTAGGCACCGTTGTGCCCCATTCAGGAGACGCCGCCAAAGGCTCTGGGCCTTCAGACCTCAGGCTTGTCGCGTGTGCCTCATCTGTACAGTGCGGGCGTCCTGACCCCTGTGGGGGATGCCCAAACCCTCTTTTCTTTCTTGCTGCCGTGCG
Organism: Equus przewalskii; assembly: GCF_037783145.1. Taxonomy (NCBI): domain Eukaryota; kingdom Metazoa; phylum Chordata; class Mammalia; order Perissodactyla; family Equidae; genus Equus; species Equus przewalskii. The sequence goes on from NC_091845.1 coordinate 1,607,649, forward strand.
TGTCGGCTGCTAGCTTCTCGCTGCTCCGAGCTTCTGGGAAGTGCCTAGCTGTAGCCACCTTCCAGGAAATGCCTGTGAGGGCACGTTTGTAGCGGCCCACGGCCACAGATAGACGTGTTTAAAAGTTCCAGTGTGTCTTGCCTTGGAGAGGGACAGCCACAGGCTGGACGTCGCTGAGCCTGTGCCTTTTGCCCAGAGTCTTCCCTCCCTGCCCAGCGTCCCTCCTTCACAGATTCCGGCTGCACCAAAGTTCTCTTGCACGAGAGCAGAGGAGCAGGCTCTGCTTCTAGGGAACCATCTTCATCATGCCATGTAAGGCAGGTCCTATTATCGACCCCATTTGCCATTGAAGAAACTGGCTGGGTCAGTGAGCCAGGAAGTAGCCCAAATGATTAGAACAAAGGTATCTGACGCAGGGCGTGTGCTTAACTGCTGATTTATGTGGTTTCTTTTCTAGACAGTGAGTGAGATAAGCGACATTAAATTGCACAGCATGATGCTGGCACGTGATGGTTGACGAGAGCTTACACTTATTTTGCATTGCTGTTTTTTGCTCATTGGTTTAAATACTGTGTGTGTGTGGCTTGGTTTAAGCCTCCTGTGAGGTTGCATCTGCAGTATTAGCATCCCCATTCTGCAGAGAAGGCACAGAGGGAGTCACTTGCCTGAGACCACACAGCTTAAGCCACAGAGCCAGGCTTTGAACCCAGGCAGCCTTCCTCCAGCGTCTGTACACATGAGGGCTCAGTTATACGGCTGTCGAGCAGCAAGGAGGCATCCAGAAGGGTGGTGGCAGGAGCAGGGACCACCCACTGATGTGGTGGTCACAGTGGGCTCACTCCTGCTGTCATTGGCTCTCCATTTTCTAGTTAGTAGACAGGAATAATAATAATACTGCCTGCCCTCCTTCCTCACAGAGCCGAGGTCAAGGTCAGGTGGCGTAATAAGTCAGTGCTAGAGGAGAGCAAAGTCTTTGCCACGCAGGGATGGGCCCCTGTGACCGTCTGTTTGTCTCATAGACCATCTATCAGAACTACCAGCGCATCCGCATTCAGGAGAGTCCTGGGAAAGTGGCGGCCGGCCGGCTGCCCCGCTCCAAGGATGCCATCCTCCTTGCCGATCTGGTGGACAGCTGCAAGCCAGGAGATGAGATCGTGAGTGGGTCAGGAGCGGGCCGGGAGGGAGCTGAGCCACTAAGGAAGTGAGGGTGCACATTCGTGGTGGGAGAGGGCTGATGGTAGTGGGGGTCAGCAGAGATGGGTTCTTGAGTCACTGGGCGGAGAGCTTACTCTCCTGTCATGGGTTGGCCAATTGGAATGTTGGGTTTCGGAGCAGTTTTACTCAGTTTCTCATTTTGGTGTCTGTGGCTTGGAGGACTTGGAGGAGAAGAAATTGGCTGAAGTCAGTGTGGAGGTGGCCCCAGCTCCCACTTCTACTCCGAGGGCTGGCCCTTCTGACCACGTGGTCTGTCCACTCTCCCCAGGAGCTGACTGGCATCTATCACAACAACTACGACGGCTCCCTCAACACTGCCAATGGCTTCCCCGTCTTTGCCACTGTCATCTTAGCCAACCATGTGGCCAAGAAGGACAACAAGGTTGCCGTGGGGGAACTGACTGACGAAGACGTGAAGATGATCATCAGCCTTTCCAAGGACCAGCAGATCGGGGAGAAGGCAGGTGGAGCTGTGGGCGGGCTGCCCTGCTCTGTGAGGAGCAGGGGCTCGCTGGGGCTGGGGGCACCCAGGCTCACTGTCGTGCCGCGCCTCCTCCTTGCTGCCCCTGGAACCTCAGTTTTGATTCCTAGGTCTTGGAAACTGTGCTCCTTTCTTATTCTTTTAGTTCCCTGCGTGAGCTCAGTAAACTTGCCTTGATGCTCCAGGGGAAGAAGATAAACGTTGGCGTTGGGGGTCTGCCCCTCTGAGCCTTTGTCCGCACCTGGTCAGGATAGGACTGTGGTGCAGAGGCCTCAGATCACGTCAAGCCCGGGTTCAAAATTGAAAAGGAGGCAGAGCGGTGGGATAAGTGGTCTCTCGTGGGTGTTCCCTGGTGTCAGCCTCCTTCCTACCAAGAGTCATTTCTCCAGGGAGAACACAGCCTCAACGTGGTTTTGTTTTTTGTATGTAGATGTTTTTACTGAAGGTTGGGGAGATGTGGCTTGGCGTTGCAGACACAGAAATAACAACTAGCATGTTAAATTTCTATTATGAAAGTCCTCTGCCGTTTCTACTGCCAGGTACTGCCCAACCCCCAGGTCGCTGAGTGCCCTTCTCAAGGTCGCGGTTCTCCTCCTGTCCTTTTTCTTCCTGTCTCCTCAGCTCTCCCTTCTGTTCGGTTTTCAGTGCAGATCAGCACAGCGCTCTCTTCAGCCTCTGCTCTTCTCATTCGGAAGAGCTCGCCCTGGGCTCAGGTGAATCAGCTCAGGGTCCAGCTGGCCGCTCAGGGGGTGGGATCCTTTCCTTTGTGCTCTGTAAGCTCCCTGAGGGCAGGGCCCAGTCGGATGTGCTCACCTGTCACCTCTGTCACGGCTGTCTGCCTTCATCTGCCAAGATCTGGGGTTCCCACCCGAGAGGCGGGTGCCCCAGCCTCGGGAGGACGAGGACTTCGGTTCCGCCAGCACACGCTCAGTCCTTGAGTATCTTCTAGGGCCGCGTTCTGGGATCCTGGGGGAGTCAGACACAATCCTTCCCATCAGTGGCCTCATATTTTATTGGGGTTCCTGATAATAAGAAACAGGGTCTTCTCATGAAGCTAGTAATGGGAGGAAAGCTTTGATCGGTGACCTTTGCTGCCCCGCTCTTCGGTGCTTACCTCTCCCGGAGGAAAACCAGTGCTGATGTGAGGGACGCGTTTTCAGAATCAGCAGAGTGTTTGAGCCAGTGTCTCGGGACTCAGCTCTGCCTGTGTCCTGTGCTCGCGTCAGCTTGTCTGCACGTGCACCTGATGTACCAAAAGAACAGAGTCCTTCCAGAACTCTCCTAGTGCCCTCTTTCTCCTGCTGTGACTTCTAGCCCCTGACCTCCCACTCTGCCGATTGAGGAGACTAGAAAACCTAGAGGTGAGAGTGTAGTGGACACAGCACGTCTGGACTGTAAACAAGGCATTGGACGAGGCTGTCCTGTGTGTGCCTTGTGCCCCAGACTTCCAGGGCTACTCGTAGTTGCCCAGGCATGGAAGGCTCTGCCTCTCTGCCGTGCCTTGATACCTGCCATTCCTGTCTGCCCCGAGAGCCCTTCTCCCTTCTTGTATGCTAGCTGACTTCCCCAGGCACACGTGCCCATAGCCTGGTCCTGATGCTCACTTCAATTCGCCTTCTGCATGCGTACACAGTGACCCCCCTCGGGTTGGAGAGGATGACTTCTAAGGCAAAGTCCTTTAGAAGGATCTAGAGGAGATCCTTCCAGAGAGGCCGACATCTCTACATGACGCCTCCCTGAGCCCCATGGGGAAAGGGGGCTGGATGAGATCAGGTAGGGAGGGTTGATCTGTACCGCCTCATCTCTTCAGTCCACTGTTAGGGCGGATATTTTTGTCAGTAACTTGGACAGAGACAGAAGGAACACTCGGCAATTCTGGGGACAAACTGAAGGGATGACGGGCAAGATCCAAAAAGGATCAGGCTCACTTGAACTCTCTAGGCCAGGGTTTGCAGACAGGTGGCCCATGACTCCCTCCGGCCTGCTGACGAGTTTTGTTCAGTTGGTACGTGGTTCTGTTTTTTCTTTGTTGTTTCTTTTTATTTTTGTTGGTATTTATTTTTATCATCCTTTAGGAATCAGGAGATTTCACATAAAAACCAGCATGCCTGGGCTTTTGACAACCCAGGTGTCCGTCAGTGCTTGGTCTGTGTATCTGCAGCGACTCCTGACTGGGGCTGAGCGACGGCATCCCCTGCAGCTGGGACACGCTCCCTCCAGTTTGTCCATCTACCCACTGCCCACTGCTGTCTTCTCTCCAGCCTCATTAACTCAAGTTTGTGACCCTGCCTGCCTTTTGTGGGCATTTGATTTTGTGGGCCCGCCACTGACAGGGTGAAATATTCAAGGGATCAATGCCTTGCCTAACAGTTCGGTTTTCAAGAACTAACAGGAGAATCATGCAGTCTGAAGCCAGGCTTCCTGGGTTGAATTTGGGCCTAAATCCCCAATAGGATCAGATGACCTGCCCGCCTGCGAGGATGAGGTGATGATGGATAGTGTTGCTCTTGGAGTTGTCACAGAGGTTGAACACCTGATGCGTGGCGTGCGCGGCAGCCCGCTGTCGTCGTTACAGTTGTTAGAAAAGTCAGTCTGTGGAGAAATTGGGGGCAGGAGCTCCTCCATTGGGCGTTTCCCATCTGTTGTCTGCCTGCAGTAGCCATGCAGCTGGGGGATTGTAACGGGTGGGCGTTCTGAGGGTGGATGGGGTCAGTGCACATAGAAATTTTTTTTTTTTTTTTTGAGGAAGATTAGCCCTGAGCTAACTACTGCCAGTTCTCTTTTTTGCTGAGGAAGCCTGGCCCTGAGCTAACATCTGTGCCCATCTTCCTCTATTTTATGTGTGGGACGCCTACCACAGCATGGCGTGCCAAGCGGTGCCATGTCCGCACCCGGGATCCGAACCGGCGAACCCCCGGCCACCGAGAAGCTGAACGTGCGAACTTAACTGCTGTGCCACCGGACCGGCCCCAAGAGTTTTTTTTTTTATTGCAGTAACATTGGTTTATACTGTTGTCTAAATTTGAGGCGTACATTGTTATGTTTTGAATTCTGTGTAGATTACATCGTGCTGACCACCCAAAGACTAATTACAATCCATCAGCAAGCACACGTGCCTCATCACCCCTTTCGGCCTCCTGCCTCTCCCCTTCCCATCTGGTAACCACCAATCCAGTCTCTGTCTCTCTCTGCTTGTTTGTTCTTGTTTTTATCTTCTCTCTATGAGTGAGACTATACGGTATTTGACTTTCTCCCTCTGACTTATTTCGCTTAGCATAGTAGCCTCAAATTCCATCCATGCTGTCACAAATGGCTGGATTTCATCATTTGCTATGGCTGAGTAGTAGTCCGTTGTGTATATATACCGCATGTTCTTTATCCATTAATCCCTTGATGGGCCCTAGGTTGCTTCCAAGTCTTGGCTACTGTGAATAATGCTGTGATGAACATAGGGGTGCATGTATCTTTACACACTCATGTTTTCATATTCTTCAGATAAATACCCAGCAGTGGAATAGCTGGATCATATTGTAGTTCTGTTCTTAATTTTTTGAGGAATCTCCATACTGCTGTCCATAGTGGCTGCACCAGGTTGCACTCCCACCAGCAGTATATGAGGGTTCCCTTCTTGCCACGTCCTCTCCAACATTTGTTTCCTGTCTTGTTAATTGTAGCCGTTCTGACGGGAGTGAGGTGATACCTCGTAGTTTTGATTTGCATTTCCCTAATAGTGATGTTGAACATCTGTTCATGTGCCTCTTGGCCATCTGTATATCTTCTTTGGAAAAATGTTCAGCTCTTTTGCCCATTTTTTAATTGTGTTGTTAGTTTTGTTGTCGTTGACATCTATGAGTTCTTTGTATATTTTGGATATTAACTCCTTATGAGATACGTGGTTTGCAAATATCTTCTCCCAATTGTTAGGTTGTCTTTTTGTTTTGTTGATGGTTCCCTTTGCTGTGCAGAAGCTTTTTAGTTTGATATAGTCCCATTTGTTTATTTTTTTTCTATTGTTTCCCTTGCCCAGTCAGACATGGTACTTGAAAATATGCTGCTAAGACTGATGTTGAAGTGTGTGCTGCCTATGTTTTCTTCTAGAAGTTTCATGGTCTCAGGTCTTACATTGAATTCCTTGATCCATTTTGAGTTAATTTTTGTGTACAGTGTAAGATCATGGTCAATCTTCATTCTTTTGCATGTGGCTGTCCAGTTTTCCCAGCACCATTTATTGAAGAGACTTTCCTTTCTCCATTGTATGTTCTTAGCTCCTTTGTCACAGATTAGCTTTGCATAAATGTGTGGTTTTATTTCTGCGCTCTCAATTCCATTCAATTGATTTGTGTGTGTGCTTTTTGCCAGTACCGTGCTGTTTTCATCACTATGACTTTGTAGTATATTTTGAAATCAGGTTGTGATGCCTCCAGCTTGGTTCTTTTTTCTCAGGATTCCTTTGGTTATTCGGGGTCTTTTGTTGCTCCATGTGAATTTTAGAATTCTCTGTTCTATTTCTGTGAACAATGTCATTGGGACTTTGCTGGGGGTGGCGTTGAATCTGTAGATTGCTTTAGGGAGTGTGAACATTTTCACATAGAGAGTTAGAGTGTGAGCTTCTGCTTGTGAGGATGAGTGAGATCATTCATGGGAGCCCCGGGTCATGGCCTGACAGGTACCCTTCCTACTGGACGTTAAGCTGGCCATTACTCTTGGACTAACTGGGTCAGCGACAGCACAGTGAGCGCCAGGGCCTCACATGGTTGCTCCCTTGCCCCCCAGTCCCTTGGGGAGGCCGGCCTGGACGTCCTCCTGGACACAGTGCTTGGTTTGCAGGGGAGGAGCTGAGCCTGGGGAAGCTGCCTTACGTAGCAGGCAGGAAGCGGGCCTGCCGCTTTTGGTCCTAGGGAGACATTGCCTCATCCTGTAAGACTGCTCGCTACAAAAGCAGCCCTGAGAAACAGTCTGGGTGAAGAGGCCAGGGCCTGGCCAGCCTGCACACCCACAAGGTGTAGGGAGGGCGGGAGGTCCGTGGACGGTTGTCTCCCAGCACAGACAGGGTTTAATGAAAGAATCATGGGGCTGGCCCTGTGGCCGAGTGGTTAAGTTCTCGCGCTCTGCTCCCTCTCCGCAGTTACCCCAGTGGGGGATGCGTTTGTGAGTTGATTTGGTTGTTGTGAGTCCATGGGGCGCCCTAGCACAAGGCCTGGCCCACGTGTTAATACTTTTTATTACAGAATGTTTCAGACACCCACGTGGAATGGTGTGATGTGCCTACATATACCCTTCCCTGCTCCCACAGTGGCTGGGCTGTGGCCAGTCCAGTGTCCTCTGTGCTTCCACCCACTCCCCTCCACTGCTCTGAAGCACACTCCAGACTTGGTACCTCGTCTGTAACGATATCAGTGTGCATGTCTACAAGGCTCTCTGTACCAGCCTGCCCACAGTACCACAGCCACACTCGAAGTAATTCGCAATTCCTTACCATCAGCTGTTGGGTTTGTGCGCACGTTTCCCTGATCATCTTAGTATTTTTAAACAGTTTCTTGGAGTCAGTATCCAGATAAGGCCTCCACGCTGTGACTGGTTGATCTCTTTTTGTTTTTTTAAAGATTGGCACCTGAGCTAACGTCTGTTGCTAATCTTTTTTTTCTGCTTCCTCTCCTCCTCAAAGCCCCCTAGTACATAGTTGTATATTCTAGTTGTGGGTCCTTCTAGTTGTGGCATGTGGGACGCCACCTCAGCATGGCTTGATGAGCGGTGCCCTGTCCACGCCCAGGATCTGAACCAGCAAAACCCTGGGCCCCCAAAGCAGAGCACGCGAACTTAACCACTCGGCCCTGGGGTCGGCCCATATCTGTCTCTTGAGCCTCGTAATCTTTAGCTTTCCTCTCCTTTCCATCTCTTCTTTGTTGCTTGCAATTTTTTTTTATTGAGTTAAAGATAGGTTACAATCTTGTGAAATTTCAGTTGTACATTATTGTCTGTCAGTCGTGTTGTAGGTGCACCCCTTCACCCTTTGTGCCCACCCCCGACCCCACCTTTCCCCTGGTAGCCACTAATCTGTTCTCTTTGTCCACATGTTTAAATTCCTCATATGAGTGGAGTCATACAGAGATGTCCTTCTCTATCTGGCTTATTTCACTTAACATAATTCCCTCAAGGTCCATCCATGCTGCTTCAAATGGGACGATTTTGTTCTTTTTTTATGGCTGAGTAGTATTCCATTATATATATATATACCACATCTTCTTTATCCATTCGTCTGTTGCTGGGCACTTAGGTTGCTTCCATGTCTTGGCTATTGTAAATAATGCTGCAATGAACATTGGGGTGCATAGGACTTTTGGAATTGCTGACTTCAAGCTCTTTGGATAGATACCCAGTAGTGGAATGGCTGGATCGTATGATAGTTCTATTTTTAATTTTTTGAGGAATCTCCATTCTGTTTTCCAGAGTGGCTGTACCAGTTTGCATTCCCACCAGCAGTGTATGAGGGTTCCTTTTTCTCCACAATCTCTCCAACATTTGTTACTATTAGTTTTAGATATTTTTGTCATTCTAATGGGCGTAAGGTGATATCTTAGTGTAGTTTTGATTTGCATTTCCCTGATGATCAGCGATGATGAGCATCTTTTCATGTGCCTATTGGCCATCTGTATATCTTCTTTGGAGAAATGTCTGTTCATGTCTCCTGCCCATTTTTTCATCGGGTTGTTTGATTTTTTGCTGTTGAGTTGTGAGAGTTCTTTATATATTATGGATATTAAGCCTTTGTCAGATATATGACTTGCAAATATTTTTTCCCAGTTAGTGGGTTGTTTTTTGTTTCAATCCTGTTTTCATTTGCCTTGAAGAAGCTCTTTAGTCTGATAAAGTCCCATTTGTTTATTCTTTCTATTGTTTCCCTTCTCTGAGAAGACATGGTGTGGGAAAAGATCCTTTTAATACTGATGTCAAAGAGTGTACTGCCTACGTTTTCTTCTAGAAGCCTTATGGTTTCAGGTCTCAGCTTTAGGTCTTTGATCCATTTTGAGTTTATTTTGGTGAATGGTGAAAAAGAATGGTCAATTTTCATTCTTTTACATATGGCTTTCCAGTTTTCCCAGCACCACTTGTTGAAGAGACTTTCTTTTCTCCATTGTATGCCCTCAGCTCCTTTGTCGAAGATTAGCTGTCCATAGATATGTGGTTTTATTTCTGGGCTTTCAATTCTGTTCCATTGATCTGTCCACCTGTTTTTGTACCAGTACCATGCTGTTTTCATTACTGTAGCTTTGTAGTATGTTTTGAAGTCAGGGGTTGTGAGGCCTCCCGTTTTGTTCTTTTTTCTCAGGATTGCTTTAGCCATTTGGGGTCTTTTGTTGCCCCATATGAATTTTAGGATTCTTTGTTCTAATTCTGTAAAGAATGTCATTGGCATTCTGATTGGGATGGTGTTGAATCTGTAGATTGCTTAGGTAGAACGGACATTTTAACTATGTTTATTCTTCCAATCCATGTACATGGAATGTCTTTCCATCTCCTTATGTCGTCGTCCAATTCTCTCAGAAAGGCCTTGTAATTTTCATTATATAGGTCCTTCACTTCCTTAGTTAAATTCACCCCGAGGTATTTTATTCTTTTTGTTGCGATTGTGAATGGTATTGTGTTCTTGAGTTCTTTTTCTGTTAGTTCGTTATTAGAATATAGAAATGCTGCTGATTTATGCAAATTGATTTTATACCCTGCAACTTTGCTGTAGTTTGTTTCTTGCAATTTTTTGTGGAACAAACTGTCCTGTTGAGTTTCCCACAGTCTGGATGTTGCTGATTACGTCCTTGTTGAGTGTCTTCCTCTGGCACCTGTTTCTGTAAATTGGCATTCGGATAGGGAGGCTTAGGCAGACTTGGGTTTGATTTTTTTTTCTTTCTTTTTGGTGGGGGTCACGGCAGAGGTGGGCTGTAGCAGGAGACACGCCACGTCGCGTCGCGTCGCCTCTGTGATGTGAGCTGCCATTGACGATCCTGAGCTGAGTCTGTTCATTCACTAGGGGTTGCAAGATGACCATCTGACCATCTTCTAATGCCAAAGCCTTCATTTCTTCGGTGGAACACTGCTTTATAGAGAAGCTTCTCTTTGTTAACTGTTTGAGCACCCCTGAGTAGAGCTCCTATAGGAAATCCATGATAATGCTGCTTGATTATTTTCTTGTATTTACCAGTTTTCAAAATAATGAGCAGCTCACCTTCTGAGGTGACCACTGAATGTCATTACACTCGATGGACTTAGGCATCCCTGAGGTTTCAGCGCTGCGGTTACCATCTGGGTGGCCCCCAGAGTGCCCATTCTTTGCCAATGTGAAGCTGCTCATGTTGGCTCCTCTTCACATGACCAGCCATCTCTGAAAGCTTTCGCGCTGCTTTCTAGTACAAGGCATTGCAGGCTCCTCTTGCACATTTCCTGCCCCAGACCTGGAATTGGCTATTTCTTCAAAAAGCCCCATGGGAACTAGGATTTCCTTTCAGTGGGAGATAGTGTTTGATACATCGGCCTGTAGAGGCCATGGGCCAGGACCGCTGTTAGCCTTTCAGTGCTGCAGTGCCTCTTTTTGCCTGGGTTCGCAGTAAATTTTAGGGCCCAGGAAAGAACCAGCAAATGTGTAATGTGGAAACTGACCTCTGCTCCTAGCATATTACATAAGATAATGCCAGGAGGCATTTCTGGCACGGTGTCCTTGGTACCCGCATCATTTCCAGAAGCACCTGCTCGTCACACTGCCCTCTGGTGGCCGTGGAGAGTGGCCTTGCACAGGATAAACTGCCAGCTCCCAGCCCCCATTCTAAGAATTAGATTCCTCCTGTCTTCACGCTCCCAGGGAACCCAGAGGGAGCAACTCTGTCGCTGGCTGGTGGTGCAGGCAGAACAGCAGATCCAGCCCCATGCAGCTGTGCCTCCCTCATCACTTTCAGTCTTGATTTTCCTGATTCAGTGTCCCCTGCCCGCAGGGGCCTGGTGCTATCCAAGCCGCCTTGGCCAGACCTGTAAGCAGGGAAGTATGTGGGTGCAGAGGGCAGAGAGGCTGTGCAGAGTAGAAGCATGCCTGCCCCTGTGCGCCACGGGTGCGGGCTGCTTCCAGCCAGCAGGACATTCTTTGATGGCCCTGGTTTGATCTTTAAAATTCACGCACATTTTGGGAGATTCTCCCTCTTTCTCTCTCTGTCTCACTCACCCACAGAAACAGAGAAATGTTTCAGTGACTCACCAGTTGAAATGACTTCTTGGTGGACATATCTCCCAGACGATCCATATTTGTCATGCTTCTCTGTCACAGCTGGGCCAGGAGCCAGGCTTGTGTAAGCACCTCCCTTGGAGCTCACGCTCCCCTGAATTAGGTGGTGGTATCTCTCTTTTCCATTGGGGGAAACCAAGGCTCAGGAAGGCTGCAGAGCCCAAGTGAGGCGTCTTCCTGTGTTTGTGTTGTCGAAGCCCACGGTCTACCCACACGTGGCGCTGTCTCCTGGGCCCGCGTCTTGTCTCCTTTCTGCTCTTGGTCTGTGACCTTGGGGGAGTCCTTTGAAATATGACAAAATAAAAGGGTTCAGCGAAGGTTCTGTTAAGCTCTAACATGCTGTGATTCTCAGGAAGAGCCAACCAATTACAAGGCCCAGAGTCAGAGGGCAGGGCCTGTGGAGCTGTGTCAGTGTGGAGCGGGTGCTTTGGGGCTGAGATGTCCTGGGTCCCTGAGTTGGAGCATGTGGGTGACCTGCTGCGTGCACTCAGGTTGGTCCAGACTCGAGAGCAGAGGGCCCTGTTCCCATTGGCTCTTCTGCCTTCTTTCAGATCTTTGCCAGTATTGCTCCTTCCATCTATGGGCACGAAGACATCAAGAGAGGCCTGGCGCTGGCTCTGTTTGGAGGGGAGCCCAAAAACCCAGGTGAGCAGTGCGCCACCCACCTTTCCTCTGCAGCAGCCTCAGCAGGGGCCAGCGTTCCAGGTGTCAGACAAGGCAGGACCCTGCGTTTAAAGCCCAGACGCCTGGGGGGAAGAACGTGTTAGCACAGGGCCGGACTCCGTGTGGCTCGCTCATCGTGGGGAGAGCCCAGCTCACGGCCGTGGCGTCTTGGGTGGTGTTAACTATAAAAATAGTACACGAATATGTATTCATGTTACATTTTCTTCTTAAGTTGTTCAAAGTCACAGAAAGGCTAGAGTCCCCGTTGACCACCCTTTCTAATCCTAGTTGCCTCCCAGTCACCAGGTGATGGGTAGGCTAGCAGACTGTGTGGCCGTTCACAAAGACTTACTTGTGTACTTGTACAGAAAACTCAGGGATTCCTGTACCTCTGTATACGTGACCATACATAAAATGTCCAGCCTGTTTTTTATCACTTGTTAGCATGTCTCGGGCATGTTTTCTCATTGGCGCATACGAACAAGTCTGTTCTTTGAGTCACAGTATCAGGGTCCGTGTGGCGTAGTGTATCTTGCTCTCCTAGTTGGAGAACGTGTACATTGTTCCTAGTTTTTACGTTTACAAAGAACACCTTTATGCACACCACTGTGTATACCCGTCTCTCTGGGTTTAGTGCTCAGAAGTGGGATTGCTGGTCCTAGGGTATCACATCCCTTTCTAGAAAGAATATTCCTTTGCCCTTCGTAATAAGCAGGCTGAGAAATTGGGGATAATCCGGCTGCGTCCTGTATCCCTCACCTCCTTTTTGCCCCACTGCCTCTGCTCCCATCCCTGCCTCCTCCAGGTGGCAAGCACAAGGTGCGAGGTGACATCAACGTCCTCTTGTGTGGAGATCCTGGCACAGCCAAGTCTCAGTTCCTCAAGTATATTGAGAAAGTGTCCAGCCGAGCCATTTTCACCACTGGCCAGGGGGCTTCGGCTGTGGGCCTCACAGCATATGTCCAGCGGCACCCCGTCAGCAGGGAGTGGACCTTAGAGGCTGGAGCCCTGGTCCTGGCTGACCGAGGGGTGTGTCTCATCGATGAATTTGACAAGGTGGGTCCCTGGGCCGCGTAGCTGTTGGGATTCCGGGTGTGAAGGCTTAGCCCTCCGTGGGAGAACGAGTGGTAAGGGGAGCGCAGGGACCTCATCTCAGAGTGCTAGGGGCAGAGTCACGCATTTGAATCTCTTGCAGATGAACGACCAGGACAGAACGAGTATCCACGAGGCCATGGAGCAGCAGAGCATCTCTATCTCAAAGGCCGGCATCGTCACCTCCCTGCAGGCCCGCTGCACCGTCATTGCCGCAGCCAACCCCATAGGTACACTGGGCACGATGGCCAGCGAGGTTTCAGGGCCTGCCAAAAGGAGACAGACCCAGAGAGGCCCTGCCTTCAGGAATCAGGAGCCCACGGCGCCCCTCGCCAGGCACAGATCTGAAGAAGGAATTGAGCAACAGAAAGCGTTCCTGTCTTCTGCATTTCTTGCCAGAGGCGGGAGTGGAAGTGTGACTTGGGACACTTGGGTTTTTCGTTGAGCCGTTTTTGAGAACCACCCTTGGTGCTGTTCTCAGAGACATGGGAGAAGAATCTAGTGCACTAAGTTGAGGTGGCATTGGTGTTGGTCCCCCAGCAAGTGGTTAGAGAGCCCAGGCATTCTCGTCCATCCCATTCTTGGTTTTTCCCTGCTGGCGACAGTTCAGCCTTCTGCCAAAAGGTTGTTTCAGGCAATTCGTCAGAGGAAAGCCCTTGTCTTGTCCAGAATGCCTGACAGCGGGCACTGAGTTTCCGTCTGCTGCGTTCTCTTCCAAAGTCATCTTCCCCTTCTGTCACTGAAGCAACTTGGGGTTAGAAAGCACTTTCCATGGTTAGGAAGAAGAGGGGATCTGGGGGGAGCATGGGCCCTGATGACGAGGTGCCTTTGTGTTACAGGAGGCCGCTATGACCCCTCGCTGACCTTCTCAGAAAACGTAGACCTCACAGAGCCCATCATTTCTCGCTTCGATGTCCTGTGTGTGGTGAGGGACACGGTGGACCCAGTCCAGGTACACAACCCCGTGTCCTTGGTTCTATGTAGTAGGTTCCAGGGACCTTGAGTGAGGCTTGGGCCTGTGGTGTGCCAGGCATGGGGAACAGGGCTCTGCATGCACCATGGTGTGGTTTCCACTGTTCTTCTCTGTCTAGAAGTTGTCCTTGATTTCCTTTTCCTTCACTGGCCCCTCCGCAGCCGTGCACCCAGCATAGTCCACACTGAGTCCACTGCTCCTTGCCACCTGCTCTAACCGAGGTATTGCTGTGTTGGGTCACTGGTCTCCTGGCTTCCACTCTCTCCCGTTTAGACCTTCTCCAGTTAGAAGGCAGACCATCTTGAAGGAGTAAGTCAGGTCGTTCCTCTCCTTAAAAACCTGCTGGCAGCTTTCCACTGTAACTAGCAGAGAATCCACCATCCCAGCCGTGGCTGCCAGCCCCATGAGCTCGGTCCTCAGCCCGCCTCCTTCTTGCTCCCTTCACTCATCCACACTGCCTCTCTCTCAGATGCCAGGCCTCGGGCTTCAGTCGTGCTCTTTCCTTTTCCTGGCACGCTGTTCTCCAAGTTGTCACGTGTCTGAGGCACGCTGGCAGCCTCAGCTGGAAGAGTCTCCTTGGGCCCTCGACCCCACCGCCCTACACCTCTTCTTAGCATGTGTTACTTTTGACATTTCCTTTTAACCGCCGTCCCTCTCCTCTCCCCTCGCTGGGGGGCCTCTGTGAGGGCCGTCAGGATCACCAGTGTCTCTAGGCACACGGCAGGAGTGGGGTGTGTGTTGTTGAGACAAGGTCGACTTCTGGTGTGGACAGCTTTCACTTCCAGTGCGCTGACTTGCTCCCAGCCAGGTCACCAGACCCACCCTGCCCCCTGCCCTCTCCCTTCTTAGGATGAGATGCTGGCCCGTTTTGTGGTCGGCAGCCACGTCAGACACCACCCCAGCAACAAGGAGGAGGAGGGGCTGGGTGGTGGCACCCCGGAGCCTGCCATGCCCAACACATACGGCGTGGAGCCCCTGCCGCAGGAGGTCCTGAAGAAGTACATCATCTACGCCAAGGAGAAGGTGCACCCAAAGCTCAACCAGATGGACCAGGACAAGGTGGCCAAGATGTATAGTGACCTGAGGAAGGAGTCCATGGTGAGGGCGCAGCGTGGCGCACGGAGGGCAGGGCGGGGCGCCGAGGGGGAGGCATCTGCGTAGTCAGTTAATCCAGAAAGTGGGAGAGCAGGAAGGCCTTAGGAAAAATGAAACTCACGCACTGTTTTGTTTTAGATGGAATTGAAATGTGCGCGCACTTGCTTTTCTGGGTCTTGGGTCAGTGTCTTTTGATTGTTGGCCACTGATTAAGTTCCATGTTGACTTTGCATAAGTTTCACCCAAATGAACACGTGGTCTGAACTAGTTTTGGTTCTTTCATAGGAGAGCAAGACTTTAAAGGCAGCTTGCAAGCAGTTGGAATGCAGAATTCTTGTAGATTGGTCCATCTCTCCTGACATGAACACAGCAACTTTTTTTCTTCTACCTTTTAACTTTATCAAGTCTTTTCAGGGCATTCAACTTACTTTTCATAGAAACAGCTTTGTTTTCTCAGTTATGTTGCACTGGATTATGCGATGCTTAGTACTCGACAGTAACAAGCTCAGCTGGCCACAGATATAATGGATTCTGGGGTGCATATGAGTGAGCTGATGGGAGCAGAATGTGCAGGCATGATAGTGGCAGGCATATGCATTGGGCACCGTCACACTTTCAGAAGGAAGGGAAAGCGTGTGTTCGCTGGTGGCTCTGTTGAGCACTTCTGCTGTGGGACTGTTAGATGAGCCCTGGGGACGGGCCGCTGGCAGGGCCGCTTCTCCGTTTTTCTTGCATCTCTCCTGCCTGAGAAGACCTGACACTGTCCTCCTCCTCAGGCCACAGGCAGCATCCCCATCACCGTGCGGCACATCGAGTCCATGATCCGCATGGCAGAGGCCCACGCGCGCATCCACCTGCGGGACTACGTGATAGAAGATGACGTCAACATGGCCATCCGCGTCATGCTGGAGAGCTTCATCGACGCGCAGAAGTTCAGCGTCATGCGCAGCATGCGGAAGGTGGGTGTGAGCCGAGGCGCAGGGACCTGTTGGAGCACAGCCTGAAGGGCCAGCTCGGCACAGGAGGCCAAGGATGGGCATCTCGAGGCTCAGGCCTGGACCCTGGGCTTTGCCTGCTGCAGTGGCTCCCTGGTCGGGGGGAAGGGAGCGTGGTCGGAGTGGGGACTGGTCAGCCTGCACGCACTCTAAGGGGCCTGGTAGGGAGGGGTGTTGACCTTGGCTTTTCTCTCACGCAGACTTTCTCCCGCTACCTTTCATTTCGCCGTGACAACAATGAGCTGTTGCTCTTCATACTGAAGCAGTTAGTGGCAGAGCAGGTGACATATCAACGCAACCGCTTTGGGGCCCAGCAGGACACTATTGAAGTGCCTGAGAAGGACCTGGTGGACAAGGTATGGGCACCGAGGGGAAGGGAGAGCAGGATTTGCTTCCTGGGGGCTGTCAGTCATCTCTGGGGGGAAGAAGTCCTTGCTCTGTCATTAAGTGGATGGGCCTTGGATGAGAGTCACTTATTGGGTGTCTAACATACTGAGCACCGTTCCATGCACCTAAATCTTGGGAGCAGCCAAACAAGATAGTCCTGTTGTTGCCGTTCATACTACAGAGGAGATAGGCACAGGGTCACCCAGTAGCTTGTCCAAGTTCACAGGCAGCTGGCGAAGCGAAGATTTCAAGTCCTACATTTAGCTCCAGACCCTCTCTGAGTCAGCCTCTGACCCTTTACTCTTTCACCCTGTAAGGGAGATGTAACTCTCGCCCTGCCTGCGACGCGCGGCCTCAGGAAGCGCGCTGTGGGCCTGCCGGAGCTCCTTCTCACGGCTCACTCGATGTCCCTCCTCTTAGGCTCGTCAGATCAACATCCACAGCCTCTCCGCTTTCTATGACAGTGAGCTCTTTAGGATGAACAAGTTCAGCCATGACCTGAAACGCAAGATGATCCTGCAGCAGTTCTGAACATCCACAGTAGCGCCCTGGGGTGCTGGCTGGGAAGTCACACCAAGCGCTCGCTTCCCTCTGTGTTTCCTGGACTCGAAGCCGAAGCCCTGAGCAACCCAGGGTGGTGGGGCTGGGGCTTGCTGCTGCCCCGCTGACTTCCCCGCGGCTCTGCCTGGGACTGATGGTGCTGATTTCTTGCGCTTCACTTTCTGCTTCTCTCTCTGTCTGGGGTGGGCATGCTTTGCCAGTGTTTCTTTTTCAACAGCCCAGCAGCCCATCACATCCAGGAGATCTACCTGCACTTAGTTCCTTGGATTAGAGTCACTTGTGTTCAGGACGCCCATGGTCTGTTTCAGGTGACTGAGCACATAAGGGGCTTATAAGGACTGTTGCCCTCTTGGCGTGAGTTCTGTGTCCTGGCCGCTCCTGCCACATTGGCTGAAGAGCGAGTTCAGGTTATTTGTAGTGTTTTTCTGAACTGTGTCATGCACGTTTTCTCTACACTGTCGACAGAAGAGAGCACAGCCTGTCAGCATAGCCCCTTTGCACTCTGTCATGGCACAGCGGGCTTGGCTTCCCCTGGGTGGGAGGGGTCAGAGAGGTTGGTATGGTAATGATGTGGTAATGAGGACTGTCCCCTAGCCAGGACTGTAGCACCAATGCCGTGTTAATCTGTTCTCCTACCTAGCCGTTTCCCCATCCTCATTGTACATTCAATTTTTGTTTCTGTAGTTTTAATTTTTAATAAAATAAATTCTAAATACTGGCATCTGTGGGTCTCCATTCTGTTAATGTCATACTCAGGCTTTGCTGGACTTTCCTTGAAGGCGTCTTGTGTCTCTGCCTTTGGTGTTCTGTAGGAGGTACATCAGGCTAGAAGAGCTGTTTTATTTGTGGCTGTGGAGGAAGCAAAAACAGTGGCTCTCCCTAGGGAATTCAGTTGGCAGTTGCTGCCTGTATGATCCCTGTGTGGAATTCATGGGTACCATAGACAGATTTGTCCACCTGAAGGGACTGGAGGTAATCTGGCCCTGCCTCTCAATGGAGCAACGCTGTTCTCTCCAGCGGTGCCCTCGGCCTCTACCTGGAAATGCCAAGTTCTGATCAGCTGCCTTGGGGATAGGTGGACATCAATTCTTAGTGTTACCTGAGATTTAGTAGAAATGTCTCCTTGCATCTTCTCTCTTGTCCAGGTTTTCCCTTCTGGAACCTTCCAAGTTGAGTCCTTCCTATGAAAGCCTTGCAGATATCTCATGAAACTAGGATGTCTGAGTCCCTCATTCAGTTCCTTCTACAAATCCTTGAGAGTGTGATAAGCCACAGGCCCTGACAAAGGATCAGAAGTGGTCTCCCCCTGGTTGGGGTTGGGGTAGAGTCCAGTCAGCAAAGAGGAGGGCTAAGCGGAAGCAAGCAAGCACTGGGCCTGAACTGGGGCATTAAAGGTGAGCTCTTTACAAGGAGGAATGGGAAGGGGCTGGCCACAAGGAAGAAGTGGCTGTGGCTGAAGGCGGGGCAGCAAGAGTTGAGGGCAGAGGCGGGGGGGCGGGGGGGGGGGCGGAAACCAGACCAGGTAGGTTATGCTGGGAAAACTTACTGCTACACACAGAACACTTCTGCCGTCAGCCGTGTGGGTTTTCCACACCAAGCAGTCCCATTCTTTATGGACAGGAGATGCCCTGCGATCTCACTGAGCTCTGCCATGTTGGTTACCTGGAGTGAGCTCAGACCCTGCAGGTTAGGGGCTCAGTCACAGCACTGATCCTGCTTCAGACACCAGTCACAAGTAGAGGGTCCCCAGGGTCCCCAAACTTCCATCTGACTTGGCTACAAATCAGAGGTTCTTACGACCCCCCCTCAGCTTTGATAATTTGCTATCTGTCTCACACAACCCAGGGAAGCAGTTTACTGACTGTTACCGATTTGTTGCAGACAACATATTAACGGATCCAAAGGAACAGCCAGATAAAGAGAGACATGGGGTGTGGTCCAGAAGGGTCCCCAGCACAGGAGCTTCTGGCCCTAGGGAGTCACGCAGGCATGTGGAAGTGGCCTTGTTCACCAACCCGGAAGCTCTCCAAGCCCCTTTGGTTAGAGTTTTTATGGAGGCTTCGTTAGATGGGCACGATTGATTAAATCATTGACCATTGGTGATTAGCCCGACCTCTGACCCCCCTCCCCTCCCCAGAGGTCAGGGGCCAGGGCTGAAAGTTCCAACCCTCTAATCACATGGTTGGTTCTCCCTGCAAGCAACCCCCATCCTTAGGGGCTTTCCAAAGTCACCTCCTTAACCTCCCTCAAGTGTGGTTGAAAGGGGCTTGTTATGAATAACCATAGATGCTCTTGTCACCTTTGTTACTCCAGAGCTGTTTCAGGAGCTGGCGATAAAACCTAAATATTACAACAAAAGGTGCTCCTATGGCTCTTCCCACTTGGGAAAGTACAACGATTTTAGGATCTCTGGCCAGAAGCCAAGGATGGAGACCAAAGTATGTATTTATTATATCACCATATCACACAGGACAACTAGGGCCTTCACTCTGACTGTAGATGACCCGTGAGGGTCCTGAGCAGGAGAGTAACATGGTCTCCTGTATTTTGCAGGGAGGTCCTGTCTGGCCTCTGTGCTGGAGGGAGAAAGTGGAAGAGTTGAGTCGGAGGCTGTGGTGTGGTCTAGAGATGGTGGGAGTCTGGACGCGGGGGTTGGGGGAAAGTGGACATATTTTAGATGTACTCTGCAGGTAGATTAGACAAGATTTAGTGACAAGAAGTGGGAGAAAAAAGAATCACTGGATGATGACCAGGTTTCTGGCTTGAGAGACAGGTTGGTGTTTAGAGGGGAACCAGGAGCTTCATCTGAGTCATGTTGGCTAGAAATTCCCTTCTGACATCCAAGTAGAAACGGGAACTTTGCAGGCGGGGTTGAGTCTGGACAGCTGAGCAGAGGTTTGGGCGTGAGCGTATCATCTGACAGCTGTCACCGTGGGCTGGGTGTACTCACTCAGCAGAGTACACCGAGAGGAGTGGTGGCTGAAGGAGAAGAGTGCCCATCGTTTGAACCAGCAGAGGACAATTGGGTGTGGGCCAAAGGTGGGAGGAAAATTAGGGGAGGGGGCGTTTATGGAAGCCCCGAGAAGAAAAAGTTTCAGGAAGGTTGAGGACGGTTGGGGCCAATGCAGCTGACAGATCAGGTGAAATGACACACCTGTCCACAGTACCGTCTCTCACTGAATATAAGATGCCATCCATTATTACAATCACCATTATTTTATGTGCTGCTAAGACAAAAATGCTAAGACTTAGGATGACTAGATGCCATCAGCCATAAGACACCCCAGTTTAGAGATGTTGGAAAATTGTTTCAATAGTGCATGTTGAAATATGGTATTTGCGGTAACGGGGAGGTTAGTAGTGACCTTGATGAGCAGTGTCAGCGCAATGTGAGTGCAGTCAAGGGGAGGGAGGTACGGAAATAGACGCTGGGTATGTAGAAAAGTCTTGAGAAGTTTGGTTCTGAGAGAGAGCAGGGAAATGGGACAGCTGGCAAGGTGGGGAGGTTCCAGGGAAGGCTTTTCCTTTGGTATTAGGATTGGACAATTAAAGTTTTTACTCATGCAATAAGAGTTTATTTATGGACTAATCTGGAAGATAATTGTGAATGAAAAAATAAGTTCCCCAAAGATATGATATCATATACATAAAACTTTAAAATATACTGATACTACCTACTGTTTATGTGTATGTATGTTATAAAGATAGTATAAAATGTATGCCTGTATATTCTAGTGTTTTTTAATTTAAAAAGTGTTTATTGAGATATAATTTACATACCATATGATTTTAAATGTACAATTCAATGATTTTAGCATATTCTGAGTTGTGCAACCATCATCACAATCAATCCAGGAACATATTCATCACCCCCCCCAAAAAACCCATACCCCTTAACAGTCACTCCTCTTCCTTCCTCTGCCCTCAGAAACCACAAAGCTTCTCTCTATCTCTATAGATTCACCTAGTCTGGACATTTCAGATAAATGGGCTCGTACAATATGTGGTGTTTTGTGATGGCCTTCTTAGCATATTTTTGAAGCTTCATCTGTATTGTAGCATGTGTCAGTCCCTCGCTTCTTTTTATTGTTTAATAACATTCCATCGTGTGGATATGTAACATTTTATTTATCCACTCATCAGTTGATGAGCATTTAGGCTATTTCCACCTTTTGACTATTATGAATAACGCTGCTGTAAACATTATTGTAATGGGTCTTTGTGTGAACATGTTTTCTGTTCTCTTGGATAGGTACCTAGGAGTGGAATTGCTGGGTCATACGGCAACTTCTGTTGAATCGTTTGAGAAACCACCATTTTCCAAAGCAGCTGCTCCATGTTGCATTCCCCTTACGAGTGCATGAGGGTTCTGATTTCTCCACCTCCTATGGAACACGTTATCTTTCTTTTTTATTTTAACCATCTTAGTGCCTGTGAAGTGGTGTCTCCTTGTAATTTTGATTTGCATTTCCCTGATTGCTAATGAGGTTAAGCATCTTTTCATGTGCTTATTCTCCATTTGTATATCTTCTTTGGAGAAATGTCTATTCAGATTTTTGCCCATTTTTTTAAATTGGGTTGTCTTCTTATTATTGAGTTATAAGAGTTCTGTGTATATTCTAGACATGAGTCCTTTATCAGATTTATGATTTCCAAATATTTTTTCCATTCTGTGGGTTGTCTTCCCTTCCTTGATGGTATCTTCTGAAGCACAAAAGGTTTTAATTTTCTTGATCTCTAATTTATATATCTTTTGTTTTGTTGCTTGTGTTTTTGGTATCATCTCAGAAACCATTGCCTAATCCAAGATCATGAAGATATACTTTTATGTTTTTTTCTAACAGTTTTATAGTTTTAGCTCTTCCATTTAGGTCTTTGATCCATTTGTAGTTAATTTTTGTATATAGTGTGAGGTAGAGGTCCAAATTCCCTCTTTTGCATATGGCTATCTAGTTGTTCCAGCAGCATTTGTTGAAGTCTGTTCTTCCTCTGCTGAATTCCCTTGGCACTCTTGTCAAAAATCAATTGACCATAAATGTGAAGGTTTATTTCTGAACTCTTAATTTTACTCCAAGGATATGTCTATCTTTGTGCCAGTGCCAAATTTGCTTTTCTTTCTCAAGATTGTTTCAGCTATTCTGGATGCCTTGAATTTCCATCTGAATTTTAGAATCAGCTGGTCAGTTTCTGCAAAGAAGCCAGCAGGAATGATGATGAAGATTGTGTTGAATCTGTAGATCAGTTTGGGGACTACTGCTTTAACAATCTTAAGTCTTCTGCTCTGTGGAAATGGAATGTCTTTCCACTTATTGAGCTCTTCCTTAAGGTCTTTCAACAATGTTTGTAGTTTTCACAGTAAGCTTGATACTTTTTTTATTAGATTTATTCCTAAGTATTTTATACTTCTTGATGGTGTTGTAAATGGAATTGTTTTCTTAATTTCATTGCAATTTCTATCAGTTTCCTGTTACTGCCTTAACAAGTTACTACAAATTTAGTGACTTAAAATAACACAGATTTATTCTCTTACAGTTTTGGAGGTCCGAATTCTGAAATGGGTCTCACTGGGCTAAAATCAAGGTGTCATGAGGGCTGCCTTCCTCCTGGAGGCTCCAGGGGAAAGTTTATTGCCTCGCCTTTTCCAGTTTCTAGAGGTCACCTGCATTCCTTGGCTCATGGTTCCCTCCTCCATCTTCAGAGCCAGCAACTGCGTCACTCTGAGCTCTGCTTCCATAGTCACAGCTCCTTGCACTCTGACCCCACTTCCTCCCTCTTTCAGTTGTAAGGACCCTTGTGATCACATTGGGCCCACCTGGATCCAGGAGTCTCTCCCATCTCATATCCTTCACTTAATCACATTTGCAAAGTCCCTTTTGTCACATGAGGTAACGTATTCACAGGTTCTGGAGATTTGGGTAGCCATCTCTTTGGGAGGCCAAGATTCTGTCTACCACAGAAGTGCACAGAAATACATTTGATTTTTGTATATTGATCATGTATCCTGCAACCTTGGTGAACTCATTAATTAGTTCTAAAAGATTTTTAGTGGATGAAGCCTCAGGATTTTCTACATACAAGATCGTGTCATCTATGAATGGAGACAGTTTTACTTTCTCCTTTCCAATCTGAATGCCTTTTATTTCATTTTCTCACCTAATTGGCTAGGACCTCTAGTACAATATTAAATAGAAGTGGCAAGAGTGGACATCCTTATCTTGTTCCTAATCTTGGGAGAAAGCTTTCAGCGTTTCACCATTAAGCATGATGTTAGCTGTGGGGTTTTTGTAGATGCTCTTTATCAGATTGAGGAAGTTTCCCTTCTATTCCTAGAATAGTTTCTTAAGTGTTTTCATCACAAAGAGGTGTTGAATTGTGTCAAATGATTTTCTCTGCAACTATTAGGTGACCATGTGGGTTTTGGCCTTTATTCTATTGATATGAGGTATGACCTTGATTTTCAGATATTAAATTAATGTTACATTCCTGGGATAAATCTCACTTGGTCATGGTGTAAAATTCTGTTTATATGTTGCTGGATTTGGTTTGCTAGTACTTTGTTGAGCACTTTTGCATGTGTATTCACAAGAGATATTGGTCTCTAGTGTTTTTTTTTCCTTACAACATCTGTGTCTGGTTTTGGGATTAGGGTAACGTTGGCCTCATATAATGAGTTGGGAAGTGTTCCCTGCTCTTCTATTTTTTGAAAGAATTTGTGAAGAATTTGCTATTGGTTCTTCTTTAAATGTTTGGTGTTCATTTTTATATAGTTGTATATCTCAATCATTTTCTTTTTGACTTTTGTGTTTGGTTAATATATTTCCTATGTTACTTCCCATTATTTAAAATAGCTTTTTAAAATTATTACATTTAGGGGCCAGCCCCGTGGCCAAGTGGTTAAGTTCGCATACTCCACTTCGGCGGCCCAGGGTTTCGTCGGTTTGGATCCTGGGCACAGACATGGCACCGCTCATTAGGCCACGCTGAGGCACGTCCCACATGCCACAACTAGAAGGACCCACAACTAAAATATACAATTATGTACTGGGGGGCTTTGGGGAGAAAAAGCAGAAAAAATAAAAAGACTGGCAACAGTTGTTAGCTCAGGTGCCAATCTTAAAAAAATAAATAAAATAATTACATTTAGTTCTTCAGTCTAACTGGTATGATGATGTGAAGTATGGATCTCAATGTATATTTTCAAAAATAATTGACACAACACCATTTATTGAGTGAGGCTCCATTCCTAACTACTCTGAAAAGCTTCCTTTATAATCAATTTCATGTACACAGGGGTATGTTTCTGACCTCTCTTTTATTTCATTGATTTATGCATCTATTCCAGGTTCAATACCACATTATTTTAATTTCTACATTTTATAGTGTGTTTTGATAAAAATTTCCTTGGCTCTTCTCGAACATTTTCTCTTCTAGATGAATTTTTAAATCATCTTGTCAAATTCCATAAAACATTCTATTAGGAATTTTTGTTGGCATTGCCTTGAATTTATTGATTCAGTTTGGAAGAATCAACATTTTTACAGTATTGAATCTTTCTATCCAAGGATAAGATATATTTTCCCCCTTATTTTGGCGTCATATGAAACTTTAGAGTTTTCTTCATTTAGATCTTATACGTCTAGTTTGGTTTATTCCTGGCTTTAACAGTTTCTGTTGTGAATGGGATCTTTTCTAATTGGCTATTGATGATACATGGAAAAGTTATTGGTTTCTGTATGTTATCTTTCATCCAGCAATCTTGCTAAACTCAGTTTTTAGTTAGGCTGTCCATTGATTGTCTTGAATTTTCTAGGTACCCTTGCAAATAGTTTTACCAAATTTTCCCCAATATTTTAAATCCATTTCCTTTATCATGCCTCATTGCATTGTCTCTTAAAGAATATTCAACATGTGTGGGGTAATAATTATTCTTTTCATGGTCCTCACTTAGGTGGGAATGCTTCTGACGTTTCTTCATTAAGTACGATGATTGCTGTAGGTTTCTGGGAGATATTCTTTATTGAATGAAGGAAGTTTCCTTCTATTTCTTGTTTGCTTCTAATGTTTTTGTTACTTTTCATAGGAGTAGATGCTAAGTTTCATTGCATACCCTTTTTGGGGAGCATCTACTGAGAAAGATTTTTTTTATTAACTCTCTTAATGAAGAGAACTAAATAGTGGTTTTTTCTAATACTCAACCAATCTTGCATCCCTAGGATAAGCCCTCCTTTGTCACGATCTATTAATATTTTTACTGTATTGCTGCACTCAACCTGCTCAGATTTTCCTTTTTCTTTTTTTTAAATATGTTTTACTTTTCCTTTTTCTCCCCAAAGCCCCCTGGTACACAGCTGTATATTTTCAGTTGTGGATCCTTCTAGTTGTGGCATGTGGGACGCCACCTCAGCATGGCTTGATGCGCGGTGCCGTGTCTGCGCCCAGGATCGGAACCGGCAAAACCCTGGGCCGCCAAAGCGGAGCGTGTGAACTTAACCACTCGGCCACGGGGCGGCCCCTCATGTTTTCTTTGTGAAAGTTGCATCTGTGTTCAGTAAGATTGACTTAGGGTTGTTTCTATTTGTATTGTTCTTAGTCGTTTTGGTCTCAGGGTTATAATAGCTTATATGATGGATTGGGGAGCTTTCTAACGCTGCTCTGGAAGAGTGTTGATTTTGAAGGCTTGATAGAATACACTCCTTCCAAATGGACCTTATGTCTTCTTAAGGGTAGATGTCTGCTGTCTTTTTATTTCCCCCATTATGTGTTTGTTTAGCTGCTTTACTACTTGAATCAATTCCAGTAATTTGTGTTTTCCTTAAAAGTATTCATTTCAATTAGATTTTAATTTTCTTGATAAATTATATGCCAAGTTTTGCTTATAATTTAAAATTTTTCTTATTTGTAGTTTTGTTTCCTTTTTCATTCCTAATGGGATGTACTTAAGTCTTCTCTTTTTTATCTTGATACTAAAGTTCTGACTGCTTTATTCATCTTTTCAAATAACAGGCTTTCAGCAATGAGTTCTACTGGGTTTTGTTGTTAACAACTAGAAATGTATTGATTTGTGTGTGTGTGTGCGCGTTTGTGTGTGGTTTAAAGCTTCTTAAATTGAATGCTTCATTCATTTACTTTTAATCTGTCTTTTTTCCCTGAGAAATGGTTTTGCGGTTATAAAATCTCCTCTGTGCACTGTTGGCTGCGTCCCACAGATTTTGATATGCACTGTTTTCACATTGTCATTAATTTCTGAATAGGCTAAAATTTATATTGTGATTTACTCTTTAACCCAAGTGCTACTTAGAAGGGCATGCATTTGGGGCTGTGGTTTTATCCATCAATTAGATCTCATTTGCCTTTCATCTTTCAAGTGATTCTTCATCATTTTAGGCCCACCAATTGATCCCATCTTGTTTTCCAGGGCTGTTTTGGACTTACGTGTGTGTATGTATCTTTCCTATTATTTCCAGGAGTCAAGAGCAGGAGGGGAAAGCAGGCACATGGGTGCAGTGTACCAGCAGCAAGATCTCATCTCCCTCAGTTGTTTTTTTTTTTAAGGTGAGAGATTCTGGATCATGTTTGTATCTAATGAGAAGGATCCAGAAGAGAGAGAGACTGACACTGTCAGAAAACAGATACCCTAAAATGAAAGTCCTTGAAAAGGAGACAAATAATGCGATGATGAGCCTGAGTGGAGGCAAATGGCCCATGATAAAGAAGGGACGCCTCCTTCATGGTAAGAAAAGAAAGAAGGAAACTGATGGTGGGTCTACATGCACCCTCATTTTCTCTTTTCCAAACCAGACAGTCTCAGCTTTAACAGTTGTTTTTCATAACTTCTTCGTGGATTTTTCCTCTGTTACTTGGGCCTTCCTAAAAAAAAAGGTTACTCTAAAAACATAACGTTGATGAAGTTGAAACAGTTCAGAATAGCAGGACTATTAACTTCCTTGTTCTGGACACTGTGCTCATTTTCAGTCCAAAACTGCTTTACACTTAGTAGCCATTGCCTGTCTGTGGGCTTTGTGTGTGAACTGTTGTGAGCTAGGTCTCCTCTAATTTGTACTTTCACATAGAACAGCACGGGGAAACACAGTCAGCAAGACTCAGTTCAGTTATCCTCCGAGTCCTATTAGTTCTGTCTCTGGAGAGTTTTCTCAAATCAGCTCTGCCAGCCCTCGGTCCGACTTTCATCCCCTGCTGCCAGGGCTGCTGCTGTGACCTCCCTGCTGGCCGCTTTGCTCTTTCTCTCATTTCTGGTCCTTCCTCCCTGTTGCCCTCAGAACTGTCTGTCGACATATACAGACCTAATCATGCCATGATTCCTACACAAGAAATGAATTTCTTGAGGATGAAGTCCAAACTTCTCAACATTCAAGATCCTTTATGACCAGGTCCTCACCTCCATTTCTAGAACCCATCATGTCCATTGAATAAAATGGGCCATGGAGTTTAAATTGACCACAGGCTAAATGAAATGATGTAGTTCCGTGAATTAAATAAGGATATCTTTACCTAAAAAGTCTAATTCTATGGTACTGATTTCATTATGTTCTTAGACTAGTCACTTCTTCCTTGTGTTTCATTTCCTCATTTATAATATAAGGGCTTGTGACTTTGTGCAGATTAACCAATAATTCATTAAGGTATTTAGCTAGTAAGTCATCTCTCTTTCTAAACTTGTCTTCTGCCCCCATCCTAATCATGAAACTCATCATCCCCCTAAACATGCCATGCCATGTACAATCATACTGTGCTACATTTTGCTCATATTCTTTCCTTTGCCTGGGATCCATTTCTGCCCTATCCCCCTCACCCAGCTCCTATTTCTCCTAAGTAATTAGCCCTGGAGAGCCCTTTGAGATCATATACAATGTTTAATACTATACTCCTGGGCAGAGGGGTGAGGATATCATTTGAAAAAGCAGATTCAATATAATAATTCATTTTAAAGACGTGCTTTCCAAATATACTATATATAAAGTAAAATTCCACAAAATTATGACTGCTGGAGATGTTTAAATGGCAGTAATTCCAAAAAGGTCGGGACTTCTCTCTGTTCCTTAAAGAAGCTGAGCTCCTTTCTAATTCAGGGATTACTGTTGTGCCTTTCTCTCTGCAACTGGACGGTCTTTCCCCAATAACCTCCTCCCTAACACCCATTCTTCCTTCTAGATGCCAGGTTAAATGCTGCTTCTTCAGGAAGGCAAGTGTAAAGCTTCCCTTCTCTATGGTCTCATAGCCCCTTACACTTAGCCGACCTCTGACAATCGTAATTACGTGAGTATGTGCACATTGGGTTGGTTTTCTTTGAGTCGTTCTTCACTGGACTAGACTTTGAGGACGGAGGTTGTGCCTGTTTTGTTCACTACCATGGTGCTTGGCACATGGATGAACTTTAGTTGACAAAAGGGACAAACCACTTAACAAGAGTTAAGAACCATGGCCCTAATAACCCAAAGTGCTCGTTTAACTGACGAGGCAACCGGAGCCAAGAGGTGAAAAGACATTCGCTCAAAGTCTCAGAGGCAATCTGAAGTAGAGACGGGCACCGGACTGCCGGCCTCTGAGTCCGCTTCTTTGCTCCCTCATGGCCCAGGCCTTCGCCAAGTCCTCTAACCTTGCCCTTCAGGCTGCGCCGCTCAAGCGCCCCTACGGAGCCTCTCCCGACCCCACTCCTCCCGGAGGCCCGGTTCAGCCCCTTGATGGACGGCTAGCGACGCCCTTTTCGGCGTCCTCTGTCCTGTCATCAGCCTCACAGGATGCAGGTGACCACTCTCTGCCTTTTGGACACGCGGGCAATGCTTCCAGCGCATGGGTGACTGGGTGGCGCCGGCGCTCTCCTCTGTCGCCGTGCCCCGGGCAGGTGGCCACGGTCCGCAGGTGAGAGGTGCGAGGCGCGAGGCGCGACGCGCGAGGTACAAGGCGCGAGGCCCCGACCTGCACTGGTCTCGGCCGCGGCCCCGCCCCCTCCGGGCCCCCGCGGCGCTGATTGGCCGGCGGGGCGCGGGGGCTGTGGCGGAGGGGCGTTTGCCCGCGCGCCCGCCTCGACTCCGCGGGGGCGCGCCCGTGGCACGCGGCCGGGCGGGGCCGGGGCGAGTGACGGCCGCACGGGCCAATGGGGAGGCCGCGCGCCGCCGCCGCCGCCCGCGCGGCCCCTGACGCCGGCCAAGGCGCCGCGCGCTGCGGCTGCGGGCGGCGACGGCTGCACCATGGGCCGGCTGTTGCGGGCCGCCCTGCTGCCGCCGCTGCTGCCGCCGCTGCTGCTGCTGCTGCTGCTGCTGGCCGGGGGTGAGTGCGGCCGCGCGGGCGGCGGGGGGCCGCGGCGGGGGCGGGCCGCGGCGCTGGACAGCTCCCGGCGCCAACAAAGGGGTCGGCGCGCTGCGCGGGAGCGCGGTCGGGCTGGGCGGCCGCGCGCCCCCACGCGCGCGCTCACGGGGCCTGGGGGCGTGGGGCGCCGCTTGTGCCTCGGTGTGAGCGGTCCCCGGCGCGGGGGCGTGCGTGTGAGCGCGACACACACACCCTGGAGAGTGAGCCCGGAGCATGGCCGTGGCGCCTGCACAACGCTCCTGGGGCTCTGCACGGGGGGCATCGGGGAGGGCAGGAGCGCGGGTGGGAGAGGGACCGACCTGCCCGCCAGCCTCCGTGACAGCACGCAGGGCTGGGGACACAGCTTTTAAAGGTCCCGTGGGGCCACTACGTGAGCGTGGGGCGTCTGCGGCTGCCAGGGGCAAACTGCCAGGGAGCGTCTACACACGGCTGCGGCGGCAGTGGGGGTGTGTTTACGTGTGTGGGGTGCTGCTGGACAGGAGGGGGGTGTGTGTCATTGTGAGTGCGTGTACTAGACTGTGCTGGGCAACTTTATTAGGAGCTGACAAAAAAGAGGTTTGATGGCAACCAAAAGGTCTCTGTGACAGTGACACTGCTGGATAGCTCCTGCCCAGCCGACATGCAGGGATGTGTGTGAGAGACCCTCTGAGATGTGGTTTCCATTCTGCAGCGACACAAGGGCATTGCGATGTGTGTGGATGATGACAGGTTGTGGGGTGGGGAGCATTGTGAAATGGATATGCTTGTGAGAAGAAAGAGACAGACCTGCCGAACAGCTGCCGAGTGGCAGACACAGGATTTAGGTGTGTACGTGGGGGCTGGCGCGAGGTCTGTGACAGCCTGTGAGAGAGGCCACCACCGCAGAATGGGGGTAGGGAGAAGGGCCATTTGCAAGGGTCAAATGAGGACATGACTAAACAGCTTCTTCAGGCGGCCGACACAGTGGAGGAGAGAGGAAGACATGAGTACGTGTGTTAAGGTGTGATTAATGTTGGTGGAGAGGAGTACTGGGACGAGTGTGTGTGTGTGCATGTATACATGTGGGCACATCAGATAACCTTAAGTGACTCTATTTCCAGGGGACACCCAGGAGGATGACGTGTGTGCGTGTGTATGTAGGAGTGTGCATGGGACACTGGCTACCAGGCACTTCCCAGGTGGTTAACCCACAAAGACGTGGGCACATGGTATGCATATGTTTGTGAGTGAAGGAGAAACTTGTGAAGGGTCCCTACTTGAGGGGAGGAGCAATCTTTGCTTGATGGTGGCAATGAGATGGGCCGTTGCCATGGGGTGACAGTGACAGAATCCCAGGGAAAATGGCTGGGAGGGAAAAGGGGCCACTCACTTGCATGCATTCCCAAGAAGGCTCAGGTCAGTGAGGGTACGTTTTCTCCACCGTCACCAGGAATGGATAAGGACCTAAGTGGTATGCACAGAAAAAATGTCCCTCAGTGCTTATCTGAGACACTCACACACACCTGCCTCTATCCTTGCACACCTTAAACCATCTTTGGGAGAAGGTGGATTAAATTAAATATTGGTGGGGCTGGCCCCATGGCCCAGTGGTTGAGTTCGCGTGCTCCACTTTGGCGGCCCGGGATTTCGCCAGTTTGGATCCTGGGCACGGACATGGCACCACTCGTCGGGCCACGCTGAGGCGGCGTCCCACATGCCACAGCTAGAAGGACCCACAACTAAAATGTGCAACTATGTACTGGGGGGCTTTGGGGAGAAGAAAAAAAAAATTAAATATTGGTTAGTCTGCTATTTCTTTGTGTGACAGCCACACCAGAACTGGCCAGCAGAATCTGTCAGGACCCGTGCGTGGCTGTAACTGCCTATGCCCTTAGGTGGCTAGCAATGGATTACTGTCGGCAGCTTCGTTCCTTCCACTCTCTCCCCCTCCTCCTTCTCCCCACAGGCTCTTCACGGTGCACGTTATCACCCCTGAGCTTGGGTAACTTGTGTGTGTCTAGCACCGTGTCTCTTTTTCACACATCTTTGTATGGAACCTCTACAAGGACCCTTCAGCATTGTTTCTCAGGCAGGCACACAAGCGTAAGTGTGTGTGTGTGGTAGCATGACAGTGCTAGACAGTTTCTGTTGTATCTGACACTCAAGGGTGTGGGGGCTGTGTGACAGATGCTGCTGGCCAGCTCCCGGATTGGTGTCTGGCAAGGGCTTAGGGAGATCTGGACTTCAAAGCTGCTGATGAGGGGAAGGGTGGGGGTGTGGCTGATGGTGGAAATCAGAAAAAGATGTTTGGATCAGGAGCAGATTGCAGGGGAGATAAAACATGGGGATTACTAGGGCCTTGTTTTTTCCAAACCCCTCCCCTGAGATATAAGCCTGCTTCTTTTGCTTCTTTTTCTGAGTTTGTTTGTGTCAGATTTTCAATTCTTTCAGGCTGATCCCTGAATGCTTTTCACGTGGCTTCTTTTTCTCTCCCCTTCTCTGTTGGGAGTGATGAAGTAAATTAGAGGTGCTGGAGAAAAAAAAAGAAAATCAATCACAAAGAGTGTAATTCTGAAATTTTACATCAGGTGGGGTCTCAATTAAGGCAGATTAATTATTAAGTGCAAGAGTAATTATACACAGAATGGCTATGTCTCAGCTACTATTTTGGTGGGCAAGTTTGAAAATAAGTAACCTCTTGTAATTTCTAAATAATTACCCATTGCCAAGGCTTTTGAAAATATCAAGGTCTATATAAAGAAAAAATAATCATCATAGGGAAAAATAATTTCAATAAAATGGAACCGTTTACTGGAGAAGGAATGAAAACCAGGTTCCTTTTTTCACACACAGCTTTTCAGCAAGGTTATCAGGATCTCTGTTAATTCTTTTCAGACTGTTGGGAAAGGAAGACAAGGAGGGAGAGGAGGAGGAGGGAGAATGTGGCTTCTCCACTTGGCTGGTGGAGGAGAGAGGTTCAGAGGATGGAGGAACTCGCCTGAGTCATGGAAATGGCAGGGAATAGACCCTGCGACCTACTCAGACCATGGCGCTCTGCACAGAGAGCTTCACTGACTAACAGGTGTTTTATCCCCGGACGTGGGGCATCGATGGGACTGCTGGTCAGACTTTTCTCCCGAAGGCGGACGTGGTTTTCCCAAGATCCAGGCTGCTCCAGAGATGCTGGACCAAGGCATGGATGGCAGTGACTGCTCTCCCACTGCGCCACAGTTCAGCTCTGACAGGCAGCTCGCAGGTTTTGAAGAGGCAATGCATGTTTGACCGTCCAGTGTTTTTGTGGAGGGTAAAACTCCAAGAATTCTTAAAGAAAATCAGTTTGTACTTTTCTAACAAGGCTGAAGTAACGTCTTTCCCAGCCTACCTGCTGGACTGGAGTATGGAGATAAAGCGTGTCACCTCATGGCCCTCTCAAGGTCGGCTGCTCAGGTGCCCTGGGAAGCTGTAAAATTTTTGTTATTTAATTATTACAAACATTTCTCATCAATTGACTCTTCTTCTTCCTGGACTGCGAGAGTTTTTCCAGATTAGTTTCTCGTGTTTGGTTCCCCCAACCCTGGGGATGCCACTGCTGCAAAGTAGGGCTCTAGTATCGGCTGGTATCTTATTTAAAACTTAGATTACGTTTCCCGATCAAGGGTCGTTTCCTGGAGGGCAGAAGCTGTCTCCTGTTCGTCTTTGCATCTCCAGAGAGGGCCTGGCACAATACATGGCCCAGAACAGGAGCTCCGGGGGCCGTATTCTTGTGTGTGACTGAAAGCCTAATGCGGATTTTACCTCCACGAGGACGCTGCAGCCTGCCTAAAGCCCAAGCTCGATTCTAATTGGCGGCGTAGCTGCTTGGCAGTGCGTATGATATGATTCTGACTAACTTTTTAAAAATTAGGAAATAACTATTAAATGAGTGCAGTTTATAGGTGAAATATTTCTAAATATGGGGTCCATGCAGAAATATGAATAAAGGGGATTCTTGGTTAAAATGTAGGGAGCCACTTTACTGATTGAGGTCTTTTGCAAGAGGAGGAGTCATTTCTGCACTCGAGCTGCCATGTGGTTTGGGTTTGCCCTGGTGGCCCTGAGCAGGGTGCTAGAAGCGAAGGGGTGTCTCTTAGTCTTCAACTCTAGCTTCTTTCCTTGCTCCTTAAATCCCAGGAAGTATTAGGCTATCTTGGATATTCTCCTCCTTTATGTATCCTTTGGGGGAAGGGTACCCAGCCCAGCAAGTAATAGCTTTCCAGTCTTTCTTCACGAAGCATCTGCAAGACCTTTTCGTGGGGAGAAACCAGCTAATTATAGCTCTTCTATTAACGGTCTCTTTGACTGTCATCTCACGAAGCCTTAGTTATTTCATCTGTAAAACAAGAGGGTTATTTATTTGTTCATTAATTTATTCAAACATTTATTGAGCCCCTGTCATATTTCAGAGACTGTCTAGGCAGTGGAATGACAAGGTGGAATCAGACACACGGGACACACTGGCTTCGTGCTCACTGTCCAGTGAGGGAGGTAGTAAGATGGTCTGTTACAGTTCACCAAGAAGAAGGCAGTAATTTGTTCAGAGGCCACAGTCACAGGAGTGGTACCTCACCCAGACTAAGAGCAGCCTGGGGATACTTCTCAGAGGCTGAGGCTGGAAGCAGGAGTAGGGCTCAGGATGGTGGGTGCAGGTGACCGTGGGCATTACCAGCTTTTGGGTGAGGGCTTTTTGAGGCTCTGATGCCATCCCTTGTTTCCCCCTTTAGGCCTAGTTTTTTCTTTGAAGCCACGTGGAATAACTCTGATCTTTATTATTCATATCAACCTTTTATTTATTTTAATATATTTGAAGATACTGACCATGCTTTCTCTTAAATGTTCTCTTTTCCTGGCTAAGAACGTCCCAGTTCTCTGTTCTTTCTCCAGGACAATGGTACTTACATTTGTAGAACAGTCTGCTCTTCATAGTGTGGTTTACACGCACCACCTGGAGCTTACCTCACCTGATGTCCATGCCTCTGTGAGGGCTGTAGGAAGCATTGTCCTTGCTTAACAGACAAGGAAACCGGGGTCACTGGTGGTGAAGTGGCTTCCCCAGAACCACTCAGCTGCGGAAGCCAGAGCATAAGGCTACTTCCTGGGAGCTGGGTTCTGTCTGTTAGGGCATCCCTCTGGGTCTGATTTCAAGCCTCTTTCTCCCTCTCCTGCACACTTTTTACTTTGTTAGCGCCTTTCGCTCTGCCCCAGGGTACTTTCCTCACAACTAAATCTTTGTACTCATGTCCGACTGGTGCAGTGTGCAGAGACTCCACCACCCTCTGGATGCTCCCTCTGTTTCTGATAGAACTCATTTCTGAGTCTGGAATGCCCCTGTTTTCTTCAGGGGCCGGTCACTGTGCTGGCACTGCCAAGCTGATGGCCTGATACTTCACGAGGTGGTTGTAAGGATTAACATTCATATGATGCTGGCAAAGCATTTAGCACACTGCTCCAATACTGTTAGCTCTTACTTTTATTATAAGCATCACTCAAGGTTTTCATGAACTACTGTCATGCCAGGTCACAGTGCACAGCAGGGTAGAGCAGGAAATAACTCCTGAAATTCCATCTTTCCTGCCTCCCTGAATGTTTGTCTTGGAAAAGAAAATTTGGAGGTCATTTCGTCCACCTTCCTCGTGCTTCAGATGAGGAGACTGAGACCCAGAGGCAACTTTCCAGAGGACATACAGCAAGTTGATAATATTTGTAATTAAGTTAGTAACTAAGTTGTGAAACTGGCAAATAGGGCTGCATTCCTATTCTTAGTGAATGGGAGTGGGAGAGAGGACGAAAAGATGCCCTTTAGTTTATTGTTTTTTTGTTGTTCTTTTGTTTGTTTTGTAAATTAGGAGAGAGGGATCCAAGATTCTAAACAAACATGTTGTTACCAACTCTGGATGAGTTTGACCTGTAACCTCACCTGGTTTTTTAAAGACTGTGTTTAGGATACTGAATTGCTCAAATAGAAAATCACATTCAGCAGTTTGGGGAAATTTTCAGTGTAGGATAGAAGCCTGGGAAACAGTGTCCACACAAGGTCCTTAAAAACAGGGACCTTGTCTTCACTACATTTGTGCCCCCAGCACCTAACATAGTCGTGGGGAAGAAGAGGATACTCAGTAGACGTTACTGAGTGGACAAATGCCCAGCGGATGCTGAGTTAGTCAGTTCCTCCAAAGCTCCCACCCCACCCCTGGGTTCCTTGTTGTAGGAGATGTGTCTTTACTCCGTGCCATTCTGTCCTCTCCAGCTCTCCTAACTGTCTGGCTTTCGTGTCTGTGCAGGAGCATCCCTGGGCACGTGCACAGCTGGGTCTGATGAGCCTGGCCCAGAGGGCCTCACCTCCACCTCCCTGCTGGACCTCCTGCTGCCCACTGGGCTGGAGCCGCTGGACTCAGAGGAGCCCAGTGAGGCCATGGGGCTGGGAGCTGGCCTGGGAGCCCCTGGCTCGGGCTTCCCCAGTGAAGAGAGCGAAGAGTCTCGCATTCTCCAGCCACCACAGTACTTCTGGGAGGAGGAGGAGGAGCTGAATGACTCAAGTCTGGACCTGGGCCCCACTGCAGGTAGCTCTTCTTGCCTGGGAGTAGGTGCTGATCACAGCTGGGTGTCTCGAGTCACGTCTCTCCTCTCTCCCCACTGGCTTTGCCTGTGCCGCTGCCCACGCACAGCAGAGCCAGGTTGCTGGGATTCCCAGTGTCTTATTGGCCAAGGAGGCCCTTTTCTCTTTAGTATTCACTGCTGTTTACTGAGTATTCTGTGCTCATATAGTTCAATATAGTACTAATAGCCTGCGAGATAAATAATATTATCCCCCTCTTAAACATGAGAAAACAGAGCCATGGAAGGTTAAAGGACGCCTAAGGTCCCACAGCTGTTCAGATGTTCAGTCACGATTCAAGCCTGGATCATTCCGAGGCCTAGGGTTTTATTTGGTGGTTTTCCCCGCCTACTGGGCTGTATTGTCTCTGTTGAAGGTTCCCAGAAGTCAGCAGATCCTATGTCCCTCCGTAGGTCTCTCTGACACCCATCAAGGCATTCTAATTAC
Source organism: Equus przewalskii (assembly GCF_037783145.1). Lineage (NCBI taxonomy): Eukaryota > Metazoa > Chordata > Mammalia > Perissodactyla > Equidae > Equus > Equus przewalskii. The sequence goes on from NC_091845.1 coordinate 1,643,733, forward strand.
CCTTCCCTCAGTCATACAGCAGAGCTGGTTTCTGGGTTTGCAGAGTGTGGCTCACGAACTTGTGGGGCCCAAAGCCAGCCTGAAGCTGAGGCTCAGCCAGAATGCGGCAGCCACGGGCTGATTACAGATGCGGCAGAGCGCGCTCGCAGCGTTTCTCGCTTCAGCAGCTGTGTCAGTGTTCTTGGCCGGCAGGAGCCCATTTTTAGATGTTGGGCTGTCACATTGTGTGCATGCACATGCACATGGGGAGGGCGTTACAGAATTTAGCCCTAATTTTTCTTTTTAAAATATAGAATGTTTTGTATTTATGTTCTCTGATTATAAAAATAGTACATGAAAATTGTAGAAAATATGAAAAATACAGAAACAATACAAAGAAGAAAATAGAATCCACCCATGATCTCACTACTGAGAGATAATTACTGCTAATAGCTTGGGATACGTCCCTCAGGTCACTTTTATATGCAAAATTGGAATCAGGGGACATAATGTTTTCACTTAAAACATTTCAGAAATATATTTCTGCATCATTAAATGTTCTTTTATAACCTGATTTTTAATGACTACATAGTATCAAACCAGTTCCCTATTGTTGCATATTTAGGTTGTTTCCAGTTTTAATGCTGCTACAAATATCCTTATATATTTTTTGCACTTTTCTGATTGTTTCCTTAGGATAAATTTCTAGAATAAAGTTGCTGGGTCTAAAGATGTGTCTGTCAATATCCCACTCAGAAACAGAAGACAATCAAATTAAGATAATCCAAGGAGGGTTTATTTGTAAAGCTATGGGCGGGGGACAGGCAAACCACAGAGGAATCCAGGGCCAGCGGCAGCAGAGCGTTCAGTGCCCCTACACCCAGAGGGACACAGGGTAGGGTCAGTGAAAGGAGCCTGCAGGGATGGAGTGGTGGAGGGCGGGCGGCCCTGACGAGAGCAGTGACCCCACAGGGAAGAAACCAGGAGCGTAAATCCTCGACCCCCTCTCCTCCCATCTCCTGTGGGAGTCCCTCCCATTCTCCTGCCCCTGCCTCTGCCAAGGAGTCCCGTCAGGAAGCAGGGACGTGACCTCTTGGTGTAATTCACAGGGTTAGTCTCCTGGGGAGGAGGGCAGGGTAGACAAGGGAGAGTGGATCTGGAGGGGTGGAGCATGTCTGAGGCAAAGGGTGTGAATCTTTGCAGAGGCTTTTGTTAAATGTTTCCAAATTAGCACCCGGAAAGGTTGTCCCAGTTTGCATACCCACCACAGGTGGGATAAATGCCAGTTTTTTTGTCACTTCCCACCAGTGAAGTGTGTCATTTAAAAATCTTTCTCGGTTTGATAGGCAAAATTATGATGATCTTTGATTATTAGTAAATTTTAAGTTATATATGTGCATATACGTGTGTATACTGAGTATATAGACTCTGACCGTTACAGTGCTGCTTTTCCATTTGCAGCAGAGTGTGACTGAGAGCAGTTGTATATGTGCATATACGTGTGTATACTGAGTATACAGACTCTGACCGTTACAGTGCTGCTTTTCCATTTGCAGAGTGTGATTAAGAGCAGGCTTTGGAGTTGGGCAGATTCCAAAGTTCCAGCGCTGCCGTTGAACAGCTGTGGGGTTTTTGGCGAGTGACAGGCTCAGTTTTCTCGTGTAGGAAATGGTATCCTAGGGTCGTGAGGTTTAAATGCAATAGTACATTTAAAGTGCTTAGCACGGTGTTGGTGCATCAGAAGGACTCTGTCAATATTAGCTGTTATTATTACTTTTCCATTTTTTTCTATTGAGGCTTTAATTATTTTTACCATTGCACAAGTCTTCATATAAAAAGGATACTAACCTTTTCTCTGCCATATAGAAAACATTTTTCCAGTTTATCAATTACTTTTATTTTTATAGTAATTTTTGACATAAATAAATTTTTTATGGGCTTGGACAGTCTTTCTTTTGAAATGTTTTTAAGTATTTCTATGTGTTTTTCTTGCTTTATATTTAGAAAAGCCTTCCTTCCCTGAGATATAGACATCTTTATTTTTTTCCACTGTTTTCTGCTTAAATTTTTATGTGTAACTGCTTATTCTCGCTTTGATTTATTTTGGTGTGTGGTGTGAGGTCAGGCTCTGATTCCCTTCCCCAATCCAGATAATCTGTTGCTGCAACAGCGTACATTGAGAAATCTGTCTTCTCATCATTGAAAAGAAATCCGTTTCTACCTTGTGCTGGACAGTTTGAAGTCCTGGGATCTGTCTCTGGGCTTTTCCTTTGCTCAGACTCGAGAGAGTCTAGTATGACAAGCGGGCACGCAGGGAGCCTTGGTCAGAAAGCATCAGGGTCACCTGGGACCCCCTCAGGCCCGGGGGGCATCCTTAGGCTTTGAGAAACTCAGATTTGCTCCCTGCCCACGCCAGTTGTTTCGTTTCCCTTCTCTCATTTCATCTCTTCTTTTCCCATTGGCTTCTCTAGGTCTCTTAATAATAAAAATAGCCATCATTTGTTGAATACAAGCTACATAATGGGCACTTGCATATGTTCTTTCTCCTCACCCAGCCCCACAACACGGCTGTTTCCTCATCTCTGCTTTACACACCTGATGGACTGAGGCGGGACCGAGTGTCCTACAAGGGGAATGGCAAGGGGTGCGGAGGGGGAGGTGGAGGGAGAGCTGCTTCTGTCCAGGCTCCCTCGTTGCTCCTCTTCGGACTGATCTGCTCGCCCACAGCCCTTACCTTCCCTCAGGCCAGTCTGTTCTCCAGCACCCCCACGGTGATTTGTGAAAAAGCAGTACCCACAGAATGAAGGCTAAAGGCCTTAGTATTGCAGAAAATGCTCTTGACAGTCTGGCCCCAGTGTCTCCTCTGGCCTCATCTCCTCCTCTTCTCCAACCTATGTCATTTAATTAGCCTGTCATCCTTCCTGCTTGGCACCCATGGAGCTGATGCACAGGGAAGTTAAGTGCTTTGCCCAAGGTCACACCTGGTGTGGGATGGAGCTGGGTGGAGAATCATGTCTTCTTGACAGTGGCATGGGCTGGTTCCCGAAGCTGTGATGCCCACACTTCTGTCCCGTCTGCTTGGGGTGCTCTTCTGCATCCCAACTGCCTACTCACTTGTAGTCATCCTTCAACACCCAGCTCAAAAGACATAGCCTGTGAGAGGCCCTTTCAGCTCTGCTTGGTGAGCAGGACCACTGCAGACGGTTGTGCTGGTGGTGCCCCGTCCAGGGGTGCCTCGCTGAGCGTGTGAGCTGGGGCTGAAGTCCAGCCTGGGCACCACTCACCAGGCAGTGGGCTGGATGGAAGGAGCACCTTTTTCTGATTCATCTGCCCAGAGGGGACGTCTCTGTGTGCTGACAGTGACCCTGAAGTTAAGCTAGTCGTTCCTGCTTCTGTTTTCTCACAGCATCTTGATAATACGCTCTTAGGACATGACAGAGACAGAAGGTGTTCAGGGTGTCAGGCTGATTTGTGTGGGGAGGCAGCCCAGAGAGGACGGTGTGTGCCGTTCCCCACTGCACTCTTCTGCTCCTGACCCTAAAGTCAGAGACCTCCTTCTAGGAGTTCTCTGGAAGGAAGGAGGGCATCGCCTCTTGGGGTTTTCTCCTCATGTCAGAGGGGACCGAAAGAACCTTCAGAGGGCTCGCCTGGGTGAGGAGTCTGTCCAGAGTTCAGGGTGACCATGCTAAGTGCCATGCTAACGTGGCCCTGGGGACCTGGATGACGCCCTGCAGCAGTGCAGTGACTGCTGAGAGCCATGCTGCAGAGGGGCTGGTCTCTGAGCAGGTGCCCTTTTGGTAACCGTGATATCTGCCCATGTATTGGACACTGGTGTATGCCAGGCGCTGTGTTGGGTGTTTTAGTTTACTGTCTCATTGAATCTTCACAGAAACCTTTAAGTATGTATTGTTATTCCCATTTGACCAGCTGACAAACTGAGGCTTAGAGAGTTTGGGTAGCAGCCCAGCTGATAAGTCTAAGAACCAGGATTCGAACCCAAGTTGTCAGCCTCCAAAGCCGGGGCTCTTTCTGTTCTGTTGCCTCTCAGCTCAGTGACTTTACTAGAGACTAGCAGTAGTGTCTAATGTTTTGTATAGTACTTATCACCATTTGTTATAGGATTTTCTCTTTGGTTAGCTCATTTGAGCTTTACAACCACTCTGTGAGGTCATCAAGGCAGCGGGTATTGTCTTTGCTTCACAAATGATGAAACTGAGGCCAAGAGAGGTTAAGAGCTTGACCCAAGGTCACATGGCTTGTGTGCAGAGAGCTGAGTGAGGAATCAGTGTTTCCTGAGCAGTGGTGCCCTGGGCTCTTGCCATGGGAGCACACAGGTGGACGTGTCAGAGAGGAAGCCAATGCGTTTTATTGTTATCAGTGCCTTGTAATACGTCTCATGTCTGGTTTGTTGGGCCCACAAAAACCAGAGCTGGTGCCTTCCTTCTCCTTCTGTAGCTGTGATCCTCAGGGGTCCGCTGGTAAGAACAGCTGGTGGGCTTTCTGCCTGGCCAGTGACAAGTAGTGTGGCTTGAGTAGATTCCTTTTCTAATCATGGCTTCAGTCTCTTCATCTGTAAGTGAGGCCTTGGGGATGATAGATTGAAGTCTTTTCCAGCTTTAAAATAATATGAGGGGCTGGCCCTGTGGCCAGGTGGTTAAGTTCACACACACTGCTTCGGCGGCCCAGGGTTCACCAGTTTAGATCCTGGGTGCAGACCTAGCACCACTCATCAGCCATGCTGTGGCAGTGTCCCACATTAGAAGAACTAGAAGGACCTGCAACTAGGATGTACAACTGTGTGCTGGGGCTTTGAGAAGGAAAAAAAGAAAAGAGGAAGATTCGCAACAGATGTTACCTCAGGGTGAATCTTTCCCAGCAAATGAAGAAAGAAAAATTTACTGAAAAATAAAAATAAAAAATAGTAATATGATTCTCTGACATTTCGGGTGAAAAGAGTGGTCTCAACAAAGTAGGGAGAAAGAAGTGGAATGTAAATCAATACTCCACCAGCTGGCATCAAGCCAACTTAAAGCCCGGTCAGTTAATTCACGCAAAATTGTTCCTGATTGGGGGCCAGCCCAGTGGTGTAGTGGTTAAGTTTGCAGACTCTGCTTTGGCGGCCTGGGGTTCGTGGGTTCAGATCCTGGGCGGGGACCTACGCACTGCTCATCAAAGCATGCTGTAGCGGCCTCCCACATACAAAACAGAGGAAGGTTGGCACAGATGTTAGCTCAGCAACAATCTTCCTCAAGTAAAAAGAGGAAGATTGGCAACAGATGTTAGCTCAGGGCCAGCCTTCCTAACACACAAAAAAATTGTTAATGGATAAGAATAGTTTCCTGGGTTACCTGTTCATCCCAAGACTGTCCCTGCTGTCACCCTCCTTCCCTTTCATTTTCCAATCTCCTTAATAAAAATCTCTGCATGCAGTTTTAATTTTCCTAGTGAACAAGCTAATTAGTGTTCTACAAGAAAAGGGATAAGTTTTGGGGGTTGGCAAATTGTAGAATCCCAACTCATACAGGCTCACAGGCCTGTGAGGAAAGGGGGCATTTATTGGTTGGTAACCGCAGGGTCCAGGGATAGGTTTCTGGCTCCCGGCAGGTGGGTCCAGGTGTTGAAACCGGGCATCAGAGCCTGCCTTGCTCCACTGTGCCTTGCCTTCCCTCGTTGGCTTCACTCCTGGGCAGGCTGTTCCTATGGGTATGCTTAGAGAGACCCCGGTAAGTCCAGTCTCATTCGTCTTTCACTTCACAACCCCAGCAGAGAGAGAACTCTGCTTCCCCAGCACTTCTGGAAAAGTCTCACGTGGTGGCTCATTAGTCTCGTCTGGGTCCTGAGCCCATCTCTGAATGAATCCTAAGGCCACGGGGATGGTATTCTCTGACTGGGCCAGAGTGGGTCTGGAGCCCCCCAAAGCCAGGGGGCAGGGCCCCACACTCCTGCACCAAGAAGAGGGGAGGAGTTCCCCCCAAAGGAGAATTGGGATGCCATTAACAGAAAGAGGGGATGAAATGATGGTTGGGCATTTGTACTTGAGTAAGGAATGTTCCTAAAGTGCTTGTATTTTATAAATTATTTTCACATGATTTTTTTTTTCTCAAAGCATCCAGTGAAATCTATAAAAGCAGGCATGATTAGTATCTCTGTTTTATAGCTAAGGAAGCTCACTTAGAGAGGTTTAGAAGTGGCACTAAATTACATAGGTAGTAAGTGGCAGAGCTGAATCTCGATTCTGAGTCTGCTTCCAGATCTGCTCCTTCCGTAGAGAGGAGATTTCTAATGAAATCATCCATTAGACTACTTTTATTACTGCGGCCTGTAATGAATTTGGAGAAACCACATCTTCAAAGCAGCTGCCTGCCGGGGCCTGACATGGTTTCCATGCAGTGAATCCTTGTGGAGCTTGCATCTGCTAGCATGATTGGACCTTGTGGGTCTGCTCACATGTTAGGCACGTTTCCTAAGAGGAGGGCCAGCTGACGGAAGCACTTTCACCTAGACACCAAGAAAAAAAAGCCCTGTATTTTTATTTTAAGCTAGTAATAAATGTCATCATAGGAAAATTAGAAAATGAAAACAAGTTAAAAGATGAATATAAAAACCATTTATAATCCCATAACCCAGAGTTAGCAAATGTTAACATTTTGGTGTATAATATCTTTCTGGACTTTTTTCCCATACGGGAAATACATAAAATATGCTTTTATAAAAATGTAATTACAGTATACAGATCTTGCTGTTTCACTCACCAACATCTTTCCAAGCCAGCAGATGCACCTCTTCACCCTCCATTAAGGCTGAAATAGCGTCCCAGGTATGGACCAGCTGCCATTCCTTCAGTCCCTGCTGTGTGAAAGCTGGGTCGTTCCCAGTCTTTCGTTATGTGAACTGTGCTGTGATGGGAATGCTTAAAACCAAATCTTTATGAGCATCCTTAATTGCTTCCTTAGGATGCATTTCCAGAAGTGAAATTGTAGATCCAGAACGTTTGTTTTCAAAGCTTTTCATTCATCCCCTCCCCCCACAATGTGGCCCAATTTCCATTCTCATCAGCACAGATTGAGTGCCTGTTTCCTGCACTGATCCAACACCAGGTTTTATCCTTAAATATAAACATATACTGTCAAGTCGGCAGTCCAAAAAATTTATCATTTTCTTTAATTTGCATTTCTTTGATGACTACTGAGGTTGACCATTAAAAAGTTATTTTAGGGGCTGGCCCAGTGGTGTAGTGGTTAAATTCATTACTCTGCTTCTGTGGCCGGGGGTTCACAGGTTTGGATCTCAGGGTCAGGCCACGCTGTGGGGGCATCCCACATAAAATGGAGGAAGATGGGCACAGATGTTAGCTTGGGGACAGTCTTCCTCACACACACACACACATACACATGTCGTTTTAAATTACACCAAAAGCTTGCCTTGCACCTCTGTTTCATACAGATGTATTATGAATTTAGTGAGTGTTTCGTATTCACTCGGCTGAGTAAGTGTCTGTAGGACAGCACTCAGGGGACAGCTTTCAGTGATTTGACATTAACCTAAAGGGACATTTACAGTGATCTTTCAAGGCCACTGGCCCTGATGCCTGTTTTAATTCCATATCTTAACAGAGGAATCAGTTCATTAATATTTCAGCTGAGGGGCTGGCCCCGTGGCCAAGCGGTTAAATTCACGTGTTCTGCTTCGGTGGCCCAGGGTTTTGCTGGTTCGGATCCTGGGCGCGGACACGGCACTGCTCATCAGGCCACGCTGAGGCAGCGTCCCACATAGCAGAACCAGAAGGACCTGCAACTAGAATATACAACTGTGTACTGTGGGGCTTCGGGGAGAAGGAGAATTAAAACGACGACAGCAGCAAAGATCGGCAACAGATGTTAGCTCAGGGCCAAGCTTAAAAAGAAAAGTTCAGCTGATGCTGAAGGTCATCCACGAGATTATGGCTACCTTGGAAGGCAGAAATAAAGTCCAGTGTGACCTTGATAAATTCGGGGAAGAGACCTAGAAAACTGTGATGAAATATAAGAGGGAAAAAAATGCAACATGATCTATTTAGGGAACAGAGGCCAGCACCACAGTGAGATTAAAAGGAAAAAAAAAGCTTGGCGAATCCAAGTTGTCCAGAGACCTGGGACTTCACAGTGACCCCCAGCTGCCTCTGAGCTGCCACCTCAGGTCACAGGGGCAGAACGCAGCTCAGTGCTGTGACCCATTGAAATGATGTGGCGTGAGTCGAGAAACCTGACTTTGCATTTTGCTTCAGTTAGCCTCTAGTTGGTGAATCTTGCTCAGCTTTCAGCAAATATTTATTGTGTACCTACTCTCTTGATTTTGTAACCACTCTTAAAACTGGCGATCTAGAGTTTTTGCAAGAGAAGAAGAAGAATGACAGTGGGGTTGAGAACAAGGAATAATTATGGTCATTTAGCCCAGAAGAAGAGGCTGAATTGGGACACCTAAGAGAACATGTAGGATTGTTTCCTGAGGGAGCTGCTTTCCAGTGTTCCTCATTTAGTAGATAAAGCAGAAACGGGCTTCAGTTGTAACCAAACCATCACAATTGGGTTTAAGGAAATTAGGGAGAAAAAAAGCCAACAACACAGAAATGCCTTTCTAAGGAGGCCAAGACATGCCCCTGAAGAGGATTGCCAGTCCATCTGTCCAAGACTCACCAGTCACCTGCCAGAGTGCAGAGGCCATCAGGTCACCTCCCAGGTCCCTTTGATCTCAGGACCCTCGACTCCTGGAGTCCTGTTACAGTAACACCTGCCCACAGGTGCTCCTGCTGGGAGCCAGGTTGTGTGGAAAGCTCAAAGGAGTGTGAGACATGTGGTGTGACTTTAAGAGGTTGCCCTGGGGAGAAGAGAGTGCCTCCCTTAGGCGACTGTTTTGCATTCATCTTAGTCTCAGTCTCAGAAGAGTGGGTTTGCCCAGCCTATAGGCCAGTGGCCCTTTGCCAAGGCAAGGGGCACCCAGAGTTCCTTCCCCTGCCTGCAGAACTCTGGAGCTTGGCCCTGGCTCTTTAGTGTCCGCCGGTCTGGTGATTCAAGGCCAGCTTTAAAGAGACTGGGCAGATGGATGGGAGAGGCGAAGCGCCTGCTGTCGGGGTGCTCCTCTCCGCGTCTGAAGCCAAGCCCGGGTGCTGGCCTGACACGTGAGCCTGAGTCTGACAGCTTTACAACTAGGACAAGCCTAGCTTCACAGAGCGAGCATCCTTCCCTCTCCAAGCTTTTGTTTCCTCATCTGTGAAAGGAGGGCAGTGGGCCCTTTGATCTCACAGGGCCCCTGTTTACCAATAAAATACCGCGTCTGGGATTTGGAGACTGGATTTTCCCCGAGGCTCTGAGGAAGGTGTAGTTTCCAATGACAGCCACCAGGGGGCACTGCAACTTCACAGCGCTGTTGCTGGGGGTTTCAGGGAGGAGGGTTGATGAGCCTAAGGGGCAAGGTGCTGGCCAAGGGTGGTCCTCTGGTGTCTCCCGGACAGTCAGGGGACAGCACTACCTGTCTTCTGAGTCCCATTGCACTTCAGCCTCTCCTTGACCTTCCATACTTTGAGACCAAGCTGGAGCCTCCCCCAGAGGGCCTGAGCTGTGGGGGACCCTTCTCATCTCTTTGGTGCCCCAGCTGTTGCTACCCTCCTGGGGACAGGGACGGGCCTGGACCGACTTTGATGCATCTCTAACATGTCTCCTGGGCATCTCTGCTGGTTCACACCTGTGTCCAGGTATGGGGCTTGTGGTAAGTGCTCTGTAGGCTCTTCTTTGCCCTAGACAGGCTTTTGGGCTTTGTGGGACTCTACTGTCGCGACTCCGGATGCCTGAAGTAGAGGAATAGGAGGGCAGGAGCTCGGCACTAAGCAGGACGGCTCCCCCTGTGTGGAGTCGCACCTCTCCGTGGCAGCAGCCTGGGAGCGGGCCTGCCTTACCTAGAGAGGCGACCGTCCCTCCTCCTGCCCCTCGTTGGTGCTGTCCTCTCCTCCCTTTCTTTAGTCTCTCATCTCCACCCGACTCCTTCTCCTGCTCTAGCTCACTTCTTATTTTCTCTTCCTCCGTTGCCAATTTACTCCTTTTTCCCCTCCAAAGTGTGCCGAGACTTCTCCTCCACTCTCCATGTCGCAAGTCCCTTGTGGCCTGGTCTTCCCTCCCAGGACCCCAGAGTGGGAGCAGCACTCTCCTCCCCGTCCACCAGGACTGTTCACTGTGTTCTGGAGCTCTTCGTCTGGGACGGCCTGCCCTGTCCCCGCCTCGACTCTCGGCTCTCCTGGTGGCTCAAGCATGTTCCCTAGGCAGCAGTTAAAGTGATTCTCTCTAACTGCTTGTTGAAAAATAATTCCAAATTGATGGAAAGAATAATTCCCATGTACTCTTCACTCAGTTTCCCCTATTGTTAACATTTTGCCACATTTGCTTTATTATTCTGTGTATGTGTTTCTGAACGTTTAGACATATAATTTTTTTCTAAACTATTTGACAGTAAGTTGCAGACATGATGCTCCTTTACCCATAAATACTTCAGTGTGTATTTCTTAAGAACAAAGACATTCTCTTACAAACCATAGTACAATGATCAAAATCAGGAAATTGACATTGATAGCGATACTATTATATAATTAATTTTTTTTTTTTTTGAGGAAGATTAGCCCTGAGCTAACTGCTGCCAATCCTCCTCTTTTTGCTGAGGGAGACTGGCCCTGAGCTAACATCCATGCCCATCTTCCTCTACTTTATGTGTGGGATGCCTGCCACAGCATGGCTTGCCAAGCAGTGCCATGTCTGCACCAGGAATCCGAACTGGTGAATCCCGGGCCGCCGAAGCGGAACGTGGGAGCTTAACTGCTATGCCACCGGGCCGGCCCCTATGATTAAAAATTTTATTCAAGCTTTGCCAGTTTCCCCAGTACTGTCCTCCATAGCAAAAGAGAAAACATTATTTTTTCCAGTCCAGGATCACGTACTGCATTTAGTTGTCATGTCTCTTTTGTCTTTTTTATTCTGGAAAATTCTCCGGTCTTTCTTTGCCTTTGATGACCTTGACATTTTTGAAGCAGGTGGGTCCGTTATTTTGTAGAGTACCTGTCAATTTCAGTTGTCTGGTGTGTCCCCATGATTAGATTCAGGTTCTGTGCTTTGGCAGGAAGCGTCATAGAAGTGCTGTTGTCTGTCTCAGTCCATCATAGCATGGTTCTGCTCTTGGATAAAACTTGGTTTCTTTACTCATTAGTCTACATTCGTATGTGAGTCCAGTCCCACTACCCACTGCCTGGGACCCCCATTTTCATCCCATTGACTCTGTCCCACAGGTGCTCATGGCCGGGTTCCTGTCACACCTCTGGTTCATAGTCTGTGCCCCCATTGGGTCTTGTTTCTGGCGTTTCTGATGTTCGGATCATGTCTAGACTCGTCAGTAGACGATCAGTGCTTTCCCACCCTGCCCTCTCCTGGATTCTCTCTGACTTATCACTCCTGTGCTTATCCTGCCCCTCGTCCTGGGGAGCCGTCTTCCAGAAGAGTGCTGCTTTTCCTCTTATGGTTTTACAATGTAAAAATTCCTTTAATGACAATAATGGGTGGAGGAGTTGGAGGAATATGCTCTGTACCATGGGCTGTGTCCAGGTTTAATCTCATTGCATCCTGACCACAGCCCTGTGTGCCAGGTGCTGTTACTATTTTATGTATAAGGAAAAGGAAACACACAGGGGTTAAGTAACGTGTCCAAGGCCATACGGTTGATAAACTGAGGTCACGCAGAAAAAGGAAAAGGAATAATTTTGGATGCTGAGAGGTGGTAAAGAAGTAGGAAAAACCCTGCTGATTCCAAGCACCAGTGAGCATTGTTTAGTGGCCTGTCCAGTCCCTGGAGATGGGAGGCTGGACAGGGGAGGCTCGGTGGGAGACGGGCGTTCGGGAGCTTTTAGCACGGAGATAGTAGATGGTCTTTGGAATCGGTGAGCTCGTGAAGAAAGAAGTGTCGAAAGGCTGCGTCAAGGGCCTACTCTGGCAGTGATCATACACAGGGGGGCGGGAGAGGCGCTGATGGAGATGATGCAGGAGTCTGCACTGTGATTGGGAGCTTTTCTTTCCCTAGGACAGAAGGAGACAGAAGATGGGAGGCAGGAGCTCAACACCACGCATTGCTCTCCTTTCTGCTCTGGACCAGGCACTGTGTCAGGTGCTGGGAATATAGACATGAAGAAAATCACCTTACTGTCAAAAGGAGCTTGTAATCTAGTGAATTACATTTAATTCCTATTTAGGACAGTAGAGGAATTGCCATTTTTAATGCCATTAGTGTATAAGATATATAAAGCCTTAGAATATCAGTGCTAGAAAGGACCTTAGAAATCATATGTACCAGCATCCTTTTTGTCATATGAAAAACTGAAGCCCAGGGAAGCCCAGGGACTGACCGTTGCTTAGACGAGTCAGAGGGTGACTAAGTCTTCTGGCTCCCAGATCATGTCACCAAGAGCATGGCTGCTGTTATTGGCCATCTTAGAGGAGGACATACACATTTTAGGGAATTCTGTTGGGAGCCAGGCTCTCTCTGGAGGTATAGAGACTCAGACTTGTGAGAAAACAGCATCGAACTGAGTGGAGGAATTGTCTTGGTCAGCTTGCCCTCTTGGGAACTCCCCGACCCCAGCGGGGTTCTGCCCGTGAGTGCATCACCATCCACCATATTGCTGCCACATTCAGGTCTGTTGGCTATTTCAAGTGCTTGTTGTGGGTTTCCGTGCACGTTTCCTCTAGACTTCACCATTTCTGTTACTGGCATGGCTTTTCTCACAGTCGGCCAGAGTGCTAACGTCTTCCTGTCAGCCAGCTAACTGATGCATTCTGTCAGCTCCCCCTCAGGCCGTCTCTTGAGTCTGCTCTTCTCTTATTGTCCCTAATGTCTTCGCCTTCGTTTCTCTCTCTTCCCCTTCAGCAGGCCCCTCACTGTTTTCTCTGCTTTGGTTCATCGTCTCCTTCATCCCATTCTTGCACATTGCTGTCAGGTTAATCTTCTCGTCCTGAAATCTTATGATTGTAAGAGATTTTATATGTTGTAATTCCCAAGCACCCATCTGACATTCTGTTATGTAGTATTCCTGTCAAGTGGTCATTTAGTCCATTTCAATTATGTTTGAATACATTGCATATTAATTTTAAACAGATCTATCTGTTGTAAAGTTCTGTTGAAGTAAAGTATTTTTATTCTTCTATATATTCTATTCTTCTGTACTTGTTTCATGGGTATAATTTCTTCTTGACTCTCTCTGAAGGTGTTAATAGGACTTTTTCTGAGTTCTCTTTTGTTTGCTAGAGGAACTCTTTTCTGAGGTGGCCCTCCCGCCTCCCCCTCGTGCTTCCTCCTGAGGCTGGCTCTCCTCAGATGTCCTGTGAGTCTTGCTCGTTATTTCACGTTTGTGAAGGTGGTGCTGGATTGCTCAGGGTGAGAGGCCGGTGCGGGTTCCTCACCTGTTCTGCGGTCGCTGTCCTGCCAGCAGGCGTCGCCAGAGCTCACAGGGCTGGCCAGCGTGGGGAACGGTGAGCTTCCCGCGGGCAGGCGTGTGCAGGGGCGGGCAGGCAGGAGCATCCGTTACTAAGTCTCTGCCCCTCAGCAGGAGTCTAGTTAACAACAGGGGGGCGGCTAGAATATTCTGATGGTTCATTCAGATATTAGAGTGGACTTTCAATTATCACTAAGATTATTCAGCTTCTAAAAATCATACTTTTTCTCCTAGGGAATCAGTTTTTCTCTTTGTAATAACTCTTCTCAGAGCCCTCTGCATCCTTGTTCTGATTTGAACTGATTGCTCTCGAGGCTGCTGCACAGCTTCCACCGAGATGTATTTTCATGATGTTGCTCTCATGTTTCTTGATTTCCCATGTCTTCTTTTTTTGGATTTCTTGGAGAACTTCTTTGAGTAATTCTCTCAGAATCTGCAGATAGTAAAACCTTTAAGTCCTTGCATATATGAAAATGTCTTTATCTTGTAATCATACTTGAATGATAGTTTAGTTGGATGTAAAATTCCAGGTTCAAAATAATCTTCCCTCAGAATTTTGAATACATTTTCAGTTTCCTCCCTGCAGTGTACTGTTATTGATTAGAAGCTTGGTGATAATTTGATATACTTTGCGGGTAACCTGCTCTTTCTCTGAGAGCTTTTAGGATCTTCTCTTGCTCCATAGCATGCTGAAATGTCACGGCAATGAGGCTGGGTGTGAGTTTTCTATCATCCGCCTCGATTGTGTACCCTTCCGATATGAAGCCTCGTGTTGCCAGGCCTTGGGGGTTTTCTTCTTTGTGCAGCGGTTTCCTCTCTCCATTTTGTTGGTTCTGTCTTTCTGGAAATCATATTAGCTAGATATGAGGCCTCCTCCTGCTTTGGTCATCTGTATCTTTTAACTTTTCTCTCTTGTCTTTTTGCTTTTGCTCTGGAGACTTTTCCTTGACTTTTTCTTCCCGCCGTTCTACTGAATTTTTACATTTCGACAACTGAATTTCAATTCCAAGAACTTTTTCTTTTTTAAAGATTACTTGATTTTCTTATAACCTGTTCTTATTTAGAGATGCAATAACTTTGAGTCTTTCTGAGGACACTAAGTGCAATTTCAAAAATCATCTTCTAACTAGAATGACTTACAACTAGGATATACAACTATGTACTGGGACTTTGGGGAGAAAAAAAATGAGGAAAATTGGCAATGGGTGTTAGCTCAGGGCCAGTCTTCTAAAAAAACAATTATCTTGTTTTCCCTGAATTTTCTGTTCTATGTCTTTGAACCCCATAGTCGCTCTCTCTCCTCCTCTCTCGGTAAGAGGGCGTCCCTCCTCCACTGCTGTCTTTTCCTATGCTTATATTGGCTGAGGGGTTATCTGCTCCTGTGTTCTCGTCTGCTTTCCATATTCCCAGAAATTTTATGTAAACTTTTAAACTTTCATTTGGCGGTTAAAAAGAAATCTGTCCTTTGAATGAGTTTCTAACAAAACAGGTCTATGATTTTCGTATGTCATTATCCTGAAGAGGCCTAGGGTTCACTGAAAAGCCAGAAAACATCCTGGTCTCCAGGAGTTCTCTAGGTTCTCTCCTTTCAAATGTAATTCCTCAGAATAGCAGGGAGAATAAAAATACCCTCTCCCACTGCCAGCAGGGACCTTGGAAATTCTGGAAGGCTCTGGAAACCTCTGGCCCCAGCCCCTGGCCTCTCTCTAGCTCTCCTTGCATCTTTTTCATTTCCCAGACAGGGTCTAAATTATAGCAAAAGAGCACAGTTTAGGAACAATGGTCATAATCTGTGGGTCTCCTCTGTTCCTGTTGTAAGAGGGTTTGCAGACCTCATCTGGGATTTCTGACCCCGTAACAACCCATTAGAAAAGGGACTAAAGGGTCTTCTTGGTCAAATCTCCAGATGAGGAAACACAATAGGGAAGATAGACATCAAACTAACCATGGCTGCCTTTGAGCGGGGCAGTCATACAGACTTTTACTTTCTACTGGGTGCATTCCTGTATTCATGGAATTTTAGTGGCAGACTTGTGTCATTTTTATTATCATGAAGGAAACGAGGACCAGCCTGACCCATGTTTCCCCCCAGTCTGCTCTCCCTTCTCCAGCCTGCTTCCCACTCCTTTCCAGCACGACCGCCTCACTGTCCCGAGGGTCTCCTGCTTCTGTTATATCATCTTCCCAGTGAATCCTGAGCTAGTAACGAATGAGCGGACTAGTGAACGAGCCTTCTGTCTCTGTCCTTAGATTATGTGTTTCCAGACTTGACTGAGAAGGCAGGTCCCGTCGAAGACACCAGCCAGGGTCAAGAGGTGCCTCGCCTCGCCTCTCCCTTGCCCAAGATGAACCTGGTGGAGCCACCCTGGCACATGGCTCCTGGAGAGGAGGAGGAAGAGGAGGAGGAGGAGGAGAGGGAGAAGGAGGAGGTAGAGAAGGAGGAGGAGGAGGAGGAAGAGGAGGAGCTGCTGCCTGTGAATGGATCCCAAGAAGAAGCCCGAACCCAGGTCCATGACTTTTCTCCCACCAGCAGGAGCCAGACCCCAGGGTCTGCCAAACACAGGCATGAAGATTCTGGGGACCAGGCCTCCTCGGATGTGGAGGTGGGGAACAGCATGGAGCCCAGCCTGCCACCACCCTCGGTCACCCCAAGTACAGTGACCCTGGGGGGTCAGGACTTCACCAGCCAGGAGGCAGGGAGCACAGTACTGCCAGCTGCAGGGCGTGGGGTAGAGTTTGAGGCCCCGCAGGAGGCAAGTGAGGAGGCCACTGTGGGAGCAGCTGGGTTGGCTGGCAGGCAAGGAGAGGTGCCGTCCTTGGCTTCATTCCCTCAAACAGAAGCTCCCAGCGGGGCTGAGACTGCAGATGAAGACCCCCTTTACCCTGGAGCCTCAGCCTCTTTCCCACTGGCCCCCCAAGATGTGGAACTGACACCTTCCTCTGCGACCTTGGGGCAGGAAGACCTCAGCCAGCAGCCCCAGGAAGGGCAGGCCCTCGAAGCTCAGTCCAGGATGCCCTGGGATTCGACTCAGGTAAAGTGAAGGTGCTCCATCCAGCCGTCCCCGGGCTGCGCGGCACGGTGCAGGGGTCCACCAGGCTGAAGATGGAGGCCCCTCTGTAGCAGTAGAACCCCAGCAGCACTTTTGGGGATGCAGACCTTGTGGCCCAGTAATGGGGTCCTCACCACACTGACATGCAAAACGAAAGCCTCGGAAAAGCTTGGTGCCCTGGCCTGGTTTCCACTTGTCCAGGTGCTACAGCTGCTGCCCTGGGCCTCCCCACGGCTTATGACACTGGCCCAGAGTGGGGACCTGACCTGTGCTCTCCCTGCGCCATCTCCACGCCCCCCACCATGTGTACAGTCGCCCTCTGCTCCCCTCATAAGCCCCTGCTCAGCACAGACACATACACACACACACGTCCAAGTCAGTGCCACACCCCCGACAGCAGGAGGAAAGGAAAGGGGCACCAGGTTATCAGCCTGTGCGTCTGGCCCACAGGCACGTTTCTGTTTAGCCTACAGAACATCACAGACAAGTTTGCCATTGAAAGCCTCCGGCTGGGGCAAGCCCTGTGCAGTCCCACCCCTTTGATACAAGCCCCCACTAGTCGTGTGTCACGCCTGGCTTCCTCCTCTCCCTGAAGACGTCTTCTGCTTGGCCCCTGAAGACATCTGGGTTTGTGAACCTTGGGCTGGATCATGGGCTGTCGTCTTGCCGAGGCTGTCAGCTCCCACCTAGCTCTCACAACCTACCCCTGGCCCTCACCTCCATCTGCTCAGAGGGTTTCCACCCACCGTCTCTCCCAGTGCCTTTCCCAATGCCTGTGTAACGGCTGCCCTTCTTTTTGTTTCATCCTCCAGGTGATCTGCAAAGACTGGAGCAACCTGGCCGGGAAGAACTACATCGTTCTGAACATGACGGAGAACGTAGACTGTGTGAGTGCCGCGGTAGGCTGGGCCGCGGGGGAGCATGAGGTGGGGGCAGCATGGGCGCCGAGGGAGTGGGTGGGCTGGAAAGCTTAGACGTTGAGTCAGAGGGGCCAGCCTAACCCAGGGCATGAACCAGCACCACCAATGTCCAAGAAAAGAGTGCTTTCGTATTTTTAAATTTCTAAAGGCTCTTTCATTCTTGGCCCCTCTGTTTTTAATTTAAAGGAATGGTTTTGTTCGTGTGTGCAATGTCTTCTCTCTCTGGGCTTTGAAATAGTTTTTATAGTTGTTTTCTCCCTGGATAGGTTGCTTGCCCCATTCGTTAGTTTCTGTCTCAGTTTTCTCACATGTGTACTTGCCTCACATGTCTGGTGGCATTTGTTCAGAGCTATTTAAGGAGAACCATCAAGAAGCTGGTTGGAAGCTTTGAGCTTTGTTAACGGTAGCTTCTTGGGAAGGTGGTCAGGCTGGGCCATTTCATTTGAAAATTTTTTTTTTTTAATTTTTATTTGTTTCGGATGTACATCATATTTCAAATTCTGGATACATTACATCATGTTCACCCCCCGAACACTAATTATAGTGCATCCCCTCACATGTCGTGACCCTAATCACCCCTTTTGCCCTCGCCTGTCCCCCCTTCCCCAGTGGTAACCACCAGTCCAATCTCCAATGCTATGTGTTTTTTTTTTTTTTTTTGTCGTTTTTGTCTTCTACTTATGAGTGAGATCATACGGTATTTGACTTTCTCCCTCTGACTTATTTCACTCAGCATAATACCCTCAAGGTCCAACCATGTTGTCACAAATGGCCGGATTTTGTCATTTCTTATGGCTGAGTAGTAGTCCATCGTGTATAAATACTACATCTTCTTTATCCATTCGTCCCTTGATGGGCACCTAGGTTGCTTCCATGTCTTGGCTATTGTGTATAATGCTGCAATGAACATAGGGGTGCAAGTATCTTTATGCCTTTGTGTTTTCAAGTTCTTTGGATAAATACCCAGTGGGATAGCTGGATCATATGGTAGACCTATCCTTAATTTTCTGAGGATACTCCAAACTGCTTTCCATAGTGGCTGCACCAGTTTGCACTGCCACCAGCAGTGAACAAGGGTTCCCTTCTCTCCACACCCTCTCCAACATTTGTTGTTTCCTGTCTTGTTAATTATAGCCATTCTGACTGGAGTGAGGTGATACCTCATTGTAGTTTTGATTTGCATTTCCCTGATAGCTAATGATGTTGAGCATCTTTTCATATACCTGTTTGGCCATCTGTATTTCTTCTTTGGAGAAATCTCTGTTCAGATCTTCTGCCCATTTTCTAATTGGATTGTTGGTTTTTTTGTTGTTGAGCTGTATGAGTTCTCTGTATATTTTGGATATTAACCCTTATCTGACATGTGGTTTGCAAATATCTTCTCCCAATTGTTAGGTTGTCTTTTCGTTTTGTTGATGGCTTTCTTTGCTGTGCAGAAACTTTTTAGTTTGATGTAGTCCCATTTGTTCATTTTTTCTTTTGTTTCCCTTGCCCGGTCAGACATGGGACTCGAAAATATGCTGCTCAGACCAATGTCATAGAGCGTACTGCCTGTGTTTTCTAGAAGAGACTTCTGGAAGAAAACATCATTTGAAAATTTTTAATGTCAGCATCTTTAGGTCCTTCCTCCTGGGTGATCAGATTCTTTGAAAAAGGAACTTCTGTCCTGCTGGGAGCATAAATGGCTGGTTGCCCCTGTTCTTGGGGCCAAGGTGTGGAGAGGGCTGGGCGTGTCAGTGTCAGAAATATGTGTGCATAGATCCATTCATTTTCACCCTTCCCCAGCTGTGTCTGGTGTCCAGTAGGTCAGAGACCCTCTATTTTACCCTTGTTAAAGAATAACCTTTCAGTCTTCAGCCAGGGACAAGGCACATTTGTCAGCTGTGCAGTGTTGGGGAGAGGAATGAGGGATCCAGCTGCTTCTTAAACAGACTTTCAAACAGTTTTCCTATTTTTAGCATCATTTCCATCCCCGCTTCCAAAGGTAGCCAGTGCTGTTTATTCCGGAGCATCTTGGGAGGTTGACAGCTTGAGTCTGCTTCTTCTCAACTCTCCCCATTTTGGCGTAGGATCTGGCTCTTTGGGGCTTGCTAAATCAGGAAGTTCTAACTCATCCATCTGCTTCCAGGGTCCAGATTTTCTTGCTTTTGTCTCCTCTTCTGTTTTGTTTTGTTTTTGTCTTTGTGGTTTTAGATCTTAAAAAATTCTTTGCTCTTGTTTCGTGTGTTTGAGGGAAAGTGAAAGTACGTGCATGTATTTAATCCAAAAGTGACCAAGGAGATTTTATGTTTCCCAGCATCATTATACACAGGTAGATTTTAACATGATTGATGTGTTTTCCTTTTTTTAATTGATGCTCATATACCCATCTTTGGCTGGTGAAAGCCTCTTGGAGTTGGCTTCTGAGTCCTTTTGGCCGACCTATTAGTGTTTGATGGTTTCCTCGCTTTCTGGTGCAGTGAGATGTTCCAGGCTCATCTTGTATGTTCCCTCCTCCAGAAACGGAATCAACATTTCTCAAATAAAAGGGTACCAGGGACCCCTCCATGTTTGGCGTGCACACTTGAACCATAAATCTAAAGTAATGTCTCTCTTCTCTTTCCAAACAACACATAGACCTTAAAATGCTGTTATTCTTCTCTCCCTGTTTTGTCTTGTATGTTATTCTCATTTAATATTTGATAGCCACCTAATTAATCATTATTATTTTTTATGGTAGATTTTCTTAGTGTGGAAAAAAACATTTGACATAAAATTTACGATCTTAACCTTTTTTTTTTGGTGAGGAAGATTGGCCCTGAGCTAACACCTATTGCCAGTCCTCCTCTATTTTGTATGTGGGATGCTGCCACAGCTTGGCTTGATGAGTAATATAGGTCTGTGCTCAGGATCCGAACCCACAAATCCCAGGCCGCAGAAGTGGAGCACGGGAACTTAACCACTATGCCACTGGGCTGGCCCCCTTAACCATCTTTAAGTGTATGGTTATGTTAAGTACATTTACATTGTTGTGAAATACCGCTTTAGAACTTTTCAACTTGTAAAACTGAAGCCCTGTCCCCATTAGACACTAACTCTCCATTCCCCTATCCTCCAGCCCCTGGCAGCCCCCATTCTGCTTTGTGTCTCTGTGAATTTGACTTCTCTAGGGACCTCATAGAAGTGGAATCATACAGTATTTGTCCTTTTATGCCTGGCTTTTTTCATTTAGCATAATGTTCTCAAAGTTCATCCATGTTGTAGCATATGGCTGAATAATTTCCTTTTAAGGCTGAATAATATTCCATTATATGTATAGACCACATTTTGTTTATCCATTCATCCGTCAGTGGACACTTGAGTTGCTTCCACCTTTTGGCTATTGTGAATAATGCAGCTATTAATGTGGGTGTATAAATATCTCTTTGAAACTCTGCTTTCAGTTCTTTTGGCTCTGTATCCAGAAGTGGAATTGTTGGATCATATGTTAGTTCTATTTTTAATTTTTTGAGGAACTGCCATACTGCTTTCCACAGTGGCTGCCCCATTTTACACTCCCACCAACAGTGGACAAGGGTTCCAGTTTCTGCATATCCTCACCAATGTTTGTTGTTTTCTGGTTTTTCGACAGTGGCCATCCCGATGTGTGTGAGGTGGAATCTCATTATCGATTTGATTTGCATTTCTCTAATGATTAGTGATGGTGAGCACTAGTCATTATTATTCACAGTCAGTGCTTATGTTGTTTTATCAATATTTTTATTAGTTACTTTGCTCACATCCCCACTCCTTTTTCTGCGTTTAACTTCCTCTTCCTGAAATAGATCCTTCAGTAGCTTTTTCTGCAAGGATATCTCAGTCTTTATATATGTAAAAATGTCTTCAATTTTCTCATGTTCTTTTTTGGTAACTTTTTGTTTTGATATAATTTCAAACTTACAGAAAGAATAGTCAAAGAAATCCCATGTATCCTTGATCTAGATTCACGACTTGTTAGCATCTTTTCACACCATTTGAGCGTAAGTTGTAGGCTCCTACCCGTGAATACATTAGTGTGTATCTCCTCAGAACAAGGACATTCTTTTGGATAACCAGAGTACGATGATCGAAATCAGGACATTAACGCTGATGCAAAACTGTAATCTATGGACCTTATTTAGATTTCACCAGTGGTCCAATCATGTCCTTTAGAGCTTTTTTCCTCCTGGTTCAGTATCTAATCCAGGATCATGCATTACATTTAGTTGTCATGTCTCTTTAGTCTCTAAATCTGGAACAGTTCCTCAGTCTTTCTTCGTCTTTAATGACCTTGATATTGTTGAAGAATAATAGGAGTAATGTCTGTAAAAAATGATGGGCTATACAGAGAATGCACCTTCAGAAAAAGGAGAAAGTGCTGACAGCCTCGCAGGGAAAGTCTTGCAAAGTAGATCCAGGAATTCAGTCCTCAAGACCTAGAAAAAGCATTGCAGACTCATTGCTTCTCCTGTTTTGCCCAAGATGTCATGGGTAATACAAGCAGAGGAAATGGGAAATAAGCCAAAGAAGATCCAGGAGAAGAAGCAGAAAGATAAATCAGTGGATCAAAGGTGTTGTCTTTGAGTTCCAGAAGGCAAAAGAAAGTCCTTGTAATAGAGATGCAAGGATCTGATCTCTGCTCGGCACAACAGGGAGAAGCACCACTGCACAAGGACGAGCAGGAGGAACAGGTTGACCTCCTGTAGTGAGGATCCTAGCAGAGTGTTCCAGCACAGAGGGCTGGATCACCAAGATCTAGAAACAGAGACAGAGCTGAACAAGCAGTCAGTCCTTCGTCTGAGCCTGCTGAGTTGTCCAGCGCACGTTACACACATACTTACAAGAAGATGTTCCAGGACATCTTGTGCTCTCCCAGCCCTATCCTGGAATTAGCCCTTTCTCCAAGGAGCCCTGGTTCTTTTCGATGTGGAAAGGTGTTTAGAAACCAAGATCTTGGCTCTGGGTGTGCTTGTGGCTGCTGGGGTGTCATTGCTTCCAGACTCTTTTAGAGGAAGAGCTGAGAGATAGGCATGTGTATTTCTTTCATCTATAGACACAGATATACGTGTATAATACATGTGTACCTGTACATATGTTTATATATGCACACACAATACACGTGCACTATACATATATGTACATACGCGTATAATACATATGCATTTATACACATATGTTTATGTATGTACACACATGTTTAAAATGGGGAGTTCAGTACTGCCAATTCCAGCCCATCACTGTTGGACTCTTCCTAGCCTCCTTCTGTACCATATTTGTGTCTTCCTTCACTGACAGAGACCTGACTCTCAACATCCTCAATATATTTACTCATTTCTTCAGTTCTAGAATATACAAGTAGTTGCAGAATTTTTAACCCATAACATTGCAGAAACAAACCTGTTAAATAAACTTCAGTATTTATTTGCAGTTTCTTTTATCTTCTTATCTTTAAATGACTCTGCAGTTACTTGAGTTAGTTCTCTTTTTCCCTTTTAGTGTAGTTGTACATTTGAATATAGTTTATTTGTTTCTGTCTGTGTTCAATTTTAGGGTCTTTTTCTCATCTGTGTTGATTTAATTATATTTTCTGAATGTGTAAGACATTAATGTGGTTCTAAATATATAAATGATGCAAAAATGTATACTTAGAGAAACACCACTCTCTCCACCATCTCTCTCACTCCATTCCCACCCTACTTCGTCTCGGTAGCCAATCTCATTAATTTCTGGGTATCCTTCCTGGGTTTCCTTTTATAGAAATAAGCAGATAGATGTATAATTTCTTCTTCACAAGTAGTGTGCTATTTGTATTTGTGTAGTTTCCTAGGGCTGTCGTAACAGAGTACCACAGGCCGGGCAGTTAGACGGACATTTACCTTCTCACAGTTCTGGAGGCTGGAAGTCCACAATAAGGGTGTGAGAAGGTTTGGCTTTTCTGAGGCCTCTCGTTGGCTGTGTAGACAGCCGTTTTCTCCCTGAGTCTTCACGTGATCTGCTCTGTGTGTGTGTCTGTGTCCTGATCGCCTCCTCTTGTAAGAACACCAGTCATATTGGAATAGGGCCCACCCTAAGGACCTCATTTTGACTTAATTACCTCTTTAAAAGTTCTGTCTCCAAGTACAGTCACATTCTGAGGTCCTGGGTGTTAGCACTTCAACATAGGAATTTTGGAGGGACATGACTCAGTCCAGAACAATACTTTTTTGCATTTTGCTTTTTTCCCTTAACAGTATATTCTGGAAATCACTTTATATCAGTTTGTGGACATCATTCTCAATCATTTTATTTTTACAACTGAATAATACTCCCTTATGTGTGTGTACCATCGTTATTCATCAGATTTCCTTTGTATGGGCATTTGGGTGGTTTCTCATGTTCTGCGGTTACTTACAGTGCTCCAGTGAAGAATGTTGTGCGTGCGTATTTTTGTGTTGTAGGGATGTACCTTCAGAGTAAGTTGCTACAAGTGGGATTGCATATACAGTTTGTTAGATATTGCCAAATTCCCATTTCTGTCTCATTCTTATCAGAGGTTTTTTGGGCCTTATTTTTCTGTCTACAGTGTCTCTTAACAATGCTTTTATGTTTTCTCTCTCTTTAAGATCTCTCTGACACATTCTGAGTGATTTCCTAGCCCTGTCTTCCAAATTAATAACTCTCTTTAGCTGTGTCTAATCTCCTGTTTGACCCTCTTGAGTCTTTAATATAGAGAATAACTGTTTTATATTTTTAGAATTTCTACTTGGTTACAAATCTCTCCCTTATTTTTTCATTTTGTTCTCTTCTTTCATTATTTCTATTTCTTTATCTTTTCAGTTATTTTAAACATACTTATTTTATGATCTCTTTCATATTGTTTTGGTAACACCACATCTTGGGATGTCAGTTCTTCGATTTGTTGCTTTTGTACCTTAGTTCCTCGTATGGCTTATAATTTATTATTGTGATCTCATCATAACTCCAGGTTGTGAGAGAATTCCACCAGAGTGGTTTCAGGGAGCCTTCAGGAGTTCCGAGTGAGCTAGATCAGCTTGAGTCTTAATTTCCTGGCTTAGATTTCTGTACGACAAAGGATTGCCCATTTGGACTCCACACCCAGGTGAAGTGCAAGCCTGGGTGTTTAGGTGATCTTAGGTAACTTTTGTTTTCTCCTGTCCGTGGACATGGGCAGATGGTGTACTGTACCCTGACAGCTCCTCCAGGGGAGGGGGAAGTTTCCTGAGTCCTCATTTCACTTAAAAGGCTGCTCTTCGAGGTTTCAGGCACTATCTTGGGTGCTGTACTTCAGTGCTCCACCTTGTGTGGGCTAAGAGCACGTTTTCTATCTCCATGTGAGCATTGAAAGCCACGTCTGCAGCTCCTGGATCCTGTATCTGGGTCTTGACCCCCAGGAATTGCTACGGCTTGTGCTTTGTCTTCTGGCTTTAGGTTTCCTCTGTTTCTGTCTCCTTTGAGCTTGAGCTTAGACATGCTTTTAGAACATGTTTATTGTTTTGCTGTATTTTATCCAGTATTTCTATGTGTTTGTAGCAAGGTGGGAACATGGGACTTTCATCAACTCCATCTGCTGTGTTGCCAAAAGTCAGAAGGATCTGCTGGGTAATGACATGTGTCCCTCCCTGTTCACCATAAGGACCACACCCGTAGAGCTGGAGCCCTTGCAGTGGGAGAACCAGGGATGTGCGAGGAGGACCACCTGCCCCGGCCTCAGAGGGGAGACAGTTTATACCCACGAGTGTACTGCACTTGAGGAAAGTCCTACTGACTTACAACATACGTCCAGAAAGGCACACAGATCATAAGTGTACAGCTTGATGGATTGTCACCAGGGACCACACCCACGTAATCAGCACCCACATCAAGATACAGAACATGGTCACGCTCGTTGAGCCCTTCTCATTCTCCCTGCCAGACACTGCTCCCACAAGGGGAACCATTTTGTTGACTTTTAACACCGTAAATTAATGTTGCATGCTTTTGAACATTATATAAGTAGAATCATTCAGTATGTGATATTTTGTGTCTGGCTTTGCACTCAACATTCTGTTTTGAGATTTCATCTATATTGTTAGGTGCAGTCGAAGTTCGTTCATTCTCATTCTGTATAGCATTTCATTTATTTCTCCATTCTACTGTTGGGGGCACTTGAGTAGTGTCCAGTTTCAGGCTGTTGTGAAGATGCTGCTCTGGAGATTCTTGGACATATATTTTGGTGAGCATATGGATGCGTTTCTAATGGGCACATGCCTTAGAGTGGCCTTGCGGGGTCACAGTATATGCAAATGTCCAACCTTAATAAATACTGTCCAACAGCTTTCCGAAGTGGTTGTATAGCAGGTTATACGTCCATCAGCAGTGCCTGAGAGTTCTGATTCTTCTTGTCTTTGCCAACTCTTGGTATTGTCTTTTTCATTTTAGCCATTTTGCCAGATGTATAGTATAGTAGTATTACCTTGTGGTTTTAATGTGCATTTCTCTGGTGATTAATGAAGCTGAGCAACTTCTCAGATGTGTTTTGGCCAATTGGATAGCCTCTTTTTTTGTGAGGGCCCATTTTACTATTGGGTTATCTGCCTTTTTAAATTGATTTCTATCAATTATTTATATATCCTGGATATGAGATCTCTGTCAAGTATATACATTGTAAATATCTTCTATGGAACTTCTTGATTTTTTTTAACTTGATCATAAAATGGTCCCACTTACCCGTTTTTTCCTTCATGGTTAGTGTTTACGGGTCCTACTTAGAAACGTTTGCCTACTCCAAGGTCATGAAGAGAGCCTTCTGTGCTTGCTTCTAAAAGCTTTAGATCTGAAATGCATCTGGAATTGATTTTGGTGTGTGGTGTGAAGTATGAGTCAAGGTATGTTTTTTCTTTTCCATTGGGGTATCCAATTGTCCAGCACCTGTGATTGAATAAGTCCTTTTCTTTTAATCCTCACAGTTAGCCCAGGGTGTTAGGACCAATGCCCACATTTTTAGATGGGGAAACTAAGGCTCAGAGGGGTGCAGTATTTTGCTAAAGATCACAGAGCTGATAAATGTCAGAACCCGGATTGAACCCAGATTTATTTGATTTCAAAGCCAGGGCTTTTCTCCCATGCCACTGACACTCAGTTCCCACCTATAAAATAACTAGTATAAAACATATGGTCATCAGACTCTCCCAGAACTGACATTGTAGGTCTGTGGGCTTAAGCCAGGCAGACATCTGGACCCAGGAAAACGTGGCACGCACACGTGGTGGAGCACAGGGCTGTGGCTTGCAGAGAGGTACTGCCTGAGGCAGGAGGGGTTTCTTTTGCAAGAAGTAGGGCTGCTGGGTCACAGTATATGCACCATGCTTAGGCAGGTGCAGGTGTGCACCCCTTCCCTACACACATGCACACACATACGCACGTGTGTATGCACGCATGCATGTGAAGACGGTAAGAACCATTTCAGGAAGCAGGGCTTTCCTAGCTGCATGTAGCTATCTCCCGGTCCCAGTCTTCCAGATTTAGAACTGAGTTGGCTTTCTGTTAGGCCAGTGAGTGCCAAGGCTTGAGCCTGTGCCTGGCACTTGCCATGGTAACCAGGAACAGAGACTCAGCACTTCAGTCACCCTGGTGGCCTTTAGCTTGGCATGACAACCAGGGAAAGCTCATTAGCTTGGGCTCTAGCAGAAAAGAGACTAGGAGTGTCAGGGATCCCCCTGGGGCAGCCTGGTGATCCTCTGCCTCGCCAGCAGCCCTGGCTTGCAACTCCACAGAGAGAGCTGAGCAGCTGGGAGGGCAGTGTCCAGCTGGGAGCTGTGGAGGCTGGGAGCAGGGCTTTGGTGATTTCCCCGGTACAGGAGGGAGAGGGCTGCTGCAGAGGAGCAGGGGATCAGAGGTGGATGGGATGGGGATCAGCGACAGGGCCAGGGGAGCATCTCTTCCCAGAAGGGGCTAGCTAGGGACAATGGTAGGCTGTGAGCCAGAGGCAGGGTCCTGGCCCCCACCTAGGCTCCTGCCACTCACTGAGCTCCTGTCCAGTGCTAGCTTCTTGTTTTTGTTTTTATATAATTACACATACACAAGGTCACGAAAATCTAACCAGTACAAGAGAGTGTCAGATGAGAAAGACGCCCCCTTCCACCCCTTCTCCTGCTCCCAGCCCTGCTTCCGGGGTCACCATTTTAACCTTCTGTGTTTTAATCTTTCTGGTCACCACTACCACCATTGGAGTATAGGATGTCTTTCTTGCCTCCCCAGCTTTGTGCCGTGTCTCTGCAATGACAGGCAAGAGAGGAGCACGGTTAGACTGCTTCCCACCCCTCCTCCTGGTTTCGCTGGCTATATGGCTGTGTACTTCTTTTGGTCCGTTACCCCCACACACACACGCATTCCTCCCGTGCACTATACACTTGAACACTCAGGCGTGAAGACCAGTCTTCAGTAGTCCTCCACACTCTACATACTCACTTCTTGGACTTGCCATTGTGTATGGGGAGATCCGTCCCCCGGCTCAACTGTGAGGACCCCTGGGCAGGCCCCATGCCCTCCTCATGGTGAGAGGCCAAGCGGGGAGGAGTGCCTGGATGCTCGCAGGGAACAAGTGCGCGTGTATCTTGGCATTCCCACAGCTGCCCAAGGCCACGCTGACAGCCTCTTGAGCGGTCCTCAGAGCTATCAGAGCAGCCCCCCTGGACTAACCAGATGGCCTCGCCCAGCGTTTGGCCGCTGGGCGGAGGTTGAAATGGGGGCTAGGTCTAGAGGCGGGGGTCAGCAGACCTCTCTCCTTCGCTGAGCATGAGGCTCTCTTTCTGCCTTGCAGGAGGTGTTCCGGCAGCACCGGGGGCTGCAGCTGCTAGCCCTGGTGGAGGAGGTGCTGCCCCGCCATGGCAGTGGCCGCCACGGGGACTGGCACATCTCCCTGAGCAAGCCCAGCGAGAAGGAGCAGCACCTTCTCATGACCTTAGTGGGCGAGCAGGGTGAGCAAGGACCACGCACCGGAGGGATAGTGTTGGCGTGTCTGGAGAGAGGGCCCAGGAGGGCAGCAAGTGGGAGGCAGTGCTGAACCAGCAGCTTTCCTGAAGGCCATGGGGAGGCTCCCTCGGAGCCATGGGCAAGGGCACAGACAGGGCTTCGGAACGTGGGGCTCTAGGATGGCAGGGTGAGGTATTGGTCGGAGGCCCTCGTCTAGGGTCAGGGGTTACAGGCAAGCTTGGGTTTTGGAGAAGGGGAGGAGGGTATGAACAGCGGGAACAGGAGGGGGAAGAGGTGTGGTTTCAGCGCAGGTTCACACTGTGTGGTGGGATGATGTGGGGGCATTCAGAATGCAGTGGTGTGGGGCTGAGGGAGTGACCACGGGTGTCACACCTGTCACATAGTGGGCATTCACTAAATCCTTTTTAAATAGTCAGTGGGAAGCAGGTCTAGGAGGGAGTGGGAGTTTTTGTAGCACGAGGTCCGTGTGTGGTCAGGAGATGGGGTGCAAGGCTCTGGAAGCTCAGGCGGAAGCTGTCTGAGGGGCTGGGGCCTGCAGAGGGAGTGCTTCAGTGGCCAAGGCTTTGCTGACATGGTTCTCCCCCCAGGGGTGGTGCCCACTCAAGATGTCCTTTCCATGCTGGGCGACATCCGCAGGAGTCTGGTGGAGGTAAGAGCACCGGGACATGCTCCCCTCCCGTGCCTTCAAGCTTTGGGAGCAGGGCTGCCTTCCCTGAGGGCAGGAGGCAGCCTGTACCCTGGGCTCATGGAGCAAAAGACAGACTGTTACTCTGGGCAGCTCTTCCTTTCGGGTCTCCTAAGACACAGTACCCGTGGGAGAGACCGAGTGTCTGAGCACCAAACTACCAACTGCACGGTGCACACCACGGCCGGGCCAGAAGGCCGCACAGGGGGCGGTGGTCAGGGGAGGACTTCGGGGAGGGATCTCTGAGGGGGATCTCCATGGGTAGGTGGGAATTTTCTGGGCAGATAATGGGAGAAACACCATGTCTGGCCAAGGAATTGTGCAGAAGCCTGGTGGAATGGGAGAGCGCGATGCAGTTCCAGAAGCCAGAGGAGGAAGCACGCGATGCGTGGGCATGCTTTGGGAACCAGCAGCTAGATGCTCCTGATGGGGGTGGGTCAGTGTTTGGCCAGCCAGCTGGGGGCCTGCTGCGGGGTGGAAGATGGGACTCAGGGAACAGGAGATAGCCCTGCCATCTTGAGAGGTACCCCTGACCCCGTGCAGTCAGCTGGCTGCCCCACTGGTCCTGGAGACCTGGGCTGAGGACACAGGCTGGCCAGCCTCTCTTCCTGCACAGCCTGCCGTACCTGTGCCCCTTGGTCCTCCCACTCCTCATTCCACCTTCCTGAAGAGGGGCCCCTAGAGTTCCTCACCTCCCTTCTTGAGGACAGCCACCAAAACCACTTTCACTCACTGTGAAACCCAGTGACCTGTCATCAGTCCTCTTCCCTCTCAAGGGCTCTGCGATATTTGACAGCAGAGATGAGCTGTGCATGACTGTGGGCCCTGCCTCCTTATCTACTACATGCAAGGTGGAGAGGTGGTTTTTGTTTTTGTTTTTTTTGATAAGCACATTGAGGGCCTACTGAGTGCCAGACTGTGCTGGGTTTTCTCCCTGGGCCCTCACTGACACCCGAGGGCTTGTGAGCATAAGAGAAGGCACTCTATTGAGTCCTGTCGGTACCCCATTTAAGATGAGCTGAAGCCTAGAGAAGGGAGGTGACTTGCCTGAGCTTGCACAGCTAGTAGCGGGGGAGCCAGGCTTCAGACTAGGCCTGAGGGGTTCAAGGGCCTGGGCCTTTCACCATGGTGTGGCCGTGACACTGCCCAGATGGCCAGAGGGCCGTTCCACTTGTGGAATTCTGGGTTCATGAACGCGGGGGGACTAGTGGAAACTTGGGCTGGCTATGACCTTTTTTTTAACACATCCTCCTGCCTCTTCTCCTGGCCCTGTGTTCTGATTTTACTGGACACTTCATTCAGACTGACTTGGTGAAAAGGCATGCTGGGCCTTTGGAAGTACATTAGTGGGCAAATTTAGCAAGTTCATTGATGGGTGAACCTAGCAAGAAAAACTGCTCCTTGATAACTTAAAAAGTCAATAGAGAAAGGTATTGGAAACATACAGGCAATATGAAGCCAAGAAGAGCTGTATACCTGGCCTTAGGAAGGGGCCCAAGCCAGGAAGGCGGCTGCCAGGTCTCTGCTCCGGGAGCCAGGAGACAGCACCTTCGCTCTGGCACCTGTCCTCTGATGAGGATGGCACCTCACCTTACTTACTGCCCTCTGCCTGAGATGCTGATTTGTGGGGAGAGCATCTGCCAGGCCCATTAGGGGCACAGCAGCCTCTTGGCCAGAGAAGGCAGACCCACAAGACAGCCTGCAGTGTGGAAGGGTGCTGGGCCGCGAAACACCATTGGTAACCACTCCAGTGGGAAAAGGGAAGAAGCTGGGAGGCTGGGGGTGGCCTATGATGTGGGCTTTCCCCAGCACCCCCTGCACTGTCTCCGGCCCACAATGGCCAGAATGATACCAGAATAATAGCCAGCCCCGGTGGCCTAGTGGTTAAGTTCAGCACACTCCACTTTGGTAGCCTGGGTTTGGATCATGGGCACGGACCTACACCACTACTGGCTGTGATGTGGTGGTGACCCACATACAAAATAGAGGAAGATTGGCAACAGATGTTAGCTCGGGGTGAATCTTCCTCAGCAAAAAAAAAAAAAAAAAAGAAAGGAAAAAAAAAAGAAAGTGATATCACAATAGCACCACCCCTGAAGTGGAAGCTGTGTTTCCAGAGCCTGATTCAGTGTGATGTGTGGGGGAAGATGTGTGGAGAGGGTATCACAGCTGTCCTTGTCTTCTTTTTTTAACGAGTAGGACTCTATATAGTTGGATTGTGACTGACAGCAGGGGGGCCAGCCTCACTGGGGAGTTAGGGCCACAACCAGGTATATTTAGAGCCAGACTTCTGCCCCAGTAGGGGCAGGGGCAGGGCAGAGCCACAGGAGGGATGTGAGGGGAGGCTGGGAATGGAGGCGTTGCGTGGAGAGGCTTGGAACTGCCCTCAGGTGAACAGGATGATGGTAGGGCAGAGAGAGTCCCTGATGAGCATGGGTCCAGGCCTCTGGGAGAGCTTCAGGTGCCAGGAGAGTGCCAGCTCCTTCTCAAAGCCTGTCCTTGTCCTTGAGCCCCAACCCCATAGGCTCTGTTGGGAGCCATGGCACCCCAGGACCTCAGCTGAGGAGCCTGGCCCCTCCCGCCCCCCTAGATCGGCATCCAGAACTACTCCACAACAAGCAGCTGCCAAGCACGAGCAAGCCAGGTGCGCAGCGACTATGGGACGCTCTTTGTGGTGCTAGTGGTCATCGGCGCCATCTGTGTCATCATCATTGTGCTGGGCCTGCTCTATAACTGCTGGCAGCGCCGGCTGCCCAAGCTCAAACACGTGGTGAGTGTGGGGTAGGCCAGGCAAGGGGTCCTGGGCTGGGGTGCTGCCAATGGAAAAGGCAGTGCCTAGCAAGCTTAGTCATCTGGAGACTCTGTCCTCATCTGCAGGTGGGGTGGCAGTAATTGTCCTGGGATGGGGTACTGCACAGGAAGCCACTTGTCCAGGTCTTGCACAGGATTGCCCATCTCTGCGGGGTGCTGGCCCCATGCTAGGTGCTGGAGGTGGGGGAGTGGGATGTGTGCCCCACCCACAGGGGCCCTCCATGACACTAGCTCCTCCTGGGGCAGGGTGGCCCTGCCATGCCTGGACTCATCTGGATGTCTCACCAGACAGGCCCTGGGTCCATGGTCCCCAGGGGTTAAGGAGAGGCTCCAGCAGCCTGGGGGCTCCTCCCGAAGGAGGGGACAGGGCACAACTCCCACTTTTCCTTGGAGTCTCCTGGAGTCTCTTTATAAGGGGCTGTTGGGAGGGGTCAGATGGTGTCAGCAAGGCCACAGGGTGGTTTAGTGCAAAAGAATCAACAGAAATATTTTAAGAAAGGAGTTGAGGTGTGGGACCAGAACAGAAGGGAACTGCCATCTGTCAAGGGTCCCCTGGGGATTCCCTGTGTAGGGTTTTACAGACTAGGGAAGGAACAATGAAGTGACTCGTTCAAGGTAAAGGTCTCAAGCCCGTCAAGCGGGCGCGTGCCTGCCGCTCTTGGGGCTGGCGGGGGCCGGGCCGGCGGCACTCGCCCAGCAGCCCTCTCCCACCGCTGCAGTCGCACGGCGAGGAGCTGCGCTTCGTGGAGAACGGCTGCCACGACAACCCCACGCTGGACGTGGCCAGCGACAGCCAGTCGGAGATGCAGGAGAAGCAGCCCAGCCTGAACGGAGGCGGGGCCGTCAACGGCCCTGGGGGCTGGAGCGCGCTCATGGGAGGCAAGCGGGACCCCGAGGACTCGGACGTGTTCGAGGAGGACACGCACCTGTGAGGGCGCCCGGCCGCCGCTGCGACCCCGCGGCCTCGCCCTGGCCCCCCGGGGCTGCGCCGGGAGGGGCAGGGCTGGCCCGGAGCGGACTGCCGCCTCCTTCCCGCGCGGCCCCGCCCGCTCCCCCGCAGTCCAGCCCTCGGTGCGGGGTACCCCCGCTTCTCACCGACTCACAGAGCAGTCTGGCACAGCCCTCCCCTGTCCCACCCGACGCCCCGAGGGGCCAGTGCTCCCGTGCCCCGGGATCCCCATTAAAGCCGCCCGGAGCCACGCCGGGCCCAGCCGGTCCGCCTGCCCGACTCGTTCTTGCTCCGGGGGCGCGGGGCGTGGGGGGTGGGGCGTTGGCCGGCGGGAGGCTGCGCGGCCGCTCGGTCCTCCGGGCGCCAGGCGCCGCTGCCGAGCGGGGCGGGGCCGCGCGTGTTTACATCCGGCACGGGCGCGCCGCCGCCGCCGCTGCCTGGGTCGTTCGGCCCGGGTCCGAGCTGTCCGCGCCATGGACACCAGCGATCTCTTCGCCAGCTGCAGGAAGGGGGATGTGGGCCGAGTGCGGTGAGGACCCCGCAGCTCCGGGAGGGCGCGGACGGGGGTCCCTGGGAGCGCTGCGGCCCCGGGGCGTGCAGTGGACGGCGGCGGGACGCGCGGGCGCCGCGGCCCCGGTGCAGCCCTCGGCCCGGCGCCCGACCCACCGCAGACGCCCGTCTGCAGGCGTCTGGGCGCCGAAGGGGGCGGCCACGACAGCCTTCCGAACGGGGGCGGCGGGGAAGGGATCCTGGCGATGATTTACTCCTGGGGTCCGGAGGGCTTTCTGGAGGAGAGGGCTGCTACGCGGAGGCCCCCAGGAGAATGGGGCGGAGGGAAGAGAAAGGTCTTCCTGAGGACTGAGTGCTCAGGGCCGAGAGGCCAGACTCGCGACCTGGCCTCTTTGTGATGCGCTCTAGGGCTAGCTTTGGGAACACTTAGAGCCCAGAATCGTCTCTGGTCCCTGGGGAGTCGCAAACTCCTAAATGCAGCTAAAGCAAACCTTGTGCTGAAATCGCCACCTCCGTGGGCCAGACGGGAAGGGAGGGGATGCCCTTTTGGGTTGTGGGGCGCCTTTCTTCCTTGGCCCTTCCTTCCCCATTGCCTGGTCTTGACCCGCCGCTTCGACCTCTCCTGGGCTGGTCCCGGGTTTCCTTACTCCCGCAGCTTCCCTGGTCGTGCCCCACGTCCCACCCCGCCTCCACATCAGGTGCCACCTAGGAGTTAGTTGATAACCGCGGAAGTGGAATGCAACTTAGCACTCCCGGGTCGGACCTGGATGTCTCCCGCAGGCTGCCTCCTCAGTGGTGGCTCCACCGCCATCCATGATGACCGCCCCCCCCCCACCTCGCTCATCAGCTACCGTCTCCTGACTTCCGCTTTCTAGAATCTGTCCACTTCTCTTCATGCTTCCACGCCACCAGGACGTCTGCAGCAGCCTCCTCCTTGGTCTCCCTGCCTCCAGTCTCCCTAGCCAACCTGCTGTCCCAAGCAGCCAGGGGACTCTGGCATAAGCAGAGTCGTTCCCGCCACCCCCCCCCCCCCGCCCCGCCCCAGTGCTGTCAGGCCAGAGTCTCAGCCTCCTCAGCTCAGCTCTGGGCCTGACCTCTGACGCTCACGCCTGCCTTAGGTGCCCCCCCCCCCCCACCACACCCTGTCTGTGCTGTGCCTCTGCGTGGATGCCTTTCCTGCTCTGGGCTGCCTGTCACCTGCCCGCACCTTCTTCAGCCAAAAGGGATGTCTTTTCTCCTTCCCCTTCCACGAGCCTGCTGTCCTAGACCATGACCCTCTCCTGACCCAGGCTCTGACCTCCTCCCTGCTCAGGTACCTGCTGGAGCAGCGAGACGTGGAGGTGAATGTACGGGACAAGTGGGACAGCACCCCCTTGTGAGTGCCAGGTGGGTGGGTGGTCAGGGGGGCTGGGCTGGACCATTCAGTCCTGACCACTGCCTCCCAGTACTCCTTTTCTCCCTCCCTCAGGTACTACGCCTGCCTTTGTGGGCACGAGGAGCTGGTGCTCTACCTTCTGGCCAATGGTGAGAGGAGGGGCGGGGTGTGTACACATGTGTGCAGGCAAAGGCGTGTCCACATTTGCAGATGCCCTTGAGCCCTCTCCTTCCCTCGCCCTGCACCCGATCAGCAGGTGCCGTTAGCTCTGCTTTCAGAACTGGCTCTAGGCTCTGCCCACTGCCCCATCTCCACTGTTGCCCCCCAGCCTAGCTGCAGCGTCTCTCTGGACGCAGTGCCAGGCTCTCCTCTGGGCCCGCAGCTGCCCCTGTGCCCACTGCAGTCTCTTCTCCAATTGCAGCCAGGTGGATCTCACAGCGAGTCTGATCTGCTGAAACTCCTCCACTGACTTCCCACTGCGGGGGGCGTAGAGCTGGAGTGCCTTGCCATGCCTGTGAGCTTCTGCATGACCTGCTCCTCCCCCTCTGGCCTCGCCTCCTTTGGCTGTCCCATGTGCTCAGCCACTCTGGGCTCTTCTCTGGCACTCCAGCACTCCAAGCTTGCTCCTGCCTCAGGGCCTTTGCACTCGCTGTTCTTCCTGCTTAGACTGGCCTCTCCCAGCTCTTTGCTTGGCAGACCCCCTCACTTCATTTAGGTCTTTGCACATTGTCACCGCCACACTGACTTCCTGTGGTCTCCCTGTGTGGCAGCCATGACCATTGTCACTCTGTCTGCTTTGTTCTCCTTCCTACCATCTGACATCATTTGTTAACCTGTTTATTGTTCCTCTGCCTCCCTGGAGTTTCAGTTCAGTGAGGATAGGGGCTTGTCTCTTTGTTTGTGGCTGTGTTCCCAATACACAGAACAGGGCCTGCCTCCGAGCCTGCTGTTTTGTGTAGTCGGGTCTGTGTGAGTGAGTGTGTGCGTGTGTGAGTGTACACAGATGGGCCTAGTCCCCGGCAGTGAGGACACTGGGGTCAGAGTAGGCACAGGGGCATTTGGGAAGGGGTCTCCAGGGCTTATGGGCCCCGTGTGTGGGGAGGGGGAGGGAGATTAGGGTTTCCACCAGGTCCCTCCTGAGCTGCAGCATCCAGCCCTGTGGCCCTGCTGCCCCCAGGAGCCCGCTGCGAAGCCAACACCTTCGATGGCGAGCGCTGCCTCTATGGGGCTCTGAGTGACGCCATCCGCCGGGCCTTGCGAGACTACAAGCAAGTGACAGCCTCCTGCAGGAGGCGGGACTACTATGATGACTTCCTGCAGCGGTGAGACAAAGCACAGGGTGCCAGGGTTGGGACAGCCTGGTGCCCAGTGGGTCTGTGGTGGGTGTGGTCTGCATGGGACCGAGGCTCTCCTGCGGGATGGGATGGGGGACCAGAGTGGTGAGACTGAGGGGAGGCGCTCTGCTGAGCACTCCCTCCACCTGCCCGTCGCCAGGCTTCTGGAGCAGGGCATCCATAGCGACGTGGTCTTCGTGGTGCACGGAAAGCCCTTCCGGGCACATCGCTGCATCCTAGGTGCACGAAGTGCCTACTTTGCTAACATGCTGGACACCAAGTGGAAGGGCAAGAGCGTCGTGGTCCTCAGGCACCCTCTGGTCTGTCGTTGCCTGGGGGTGGGGGTGGAGGAGCAGCAGGGGCTTGTGCTGGGCCTCTGCCTCTGATCTTCCCTCCCTGCTGTCTCTGCCCACAGATAAACCCCGTGGCCTTTGGGGCCTTGCTGCAGTACCTGTACACAGGTGACCCCCCCAGGCCCAGGTGGGGTGGACAGGGAGGGGCCTGCGGGTCTGTCCATCAGAAGACCTTGCTGTAGCCTTGGGCCTTTCACCTCCTGGTACTTTGTCCCCTGGGCGGTTCCAGCTGCCTCCTAGAGCAGGTTGTGAGACAGTGAACTGGTGTGTCTGCTGAGGAAGAGCTTTCCCCACCCACAGACTGAGGCCCTTCTCTTCTATCCTGGGGCCTGTAGAATTCAGGCGGTGGCTCCTGATGGGGAAACCAAGGCAGCAAGCAGGCCCAGGAGTCCCAGCCCTGCAGCCAAGTGGCTGGGTGGGAAGGACCACCTCCTAGGAAACTCAGCTGTAGAGGACAGCTGAGGTCCCCTCTCAGACCCTGGACCTCCCATGCTGTTCCCAGGCCGTCTGGACATTGGCGTGGAGCA
The DNA here is from genome assembly GCF_037783145.1 of Equus przewalskii. Lineage (NCBI taxonomy): Eukaryota > Metazoa > Chordata > Mammalia > Perissodactyla > Equidae > Equus > Equus przewalskii. The sequence continues at coordinate 1,680,689 of NC_091845.1, forward strand.
CGTTAGTGACTGTGAGCGCCTGGCCAAGCAGTGCCAGCTGGGGGACCTGCTCAGTGACTTGGAGGCCAAGTGTGAGAAGGTGTCCGAGTTCGGTGCGTCCAGGCTTCGGGGTTCAGGGCCTTGGATGGGAACTGGCAGGGCCCACCTGACTCCCTGAAGCTACGTTCTCTCGTTTGCAGTGGCGTCCAAGCCAGGCACATGTGTGAAGGTGCTGACCATCGAGCCCCTGCCGGCAGACCCTCGGCTCCGGGAGGACATGGCCCTGCTGGCCGACTGTGCCCTGCCCCCTGAGCTCCGTGTAAGTGCCCGGCTGCCTGGGGCTGGGCCAGGTGGGCAGGAGGGGTGTCTGGGGATGGACTGTGGTAGGCAAGCCCTGTGCACTTGCATTCAGTTCTTCGTGTGACCTTGAGCCCGTCACCTCTGTTTCCTGAGCTTGGTGGCTTTTGTTGTCTGTCTCGTATTGAAATCTGTAAATGGGGCAGTAGTCCATCCTCCAGGATCAAGCTAGAACTGACTTTTGGTGGGGCCAGCCCCTGTTCCTCTGCTTCCTGCCCTCATGGCCCCTCCTCTCCCATCCCCCAGGGTGACCTCGGGGAGCTGCCCTTCCCTTGCCCCGATGGCTTCAACAGCTGTCCTGACGTCTGCTTCCGGGTGGATGGCTGCAGCTTTCTCTGCCACAAGGTGCCGTCCCCTCCCCTGGTCCCCAGCTCCTCCCGTAAGTCCCAGGCCGGCTCCTCCAGGCACAAGCCCTGGACCTTGCCCTTCCTGAGCCCAGCCTCCCCCAGGCCTTCTTCTGCGGCCGCAGCGACTACTTCCGGGCCCTGCTGGATGACCACTTCCGGGAGAACGAGCAGCTGGAGGCCTCAGGTGGCCTCCCAGCCATCACCCTGCACGGCATCTCGCCCGATGTCTTCACCCACGTGCTCTACTACATATACAGTGACCACACGGAGGTGCGGGACTCAGGCGGGCTGCGTGCACTTGGGGGCGGTGTGGGCACGGCAGTCAGCACAGGTGCGCATGGGTGCTCCTGGAGGTTTAGGGGTGCCAGGTCATGATTGGCTCCGTACACAGGCTTTCCATGAGGCTGAGAGGGAGTATGGCACTCATCTGGATTTTTCTTTCAGGCAGAGGGGGCCTTGGTAGGTTCCAGAGCAGGAATGAGTGACTGATGTCATGAGCACATGACACAGGGACATAGTGTCAGCCACCCTAAGTTCTCCAGCCAGAGGGTGGTTGGGGACAGTAACCCTGAATCCCCACAACAGCGAAGAGCCCTGAGCCTCCCCTCTGGATTGCTGCGGATCGCTGGGGTTCTGGATTCTCTTGTCCCTGTCCTCCCTTTGCCTCCCTCTGTCTCCAGCTGCCCCGAGGCATCCCTAACACGGGGCGCTATGGGCAGCAGCAGGTAGGGCCAAAGGTGCGCTCTGTCGGCGGTGTGTGTGTGCGTAAAGGCCACACTGCTGTAATAGACCCCCAAAATGCAGGGGCTTGAAGAGAGAAGTTAGCTTCTCCTTTGTGTCTGAGGTGAGTGCCCAGGGCAGGTGGCTAGCTGGCACCCAGGTTCTCCTCTCTGTCTTGTCACCCTGGCATGCGCTAGGGTGGGGGTCGGCAAACCTGTTCTCTGAAGGGCTAGGTGGTAAACATTGCATGCCACAGGTTCTCTGTCACAGCTGCTCAGCTCTGCCATTGTGCAAAAGCAGCCATAGATAGTACAGAGATGATGGGTGTGGCTGTGTTCCAGTAAAACTTCATTTACGAAAACAGAGGCCAGATATGGGTCACAGCCCCAAGCTTACCCACCCTCCTTGGGCATTGTTCTCCTCTGCACAGGGAGGTTGGGGTACAGGCTGACTCATGCTTCAGGAGGAAGAGGAAGACAGGGCAAGCAGCTTCCTTTGCATTAGGCCAGGTGGAAATTGCACACACCAGTTCTCAGGTCACGCTGGAGAGAACTTAACGGCCATACTTGCCTAAAAGGCAGGCTGGGAACCATGGTTTCTGATTGGGCCCCTCTTCCTGTGAGAGAAGGCATGGGAGACAAGGGGGCTGGGACATCAGCTCCTTGCTTGCCTCCTGTAGCCCCCGTTCCTAGCAGTCTCCACTGGCCTGCCAGCCGCTCTGCGTGGGCTCCCTCCCCAGGCCTCGCCGCCTGCGGGCTCCTCAGGCCGCCATCCCTCCCGCCTCCTTTCTTCATTTCTCCTGCGACCAGTCCGGCTCTCTGGCCCCTGCCACCTAGTGTCCCCCTTGGCCCATCCTTACCCCTCAGGAAGGAGCTTTGCCACCCTAAGGGCTGTTTCTTAAGGCTCAGAGCGTGGACTTTGGCTCCAAACCTGGTTTTAGACTAGGTTAGCCCCTCTGTGTGATCTTGGGTTAGTTACACAATTGCTCCATGCCTCAGTTTCCTGCTCGAGAAAATGGGATCCATAGTCATTTCCTCGTAAGGTCTCGGGCCGATGACTGTGTGTCGCAGGTGGAGCGCCTGCTGCAAGTCAGTGTGGTGGGTGAACTGTGATGTGCTCCAAAGGTCCTGCCCACTCTGCCTCCAGCCTGTGCCCTGGGGCTGTCCCGAGTCTGGACGCGGCTGCTCATGTGGTCTCTCCCAGCACAGGCGACAGTGTGGGTGTGCCCTGGATCCCACAGCCTCTGTGGGCGGGGAGCAGTAAATAGTGAACTCCCCCTTTGTGGGGTCCCGGCCTTGGTTTTGGATGGCAACTTCAATTCTACTTTCCTGACAGCCTTTCAAGGCAGGTGTGGTTGTGTGCGCCTCACAGAGGGAGCTGGGCCCAGAGGTGGAGTGGCTGGGCAGAGTCCCCCAGCTGGAATTTCAAAGCCCAGGGCTGTGTGCTTAGAGCTCAGGCTCTTTCCTCTGCTGAGGCCCTGCCTGAGGCATGCGAACCCCAGTTTCCCCAGCCCCTCCCGGTCCCATGGACGCCTGCAGGGGCAGGGAGTTCCGCCTGGAGCCTCCACCCTCTCCCAGTGGATCCCAGCCTTGCTGCCAGGTCCCTGAGAGGCCTTGGTGACACACCCTCCCTCACCCCTTCTTTCACTGCAGCTGCCTCCTGAGGCGGCCTACGATGTGCTGAGTGTGGCTGACATGTACCTGCTGCCAGGCCTGAAACGGCTGTGCGGCCGCAGCCTGGCCCAGCTGCTGGACGAGGATAGCGTGGTGGGAGTGTGGCGTGTGGCCAAGCTGTTCCGCCTGGCGCGCCTCGAGGACCAGTGCACTGAGTACATGGCCAAGGTCATTGAGAAGGTGGGCGAGGGGAGCCTCGGTGGGCGGGGGCGAGCTGAGGGCCGGTGACAGGCATGCCCTGAGCCGGCCCGTCCACAGCTGGTGGAGCGAGAGGATTTCGCGGAGGCGGTGAAGGAGGAGGCAGCAGCCGTGGCGGCCCGACAGGAGACAGACTCCATCCCCCTGGTGGATGACATCCGCTTCCACGTGGCCAGCACGGTGCAGACCTACAGTGCCATCGAGGAGGCACAGCAGCGGCTCCGGGCCCTCGAGGACCTGCTGGTGTCCATCGGCCTGGACTGCTGACCACCGCCAGGCCAGGGGCTCCCTGTGGATGGCACATGTGGTCGACTGTGTGCCCAGCTGTTCTCTTTGCTCCTTGTACCCATGAGGAGGGGCTCATGGGGCTCCCCTCCCCTGGTGTGCCTGGGGGCCCTGGGGAGGGTTACCTTGGGGTGAGCCACCTTCCCCAGGGCACAAACCAGCCCCCAAGGCTCTGGGGCTGGGCACCACTCAGGGAAACCTGGGGCAGGGGTCTCTTAGGGCCTCCCTCCCCCAGCACCCCTCCCCACCCTGTCTCCTGGCCCCAGCTTGCCTTGCCTCCCGGAGCTGAGCCGACCAGGAGGGAGCAGGAGGGTCTGCATGTGGCAATAAAGCTTGAGTTTACTGTGGAGCCTGAGCCTGTGTCGGCACAGGAGCAGGAGCTGGGGAGGGGCGGGCAGGGCCTCTGGCCTGGGGCCCCTCGTCCAGGGCGGGGTTGGGTGCCCAGCAGGGCCTCCTTCGGGGTTGGGGAGCCCTGTGACTGTGGGTCTGAGTAGGCAGCTGCTCTCTGTAGGAGCCCTGAAACCTCCCAGCTGGGCTCAGCCCCTCTGATGGCGGTGGTGGGCCTCCCCTTGGGCACAGCTCCCTTCACGGGCTCCTCTGGGTGAAGCCAGACTAACCCACCTGCCCCCTTGGTGGCCCTGGGGGTGTCAGTGGGGTAGGGCTGACTGAGCAACCACAGAAGCTGCTCCCCTCTCACACCAGGGAAGGACTGGCTTCTGAGTCATAAATACTTCTGGCGCGCACTCACTGAGCACCCGCTGTATACCAAAGGCTGTTCATACAGTCGTGGTGTCTAATTCCACCGTCCTGCATTTTGCAGGTGCCAGGACAGGCTGGGCCGTGGGCAGCCTGGCAGCAGCTTGCCCTGCAGCCTCAGGACCAGGACCAGGCCCAGGGAGGAGTGGGTGCAGAGAAGTGGAAGGGCTGGAAAGGGGCCCAGTGACCCCAGCCCCACCCTGGCTCCCTCCACTCCCCACGCCACTGGCTGCTGGCTGTGGTGGGCCTCGTTCCAGGAGGGGACTGACAACTGAACCTCCATCTCCTCTCAGCCCAGGGTCAGCCTCCTCCTGGCCTCTCCTGCAGGGGCTGCGACATTATTAGGGGAGGTCAGAGGTGGCTTTCTCAGGATGCTCTTTAGGCCTGCCGCCACCCTTCTTGGGCACCGAGGCCCTCTTGGCTGCCCTCTGCCCTGGGAGCAGCACTGTTGCAATCAGAGGTGCACACAGCACCGGGGAGGGGGGCTCACTGCCCTTCACAGGCTTTCCTATGGGGGGCTGGGTCTCCCTGCAGCTGTTCCACAGCCCTCCATGCCTTTTTGCTCTTGTCATTTTCCAGAACTTTGGGGACCTACCCCCCACCCCTGTGTGTTTCATCTGCATTGGGCTAGCATGTTGGCCAGGACGGGTGATCTGTTGAGCAGTGGTCCTGCTCAGTGTTGGTCAGGACGAGTGGTCTGTTGAACAAGTTGGTGGCATGCAGGGAGGAGGGGTGGTCGGCATGGGGAGGGGCACAGGGAGAGCCTGCTGGGTGGGGAGCAGGGTCTGTGCAAGGGCCTGGGAGCCTGAAACAGCCTGAGATGAGACTGAAGGGGTCAGCACGCCCAGGGCCCAGGTCTGGGACCAGAGGCCACGGTTCCCACCCTGGCTCTGTGCCCCACTTTGCCCATCTGTAAATTGGGGATGGCTATGGCAGTTCCTCCCCGCCTGAGGTATTGAGGTGGCTCCTGCCTGTGAAGTGTTTTGCCCAGCACCTGTTGGAGGGAGCCTGGTGTCTTTGTGGCATGCTGGGCTCCACCGAGGGAGGGCAGCAGGGAGTGACAGCTGACAGCATCCTCAAGTTCACTCTGGTGGCCCTGGGACCCACAGGCGGGAAGGGCGGGGCTGTTCAGCGGCCTGAGAGCCCAGGTCCCACCTCAGACCTCACACTAAGCCTGCACGTGCTGACGTTTGCAGTGAGGTTTGAACGTTAAAAGAAAGTTTTCATTACCATGCGTTTCTTTTAGTAGGTATTAGGAAAAAATGAGCTGGTACATCAAACCCATCTTTTTACAGGTATTATTTGAAACCATATAAAGTTTGTTTTATATGTTTAACAGATTTTAAGTAAAAACATAGGGAGTTTAGGGAAAATACTCGGACGGATTTCTTAGTGGTCACTGATAGAGCACGCAGGTGAAGTGCGGCCTAGGAGGTGTGGGAGCCAGGAGAGTCACGGCCCCCAGGACAGTGGTTCCCCTGCTGCCAGGCCCTGGGGGCCCTTGTTTCCATGCTGCTTCCAGCCTGAGGTGGGGAAGCCTTGTGTGCAGAGGTGTTCAGTGCAGAGTTGCAGATGAACGGGAAACAGCACAGGCGGCGCAGAGGGTAGTTGGCGTGAAGGAAATTGTAGTAACTGGATGCAGCAGAGCTGCCTGTGGCCGTGAAGAGGGTCACTCAGCTTCTGTCTGCACAGGGGGATGCCGGGTCACTCAGGCTGCCTGCGCCACCCCGCAGGCTCGGCGTGCTCCCTGATGGCACAGAAGAGGGCTGCTGAGTGAGAGTTGGGGTCATCTGACTGTGTTTAGTTTTTGTAGTGTGGTTGTACTACTTTTAGAATTAAGAAAGCATCTCTCTGTCACTTACCAACTTTAATTCATTCCTGCCTTCAAGTGAGAAACCGTTGAATGAAAAAATATTTCCAGGGCCGGCACGGTGGCATAGTGGTTAAGTTCATGCACTCAGCTTCGGTGGCCTGGGATTTGCAGGTTCAGATCCCAGGTGGGGACCTACACGCCACTCGTCAAGCCGTGCTGTGGTGGCGACACAAGGACAAAACAGAGGAAGATTGGCACAGATGTTAGCTCAGAGCTAATCTCCCTCACCAAATATATATATAGAGAGAGTACATTAAAATATTGCTTATCTTGATTACTTAGATTTTTGGTGCCCTCTTAAAGTTTGCATCCTCACTTTCCTCACGCTAGTCCTGGCCACTGAGCCAGTCGTTACATGAAGTAAGTCTATAATGGAAAATACTTTTTCACCCATCCTATGCTATCCTCCCCACCTGCAAAAAAAAAAAAAAATGCCTTCACATCTGCTCTCTCCTCTACCTGAGGAGCTCCTGCGTGGCCTTCAGTGCCCTGTCTCACTGCAGCAGACTGAGTTGCCCAAGGGGGTGAGGCTGCCATCTGGCCACTGGCCTCACAGAGTTTGGAGAGCTCTCACCAGGGCTGGGAGTCCTGCTCTTAGTCCCTGGAGCAGACATTCTGAAGGCGGAACTTAAGCCAGGACGCTGCCCTCAGGTGACACTTGTCCCTTGCATTGGCACTCTGCCCCTGCTGCTTTGTCATCTGCCTTCCTTCTGTGGGAGGCAGCGGGTGTCCTGTGCCTGGGTCCCAGAGACCTGGGCTGGAGCTCAGCATGTCCTGCTGGCTTTGAGCAAATCACTGAGTCCCTCAGAGCCTCAGTTTACTTATCAGTCTAAATGGGAGGAACAATACCAACCCCCCCAAAGCTGGTGTGAAAATGAAATGGGGTGCCTATGAGGAAGCTGCCAGTGGGAGTAGGGACTCAACTAATGTGGATTTCAATTGCCTTTCCATTCTTTCCCTGGAAGGTGTAACTTGAGCAATTTTGGGCACACTTGGTAACTTTTCCTTATCTATGGAGTTTTGGAGATGCCCATGTGTTCATTCTGTTCTCTTCTGATTCCTTGGCCCTCAAACGTAGTTGGTCACCAAACCTCGTTGATTTTGCCTCTTCATTAGCTGCTGGTTCAGTCTCCCCTTGTTGGGCAGGGCCTGCTTACCTCTAGCTCATTCTCACCTGCTTCTTGGCATCTCCCAGGCAGATCCTGAGCCTGTGTCGCCCCTCCTTGCAAGCCTTGGCGTGCACACTTGGCTCCTGGGTGCAGCCTGGTATCTGAGCCACCCTCTAATGCGGGCACCTGGCGCGTTTCCCAGCCTCCCTTGCATTTAGCTTGGCCCAGTGGCCAGGTTCTAGATGTGAGCTGGAACACTAGCTGTGCTCTTTGGTTTATTCCTTGAAAGGTGCACGCCCGCCCCTTTCCTTTCTTTCTTCCCCTCCTGTGGGCTGGAACCAGGATGACACAGTGGCAAGAGCTGGAGCAGCCACCTTGGACCGGGCCCTAAAGACTGCAGGGCAGTGGCAGGGAGGTGGGAGGAGAAAGGGCCGTGGCTGTCCCTCCCTGCTAGCCCCCTTCTGGGTTGGTGTCCTGTGTCCTCTACCTGATGCCACAGCCTGCCAGGCAGCCCCTCCCACAAGGGCAGCTCTGCTCCCCTGACAGCCCTCCAGTCAGGGCTGTCAGCTCCCCCCTGTGGCTGGTCCTGGTGTGGCACCTACCATATGGGCTCCCTTTGTCACACTATCCTTGGACGGATGCACTGAGGGTGCCCTCGGTTTCCTCCAGCTGTCCTGAAAGTCCAAGTTCTGGAACCAACCTGAGCTCTCTTCACCCCCAAGTCTAGCCTGGAGCCCCCTTGGCTGCAGGCCTGTGCACTCCACTCCTGCTCAAATGACCACTCTCCTGCAGGGCTGCGTCTGGAGAGCCTGCGGGCCCACTGCATGCCCCCATTGTCTCTCTTCCCACCCCACCACTGTTAGGCACTGGTGTGGCAAGTCTGTCTTCCTTCTAGGGGGCAGCCCCAAGGTCAGCATGGCACCTGGCACATTGTGGGCACTCAGTAGGGAGCTTCTGATGGTCTGTGAATGCTCGCAGGAGGCAGGAAAGGCCAGCGAAGGCAGGACGCTGCCCAGGTTTGACTCAGTTAGGCTCAGGTAGACTTGGGTCAGGTACGCAGAACGTAGACCTGGGGGGAGTGGACTGGCCTTCAGGGTCCACGTGATCTGAGGGCAGGGCCAGGGCAAGGCCAGCTCCACTCCATGTGTGTGGGGCCCAGTGCAGAATGGATATGTGGGGCCTTGTCCAAAAATGATTGAGAATTTCAAGACAGCAACAGCAGAGCACTAAACCAAATGGGGGCCCTCCTAACACGGGCCCCTGGGTGACTGCATGGGTTACACGCCCATGAGGTTGACCCAGGGCCAAGCTCGGGGCCTGGCTCAGAGAAGGCGTTCACCCCCCCACCTCCCTCTTTCTCCAACAGGTTCTGTCTGTCTCCCCTCCCTCCCTCCCTCCCTCCCTCAAAGGACAGATATTTACCAGGGACTCTCCCCAGAAACCAGACAGGGGTCTAATGCAAGGACACAGCCTCCTGCAGCTGAGTTCCAGTGGGAGGACAGACAGCTGCCTAGTGGTCAAGCAGAACACGGGTCGTGTCAGACGGCAATGAATGTGCTGGAGGAAGGGAAGGCAGCAAAGGGGCAGGGTGGGTGTGGTGACTGAGGAGGGGTGAAGGCAGGGGGCACGCACTTCTCTGAGGAAGAGGGCAGCCACAGGCGGCTCTTGAGAGAAGGATTACAAGGGAAGAAAGGGGACATCCCAGGCTGCTGTCACCAGCCCGGCAGGAGGAGATGTGACAACCTGGGGCCAGAGGGAAATGGTCTGCGTGGCCGCTCTTGGGAGGCAGAGCCCTTAGGACCGCTGCTAGGTCAGGTGCGTTGTTCGGGGGGTGGAGGAGGTTGTCTAGAACTTTGGCCTGAGCAGCAGGAAAGCTGCGACCCCCTAAGCTGAGAGGGGTGAGGCCAAGGCGTTGGCGACGCGTGGGTGCAGCTCAGAGCTTGTTTCAGCACGTGTCAGGCATCCATGTGGGACCATGGGGGAAGTGGGTAGCCATGGGGTCTGGAGCTGGGGTGGCCAGGCTCCACTGGTACCCAGTGGTGGCTGAGTCTGTAAGAGGATGCGGGCGTGGAGTCTGCTCCCTGGGGTAGCAGTCCCCAGGAGAGAAAATCAAATCCACACACATTGGTTTGTGTCAGATGACTGGCTCAGCCCAGACTCTCAAAACTGCCTTGCAAAAGGGCCTGCTGTTCTCTCTGCAGGGAACGTGGTCGTCTCTGGCCAGACAGACAGACAGCACCATTCAGAAAACATCTGGTTTATTAAGATTAGCTGTGGCATACATTGGTTCCTTTAATGGTTCTAAACTGATACATGTGTCCCCACTCACAGTATACATGTAAAGATGTGGCTGAGCTGCAGCGACAATAACAAACTGGTAAATTGCTCAGAAAATCATTGTGATCCTAATGGGTTTGTTAGCAATCGGCAAGAGAAAGAAAAGGCAGTGTGGGGCCTTGCCGCAGGATGCTGAGCAGCGCCAGCATCCTTTACTGCTCTTACCACGAGCCCCAGTGTCCCCCAGAACCTGAGGGGGACACTGGGGTCGCCGCTGGACAGGAGGGAGGCTGCCCACCCCTGCAAAGGAACGGAGCCTGGTGGGGTTGGGAGTCCCATTAGCTGCAGGTGGTATCTTTTCCTAGAAAGATTTTCAGGCATGAAACCCCTTCCTGTGTGGCCCGGCATGATCCGAGTCATGGGGGAAGGCACTGTGTCCGCATCAGTGCTGGGGCCTAGTGTCCCAATAGTGTGTGGGCCCCCAGGGGTTTGGATCAGCAGCATCTCCACGGGTCCTCCCGGGCCTTTGCCCTCCTCTCACTTCTCCAGGCCAGACCGCGTGTGACCCAGCTTCCCTTCCAAATCCAACTCTTCTGCGCTGAGGCGATGGCACTTGTTTGAAGCTCCGAATCTCAGCACAGAGCTGTCAACACTGAGGGTGAACTCAAGCCAACACTCGCACAGCCTCCCCAGGACAGGAAGGGCACGAAGCCCTGGGGCGGCCGCGTGTGGGACTCCAGACACAGGTCAGGTCTGGCTCCTGCACCCGGTCCTGATTCAGCAGGTGGGCACGACATGGAGATGTCCCCTGTCCCCTCTCCCAGGAGACAGTCCTGGTTTCAAATAACTACTTTTTTCTCTTTAATATAGGTGATTCTTTAACCAGATGCGTAAATGCAGAATGTGTCCCTGTAAGACATTCATATAAACAATTTCATGCATCTGAAAGATTCCTGGTCAAACCACGCACCTGGTATTTAATTTGGGAAATGGCATTGCTGTCACATGCTTCTGGGAGAGGCGCGGGGGCGGGAGGGGGGGACTTGGTGTGACCTGTGCTATCACAGCTCCAGGCTCCAGCTTCCAGATCTGGGCCTGCGGCTGGTGGTTTTGAGGAATTGGGGTGGGGTTTCTGCAGCCCCAGCTGAGGAGCAGAAACGCCCACACGGCTGCCCAGCTGAGCAGGCAGGGCTGGCCTTCTTTCTCAGTGCATATTTTACATTTCTCTCCTCCAAAGAGAAGCCAGAGAAACAAGATGGGGTGATGGGAGCCACTCTCCGTGGGGATCTGGGCCCTGTCGCCCTGAGGCGGACGCCTGAGCACTTCGCCCCTCCCGAGGGGCAGGGGCAGGAGAACACAAACCTCAGTGCTGCAAGAGTAACCTTTGGCCGGGCCCAGGCCACCCGCTGGCAGTGACCAGCTCTGGCTCCCCCATGGTGTGGTCAGGGTTCCCAGAGGGAGGGCAGAGGGGCTCCCCTTCCCGGGGACCCAGGACAAGCCCCAGGAGTGCCCACTGCCAGAGGAGGAGGGGTGGGAGCCCCAACTCCCAGCCCCGGGCCAGGGGGCTGGCAGGAGGAGCCGTCGCCTTGGCCTGGGCCCCTCACTGCACCTTCCATGGGGTTCTGGGCGCCCGGCGGCCCCCAGGGGCTCCACCCCCGCCACGGCTATATCTGCACTAAGGGGCCTCATGAGGCCACAGTGAGTCCACTTGAAGTGCAAGTACTCCCACGGTGGGTGGTGATCCCCATTTATTGCTGCCGCTAAGTGAGGGCCCAGGGTGGGCAGGGGTGGCACCGAGAGAGGCAGGTCCAGTGGCGGGGACCTTGCTGGGAAAGGGTGGTCCCTCTGGCTTTGGCTTCCAGGGGCTCACAGCTCTGGGCAGGGCCACCGCACTGGGACTCTCTTCTGCCACCAGAGGTAGCTGTGCTGCCAGCACCCAGGCTCCTAGGACGGCTGTGGCCCAGCGGGCGGGGCCCAGGGACAGGCCTGCTGCTGCCCCTGCTGACGCCTGCCCTGCCTCCCAGGGGCTCCTGCGCCTTCAGGCCCCCTTGTCCCACCCACCTACCCACCCACGCAGATAGTCTCTGTTTCAGAATATACATTATATATTAGACATTTCATCTTTAGTACAATTGTCCTCTCGCTGTGGCAGGCAGAATGAGTCAGGGGTGGAAAGGCAGCCCCTGACTACACACGGCATTCGGGGCGGCCTCGGGCTGCCCTGGAGGAGGGAGGGGAGGAAGGCTCTCCCGCCTAGTCCTCCTCTGGGCCAAGCCTCCTGCCGACAGGAACTGCCTTGGGTCAGGGTGGCTACTCATTTTGAGGACATACGGAATTTTCTGGGTCTCAGAGGGCACGGGAGTGTGCCTGGGGGAGCTGAGGCTGGCCACCCCATCCCACGGCCAGAGAAGAGCCACTGGGCAAGGCCCAGAGGAGAGGGGCGCTGGGGTGGGGGCCGGAGGGTGGGCAGGAGGGGAGTATCCCCCAGTTATTGCAGTCAGGCATCCCGGGACCACCAGGAGCTCCTGGGAACCTCCTGGGAGCCGGGAGAGGCGGGCAGAGGCTTCGCTGTGTTCTTGGGACACTCCGCACCTTCCCCCCTCTCTGGAAGACTGCCTGGGACCCTTTCCTGTGTTTGCAGACAGCATCTACCTCTTAAGGTAGACCTGGTGGCAGACAGCCTAACGCCACAAGAAATTTTTTTTTTTTAAGTAAATTATGCTAGGGATTCCTCCAATTATGATTTTTTTTTTTTTTTGCAAGCCACATCTGAGAAGCCAGCTTCTGCCCTTCCTCTGCCCGCTTCTCTGACCGTGGATGGCCTGGGGCCAGGGCACTCAGGGCGGGGACCCCCTCTCTGTCGCCGCAGTCCTTTGAGAGACCCACATGTTGATTTCACGGAAGACGGAGTTGGTTACTTCAGGAAGCTCTTTGTGGAGAACGTGGTAGGCACCTTCGTAAATCTGCAACGAGGAGACAAGAAGTCAGGGCTTCAGGAAGTGACCGGTGAAGGGAGGGAGGCCATGGGCGGCAGAGGGGGCCCTCCAGACTCTCCCCATGCCCCAGGACTCCCATCTTCCTGGCGCCAACACCTGTTGATCAGATGATGGTTCAAATAAATTAAAGTGTGCCCCATGTCCCAGCGCTGCTTTTCTCACGTCCAGTGCACACCTAGCCTGGGTTCCTCTTCTCCCTGCAGCTGTGGAGGCCGGGCCTCCACCTCACTGGTGACTTCCATTTCCTGTCTCCGTCTCTTTGCCTTCCATCTGGACCTCAGCTTATCCCACTCTGACTTTCACCCCCACCAACCCTGGCGACTGTCTTTGGCACAGGCTCCAACGACCTTCAAGTCACCACAGCCAGGGGACACTTTTGTTCTTGTATGGTTTGGCTTCTCAGCATCACTCAAAAGTTGACCAGTGTTAACCTTCTAGAAATACTTTCCTCTAGTGGTTTCCGAGGCTTTCTACCCTCCTGGTCTTCTTTCTGCTCGCTAGCAGCAGCTTCTCAGTCCAGGCTGGACCTGGAGGCTGACTTCTGCAGGCAGGTGTGGCCTGAGCCTGTGGGCGTGGCCCTCTCCCCCGAGTTATCTTTGAAAACCAGGTGCTGGGGACTTGAAATTTTTGCCTCCAGCCAGACCTCTCTCTGGATGCTAGATGTGTATATCCAACTGTCTATTTGCCATTCCCAGTTGATTTCTATTGGGATCTCCAATTTCTATTTTTTTAAACTGTTGTAAAAAACCACATAAAATTTACCATCTTAACCATTTTTAAGTGTATAGTTCAGTAGTGTTAAGTAGATTCACATGGTTGTCCAACAAACCTCTAGAACTTTATCTCGTAGAACTGAAACTCCACGCCCATTAAATTCTCCCTTCTCCTCCTCCTGGTCCTTGGGAACCACCATTCTACTTTCTACCGCTATGATTTTTGACTGCTTTAGAGATTTCATATGAGTGAAATCATACAGTATTTGCTTTTTTGTATCATTTAGCATAATGCCCTCCAGCTTCATCCGTGTTGTAGCAGGTGTCAGGATTTCCTTCCTTTTCAAGGCTGAGTAACATGGCCTTGTCCGTACAGACCACATTTTGTCTGTCCATTCACCTGTCGATGGGCACTTGGGCTGCTTCCACCTCTTGGCTACTGTGAATGATGCTGCCACAAATGCTGCTGTGCACGTGGGTGTTCGAGACCCTGCTTTCAATGATTTTCCCAAATTTCTTTTTTCTTTTTTTAAGATTTAAAAAAATTTTTTTTCCCTTTTCTCCCCAAAGCCCCCTGGTACATAGTTGTATATTCTTCATTGTGGGTCCTTCTAGTTGTGGCATGTGGGACGCTGCCTCAGCATGGTTTGATGAGCAGTGCCATGTCCGCGCCCAGGATTCGAACCAACGAAACACTGGGCCGCCTGCAGTGGAGTGCGCGAACTTAACCACTCGGCCACGGGGCCAGCCCCCCAAATTTCTACTGGGACTTTCTAATAGGTGTCTCAAAATGGAACTCCTGATGCTCCCCACATCTGCTTCTCCCCCACAGTCACCCATCTCAGAATAGGGTGTCACGGTCTCCTCGTTAGCACAAGCCCCAACCCCAGGGTCCATTGCAATCACTTCCATCTCACGCTGTCCCCTGGGCCACCAGGCCTGCCCTGCCTCTGTTGCCCCCCCAGGCCAAGCCCGTCCTCTTGGCCTGGGTGACGGCACAGCCTCCCCCGTCCCCACACGGCAGCTGGAGGATGCTGGAGAACCGAAATCAGCACAAGTCACTCTTGGGCTCAGATGCTCCTGTGGCTTCTTCATCGCTGTAAGATAGAAAGTCGAGGCCTCTTCTGCTGCCAGGCCCTCCCCGCCTCCACGCACTCCCACGCAGTCTTCCGTTGCCTGCACACATGAGAACTATCCTGCCTCAGGCCTTCACATTTGCTCTTCCCTCTGTCTGGAATGTTCTTCCACCACTCTCGCACTGTCAGCTCTCAAGCTGGCTTGCCCCCATCTGAAGTAGGCGCCTCGCCCTTCCTCTGGCCCCTATCCCAACCCCCTGCTCACTGTCCTTCCGGCACTGACCCCGCCACCGTCACCCTGTTCAGCTATGTGTGCCGCTCATCCCAGCAGGACGCAGGCTGTAGGCGAGGCCAGGACCGGGCCTGTCCTGTTCTCAGGGCCCAGCACAAAGCAGGCACCCATTGAATACTGGGATTGAAGAACGAATGAATGGTGAGCAAATGAGTGAATGAGTGCCCTTTGTGGACTCCCTTCGTAGGGCCAACAAGCTTCCACACCGGTGAAGGGCATGACCTGTCTGATGCCTTCACCCAGATTGCAGAGTGTCCCCTTGTGTTCACAGTCTCCAGCATTACTGAGATCCAGCTTTCCTTTTCCCTTTTTCTCCTTCTTTCCGTTCATCCACGAGTCCATATGTGGTAGCTGATGTGGGCCAGGGTCTGCAATTCCTAATGGTGCGAGGGAAGCACTTGACAGTTTGCAAAGAAATGGGAGTCTTTGTCAGTGCAGTGTGGAGGGAGCAGGACAGTGGGCTTGGGTCAGAGGATCTGAGCTCAGATCCCGACCTCACCACTCAGTAGATGAGACCTGCAGCGACTGCCTGGGTAAGAAGGGGCCCTGGGCCCAGAGCCTCTGTATGGCCATGGCACAGGGCAGGTGGCACAGCCCTGAGACAGGTACGCTCAGGACTGTGCCCTGGGGCTGTGGTCTGCCCGACTGACCACGGAGAGCCACCTTCAGGGTCAGCTGTTGCTGGACGGGTTCGCAGCAGGTACCCGCTCCCTCTCATCCTCTCCCCATCTGGGGCTCTTTCCGGTTCAATCAGACAAACAGGAACTTCTTGACCCCAGAACAACATTTTCCACCTCAAAAGTCACTCTGAGTTAGTCCATTGCGGTCTGTTGTGTCTGACATGCCACGTGGCTAAGCCACAGGTCCTGTCCCCTCTGAGGGACCCGCTCTTATAGATTCCCTTACAGACAAGGCCCAGCAGTGCCTGTGCGCCCAGAGCCCCTGACAGGGCGGCTGCTGGTGCAGGATGCCGACTGAGGGAGGCCGGGTGCCACACATGCCCCTGGACCCTGAGCACGACAAAGCAGAAGACATTCTCCTGGAAAACGTTTTGCTCAATGCCCAGTTCTTTTCTTGACCGTGACATCTTCTGAGCGTTCTCCCTTTCTTCCTTCAAGCTCATTCATGCGAACAATCAGCTAATTACTTGTGTGCTCTCTCAGAATTAATAGATGCCTCATGTTCCCGGTACTTATCCCCAGCGGGGCCAGGCTGGCCCCTAACCCGAGACGCCCCACTGGGGATGGCCTGTGGGGCTTTGCGCAGTTGTGCCCAAAGGGACGCCACCTCCCTCCGGCCTGGGGAAGCGGGGCGGGGTGGGCGGGGGGGGCAGCTGCTCACCTTAAGTGTCTTGTCCTGGCTCTTGGAGGACTCCATGAGCAAGTAGGCTCCTTTGCTGTCGCACAGGCGGTCAGCAGAGCCCTGGAGCAGCAGGAAGGGCAACGTCAGCTTGGGGAGGGCCCGCTCTACCCGCGAGACGGCATTGAGAAGCTGGATGCCGAAGCATACCTTCAGCCCTGCCCGGCAGATGAGGGGGTCCGCGTTATAAAGGTCGACCTGGAAGAAAAAAGAGAGAGGGCTCCATCAGTTCATGGGCGGGGGCTCCCCTCCAGAGGCCCAGATCTATCTCCCATTGGCTATTCCTTCTGTTCTGGCCTGAAAAGCTGACTCCGTTCACGGCAGCTGGGTCTGGGGAGTGGGGGCTGCGAGCCAGCAGCATGGTGGCCAGCCCTTCAGCAAAGCCGACCGTGCTACTTTCTCTCCTTCGAGGCTTTGTTCTCGCACTCCACACTCACATGTGTGCTCTGGACAGGTTCAAGTGCCAACTCATGTTTTCTTAAATGCAAGCTCATAGAGTTGTTGGCTCTGACCACTCCACTCAGGGGTGGCTCTGGAGACGTACTGGTGTTAGTCCAAGTGTATTTTGTCTGCTCTATGTCTGTCGCCCCTGACTTAATGTCCACCTTGTTCGCGTGGGTGAGGGGCACACACCCCCACAGGAACAATGAGGGCCACACTGGAATGTGGGGCCAGGATGAGGAGGTCCTGAAGGTGCTTCGGCCAGGGCACTGCCCCGTGGGCTTCAGGGAGAGCAAAGCCCAGGGCAGGTCTGGGCCAGTGGGCTCCAGCTTCCATGCCCTCTGGGCCGCAGAAGGCCGCCTGCCCATCTGACAGGGAGGCCTGCCCCCTGCCATCTGTCTCGTCCCTCCTCTGCCAACAGGCTGGCAGGGACCTAACTCTGACATACTCCCTGCTGTGGCTCAGGACCCACCCCAGCCTTTTGCGGGGCTTTCTGGCACTGTCCTTGGTTTCCAGCTTCATTCCTCTTGCCTTTAAGGAGACAGTGAGTTGCCTGCTTACCATGGCCCGAGATGGGGCATCTGCCCCACAGAATCGGGGTGAGAAGTTTCTATAACTCTCTCAGGCCCAGATGGGTGGGTGTGAGGCCCTGATGCATCTTCACTCACTTCCCTCATCCTTGCCAGTGAGCTCTCGGCTGTTTGGAGATGTGCCACGTGGTGTCGGGACTGGGTAAGGTGTCAGGAGGGGCACCGGGGACAAGGAGCGCAGAGACAGCTGCCATATGAGGCTGCCAGAGAGTCCGCTGTGTTCTGACTCTGAGTCTCCAAGGGTGGGGGCTACATCTCCCCTTCTCCTGCCACCCCTCCAGGGCCTCGGCCAGAATTCTGGATGCATGCTGAGAGGGGACAGGCTGTCCTTGGTCACCCCTGCCAGCCCCGATTCCTCCCATGCTGGGGACCACGCACAGCAAACCAGACCATTTGTGAGAAGCCACACGAGACGGATTAAGCACTTCCTGCAGCTGAGCTGGCGTGAATCCTGCAGGGCCAGGCCATCTGTTTGGGGGGCTGAGAGGACAAGGCGCTGGCAGGGGCAGTGCATGGCTGCAGCAGGGGCTCACTCAGGGTCCACCAGGAGCCCTGTTTGGGAAGAGAGCTGTGGGGCCCCCGAGAGCCCTGAGCCTGGAGTCAGGGGAGAGCTGACGCTAACAAGAGCAATGGCAACTGCAGCACCCCTGAATGGCACAGACCTTGTGCCAGCATGGTGCCACGGCATGACATGCAGGATCTCAGTTAGTAAAGGAAATAAGAATAGCTAATATTTCTGAGCTCTTCCAACACGCTTGGCACTGTGTTCAACATGTTTAGCCTTCATAAGCACCCGGCATGAGGAATGGCTCTCACCATCCCCGTTTTACAGGAAGAAACCTGGCTGTGATTAGTTAGCCAGCTCCTGTTCTCCCCAATAGAACCCTGGGTGTCTCCTTTGGAATACAATCACCTGAAGAAAGACTACATCTCCCAGCCTCCCTTGCAGCTAGATGTGGTCACTTGACTGAGCTCTGACCAATAGGAAGTAAACAGCAGTGCTCTGTGTACCTTCTTGTCGAGGTTTTGTCCTGCCCTCACCCCTTTCCCTATTCCCATTGGCCAGAACACAGGCGCAGTAGGGAGAGTTGACGCCACCAGGAGGGGGCTGCACCCCAGAACCAGAGAGCAACAAGATGGGTGTTGTTGTTGCTGACACGTCACCATACAGAGAAATAAGGTTCTCTCCTGTTGAAGCCACCGTTGTCTGGGGTCTCCATCTCAGACAGACCCTGGCTCCGGCAGCCCCGTTTGATGCTCCTTGCAGGGGACGTGCCTGGATGAGTGCACGGGGCCAGAGCCCATCAGACCACCTCCTGCCTGAAGCGGCCTCCACTTTGCCCTGCTGACCCATGTGTCCTGCACGTGAGGCCCCTGGGGGAGTCTGCTCCCAGGTTTAATTGCTCTGATGGCCCATGTGGCTTCCTGCTCTTGGCTTCCTTTTCCATGTCTTGATCACGTAGGCCCTGTTTACACAATGGCCTATTTTGGGCCTGGGGAAGGAGCTGCCAGATATGTCGGGGAAAGGGCAGGCCCCTGGTGCAAGCCACCACCAGGGCAGGGGGTGAGCAGCAGAGGGAAATGGACCAGGAGGGAAGAGGAGGGCCATACCATGTGGGGAAATTGAGGCTCAGAGGGTGCAAACCGTCCTCTCAAGAAACCCTTTTGGCCCAATCATGGTGGCCTTTGTTTTTTGAGAGCTTAAGATCTAAGTCCACCAGAAGTCCTCCTTGAAGGAAGGACCCAGACAGGGCTCTCCCTGTTAGACCAGGCCCAAGGCCAGAGCACTGGGCAGCAGGACGAGCCCATTCAAAACCAAAGACCACTCAGTCAGTCCCAAAAGATGACTTACTGTATGACTCCATTTCTACGACATTCTTGAAATGACAGACTTAGAGAAATGGAGACTAGGTTAGTGGTTGTCAGGGCTAAGGAGACGTGAGGGCGGGAGGAAAGTGGGGGTGGCTATAACAGGGCAAGAGGAAGGGTCTTTGTGTGATGGGATAGACTATATCCGTCCTAGCGTTTTGCAAGATGTCACCCACCATTGGGAGGAACAGGATAAAGGGTACATGGGACCCCTCTGGATTATTTCCCATGACAGCATGTGAGTCACAGTTTTCTCCGAATACAAAGTTTAATTAAAAACACATAACAAAGACCCAGTCTTTGGCACTCTCTCTCACACATCCCTCCCCCCATTTTTTGGACCACAACTCTTCCTGCCCGCTGAGAACAGTGTCTGCTGGGGACATCAGCTGGAGGCTGCGGACCTGAGTCCAAGTGGCTGCACCTTTGCTCCAGATTACTGACCTCTGGGGGTGCCTCCACTGGCTGAGACTCGAAGTCTTTTTCTTGGGGGGTTGACTGAATGATGTGGGGAAGACTGGGGGTGTGAGGACCACGCAGCCCTGACGTTTCCCAGCTGTGTGATCCAGGCGAGGCTCTTCTCTCCTAGGCTCAGTCTGCTCATCTGTGGGATGGGGTGATGGTGGGGACGCCTCTGAGGACGTGGGGAGATTCAGTGATGATGCAGCCGCAGTGGTGTCGAGCAGTGTGGGCTGCATCTGATCAGACCCCAGGAGGCAGGGGAGGAGAGCCACTCTGCTGGAGGCCTTTCTGCCCAGACAGGCCAAGCCACGTGACCTTGGGGGAGCCCCACTCCTTCCTGGGCCTCAGTTTCCCCATTGAGGGGACCTCGAAAGTTCCTCTTGGGTGTGAAGTTTCACAAGCTGCTGGCCTCCTGAGGGGTGTTAGTGGTCCTCTGCTACCTTCCCTGTTTTCTGAGGCTCCGAGAGCTTCAGCAAGGGTGACCTTGACAGCCAGGAACATGCCACCTGGGCCTTCTGACTTCTGAACTCTGTCTCCCTTGGGGAGAAACTCTGCCCTGAAGCACGATAAACAAAGCTGCAATCCACAGCCGGGAGCTTGCTTAACCTTTTGGTTGAGCAAAATCTGGGCCCCACCCCTACTGTCAAACCTCTTGACCTGTTTTTAAAAAATCTGTTCCATGATGGATTGCAAAATTACATTTTTAATTAGAACAATATTAAAAACAAATAACACAGCAAGCCCTTCACTCTGTTCCAGGTGCTGTGTTGAGCACTCGCACTTGGTCACAAAGTCTTCGCAGGAACCCTAAGCAGGGATTATTATTGTCATCGCCATCTGACACATGAGGAGATGGAGGCCCAGAGAGGCTACATGACTCACCCAAGGTTACGCAGCAGGTAAGGGGCAGAGCCAAGATGAGAACCTGGGCAGTCAGGCTCCACCAGCAGCACTGTCACCCACCTGCTGTGCTATGCCACCTGCCCAGAGAAGAGAAAGCAAAGCTGGGTCCTCCGGACTCACAGGACAGCCAAGGTGGGGAGGTGGCGTTCCTCAGAAGAGAACGGTGGGGGGTCCCTGGTGAGGACCATAAACCCCTGGGCCTGACAGAGAGTGAAGTGACTTGGTGGGTTCTAGAGGGTGCCACCCTTCACAGACTGCCAGAGGGGATGGGGTGCCCTCTGGGCACAGACAGACATGTGTCCTCCCCACATGACACTGCTTCCCACTTCACAGAGAAGTACAGCCCAGCAGGTCTAATCTCCTGCAGTTCCCCTCAGGGGCCTACAGATATGTCTACAGCTGGGTTTCTTTACCCTCCTTCCCTACAGCCCCCTCCCTTTTCCTGTGGAAGCTTCATACTTCCACCTGTGCTTTAGAGCTTATCCTGGAATTCCCACCTCCTTCCCCTATTGTTTAGATCTCTCTTAATCCATCCATTTTCACAAGGAAATCAGATAGCCTTCTGTGGCATATTGGAGAGAGGGTGCACAGCAACTCAACCCAAGCAATCTCTGTGAAATCTAGAAACCTGTGGGAACCCTAAAATGAACTGGCAGGTTTTTGC
The DNA here is from genome assembly GCF_037783145.1 of Equus przewalskii. Taxonomy (NCBI): domain Eukaryota; kingdom Metazoa; phylum Chordata; class Mammalia; order Perissodactyla; family Equidae; genus Equus; species Equus przewalskii. Next base: position 1,701,628 of record NC_091845.1, read on the forward strand.
AGAGATAATGTCTTCATTTTCCCCTTGCCTTGAATGGCAGGAGATGCAATTTGTTATAGAAAGAGTTGCATGAAAGAAACTCCTCTCCTGAGCCCAGTGACTTCCCTCGCCCACCTCGAGCAGCTTGTCCAGCCCACCGCTCTCGGGCTAATCCTCATTCAGGCCTCCTTCCAGCTTCAGCCCAGACTTCACCCCTTTGGGGAGGCCTTCGGGCCGTGGGCCCTCGTGGCTGGCAGCCCTGCCGCAGCGCTGCGCTCGCTCGAGCACCCTGCTCCTTGCCTGGGGTTTGTGCATCTGCCCCCTTGGGTGGGGCTCGGCCTGGCCTGCTGGGCGCAGGGGTGAAGGAGCCAGCCTTTCTCCAAGCCGCCCGGCGGCAGCGGCCAAGGGGCTGCCTCGCCGGAAGGACGCCCAGGAGCCGCAGCGGGAAGGCCCCGTATCCCTGCACGACAGAGGTGAGCACTGACAGAGGCAGCGCCCCGAAGCCAGCTCCCCGGGAGCCACTTGGCGCTGCTTTCCCTGAGACTCGCGGGGCTGTGCGCTCCTGCACGCCAGGCTTCTGGAACATTCTAAATGCAGATAGGAATTTACCACTGAAACCGGTCTGAAGACGGATGTACTGAACAGGGTGTGTTCGCGCCCAGCACACACTCCCTCTCTCCACACTGCCCTCCTCTAGGGCCGGACCAGCTTGCCCCCAGCTGTCTACAGCATGGCCCCTGCAGGCTGCACCCAGCTTCCCCTGGTCCCCCTGCCCCTGAGAACCCTCCACACTCTCACGGCCGAGCGCCAAGTCCAAACTCCTCCCGTGGCCGGAGAGGGCACGAGTGACGGGGCTCTGGCCAGCCCTCTGCCCTCCCTGCCCTGTGCACCTCTGGGCCCTTGCACAGTCGTCCCCTCAGCCTTGGCTGCCTATAGATAGAGTTCTCTTCCCTTTGACACTCAGTTCAGCTGCCCCTTCCTCCAGGAAGCCCCAGACCCTCCCTGGGACACGTGCGTGCCCATCCCAGCTCCACTCCTTTCTCCATGTGCTCGTCTTCTGCACCTGAGACTGAGGGCTGCCCCTGACGGTTCCTGTTTCCAGACTGCCCCTTTCCCATGCCCTTCCTGTCTGCCGGGAAATCCTTGTCCCCCCTTCCAGGCCCCATTCAAGTGTTTCCTTCATTACCGGGTGCCCACACACCATTGGTACTGGCACTTCTCTCCCCTGGGCCCCTGTATCTTCACCAGCACTTCTTTAAAAACAGCCGTGATAACAACAGCTCTCATCTACCTGGTGTCCATGCTGTGCCAGGCCACTGTGTGGATCCCTCAAGGGACCTGAAGATCAGCGACACTGAGTGTGGTTTCCAAGGTCACCCTGCGGCACAGAGACAGAGCCGCAGGACTGAGTCCAGACTCAGGCCTTTCCGCGGGGAAGCTCAGGCTCATCCCATCAAGCCCTCTGTCGGCCGCTCTGTCCTCTGTGACAGAGCCGCCAGTGTGCCCTCCCCCGAACACTGGGACCCATCCAGAGTCCCCATCCCCCACCGAGGGCCTGGCCTGAAGCGGGAGCTGCACCAAAGTTAGTTAACTTGGCGTGCCGCCTGCGGGAGGGCAGAGTTTGGGCACTGCCGGACTGAGCAGGAGGGCTCCCCAGCCCGCTGGACCAACAGAGCCCTTCTGCCCAGGGGGCCTGAGAGCCTGAGGGGCTGCCGGAGCAGGCGCCCAGCGCGGTGCTGAAATTGCTGGGCCATGAGGACACCACAGCTCCATTTGGAAGGAAAGAGGATTAATCAGGATTAGCCTACGTGTATGAATTGCCACTTAACCAAGGATATGTCAAGTACCAAATATTTTTTCCCAAGAATTCCTTTTTGCAATTAAAGCTTGAACTCCTGGACAACCTGGTATCTGCTCTTTTGAGTGATGAGCTGGGCCGGCAGGCCATGGCCCTGGGCACATGCGAGCAGGCAGCTTGCACCCACCACAGGGCAACGGGGCCTCCTTCTGGAGGGCCAGGGGTCTTCACAGCCAGAAGTGCTGCAAAAAGTCAACCTCACTTGCTCCTTTGGAGTGGAGGTCCCTGAAGCGTGGCCTTGGGCCCTGACAGAGGTCCTGAGTGGCCCCCCAGGGAAGGGAAAGAGCAGCCACCATGTTCTCCACGCTATGACACTGGCCACGGCCACCTCTTCACAGGTCCAGGGACTGAACAAACCGTAAGAGAAACACGAAGGAATTCCCGGGATCCTGCAGGACCACTTTCACAACTGCCAGCCACAAAGCAGCAAGACCATGTAGTGTCAAGTCTTAAAATCAAAAGTTGGTGGCAACTAAGGAATCAGAATCTGGACCAGAGAGAGAATGACGACAGGGAGCTAATGTTACTTTCCAAAGTGTGATAATGTATAGGATTATGCGTTAATGTCCTTATTCTGGATCTTTCCTCTTGGGCAACACACGCTGAAGTAATCAGGAGTTAGAATTGTGGTGTCTGCAACTTACTTTCAAAAAGTTCAGCCAAGGGGCCGGCCCCGTGGCCGAGTGGTTAAGTTCGCGCGCTCCACTTTGGCGGCCCAGGGTTTCACCAGTTCGGATCCTGGGCGCAGACACGGCACTGCTCATCAGCATGCTGAGATGTCATCCCACATGCCACAACTAGAAGGACCCACAACTAAAATATACAACTATGTACCAGGGGGCTTTGGGGAGGAGAAAAAAAAAGAAGATTGACAACAGATGTTAGCTCTGGGCCAATCTTAACAAAAAACACAAAAGTTCAGTCAAAACAACGTATCCACTTCATGACAATGGATTCAGCAATGATTTCTTGAATATGACACCAAAAGCACAGATGACAAATGAAAAAAATAGATAAACCGGATTACATCAAAATGAAAACTTTTTGTGCATCAAAGAACTAGCGTGGCAACCCACAGAATGGGAGAAAATGTTTGCAAATCATATATCTGATAAGGGTTTAATATCCCAAATATATGAAGAGCTCCTACAACTCAACAACAAAAAACCAAACCACCTAACAAATGGACAAAGTACTTGAAGAGACAGTTCTCCAAAGAAGATACACAAATGGCTAGTAAGCACGTGAAAAAATGCTCACCATCACTAATTAGGGAAATGCAAATCCAAACAATGTGGCAATCCCACTTCTGGGTATACACCCAAAAGGATCGAAAGCAGGGTCCTTCAGAGCTGTCTGCAGCCCTGCGTTCACAGCAGCACTAGTCACGACAGGCAAGAGGAGGACGAACCCCAGCATCCAGTGACAGACGAACGGATGAGCAAAGTGTGGGCTGTACACACAATGGACTGTGATTCAGCCTTGAAAAGGAAGGAGAGTCCGACTCCTGCTACGACATGGATGAACTTTGAGGACACTGTACGCAGTGAAATAAGCCAGTCACAAAAGGACAAATACTGTATGCTGCCACTCGTGTGAGGTCCCTAGAGCAGGAATCTGAATGCCTAGAGACAGAAAGTGGAATGGGGGTGCCTGGGCCTGGGGAAGGGGGTGGGGAGTTGGTGTTTCACGGGGACAGAGCTGCAGTTTGGGAAGATGGAAGTTCTGTAGATGGTGATGGCTGCGCACAGTGTGAGTGTACTTAATGCCGCTGAGCGGGGCACTTCAAAATTACTAAGATGGCAAATCTTATGTTCTGTATATCTTACCACAATCAATTTAAAAAGGTTTACTATATATCTCCATATTGATAATTTCATATTTAAGCATAGAGAAAGAGTATGGCAGAGTATTTCCAGTTGGTGACTCTTGGGGAGGTGGATGTGGGTGTGCATTGTACTATCATGTCAACTTTTCCGTAGGCTTGAAAACTTCCGTAACTAAAACTGGAGAGAAAGCCTGGTAACTGCCTTTGACTTCTCCTTTCCCCACAATCTCGGTTTTCACGTTCTTTATCTTGGTTCCTTTTGCCAGCAGGAGCCAATCGTGCCTTAGGCAGGCTCGGGGCAGAGTCCCCTGTTTGGGCTGGTATCTGGCTCAGCCACTTATCCCAAACCTCGGCAAGTCCAATCCTCGAGGTTCAGGCCCCAGCTCCCGGGCTGCTGCCGGGTGGCTGGTGGTGTCCTCGAGAGAGCTCTGCCCGGGCCGTGCTCCTGTGTGAGCCGGGCCGAGCGAGCAACTTCTTTCTGTGCCAACCCCTCAAAGGCGCTGGAAGAGCTGGCCTGGGGGCAAGGGGCACCTCATTTTGTCTTAGGGCTGGCTGGCAGCTGAGCCTACCCCCGACAGTCTCCACAGAGTCACTGGCTTTTCTGCTGCCATTACAGCCGCCGACTCCAGGGACCTGCCTCTCGAGTGCTCAGGGCTGCTTCCCCCAGAGTCAGGAGCTGGGGGAGGGCTGGGAGCAGGAAACATCCGGGGGGCAGGTGGAGCAACAGACCCCACGTGTGCAGGGCACGAGAGCAGGTGGGTCCACTGACATGTCCCCCCGCCAGCTGCCCCCATCTGGAGCTATACACGCCAAGAGACATGCGAATGGCTCATCCTTTCCTTTAAGGCATTGCTAAATTATTAGCTGCCTCAAAAAGATGAGTCTTTTGTGGGGACTATAAGATAAGAATGCTGGAGAGTTACAAAATAAAATCAGCTACCTAAACTGGAAAGTTAATAACCGGTGCTCGGAGGGGCCTTCCGTGGGAGGCTGTGTCCTGGGGACAGAGTGGGAGGCCGCGGCCTATCTTTAGCTGTGGTTCCACTCAGTCAAAAGCCTCAGTACGGCCGGGCTTTCCAAGACCTGGCAGGAACCTTCTGAGGGCAATGGGCAGATGTGGCCTCCTGGCAGTGTGGGTCAAAGACATACAGGCAACAGGGGGGCGGGGGGCCTACTTCTTGATGCTGGGCACATCTGAAATACTGGGAGGGGGTCTGGAGCGGTACCCACCCATAGAAATGAAAGGAAGGCGAGCTGGCCACTCCTCACAGCTCTCCGGGTGCCCAGAACCCACCATATGGCCTGCTGGCGTGACTATAAACTAGCCAGGATGTGCTTGGAGGCATCCCAGCGTATTTATAGAGAACAGACACTTGGTTCTAGAAGACAGATTGCCTCAGTATATAAACAGTGGATGTCCCTAATAGAAGGAGCTCTCAGAACGCGGCATGGCTCCCTCCCGGCTTCTGCCCAGACCACAGGGCCGAAGGAGGGGGCCGAGAGCACGTTCTGTCTGTGAGTAATGGGGGTTATCGCTGGGGGAGGTCCTCAGCAACCTCCTCCTCATCTCTTCCCCCTGCATCCTTGGCCGGAGAGCTATTTGGAATATTCAAGACTTTTCTAAGTGGGAGGGCTTCATCACATTCCATTCCGAAAATCCCATTGTTGAGGGTGGAGTGATGAAATGTCAGTGCTCCAGTGTTCTCAGCAGGGCTCTAAATGTGTGGACAAACATTAAAAACCTAAGTAGCATCTTCTTTATCCCCAGGATTTTGGTGCTAAGAGCACTTGGCTCGGAGTAGATAGAGCTGGGCTCAAATCCTTACTCAGGAGCTGTGTGTCCTTGGGTGGGTAACTAGTCTGGGGCCAAGCTTCCATAACTGCAAATACAGGTAGCAAGACGGCCTTCCCGGAGCTGTGGCAAGATGGAAGGGCAAGCGTGTCTGAGACAGAATAAGGGCAAGACAATGGTGCACCGGATGGTGTTGACACAATAGGGGCCACAGTGCACCTCCACGCCTGGGGGCTCCACACGTGCCGGGAGAACGTGCCTCTACAGCTGGCAGCTGTGAAGGGTGTCGTGCATACGGTCCTGGGTGGGTTGTACAAACACTTGCCACAGCAAACCCCCAAACATACATCCTGCTTTTGTCACTGGAACGACAAAGCCAGCCTGCTGCCCTAGAGACAGACTTCCCACCCTTCACACAGAGCCTGCGCTCCCGCCCCGCCCTCCCCACTTTAGGAAGCCAGTTAGCAAACGCTTCTTTCTGAGGCTTTTATAGCTGCGGAGGTCTATGGGAAATAGCTTAGCTAGAGACAGGCCTTCAGACACCCTGAAGTGCCATCAGGCGGGGCCTTTCCTGAGCACAGTTCGCCCTGGGCAATGCTATTTTTAAAGCTCGGCAGAATGTTAAAAGGGAGCAAACGCGACAGGTGAGGGGCTAGCTCTCTCTGCTGAGGGCTGGGAACTCTTGCTCCTTATTCATTGCCACAGGGGTCCAGCCTTCAGGCTGACCAGCCGCCTCCCTTCCTCCGAGTCTTCTCAGCAGGGAAATTCACCAGCGTTTCTAAAGAACCGCCCCCTTTACCTGACCAGCCAGAAACCCGGTACAGGACAGGTGCAGCTATGGGGAGCGGGCGAGGCGCAGCAGAGAAGGGTGGGGGGGGGGGGCGCTGCACGCTGGATGTCCACGCCAGACTCTGCCATTTTCTATGAAGCCTTCAATGGAATTCTCCATTTTTCCAAAAATGAGAATAAAGCTCTCAATTTTGCAACTTTTAAACAAGGAAGGTTTGGAATCATTTCATTCTCTCTTTTTCTCTTCCTCTTTGCCCACGTATTTTCAGGTGGTAAGATAAACAACTCAGATTTACCCCTGGGTCTTTCGTCTCAAGGATCTCGAAGGGAAGGGAAGTTTCTCTCTCAGCCCATCGCTGTCCTAGCACAGCCGCCGTGAAGATAGCTGGTCTCACTACAGACGGCACATTTAAGCCAGAGCCACTACTGGGGACCGGCCCCTGCCCCACAGTGAGGTCCCCTCGCACAGTGAACCCGCACACAGAGCAGCGGCCGCGCCACGGGCTGCGTGGGCCAGTCACCATGCAGCAGGACAAAGAGCCTACTGATGATAAGTACCAGCTGGCACGTGACACCCAAGCATGGATATTCGAATGCAGTGGGTTCAGATCCCAGCTCTGCCCGTGACCGGTTGTGCAGCCTTGGACCAGTTATTGAACTTCTGAGCCTCCATTCCCTCATCTGTGAACCGGGGTTGATGTCGATCGCACTCACGTCAGGATTAAACCAGACGGCACGCTTGGTCTTTCCGGGTCCTCAAGTTGTGATTTCACCGGACAGGTCTGCCTTTAGGGGGTCAAATTGGGCTCCAAGATGTGGGTTTGGGAGGCACTATGGGTTTTAAAAATTAAATTAAAAGATTTTAATTGAATGTGATGATTTGGGTGGACCGGATACCCTTGGGCTCCCTCAGGCCCCACCATTCCCCAGTCTCTCGCCAGCCTGGTCACAAATAGCTGGCTCTGGGGAGCCGAGGAGTTTTGGTCCCTGATCAAGGATGTCTTCTTCCTACACGTTAGGGATGACTCCTGTTTAGCTGCCCACTCTCTAAGTGACTCAGAGGCCAGGAGGTCACAGTTTATAAAGAAGCTAGAGACCACTGCTCAAGTCCCCAAGAAATCCAGGAAAGCCACTAGAATGCCAGAGCACCCCTCTCCATTTTCCAGGTCCTCTGGGAGCCAACAATTCCGTGATTTCAAATTCCTAAGGCAAGAGGGGAAACTGAGGCAGAAGAGTGGCAAAATGATTTGCTTGATCCTGACGATAATCCAGCATCTTCCAAATACCCAGGGTTGCCTCTCATCCACTGGTCGCAAGCCTGCAGGGGTTCGTCACCCCCACAGACAGGGCAGGGCTGGGGCCACGCCTGCCTGAGCTCTCAGGTTAGCCCCACCAGTGGGTGACCCCAGGCAAGTCCTCTCACCCTGCAGAGCCTCAGTTTGCTTGTCCACAGTATGGGGCTGCTGCCAATGGAGGAGCATACAGCGCCTGGCCCAATCAAAGGGAGGGACAATGCTGGCCTTTCAATGAATGGGAAGTGGGTGGGTTCACTGAGCGGGCTCTGGGGTTTTGGACTCTGCTCAGTCCCAGCGTCCCAGGCACATGAATTCACCTTGACCTTTTTGTCCACACTGATCTTGGTGTCCGGTCCCAAAGGCGGTGATGTCAACTGGATGGCACAACCCCCCAGCTTCTCTCTCCCAAAGCCACCTTGCCTCTTCCTTGTGAGCTTCTTCCAGCCAGTTTGGCTTTTACAGAAGGCAGCAGAGCTCTCCCGGTGGGGCTGCACTGTCTCCCTGGCAGGGCAGTGGGCCCGGGGTCGGGGTTCATGGGGTACCTTATGAAATGACCTCAGATTACCCCTTTACACTCACCTGCTGCCCTCTATGTTGTGGTCAAACCAAACTATTGGCTGTTCTGCAAATCGGCTGTCCTCTGCATGCCAGGTCTTTAGCAGCACTGTTCCCCGGCCAGGAACCCTCTCCCTCTGAGCCCTCTCCGGCTCTGCACCGGCCCCCACCAACCCATGGACATATGACTTTTGTCCTGGCCCCAATCCATTCTTCTATTCTCTGCTACCACTATCCCAATTCCCACCCCTCTTCCCGGGAATTGCTCTTTGCTACTCTCAGTCTATGAGGATGGGTGGGGTTGACACTGCCCGTTTTCCTGTAAATCAGCCAATAAGATTCAGCCCTGAGGCTTTTGCTGGAAAGCGGCCCTGTCTTTCCACTGGGGTTGCTCAGGGAAAGCAGCTGGCAGCCAGCTTTGTCACCACTTGGGGAGAGTTTGGCTGGGAATGAAGCTAAACCAGGGGATATGAGGGCTGGCGAGAGTAGATGGTGAAGAAGACTTCTGAGCCCCTGTATCCAACCATGCCTGAAACCCTTAGTTACATTCATCAATAAATCCCTCTTTTTGCTTAAATCACTTTGAGTTGGGTTTCTGTCACTCGGAACCAAGAGACTCAGCTGATATATACACAGCTTCATCTGGTTAGCTCCTTTGCACATTTAGGACACAGCTCAGGCATCACAACCACCCATCCCTTCCCACCCAGTTCTGAAGCCAGATGACGTCTCACACATCTTCTTGTCCCCGTCACTTGCACAGGGCCTTGGTGAAGGGGCGGCACAATGCCACGGACAGAGCTAAAACTTGGACGGTCCCCTAGGGCTGCTGCCTTTACCCTCTCACAGCCCCCAGAGACCTCCAGGTTTTCAGAAAGATTCTTACCTCCGTCTTATTCCGAGAGAGCATGCTGGCGTCAATCGGGCCCAGGGACATGTTTGGCAGGACAAGGTTGAGAACTTTTGCAGCAAGGACCTACCCGGGGAGGGAAAACAAAGGGTGTGAGTGCAGTGGGCCCCGCGCCCAGCTCTGCCCACGGGGCAGTTTACAGTAAATTAAGGAAAGTGATACTCAAGCTGAACATCAGCCAGGCTTGTTTCCAAGGCTGAACACCCAAGAACCCTGCCTGCTCTGATTCAGACAGCCTCTAGCTAGTCTGGCTCGGGTCTGCCGTGGGTGAGCCGGGGCAGGGGTAGGCCTCTGAGGCTGACAGCGGGAAAGCCATGCCTAGGTTTCACCTGCTCCAGATTCTGTGCGGTCGCCCTTCCCGAAGTCACTCATCGGTTATAATTTTGAATTATTTGCAAGAGCTGCCCAGCTGACCTTTTGTGAAATTCACAGCAGGAGCAGAATCACCCGGGTCAGCAGAGTGTGAAGCAGGATAGCTCAGCAGGCCCCGAAGGAGTTGCTCTGATCAGAAACAGTCTGTTGATTGTCTTGGTTTCTCTCGGAGGGAAACAGAGACAGTCACCAGCCCGATTAGGAGAGGCGCGGCAGAGGGAAAGACACCGCTTTCATTCTCAGCTCCGCTGCCCCGTGCGCTGAGACAGGAGATCCGAGCCGCACATCACCTCTGATTCCTTAGCCGCCGACGGGGACCTCGGCACCCCCAGGGGACCACGGTGTGCAAAAGTTCCAGACACACAGTAAGTGCTTTGTCCATGCTCCTTGAACTTGAACCTGATGCAGGTACAAGCCTTCCTACTCGACCCCATCTCTCCTGCTGGGCCTGGTCTTCACCCAGGAAAAGCATGAACCTGGACCTCACACTTCTGCCCGCAGAGGGGGCTGGTCTCACTTCTGCCTGTGCACAGACACTTGGGGATGAAAGATGCTATTTCGAAAGTAAGCTGTGAAATGCTGAAATTAGAATCACATGGAAGGTAGCGAGCAGTGAATTCTTAGTCCCTGTTGAGGCCACACATCACAGAGCTAAGAAGCGATGCCCCTCGGTCCCACTGGTGGGGGTCGAGGGCACGCGCATCTGCCAGGTAGCAATCTTTCGGTGTGTCGGGCACACTCCTAGGTGCCCAGTCTGGAATCTGGACACAGATGCCGTGAGCTGGGGGTTTATCCTGACTTAACAGACGAGAGAACAGAGGAGAGTGCCACCCTGCACAGTCAGCTGGAAGGGGTGCGGGCCTCGCTGAGGCTGTGCCCTCCCTTCAGGCCGCAGCCTTCAGAGTCTCTCTCTTACTAATCACCTGAGCAGCCTGGCCGCTGCTGGGGATGATCACAACAGCAGCCGCCGGTACTCGCCATGGGGCGCTACTGCTGTCCTTCCCCCAGCCTCCTGCCCGCTCGGAGCTAGAAAACTCCCTATTTCCCCAGGCCGCACAAGCTTGATGTAACCTCACACAGTTTCTCAGACCGCCAGCGATCAGGCAGAGAACAGAAAAGGGCCTTGCTTCTAAAAAGCACACACGTGCAGGAACTTATCCTGAGAACCGCACGGTCACCTCTCCATCTCTCAGGGCCAGGACGGCACCCTCTGCCTCTAAGATGGTCACAGCTCATCACACCCTAAGCTTGGTGTCCGGACAAGCAAACCCCATTCGTGCTGACTCACTGCCATCGATGGGCCGAGGGCTACGCCGAGCCCTGGGCTGGCCTGTGACAGTCTAGCGCAGAAATAAAAAGAAACCCAACTTGGAGCACTACTTTAGAGGCTGGAGTCAGGCCACACAATCTGGAGCCTCACGGGATGGACATGATCTGGGGGGCAGGTTCAAGAGTTAAGGAGGGCTTGTGGGCCAGCTCCATGGACAAGCACAGGACGGGAAGGGCTCAGAATTCTGGGAGATCTACAAAAGGAAAGGATTGGGGTGTTTCCAAACACAGATCAAATGTCTGTGAACTCCAGGAACTGGGGGCTCCTCTGGTAACTTCAGGAGCGGGGACCTGTGCTTTCAAAGGTTAACATTTTAAATGAAGAGAAAGTACAGCAGACAGGAGGCGCACAGCCGGCGCGCAGAGACGTACCGGGCATCGGCCCTGTGGCCTTCCCTGGGCTCCAACTGCATAAGGAGGGCGGACTTTCAGGGACTGCCCTCCTCCAGAAATAGTGGCCTGAGGACAACATTAGGAAACAACAACGTGCACCCCAAAGTCTGTAGAACTGACTTCTAGATATTCTGCTGTTCTCGGTGACTCTTGCCACGGCTCCCTGAATGGACACAGGGGCTGAGATTTGCCTCCGCACATGACCTGCCACACCTAGGAATCACCACGAGGCTGTGTGTGATAGGACCTTGCACAAATGCCAGTCTCTAGACACCACTGCCCCATGTGGCCTGTCTGCCTGCCTGGTCTGGCACAGCCTCCTCAGGGACATGGCTGTTTTTCTGCAAGCCAGCTTCCTTTTCATTCCCAGATCAGATGGCTGGGAGCCAGGAAAGGGCCCAGGGACATCCTGTCTCGGTACCTGCCCTGCAAGCGAAGGAGAGAGACTACGCGGCGTCCATTCCATTTCTCCTGAGTCCACCACCAGATTTATCATTTGCCAACAATTTATGTTTTGTTGCCCATCACCTGATTCCATGTGGACCTGCACACACCAGTGCTGGCAATTTGTGAAGAAACAACTTACCTTGGTCTTCGAATCTAGGCTTCTGCCATTGGCATTTCTTTTTTCTTTTTTTTTTTTTTGAGGAAGATTAGCCCTGAGTCCTCTTTTTTGCTGAGGAAGCCTGGCCCTGAGCTAACATCGTGCCCATCTTCCTCTACTTTATATGTGGGACGCCTACCACAGCATGGTGTGCCAAGTGGTACCACGTCCACACCCGGGATCCGAACCGGCGAACCCTGGGCCGCCGAGAAGCGGAACGTGTGCACTTAACTGCTGCGCCATCGGGCAGGCCCTCTGCCATTGGCATTTCTTAAACTAAAACATTTATACCCCAAAGTGCCAAGGCCTCTGCTTCCAGGAGAACATGCTGACAGTTTAGGCTCAACAAGGATCAGAGAAGGCCATACTGTGGCCTGAGCCATCCTTGCTCTAGGTTCACAGCGGGGAGCGGAGGGGGACTAGAGAGCCAGGAAGAACTCCATCTCCAGGAGAGAATTACAGAAAAACTTGTTCTGTCCTCTCTGTGAGTGAATGGTCTTCTCTTTCTCCTACCAGGGGAACCTTCTGCAGCTAGAGGAAGCTTTTAGGAAAAGAGTTTCACAGGAAAAATAAAAGAGCAGGGCTACTTCTGGAGAAGTATTTGCTTCACCTCCTAGGTCTGATGGCTAATGGAAGAGGAAAGGGTGGGACGGGGGAGGAAAGAACTGGGCAGGTTGATTGGAGCCACGGAGGAAAACAAAAGGGCTGAGAAGGGGGTCCTAAAGTCATGTGATAAGGAAGCAGAGGGGGACAGAGAGAGCCCGGCAGACCTCACACCTGGAAAGATCAATTTTGTCCAGATGCCCAAGTGGCCGCTGCTGTCTCCCATCACGACCTCCCTTGGCCTCCAGCAGCAACCAGATGAGCCCGGCTGCCTGTTTCCAAGGGAAGACCCAGGAAGCCGGCAGAGGCGTGAGGGGAGGGGGCGGCTCACCCAAGCAGGAACTGGAATCCAAGAGAATACAGTTCTTGTCATGTCCACCAAACTCTTCGGGTAATCCTGCGGGAGTGTGGAGAGAGCCTCGGATCCAACTCAGGAGGGGGCGACCTCAGACGGGCCTCCCTCAAGGGGAGACCCAACCCTTCATCATGACCCCAACAGGCAAAGTCAGGTTTGTGCAACCACAGAGCTCTCAATGATGCCAACTCAACGGGACCCTGGGTCTCGTCATCTGAGGATAACCTAGGGGGCTGAGACTCATGACGAATGGACTTGTGGTTGCTGGACCCCAACTTGGGAAGAGGCAGACAGCGAAGCGGAGGAATCGGACCCAGAGACTCAGAACCAGGCAAGTGTGGATCCAACTCTGGTTCTGAATCCCCGAGAAAGGCTATGATCCTCAGTTCCTTCATCTCTAAAGTGGGGACGATAAAATGACACTTGAAGGGCAGCTGTGAAGGTCAGAGGAGACCCGATTCCTACAGAGCTCCTCCCTACCTGCCTGTTTGTTGAGGCGACGCTCAGCAAATACGGATTGGTTGACTGAATGAGCGAGCACATGCTGACGTCATTCAGAGTGGGGGCTTCAGAAAGGGTGTGACCTACAGCTTTGCAACAAATGTCATGGTCACAGCCAGAACTCCCAATTATTTCACTCACAAAAGAGGACAACTCTCCACCTCAGGAAGAGCAAGAGACCAGAATGTGTCCCACGTCCTTGACATGCCCTTGGGGCATTCCTGGATACTGCAGGGCCCATCGCTTTAAATACTAGTGGCTTGCACAAATGCCTTTATTGATCCAAAAGGTTTTAATGGCTCCCTAAGATCATTTTCAAGCTTCTGCCAGTGAAAGACTTGACACGAAGGAGGTAATTACACTTGCTATCTTCTAAAGTGGCTCCAGCAAGGTGGCCTGTCAGAGGGAGGCTAGAACACCACACCCTCTGTAGGGGCCTCAGCACAAGGGTCACAGGACGGCCTCAGCTTTCTCTTGGGAGGGAAGGGCACCCTCGGACAGACACAGAAGCGAAAGCGCCCCGTGCCTTCTCTGGTCAGCAGGCCGGGAAGGACAGGACACCGGTGCACCCATGGCCTCCAGAGCCTGTTCGACTGACCCCTTCTGATCAACAGTGATGAAGAATCACCTCTCAGAAAATGCGCAGAGTTACGTGGCCAGAGCACGCACACAAGAAATCTTTGCCTGAAATGACTGTGGAACCAAGATCGTCTTCCCCATGGAAGGGAAGACCCGGGACAGTACCGGGGCTGAAAGTCGGGCTCTTATCAGGAGTTAGGGGTCCCACAGTCAGGGAGATCCAGTGTCAGACTTCCTTCCCCACCTCATTGTGACTGTTCAGAGCCCTCATGATGCTTCACACCTCACCACAAATGCTTGAAGCCCCCAAGCAAAGCCTGGCCCACCAGCGTTTCTGCGCGCCAGCCTGTTCTCCCTAATGTCTTAAATTTTGCCAGAAATCCTGAATCAGGGAGACAGATCTGAGGGCACACGCCCTGCAGATGGATCTTGCAGAATAAAGCTGATTTCTCCCCGAAAAGCAGATGCCATAATTAATTGGCTGTTTATGCACACTGGGCAAGAGAACCCCAAATGTGTGCAGTAGTGCTTGCTGTTGCATGCCTAGTGCCTGACACATAGCACAGGATCCCCAAAGACGTGTTGGGGAGACGACTCGTTCTTCGAATCCTGAGCGTCTAGAAGTCTGACCCAGCTATTAGAGAGCAGGTGCCTGCAGGACAGGGGCACCTACTCCTAGGGTGCACGGCTGCTGCCAAACAGGCCAGTTCACCATCACAGCTCAGGCCTGCGCTCCTGGGTCTACCTTCATGTGAAGTTTAAGAGTGGCAACTCTCCACGCCCCCACCCATCTCCCCTCCACCCCCATCCCACCCCTACCACCCCAAGGGCCTTCTGATTCTAGTGACTAAAAACAGAGAAGTAATATTCAGAGGAGAAATAGGCTCAAGTCAAAGGAAGGGGACCTTGGGCACATTTCAGGGTGAAGGGATATCCTGCCACGCTCTTCGGCCCGAGCTGTGGCTCAGGCTGACCTTGAGTGAGATAATTGGCCTCATTTCCTTGTTTGTAAATTGGGAATGATTTTCCCTCCTTACAGGGTGTTGACCGAGAGGAAATGAGACAACGTGTGTCACGCCCGCAGTGCTAGGTTCACAGTGGCCACTTGCTTCTCCCGACTTGACAAGTGCCCTCCCTGGTTGACGGGGAGTGGAAGCACCTGGAAGCACTGGGCTGGCTTCTGCATCTCTGACCCCGGACCCCAGGGGACAATCTCCAGGCAACAGGCAGAGAAGGCCATTTAGGAGATTACCCTCCCAGCAGGCTGAGTACCCACCTTGACCACAGGCTCTGCCCACGGGGATTTCCGGTTTTGCCCCCATCCGGCAGCATGTTCCGCATGCTGGCAAGTCCAGGGGAGGAGACCCGGCTTTAGCGCAGACCTACTACCTGGGCAGCTGAGGGGTCCCCTCTGTACCCAGGAATTACTCCAGCCCCGCCTTCCCCAGGGCATGGGACTTTGAGAAAATCTCCATGAAATGACCTCACAGGCAGCTGAAACTTGTTCTGACGCACTGGATTTTTGTTTCTAAATTTCTCCTGTTGTCACTTCCCTTGTGCAGCCACATTCTCAGCACAGACAGTGTTTGGGGGCCAGAAGCCCCTCTCCAACTTGTCTCTTCTCCAGGCTTGTTGAAAATGGAGCATCAAGGTAAGAACCAGATGTAGGCGAGGTGTTGGGGGGATCTGGCCTTCTCACATTTCAGGGAGGGGCTGTCATCTTCCACTCGCCTGTACCTGAAGGCTTCGGTAGCTGCTTGCTCTGATGATTTCAGGAATCTCTCTAGCAGGAAGTTGGTGCCATGAAACAAAGTTGATGGTCGATGAGCTGAGCTCTGGGCGAGGAGTCATGAGGCCAGAACTCGGCTCTCTACGCTCTGCGGCCCCTGACAGTGCGACTCGACCCGGGGGAGGCCCCCCAGCTCAGCCTCAGCTTTCTCAGCTAGCAGTGGACGCTAGGAATCTGTCCATCCTTGGGGTCCGTAAGAGCAACTCACTGGAAACGACCCAAAAGTTGGCCGGCAGGACCTCATCTAATCCAGAACCCATCCCTACGGTGGGACCCTTGGTAGTTCTGATGGGGAAGGATGCCAGGAGGTGTTGCTCAGCAAATGATCAAATGAAATCCCACAAACACAAACAAGCTACCCAGAACAAAACAAACAGAACATGCAGAGAACACGTCCCCGTTGTGTCAAATGCAGGCACAAAGGGAGTGTGTGGGCAGAACCTCTCTGCTGACTGGCCGCCCACCTCCAGCCGGGAGGGGGACTTGCCACCGCATGCCCTCTTTTTATCTTTCGGATTCTGCACCGGATAAATGTATTATTCTACAAACGTTTACATTCAATGGTAAACAAAGGTTCTGTGCGACTCTTCAGGAAGATTTTCAGACGAGATGAGATGCACAGAGGCTAATCAAGTCATCAGGGGGCGGGTAGACAATGAATCATAGACTCAGTCCAAATTGCCCAAGACCCAGGGCCAGCAACAGATTTCATGGTGGGGAGGACGTGTCCTCAGGTCTGGGGGCAACGGGAAATCTAATTTGTCTTGGTTAACAGGAGGAGACCCGCACCCCCAGGGACAGCTGGCTCCTGATTTGACAAGGTGATCTATTAGCGCAAAGCTCTGAAAGGTCATGTTGATGACCTTGTCCAGAAGTTCCACCTCTACCAGAGACTCTGGGAGGGAACCTTCCTGGCTCCACCTCTGGGACCAGCTGCCCTGAACCCTCCCCACCGTGCACTTTATTTGAAAAGCCGCATGGTCGCTGGCTTTTCTCTAAGGGAAAGCATCCACTTTCTTCCATGGGAAACAGCCCACGTTCACATCCATCACACGAGCTGTGTGACCCTTGGGAGTCACTAGCCTGCGGGAGCCTCAGTGTTCCTATCTGTAGAATGCAGGTTGTGACCTCTGCCTAGGGTGGTGACATGAGCCAGGCAGGATAATGCACGTGAACGCACAATGCGTGCTTGGCACTCACCGACCGGAAGAAATCATGAGCCCAAGCAGGCGGAGCGCAGTGGCAAGTTGCCTCCTCTCTGTGATCCTGGTCTTGAGGATTCTACTTGGACAAGAACCTTGACTGACTTGACCTCACGTGATATAGTCACAGTGACAGTGGGAGCTGCCCAGGAGGTCGTGCCTCCTCTTGCACATTGACCAAGGAGTAGCCGGCCTGCGCATTACCTGGCCCTGTGAACATCTGCGATTATCTTTCCGATGTGGAGGCAGGGCGGCGCCCACCTCCCTGTTGTCCATACAGCACTGAAATTTACTGAGGACCGTCGACTTCAATGAGTCAGTGGTCATGTCCTCAAAACGGAGTAAAATTCAAAGGAGCCAGCCATCTCTCTTCTTCAGCAGATTAAATCAATCGCTATTCTCTGATTAACCCATCGGAGAGTTCCAGGTTTCCCTTTTGCTCAGCCTGTCCTCACTTAAAATTGGTGATGTTTTCTGTATCTAACTGGAAGCCCAGACACAGGACCTGCTGCCCATCTCTTAGGGCCAGGATTAAGTCTGCTGCTGTGAGCTAGAAGAAACATTTTGAGGACACTTTTACAAGGTTTTGTCCCCCGTACTGCGTTCCATTGTTTGGGTCCTCAGGAGAACACCCCAGGCATCAGCGCTAAGTCAATTACTTAAACG
Organism: Equus przewalskii; assembly: GCF_037783145.1. Taxonomy (NCBI): domain Eukaryota; kingdom Metazoa; phylum Chordata; class Mammalia; order Perissodactyla; family Equidae; genus Equus; species Equus przewalskii. The sequence goes on from NC_091845.1 coordinate 1,719,027, forward strand.
TGCCCACTGTCATTTGATGGTGAGGCCAGGGAAAGCCGAGTAAGCTGGCGGGCTGGTGGCTGCCCTCTTCCCCGTGGCCCCGTGACCCACCACCTCGCCCCTCACGCTCCTCTGAGAGGCCTGGGAACTAGCTCAGGAGGCAGCAGCTCCCACCCAGCACTGGGGAGGGACCCAACCTCCCTCGGCGAAACACAAGGCTGGGATTTTCCGCTTCCACTGGGTTAATGTGTCTCTCAAACCTCACGCCCCTCGAGGACAGGTCCATAACACATCAACAGCCCACGTCCACAACTAAGCAGCCCGCTGGTCTCCTCTCCTTTCTCAGGGAGAGAAGGCACCTATTCTACTTCTGGGTAGGATTTGTTGGCTCATTTGCCTTGTCGCTGTCGCTCAAAGTACCCCCCCATCTCGCCCCACCCGCAGCATGTGCCATTCAGTGTGCCATTGTTTAACATTATAATGGAAAACAAAACAACGCATCAGTCAGAATCCGGAATGGAGGAGAGCTACTGTGAATGCCACTCTATGTTGCAGTTACAAATTGCCTGCAAGTCCATTCACTATGCTCTTCTGCTGAAGTTGGCAAACAGTCAACGACAATCAGCTCAAGCCTTGCAGGAGACTTGTTAACAAAGGTTACTTTGCTGGATTCCTAATTAGTGCAACCTTTTCTCCTTTTAACATTCACCAACAAAACATGCACAAACAGGAAGTCATTTTTGTTTTGTCTTGGGAAAAACGCACCTGGCTTTAGAAATTATGGAACCCCCGTGGCAACAATGTTTGATATTTGTCCAACCTTAACACAACACCGCATGAACGGATGTTGACCCCTTTGTCCAGACTCTAGCTATAAATGGATGCTCCGAGGCCTGGGGAAGCTATAGGAGTTTCACAGAACTGGAAGTCCATTTACCTTGAAAGTGGTGGCCGACTCAGGATTGGCAAGAACCAAAGGTGAAATGAGAACCATGCCAGAGAAGTGGCCTGGCCTCTCTGCGGCTGTGAGGATGACGATGGCACCTCCCTGCAATGCAAAACAGGCAGAGTTGCTGCATGCGGCTCCCACCAGGGCATGTATTCCTCATGAGCAGCAGCAGTGAACTCTCCCAGGCTGCAGGCCTGGCCAGGAGCCCTGAGGAGGTCCACCTCGCCACAGACACCATGGAATGCTAGATAAACTGAACCTACAATTATCTTATGACACCTGGTTTTTCTCTGGGTTTTTCCAAGAGCAAACATTTCAGAAAGATATAAATAAGTTTCCTGCTTGTGGGCTGCAAGTGAAACAGTAGCTGGCAGACCTCCAACTCACCCATTCCGTCAGGCTTAATAAGGGACTTTGTTTTTCTTCTCATAACCTGATAATAATAAGAGATTGCTACACTTTTTCCCCTGGCTTAGTAAAGGTCCCAGAAATTTAGGTTCCAAGAAAAATAAGGTGGATGGTGCTGAAGGCAGGAGGTGTCAGCTGCTGGAGCTGAGGGTAATTTGAACCCTGCGTTGAAATCACAAATGCTTGAGGGCCAGGCAGGTAAGGGAAGTGTAGGAACAGAGGCGGGCTGTGGTAAAGGGGGCCGAAGGCCCGGCACCGCGTGGAAAGGCCCTGGGTGCTCAAATCCAAGCCATTTGAAGTCCTCAGCAGCCACCCCAGCAGTCTGCCTGTAGGGAGAGTGGGCCTGGGCACTGCCAGTTTGAAGACTCCGATTTAAAGATGATATCTGGTTGATTCTTAAAGGATTTTATAAATGTAAAAGGTGAGAAGGGTTTTGAATGCCCTTGAAGGAGCTGGTTCCACGCGCTTCTCCCCGACCGAGGAGCCCCAGGCTCCGGGCAGTGGCTCTGCAGGGAGCAGAAGCGCCCTTGGGAGCCTCACTATGAGACAGCACTGAAGGGCCAGCGGGCTCTGAAGAAAAGATCCCATTCCCAAAAGGCCCCATCCCTGAGCTCCTCAGTGAGGGCTGGCGGGTGCCTCGGGCCCTGGCGTGCGCTCCCTCGGGGGCTGCCTCCGGGACTCTGAACCTGGCTTGTTTGCTAAGCACGAAACTGCCTGGGATCCCCAAGTGCAGGGCGTGCAGAGGGCAACGTGTCAGCCGGGAGAAAGCAGGTGGCCGGGGGGCAGGGCGGCCCCTGCTCCATCGCAGCTTCTCACCCCTCCCACCCCCCGAGAGGTGGGGGACCGGGCTGATCCGGACCCCGTCTTCTGAGGTTGACTTACCATGGAGTGGCCCAGAAGGAAGACAGGGATCCCGGGATAGTCTTTCTGCATGATATCCACGTGCTGGAGCACATCCCTGACGAAAACGTGGAAGTCAGACACGACCATCCTCTCCCCTTCGCTCTGTCCGTGGCCAACTGGAAGGGAACGGGAGACCGAGTGCTGCCGTTACCAGGAGGGTGACTCCTGCTCAAGCTCAGCGGTTTCTTCACCGCAATCACCAGCTACTCTTTCTGTTTTTTTTTAAAGATTGGCACCTGAGCTAACATCTGTTGCCAATCTTCTTTCCTCCTTCTTCTGCCCAAAGCCCCCCAGCACATAGTTGTATATTCTGGTTGTGAGTGCCTCTGGTTGTGCTTTGTGGGATGCTGTCTCAGCGTGGCCTGATAAGCAGTGCCATGTCCTTGCCCAGCATCGGAAACGGCAAAACCCTGGGCCGCTGAAGCTGAGCACGTGAACTTAACCACTCAGCCACGGGGCTGGCCCCCACCAGCTACTCTTTATTGAGGACCTGAATGTATCATCTCATTAAACCCTTTCCAACCTTGAACTCTTGAACGTGGGAGTTCTTCTCCCCCCATTTCACAGATTAGGAAATTGAAGCACAGAGTGGTTAAGGAACTTGCCCAAGATCACACAGCCAGAAAGTGGTGAACCGGGATGTAAATATGGCAAAGCCTGTCCACACAGTCAGGATGCCTTCCTTGTGGCCATTTCAAGGAAGAAAGAAAGGACAGGTACATGGAAAGTGTCCGCCAGCCTGGTTTTCTGCCCAGTGGGCAGGAGTAAGACAAGAGTGGACTCCTCCTGGGTTTTCCCAGTTCCCTGACCCTCATGGTTATGTTTCAGTGTTAGCCTTTCACCAGGTAAAGTGATGCATCCTGCCGCCTCACTTTACAGCCTTCAGTGACAATAATATGACAAACATCAAATAAAATAGTCAAGTGTGCTTGCCAGAAATCTCAATGGAGCAGCAATAAAGCTAGGTCACAGGCTGCCCTTTCTGGATTTTATTGTCTCTCTGATATCCGTGCTGTTCACTTCCCTTGTTCTTTTCTTGGGGTCTCTGCATGTCCTCTCTCTCTGAAGGACGTCGGTCGCTATAGAAACAACATGCTGGCTTCCTTATTGAGGCCGAGAGCAGCGGGTAGTTTGACAATCGCAAAAGGAAAGAGCTCCCAGAGAGCAGGGCCCACCCAGAGTGTCCGCCCAGACCCTGCCGCCGCCGCTGTGGGAAGCCGGGATGCTGATAACCACGGTGACTCACTTCACAGATGGGAGGGGCGAGGACCCGTCAGCGCCTGGAATGGACCGGCTGCCCAGACTTCAAACTTCGACACCCTCGTCGTGGTCACACCACAAGCTCCTGTTTCCTCCTGTCCTGTCCGCCATGCATCCCCACCCTCCCTGTGCCCGCTCCCACCCGCCTCTCTGGCTATTACACGCAGCCGCCTGCAGCCCACAAGCCTGGCACCCCTCGGTGGCACCCTCGTTTCCGTTCTCCTCTGAGGAGTTTTTCCCTTCTTAAATTTATTTTTATTTTTTACTGTGGTAAAATATAGGTAACACAAAATTGACCATCTTAACCATTTTTTAGTGTGCAGTTCAGAATTATTAGGTACATTCACACTGTTATACACCCATCACCACCATCTGTGTCCAGAACTTTTTCATCTTTCTAAACTGAAACTCCGTCCTCATTGTTTGGGGCTGAACTGAGGCCCACCTTCCTGCAACATCATGGGGTCGACGTCCTAAGCCCCATACCTCAGAACGTGACTGTATGTGGAGACAGGGTCTTTAAAGAGATAACTTAGTAAAAATGAGGTCATGTGGGTAGGCCCCAGCCAATCTGACTGGCGTCCTTATAAGAATAAGACAGACACTCACAGAGGGAAGCCCGTGTGAGGACACGGAGGGAAGACGGCCGCCTGTGAGCCGAGGAGAGAGGCCACGAAGACACCAACCCTGCCGACGCCTTGATCTTGGACTTCTGGCCTCCAGAACTGGGAGACAATCAACTTCTGCTGTTTAAGCCCCCAGCCTGTGGCTCTTTGTGTGGCGGCCCGAGCAGACTCACGTACCCATTAACCAATCACGTGCCAGGCCCTCTCCCCCAGTCCCAGAATACAGTTCACGAAGGATATGGCCAGAGTACTGTGTTCATAGGTCAAATTACTACAAACATGGAAAAATTATTTTCTCCATATCCCTATCTTACTAATTTAATATACAATCAGTTTCATTAATTTAAAATGAAATTCGTTTTCAATTATAGGTTTAGCTTTTTTGCTTTTTAATTTTCTTTTCTGAAAATGGAAACACTCACCTGGTACGACAGTCCGAAATCTGTAGAAGATTCATCCAGAGAAGTCTTGCTCCTCCTCCGAGCTCCCCACCCCTCTCCTCTTGTTCCCTATAGTTAACCGTTTTAATTATTTTCTGGCTTTTTCTTTGAAGCATTTTAGTTCCCAAAAATGAGAAAATTACCTCCCTCTCTAGCTATCCACCCATTTATCATCTATCTCTCTATCATCTATCTATTCTTATTTTGCCTCGTTTCTTACGTAAAAGGTCGCATGACACATATCCATCCTGCTCTCCATCAGGTTTTCTACACTTTTAACATATTCTGGAGAAGGGTCACTTTGTATCACAAACAGGACACAGCGCCTCTCCGTTCTGTTGCCTACCGCATAGCGCTCCTTTGTGTGGGTGAACTATAGTTATTCAAGCGGTCTCTTACTGAAAAACGTTTGTTTTCTATCCAATCTCTTGTTTCTTAAACATTTGGCTACAATGAATAAGCAGGGGATACTTTATTTCATCTTTGTGAAGGTGTATCTTCAGGATACATGCCTAGATGCAGGGTCACTTGCTTGAAAGGTGTGTGCATATACCATTCCGGCAGATGGTGCTCACTCTCCTTCATGTGGGATATACAGCTTCTATCTGCCAGGCCTGGGAGAGGACCTGTTTCTCTCAGCCTTATCAGTAGCATGTGCTGGTTGATGTTTGGATTTTTGCCCAGATAACAGAAGAGAAAGCGTAGGTTGAGCATCTTCTCCTATTTTAAGAGCCATTTGCATTTCTTTTTTTGTAAACTAAGAATTCATATCTTTGCTTATTTTTTCTATCAGGGTTTTATGTTTCTTCTTGATATTTAAGAACTCTTTGTACATTAGTTGGTCATTTGCTTCTTGACTTTATATTGTCTTTAGCTATGCAGATTTTTATTTTAAAATTGTCAAATATCAATCTTTCTTTTTATGTCCTCTGAATTTTGATTCTTAGTTACAAAGGCCTTCTCCACTCCAGGGTTGTAAAGAAAGTCAGCCATGTTTTCTGTGAGGTCTTTTATGGTTTCATTTCTTTTTCTGAGGTAACATACATATAACATAAAATTTACCTTCGCAACCATTTTTAAGGTACAGCTCAGCGGCATTGAGCACATTCACATTGCCGTGCAGCCATCACCACCATCCATCTGCAGATAAGGTTTCATTTTTACCTGTTAATCTTGATCCGTTTGGAGTTTATCTTGGTATATGGTGTGAGATAGGGATCTCTTTCTCGATGGTTCTCCCTTTTTTGTTTTTAATTTGAAGTGAAATTCATGTAACAAAATTAACCATTGTAAAGTATACCAATTCAGCTGCATTTAGTGTATTCACAATTTTGTTCAATTCCCTCCTCCATCAAGTTCCAAAATGCAGACGAGCCTTAATTCTCTTAACAGAAGAGAAGTCTCTTAACCTAATTGTGATGCCACCCTTATCATACCTTAAAGTTCCTTTTTCGCTGGAGCCTAGTCTATTTCTGGATTTCCGCCCAGCCCTGCTGGTCTGCTTACTCATGAGTCAGCCCCCATTACTAAGGCACCACAGCGTCTGTCTCTCCTGTCTGCATGTTGTGTGCAGGAGGCCCCTGGTCACTCTGCAAGCTCTCTCGAATTCAGGTCCATCACTCCCAAGTGATGACTCTCCTCTTGATGTAGACATCTCCTAACTATGCTTCCTCTGGCTCTGGGCTCTTTCCAGAGCTGCGGATCCACCCTGCCAGCCCCCATCAGAAAGACTCCCCTGGTTGTCGCACGGCTCCTCCAGCTGCTTCCAAACTGGCTCTCCTCCTGGGTTGCACGTGGTGGTTTCTATCCTTCCAAATCATTCAGGCTCAAAACAGGGCTGTCGTCTTTGACTTTAATTGTATTCCTACATCCAGCTGGTGCCCAAATCCTTCTGGATTTCTAGATCCACAGCCTCCTGAATCGTCTCCTCCTTTGCACTCCTGTGTCGCTCACGGGGGTGAGACGCTTGTCGCCGTTTAACTGGCGATAGCTTCCTAACCAGTCTCCCTGCCCGCCCCAAGCCCTCCCTGCTCTGACCCACTCCGCACTGTCCTGCCGCCTCTTCCGGAAGCTGCTCTGATTTTGTGGCGGTCAGACTCCCCCCACTGTTTCAGAACGCGGTCACATGTGCCAGCCCAGCACGGGTCCCCACGAAAGGCTCCTCTTGGTCCCGCCACCTCGCAGAGAGCACACGCACACCCATCTGCCCACTGTTCCTCCAGGCACATCCACACTTCCTGCCTGTGCCTCTCATGGAACAGCCCCTCTGCTGCGGTGCCCTCACCCCTGCACCAGCCTGGGAGTCAAGGCCCTTAAGGCCCGTCTCAAATCCTGTCACTTCATGGAGTCGATGCCCTCCGCACAGGTGTGACTGTTGCCCTCCACACCCACAAGGACAGCACCTCTGTCTCTCACACTCGAGGTGATGGGAGCTCCCCTCTTTCTTTCCTCCAGCACCACCCCTCCCATGGGGACTGGGGGTCCCTAGAGTCAGGGTGACAAACAGCTCTGATTTGCAGCTGGAGGTCCCCACTGCCCTGTGCTGTGGAGGATTCTACAGTGAGTCTGGCTGGACTGGGCAGAAAAGAGTGCTGTGAGCGATCAGTGGTGTCTGCCGTGTGGCCAGTGATGTCTGCCATGCGATTAGTGATGTCTGCCGTGGACTTGGGGAGGAGGGTGGGCATGTACGTGCCCCATATTTGCCAGGGCTTCCCTTGAGAGCAAGGATTGTACTTTATTCACCTGTGGTTCCTCAGGCCCTTGCACAGGCCTGGCAGAGGGAAGATGCTTGACAGACATCTGTTGAAATGAATCGTAGGTGGTATTTCCATAATGGCCACTCACCAAAGAGATTCAGCTTGGTTACTCCAACTATGGCTGACGTGATACATTTCTTTTCCCACCAGAGAAACTGAGTCTACTGAGCAGCAGTTCTGCGTAGGAAATTAAAATTCTTCTTTGCCTTATATTTTTTTAAAAGAAAGAATCCCGTGCCACAGATCTTAATCCAACATATTTTTAGTTTTGTTTACCCTGATTCTGCCATGTACTAACAGCAGTTTTGATTTTCTGTACTTTGATGCTTCAACATCTGGGTAGAGCCGACCCTAGAGGGTTAGCTAATTTCTGGAGATAGGAAAGGACTCACCTGTGAGCTAGCCTTTCAGATGCAACCCAACCAATCCAGTGTCCACACCCTCACCCACCTCCTCTACTGAGCTCTCACACTCTGGGCCACTACCCAGATCACCCAGGGCCGGGTACCAGACAACTCGGGACAGCCCTACTTTCCAGAGTCCTGAAATTATTCAGACCAGCCAGTCCTAAGCCCGTCCTTCCTTCCCACAGAAACCACAGTAAAGGCTCCTGCCCACATTTTCCCCTCACTCCACCTCCTGACCACCTGGTGCTTCCCCGTGAGGCCCTGCATGTGGCCATGTTTCCTGTTCCTAGGGATTCATGAATATAATAAAGTCTTCCTTCATGACAGTCATTTCTGTGTCTTTTTCTTACCATACCCGATTAAAACAAGCCCCAGGCACCCTTACAACCCTCCAGCACTATATTTGATGCAAATAAGCCCTCAATAGTTCTTTGCTGAATGATTAAACAAGGCCAGTCTCTGTCTCATACAAATGTTTCTACCTGGAAATAGCCTTCCATGCTGTTACTGTGCACAAGGAGAGAGGCCACAGGGAAGTACCCAGGAGGCTGACGATCCCATTAACGCTAGAACAGGAAGAAATGAACATCCCACTTCCCTTTCCCTAGGGAACCGGTCCTACTTAGTATTCATTTTCTTACAGAAGAAAAAGCTGGTCAGACACAGCCCTGAGTAAGGAAAGAGAGATTAAGCATTCAAAAAGCAGGAAAAACAACCCCTCATATTTGCGTGGCCGTTTGTAATTTACAAAGCCCTGTTCCCAGAGTTTATTTCATTTGATCCTCACAACTCTGTGAGTTAAGGATTCTCTCGCCCATTTTCTAGCTGAGAAAACGGACCCTCAGATAAACTGGATGGAGCTCAGCCTCGCAGTGAATTAGAGGCTGGGCAAGGGGTCAAGTGCAGGTTTCAGACTCCAGATCCAGGGCTTCTACTGTCACAGCTCAGTGCAAAACATGAGCAGGAAGCAGGAGGCTCAGAGACGGATGGAATGAAAAGAAAAGCCCTTTCTAATAGGCTACAGAACCTGCTGTGCAAACACACGGCTGGCGCATTCCCTCCGAGCTGGTGTCGGGAGCCGCTCACACCGGAGGCGATCCTATGCATGATCGGGCGGCCGTCTCATGCAGAGATGGGTCACGCTCGCCACGTGGCTGTGCTCTCTAGCATCTACAGATGTGCAAACACGGAGGCCACCGGGAAGCTACTGGAGCCGTCATAAATATTTGAGAGCGGGGTATGGTGGGAGCACAGGGGCTGGGCAGAGACTGACACTATAATAACCACAGCAAATAGCAACAGATGTTCACAGAAGACCTCTCGTCTACAAGCTCCCCGTGTTCAAAGATGTTCCCCACGGCACGTTCCATGGGCACACGTGCGAGATTTATGGACAAGAAAACCGGTCCCTGGGAGATTCGGCAGCTTCCCAGGCCCGGAGCGTCCTTGAGGAAGTGCTGTCTGAGCCCAGCTGGGAAGAGTGGCCAGGTCCACAGAGGGGCAGGGTGAGCATGTCTCAGACCTGGGGACACAGTGGACGAAGATCCTGGGTGGGAGAAAGTGTGGTACCCTGGGGCCAGGGCTACAGTTGGGGTGTTGGCCTCTACTCAGAAAGATGGGGGTCCGGGGAGGGTTTTAGGCACAAGAGTGACATTTGCATTTTTAAAAAATTGGCCTCATTTTATCACTTTCACCACAAGACCATCACGGAAAGTCTTGTCCAAAGCTTTGTCCATCAACTATATCCACAGCTCCCTGGGTATAAGGGCCCCAAAGCGGCCTCTGCTCTGGCTACTAGGAGCTGGGAGGGGAAAGCGTGGCCTCTGAGTGGAGGGAGGGAGTTCGGGAGCATGGAGGTGCCACCTGGGGTGAGGCTGGGTGAACACACAGCAAGTCACAGAAGATGTGAAACGAAGAAGGACGTGGCGGCCGAGGAAACCCTCTCTCGTCTTGCCTCCAATGAGAGAGCACCCACACAGAGGGTTACGGCCGTCAACTCAATGGTGGACCCGCAGCATCACACAAGTGGCCCTGTAGGATTTGCTCAGCCTGCCAAAGAAACCAACTCTCTTAAAAGATGAAAGAACTAATCTAGAAAAAGGGCGCTGGTCTTGGCTTTGTCCCAATTCCATGACACCTGGGTAGAGAGATGCACGGGCAATTAGCTCATTAGCAGGCTCCTGTATTTATTCACAGCAGCCCAGCTAGTTTCTCCTTGATTTTCCAGGGGATGTTTCCTCCCGGGAGGAGGGCAGCCATGGGAGGTGCACAGGGCTGAGCAGAGCCGAGCTCTGGAGAGCGGGCTTTGGTTTCCCCAGGGCCATCTGATAGGTAAGAGGACACTCTCCTTCTGCCAGTTAGGGTATCAGCCCTGCACTCCTGGCCAGCCCACGGGAGGTCAGCCAGCTCCAGGAGGGGCACTCCTGCAGCGTATGTGATTCAGCCCTACGAGACAGGCGGTCACTGTGGAGCCTCTGGCTTCCAGGACCACATGACTGGACCAGCAGGAGCCAGACGTGGGAGTCACAGCTACTCAAACCCAAAGGGAAAATGAGAGCCACTTGTGGATGAGTGCCAGAGCAGAACACAGCACCGCTGGGAGCAGGGAGGGGGACCTGATTAAGCCCTCACTTCTCAGCTTACAGGAAGCCACAACCCATCTATGTTGCAGGAGAGAGAAACTGGTACAACCACTTTGGAAAACAATTTGGCCTCTTGTAAGGTTGATCTGCCCTACTTTACAACCCAGCAGATCCACCCCCGGTGTACCTGCAACCAAGAGAGACCCTGTGCACGCACGGGCACCAGGAGAAAGGCAGGAGTGCTCCCGGCGGCCTGTGGTCACAGCTGGAGAACAGATACATTGTAGCAAAAGAGATTATTCTACGGTAGTGAGAAATGAATAAAGCTGCCTGCAGCACCATGGATGAAGCTCAGAAACAAAATATACACTGACCGCATAAGTATGCAGTTTAGCCATTTTATATAAAGATAAAAAACAAGCAAAAGCAAACAATATATTTTTTAAAAAGCCATACCTATGTGATAAAAGCATAAAATAAAAAAGCTGGGGAACGAAACACGATTTGAAGATGGCAGTTACTGCTGCTCATTGACCGTCTGTGACATCTACTCATAAAGTTGGCAGCGGGGTAAATGGAATCCTGTAACACACCCAGCAGGTCGTGGGTCCTCAGCCAAGACTAACTCGCGCCCCTTCCCCTACATGCAGTTTCAGAGGAGAAAGTCATTAGTCACCCAATTAGTTCAGCCTTCTTTCCTGTCAGAGATTCTTCTATGTGTCTAACCTGCATTTCTCGCACTTAAAGGGCTTTCCTCGTATTCAGCTCTCCAAAGAGATGACAGACAGCTGCCCTGCATCCTCGGTACAGTCATGGCTTTCTTTTACATGAAGCACTAGCTTGTCTTTCCCGTCAGTTTCCTTCAAACTAAAAATTCCCAGGTTTCACATGTAACAGACCTTTTGTTCCCCTTCAAAAACATTAAGTTAGATCTGCTCTGTCGTCCGCAGGTTATAGGAGTTCTCAGGTGGCTGTTACGGTTGTTTGGAACTTAGGCTCGGTAAAACAGGATAAAAACATAGAAACCCTGCAACCCAAGTTTAACTTCTGTTGAAACTATAACAAATGCTACTTTTAAAAAAACAAAGGAGACTGCACATGGTAAACTGAATTGCTGCAAAAAGAAGTGCGGAATCATTTCTCCAGGATTTGAACTGCTGTATTTTTAATATTTACGAAGTGGAACTTTCTGAAAGCCTTGGTGATACGAGCAACTAAAACCAGCTGGAGTCAGGACCCCAGAGATTTCAGGAAGGGTGGGAGACAGGCCAGCATTTTCTGGACCACAGAGTGTAAATGGATGTGACAGCAGCGCGAACCCGGCCTGAGAACGCTCCTCTGCCTTGGAGAGCTCAGACTCCCTCCAAGCAAGGCCCCAGCTCCCCGCATCTGTGCCCAGGCAGGGCCGGCAGGGTGAGCGCCCTTACACATTCACTCACTGAACCGCGAATGAATAAACACTGTTGCAAGTTCAAATTCAGCTAAGATGCGATGAAGGTGGAGGAACAGACTCACTTGCCGAGCCCTCACTCCGAGGGCCAGCCCCTGGGCCTGGGCGTCCCCTGGTTTGATAACAGCAACCCAAACCTGGAGGGAGGAGTCACCGCTCAATGTGAAGGCGGGAGCCGGAAGCCAGAGAACGAGGGGAAAGGGAGGCCAGGGCCTAGGGTGGGTCTACAGTCTCAGCTCCTCCTGCAAGTGACCTTGCCTTCCGAAGGCTGAGCTTCCTCACAGGCAGGAAGGAGCACTGGCGAGGGCCACTCAGCAGGTGCTGCGAGGACTCAGTGAGGGTGTGAGTGTGAGTTGGTTAGCGGCACGCGTGCGTGGCTCACAGTCAGCGCTCGTGGAGTGAGAACCTGCCGTTCCAGGTTCTTACGGGAGCAGAGCGGCCCTGTCTGCTATGCACTGGAACATCTGCTGGGTCATTTCAATTCCAGGATATCGCCGACGACCTCCAGGAGACAGTGCAATCATCACTGCTCCTTGCAAGTGGCATCATTGCTCACTAACATGGTTAGTACATGAGAGTCATGTCAGAAGTGCTCTTGACTCCTGCAAGTTTGGAAATGGTGGTCTAGACTTTCCTGTTGATTCCTCAAGCGAATGCAGAAGCAAGCCATGCCCCAGGAGGCCTTGTTTCTGAATCAAGTGTCCACTTCATGAGGAGCTGAGTGGGCGTCTGGCATGATGACGGCGGAGAGGTGGAGGCTGGGGGCCTGGAATGTGGCCTCAGGCATTCTCTACCCCTCAGTCTTGTCAGAATAACAGACAAGGCAAACAGAGGCCTTTGGCAGAAACCATGTGCCAGGGCCGTAGGCGTCCTGCTGGCTGGAGCCCTGACCCCTCCAGCCCCGCCTGAGAAGAGGTTAGAGATGGGCCACCGGGCTCCCTGCTCCTCTCCCAGCTCAGAGGGATGGAGCATGGTCCTGTGGCTGCCAGCCCAGCCCCCTGAGGGAGGGAGCACTCCCAAGGAGACCAAGCAGGCCGGGTGGTGCCTGGCTCCTGCCAGCGGGGCACCGAGTCCTTTATCCATCAGGCAGTGTGGCCCAGGAAGGTGCGACAGCAAACTGCACTGTCCAAGACGGCAGCCACCAGCCACGCGGGTCAGTTAGGTTTAAATTAAGTTAAAATTAATTAAATTACGTTTAAATTAATTAAACACAAGTTTAAATTAAGTAAAAGGAAGACTATTAGAAACTCAATTGCTCAGTCTCACCAGCCACATTTCAAGGGCTCCACAGCCTCACACGCGGGGCGGCTGCCGCACTGGGCAGGGCAGGCGTAGAGGATGCCCACCATCGCAGAACATTCTACTAGCAGCACTGAAAACACCTTCTATTCGGGGGACACCATGCGGACTGAAGATAAACCCTCTATCCACTTGCCGCCATTGTAAATAATACACCCTGCATTGTTGCTCCGGTTATAGAAGTGACACACGTTCAAGGGAGATACCTGGGAAAAACGCAAAGCATGGAGGCAGCCACTGGGTGCGGGTTAGGCGGGACTCTGGAATTCGACCTCCCCACACAGTCTGGCTCCACCTGGTGAGGCCCCAGGCAAGCTTCTCCCCTCCTTTGGGCCCCAGTCTCCTCATCTGCAAAGTGAGGACAACGGTAGTCGCTCCTGGGACACGGTCACTAGAGCATCGCAGAAGCCGAGACCCACACAGGGAGAAGGGAATGGGTGTAAGTCAAAAGGCAACAGTTGCTCTAAATGGGAGAGGAGCAGCAGGGAAGGTGGAGAGAGGGCAGGAAGATTCCGTAGAGAAGCCAGCCTGGGGCAGCGGAGTCGCAGGTGAAGCACCCTGGAAAGACACAGCCCCTCCTTTCCTGGACTGTTCGTAAGATTAGCAGACAATCTAAGCCAAGTGCTCCATCAGGGCTGGGCACAGAGGACGGGCTCAGTAAATAGCTGTAGAAATGAAAAATTAAAAAACAAGAACAAACCACTCCTGCCCTCGCCAACCAGAAATAAGTATTACTAAAGTTTGGTCTCATTTCAGTGGTTTGCCTATGTGAACTATATGACCTGGGAAGGCCTCAAGGACACATGGCCGAGAGAAAAACTCAAATTGCGGAATGATGCCTGCACAGCTCACCACTTAGGTTTTTAACACCACAAAATCAGACTGTCCATTTCCGGTGGCCCCGGGAGCCGTCTGCCCGCACCGGGCTCTGGATGCCATGTTAGCGGGCTGGGCAGGCTGGCCAGGGTCTCAGGCTCCTCTCGGCCAGTGAGTGTGCGCTTACTCTGCCGGTGCTGGGACGCCATGCCACGGGGCGGTCACGGAGGGGCGGAAGGGTTAGGTGGAGGTGGCCATGGATGTGCCTGCCAGCGAGAACAGCCAGGGGATGTAATTTGACTCCTTGCTCCATCAAAATCTGTTTTCTCAGGGTGGTCCCTCCCGAGGGGCACGTGCTAGGGGTGGGCTGGGGAGAAAGTCAGTCCTCCAATTGGACAAGGCCTCTGTCTCAGGGCTGCTGCCGCAGGAAGATGGCGAAAGCAGCTCCTTTTCAATGGAACAAACTTTCTCTCATACCTGTTGTGTGTCAGGTCTTGGCTAGGTACTGGAGACCCAGAGTTGATTTTGAACTTGACATGTATAGTATATGAACACTTCTCCACATCGGTACATAACTTGCACTTGTGGTTTATAGGACTGCGTGCTGTCCCACCAGGGGGTAACTCAAGACTCGCTTCACTTTTAACAGAGGGACGCTGAGACTCCCTTCAACCTTTGTTATTCTAAATAACACTGGGATGAACATCTTTTTACAGATGTTTATAGAATTGTTAGGATAAACTTGCCAAAATGGGATTTCTAGATCAAAAGATAGGAATATTTTTGTAAGTCTTAATTCATTGAACCAAAAATGGTTTCCACCTTGACAACTTTCGCTGTCCCCAGCAAAGTATGGAAATTGAGTTCCATCATATCCTGGTCAGCACAGGGAGTTAGCGCTCTGTTTATTATTAGGAGGTGGCAGAACCACCTGCTTTCCATTACAGTGTTTGGCTTCCAGATGAAAACCCAGTGGGAAGCTATTGTTTTGGCCTGAAGACACGTAGCTCGAGTCCTATGTTCTTCTCTCCTCTTTTTAAGGCAACCCCCTCCTCTACCTTTGGTAGGGAGAGAGCCATAGAGCCTACATATGTGACCCAAACAACGGGTCCTAAAACAATCCAGGCTTTGGGCTGGCTGATTTGGAAGTCCCCATTGCAGGGAGAGCCTGTGTGACTGCTTGAGCCATGTCAAATGCACTCAAAAGTGATATGACAGCAAACCAGCAGAGTGGCCGCCGGCACATCAAACCCAGGTCTCCCAGTTCCAGCAGACCTGCCCGTGATTGCTTTGCATTTTCTGCTTCCAGCCTTTAACTGCAATGCTTTATTGGAACAAGGATGCCAGCAGCCCCATATTTCCTTCCTGCTTTAGGCTGCAACGTGATTATGCTGTTTAAAATTTAGATATCATGCTTTCTAACGAAGGTCTGGTTAGTTTTCTGTGCTTCTGTGACAACTAATAGCAGAAATCTCATTAGCAAAGGCAGTCTATACCAAAGTGTAAGGACATAAGACCGATGACAAATTAAAAGTAAAGGAAGTGCATCCTTAAGATAAAAGGTCATACATCCATTTGCTGCCACCAAAAAAATATATTGGGCCATCAGCCGACATATTTCACTAATGCTAAAAATGTCCTTGTGGAGAGTGTGGGAACAAAGGGAGACTGACAGTCACGGGGCAAAGGGACCTGATCCAGGTGGACAGGCCTGCATGTGACCACGTGCGGGCAGGGACTGTCACAGGACCAGGGAGGCTCTGCTGCTGTATCTCTCGTTCTCTTAAAAAAACATGCATATGGCAAAAAGTCCAAGATCACAGCTTGTTGGCCTGGAAAACAGTTTGTTTCCCTCAACAAAAGCCATTTCCTCCTCTTCTGTTTGCTGATGGTCCAAATCTCCATCCGTGGACACTTGGAACAACATGTTTTCGTCTCCCCAACTACCACTGCACTGAGTAACCCTCACTGAGAGCGCCTCCCTTCGCAGCTCTCCGCCGCATCCAGGCAGGGGCCCGATTTTACAAAGGACATAAAGACAGAGATTAATTTCTTTACTAATTGACAACAGCTTGAAAAAGGTATAAAGATGCCAGAAATCAGCATATGGGCTATGGAAACACATTTCGGCTCAGATTTTTTTTTTAAGCTGTTACAACATGCTTTATAATGTAACCAGCTAAAAGGCTGTTAAGGGTGCGGCGTTTTAGAAATAATGCATTCTCAGGATTTCATATTTAGAGGGTTTATTTGAAAACATCCTACTCACCACTGTATAAATAAAAGGAAACAGCATGACAGAAAGTGTCATAACTACGGTTCTTGGCGTCTTGCAGGCCGATCTTCCTTTTGTATCGTGCTGCAGGAGGGCGATTTGCTTTGGGAGGATGGAGGGAAGCTGGTGCCCCTGTGGGATTAGCGATCATCTTCCCACGTGTCATGCCTGTGGGGACCATTCTGTCTCATGAACTGGTCACACCTGTTCATTTTCTGGCTCATGAACTGGGGGGACTCAGGGTGATTCTGAGTTAGCCAGAATCATCCAGAAATGCCAGACCTTTCATCCAGATCTTTCCAATAAAAGTTGAATATACAGACAGTGCCTCTGGCTGATAAACAGGCAACAGCTGTGGGGTGGGGCGAGGCATTCACCACCAGAAACTTCCAGGATGCGACGAAATCAAGGAATAAAAAGTCTGTGACAAAAATAACAGGATGCTCTGCAAATTCAAAATAATGCCTAGGGCAAATTATAGAACACCATGAGATCAGCAATCCCCAGGGTTTGAAACTTCAGAAAAATATTTAATATAAAAAAAAATCCTCATGTACTTAGAACCAAATAAAGGGGAAACGTCAAAGGGATGGAAATATACGTGAAACTAGGCAAATTCCCGACCTGACCCGGATTTTACAGAATATTTTTTTAAACCACTGTCTCCTGTCCTTTAGGTCATCTTCATTTTTACTAGAAAATAGCCTATGTCTTGGCATATATTTGCCTCCACACCACAAACCCACTGACTGGCAGAGTTTCTGGAAGACGGAACACGGACTTCGGCACCAGATCTGGGTTCAGATGCTGACTGCTGCTTTTCGGCTCCCTGAGCTTGGGGAGGCTGCCTCCGTGCTATGATCCTGGTTTTCCCATCGGTTAAAATCGCCATCGGTGGCAACGGTATCTAGCTTGCAGGTTGACGAAAGGCTTAAATGAGAAAGCAGGTGAAGGCAGCTGTCACACAGCCGACGCCCCACAAACGAGCATCTTCTTCAGCCGGCCTTCGCCCTGTGGGCAGCACTCCAGGAAGGGGTCCTGCTCCAGGACGCTGCAGTGCACAGCGAGGCGTCTGCCCTCCTCCCCTCCCCGCAGGCCAACAAGGCTCTGCCGTGGGTGGCTGCCCAGAGCAAGTGCCCCTCCGACTGTCGTCCTGAGCTGTCCCTGTGTGTTGGGGGGGGGCAAATGGCCACGAGGACAGGAGAAGGCTGACTGGCCACCAACCCCTTATGGACCGGTGGTGAAATGTCCTTTTCTGCCCACAGTGTTAACAAAAGTGATTTTGATCTTTCTGAAGCAAACCAAGGAAGAGAGTTTGAGTGGAACAGAGACCCAGCGTCCAGAAGGCTTGGAGAGGTGGTGGCCTGACGGGGACACCTCAGGGGAAGGTCTCGAGGGCTCTGTCGCGGAGCTGCCAGCGGAGTCATCTGGCTCGCCTTCAGGGCAAAGGTACCAACACGCTGCAACCACGTGGCCGTTCCCGCATTTCTCTGGGCCTCACCAGGCCGCTCACGTCCCTGTGCAGCGGCGTCAGCACCACCGCCTCCGCTCACGAAACACTATCCCCAGCCCCCTCCCCGCCCTGGGGTCCTCACTCAGACCGGGCACCTGAGTTGCGATGGGGTGATGACCCGGCTGTTTTCCCGTCGTTTGGCTCCCAGGTCCCATCCCCATGTTTCCCACCTGCTTAAAACTAGTTCCCTTGTGTCCCCTCCCAGCCTGGTCCTCACACTGCTGCATTTCCTTATCTTTGCTGGTGGTGGAACCACAGGGTCATTCTCCACTCTCCCTCGCCCTCCTGTGCGCTCGGCTCCCCTAGAGCAGGTCCCCCTCGCGCTCACACGCTGCCACCCTTCTTCCACCTCGCGCTGGCCAGCCCAGCGGTCTCCACACCCTGCAGGCCTGGACACGCTCCTGCCCCTCCCTCCTCATCTTCCCCAGGGAGGGGGGGTCTGCTAATCTGATTGCCCTGTGCTCGATGGCTGGTGGGGCCGCCCTTGCTAGGCAGTAGAATGGCTGTGTGTTGGAAAGTTGTCTGTCCCTCCTGCTCAGCAGGAGTGGGAAGCTCCTTGGCTCCTGCCCTACGATGGCCTGGGGCTCGGAGGAAGGGACAGCACCAAGGCCACCCTCCCAGCCTCCACCGTCTGTCCTCCCCAGGCGCCAGGCATGGCACACTGAACCGCCGCACATCCTGCATGTCCCTGGGCCTTGCACACGCTCTTGCTCCATCGGGAACACTCCCCTCACTCCTTGCGGAGCTCCACTCAGCTTGTCTCTCCCCTAGGAGTCTCCCGTCACTTCTCCCTGTGCACCCGGGGTCCCCAGCTCTGGTGCTGGCACACAGTGGTGTAGTCACGCTCTGCACCATGAGGGCTTCCTTGAGACTGTGCTCCTTGGGACAGGGGCCTTATCTTAGCGTTGTAGCTCCAGCATCCAGGAAGTGCCAGGCCCACAGCAAATTCTCAAGAATGAGAAAACCAATGAGAACCAGAGATTGCCGTTTATTGGGTCACAAACAAAGGTTTGCTCCAGGTCAACTAATAGGCTCACCTGGAATTGGCTGCAGGGCCTCAGGTCCAGCCAGCCCTGACTGGGGAGGGGCCCTGGAGTGTCCAGCAAGATGTGGCTGTCCAGACACTCTGGAATAGGTCTCAGGCTGCCCTGGGATGCAGGCTTCCACCGTAACGCCTATCTGAGCAACTCAAAGACTGTCTTGAAGGAACCACTCAGAAACCGTGATGGGAGCTGGAGCTCAGTCCACACTGGCCCCTGGGGCGGGCTCACAGACTCCTGAGCTTGCCCAACCGAGTGACAGTCCCATCACGGGAAGGGAGGCTCTCCCCACAGGAGCAGGATTTGGCCGCAGCCCTGGTGTTCCAGGACCTGAGGTCGAAAACCGGCCAGGCAGGACCAGATGCCATCTCCTTTCGAGTTGACTTAGGATTTCAGGAGGGACGGGGCCCCAGAGGTGTTATATAGAGTAAAAAATAGTTAGCAAGAAGATTCTGAGTATTCTCCAAAATGATAAGTATTAAAAGTAATTATAAACATCAAACAACTTTCAGCACTACTTTGTGGATCTCACCAGGACAGTATATGGAGGGCGGTTTTAGGTTCCTCCATAAAAGTGAGTCCACCTTCTTGCGTGGCCTCAGAGTGGCATCCCTCTGTACCACGAAGGAGCATCCGGCATTCAAAGCAACATCCAAGTTAAATCTGAGTTCTTCTGAACTCAGAGTTGTACATCGTACTGTCCACTCCTTCCTCCATAACTCGTGGTCGTAGCGCCCAGGGCCTTCCACAGCTCACCTGACTCATTTCCTGACGTGGTGCTAGGGGTGAGTCGTGCCCCCTAAGTTCACATGTTGAAGCCTCACCCCCAGCACCTCAGAACGCAACTATATTCGGAGACAGCGCCTTTCAAGAGCAAGTTAAGTGAAAATGAGGTCCTGTGGGTGGGCCCTAGTCCAACAGGTCTAGTGTCCTTATAAACGAGGAGACGAGGACACAGACACACACAGA
Organism: Equus przewalskii; assembly: GCF_037783145.1. Taxonomy (NCBI): domain Eukaryota; kingdom Metazoa; phylum Chordata; class Mammalia; order Perissodactyla; family Equidae; genus Equus; species Equus przewalskii. The sequence continues at coordinate 1,738,699 of NC_091845.1, forward strand.
GAGAAGACCACGTGAGGACACAGGGAGAAAGCGGCCTCTGGGAGCCTCGGAGACAGGCCTCAGAGAACCAACCCTGCTGACACCTTGATCTTAGACTTGCAGCCTCGGGAACTGTGAGGAGTAAACGTCTGCTGTGTGAGCCGCCAGCCTGTGGTCTCTGCCATGGCCGCCCATGCTGACCGACACGCGTGGCAACCTTTCCCTTATGCTCCAAACGCAAGAGGCCTGCGGTTCCCGCCACACACCTCACCGCCATGGGACTCTGTTCTTGTGCAGATGTAATTCTCTTTGCTAGGAATGCCACCCTTCTCTGCCCACCTCCCAGACTTCTACTCAGCCACTAAAGCTCCCTCTCGACGTCACCTCCTCCATGCACCTCGCCTCGCCCTCCACCCCTTCAGGGAGCTGCTCCCTCGTCTCTGTCTACAGCCCCGATGGTGCTTTGCCACCTGCGAATGGCAGCTTGATGAGATGCCTGTGATGGGGTGCAAAGTCTGAGCCCCCGCCACGGGCTCACAGCCACTCCCTGACTGAACAGGACCCGAGCAAACCTTCTAAGAGCTTTCCTGCCAGGACACCTTCAGAACACATCACTTCAGACAACATCCATCTTAAAAGGAAAAGTGCACACTGCCTCCTCCATTCCCTGATTTCCAGCCCTCCTTCATTTCAAAGTCTACTCACTTTTTATTCAACCAGGTGTTTACTGAGCCCCTCCTCCCCCGCAAACAGACCTTTATCACTCCAGTGGAATCAGATAAGAAACACAAAAAGAGGAGAGCCGGTCTGCTGGTGGTCTGCAGAAAATAGAGCACGGGGCGGTGGAGGGAGTTCACATGTGCGTGTGTGAGTATGCATGTGTGCATGTGTGAGTGCACGTGCGGGGGATCGCAGTTTTAGAGAAGGCCTCATGAGAAGGTGATGTTTCAGTAAAGAGGAGAAGGAAGGGACAGAGGAAGCCGTTCAGCCGTCTGGGGACACATGTTCCCATGGCAGACGGAACAGTAAGTGTGGAGGCTCCAGATGGGGGACTGGTGGGCGGGGAGCAGAAAGGAGGCCTGTGATCTGGAGCCAGGGGTCAGGGAGGGGCAGGGCCTGATCATGCAGGGGGGGATCCGTGTGGGGAACACACTGTGGGAAGGGGGGGCGGGGCTGAGGCTCCCTGCTGAGGAGCCACCACCATGGCCAGTTTGCTTCCTGGTAGAATTCAGGGCCCTTTTTACTTCTGGGTTTCCCGTAGGAAAGGCATATGAGTGACAAGGAGGCCACATAAAGTGGCCTGGGACAATGGGCTAGGAATCAAGAGTCCCCATTTTGCCCCCAACCCACTGGGTGGCGCTGAGCAAGACAGTTGCCCTCTCTGGGCCGTCACTGCTTCATCTGTGCAGTTAAGTAGATGGTCTCCATATCTGGTCCCATCAAGCTTCCAAGTGCTGTGCTCCCATTTTCCAGGTTCAGAAGCAACTTCCAAAAAAGTGGAGGAGGGCACAGAAAATGAGAAAGACCAATACCACCACGAAGGAAACAAGGATGCCCCAAGCAGCAAGAGGAGGCTGGACCCCATGTGACTCAGAAGGGAACATCTGTGGATTCTGTTGGTAAAGCCACTGGTCTCAGTCATTTCCACACCTACACAAACCCACATATGACAGACACACACACATATACACACACAAACACATATACACACAAAGACCACACACACAGACACACACACAGCTGAAAGGCTATACCACAAAACATGTACTAGTTGTCTTTAGGTAACTGGATTAAGGTTATTTTAACTTTTTTGTCCTTTTTTTTTGGTATTTTCCAAAATTTCTACAGTGAATTGGTATTTTGTCATAAGGGTTTTAAGGGTTTGTCATAGAGGTTTTTAGCTTTTTAATCACACATGTACACGTACATGAAGCATGAAAATAAATCCACCCAGCTCTGCAGTCGGCCCACCGTCTGCTCCTGAGAACAACTGTGATGGGGATCAGGGCATTCATACGTCAAACCAATGGGCCCGCGACTCGGCCAGGCGCCGAGAATATGAAAGTGAGTGAGCTGAGCATGGGGGTGGGTGGGAACAGGGACAGTGGAACTGAAGAGCCCTTTGATAGGGCAGTGATGGTTCTGCCAGCCTGGATCAGAGCCATCCAGACAATCCCCTAACCGCCACCATGACATCCTGGGACAGGAAACAGCAATTACCAGAAATAGCCCCAAGAAACACTTCTCACTCTCTTCTCCCATCTTTGCCTTCTTGGAAACACACCTGGGAGCTTATGTGGTCACTTGGTAGGCCGACCGTAAGGTGGCTGCAGTCCTCGCTTCCCACGAGCCCCTGTAGCTCCTCCAGCCAGGCCTGCACCTGGGCTCCGGACTCGTGCTGGTGGAAGCTGTGCAGAGAAGGTGAGGTTTGGCCAGGTCTGAGCCTAGGCTCGAAAGGTCTTGCAGTTTCTGGAAACCCTGCCAACCTGCCGGATGACAGAGACCAGTCCAGTCACCTCCATGGCCTCCGTTACCCCAGCCAACGGCCAGCTGATCCCAGACCAGGGCTGCCTCACCGACCTGCAGCTGAGCCCAGGCGACCTTGCTGGCTCTCAGGATCGTGAGCTACACAAACAGCTGTGTCCTAAGTTGCTCCATTTGGGGCAGTTTGTCGCACAGCAATAACTAACTGATTAACTGACCACTGTCGCCGAGGTCCCTGAGTGAGAAAACCTTGGCTCAGTGTAAACTGGCCCTCAGAGAATTCTGTTTTAGAACAGAAGCCTCTGGCCAAGAGACCCCTTCTCCTGTGGTGGACATCTGGGGCCTCCGGGTCCACAGGGGCCCTTCCAGAGGCCAAGTGCTACGGCAGGGGAAGGGCCACAAATGACACCTTGGTCAACAAGCATTGCATCTACTGATTTTAAAGCTGTCATTTACTTTAAATTACAAAATGCATGACTGTAATCTCCGACTCGCCCGGCCGGCACTTTGGCATGTCTCCTTCTAGACCTTTCTCTACACACTCACTCACGCGTCTGTGCCGCCCTAGAATTTCGTGTTATGATCTTTTTCATTCCATAAACAGCACTCTATTTTTTCCCTTCACAATATGTCTTGGAGACCTTTCCAGAGCCGCGATCATAGCTCTCTCCCTCTTGTAACCACAAGTACGAGCGAGCGGGCCTGCCCTCGTCTGCGTAACTGCTCCTCTGCTGGCGTGCACGTGGGCTGCTCCCGACTTTTCACTGGAACAAAGTTGGTTTCTGCACACACATGCCAGGTCCCTCGAGGGTGGAAACCGACGTGTGGGCTCACTGGTCAAATGAGGATTTTAAAGGGAAGACAGTGGCAGATGGAGGCTTTCCAAAATCCACAGCCCAACGAACCGACCCTTCCTGCCAAACCAGCCAGCGTCCTCTGCCCTGCACTCTCCGGTTTCTGTCACCCCCTCCTCTCTCAGGCTCCCTCCCTTTCCTCTCCTCCTACAGCCTTAAGCTACAGAGCATGGGACTCTCCTCAAATAGAGTTTTCTCTGTCCTGCCTTCATGTAAAAAGCATGTGCGCTGTATTTTTCTAAGAGGGAAAAAAATCGCCCTCCATTTACTCGCTCTGTGCCCTTGATTGATTTTTTTCTGAGTCAACGGTCTTGCATTAAAAAAAAAAAAAATTTTCTCCTGTTGCATTATAAAATAAACACGAGATTCTTATGGAAAGATGACTATAAAAGGAGTCACTATGAAAATGGGAGACAATGTTCACAGGAGAAAGTATAAAAGAAACTTAGAAAAGCAGAAGAGAAGTAACAGCAGTGAGGAGGTGCAGAGCTTCCCGGCCCTGCGTCTCCAGGAGCCTGGACCACAACAGCTCCTGCTGCCAGGCAGGCGAGGGGTCTGAAGCTGATGATGTTGCTGTGCCCTTTCCCTGGCGATTCTGAGAACCCAGTGACATTCTCCGGGGTTAGGTGTGCAGCTGTTTGCCCCCACCCAAAATGGCCCTAGACCACAGGTTTTCCAGGTTGGCATGGCTCTTTCCTCCCCACAGTCACATTCCATTGATGATCCTGGCATCCACTGAGAATGGAACACGCGCGGCTGCGGAGCCGGGCGCGTCCGCAGCGCTGCTTCCCTGAATCAGCCTCGGACATCCCAGGGCCCGAGTTTTGGCTCTGCCATCGGAGAGCTGTGCACAAACGCTGTAACCTCTCTGACCTTCACTTGCCCCATTGAAAGGTGACAATAATGAAAGCAGCAGAGAGTCTGCGAGGAGGAAAGTTCCTTCTCCAAATAAGAGGGGGCTCAGAAGCAGCCCGATGACTTAGTCAAGGCCACATGTCACAAGATGGCAAAGGCACCTGGTCCAGGGGACATGTAGGTCTCACCACCCCCAGTAGGGCCCCCTGACACCTTGTCCTTGGTGATGGGCTTCCATTTCCACCCCTCATACGTCTCTGCCTCTGACTTGGCATGCTAAGGTGGACCAGCCTGGACCAGCCTGGACCAGCCAGTATCCTGTGAGCCCTGTCGTCCCTTGGTGGCACTTCCTGCCACCAGCCAGATCACAGCCTTCAGGAATCTGGGCACCCCAGCACTTCTCAGCTACGGTCCTTGTTTCTGGAGGCCCCGCCACCCACATGCACATTGTTCTGTTTTGGTCACTTCTGGTCAGTGGCTGTTTGAGCGCGTGGGGCTGACAGTGCACCGTGGAGAGCAGGCCACACTCTCCCGCCTCTCAGGCCCTGGTTTCACTGTGCTTTTCTGAACTTCCTTCTCCTGCTCGTGCTTCCTTCTGTGAACTCAGTCCACAGCCTGCGAGAGGCCCCCAGGGCTGACCTCTGATCCCCATGACCCGCAGGCCGGGCTGCCCACATTCTCACCATGCTCACTGCGAGCTCCTCAGAGCCCCGTGAGAGAAGGAGGTACCTCGACTAAGAGAGAAAATCTCTCCCTTTTAGGGAATCAGTTCACCTGTCACCTCACAACCATAAAAGGCAAAATAAGAAAGAAAAATACGTATAAAAAGCTTCGTACCAATATGTTCCAAGATTGCGAGAAATACTTCACTCCCGCTCCGGTTTCCTCAGCCGTCAGAGAGCCCCTCAACCTCCTGCTGAGGGCTCTTGGGAGACTTAGAAACACTGCCCGTCCATCCGGTGCCTCAAGCTCTTGAGTTTATTAAGGGGCCTGCTCCTCAGCACAGCCCCGCCAGGGGGGCATACTACTGCTCTCCATTCACCGCCGAGGAAACCCAGCCTCAGAGGGGCAGTGTGACCCGAGCGCCCAGTCCACAGCTGGCCCGCTCTGCTCTGACCTCCTTAGGCTGTTAGGCCCGGTAGGTGCCTAGCACGGTCAGCCTCCAGGCCGGGGAAGCAAGGAGCCCTGGAGGCCTGGGATGGGAGGCACGGCCGTTCTCGGAGGGCTGGGGCCCAGGCCCGGCCGTGGCCTAGGAGGCCAGGGAAGGCCGTGCTTTGTCGCCCAGCCTGTCCCCTGAGGCTCCCAGCCACCTCCCCACACTCCCTCCCACTCAGCAGCTGAGGAAACCAACCACGGAGAGAGAGGGAATGTCAAAACGCTAGGGGGTTTGGGTGGGCATCTTGTAAGATGCAGTTTGAAATGTGTGTGCTCCTGTTCTCACAGCCCACGCCCTCTGGACAGCAACGTTCCCTCCACCGTCTGCGCTTTCTGATTTAAAAATTCACCTTGAGCCCAAGTGAGCGGACGGTGCAGGAGGATCGCAACGATGGGCAAGACATGGGGTGTTTGTGTTTGTTTTTATAAGTATTTTCTGGCATCCTCAGACTTTTGGGCAATGGCACCTGGTTTGGGTCATCACCCAGCTGTGGTGTCTGGGAGGCCCCTCAGACAGTGGGGCTGCTCTTCCAGCCTACACAGAATCATCCGTGTGGGACTGCCCCAGATGTTGCTCAACTTCGGAAAGAAAAGCAGAACATAAAACCTTAATTCAAACAATTTCACTTCTCACGAGCCACTCTGACCTAGGAACAAGGAGAAAATCGAAGTTAAACTGTGTTCACGTCAGCTATACTCTGTTCTTGTGAAAGAGGGAAGAGGTGGTTTAAAAAAATTCAAAAGGTTCCAATATTTGCTCGCAGCTTTGCAGAGGACAAGGTGCCTCTCGCACTCGGCCCGTCTTCCTGCATCTCAGTCCCCTCCCACCACCCCCACGACGGTCTCCCACACATGGGAGTGACACGGAATGCCAGGCGTACGTCAAAGGACATTTAACGACAAGCGCAAAGAAGGGAAGCGTGGTTCTGAGGGCGTGTGGGTGGGGAGGCACACTGACGCCATGCACGCATGCCTCCTGGGCAGCCACCAGCCAGCAGTGTGACTCAGTGCAGCTGGACACTGGTGGATTTGAATGGACATGTGTCACTGGTGCTCTGAACCCAGAGTGAAGGGTACCCACCGTGGGCCCCAGAAAAGGCATCAAACCTTCTATGGCCCCGAACTTTTTCCATAGGAATCAGAGTCACCAAGTCTTCATCCCAGGGCACCACCTTCACAATTTCGTCCTGGCCACACACTGTCCGTATTATTATCTACCTATTATACTTCTCTATTACCTGGATTCATTTTGTTTCTTACATCAATGCCTTTGTCAAAGACACTTCCTCTCATTCCTGTTAATGGGGAACCAGCGTCCCCGACCCCTAGACGGGGAGTACTCAGCTGAGACAGCCATTTGGCCAACCAGTATCTATTCTCTCCCTTCTCAGAAACTTCAACCTGATTTTATTCAGATTGGCCATGCTCCCAGCAATCAGGTGTGGCCATGTGACTATAAGTTCTAGTTATTAAGATATAAAAGGAAGCTGATAGCTGGAACTTCCAGAAAGCCTTCTTAATAAAAAGGTGGGCATCATTCCTGATGTCTGGAATATAAATGGGATATGCTGGCTGCCATCTTGGACTAAGAGGAAACTTGAGGCTGGATGCTCTAAGGGTGGCAGAGCAGGTGGAAGAAAGCTGTTTTTTTGTTTTTTTGTGAGGAAGATTGGCCCTGAGCTTTCACCTGTTGACAGTCTTCCTCTTTTCCTTGAGGAAGATTGTTGCTGAGCTAACACCTGTGCCAATCTTCCTCCATATTATGTGGCATGCTGCCACAGCATGGCTTGATGAGCAGTGCGTAGGGCCATGCCCAGGATCCGAACCTCGAACCCCAGGCTGCCGAAGCGGAACGTGTGCACTTAACCACTATGCCACTGGCCTGGCCCCAGAAAGCTGGTTTTTTGATAATTCAATGGAGCCATCATCCCAGGGTGTATTCAGTATGTCTTTTTATTCTGGTATTTTGCTCTCTGGGGCCTTACTGACCCTGGGGGAACTGCCCCTCCTGGGGCTAACCGGGTCCTAGAGAAATCACACATCTTGCCTTGGAGGGCACCTTTCACATACAAGCTAACCCACCCAGGGCCCACTCGTGCCCCATCTTCTCCATCAGGCTCTCACACTCAGGCCAATGTCACCCTGCCCGAATCACCCCAGGGTCAGGTGCCAGACAGTCAGGGAGAGTCCCTATGCCCCAGAGCCCGCGAAATTATTCAAACTGGCCAATCCTAACCCTGCTCACCCTGCCTCACCACCCCCCTTCCCATGGGAACCACGATAGAGGCTCCCGTCCACGTTCCCCTCTGCCCCTCACTGACCCCAGGCGGTGGCCATGTGGCCCTGCGTGGTGGGGTGTACTATCTTTTCAATGGCAGGGATCTCCTGATCTCTTGGCCTCACCACATCCGAATAATAATAAACCCTACACTTTAAAACACAGGCCCAGAGTATCTCCAGACTTCTTTTCAGTGTGAGAGAAGCTAACTTTTCTTGTTTAATCTACTGTTATGACCAATGTCTATTCCAGCAGCCAAACTTAATTCCTAACTGATAGAGAAATCATAAAATAAATATACATCTTTTAAAACAAAAAGTGATTGTCTATGTACTATTTAGAATCACCTCGGGTCCCACCCTTGATGGCCAAGGCCTAGGTCAATAGCGGGATGGGCTCTAGGTCTTTTCTGGGGAGATCTCCATCCATGCTCTTTACCACATGTCATTATGGGTCCTCCCACCATGTGAGGAATGCATGTCCCCAACCTGTGAATGTCGGGCTTGGCCATGTGACTTGCTTTTGCCAGTGGAATATGGGCAGAAGTGATGACCGGGCAGTCTGAGCTTAGACTTAAAAAGCATCACAAGATTCCACTATCCTCTTGTGGTCCTGACATCACCCTGGAAATAATATGACTCAGCTAGCTTAACTGGCCCGAGGAGGATGAGAGACCCATGGAGAGAACTGGCGCCAGCCTGAGGCTTGCAGCTAAGGCCAGCCAAGCCCAGCCTAAGTCAGCTGACCTATAGCTACACAAGAAAGACATAGCTAGGGTTGTCTTAGGTCAATGAGTTTTGGTGATGTTGTTATGCACTATTATCGTGGCAAAAAGCAGCAACCTACAAATATTTATTGAGTTCTTACTGTTTGTTAGAAATGGTACTGAGCATATCCCAATGCATAATATATAAAATGTATATAAAATACACAATATTCACACACACACACACACATAAAATTAGTGACATGATTCCTGGCCTCCAGGATTTTATGTCTTAGCTTTGGAACTCTCGACTTTCAAAGACGGTTGAGCCTAGCTCGATGCCACTTGAAGCTCCCGCAGGGACCGCATCATCAGTCCCCAGATGAACTGACTTCTCCAGATAAAGAAACTCTTCACTTACCTCCCTAAAGGAAAAAGCCGCTGAGGAGCCTTGGGACAACTAAGAAGCTGTGACGGTGCCGTAAAGCTGGGGGGACCTGCTAGCGAGAGAGCACTCCTTGATGCCCACCGGGGTGGGTCTGACCCCAGGCCCATCCTGGCGCAGCTGCGTTTAGCCACGTGTCACTGACACCTTGAGAGTAAAGAGCCGACTGACCGCACGTTGGAAGTAGGAACCGCGCGCACACGTGGCTCACCATCACTGGGCGCTTGCTGGGTGTGTAGGTACTTCCGGTACACGTTAATCCCATCAAATCTGCATGATGGCCATGTGAGGTCATTTATTACTAGTTTACAGTGAGAAAACCGGGGTTCACTGTGCCCCCGAGGGCCTGCTCCTTGTCATGTCTGTCTCATCCGCCACTCTCTCCACTCCCTGCACCCGGGTCCCCTGGTCTCCTGACTGCTGGGCTCCTGAGCCAGGCATTCTCCCACTCAGGACCTTTGCACTGGCTTTCCCTCTTCCTCCAACTGCTGCCTGGCTCCTCCCCTCCTTCGGGTCTTTGTCCCACTGCCACTTTCTCAGAGGGGCCCGCCTATGTAGAATGGCACCCCACCCCCCCGTCCTGCCCTCTGCCCTGCCTTTTCCTCTGCAACACCTATCTCCAACTTATGCTCTCTAAAGTCATTCACTTCTGCTTATGGTCTGCCTAGGGCAGGGATTTTTGTCTGCCACGTTCACAGCTGTATTTCCTGTGCTGAGGACCAGGCCTGGCCCATGGCAGGTGCTCAGTAAATTACAGAGTGAAGAATGAATGGATGAAGGACTGAGCGAGGCTCAGAGATGTGAAGGAACTTGCAAAATGTCAATAGGAAGAAGTCTTCTGAGCAAACCGAACCCGGGGCTGCACAGCCCCCTCACACAGCCCAGGCTGCTGTGTATAATGAAAGCCGCAGCCACGCTTCCCTCTGTGGCACATGCCATTGTTGGCTCTGAGAGACAAGGTGTCAATCTCTCAACAGTTCTGTCACGTGGAGCACGGAGCACGGGGAAGTCACTTACAATTTTCTTTCCTCTCTTGCTCTTTAAAAAGCCCTTTAAAAATCAGATCTATTTTATGGGAAAGCCAGTCGATTTATCATGTCAATGACAAGCTACCGCTAAAGGGGAAATGTCCCTCCTGAAGACATGCTGAGATGCATTAGCCCTAAGTTGCAGGTGAGGACAACGCAGGAGGTTCTGGACAGCTGGTTCAAACAGCCGCCGGCGTGGTAAACCAGCTCCCCTACTTTGTGACTGCAGCAGCTGAAACGCGGGCTCAGGCAGGGCTCCCCCACCCATGTCTCAGACCTCTCCAGACCTGTCCTCACCCCTCTCTCCGTCCCTACGCTCTCAGCATGGTGCCTGGCACCCCGTGGGTGTTCAGTGGAGGTCAGTTCACCTCCCTCTTGGGTGTCTTATCCACTGTGACTGCAGAAAGCTTAGCCGCGTGTTCTCATTTCTCACTGCACCTTCTCCCGCTTGGACAGGCTTTAGTTCACAGACACGGTGCCACTTTATCGAGACGCTTCGAGCCCAGGGAGCCCGATGGCCTCAGGGGCTCTCGGTTGGAGGGCCAGCTGGGAGGAAGGACAGCCCGACTCGCCTCAGGTCAGCCCAGCCCCTCCCGCCTGATTCCGCCCGGGCCTTGGAGGCCGGCCCTCTCGCCCTCAGATGAAATACTGCAGATGGTTCCTCTCCTGTTTCGGTAAAAGAGAAATTTTCCACTGAATAAACCCTCTAAGCGATTTTTCCAATCTGGTGACATCTGCACAACAACCCTGGAAAGGAATCATTATTATTGTGGTGCCCAAATGACCCAGCGCTGCTCCCCGGCTTGCACACTGACAGCCTGCTGGCAGGCCCGGCCTGGCTGGCTTGGTTTTCTGCGTTGGAGAAAGGAAGCTCGAGGCGCAGTGGGGAAGCCTGTGCGATGTGAGTGCAGCCTCTCAGACAAAAGCAGAGAGGAGGGAAGGCAGAGAATTCCACGGGAGCCCACAGTTATTGTGTACGAAGTTTGTGCTGGGCTCCATGAGTCACGGTTTCTAGGGGAAGCCTCAGACCCCATTACACAGGTGGGAAAGCTGAGGCTCAGAGAGGTACACTGACTAGTCCCAGGCACACAGTGGGACAGGCCCTGTGCCCCAGTCCCTGGGGCTCCATCCAGGAGAGTCACATAAGAGAGTGTGCTGGGCTGAGCTCAAGCTGCAAACAGGGAGCCGAGCCCTGTGAGATACTCACAGAATGCAGTCAGCACGGGACACGCGGTGCTGTCTCTGCTGGTGTGGGAGCCAAGGAATCGGGGCGAAAGCATTGTGCTTCCACTCCTGAATTCGGCCCCTGACTCTGTGTCCGTCCCTTGGCTGGGCCTGGGTGCCACCTTTGGGAGTCAGAGCATCTCTGAGCAGAGCCTTGGCAGAAGGTGCGTGGTGGGGAGCTGGCACGGCACCCCTGACAGACTGCACGTCACGAGCTATTCCTGGAGTCACTCTGTCACTTCTGTCGGATGGTGCAGAAACCCCAGGGCCACTTGCGGGGGGACCGCACTCCCAGCCAGGTTCCTCAGAGGCACAGCACCGAGAGAGGCATCACTGGTTGGACAGACGCTACGGCCCCCACCCCACAGCAGCTTTCTAAAAGTTAAAATCCTAGTGAGGTGAAAGAGTGTGGGGATTTGAATCCAGCTTTGCCACCCAATGGCTGTGTAGCCTTGGGCAAGTTACTCTACATCTCTGAGCTTGCTTCCTCAACGGGCACATCGCCTGCCTCGCCACATTGCTGCAAGGATTAAATGGGCTGGCCCACAGAAAAAATCCCTAGCACAGAGACGATGAATCTTCCCAGGTGGGAAAGCGCTATTGAATTATCTCTAAACAAGGCCCATCCTCCAGTCCAAATTCATACACATTCATGAGTCTGAACTTGGGCAAACCCAGAAAAACCATCCTTTTTAATCAAATGCCTTGTAATTCAGCAGACGTTCATTGAGCAGCTATCAAGTGCTGGGTACCAGGTGGAAGGTAAAGATCAGCAAGGCCTGTTCACTGTTCTCAGAGCACTTACAGCTGGGGGGTGTGTTTCGTGGCTGACCGTGCTGAGAGAGTGCCCTGCCGTGTGGGAGGGAGCCCCGGGGAGGCCGACGACCAGACCGCCCTGCTCCCGGAGCTCTCCAGGCACACCGGCTCTTCCACGTGCTGCGTCTCACTAACGCCTCTGCGTTGGAGCTGCTGGTTTGGTTCAGGGTAGGGGTGAGATGCTGTGTGTGGGGTGGTGTCTTTGCAGGGCTCCTCCTTCTCCAGCAGCCAGTGTCACCTGCTGCCCAATCACTGTTTCCAGAATCGGACATCCAGAGGAAGCCGCTTCTGCAGCCACACCTACAGGAGTGGCCTGGAGCCGAGACTGCATGCTGCTTTTCCAGCTCCATCCAAGTGCTTTCGCATGTACAAGGGTTCTGATAAGGCACTCGGCCACCACGGTTCATGTCGCAGGTGGTGTTGGTCTCATCTTTTGCAGAGGAGGAATCAGAGGCCCAGGGAGGTCAGCCCACAGCTTGTCTCAGGCAGAGCCTGGCTCAGCTCCAGAACTCACAACACAGCCACTCAGGCCGCCTCGGTTCCCACACGTCCTGCCCACTCACTTCACTGGCCTGGCCCTCAGGAGCCCAGCTCTCCAGGCTCCGACTGGCCCAGCCCTCACATGTGAGCTCTTCCTTCTCGAATGTCCAGGCGAGCACCGAATATGCACAGCACCCCCACGGCGCTTGCCAACTAGATCCAACTGTGTCTCAGTACCCCAGGCAAGGCGGGGCGGGGGGGCCTGCAGTTTTTCCTTTTACCACCAGTAGGAGAAGAATCAAGGCGCTCGAGTGCAGCCTCACAGAGTCTGAGCGGGAATTGTGATCCTGGCCCTCCCGCTCCTGGCTTGTTCCCTCACCTGGAAAACGAAGGCGACGATCCCTCCAGTTGCCATGGAGGCGGCTTGTAGAAATGAAAGGAAGCAAAGTCGATGAGACCTCAGGAAAGGCGTCATGGACGTGCAGCCAGTTACTACGTCCAAGTGGGTAACGCACATTTAAGAACTGCCACCAGAAGCTTATGAAGCACCTCACCTGCCATAACGAGGTTCTTTTTCTGGCTTGAGGGGGACCCTGGGCTGCTCCCCTAGCTGGGTTCTGCCGACGTGCCCTGGCACAGAGCCTCCCAGGTGGCAGCCAGTCCTGCTCGCTGAGCTAACAGAATAGTGCCACCCTGCCCAGGCTGGTTGTCCTCCTCTCCCCTCCCAGAGGCAGGACCCTGGCTCTGACACGATGGAGGGGGGACAGGGAGAGCAACTGGCCACACAGCAGACTCCTCGGACTCTGCGAAGGCGGAGGAGGAAGCAGCTGTGTTGCGCTTGCAGGGGAAGCCGCCCGTGCGGGCCGGAGGAGAGGGCTCTGGGCGGCAGACCTGGAGCAGGAGGAGCGCCTGCCGGCCTCCTGCCACCTGTGTGCCCGTCCTCTGCTGCGCTGTCTGGAGAACGGGCAGACCACGTCCATGCGCTACATCCGCCGTGCGGAACAAATGAGGTGAAGGGTGGGGATGCCCAGGAGAGGCCTGGCCCACAGCGAGTGTGCAGAATGGTCGGTAACTCCCGCTGGGGAAGGGCAGGCACGCATGGAGGGTGCACGCGAGCTCTCCTGTAACAATAACTGCACCGACTTCAAGGCTGTCAGAGGGGCAAACAAGGCAACGTTCGAAAAGCTTTTTGCATGGACAGTCAGGGGTACAATTTTGTTGTCAGCACCGTGGAGTGGAAGCCGACCCCTAGCGGCCCTGGGTGCAGCTGAGTGAACCTGCCCGGTCCTTCCGCGCCGTCCTCTCACCTTCCAGGGCTGTATCAGACAGTGCTGCCCTGCTATTCACAGTTTTTTGGAAGTGAGTGGCCAGGTCCTTCTTCCTAGTCTGAGCCTGGAAGCTCCGCTGAAACCTGTCCACCATGGGTGACCCTGCTGGTATTTGAAATATTGATGGCACAGCTTTCAGTATCGCAGCAACACGCACCCATCATGTATGACAACCAACAGACAGGTGGTGTGGTCCCTGACCTGGAAAGGAACCCAGGCCACGGGGCTGAGAGTGCCAGATCTTAACCACTAGACCACCAGGCCTGGCCCAGGAGTACGATAAATATTAATAAATATTAATTAAATATAAATATCATCTCCCCCTGTGAGGACTCACAAATACTCCATGAGATAAGTAATATTAACAACTACTTTCAAATTTGGAAACCACACTAGGATGAAGCTGCAATTGGTGTCAAACTCAGGTTTTTCTAAGACCAGTAAGTAGTCACCCATCAGAGCCAATATTTATGGAGTATTTACTGTGAGCCAGGCAGTCCGCATGGATTACCTCATTTAATCCTTCCACTGACCCTATGGGATAGGTAGAGATTTTAATTTTTCTCTTGCTATAGATGAGAAAACTGAGGTTCAGCGAGGTTAGGTAACTTACCCAGGGTCACATAGTAAGTAAGTGGTTGAACTGACTCAAACTGGGTCTTTCAGATGCCAAAGTTAACGTTTTTGCTCTACTTTCAAACCTAGCCTATGAGTATGTTATGATTAGGTACATGTTTTATCAGTTCCTGAAGCACGGCAAAGAGCATCCACGGCACTGAGAAGAATTTCCTTCCTTAGAATTCCTTGGTCTTTCTTTTTAATACAGCCTCACATGTAAGTAATTTGACTTTTTTCCTCCTCCAACAAGTGACTCATTTGAACACTTCAGAAACTGCTCCTTCCAGAAACCCAGAGTGATATCTGTTTTCTCCTTACCAGAAAACCTCAAATATTTCCACCTCGGGGACCATATGAATAATTTCGAATACACAAACCCTCCCTTGGGGTACATTCCTTTTGAAAAATAACCAGGTGGCAAATTATCGGGCAACTCAAGCACGAGAAAAGATGGCGCTGGATTTCCAGAAACATCTACTTGGCTTTCAAAGCCCCTCACACTAACTGGGGATTCAGGATTCAGACCACAAACTCGCCAAGGGCCCTGGAAAGGACTACGCGCTTCATGGCGCCAACAGGGTGCCTGGCTCACGCATGCATGAGTCAGTGCTCTGCGAGCATCTTCCACAGCAATCACTTTCTAAATTTTTCTTAAATGAAATCACCAGTGGGTGAAAGCCCAGCGATGACTACACCAGACGTCACCAGGGGAAACCCCAGATGCTGATAAAGAGGCTGCTTCTGCGACAGTGACGCCGTGCAAGGGCAGTCCCATGGTGGCTAGACTGCTTTCGGATTGAAAAAAAGAGAAGTGTGAGCAACTGGCTGCAGAAAGGATGGAAACTCCATTTAATCCGAGGGAACTGAACAAAAAGTTTCTCTTCTTAAAGGTACTGTCTAACGCGCGGTGGAGAGCAAGCAGTCTGCCGGGGAGGGCGGCACAGCAGTTACCGAGCATCTCTGACGCACCCAGCAGCTCCCACATTCATGTGGTCCTCACCAGGTGAGGACTATGACTCAGTCACAGCTGGGGAAACAGAGGTTCAGTGACTTGTCCGAGGGCCAAAGTGTCACGGCCTTGGGAGACTTTCCCCATGATCACTCCCCAGGGTAGCCTCGGCGCCACCCCCCCGCCATCTGCCCCAGGCTCACTTCCACCAGAGCCCGTAACAGCCCTCCACTCTGCGTTCTTCTAAAGCATGTCTGTCTCCTTTGTTGCACTGGGGTTCGTGGAGGCAGTAACTGGGTCCGTGCCTTTCCACGTTGCCACACCCGGCTCAGACCCAGCACGCAGGAGGTCCTCATACAAGTTCTATGAGACACTGAATCTGTTTATTGCAAATAGGGTGTTTCCAATTTAACCACATCTACACTGCACCTTATTTACACTGCACCTTATTTAAAGTAAACTCGACACAAGAGACAGCTGTGGGGGCCCTGGCTCCCCACTTCTTGGAATTTTCCCAGTTGAATCTGAAAATCGGGGGGGTGCCTAGCCACCCGGGTATCCACAAGCCTTCTGGGACATGGATGCGTCTGGGGTTTGAGAACCCTGCTTTCTCTCATCTTATCCATAACCACAACATAACCCTGTTGTTATTATACCCATCCTCATTTCACAGATGAGCAAACCGAGGCTCCTGGAAGTCTTTGTTTTATTTAAGAAAGAGGCAAGCCACCGAATAAATCCATGCCAGAGATTTACATCCAAGACGGAAGGTTTGTGTCCGCTCAATTATGGGAGTAAAGAAGGACGAGGAGGAAGGGACTGCCAGGCCTCAAAGGCCACGGAGAGCGGCACTTGGACACCTGGGGCCCTCGCGGTGAGCCCGAGACCCGCTGCACGTCAGCCACAGGGGACCCGTGACCTCTCAAAGCCTCAAAGGGCAACCCGCTCTATTATTTTCACCCTCAGTTTTACCAAGGCAAGAAAAATTAACACATTTTTCAAACATTTCAAACAAAGATATATTTCTGTAACTGATGGCAATCTGTTTTAGAGTAGATCCAGCAAGAGACCTTGACTCAAATCTGTCTTCCTGTGTGGAAAACATACACTTCTCATCTTTTTTCCCCTGAATTTCCTAAATACTCCTCTTCTGACTGCGCAGGCCCTGCCCCCACGAGAACCAGCATAACTGCCGCCCACAAACCTTCCTCAGCTTCCTCTTCGCACAAACCCCAGCTGAGCTAAAAAAAAAAACTCCCTTTAACACCTTCCCTCAAATATTTGCAGATAATTAATTCCCTGTTAATCAGTCTCTTGTACTCTGTAAACAAAGAGGGAGCATCTCCGGCCCCAGCAAATATATTTTCAAACGTGTCAGGAAGCAGAGTTAGGAGGCTGCTGCGGGACGGGCCACCTTGCCGCCAGCCTTGTGCCTGGAGCCAGCGATGCCCACAGCCAGGATGGAGCGGGCTTCAGCTCCCACAGCCACTGCCTCCAGCACCTCCAGCCCACCCCCTGCCTCCCACCCCACCCCCACGGCCACACCACTGCTTCTGCCTGCGGAGAAGGCCGAGGGGTTTCCAGTGAGTCACTGCCAGCAGCCGGTGACCGAGGGACCCTCGAGCAGGAGCCCGGTTTTCTCTGTGCTATATTCAGAACAGCACAGAAAGTCCGTCCTCTGGTGTCCCCACCTGCTCGGACGTCCCGGCAGCTCCTCCACTTCTGCCGGCCCGCACCTCCCCTCCCTGCCCCTGCCGTGGACCCTGTCTTCTGACAGCTCCTGGTGACCCTCTCTGCTTCCAACTGCCATCCTGCCACTCCCTGCTCAAAGTCTTCCACGAGCTCCAAGTGTCCGCAGGGACTCATTACAGGGTCCCGAGCCTTGCAAGCCAGAGGCTCACTCTCCTTCTATTCCTGCCGCTAAGCTCCAGGGCCCAGCTAAATCCTTGGGCCAGGATTTCTACCTGAACAGGACATGAGCGTGTGACATCGTGTGTGTGTTTTTTGCCTGTAAGGTCTCCTCTGTCTGGAACGGTGTTTATCACCCCTGGCCACACATTAGAACCACTCAGGGTGATTTTAGAAGTCTCAATGCCCCGGCCACACCCAGGACCAAAGAACCAGAGCCTCTATGAGAGAGGACCCAGGCATCAGTACTTTTCAAGGCTCCTCAGTAATTTCAATGGGCAGCCAAGGTGAGAACCTCAGCTCTCAATGATCAGTGCCTCTCTCTACACCCTTTCTTCTCCTGGCAAGCTCCTACTCACCCGACAAGACCCAGCCACCTTGCCAGCCCTCCAGACATTGGGGAAGCCTGTGTATGTCTGAGCACACCTTGGCACACCTGAGTCATAAGCCCTGTGGTTCCTCTGCTTCAGCCTAAATCCACATCACGTTCAAGGTGCACCTGACAGCTGCCCCGGCCGCGACCTTGGCTACCAGCCTCAGAGTTCACGGCCACTGTGCTGGGTCTCTCCATGAGGAGGAGATTCAGCAGCGCCCTGCCAGCGTGGATACGTTCATGTGGCTGCTCTGCTGTGGATATTTAAGACATTTCTGGTCTGATCTATTCTGGATCACAACTCCTTCATTCATTCAACAAACACTAGTGACGCCGCTACTCTCTGCTCAGTCCTGGGCTCTGCACAGCAGATGAGAAGGTTGTGGGGGCAGAGGGAAGAGCTACCCCAGGACACAATAAGACACAGTCTCTGTTTGCCAGGAGCTGACTGCCTCCATCACAGAGGAACAGCTGCCAACAGGAGAATAAACACCATCGTGAGGCTGAGCACAAGGAGGGGCTGCTTAACTTTTCTGGGGGAGAGAGGTTACTGTGCCACTAGGATGACAGTGGCTGTGTCCGCGTTTCTCCCCATAAGACACCTAACGCAGGGCTGGCAGACAATCAGGAACTTTAACCACTACTTACTCATGATGCCAGTCATAGCCTTCACATCAAAAATTATGAAAGAATATAGGGATGGCGGGACAGAAAGGCGACACGGTTATACCCAGAGACTCTATACAGTAGAAACGGTTGCGAAATGCTCTCTCAAATAATAACCCTGGAAGTACGGTGCGGCAGAGGATGAGATGGCCACTAGCACCGTCCATCCTCTGCTTCTTTCTTACGCACAGAACCCTGTTTTGTTGGGATCAGAAAATATGCTGTCAGCAAATCATCTTCCCTGCCTCCCTTGCAGCTGAGGGAGCCACGTGATGCAGTGCTGGCCAACGGGACGCAGCCGGCATCTGCCAGGGAGCTCCAAGAAAGGTCTGCTTTCCTAATAGGAGCCCAGCCCCGTAGTCTGCGCTGCTTCCTGCATCTCCTTCCTGCCTCTGCGTGCAGTCCAACGGCCCCCCCCTGGCACATGCGCTTTGGTGCAATGAGAACGGACTCCCTTGACTGTACACCCTCGGAATCCTTCCCTCTAAAATGGGGAGGTAACGTTAACTGTTATGAGGAATTAGAGATGGTGCACAGAAAGTGCCTACTGCAGGGCCTGGAATGCAGTCAGCGCTCAACAAACGGCAGGAATCATAATTCTCCTTGCTGGCAAGCTGTTCATACCCATGAGGTCATCCTGTAAAATTCTAAGGTTAAAATAGAAAACAAAGTTAAATGAAATACTGAACTGCCCTGTGCACAGTCCCCAGGTGTGCTGAGAGACACAGGCAGGCTGCCACCACTGCACGTGGAGATTCCTGTGTAAACAATGCAACACTGTAAGACAGCTGAGCAACGAGATCAACTTCAAATCAAGTTAGCAGCAGATTTGTAGAAAGCCGTGTTTCTATCAACCGTATTCATGAAACCAGGTCGGGAGGCCTGGTCCTTTGTTAAAGCACTTTCGCATCTATGGCTTCATTCTGTCCTCGCAGCAGCCCTCCAGGCCTGACCAACGACCCGCCTGGGCAGCAACACCCACTTGAGAGCCCAGAGCCCCTGACTCCCGGCCTACTCCTACTCAGAGCCTTGGGGTCCCTGGATCAGGTACCAGCACGCCAGCTGGTCTGCACTGTGGCGGGAGGGGGTCTGGGAGGGGCCAACTGAAGGTAAAGAAGGCCCCCACTCTGTTGGGCCCTCCATGTGCCCCATCTCCCCACAATGCTCACTGCAGCCCAGCCTTTGGAGACGACAGCCCATGTGCAGACGAGAGGACTAGGGCTTGGAGTGAACCGTTACACCAGGTCCCCGAGACCACACAGCTGGGAAGCGCAGTCCCCTGGGGCCTTGGACCCTGGTGTGTTTGAGTCTGAGCGCTTTTGCTGTTGGAGCCGAAGGTCCCAGCAGCAGGCCTCTGACAACACACAAGAGCGCAGGATGACAACATGACTACGACATGGAAGATTTGGGCCAGGAGTGCACTGAGGCCATGGGCCCTTGAGCAGGTTTTTTAGCCCTGTGCTTTTAATCCTTCATGTACCTCCAGGTGGCACGACAAACGCCCTGACAGTCTCCTGTATATGCTTTATTTAAATTTGAAGCCATGTTGGAAAGGATGACGTCTGCATACGTCTCTGTGTGTATTCTTGCCTGGTGTGAACAGAGTGGCAGGCAATAAAGGAGGGCCGGCCGTAGAACCAGCAGGCCGGGTTCAGATCCCTCCTCTCACTCACGCGTTTTTCAGCAAGAAGGAAGCGAAGCACAGATCGCCCCGTGACCGCTTCTGCAGCCCGCACCAGACCCCGCGGGGACAGCCACTCACCCGCTGTGTCCTACTAAGTAAGGTGCGGTCGGCTCCATCTGTGGACAACAAAAGTCACACACGTTCACCTGGGTTCATTGTGGGAATGAAACATGCCCCTCAGACACTTGCCAGAGAGATTTCCAGTGAGTCGCTGGAAGAAACCCACAGACAAAGTAACTTAAAGCAGGTGAACGTGGACAACGGGCTTCAAGTTACACTGAGAACGTCGCGGGGCTGTGCCTCAGCTTTAGCGCGATTCCGGAAACATCAAAGGGGGCTGCTGCTTTTCTCCCTTTACTCTAGAAAAGAAGCCTTTTAAAATTGTTTTTCAAATCTCCACAGTCAGACAAAATGAATAAGGCACAACAGTCACCTGCGCCCACAGATTTGGCCAAGGACATCTGATAAGAAGGGAATCGACGCCAAGATTCAAACCAGAGACTTTTTTCAGGATGTCCCTATTCGTTCAGTTTGAAGATAATGACGAGGATTGCAATGAATTTTAATGGAGACGAATGCAATAGGAGAAAAATAATTCCTATCCTGGGCCTGCAAAGCAAAAAGTGCCCAACTCAATGATGACACAGCCCCCACAGGGAAAATCAGGACAATCCTCGAATGTTATTTCTCAGTCTCACAAATATTACTGGCACCATTCGCAAAGCACTAAACAACATTACAACCATAATAAGAAAGAATTTAGTCAATATTCTCAATTACGAGGATGCTTGCACATATCTGCTTAAAAAGGGCTTTCCGCATGAAAGGCCCCAGCAAGCTGTTTATGCCCACATCAGCAGCTCTCTGTACCCAGACAGCTTTCCCTCCTGGTTACAAGGCCTCCTGGTCCCATCACTGCTCCCCTCTCCCTCTTTCCAGCAACGTCACTTAATTATCTATTTTAAAATCAGATAAAACAGAAGCAACATTTCTGGATCCAGGCCAGGATGCTAGATTTCTGCACTGAAGCTGTGGGTACCCACCAGGCTGGGTCACAGGGAACTCTTCCTTCTAAAGACTCTTAGGCAAAAAACGGTCTAAGTTGGGAGCCTTCCTAGCCATGGAGAATGTCCCAGAAACAAGGAACCTCGTACTGACTTAGGCAAGGACCACTGCATTTTGATGGTTATTGTGGATCTTGTTATATGACAAAGAATCAAAGACTTGGCCTGTGGTCGTGTATGTACGTGTGTGTGCATATGTGTACATGTGTGCGTGTGCATATTCGAGGTGTGTGTGTTCGGGGCTTTCTTGGGACCAGTATGGCCTCCTGAGGCATGTTCCGTTCTCCTGGTCTGAAATGCTTTGTAAACCCCTCGGGGTCGTGCTGAGGTTTCAACCGCACTTGCACTGAGGACACGCTTCCATCTGGAGTCCCCTGGGAGAAAACCAGGGCCCATTTTGTACAGAAAGCGCTTTGTAAATGGAAGAGAGGATTACTTGGCCTGGGGCAAGTTATTCTGTAAACACATTCCAACTGGTTTTTCAGTTGAGCTTTCTAATCAGCCTGTATTCAACCCCAGACTCAACAGAAACTGCTGCTCAGACATATTTTTTGTTTACATAACCACATTTTTTTTTACTTAGAAACATCCCATGGAGAAAGTCTTTTCCCAGTTCCACTGCAGCAATCAGAAGAGAATAACAGGAGGAAGAAGGATGGAGGTGAAATGGACTAGAAAGGAGGATCCCCAAATTGCCAGGCATCAGCCAGCAGCCCGGGCCCTGCCCGCAGCGGCCCTGGGGGTACTCACCGTGGTCGTGGGCAAACACCAGCAGCCCCAGCCCCACCAGCATCTGAGCCAGCTCATCATAGCGGCCGCAGTGTTCCCCAGCGCCATGGGACACAAAGATGAGGGCCCTGCGGACGAGAGGGCAGCTGGGTTAGGAAGGCAGGAGACCACGAGGCTGCAGCTTAAGCAGTATGGAGCTTTGCGACATCAGCCACGAGTCAGAGACTGAATCACAAACTAATGTGTTAGCGAGAGGGAGCTGGGCTTCAGGGTCACACAAGATGGAGCCCAAATCCTGGCTCTGCTGGGAGCTCTCAGGCAAAGGACCCAGTCCACGAAGCTTCATTTCTTCGCCTGTCAAATAGTAACCATAACAGCATCTCCCTCCAGGGGAGCTGGAGGGTCCCAGCAGCTAATTTATGCTGAGCACCAGGCACAGTGCTGGCAGGTCCTCCATGGGTGATGGTTTCTGCCAAACCAGGCCACCTAGGTGGCCCAGACCTTGCCAATCAGGGCACTCTGTGGCCGAGGCCACAGTGATTGGCTCAGGGACAGGCAAGTGACTCAAGCTAAGCCAACCAGGTCCAATTAGAGCTGACCCGAGTTTTGGTTGGAGTAGCCAGCAGACATTTTCATTTCCCACAAGACTGGAGCCACGGAGGCCGTACGGCTACAGTTGCCCCAACATCTGGCCAAGACTCAGGGTGAGGTGACCCAACAGAAGAGAGCCACGTGAAGGAGGGACACCAAGTCCTAATGGTGTTGTTGAACCCTGAATCCAGCTGGACCTGAAGCCAGCCTTTCCCCCAAAACCTCACCTTTTGTTGTGTTGTTGAGGTCATTGGGTTTTCTGTTACCTGAGAAGAATCCTGACTGACACGCAGCTCTTTGCATCTTTAAGTGCAATAATTTTACTCCTATACTCATTCTTCCACAGGCTACTGGAAATTGTGTTATGTGTGCGCCTTTTATTCTCTTCCCCTCTTTCTCCACCTGGCAAACTCCTCCCCTTCCTTCAAGACCCAGCCTTAAGGTTCCTCTCCTCTGAGAAAGATTTTGTGTGTGTGTGAGGAAGACTGTCACTGAGCTGACATCTGTGTCAATCTTCCTCTATTTTACGTGGGATGCTGCCACAGCATGGCTTGACTAGCAGTGCCACGTCTGCAACCCGAGATCAGAACCTGCGAATCCCGGGCCGCTGAAGGGGAGCACATGAACTCAGCCACTACACCACTGGGCCGGCCCCTAAGAGAGATTTTACAACTTCCGGAAGGTTCTGTGAAGTCTCCTCTCTCCTCTGGGCTTCCGTAGCCCTCTTTAATCCCTCTGCTGCTGCAGGGCTGACAGCTGCTTTCTGCCTACCGCCACCAGGGGCTATAACCTTCCTGAGAACATGACGAGACTGCTCCCTCACTGCGGCTTTAGTGGCCAGTACCATTTTGAACTCATGGTCGGCACTCTGCAAATGCTGTTTGAATGAATGAATGATGCAGGTTGTAAGATTTTAACATAAACAGCTATAATTCACACCCAAGATCTGTGTGGAAGAAGCCTCAGGAGCTGGAAGCAGAGCGTGCTGGGTGCTCGGTCCCAGGAAAGCCTTCCATGGGGCATGCCGCTCTGGGACGCAGACAGGAGTGGCCATCGCGCTGTGCCGCAGCCCAGCTTCTATGCTAGCCAGCAGCCCAGCAGTGGCGGGGCTAATGCGAGGGCACGGGGATTCTTAAATATACAATTGTCAAGACTTGTATTCTTAGCATAAGACCCTGGGGAGCTCCGCTCCCCTTCAGGCAAGGAGTGACTGCTGTGAGCCACACCCATCCACCCTCTGCCAATATGAGGAGGAGGACGACGACACAGCTGCTACTCCCTGAGCATTTGGTATGTGACAGTCCTGTTAAATCCACATCCAAGATTTCTAACCCACATAATCGTTGCATGTTTCATCTTCGTTAGAGCTGAGAGTGAAGATCAGAGCAGTTAACTGCCCATCACAGAGCAGGTTGGCAAAGTGTAGATAAGAGCACATCCCCACCAGCCGTCAGGTCTCCAGCGGGCCACCAGTGGGCTCAGAATACAAGCCATGCTGTCGGGTGCCTGTCTTGCCGCTCCTGGCTATCCTGCTGCTCACCTCCCTGTCCTCACAAGGGGCCTCCAGCACCGCCCTTCCCACCTCGGGCTGTGGGCCTTGTGAGACCCTCTCCTCCGAGCGCTGGCCCCCAGATATCCCACGCTGCTCCTCATGCTCAGGGCTCAGGACAGACAGCACAGCTACCACCAGCCACACTGCGACTCTGTGTTGAGGCACAATTGCGGTGTCAGAAGCCTGTGTTCTCTCTGCAGCTCGTCCCCGGCGGCTGTCAGGACAGCACGGCCCTGGTTTGCTTCACCATGACACGTTCTGTATTCTTTGAGAAGAAAAGCACCAAGTACCAGCATTAACCTCATTTCCCTGTGGCATCTGTCTTCCCTGCCTTCTCCTAAAAATACAGGAGAAGCATTTCCCTTTCCTCACTGCTCCGTGGAATGCCCGGCCACCTCTGCTTGACCGGACATGGGTCTGGGCAGATCATGCCTGCCCACCTGACGCTGCTGGCATCGGCTGCTGGCATCTCTCAGCTACTGGGGAGCGTGGCTGGAACTGCCACATGGTCATCGTCTCCCATCTGCAGAGGGGGCTGCCCTTCCAGATGGGCGGCTCAAGCACTTTAACATCCTTGGGGAATGTGGCAGCTGCTGGATTAATTCAGCCCACAGTAAATGCAGACAGACAAGTGATCAGGCCGACTCATGCAACAGTCAGCCTCTCACTGCCGGCAGGGGCCAACTCGGCAAAGGAGGAGGGCTTCAGGGATTCACTTAGCATCCAAACGAGTGGCACAGGCGTTGTCATCGTGCCTGGAATTGCCAGCACAAGTCCTCGAGGCCACCCCCGAGGCAGTATGTGGAAAAATACTTGGCCTCCTACTCTACAGAAATTTCTTCTAATCCAGTTCTGCCACACCCTGAACTCACCTGGAGAGCTTTCAAAAATGCTGAGGATGGCCCCACTCCCAGAGGAACATCTGGGTTTAACTGGTCTGGGGTGGGAAAAGCTCCCCAGTTGTTCTGGTGTGTAGCAAGGTGGAGAAGCACCTGCTCTCATCACAGTGTGTGGCTCGGGTGACGATGCTGCTCAGATGCCACACGGAACTCACCAGCGGCGAGAAGGCAGCCATTCTGGAGTGGAGGCTTACAGCCACTCTGAGCCGCTTATCCCTGAGCAGCACCCCATGTAAACCGCGGGTGCGTCTGTAGAGATGCAGCAGCTCCTGGAGCTTGCAGCTGCCCTCCATTTGGGAACGAAGCAGACGGGTGTGGCCATCCCATCGCAGGGAGCAGAGGCTCCTGCAGCTCTTCTCTGCTCAGGTGGGGCCCACCTGTAGGCTCAGTCCCCTCCCCCCAGACCCAGGTCGGACATCTCAGCAGACACACCTCTCACAACTGGCCTCACTCTGGTCTTAAGCTGATGCCGCCATCAGTGGCGTTCTCCTGAGTTCCTGGATTCAGGTATTGCCTGGACCCCAATTCTGATCATCCATCCACCTCCTCTTCCCTACACTTACTTGTTCCCTGGACCTGAGTCTGTTTCGTAGAAACTTCATCTGGCAAACTGAAAATCAAATCATGTTACCTCTGCTCTAAACCCTTCGGACACTTCCCGCTGCAACAGAACAAGGCCTGCCCCCGCGGTGGCCTCCAGCCCCTTGCCTGTGCCATAGCCTGGTCCCTGGTGCCCAGATATGCCCATTGGGGCATGCCGGTAAATGTTTAACCCCGGGGGGGAGGTGATCCTGACTTTCACTGTTGCCAGTTTCCACCGTGCAGATATGCTCTCAGCATGGCTGATCCCAAGTTATTAACGCTCAGGTCGCGGGGCACAGACTTGAGAAGAGGTGCGACGATCGCCGGCTCGGCACACGACTGGCCAGCCCGTTCCCACCTTGGCGCCTCTGCACCTACTGAGGCTTCTGCCGGCAACCCTCCCTTCGCATGCTGGCTTTGGCGACCTGCGGCTCTCAGGCCTTTTCTGCCCACTTCAGCTGAAGCGTGTCTTTGGCACTCTCATCATCTGAAATTCGTATCCCTCCGCCATGTTTTCTTTCCTCCCCTCGAAGGTGTTCCACAAGGCAGAGCTCTCATCTGCCCTGCTTACTGCTATACTCTCCACTGAAAAGAATGCTGGTGCATAGTAGGAGCTTTGTAAGGATGTGTGGATGGACTGGATGGCTCCTGGGGCCTGGATCCCTCTGGCCGCTACAGGCCCCACGTTCGGAGCTCAGGCCCAGGAGCAGGGGCCTCGGGAAGCCGCTGGCACTGGGGTTTTCCATTGCTTTATCCTCCCACCTGTCAGGACACCCCACCTCCCCTTGTCAGAGCTCCCTCCCTCCCCCACCACACACTTGCTGTAGGTGAAGCCACCGTCTAAACCCAAGCCGGGCTGTCCCCAGCTCCCAATGCTCCTCAGCACCCGGCCCACCCCCAGCTCCCCCACCCTTTGCCATGAACACACAAGGCAAGTCCTGAGCTGTGTAGTTTATGTCGGCTCTGTCTGGGGAAGGGGAAATCCCCCAGCACGAGGCTTCCTGATGCAACTTCCACAGTCACCCGGGCACCGCCTGGAACTTCTCTTTGGGGTTTCACAGGACACCATGATTCTATTTCTGCTCTGAAAACATGCAGCACTAAGGAACCATGATGTTGAGAACATTGCGTAAACAGCGCCATTGCTGGGAGGCCATGCACAGAGAGCGAGCCCTGAAGCCAGGACCACTTGGTTTGATTCCCAGCACAGCCATGCGTGACCCTGGGCAAGTGGCCTGGCTGCTCTGAGCCTGCACACACAGGATGGCGGCAACAGTGATCCCTCGACTGAGCTCGTCCAGAAATACTGACTCCAGGCTTACCACGTGCCAGGCTCCGGGCACACAGAGAGGGACGAACAACACTGTCCCTCCCCTCACATGTAAGCGTGTACCGTGAGAAGTGCCATGACACAAAGAGAGGGGACCACAGGGAGCTGTGCTTGGACGGAAGGGAGTGGCCGGGGAAGGCTTCTCAGTGTGTTTAAGCTGAGAACTCCAGGCTGAGAGAGACACAATATCATGGGTGCAGATGACAGCCGTCCGGGTGCAGGGTCCCACCCGGGCCAGCACAGGTGTGCCTCTCCCAGGCACAGAAGGCAGGCCTGCGAGGTGAGGCGGCAGGGCCCGTGCTCTCTCTGTACAGAGGGCAGTACGGAGCATGGCAGTGACCTGCGCTGACTTACTGAAGCTTGCCTGGCTGCTGCGCACAACAGAGCAGGGAGACAGGAGATGATGTTTGTCAAGGAACCTGCAGAGACAGGCGCTTAGCAGGTGCCAGGGAAAGCGTTCCCTCCCTCCCTTGGCCTTCTGCCACCTCGACGAGGAACAGCAGCAGAAAATTAGCAGGGCCACTTATGCAGACAGGGCAATCCCCACAGGGCCAGAAATTAGGTTGCAGAAGAGGCTGGCAGAGATCTTTGTCCTGGAACTTCTTTAACGGCTGCAGTCAGTTGGGAGCCAGTCATTCCGGGAGAAGGCCTGGCTGTCAGGGGGAGGCCCAGCCCGGGAGCAGATGGCCTGCCTGGCATCCAGCCCCGGGAGGCGGGGCAGCTCCCAATAAAGCATATGCAGCCCTTGAGATGAACACGCTGCAGAACTTCTCAGAATTTATAAGCCATGTCCATGCCCAGGTTTGATGAAGTGGAATTTCTCCTCCATCAAAAAATTAATTCTCCCTTTATATCCTTTGCTTATTCATTGGGGAAGTGGCTAGCCCCTCTGGGTCTCAGTTTGCTCACCTGTAAAATGGGGATAATCCTAACACCCACGACCTCCGAGGGCATTGTGCGTGACTGAGAAAATGCACGTGGAGCACCGTGGGTCTTGCCGGCACAGAGAAAGCACTCTGTAACTGTCCACTGCGGAGCGGTTCTCTCTGATGCACAGATGGTCCAATGTAGTCTGGGGGCCTGGGCTTACGCTCCAAGCTCCCCATGAGCTAGCTCCTGGATCTGAACAGTCCCAGTGTCCCTGAGACACTGGCACGTCTTCCACGGGGCATTGAGATGAAGTGAGAGAAGGCACATGAAAGTGCTCTGAAGGGCTCTGCAACTCAAGATTGGGGCCTCTGCCTTTCCAGCCATCCACCGCCTCGCTCACCACCTGGATGGCAAGGCCCATTCGTGGACCCACCTTGTGCAGGGACCCCTGGAAGGATGCGCAGGAAACAGGCCAGCAGCCACCACTGTCTTGAAAGACAGACACCAGCGCTGGGATGAAAAGACTTCACTCCACCAAAGAGGCCCTCACTGGTTCCTACAGGACTCTGGGCTCGGCCAGGACCTGCTCCCATCTCCATCTGCACCTCTGTAGAGCGGGGCCCGCGACGCCTCCCTCACAAGGCCTTCGGGAGAATTAAATGAGCTGATATGGCGAAAGCCCTCAGCGCAGCCTGGCACCCAGCAGAAAGCAGTGGCCTCCTTCCTGTGTGCCTCTCCCAGCAGGGCCAGCCTTCATCAGAAGAGAAGCTGAAGGCCCACCTGAAGAATGGCCTGCTCACTTGATTAGGAGACAGTCAGAAAGCTAAGGCTGTGTTGGAGGAAACTACTAGTCAGAGGGATACGGTGGATGTTCCTCCCCGTGGGCAGCAGCTACGGTGGTGAGGGGTGGTGAGGCGGGGTCCTCTGATCCAGACTGGGGAAGGAGCCTGACGACGTCCTCAAATGAAGGGGCGGGAGGGCGCCGCCCACCTCTTCCGGGGCAGTCTGTACTGTTACTTCTCGCTTATTTCCAAGGCATCCCACTCAGGCAGCTGGATGGCTTGCTTCCTCATCCACTTCCACCAGGCTCCTTACTGCCAAATTTTATGACTTGAAAAAATTCACCCGGCACGTCTGTCATCAGGCCTGTGAGTGGGACCATGGGGTTGAGTTGGACCCCTTTCCCATAACTAAAACAGGAGCGTGACGGGCTCTGTTGGAATCCAAATTTAACTGTTTCCCCTCCTCTTTCAGAGTTCCAGGAGGACCTTGCTCCTCTCTCCCTGGCAGGGCTCCGGCAGCACGAATAGCGTGCAGGGGGACGGAAATAGAACGTAAACCTGTGAAGGGGTCTAAAATTTCATAGAAGGAACTAGAAATAGACTTCTCATTTGTACAACAGATCAATAATGCCTATTTCCCAGGGTCTTTGTGAGGACTGATTGAGGGAATTTATGGAAAATAACCCAGCAGGATGCTTGGTGCAGAGTCAGGCAGGCATTACATAATAGCCACCGCTAACAGCCGGTATTTACCGAGGCCAGAGACTGGTCTAAGCGTGTTCTGTGCTAACTCATTCAACCCTCACAACAACCTCACCAGGCGAGGATAGCTATTTTCTCCATTTTACACATGAGAAAAGTGAGAGGCTAACCAGCTTGCCTGAGGTCACACAGCAAAAGGTTTGAACCCAGCAGAATTTGAACCCAGTCAGGCTGGCTCAAAGATGTCTGCACTCCTGACCACGGTGTGATTACATAAGAAGAGGAAGATTCCACGGAATCATGTCACGGTGTGTGGTCAAGTGGTGTCCCAAAGCCCCCTTGCCCTGACCAGCTTATTCCTGTGGTCTCCCGCCCAGCCCACCCCTTCTCCAACCCTGGACCCCAATCCAAGAAGGACATCAACACACCACCTCTGGTTCCTCCACACAGCACCTCTGCCCGTGTCCCGTGATTTGGCACATGTTCCACTCATGCCCTCCATGAGGTCCTTCCCAGCTTCCAGGCTGAGGGAGCTGTTCCCTCCTGGGCCCTGTGACACTGCCTTCACATCTCTTTATCCAGCGCTCATCGTAATCTATTGTAAGTAGATCACGTGTCCTTTGAGGACAAGGACCATGTTTTATTTATTCATCCTGGTGTCCCGTGCCTAGCAGCTAGCCCGGCCTCTGTTCCATAAATGCTGAATGAACGAATGAATGAATGAATGAAGTGTCTCAGAGAAGGCAGAGACACCCGTGGGCTGGAACAGTCAAGGGAGCATCCTGGAGGCCTAGAGACCACTCCTGCAGCCCCTCCCACTCTTTTGAAAGCCGCTGATCCCCCTCTTAAACCCGCTTCCACTCTGCCTGGCGACGAGGCTTCTGCCGTCTGCAGCCCAGCAGATACCAACCCCTCAACAGAGGCGGGGACTGCTCTGGGCCCGAGGAAGGGCAGAGTGCAGACAGCTGAGGAGGATCTGAAAGGAGCCACAGGAGGCGGGCGGGGAGCTGTGGCCGACTCAGGAGGCTCCAGGAGAGGAGGAGAGGAATCAGGTGGTTGAGAAGAGGGCGGGGACACACGACAGGAGGGGGAGGGAAGCTCTGCTGAGTGGGCACAGGGAGCGAGAGCACAGAGGACCCAGACTGGGGGGCAGAACCGCTGACTGCATCCCCCAGGCTCGGAGGAGGCGACAAGGCAGAGGGACACAAACTCAAGGTTCAGGAACACGATGGGAATTAGACTAATCGTCTCTAAACCCAACCCAATCTTAGTCTTTTTAAAAGGTGGAGCTTCAATGGAGGCATTTTCCGAGGAGAAAAAATAAAAAATAATTTTTAAAAGGTCACAGTGGAAGTTTCCTCATGCATTCTTTCATTTAACATACCTTTCAAAATGTGCGCAACCCAAAACCCAGAACAACCTTTTTTTTTTAAAGATTGGCACCTGAGCTAACAACTGTTGCCAATCTTCTTTTTGTTTTTTTTCTGCTTTATCTCCCCAAATCCCCCCCATACATAGTTGTATATCTTAGTTGCAGGTCCTTCTAGTTGTGGCATGTGGGACGCCGCCTCAACGCGGCCTGACGAGCGGTGCCATGTCCGCGCCCAGGATCCGAACAAGCAAAACCCTGGGCCACCGCAATGGAGCATGTGAACTTAACCACTCGGCCACGGGGCCTGGCCCCCAGAACAGCTTTGCATCCAGCATGTTTTACCTCAAATGCTGCTGTCCACCCTCAAATTATTTTTTTTTTATTATTATCATAAAGAACACTATAAAACAGAAGACCTTGGCTAGGCCAAGATAAGACGTTTGGTACAGATCATTAAAAGCAGATAAACCGACCGTGACCCTGATTAGCAACTACCGTGCTAACCGCCGTGGGGCACAGCAGCGCCCTGGGGGCCAGGCTGCACCCACTCTCTGGGCTGGAATCCGGGTCTGCCCCTCACTGGCCACAGGCCTCAGACCAGTGTCTCAGTTTCCTTATCTGTAAAATGGGCACCAGTAACAGCCCCTCCCTCCCCAGTCACGAGGACTGAGTCAGTGATGTGGAGCACTGAGCCTGGCGCCCAGCAGCTAGTGAGCACTCAGTCCACATGAGCTCATGTTATCTCGCCAGGCATGACCTAAGTGTCACCGTTTCATGCCATTTTGAGAATTAAGGACACGGGCACAGAGATGTTAAATATTCAGCCAAAATCACACACATGCCAAACACTGAAGGAGGGAAATTTGATTCAAGGACCCTGTTTTTTAATCAGTAGATTAAATGGGGATGATCTCATGGGAGGGAAATTGGGGGGAGCTTTTCGTGTTCCCGAGGGGCAAGAAGGAGGAGTGATGGATTGTGAATAGCTTCTGTGCAGGATGGGTCTTCACGGAGGGCAGCAGTCACCTCATCAGCTGGAGGTTCCCTATGGAACACCTGATTCTACTCTGCAATCCTGAAATGAAGGCACTGCCTCTTTCACTCATTCATCACTGATTGACTAGACTCAGCACATGTCAAGGCATCTAAGGAGCCCACGAATAACCCACAGCACTGCCTCCCCACCCCACCCCTTCCCGCAGCCTCTTGCCATCCCCCGGATTGAATGCCTGGCCTTCTAGTTAGTGTCCCTAACTCAGCCCTGCACCCGTCTGCCTGCCGGCTTCCTGCAGCACCCCGGTCTAGGAGCCTGGACTCCTCCCATACATGTTGCCCCACTGCCCATTACCCCTGGACCCACCATGGGGACCAGAGCAGCTGCCTCCACTCTGATGTGACCCAGGGCTTATACAGGCTGGCTGGGCGAGGCCCTGGTCCTCCGCGACTCACGCCCACTTCTCTCTTCCCCACTGGAGAGCACGGTTGGGTCCCCAAAGTGCAGGCTTAGGGTGTGGCCAGCCGAATCCCTGGTGAGCCCTTCCCCCAGAGCACAGTGCTCCTAGAAACAGAAGACGCAGAAGACAGGTGCAAATGGAGGTCCCCGAGCTCCTGCCCACATTCCCGTGTTCTGAGATTTGCCTGTCATCACGAGTGCTTCTGGATCACTTGAGAGCTCATCCTGCACACCCTCCTGCCCCAGGCATTAGAGAGCCCTTTCTCTTTTTCTTGTTTGTCTGTGAGCCCCCTATTTTAAAGTACTCTGAGAAGAATCTGCAGCCCCCAGGGTAGCCACGGCCCAGCCACAGTTCAGACTTCATATCCTGATTATTCTGCACACTTGCCGTGGGTTCTTTTTGTGTCTATGTTGGAAGTGTCTGTGCATCTCTTAGCTACCCCACTATGCAAAAAAGGAGACATTCTTATTTGCTGAGGTAGGTGCTTTACATATGCTATGCTGTCGAATGAGCTGCTTGATTACCCCACCCCCAGCCTCCTCCCAGGACCAGGAGCAGGAGACTCAGTGCCAGCATGGGCCATTTATCCCAATACTGAGCTCTTGAGGCCGGGCGTTTCTTCCTCACCTTTTATGGAAATTCTCCGTGATGCAGCCGGCTCCCTTTGCATTTGTTCTGTCCTCATGGGAAGGGGAAGTATGGGTCCCTCTTCTGGAACATGCCCCATGCCAGCCCCTGGAAGCCACTCACTAGGCCAAACCTATGCATCTAGATCTCTCTCCGTGCAGACCTATACCCAGCGATCTGGCTTTCAGATACTTGGTTTAATCAACTCATTCACTTTATTTTTATCTCACAGACCAATGATACAACAGAAAAACATGGCCACTGCCCATAAACGTGTGTCTACAAGATTTGATGGAACGAGATTAGAGAAAACGTAGAGTAATGGAAAGGGGAAGCTTTAAAAACCAGCTCTCCCTGGTTTGAACCCTACCTTTGGTGTGAGAAAGTCGCTCACAGCCTCAGGTGCCTTACCTAATAAAAGAGGAATAAGAACCCCTGGCCTGCAGACGTGTTGGGAAGATTAAACGACAACGTGTTGGGAAGATTAAATGACAACGTTCTCACAAGGCTCAGCATCACACCTGCCCCGTAGTGCGTGGCTTCCTTTTCTCCTTACGTGCCGGACTGTATAAGCCAAGTCATGTGAGAACATGCGAAGGATGCTTGCACTTTGAAAGAATGCTCCAGACAACCATTTAGTTACATGGCAGGTCACCCCCTGGTTTTCTGGTCTGTGCATTTGGGTTTTCAAATACACAGGCCCGGGGTGCCTTCATTTGCACCTGTCTTCTACGTCTTCTGTTTCTGGGAGCATTGTGGCCTGGGGGAGGGGCTGCGTATCTGACTCACAAATGTTGTGTATCTGACTCACAAAAAGCAGGCCCACGTGCCAAAAATGGGTGAGCCTAATTCCACCTGGCGGTCATGACTTGAAATATTTTACCTTGGGAGCAGTGATGATGGTTGTCAGCCTACCTAAATCTGAAGGAATTCTCCATTCGTCTGGCTGCGAGCCAGATGGAACTCTTCGCAGCTCCAACATGCTGACGATGGCTCCTGCCAGAGGAGCAAAGCAACCAGAGTGGAACCAGGTGTTCGGCAGGATGACAGCCACCCTGGACCTCAGCTGGCTCAGCAGCTCTCCGTGCCACACTCGAGTCTCCGTCTGCAGCCCGTGTATGTCCACGGGGAGGGAGAGAAGAAGCTGGCTGGCAGATTTGCACAAACTGCATGGTTTCGAGAACCCCACTTAGCATAACTCCTGATAAACCCAAGTTATCAAAACATTAGAAAAATAGGTAATGTGTGTGTAGCTTATAACACAAATATGATTTTATTTTAAAAATTACAACCACCACCCATTTTGAGCGCCTCTGTGGCACAGGCCAGGCTACGTGGTCTGTAGGCACAGTCTCACCCCCACAACTGGAAGAGCTGCAGACCCCATGGAATCTTCTCAGATGTCAGTCTGGTCCCTCTTCCTAAGTGCCCGTTCTTACTTCACAGAAACCACGTCTGCCTGGATCGTGGTGGAAGTTATCAGAAAGTTTCTAACTTTCTCATAGCAAGACTACCGCATACGAAGATGTTGCTGCGGCTCCTGAGAAGGCTCCTCGGCGGGCCGCGAGGCATCCGCTTGCCCTTGCCGACCAACGTCCAGCGTTAGAATTTGGGAGGTGATTGCGAGGGTGCCTGCCCAGATATTTCAGTCCAGAGGAAGCAAAAGGTTTAGCACTATTTTAAGTAGCTACTAAGAATTATATTAAGAGGGAATAATTAATGTTCCTGGTGAACTTATGAAGTGAAAAAAGCTTGCCATCAAATCTCCATTTTTTACAATATGAAAAAAATGCACAGGCCCGTGACCACATACAGTTTATCTACGTTTGAAAAAGGAATGCCAGTCATTCTGAAAAATGGAAAAATACAGACAAGCATAAAGAAAAAATAAAATCCATCTACAATCTCACCACCCAGCGATAATCATTATGAACATTATGGTAGATTTCCTTCCAGGTTCTTCCTTTCCATATATATTTAAATTTGTTTAGAATAATTATAATTTAACTGTAATCACACTACACGTTGCATTTTGGATCGTGCTTTCGATTCCTTAGCATCTTTCCATGAGCAAGCTCCCCCGGGCAGAGCACCGTCCACTTCGGAGCTGCCATGAGACCGAATGGGGAGATCATCCGAAAAAGCCCCCAGCACCGGGGAGGTGGCTGGGAAATGGTTAGATGACAAACAGGTGGCACTTGAGCCACTACCCCCACTCCTGAACTCAGCAGACATTACTAACCAATCACGGCTCCCTGTTCTGCCGAATCCCAGGAAGCCTCTGAGCCTTTTTTGGCGCCACAGTCTGGACGGCACGTATGATATTCCTGCGCTGGGCCCTGGTTTTGAAAAGGCAGATCTGAGCAGCTTCATTTCCCAGCGTCCGCCTGGGAGGATTTCTCCACTACCTGAGCGTCGAGCCTCCTGCCTTCGATGAATCTGCGGTTGGACCTTTTACAGTTAGCTTGAACAGTCACTAAATAGCATGTGGAGCTAATGCATGTGGGCTGCCATTCTCAGGGTCTGGCTTCACACCTCTGGCCAGGCGTCCAGCAGATGGGCGGCCTCCCTGATGTGTAACTAGTGACAGGGCAGAATTTAGTTCCAGACCAGGCCATCTTCATTCCCAGGCCGTCAAAAGAGTGTTATGACACAAGCCTCAGAACAGCAACATACTGAAGCCAAAGTGCCCCAGGACAAGTGTCACCCGTGTCTGGAGTTGTCCAGTCTTCTGAGCACTGAACCAGGGTAAAGCCCTCCCAGGATAAGGATAATTAAATTCCAATGTGGGCCTGCCCTGAAGTTATTCAACTAGAAAGTTACAAGCCACAGCAAAGGTGCATTTCCACCGAAATGTGCAAAAGCAAATCCAGCATCAAGCAGCCTGAAACGGAGGGGAACAGACAGTTTGACACATTTTAACACCTAATTTATCACACCGCTAACATCTCTCTTTGGGCACTGATTGTATCCCCCTGGGCCACCAGCATGCCTGCCTTATCTAGCCTGCTAAGCCAAGAGGTTCTGGAAGGCGATGGCTTACCCACTCTGCAGAACCTCGTGGGAGCCTGCGATCGAGCGGTGTGTCTGCAGGCGGGGCTGGCAGAATAGAAGCATGCGATACCACGCTGTCACCAGGCACAGGAGGACATGTTGTACCACCCACATGCCTGTCACTGTGGGCTTCGTGACCATGTCAACATTCGCCCTCCCCCCCCCCACACTGTCCTTGTTTCTCTGCAGAGGACATGTCCAGGACTGCTCTCCACTCAGCGCTGGCACGTTCATTCCTCGGTCTCTGCCAGCCTCTCCTTGGCTGGCTCCTCTCACTCCTCCATTCCATGTGGCTGTCCCCAAGAAGACCTGGGCACAGCAAAGCAAGGCCAAGCCCCTCCTCCACCCACAGCCTTGCTTTCTGCAGGCAAAGAAAAATGTTTCCAAGATGCACAAGACAGCACATCTTCTCAACACTGCTCCCCCCGACCCTCCCAGGCTCACTCTAGGCCTGCTCTGCACATCGCCTCTGTGCTGAGCTACGAGACCTCTGCAAGCAGAAACCCAGGGCCAAAACATGGAGATCTAGCATAATCCTTTCACTGCGGTTGCCCATAACTCCTTATTTATATGCCTAAGCTTGTATATAGTCTCAATATCACTAATATCCTAAACTATTCCAGATTAGAAAGACAACATAAAATCAAAAACAACATAAAATCAAAATTCTTGCTATAGCACAGGAGAGCATTCCCAATGGGCTCCTAACCCTCATCTCCAGCCTCATCTCAGCATCAACACCAACTACACAAAGGTCAGTGTTGCCAGGTTGGCAAGGTGTGTGTGTTAGCTCACTGTGAATTTGCGCCAGCTAAATAATCATGATAAAGTGAACACCCACGTCAGCACTGTAGAAGCACGTGTGGATCTCCTTCTCCTCCCGAGAAGTCCTGCCTCCTGTGAAAATCATTTCCTGGCTTCTCTTCATAGTTTAACCACCTGCGTATATAGGTCAACAATGATCTGTCTAGTTTAGCCTGTGTTTGAATGTTTATGTAAATAGACTTATCTTAATGGTGTTTCTGAGTCTTATTTCTTTTGTTCAATATGCTTTGGGGACTCATCCACATGGATACGTGTAGCAGGAGTATATTTTTCACTACTGTATAGTATTCCACCGTGAGAATATTCTATAACGTATTTATCCATTCTCCTACAGATGGACATTTGGATTGTTTCCAGTTTGAGTTTGTTACAAGTCATGCTGCTGTGGACATACTTGGGTATGTCTCCTGGTGCTCCTGGGCAAAAGTGTCTCTATGACGTACATCTGGTAGTAGAGTCACTGGATAGGGCATGAAGACAGGCAGCTCTACCAGGTGATGACAAATTGTCTTCCAAAGAGCTTCGTCCAATTCACACTCCTGCCTGTGGCAGATGGGTACTCCTTTGTCCACATCCTCATCAACACTTGGTGATGTGACACTGTGTATTTGCCAGTCAAATGGGTGTGAAATGGAGTCTCACTGTGGTTTTCATTCCCGTTTCCCAGGTTATCAATGAGGTTGCATGCCTCCTGGTACATGAGGAGCCTTTGGGCTGCACTGTCCCATGCTGCCATGACCATATACCCTCTGGAGTACTCTTTCCTCTTTGCCTGGTGAGCTCCTGCTCATTCTGCAACACCCAGTTCAAATGGAACCTTCTAGGGAACAGTGTCCTTCCAGTTTTCCCAGCTAGAATGAGTCATGCTTCCCTCTGGGTTCTCACGCCCCTAGTTCATGACACAGGACTTGTGTCACACTTCTTGCTGTCCCTAGGCTGGAATAATCTGTTTCCTTGCTGGCTCTGCCAGTAAATGACAGTCTCCCTTATTCTCTCTTATTTCTATAACTCAGAACGACGCCTGGCACAGAGCGGCTGCTCGTTATGTTTGTTGACGGATTTCATCAAGTTTAGAGAAAAACCTTTCTAGCAGAGAGTAGTTTGGGTTTAGGTAGAGAAGAAGTTTGGATTTAGACAGACAGACAGACAGACGTGGACTCTTCACAACCCTCTGTGCGTCAGCCCAGCACCTGGGGCTCTGGGGGCGCCGGCCTCTGCCGTTCCGCCTCCACTTTGCCCTGAGCCCTCAGCCCCGGGTCTCCTCCAGCTCCTACATGCCCGGTTTGGACTCCTGTCTTGTTCTTGGCCCTGTGACCACACCTGGGCTCCTGCAGACGGCCTCTGGACACTGAGCGTGGACTGACCTCTCCCCACAGGCCTTCAATGAGGGCTCACCTCTCTCACATTTGTTCTCTCCATTCTCTCTGCCACCACCCTCGACCCTTACTACCTCAGACCTGATGATTATGACAGCCTCCCAACTCGACACCCTGCGCCAGCCTCTCCCATGCAAATCTGTGCTGACACAAAACCCAGCTTTCTATTGTGTTGACAACTAAAAGTTGTCCACGCTCTCCTCCGACATCAGACTCATTCTCAGCCCCAGACCTTTCCTCTGCCCTCTCCCTGCCTGGGGGCGCTGGCCATCCTATCGCCTCCGTGGAAGTTTCCCATCCTAAGAGGCTCTGCTCCAGGGCCTTCCCAGAGTGCTCTGGCCAGTGGGACCCTGGTGAGACTGTGGATAGTCAGGGATCCACAATGAAGTGAGGCCACAGATGCCATGGCCAAGCCAGGGAGCCCCTGAGAGAAATCACGGGTGGAGCAGGCAGGAGGCGGGAGCGGAAGGAGCCCACCGGGGGGGCACAAATAACGAGGGTCAGGATGAGAGAGCAGCGGAATTTCCACAAGGAAGCGAAGACGTGAAGGGATAGGCAAGGCCATGTCCAACATCATCAAACATGCAGGATAAATTGTCAGGGACCAAGAGCTCCGAAGAAGCTGGAGGGAAGGACACACATACTGAGGGAGCGTCCACTCACCCAAAGCCTAATCCATTCTCCCAGGAGATTCTTCCTAGGAGCCCTTTGATGTAAGTAACCTTAGCACAATCTTACAGATGAGGAAACTGAGGGTGAAAGAGGTGAGGTTGTTCGCTGGTCATCAGAAGAGCTGGAACTAGAATTTGGATCCACCTGACTCTGAATCTATGCTTTGCCCATTCCACTACAACCCCGAGGGATCTCGCTCCTCACCCTGGCTCCATCCCTCACCAGTGGTTTCTGGTGCTTATGTAACTTCTCTGAATCTACCCTGCTTCTCAGGGTGGGCAAGAAGATGAACGAGATTATGTGTGTGAACAGCATTTTGTCAACTGTATATTATTACAATTTCACGACCTCAAGTTCTTTCTTAGAATGAGACGTGTAAATAAATGAGTGAACAAATGAATGAAATCATGAATCGACTCTCTCTACTCTTTCCTGTTTCATGGCCAATGTCTCATCTCCCAGCTATGTCACAGGCAGAGACATGAATAGGGTTTCCTGGGGGCCCCCAAACTGCTCACCACAGAGCTCCCTGACAAAGAAAGCCTGAATATCATTTATTAAATGAGTAAATGACCACATGCCTGCATGATAATAATGAATACGTATAGCACTTTACTCGTGAGAGACCAGCATTAAACATTCATGAAAGAGGAGGTGGTCTTCACAGCAGACTGCCAATTGACTGCCCCAAACTCCATTCTCCCTTCTTCCACAGTAATAGAATTTTACCTGGACATGGCTGCCCAGAGAGAGACCACATTCCCCAGCCTTCCTTGTAGCTAGGTGTAACCACATGACTAATTTATGCCAATGCAACATGAAAAGAAGTGAGTTATGCAATTTCCACAACACCCTCTTGAAAACAATTTGCTTGCTTTGCTCTCTTTCTCCACGGTTTGGAACACAGAAATGGCAATGACCCAGCTTTGCTCACTGGACCAACCCTAGGGGGAGGCAGGGCAGAAAGATGGCAGGAACCTGGGCCCCTGAATGACTGTGTGGAGCTGAGCGGCCATGCCAAGCTTGACTCACTCTGGACTGGTAAGGGAGAGAGAAATAGACTTCTGTCTTATATAAGCAACTAAATTTGGGGGTTTCTTTTTTACAGTGCTCAGCCTGAACCTTAACAAATGTAGATTTGTATTAATAAGATTGCCCACATGTGGAGGGACAAGTTGACCTGGGTTCAATCCAGGCTCTGTTACTTCCTAACCTGTGACTTTGGGTAAGTTGCTCAACTTCTGTTTCCTCATCTGTGAAATGGGGATGACAATAGGACCTGGAGTGAGGATTAAATGACACAGAATACACACAGCAAAGCTGGCTATTGTTATTATCATCCTATCAAATGTTTTCCTGCTCGGAGAGCCCCAGCCAGGCCACCCTGTGTCAGTCATCCTGTGCCAGAGGAAGTAGCTTTTATGTTGGTCCCCTGTGTGGTTAGCTGTTGTCTTCGTGCTACAAATGATTTTGCTGTCCTCATACCCATTTTAATGCAAGATCCCTAACAAGCATGGTACTAAGAAGGGCAGAGTAAAGTTCAGATGCATTCAAGGTTTGGGAATATTTTCCAAAGCATCTATTGCCTTTAAATATATACACATATATTTTCATATTTATAGTTATATACATATAAATAAATAATAAACTTTTTATGTTTCAAGAAAAGATGAAGCCCCATGAGAGAGGCCAGAAGGCTGCTATGATGACACCCATAACATGACACCAAGGAGGAGCACAACTGCCTGTCACCAGCCGGATGCCCATGCTGCTCTCAGACCTTCATTTCTTCATCGACAGTCATTGAGTGCTTTGTCTGTGCCAGGCACTGGTTTAGGCTCTGGGGACACATCTGAATTAGATAAAGTGCCCACCCTTACAACGCTTCCGGTGTAGTGCCGGAGGCAGAACGATTAGCAATACACGTATGCCAGGTCGTGTTAAGCACTATGGAGAAAACAGTCAGGGTCAGGGGACAGAAGGATATTCTGCTTGGTCCTTTACAACACAGAACGACTTCCCACAGTCTAGACATACTAGAGCTACAAGGTGCAAGACTTTGGCCAGACAATCTCCAAAGAAGATACATGAATCGCCAACGGGAACGTGAAAAAGTGCTCAACATCACAATCATCAGGGAAACGCAAATCAAACCCACAGTGAGCTAACGCCTCACTCCTGTTAGAACAGCCATCATCAAGACAAGAGATGACAAATGCTGGTGAGGACGCAGAGAAAAGGGAACCCTTGTGCACTGTTGGGGGGATTGCAAACTGGTACAGCCATTATGGAAAACAGCATGGAGGTTCCTCAAAAGATTAAAAATAGAAGCACCACGTGATCCAGCAATTCCACTTCTGGGAACATATCCAAAGGAAGCGAAAACACTACCTTGAAGAGATGTCTGCAGCCCTCTGTTCATCGCAGCATTATTCACAATAGCCAAGACACGGGAACACCCTAAGTGTTCACCGACAGATAAAGAAGTTGTGGGGTATGTATACAATGGAATACTATTCAGCCATAAAAAGGAAGGAAATTCTGCCATTTGCGACAACATGGATGGACTTTGAGGGCATCATGCTAAGTGCAACCTCAGGCAGAGAAAGACAAATACTGTACGATTTGATTTGTATGTGGAATCTGAAAAAAGAGAAAAAAACAAACTCATAGAAAAAGAGATCAGATTTGTGGTTACCAGAGGTGCAGGGTTGAGGGAGGGGGAACTGGAGGAAAGTGGTCAAAAGGAACAAACCTCCAGTTACAAGATAAACAAGTACTAGGGACGTAATGCACAACACGATGACTATAGCTAACGATCCGTGTGATATGTACGAAAGTTGTTAGGAGACTAATGCTGAGTTCTCATCACAAGGAAAAAAAACGTTTTTCTTTTTTTTTCTAACTGTATGAGATGATAGATGTTAACTAAACTTATCTGGGTAATCATTTCACCATATATGTAAGTCAAATCATTATGTTGGACACCTCACACTTACACAAGGCTGTGTGGCAATTAGATCTCAAAACTGAAAATAACAACGACAAGAGTTGGGTCAGAGAGGGCTTCATTAACTTAAGTGCATGCCTTACTGCTGCCAATAAAATGCCAAAACAACCAAATGTGGGGTCCCACCCAGGCACTTAGCAGCCCGGCAGTTCGAGTACCCAAAATGCGGTAATGGACAGCACAGATTCCCTAAGGACACGCCATTAGCCTCTCCCACATATCCTCCTTCCTGCAATCTCCAGGAGGTGCTGGAACTTTGTCAGTTCCAGCGAAGGGAGGTGGCTAATTGCCTCACACAAGCCGAGCTGAAACTTAGATGGAAATTACGATCCCTCCAACATCAGATATGCCCTGCCTCAAAATAATTTCCTATATTTTGTGGGACGCAGCCTCCAGGAATGATTTATTTTTAATTGCAAAGCAGTTTTGTACCGAAAGAGGCGGAGAGATTAAGACCCTTCATGAACACGTGGCCTCTCTTCAGAGGCCTCTTCTGGCAGCGTGGCCTTGGCTAGCTCTGGAAAGGTTTCTTGTGCCAAAGGGCTCTTCAGAGGCCCCATCCAGATCAATATTCGG
The DNA here is from genome assembly GCF_037783145.1 of Equus przewalskii. Classification (NCBI taxonomy): domain Eukaryota; kingdom Metazoa; phylum Chordata; class Mammalia; order Perissodactyla; family Equidae; genus Equus; species Equus przewalskii. The sequence goes on from NC_091845.1 coordinate 1,780,596, forward strand.
AAGTGCCTTCTGGGAAATCACCAATGGCCTGTGGAAGGCACATGGCATGACTCTCAGGACGGTCCATTAACGAAGAGCTTCACAGCTGTCCCAAGGTTCCGGAAACCGAAGGCTGAGGGGCCCGATGTTGGACGGGCTGACTTGGCCTCTGTGTGAAAGAGCTCTGGGCTCTGTTTTCCCAGCCGGAGCCTCTTCTTTACTGAGTAGAAGAAGGTCTCTGTTTGCTCTTGTTCCCAACAGTGGGGCGTCCACCTGCGGGCCACCTGAAGTGCTCTGGCCTCTAGCTGTTCCCCTGAATCCTTCCAGCTGCCAACAGGCTCGCAGCAACAGCCGACGCAGACAAGCTCATGCCATCTGGGCTGCTTGTGCTGTGCAGGCAAATTCCAGAGGAAGAGAACAGCACACTCATTTCCAGGGTGACCTTCAAATGCAGATGTGTGTATACACCAGGAGGGGAGAAAATGGAAGAGAGCGAGACCATCAGTCTCTCGGAGGGATGGTACAAATGCTCAACACTGACCATTTGGTAGGATGAATCTTGGGGGTACAGAACTCCCATCTTACAGGCTCTCAGCCTGTAAGATTCCCACAGTGGTGGCTCTCAGGATGAATTACGGAGGTTCTGGGACACAGCATTAGATAACATTACAATGCAAAAGGAGACTGTTATTTTTCTCCCTAAGCCGCCTCATTCCGATCTCTGAGCATGTTAAGGGAGGATCTCAGTAAGGTGCTGATCTGTCTTAAAGACCTCTTGAACACTAGCCAATTTGCATTTTCAGGACACGGAGGGAAGCCCCAGGTTCAGGGCTCTCAGCGCAGTGCTGGAATTTAGCAACTTTAGCACTGTGGTTTTGTTTGCTCCTGTGGTCACCTTCTATTGATGGCATCTAACATTGGTTTCCCATTTCCTGAGTTAGAATAACGCTTCCTCTTCAAATAGATGTCAAGTGAACAAGAAAGTGAGTTGAGTCCAAGAAGAGTATGAAGAAATAATACTCAATGCAAACAACTGCAGTAAAAATCACACAGGCGGCATGGGAGCCACGGAGGTGTGGGGACAACAGACCCGATGAGGGCGCACAGTGTCTCCCCCCCGGGAACGGCCAAGAAACTCTGACCTGTGCAGGGTCACCAGGCCCCTCTCCCCGCGGGGTGCTCCCTGTGGCCTTTGGGAATCATTTGAAGACTCACTCGGAAGTAGAGACGGAAGAGCGAGCCATGAGACAGAAATGACCTGAATGAGAGCCAGGCGGTTAGGAGGTGAACCTCCAAAAAGGCCCCGGGGGAACCGGAAAGCCCTGTTGCCAGTAAGACAAGTAGCAGAGCGAGCTGAGCAGCAGAGCGCTGGACGGCAGGCGGACACGGAGCTCAGGCCTGCCTCTGTTGCCGGCCAGCAGGTCCCCGTCCAAACATCACCTGGGCTCAAAGCAGTCCCGACTGCCCTGGCGGAGGCAGCCACCGCCTCTGCTCACTTGTCACCGGTCCCACATGCCCCCACTTGTCACCTATCCCTCAACTATTTTCTTGCTGGCCTGAGGACTTCTGGCTTCCTGGGGATGCGACCCTCAGCTCACGCGGCTCTGACTCCCTGGCTCCTGCCGCTGCTGCTAGATCTCTACCAGGGAAGGAAGGACCCCAACTCCTCTATGCCTCAGTTTCCACATCTGTAGAGATAAGAGAGAAATGGTCAGGCCAGGCCAGCAATCCCAGAGAGGCTCTAGGAGGAAGTGGGCAAGTGTCCACGGGACCCTCAGTCCCCAGAGATGACCCCCGTCCCAAAGGACAAGGAGACCAGCACCGACTGCTGGGAGGAAGGCCACTTGAGTTCTCAGGAGAAACCTCTCCTCACAGAGCCCACAGGAGACTCTGGAGAGAGGGCAGCTCCACGCGGATGTGGCCATAACACTTAGCTTCTTCTTAAAGGCTTTGCAAGGGAAATGTTTACCAGGGTAGCTGCAACGCGATTTTGGACCTGGACGAAACAGGAAACCACCGGCAGAGATGACAGGAAGTTTCTTTAGTCAGAGAAGCAGCTCCCAACATTCCTATAAGAATGTGCCGGGTTCCATCTTATGTAACATTACATTTTTTTTTCCTGGAAGGAGAACAGCCTGAACTTTCCAAGTCTGCAGATGGCTCTGAGTTCTTCTGGGTGGGGAAATGCCAAGCGGATGGCAATAAACCATCAAGAATTTATTGAGAAGGCAGGAGAGGTGAGATGCGCGTAGAGCGATGAATTTAAGGGAAATGGTCACAGTTTTATGGGCACAATGGGGGCTCTGAGCTCTGCTGTGACTCTAACGGGCAGCTGCAGCCAGGCTGGCATAATCAGAGCAGACGCTGGACCTGGACACCTGCGGCGGGTGGACCAGGGGCTCACACCACAGACCTGTCATTCCACCACGGGACCTCAACCAGGCCACTGTGCCTTTCTGAGCCTCAGCCTTCGGGTCTTTAAAATGGAGTTATCATCCCTACCTCCACAGGTTGTCGTGAGCATTAACTAGCACCTGTGCACACAGCTGGGTTATATGACTGACTGTGTGAGCCTTTCATGAGGCAGGGCTGGGAGTTGGGAAGAGAATAGTGCTTTTAAAGCAAACAGACGTGAGTTCAAATCCTGTCATTGCCATTTATCAGACTATGGTTCTCTGAGACTCAGTGTCTATGTCAACAAAATAGCAAGAATGACGCTAACCACGTGATGGCATTGTGAGACTCAGGGAGGTAAAGCCAAAGAAGTATCTAGCAAGGTATCACACTCAGGCTCGGGCCTTGCTGAAGATTTATTCCCTTCCCCTTTCCAAAGATGATACAGGCACGTATTCAAGGAAGCCTGGCTTCTCTGCTGCCCTTTGAGGTTCAGCCACGGAGACCAGCCAGGCTCTCTCCCCAACTCTTGGCTGGTGCCTCAGTGGAGACGGAGTCTGACAATGCTCATCTTTGGTCTGGTGTATGGAATTCTGAATGTACTGAATGGTCAGGCAGGATGGGGAGGGGACAGTCAGTGAAGCTCTCTAGTCTCTCCAGACAACACACCTGGTCTAGACCCCAGGCCCCACTGGACCCTGGCATATGCACAAGTGGCTTGGCCGCCTGCCTTTCTCTCTGCACTGTGAGCCCTCAAAAGGCAGATACCATTTGGTCTCAATGATTTCTCTACCTCCCAAGGCCCAGCACAAGGCCTAGCATAGAGTTGGTGCTCAGTAAATATTCGTTTAATGAAACTAACGGAGGGATGGGATGGGTGGGTGAATGGGTAGATGGATGGATGGATGGATGGACAGATGGGTAGGTAGATTGATGGGTGGGTGGGTGGATGGATGGATAAATGGATGGGTGGATGTGTGCATGGATGGATGGATGGGTAGGTGGATGGATGGGTGGGTGGATAGATGGATGGGTGGATGGATGGATGGATAGATGGGTGGATGGGTAGGTAGATGCATGGATGGGTGGTTATAACTACACATTTGTCTCTTCCCTTGCAGATGCTACAGGACATTCAGGCCCACTCTTCTTGGGGCCTAGAAGCTGGGTCCTGTTGACATCTAACACCCTGCTCTCTTCAGGGGATCCCTAAATTGTTTTGAGAATAACTATATGAAGGAGTGCTGTGATGGAGTCATCCTCTCAGCAATCTCCTACTTTGTAGCTGAGCTCACCCAAGTCAGGGACGGGAGACTCCCAGGCCGGCTGCTTGTCCATAGGAGCTGGCTCTGACAGCCCCACTGCTCCTTCTGTGACCATGTTCTCTTCTGGTGCTCCCTCTGCCCTACCTACTATTTTTGGTCACTCCTTTCCATACTTCCTGATGCTGGACCTGCTGTTGATCTGAGCAATAGGGTCTCTGGTCTTCTCCCTGTACTAACCTGCACAAACTCCCAGCAAAGGAGTCTTGGAGGCCTCCTCACTGGCCACAGGTTAAAGTCCAAACAAGTTACACAAGGCCCTTTCCAGACAGACACCCACCTGGCTGCCCAGCCTCATACCCCAGCGCTGGGGTCATTGGCTCTGTCTCTGCCATGCCTTCTGATGCTATCAAGTCCTTCTGCCCGGAAGGCACGTCCCTTTTTGTTCACATCCCATCATCCTTCAGACCTGGCTCAGGTATAAAATCCTCCAAAGCCTTCCCCCAAACTGGTTCTTTTTAGGAAATGTGGGAAAAACTGAAAAATCTAAAGAATAAAATGAAAGTTACTCATCACAATTACACAATCTGGAATCTTGTATTTCTGGTCTTTTTTCCATCCTTCTACTTTTAATATGATTGAGATGACAGTTTTACATTGCTTTTTCTATGTATCATTATATCCTAAACAACTTTCTGTGTCGTTAGACATTTTTTTGTAAAAAAATTCATTTAAAATGTTTGAATAATATTTCTCAACTCATTTCCCTAGGTATTTGCATTTTTTGGTAACAGCTTCATTGAGATATAATTCACAGACCAGACAATTCTCCCTTTTAAAGTGTCCAATTCAGTGGATTTTAGTATATTCACAGAGTAGAGCAACCATCACCATCATCAGTTTTAGAACACTTTCATCATCCCAAAAAGAAACCCCATACCCTTTAGCTATCACCCCCTAACTTCCCCAACCTCCACCTGGCCCTAGGCAATCACTAATCGACTTTCTATCGCAATAGATTTGCCTATGCTGGACACTTCATGTAAATGGAACCATATAAATATGCAGTCTTCTGTATCTGGCTTCCGTCACTTAGCATAATGGTTTCAGGTTCATCAATGTTGTAGCATCTATCAGTATTTCATTCTTTTGTATGCCCAAATAATATTCCATTGTACAGATATGCCACATTTTATTTATCCATTCATCACCACTGATCACTCATTCATCATCACTGATAGACATCCTCACCAATACTTATTGTCTATCTTTGTGATTAGAGTCATTATAGAGGGTGTGAAGTAGTATCTCATTGTGGTTTTGATTTGTATTTCCCTTATGACAACTGATGTTGAGCATATTCTCATGTGCTCATTGGCCATTTGTGTATCTTCTTTGGAGAAAGGTTATTCAGGTCTTTTGCCATTTTTGGATTGGGCTGTCCTTTTTTCATTGAGCTGTAAGCATCCTTTTTATATGCTAGATACAGTTTACTTATCAGAGAGAGGATTTGCAAATGTTTTCTCCCACTCTATGAATTGTATTTTCACTTTGTTGGTAGTGTACTTTGAAGCATAAAAGTTTTTAATTCTGATGAAGTCCAATTTCTCAACATTTTCGTTTGTTACTTGTGCTTCTGGTGTCATGTCTAAGAAATCATTGTCAAATCCAAGGTCGTGAAGATTTAATCCTAAGTTTTCTTCTAAGAGTGTTATAGTTTTTGCTCTTACATTTAGGATTTTGAGTTTATTTTTGTATATGGTGTGAGGAAGAGGTCCAACCACACTCTTTTGCATGTAGATATCCAATTGTCCCAGCACCATTTGTTGAAAAGACTATTCTTTTCCTATTAAATTATCTTGGCATTCTTGTCAAAAATCAATTGATCATAGATATTTGGGTTTTTCTGGAGTCTCGATTCTTTTCCATCTTTATGCCAGTAGCACACTGTCTTGATTTTTGTTGTTTTGTAGCACATTTTGAAATCAGAACATGTGAGTCCTCAAACTTTGTTCTTCCTTTTTAAGATTGTTTGGCTTTTCTGGGCCCCTTGAGTTTCCACATGAATTTTAGCAACAGCTTGTCTATTTCTAGAAAGAAGCCATCTGCGATTCCGATGGGGATTGCATTAAATCTGTAGATCAACGTGGGGAGTATTGCCATCTTAACAATATTGTCTTCCAATTCATGAATATGAGATGTCTTTCCACTCGTTTGGATTTTCCTTAATTTCTTTCAGCAATGTTTTGCAGTTTTCAGAGTATAAGTTTTGCATTTCTTTTGTTAAATTTATTCCTAAGTATTTCTCTTCTCTTTGATGCTTTTGTAAATGGAATTGCTTCCTTAATTTCATTTCCCGATTGTTCACTGCAAGTATATAGAAATATAATTATTTTTGTATATTCATCTTGTATCTGGCAATCTTCTTGAATTCATTTATCAGTTCTAATAGTTTTTAGTGGGTTCTGTAGGATTTTCTATATGCAAGATTATGTCACGTGCAAATAGAGGTAGTTTTACTTCTTCCTTTCCACTCTGGATGACTTTGATTTCTTTTTATTGTCCAGTTGCCCTGACTAGAACCTCCAGTACAATGTTGAAGAGCAGCGGTGAGATGGACATCCTTGTCTTGTTCCTAATCTTAGGAGAAAAGCATCCAGTTCTTTATCATTAAGTATGACGTCAGCTTGAGTTTTTTGTCATTGCCCTTTCTAAAGTTGAGGAAGATCCCTTCCATTTCTAGTTTGCTGAGTGTTTTTATCATGAAAGTGTGTTGGATTTTGTCAACTCCTTTTTCTGCATATGGATCACTGAGATGATCATGTGTTTGTTTTTTATTCCACCAATATCGTGTGTCGCAGTAATTGATTTTCAGATATTAAACCACCCTTGCATTCCTAGGACAAATCTCACTTGGTGACGATGTATAACTCTTCTCTATCTTGCTGGATTCGGTTTGCTAGTATTTTATTGAGGACTTCGCATCAATGGTTACAGGAAGTATTTGTCTGCAGTTTTCTTTACTCGCATGTCTTTGTTTGAGTTTGGGATCCAGGTAACACTGGTCACTTAGAATGAGTTGGGAAATGTTCCTACTTCTCTTTTTTAGAAAGATTTGTGAAGAATTGGTATTAATTCTTCTTTCCATGTCTGGTAGATTTCAACAGTGAAGCTGCCTGGGCCTGAGCTTTTCTTTGTGGCTTAGTTTTTTCTTACTAATTCAATCTCTTTATTTGTTATAAGTTTATTCAGATTTTTTATTTCTTCTCAAGTCAGTTTTGGTAGTTTGCATCTTTCTAGAAATTTGTCCATTTCATCTAAGTTAGTACTTTATTGGCATACAATTGTTCATAGTATTCCTTTATAATTCTGTTTATTTATGAAATACTGGTAATAATGTTCACTCTTTCATTTACAATTCTAGTAATTTGAGTCTTCTCTCTTTTTTTCTTGATCAATCTAGATTTGTCAATTTTGTTGTTCTTTTTGAACAAGCAACTTTTGGATTCGTTTATTTTCTCTATTGTTTTTCTATTCTCTATTTCATTAATTTCGCCCTAATCTTTATTATTTCATTCCTTATGTTTGCTTTAGGTTTGATTTGCTCTTCTTCTACTGCCTTAAGGTGGAAGACTGGTCCTATAGCCAGACCTAGCTGCAAATGACACTGGGACATGGAATGGAATAGTCACAGCTGATTAAAACCAATCAGGAGTCATAGCCATAAGGACGAAAATCAGTAAGAAAGAAGGGGGAATAGCTACAGAGAAGGCAACTACTAGGCCTGCACAGTGCCCTGAGTGCAAAGACAGAACTTATCCCTGGCGTGCTCCCACTCTTGTGTCTGATGCTTCCCCTGGGCCAGCTGGCCCATGGGATTTGCTGAGACTAGATGGTCTTAGACACAAGGCATCAAGGCAATGATAAATCCACAGCTACTTCAGACAGGCTGGGGCATCCACCATGAAACCCCAAAGAAGCACAAACGTGAGCAGTCAGGATCCTCCTCCAAGTTCAGCCGTGGAAGACTTTCCCAGTTGCTTCGAATATACTAGACCGTAAACAGTCACCTATCCCACCCGACCCTGACTCTGTAAAGGTTCCCACACAGGCCACACAGTAAGGCCCAAATTCCTCAGTGTGTCCCATACGGCTGTGACAAGCTCAACTGTGTCCCCCCAATCCACATCTTTTTTTTTTTTTTTTTTAAAGATTTTTTATTTTTTCCTTTTTCTCCCCAAAGCCCCCTGGTACATAGTTGTGTATTCTTCGTTGTGGGTTCTTTTATTTGTGGCATGTGGGACGCTGCCTCAGCGTGGTCTGATGAGCAGTGCCATGTCCGCGCCCAGGATTCGAACTAACGAAACACTGGGCCGCCTGCTGCGGAGCGCGTGAACTTAACCACTCGGCCACGGGGCCAGCCCCCCCCCAATCCACATCTTGAAGGCTGACACCCCATGTGACTGCATTTAGAAACGAGGCCTTTAGGAGGCAATTCAGGCTAAGTGGGATCACAAGGATGGGGCCCTGATCCAGAGGACTAGTGACCTTACCAAAAGGGGAAGAGACACGAGGAGTGTGCACATGCAGAGGGAAGGCCAAGTGAGGACCCGGGGAGAAGGCGCCGTCTTCAAGCCAGGAAGAGGCTCTCAGCAGAAATCAACGCTGCTGGCACCCTGGTCCTAGACCTCCAGCCTCCAGGATGGTGAGAAAATAAATTTCTGTCGTTTAAGCCACTAGGTCTGTGGTATTTTCTTATGGAAGCCCTTGCAGACTAACACAATGGCCATTCAAATCCAGGCTCCTGACGCAGCCATTCCCAAACCCAACTTCTGCATGTACTTTAGACTACAGTTTCCGAAAGCGTCTGTCATTTGCAGAACACTCCCCCACGTCTGTGTGAAAGTTCCTCCTGCCTAGAATGACCCTGTTCACCTTCAAGACCCAGCTTAAAGATATCTAAACTTTTCTCTGAAACTCCAACACATGCATTGCCCTCACAAGCCGACGCCCACCATGCTGGGAACTGCCTCCCCCTAAATGTGCGGAGACGTCTTCAAAGGCAGAGACAGAGCCGCCTCATTTCTGTAGCTCCAAACTAGAATGAGGTGTGGTGCACAGAGGCCGTGTAGAAAGAATGTGTGTGGTTGGAGGGCTGCGCTCAATCAGCCCCTGAGTCTCCGGCCGCTCTGTGGACCCTCCACTGCCGTCTCACATGGTGCTGAGTTGACATCTGGAGCTCAGTCAACACCTGTTGCATTATCCCCCAGCATCAAAAAGGAAGCAGACCTCATCTCCAGATTCTTGCGTCTACGCTGACTTCTGTGCTAAAGGGGACGACGCTCTCTGCTGTCCAGCAGTTCCCACTCATAGATGCATTTTCACATATAGAATTTCACTTCAAAGTTAAACTGCCACACAGCCACCCAGTAGCTCCAGGGACTACCTGCGGGGACTGTTCTTATCCCAAGGGTTACCAACGGCTTCAGCGAGACTTCTGGACATGGGTGCTCCAGTTCCTGCATAGACAGTCAGCCCCTTTGACGCACACTCAACGGAAACGCTTCTTTTCTCTCCCTAGGAGACCGTGCCAGAAGGCACTCTGGGGAATCGTCCAGCCCAATCACCTCACTCTAGCGGAAGTTCATTCCCCCATTCCACAAACACGTTCACATCCCTCATTCTGTGCCAGGCACAGAAGTCTACTAGAAGCAAGCAATGGAGTAGAAAGAATAAAACTGAACACGAATTCTGCCCTGGAGAAGCTCACAGGTCGTTCTACCACCACGAGATGCAAATCACTCCAGAGTTACATAAAATGCAAACACCTCTGGGAACTTGTTGGAAGGCCAAAGAGACGACACTTTGTCTGAACTTACTCAGAAGTGGAGGCAGAAACAAAACTTCAACACTAGTTTCCCAACTCTTAGCACAAAGATCTTTTCCCCGTGGGGTAGATTTCAAAGTGGCCACAACATCTCGTCTCCCTTCACCCTTGCTCCTCGGGGCGCCCTCACACCGCCTCTGGCTGACTTGCTTTGACAGTGGGACATTGGTAAACTTGACACAAGCAGAGGCTTGAAAAGTACTTGCACATCGGGCTTTGCTCTCTTGTTGCTCTTGAAACGTTGCCACCTAAGAACAAATCTGCGTAGCCTGATAAAGGATGAGAGACTGTGTGGAGGAACTGAGGAACTGGTTCCTGCCAACAGGCCGCCAACGCCAGACAGGTGAGGGAAGCCATCCGAGACCAGCAAGCCCCAAGCTGGCCGGCCAGTGCCTGCAGGGCAGCAGCGGACTGCAGACACGGAGGGAGCCCGCCAAGATCAGCAGAACTGCCCAGCTGAGCCCTGGACGGATTGCTAACCCACAGAACTGTGAGCTAAAGAAATACTGTTACACAACAATATAGTTGCCTGATGCAGCCCAGACTACCTGCCCACTGCAGAGGAAGTAAATGGCAGGTGGCACTTGTCACAATAATCTCATCCTTGCAACACAAACATTTCCACACAACCCTGACACACAGTCAGGATCCAAGGAGAAACGCATGCCAAAGACTGAAATAACTTAAGATACAGACCACTGAAAATGGACCGGCTGCTCTCACCAAGGTTTGTCTGCACGAACGGCCAGCCTCGCTCAGGCGACGGCTGTTTGAGTCTTCTGCCAGTCAAGAGCCAGACTTCAAACAGCCACCACAGAAGTTTTACATGAGATGAAAGAAAAGATCCTATCATACTAACTGTGTGTTATCTCAAAAAGAATTTCATCACCAACCGCTTCCTCACAGCTTTCTTGTTTCCTTTACTTTAACTAAGCACTGCAGAAGTTTATCAGGGAGTTTGAAATTTCATTGAAATGCAACTGAGTTTTAACTGTTAAGAAAAAAAAAAGGCACTGACCCTGACACTTACCTCTCACTCGCACAACCACGGGGGGTGGGGGGGGGGGGTAAGGTGCTATTTCTCTCAGTTTTAAAGTGAGAAACCAACGCAAGACTGGTCAAGTGACAGATCCACAGCCCCACACCTTGTCCTCAGGGACCTGCCTGGTCCTGGTCTGGCGCCAGGCCCCAGTGTTCTCCACCGCGCCATCCTGCTTTGCACCCCAGAGAGAGCAGTTTTCCCCAAAACATGTCTCTTCAAGATCAGCTGAACATGAAAAATGGAGTGGAAGTTCTAAAATGTCAAAAGACAGCAATTTCACCCGGGAGCCTTTCAGCTCTAATCCAGTGGGCTGACAATGACCTGGGGAAACTGACCTGTTTTCACAAGAGCCTACGGCCAGCCAGGCGTGCAATTTTCTCCTGCCTTCAAGCTCCTTCTCTTTCGGTTCTTTTTTCCCTCCTTCCCCCTCTTTATTCGGGGCCCCTTATCTCCTCCGCCACATTCTTCTCTTACTTTCCTAGAGGCCTCCTGGGTTTCTCTTCCTCCTACAATGTGTATCACCTTCCTCCCACCCCATCTCTGGGGTCTTCTTAGTCAGTCTCCTGCCGTCTTTCTGAAGTTCATCCACCCCTCTTACTCAGCCTCCTTGGGCATCACCTGGTGGAAAACGTCTAACCACTGAAAACAGAACCATCAAAATGGAGATGTGGTCAAACAGCTTCTGGGAGGGACCTCTACAAGCCCCGCCCCCAAGTGGACATTTGTGTAAACCCTACCAGCAAAGGCCGACCTGTGGTTTAAACCCTTCTCTCCTTCCTCACTTCCACAATATTGATAGAGCTGTGGCGTCACGACCAGCGGCGCGCTCGAACACATTGGAGGAAGGTGAGGCATGTCCTTTCATCGCCACACACAGGACGGTTTGTTGGATGCCAAGAGCAGAAACGCAGGGTCAGCACCGCGGCGGGGAGAGGCCTGCTAGGAGGTGGCCACGCATGTTAAACCAGGGCCTCTGCGAATGAGTGCTCCTCTCACGGCCTCCTGGCTGCACTGTCCTCTGCCGGAGCCGGCCAGGCCCGCAGAGACAGAGGAGCAACGTCAGCCCCAGTCCCACTCAGTGACCACCGTGAGCATCCCCACCCCCACCCCCAAGGAACCAGGCCGTGTGAAAGGAAAAGAACCTCCTACCCACAAGAACCTTGGATGACCCTAAAATATGGGACAAGGGTCGTCTTGTAATCTCAGCTGTAAAAATTCACACCACTACAGACCACTTCCTCCACACATACAATAACCCATAGTTTGGTTTGCCTTCGTGGACCAAGTGCATCTGGGATTAAGCTCGGAACCTCAAAGCTGCCCATAAATAGACAGTGGTGGACAACGGTCGCTATTCAGGAAGCAGCTTATTTTGCTATTTTTTTCTAAGACTCCACTGCAAAACAAAGCCAGATTTGTATCTGCAGAACATTCTTGTAGCAACTGGAGGAAATTATCCCCTAACGAAGCTGTTGGAAAAATCAGAGGCAGGAATAGCAGCCGGCCTCTCCTCTTGCCATCAAAGGATCTTTGCTATTCGGAGAGTCTTTAAAAAAAAACCCAGAAGAGATGCCCTATTTAAAAATAAGGCAGTTTGCTACGTTATAACAAAGGCAGAAGCATCAAGAGGAGAAATAACAGCTTCATACAAAAGAGAAACTTTTGGTAATTCTTAAAATAGGCAAAAGAGAATTGAGGTGCTGCTAAGAGGCAATAATCTGATTAAAAATAATGTCATTGCTATAAATGCATAGTAAGGTCCATTTTCTCAGAGTTTAAGTATAAATTTCATCAAACAGACATGAGTCAAAGGTGCCTGCTTTTTGATTGCTCATTGTGGGGAGACAATGCAAGGCATGATTCCTCTCTTACCTTCACGAAAATGAACCTGTCCCTGTCATTAATATTGGACTGGCAATTCGGTTTGCTTGGCCATGCTTTCTCTCCTCCATTTCTCCTACTGGTTTGTTCCAAGGCTGCTCCAATGGCCCCACCTGTCCCCGCTGTCAGAGAGCAGCTTGGGCAGCTTTGGAGTGCTGGCAAGGAGCCCCCCGAGCTCCCTGGAAGCCTGTCGCTCAGGGAGACGCCCAGGAGCCTCCTCCTTCTCCCTTCCCTGCCGGTCATCATCAGGCCCCGTTGACTTTAGGCTCTGTTTGCTACTACCACGTGGTGCCACTGCTACGCCACGACTCAGCCCTCTTCCCCTGTCACCTGGATCACTGCCAACACCTCCAACCACTGGCTGTCCAAGTTACAAGTCTGACTTTACCGCGTCCTGGCTTAGAACCCGTTCACGCCTCCCCAACTCGGGCAGGTTCAAGCCCGCCTGTAGTGTGGCCTGCAGGGCTCCCCAGGGCCTGGCCACCTCCTGCCTCTCTAGTTTCACTTGGCTCCTGCCACTTTGCCTTGGGCTTTGTACCCCAGTATAGCACGCTGCTGCAGCTCTGAAACCCGCGCTGCTCGTGCTTGTCTGTCTCAGCTCCCTCCCCTCGCATGCCCTGCCTGCAGGTGCAATACCATTTAAGGGCACTGACTGAAAGGGTGCGTGGGAGTTGAAACCCAGCCCACGCTCTGCTCATCAAGCCACGCACCTGAGAGGCTATGTCTACCTGGTTGGTCTCCTTTTTCTAATTTGCACAAAGGCTCTTCGTGGTTTAGTGGCAGTCCTACCTCTAGGTACTTGTCACATAAAATTACCCATGTGTTCATCTATTCCCACCTCCTCATCAACCAAAGTGGTCTTTGCCACTCCCTCCCCACCCTGGTGCCCAACACAACGTCTGGAACACGCAGACGCCAATAAGCGTCTGCTGCACTGACGCACTGAACGGGAGCAGGACGAGGCCCAGCAGCAAGAGCAGGGGTGCGGCACATGTGAGTCCCGGGGCCTGTCCTGCTGCAGAGGCTCTGGGGAGCCCAAGACCTACCCCAGCTCCTCAACATCCGGGGAGGGTACAGCGGGCGGGCTTGAGGGCAGTTCAGCTATCCTCATAGCCATGGAGACGACAGACTGCAGTTCAAAATGGCTACTCTCGGGGACAAATAAGGGATGCAATTCTGTCGACCCTGGGGATGTAGCAACCAAAGGCAAAGACGGGGGAACACCTAGTCACATAGGTGGCAGGAGATCAGAGGGGAAGAGGTCATGAGGGCTGCAGGAGTCAGCAGGGACCACACGGTGGGGCAGAAACACTCAAAGACGTGAGCAGGACCTGCAGAACATGGCCCAGAACGCTGAGCCAACACCCCAGGCTGGGAAAGCAAGGCACCAGATAGCCACCTTCCAGCCTGACAGAAAGACTCCGGGGAGGGGAGAACAGGGAAAGGCCTGTCCGACTATGAGCACAAAACTTCCGGAAGGCAGTGGGGATTGAAATTACGTTCAGGCAGAGGGTGAAGGTTCTGGATCGAGTTGGCTGGAGGGGCCCCTATCTTCTGGAGCCACAGGTGCCACACCCAAGTGGCTGGTGGCTGATGGGAGGAGGACGCAATGAGGGTGGCAGCAGGGGAGGATGTTTGGTGGCATTTAAATATATCCCAGCTTTGGGGAATCGCTTCTTCTCCAGGTAAATTTGCATAGGTGGGAGGAAGTATCCTAAGACAGCATTGCCCAGAACTGCAGACTGGGAAGGCTTCGTGCAGAAAGCGATCAACGTGACCCAGGAAAGGGCAGGACAGAGGGAGGAGATGTCAGCTGAGCCCCAATCGGGGAATAAGGAAGAAGGAGAGGAGGGGCGGAGGGTCTTGGTTATTGATTCTAGAGCCAATGACAACAGCTCGGCCCTCAGAACTTGGGGAGGCTCCAGAAATTATGCCACATCACCCTTGTTAGTCCATCCCCTGCCATGTGCCCAGCTCCCAGCCCAGACTCCTTGTCTCCAAGAGGAAAATCCTGAAAACCACATGGCCACAGATACCTCAGGGCAGCTTAGACTGCTGGACCTGAGCCTGAGAGGAGGAATCCGCGGTGAGGATGTTGCTGCAGGGTTACTGGAGAGAGAAACCAGGTGACTGAAGCCCGAGGCAAGAAAGGAAAGGAGGGCAAAGTCAGCAAAATCTGGAGAAGGAACTCCAGAGGTTCACGTTCCGAAAGGTCTCTGCAAATGTAGGGGAATTGGAACAAAATGCTAAATGGAACTTTCAAAGATGAGTCACTTGTGAATCCCAGCGATTCTCCAGGCAGGGTGGGAGGGCGCCTCGCAGGGCTCGCACCAGGGCATCTGCCAGTGGAGGGACACCTGCATGTTGAAACGGCTCCCTCAATACACCAGTTGTTATCCAACAGAAGCTACAAAAAGGAAAGCTTGTCAGCTCTTCCAAGCTGAAGGGGCTACCCACAGACCAAGCGCACACAGCACGAGGGAAGCATCAGCTCTAAAGAAAGATGACGAGGCAAAGTATTCATTCCACACGTATCTACTTCATGTCGGCCCTGGCTGATAGAGGAACGTATTCTGGTCCACGCCTGAACTAACCCTCCGGTGGGGCTAGCAGCTGTGTAAACACATAATTACAGTATGCTCTCCAGCCTGCCTGGTCACACGGAATCAAAGGACGACTTTTTTTAGAGTCTAAGCCACCAAACTGAGTATTGTTTCAGACCACCCCCAGCCTCCCCACACAACGCTATGCGGTCAGTCATTCATCACGTGGGGCAGGAGCACCTTCACTGCTCTGAGGAAGGCTAAGTAATAGTCAGAAGCTAATTTAAAGTGGACTTCAAGTGGACTGAGAGCCACTTGGTGGGCTTACTTCAAAGGTGCTAAATATTGCTCCGGGGCACAAGAGCCCACAGGCAACTCAACTCCCATCTAGGGGCCAGTCTCTCTTACTCTGCCAAACCAAGGGTGGAAATCTGCTGAAGAACCAGTATTTTAAAATTCCAAGATACTGCATCTGGATAAGGCAGCCTCCCCCAGGGCATCAGAAGATTTTTTCTTTCAGAATGGATACATATCTTTAATCTATTTCCCACTTTTAATATATTATGGGCATTAGGAAAATTAATTATTCCATTACTCCTTACCAACAAAACCCAAAAATTTAGCAGGAAGACACTCCTACCTATAAAGACAAAAATCTGTCTTTCTTGGCAGTATGTCAACAAGAGCAATTGACTTGGAGGCAGAGGAATCTTAAATAAACCCAGCAACTTCGGGCTGGGTCATCATGGGCCTCTTTTCCCATCTGTAAAATGGGAATAATAATGATAATATTTGTCTCACAGTTGATGTGAAGATAACATGAGCATGTCTGTACAGAGTCTAGTCCAGACGGCAAAACATACCTGATACTCAATTAACATGAGATATTTCTGCTATACCGTAAGCACAACGTTCGTTATTACCGTAAATACTACTAGATGAGCATGAACTTGCCTTGGTACCGCCAAATGTCAGTTTAAAGTTTGTGGTTCATAATGATTAAAGACGGAGCCTCTGGTCTGCTATATTAAAAACAGCACTGTGTTTGGAATGTATTTATTGAAAGGACCCTGCCGAGAAATGCCTTTTTCCTTCTCAGGGTCCAGTCCAAGGAAGATGGCATTGATAGACATAATCTGCCTCCATAAGCAGGTTAAGCCGGTTTCCCAGCTATGGCTGACCCGTGCGACCCAGTGTTGCTCTGAGCCACTGCAGAGCTGGTGTGAGAACCCAACAAATCTTCTGAGGGCAAAACGTTCAGCAGGTGCTCTGGGACGGCCCTAGGAGCTGGACGCAACTTGTTGATCAGAAAACCGACAGTGCCAACTAACAGAGGTAGGCATGGACTCCTCTGGGTAAGACGGCCCCACTGGGTGGTATCTGGGGTCCCAAGGGCCTCTTGAGAAAGATTTAAAAAAAAAATGGAGCAGAGTGGAGAGAAGGAGCCATTTGCTGGTACTTTCCCACAGCTGGTACAGTAAGCAAGACTCCAAACTAAATTAGGCAAAAGGGCCTGGAGGACACTCCCTGGAGGGGACAGACTGAAACTGAGGGTGATCTGAGTTCTTCTCCCCCTTCCTAAAAGCAGCAGGCAGCAGTGCTGAAACACGACAACGGAGATGTCTCAGACCAGGCGAGAAGGCAGGCCCGCCCCTCAGGGAACAGAGCGGATGGTCTCAGTTATGAAGATATGGATATGCTTCTGGACCAGCTGGCATAAACCTCTTCTGCCCTGAAGCCCCCACTGCCTCCCCACCCCTCTGGCTGCTATGATTCCTCCTCCAGGACCCTTTAGGCCTTCGTAAGATGCAGCAACCACCGTGGTAACATCTGTCACTGCAGGGGCCCTCCAGGACTTTCCCATTGGGCAAGGCGGGTTGTGAACTGTCTTAAAGATGGTCCCTGACAGAGGGGGGAGCTCCAACCCCAAGAGGGAATTTATTGATCTGTATCACCTCCAGGGGCTGGAGGCAGAGTGGGTAGGCGGGTGGCCTCCCCACCACATTTCTCTTCCAAAGCCCAGGGCCCTGCCGCCACAGCCATCCACCCTTATTCTGATCCCCGTCAGTACGCACAGCATCAACACTGACTTCCGAGAGAGGCCAGTTTCAGCTCCCGGGGTTGTCATCTCTAACTGGAGCAAACGCAAAGGAGCAGAGAGCTCCCCGCAACACAACGTGAGCAGGGAGACTCTGAAAACTGTCACAGCCCAAGGAGGGGCAGCCGATTCGGCGGCTCGCCCACCGCCCTGCCCCCACGGGAGGACTGCAGGCCCTCTACTTCACCGACCTGGCACCAGGACAACCTCCTCGCTCAGCTCAGCAAGCCCCCGAAGTCCGAGACTCGCACATTCAAACTTCTACTTTGATTTCTTTGTCCTCTTTTTGTATTTTGATCAAATAACACACCATATACCACAAAGTTCTTAGAAATTAAACCAAGAATCTGTAATTCTATGGCCAGTGAAGTCAGAGTGCAGAATAAGTCAGAAGGAGAACTCACGACAATGCTTAACAACACTCTCTCCCCCTGCTCGCTCCATCTGACACAGATGCACAGACAGACAGACACACTCTTCTCTGGAGGAAATCTCTAAGAAAGAGATTGCCAGAACGGTTAGGAACTATTAACAGCTCCTTAAGATAGCCAGTTTGTGTAGCTGCCCTGAAGCTATGATTTTAAGCCAGCTCTTTAAAAGTCTGTATCTCTATTTTTTTTTAATATGCAGCTACCTGGGTTATATGCACCTTGTTGAAAATACAAGAGAAATTTTATCACTGTGCCAGGGTTGGGTGATTACTGAAACACAAAGGCAGCCATAATCCATGCCACACCACATCCCCAGAGATGAGAGGCCTGAGAGACAGGTGAAATGTCCCCAGAACAGAAAACGTCCACTCCTCACCAGGCCAACTGGTCACCACAAATTATTTCTTTCCCTCAATAACACAAGCAAGCAGGGTTTTCCATGTTTCCGACAAGAGGAGGGGCGCAGCAGGAGGCCAGCTGTCTCATTGTGTCCAACGCCTCTTTCTAATAGCAAGACAGATCCTTGATGGAAAAGGTATAAAGTAATTGAGCTGGCAAGAAATCAGAAGGAAATACCCAGACCTCTCTCCTCCTTGTTACACACGTACAACACCTTCTGAAGCTCATCATCAAACAGGAAAAGAGAACAAAGGTTGCTATACATATATACCATTTTGATTTCCTTATCTGAGTAGGTGGTTTTCTGTAATTGTTGGGTGTGATTTTAAAGGAATGCCTGTACAACAGCAAATCAACTCCAGGACGAAACATAAGGTCATGCGGAATTTTTGAAAACTGCCACACAGTAAACTCTGTATCCTAGTTGTCATAATGAAAATAGAACTCCTGCTTCTTAGTTTTAAAAAAAATGATGAAGTGTAATCTCAGCTTTGTTAGCACTGCTGTGCCTAACGTTAAAAGAGCATGTGAAGTAGGTCACAGAGAAAGTGGCCCTGCAGGAGATGCCCCACGAAGCAGGAGAAAGGCGGGTGGGATGCTCCCGCATCTGGGGCAGCCCTGGGGGGGAGACTTACTTGGGTGTGCCAGTCGGCTTCCAGTACTTGCAGAAGAGGTACAGCCCGTCAGCGTTGACCAGGTGAGGGAGGTCCCGGTACGGAATCTTCTGCGGGGTCTGCCTGAGACAACTTTCCTCCGGCATCGTGAGAGGATCCTCAAGCCCTTGGAAGAAAGGAGGACATATTCCGAAGTCAGAAATATGGCAAAAACACATCGAGATAGGAGAGGACAAGCCTTGTTCAGAGTCAGTAACATTTTTTTTTAAAAGCAGTTAAAAAAAAAAAAAACCCTCCATTTCAAAGATTTTAAAAAACATATTTCTTGCAATCTCTCCAAGACTGAAAAATCCCATTTGTTCTTAAGAAAATGCTCACTTCATTTTTTAAGTATTTCATTACAGCTTTCCCCCCCTTCCCATCTGTGTTTATTTTAAATCATTTCAGGAAACTTCATCTTAAAGACTATTTTAGCTGTAATCAAGTGCAAATTATAGTCAGCTTTGTGGGCATAAAGAGCCAGCTGCAACAAGACCCATCTCGCTTAAAATCCCCAAGGGAGTTTCAAAGGGGCACAGTAATGAGGTGGTTGATGCTCCGAGTAATGCCTCCTGTCTGAAATTCCAAAGATGCCGTGACAAACCTGGTTCCATCATGTCCTGGCTTTTGCATTCCACAGCCACGACAGCCTCGAGAATCAGGGCCAGGCAAATAACGGCTGCTCCCTCATCTCGGCGGTCACAGGGCGGCATCCACGCAGCTCCCGAGCCCCTGTGCCCGGACCGGCGCGCTGCCCCCGGATCCCGCCTTGCGGGCTTTAACGGTGCTGAGCCCGGGAGCCTGCTTCTGGCTCTCACTGACAAGCTCTCCGGGGCTCCCCCCCTCTCCAGGGCGGGGAACAGGCGCCTGCAATTCTCCGCTACTAGTTCATGTCATCACTTTCCTAACAAATCACCGGAGGGGCTCGGGCGCCTGGCACCCACTGCCCGGGAAACTGGAAACTAGCTCCGCGCACACCGAGGCACAAAAGGGGTCCCCGAGGCAAAGTCACCCCGAGGCTCCCGACAAACTTTGCTTCCTGCCTTTCTCCGACAGTGCAGGGAACGGAGCCCCGCAGCTGTCACTGGAAATGCCACAGGAAAAAACAAGACTTTGCCTGATGTCTCTGCACGGGGACGGGGGGGACTGGGAAGATGGAGTTGATGGGGACAAGTTGGTTTGGGGGCTGGTGCGAGGGAGCAGGGGAGGGCGCGCGCGCACACACACAGCCACGCGCGCGCACAGACTAGTGCACACACACGCGCACAAGGGGGCGCGGGAGCCCACGCCGAGCGCGGCAGGGACCCCCGAGGCTGCTACCCACCCCTGGTGACGGCACTTGCAGGCTGGGGCGGGGACCAGGAGGCAGTTACCGGGGCCACGAGCGCCGCTGTCGCGTTCCCCGAGAGCCGCGGGTCCTCGTCTGCGGCGGGCCAGGGCCGGGCCGAGCTGCGCGCCGCCGGCTCCGCAGCGACAGGGCGCGGCGTCTGCGCCGCCACTTTATCCCCGGGCCGGCTCGGCGGCGGGGGCGGCCCGAGGTGGGTGGGGACGCTCGGGACCGGCGGGCGGGCGGCGCGGGGAGGCGGCGCCCGGGCCCCACGTGTACCCGGCCCGCGGGGAGGAGCAGGGGCGCAGCCCGCGGACCGGCCCCGCGCTCCTCCCTGCCCGGCCTCACGCGGCCTCGCCCCGGGGGTGGCCGCCGGGGACTGTCACCGGGGCCCTGAACAGAGCTGGGCTCTCAGGAGTCTCAGCGGCAGGAGGACACGCCACACCCACGCACGCACGCACACCATGCGCGCACACCGACCCCCACACAGACACACATAGGGACACCCATGCACACAACGCACAAACGGTACACGCACACAGATAACACATGCACTCACACACAGATACCACAGGTACAGACGTAGTCAACACATAGGGACACACGTATACGCACACACTACGTGTACACAGGGACATAGGCACACACAGATATCAAACGCGTGCACACACACACATGCCATTCGGGTATGCACACGGACCTCCCCACAGATACACACACGTGGGCGCTACACACAGACACACAGACACCACACTATATACACAGACACAGACACATACACACTCACACAAAAATAGACACATGACATCCATAGAGCCAGTAAGCCCATGTAGACACACAGAGAAAGGAACACAGACACGCAGACATGCAGACCCAGACACCCCGCACACATACACAGAGACACGTGGACTTATCTAGGCATACGTACCTGACACACATGTGGGCAGACACACTCATATCACACACACACACATACAGACACACTCAAACCCACACAGAGACACAGACATACACATGAAAAGCTGGGGGACAGAGGGCACCTCTGTCTCAGTGTCACTCTGTGTGTGTACAGGGAGGCTTGGGCTTAGCAGAGCCTGTGATCTAACTTAAGAAATAAAACAATAGCCTCTGAGAAGCAGCTGCCCAGCCTGCTCTCTGGCCGCGGCAGGTCCCCAGGCCTGTGACAGAGAATGGGGCTGGCTGACTCCCTGCGGGCAGAGGCAGCTCTGCCATGTCCCTGCAGGCGGCGTCTAGAGGCAGTGGCTCCAGGGCAGGGAGCTGGGGCATGGCCTTCTAGCTGGCCCTGCTGGGCACGCTGGGTTTACTTGCATTGTAATTCATTCGAGGGGGGCTCTTGGGGGTCTGGTGGGTGTTTGGGGGCCCCAAAGCCTACCAAGCCACCTTTTTATACGGCAGTTGTTTCAAATTTTCCCAGCTCCAACATTTCAAATACACGGTGTGAAAGTTTTCGCTGGAGTTGGCAGCGGAACCCTGTGGAAGTGGCAGTTGAGAGCTTGAAAATGTCCCTCGTGTCGTTACCAGTGTAAAGGAGGACGTGGTGGCTGTCAGCAGCCTGGGGACCTGGGAGCTAAGAGACGGGGGTCCTGCTATTCTGTGTCTGACTTTTTTTAAATTAAACTTTTTATTGTGAGATAATTGTGGATTCACACGCAGCTGTCAGAAATAATACAGAGATGGAGTGTACCCTTTACCCCAATGGTAACTTCTTGCAAAGCTGTAGGATGACATCACAGCCGGGATATTGACACTGATCTAGTCAAGATGCAGAGCATTCCATTGCCACAAAGACCCCTCACCTTGCCCTTTTCGGGCCACGTCCACTTCCCTCCCATCCCTATTCACCCCGTAGCCCCTAACAACCACTAATTTGTTCTCCATTCCTACAATTTTGTCATTTCAAGAGTGCTCTATAAAGTGAATCATAGGGTATGTAACATTTTCGGATTCGCTTGTTTCATTCAGCGTGTCCCGGTTGTTGTGTGTTGCACTCCAGGGTATGGCTGGACCACAGTTTGTTTAGTGACTCATCAGGTGAAGGACTTCTGGGTTGTTTCCAGTTCGGGGATATTATGAATCAAACTGCTGTAAACAGTTATGCACAGGTTTCGGTGTGAACGTAAGTCTTCATTTCTTTAGGATATATGCCCGGGAGCGCAATTGCTGGGCCATGTGCAAACTGCATATTTGCATTGTAAGAGACTGCTAAAATGTATTCCAGAGTGGTTGGACTGTTTTACATCCCACCAGAAATGTATGAGAGATCCAGTTTCTTGGCATCCTTGTCAGCATTTAGTGTTGTCACTATTTTTTTTTTTTTTTTGAGGAAGATTAGCCCTGAGCTAACTGCTGCCAATCCTCCGTTTGCTGAGGAAGACTGGCCCTGAGCTAACATCCGTGCCCATCTTCCTCTATATGTGGGACACCACCTCAGCATGGCTTGCCAAGTGGTGCCATGTCTGCACTGGGGATCCGAACCGGCAAACGCCGGGCCGCCAAAGCAGAACGTGTGCACTTAACTGCTGCGCCAGTGGGCTGGCCCCAACTTTTTTTTTTTTTTTAGCTATTCTGTTAGGTATGTAGTGATATCTCTTTGTGGTTTAATTTGCCTAATGACTAATGGTGTTGAATATCTTTTATGTACTTATTTGCCATCTGTACATCCTGTTTGGTGAAATGTCTCTTCATATCTTTTGACCATTTTCTAACTGGATTGTTTGGAGTTTTTTTACTAAGTTCTGAGAGTCCTTTGTTGGAGGTGTGATTTGAAAATATTTTCTCCCATTCTGTAGCTTGTCTTTTCATCCTCTTAATGTGGTTTGTTGCAAAAGAAAAGTTTTTAATTTTGATGAGATACAACTGATCGATTTTTTCCTTTATGGGTTGTGCTTTTGGAGTCAAGTCTAAGAACTCTTTGCCTAGTTCTACATCTAACAATTTTCTCCTCTGTTTTTCTCTTTAGAAGTTATCCAGTTTGTAATTTACATTTAAGTCTGTGATTTATTCCGAGTTAACTTACGTACAAGGTGTGAGATTTAGATCAGGATTCGTTTTGTTTGTCTATAGATGTCCAATTGCTCCAGCACCGTGTGATGAAAAGGCTCCATTGAACTGCTTTTGCCCCTTTGGCAAACTTCAGTTTGTGAAACTTGTTTGATCTATTTCTGAATTCTCTCTTCTGTTCCGTTGATCCGTGTATCTATTTCTTCATCCATACTACACAGTCTCGATTATTGTTACTTCTAATAAATATTGAAATTAGATAGTCTGGTTCCTCCCACTTTATGCTTATTTTACAAAATTCTTTTAGCTCTTCTAGCTCCTGCACCTTTCAATATAAATTTTAGAATAATGTTGTCTATGTCTACAAAAAATCTTACTGGGATTTTTATAGGAATTGTGTTAAACATGTATATCAACTTGCTGAGGGCGGATATTTTTACTTTGTTGAGTCTTCTAATCTAGGAACATGGTATGCCACTTCATTTATTTAGATCTTCTTTGATTTCTTGTACCAGTCTTGTATAGTTTTCAGCATACAAGTTCTGTATGTGTTTTGTCAGATTTACAACTTTCTTTTTTTTAATAATTGTAAATGTTACATATTTGTAATTTCAGCTTGCGTGTGTTCACTTCTAGTGTATGGGAACACAACTGATTTTTGTATGTTGATCTTCCACCCTTTGACCTTGCTGAACTCACTTATTAGATATAGGAGGGTGTTTTGTTGTTGTTGTTGTTTGGGTTTTGGTTCTTGGTTTTGTAGCTTCCTTGAGATTTTCTATATAGACTTCGTTATACTTGAAGTGAGTTTCTTGTAGACAATATATAGTTGGATTATTTAAAAAAATCCATTCTGCCAATCTCTGTCTTTTAATTGGTGTATTTAACCCATTTGCATTTATTGTAATGATTGGTACGTTAGGGCTTAAGTTCAGCACTTTATTTTTGTTTTCTTTTATGTCTGTTTTTCCTTTTTGTGTTTTCTTTCTCCTGCCTTCCTATGGGTTACTTGAACATGACTTTTTTAGCATTCCATTTTTATTTATCTATACCATGTTTGAGTGTATCTCTTTGTATAGACTTTTTAGTGGTTGCTCTAGGTATTGAATTTTATATATCATAGCTTACTGACCTCATTTTACCAGTTCTAGTGGATTATGGAAACCTAAGATGCCTTTATACCCCTTCACCATACTCCCTTTACACTATAATTGTCTTAAATATTTCCTCTACATACATTGAGAATCACATTAGACTGTGTTGTAATTTTTGCTTTGACTATCAAATATAATTTAGAAAACTCAAGAGGAGAAGGAAAGCCTATTTTATTTGCCCATATTTTTTGCTCACTGTGTTCTTTCTCTTTTCCTGATATTCCATTTTCCTTTTATCATTTCCTTTCTATTTAGATAATGTCCTTTAGCCATTTTTTGAGAATTAGACTGTTTGCAAAAATTCTCTTGATTTTCCTTCATCTGAGAATGTCTTGATTTCCCCTTCCTTCCTGAAGGATATCTTCACTGGATGTGGAATTCTGGTTAGCAGTTCTTTTCTTTCAGCACTTGAAACATTATTTTGCCACTTCCTTCTGGCTTCATGGTATTTGATGAGATATCCACTGTCATTTGACTTATTTTTCTCTTATAGGTGACATGTCATTTCTCTCTCGCTACTTTCAAAATTTTTCCTGGTCTTTAGTTTTCAGAAGTTTGACTGTGATGTGTCTTGGCATGGATTTCTTTGAGTTTACACCATTTGAGGTTTATTCAGCTTCTTGGATCTGCAGATTTATGTCTCTTGCCAAATCTAGGACATTTTCAGCCATTATTTCCTCAAGTACTTTTTCAGCTCAACTATCTTCTTTCCTCTCCCTTTGGGACTCTGATGATACAAATATTAGATCTTCCATTATAGTCCCATAGGTCCTTGAGCTCTGTTCATTTGTTTTCCAGTCTATTTTCTCTCTGTTGTCCAGATTGTGTAATTCTAGTGTCCTATCTTCTACTTCACTGATTCTTTGCTCTTTCCCCTCCATTCTGCCTTTGAACCCATCCACTGAGCTTTTTCTTTCTATTATTGTATTTTTTAGTTCTAAAGTTTCTATTTGGTTCTTCTTTACATCTTCTATTTCTCTGCTAAGACTTTCTATTTTTCATTAGTTTGAGGCGTGTTCATAAGTGCTTGTTGAAGCATTTTTATCATGGCTGTTTTAAAATCTCTTCATTCTGTTGGCATCTATTAATTGTCTTTTTCATTCAATTTTAATTCTCTCTGGTTCTTAGTAGGATGTGTCATTTTCTTTTGAAACTTGGCCGTTTTTGTACTATGTTGTGATACTCTGGATCTTATTTAAGCCTTCTGTTTTAGCTGGCTTTCTCTGAAACTGCTCCAGGTTGGGAGCTGATGGTGGGGAGGTGCTACCTTATTACTTCCCAGTGGAGGTAGAAGCCCAAGTTTCCCGCTCGGCTTTGTGGATGGAGGTGTGAGTGGGGGCCACGTTTTCTTTCTGGGATGTTTGACTGGTGTAGAGAGGTTAATGTCTGAAAGTTTTCTGTCTTGCTCAGCTTTCTGTCTCCTGGTCTTTTGGCTAGAAAGAGCAAGCTTTTGTTGAATATTGTCTGGTCTGTGCCCATGCCATTTCTGGGTTGCTGGCTTCCTCAGCTCCAAGTCTGGAATATTCAAGGCAAAACAAAAACCCAGGGAACTCGCCACCATGTCATTCCTTGGGTCCCGAGGTCCCTAGCCAATCTGCCCTTTGTCTTCACCTTTCCGAGCCTCCTTATGTTGTTTTATGTATAATATCCAGGGGTTCTAGTTGTACTAGTGGGAGGCGTAGGGAAAAGTACATCTCTGCTTTGCAGATGCAGAAGTCCTGTATGTGAATGTTTGCTTCGGTGGTGAAGTCGCCACGTCTCTGCCTGCCTCTATGCCCACAGAGACCTCGGGGCCCCACTTTCTCTGGACAGGATCACTCTAGATACAGTGATCTCCCATAAAAGTGCTAGTTGGCAGGGTCTGCCCCTACAGCCTAGGATGAAAAGACAGGGTAGCAATTCAAGTAAAAGTGGCACCTTTCTGCCCCCACAAGTGTTCTTGTGTGGCCTTCCAGAGATGCTCTGAGGCTTGAGGAGAGTGGAACATGCTGAAATAGCTGTGAGGAGGAACGGAGAATTAGCAATTTTTGGTATGTGTGAAGCAATATCTACAGCGTTTTGCAATCATAAGAATTTTGGTTTTGTAAACTTCAATTATAAATCACTCCTAGTGGGAGAGAAATAGAGGTTGGGAAGAGAAATGACAGGGAAGTAAGACTTTATACAGTCAATCTTAGGGGAAAAGAAAATTGAGCAAAAGTAAGCCTCAGAAATACGCTCCACTGACTAGCTGTGTAACTTCCCAGCAAGCTGCTTCACCTGGCCCACCCACCTCCTCCCCTGGAATGGGGGAATTTGAACACCCCCTCTGGGCCTGGGGCAGGGTCCATTGAGATGGTGTCTATGGAGCAGTCAGCACAGTGCCTGGGGGGCAGCCAGCTTACACTAAATCAGGTGTGACAGCCTGGTGGCCCTGATGTCGAATGTGACCCAAGAAAAAGTACTTTTTCATCTGAAACTTTTAAATAGGAATTTTAGAAATTGGTGATTTTGCATACAAATCCCGATTCCCAGTTTCACATGAATTGCAGGGGAGGATGGTCATTTGGTGCCATGGTGATGGACGTGTTGAGCTCGAGGTGCCTGTAGGGCAGCTGGATATGTGGGCCTGGAACCAAAGAAAGAGGCCAGGCTGGAGATGTAGGAATGGCCTAGAAACAGTGCCTGCGTCCGTGGGAGGAGTGTGCTCACCCAGGAGAGTGAGCAGGCAGAGCTGTGAGTTAGCCCGTGCGCTGCGCCCAGCCAGCAGCAGATTTAGCTTGGCCTACGCAAATATATTTCAAAATATTTGAATTAGTACCCAATATTTAAAAATGAGGACATTTCACATGTTTTCACAGGGTTGTTAAATCCCCTTTGAAAAGCCAAAGCCCTGGTGCCGTGGTGGAAGCTGCCCCGTCAAGCGGTGCGAGCGTCTGCCCTGCCCTATGCTGTGCTGCCTCCGAAAAGCTGGCCCCGAGCTGTCTGATTCGTTTCACTGGGTTGGAATGTGAAGGGGGGATGGGTGTTGATGGTGGTAAGCAAGGTATGACATGTAATTCTAGACTTTTTGAGTTCTCGGGGACATCCAAGTTGAGGCCTGATGGGCATAGCAGGTGCAGTGTGAGACTCAGGATGGAGGCGAAGATTTAGAAGTAATTGGTAATTGATGTCATGGGAATGGATTAGATTGCCCAGAAATTTGGACTAGAGGGAGGAGCAGGCATAGGAGAGATCCTTGTGAGGAGGCAAAGGAGAAGGAGAAGGGAAAAGAGGAGAGGAGGAGGAGGAGGAGGAGAATTTGCAAAGGTGATGGAGACAGAGGGGGATGACGCAGAAGGTGTGATTTCACAGAATCCAAAGGTACAGCATGTTGTAAGAAGAAAGGACCAATGGAGCCTAACACCGTCCAGAAGTCAATCAGGAGGACTGAAAGGTGTCCAGTAGGTTTGATGAGAAGAAGGTCATTTGTGAGGCAGGAGAGTGCAGTGGCGAAATCTGTGGATTTTGGAGCCAGACAGCCTGGACTCAAATCCCAGCTCTGCTGTCTGACTGTACAGTCTTGGGCAGGCGATTTACCCTCTTGATGCCTCTACAAAATGAAGATAATTAAGATTACTGTCTATAGTTCATGGGACTGGCATTTGCTCAATGCCTAACACATGGTAGGTAGGGCACAATAACATTTCACCATTTTTTTTTTTTAAAGATTGGCACCTGAGCGGACAACTGTTGCCAATCTTCCTCTTTTTTTTCCCCCTGCTTTTTCTCCCCCAATCCCCCGAGTACATAGTTGTATATTTTTAGCTGTGGGTCCTTCCAGTTGTGGCGTGTGGGATGCTGCCTCAACATATCCTGATGAGCCGTGCCATGTCCACGCCCAGGATCTGAACCCGTGAAACCCTGGGCCGCTGAAGGCGGAGCACGCGAACTTAACCACTAGGGCACGGGGCTGGCCCCTCACCATTATTAAGTTAAGGTAATATATGCATGTGTTAAAAATTCCAGTGAGAAATAAAAATTAAGAGTGAACTATAAGTCTCCTTGCCACTCCTGTGCCCTGGTCCCTGTCCCCAGAGGCAACTACCTCTGCAGGTTCTGGTGTAACCTTCCAGAGATGCTCTAAGGTTTGAGGAGAGTGGGACATGCTGGAAACACCTGTGAGGAGGAAGGGAGACAGTGAGATGCAAGGGCATCAAAGAGGAGTGGGAACAACTGAATTTCTGGTGGCTCCGCCTCACTTTCCTCTGCTGTATCAGCCAGCCTGGCTAGCTTGACGGAGAAGGGCCAAGGTGCATGGAGGGAGCCAAAGCTCTCCGGTGGACAAGCAGCCAGTCCCCAGAAGCAGATGTGCCCTGCTGACCCTCAGCTGCCCGCAGACGCACCAGGGAACCCAGCTGAGACTGAAAGAACCACCCAGCTGAGCCCAGCCCCAAACTGCAGACCCACAGAATTATGAGCTCAATAAATGGTGGTTGTTTTAAGACACTAAGTTTTGGGGCGGCTTGTTACGCAGCAATAGCTAACTGATGGAGCAGGTCAGCTGTTACATTTGCCATCTTACGCATTCAAGTTATCCTTACTCTACAATCGTTGTGGGACCCAGGAGATGGGATTCAACAGTTTTAGTCAAAAAAATTGAAAAATCACTGAAAGTTTGGATGGAGGAAAAATGTGAGATAATAGAAAAAATATATATCTTGGTCTCTAATCCCAGTTCCTGGCACAGAGCTCCTGAAACTCTTGTAAATTCCTCAGTGATAAGAAGACCAGGAGCATCCTTTGTTCTACTGAGGCGAAGCTGAGCTGGCTCCCAGATGGCTCCTGGATGGGGGCAGGTCAGCAAAGGACGACGCCACCATTAGCAGCTTAGAACTTTCAGCCTCCCAGCGACTTCTCCAGAGAGGGGAGAGGGGCTGGAAATGGAGTTAATAATTGATCGTGCCTACATGAGGACGCCTCCACGAAACCCCAATAGTATGGGGTTCGGAGAGCTTCCGGGCAGGTGAACACATCCATGTGCTGGGAGAGTGGCGCACCCCAGCTCCGCGGGGACAGAAGCTCCTGCGCTCGGGGCCCTCCCAGACCTCACCCAATGTGTCTCCTCATCCGGCTGTTCATCTGTGTCCTTATCATATCCTTTAACAAACTGGTGAATGGAAGTGTGTGTTTCCCTGAGTTCTGGGGGCTGTTCTAGCAAATTAACTGAATCCAAGGGTCAGTAGATCATGGGAACCTCCGATCTGTAGTCATGTCGGGCAGAGTTGTGGGTCCCCTGGGGCCCTACCACTTGTGTTGGCATCTGAAGTGGGGGCGGCCTGTGGGACGGAGCCCTGCGCCTGCCGCCCCCGGGAGACAGTGTCAGAGTGGAGTTAAATGGTAGGACATCCAGCTGGTGTCACAGAATTGTTTGGTGTGGGGAAGACCCGCACACACTTGGTGACAGAAGTGTCAGAAGTGAAGTGTTCTGAGCAAAGGTAAAGGAGACACAACAGGAGGGAAGAACTGGGTTTTTCCCTACTCGGCAAGACTACTCAGTTTTCCTAAAACAGAGAGAAAGGAAACAAGAAATACTTTGTACTATATACAATATCTACAAAAGAGAATTTATAAATGGCAGATAGAACAAACAAATCATTAGGATGTACCCAATGCCGTAACTAAGATTTCATAAATATTCTTATGACAGGGTGTATTGATTCTGTTGTTGTATCTTATTGAAGTGCGTATAAAAATTTTCCCAAAATTATTTCTGCCTTGCCCCTTTACCCTGTTTTCCCCATAAAGTCTTAAATTCCCTCTTGATAAATTCTTCTTGCATAAGAGATTTGGGGCCAGTAATGCCCATGGTTGAGAAAGAACTGCTGGGTATGAAATGTAAACAGAAGTTCTTAAATGTGTGTGGGTGCAGAGTAGTTTCTGAGAGTGGCCTCGGACCACCACGCTCCTGTTCCATGAGGAGACAGTTGTAAACGTCACTGGAAGCAATCATACCAGAAGGGCAGGCATGGCGGTCAAAGGCACTTGCCTTGACCACTAAGAGTCATGCAGGAAAGACAAACCAGTGAATTATAAATCCTTTTAGTGTGATTCTTAAGAAGTTGCATCAATTGGAATCAAAATGAGGGAAATTAATAGGTGCCAATGCCAAGGCTGCTACTGTCATCACAGCTGACACCGTGTGTGGTCTCTAAGGCGGAATTTACAGCGGAGGAAACTGCACCTGTCTTTTACTTGCCCAGGGCCGTCCGTGGGGAAGTGGCAGAACCAACCTGGGAACCTGACCTGCTGCCGACGCCTTTCCTTTAGACGGGCGTGTGGACCAAGGCTGCCGGGGAAGACGGATGCACCTGCTCGACATCCAGGGAATTCAGTAACACTTGGCTTCCTTGTGGGAAAGTCCCTCTACAGTTCTCTTATCTTTCTGGTTGGTAAAAAGCAAAGCCTTCCTTAGACTTTTATGTGTCTGTGACACTCTCCAACAGCAGCAGTCAAGCTTGCTGTCTTCCTTCCTAATAAAGACAACCACGTGGCCCTAGAGGTGAACCACTTGGCCTTGTTTTCCTTCATTTTATTTGTAAGGTTACCTTAAACGTGTGGCAAGCATTCATTTTCCATTGGAAGATAACTTTTCAAATAAATGAAGTTTAGAACATGGGTTGATTTAAAGAATGATATTAAGTAAATAACAGGGCATGTGCAACACAGATACGGCAAAGGCATAATGTCAGTGGTGTGGCCATAACTGAGGTTGGGGACACCCAGGGAGGAGACCCAGTGGGAGAGGTAGGTGTCGAGGTGGCCCCTTCCCTCCCCTGCTCGGCCTCTGCCCTGCCCACAACACGTCCCGGTTCAGGCTCGTTCCACACCAGCCTGATGCTTCACTTGGGGCTTCAGCTTCTTGGGATTGGCCCAGGAGAAGGATTGGCCCAGATGGTCTCCAAGGCCATTTCCAGCTCTCAGAAACAGTCATTCTGTGGATGGCTATTTTTGCCTTGCATTTAAGCACCAGGGCCAGGCCTATTGGGAAAGGCCATTAAGTACAATCAAATCTACAAAGATGAAATTACAGGTTCCCCCCCACCCCCACACACACACACGCCACCTTCTTTAAATGCATTTGGCAAGTCCAGAATGTCAGCAATTAGTAACCGGCCCAATCACTGTAATGAGATTTGCACTCAGCGGTAAAGGAGAAATTGTCCTACTGACTAATGTGGTTAATGGAGCAGTTAAAAGTTATACACGCTGAAAAATATTCCACTGAGGTCATTATAAGCGCAAATAAAATGGACTCCGCCAGCAAGTAACAGTGGTGGGTCACACGTGTATCTTTCTACTTTGTGTTTTGAAGAAAATTTTTTTTGACTTCTTTTGAAAAAGATGCCACTGACCTGATGCTCTGTTTCGGCCTTTGAAGGCAAATGAGGCAGAGCTTTGTTTAGGAGGGAAAGTCCAATGACTGGTTGAGTAACTATGCGGAAACTACTACGTGTGGACAGGTATTTCCAGATGTCTAGGCAAGGTTACGAGTGGCGAAAGCACACTACACAGCTTTTCGAAACAATAGCATTCTTTTCCTAGTCTGTTTTTAGTTGGCTGGTTTTTGTCAGAGAGGTTATGTGGCATGGTTGTTAAGGGCACAGATCCTGGGATCTGAATCGGCTCTTTAACTTAGAAGCTGTGTGACCTTGAGCAAGTGACTTAGCCTCTCTGCACCTCGGTTTCCTCCTCAGTAAAATGGAGGTGATAATAGTACCTGCTTGATAGAATTGTTGTGAAGATTCGATGAATTAACACATTAGAGTGCTTAGAACAATGCTTAGCATATAGCAATCGCTTTTTGTGGGAGCTATATTATTATTATTATTATTCGTAAAACAGCATCAACTCTCCCCTCCAAATTGCCTCTGTAAGTACCACGCACCTGAGAAGCTGCGTCTCCTGAAACCATGTCACCTTATGCAGCGTTAACTGTACGTTTCCTGTATAGTAAGCAAGACTGGCAAGCTTTTGGGAGGGTTCTACAGCTGGAAGGTCCTAGATGTCATCTAATCTAAAGCCATCATTTTGTAGATGAAGCAACTGAGACCAGAAAGGTGACGTGAGGTGACTTGCCCAAGGTTGCACAGCAAGTTGGTGATCAAATCTGAATTAGGAAAAGAGTCTGGGCCCCTCCTTTTGCATCTCAGCCACTATTTACATCACCTCCCTTCATTCCCAGTGGATTCTTAGTGTAGCCAGGATGAAAAGCAATTGGAAACCAGGAATGAGGATCCTTGGGGGTCTCTCACGTACACCTGGCCACAGCCTTGTATCAGATTTCCCCTCCTTTCCTTCAAATCCTTCAAATGGACATTCATTTTCTTTGATTTGTTTGTTTGTTTTTTGACCACCAGGCAACACTTGCTCTCTTCTCACAACAGCTCTATTTCCTTTTAAGGAACCCTCCACCACTGTATGGAATCTTGGGGCAACTTTCAATCAAAGTGCCTACATCACTGCAGCCACGGGGTGGGCCCAGGGCCTCAGGAAGGCCCCTGGACTCTAACGAATTCTTGAGCAGAGCGACACAGGATGGCAGGCAGGTGGAGCTCCCTCATGCTCAGGCCCTCTGGACAAGGTGGTGGGGTGCTCCTGCTGCGGGAGGCCTGCTGCACGTCCTGGCTCCTAATGTGTTGTTTCCAAGCGTGGGCTTCCAGTCTCTAGCATGTTCTATGAGCTACCCAACAGACCTCCAGTAAAGTCCCTTTGGGCTTAAGTCAGCCAGATTTGATTTCTGTTGCTTGCCATCAAAGCACCTTGACAGATACAACTTAACTTAGCCTATCAGCACTATTGGGAAAATTCCTAACAGGCAGAGAGACGGTTGGAGACACGGGGAATAGGAAGTGAGGAGCAGGCTCTAGAGGGTCCAGGGAAAAGAGAAAAGAAGAGCTGTGAGCTCAGTAAAAACTAAAGCATCTCTTCAGACCAGCGTTGGGAAGGCTCAGCAGCAGGAAGACAGGAAACAGGAGTTACGTGAAGCTGAGAAGTTGGCATATTTAAGTCCCCAGGAGTGTAGGGGGTGGGGGCACACTGTAGCTGATGACTCAGAAACAGCAAAATGAGAAACCAAGAGAGGAAAACTTCTAAGGGCTCATTCCTTTCTCGGTCAAGTCCACCAACGGCCACAGCAAAACAGTGCTTTGCAGGGAGCTCTTAAAAGTGAAACAGAAAAAGTTATTTTAAGGACAGTCTTGAGATTAGAAGTCAGTCGTCATTTGTTCTTTCATTCACTCCACTTGTGTTTACTAGCAGCTGCTACAGGCCAGACATTGGGCTAGAGGCTGGGGTATGGAGCTAACCACCTTTGTCCCGCCGCTCATGTGATTTACAGCCCAACAAGGAAGCGGAACAAGGAAGCAGATAATCACAGCCAGGAGGTGAGCACTCTGAGGAAGGTGCGTGTGTGACAGGAGCAGGCCACCAAGGGTCAAGTCAAGGTTCCTACAAGAAGCCATGTGAAGGGAGCAGCCATCCTCAACAGTCGGAGGAGGACCTGTGCAGACTCGGGGAGAGTTCCAAGGTGTATCTGCAGCTATGTTTCCCTTAACTCAGTCCCTTGTCCCCTTCTGGGCTTTAGCATGGCAGAAATAGCATAGAGAGGCCAAGTCGGGCGTTGCTCTAGTACCCAAAGCCCTGACAGTTTAGTGCCCAGACCGCCTAAGGACTTGCACAAGACCCCCTACTTCCTTACAACAAAAGTATGGTCCACAGACCAGCAGCATCCGCCTCTCCTAGGAGCTTGTTCGAAATAGAGAATTCCAGGTCACATCCCAGAGCCCTGAAGCACAGTCTGCATTTTAACGAGGTTCCCAGTGATTCTTGAGTGTGTTTCCATTGAGAAGCGTTCGTCTAGTTAAACCCTCAGGTGAAGTACCGAGAGATTCATTTAAGGGCGTTTGGAAGGACTCAGGTCAGGAACTGAGCCATGTCAGCCAGGAATAGCGCGTAACAATGTCCTTGTCACTAGTGGGAACAATGGCAGAGCGGTGGGGGAGGGAGCAAAAAGACTCACTCAGGACAAGTCCCTGTGGGCTGGAATTACCACAGAGTTGCCAAATCAGAAGCAGGGTGCCCAGTTACATTTGAATTTCAGATAAATAATGAATAAATTTTCAGCAACAGTATGTTTCATGCAATATTTCTCCCCACAAAAGAGTAAGAACCTGAGGTGACTGAGGGTTTAGTAAATGGTGCTGGAAAAATAAAGTGGAACCTAACACCACATGGATTACAGACCCCAAAGGTGAAAGATAGATTTAAAAAGTTAATAGAAGAAAATGCAGGAGAATATCTTTGTTACCCACGTGAAGGGAAGAATGTCTTAAATTAAAATTTAAAAGCACAAACCATGCAAAATAAAAAAGAATTGATTACATCAAAATCAAAGATTTCCTTTCAACAAAGGACAGCAAGGACAAATAGAGGAAGACAAAGAAAAAAGAAGGCAAATCTATAAAAGGTGCAAGGAATTCTTGAAAATCAACGAGAAGAAGACAACTATCTTAGTAGGAAAAAAAGGGTGAATGGGTAAAAAATATGAACAGGGAATTTATAGAAACCGAATCTCAATGAGCTAATAAAAGTTTTGACGAGATGCTCAAGATCTTCGGGAATGAGAGAAATTCACAATTAATTAACTTCAACACATCACTTTGTACTAGACCCTGTTAGCCTGGCAACCAGGGAGAGCGGAGCTGTGGGAAGCGGTGGCAGGCACGGATGGGGCCGGGGGAAGCTCTGGCCTCGCTGTGGGAGCGGACAGCCAGTGTCAGTCAGGTGCACGCACCCCCACGGCCAGCACCTCACACCCACACTCTCACACAGGTCCAGAGCAGGCAGCAGAAGCCTTGGCAGAGGACTGTCCAGGCGTCCTGAGCAGCCATCACTGTCGTGGCAAGCCATGCAGAATTCGAAGCAGTGATCGGACGCACCCAAATAGGATGGATCTTACAGAACACTTAATGGACAAAGTGAAAAACAGAATGAAATCTATAACACACTTCCATTTATGTGTATTTAAAAACGTAGGTGCCCCAAACAAAACCTGTTATAAAAACATGAACTATAAACAAAATAGAAAGGTTGCATTGTCTTGGAAGGAGAATTGGGAGAGGGATGCAGAGATACAGAAAATGATAAATGAAAAATAAATAAATAAATAAATTGCAAACAATAAAATAAAAAGTAAAGAAGAAAAATGTAAATAAAAGAAGAAAGAACCAATCACGATAAAGTGGCGTGAAACAAGAGGGATGATGGGCTCAGCCCTCTGCACCTGAAGTTCAAAAAATAAACATGTAAATATATAAACAAGTAGCTACAGGTGTCTGCAGTCACTGTCCTGGTCCCCTGTGGGGCTCACCCTGAGGATCTCACTCCTCCCCATACTTAGGAGTGCCAGCCTCCGGTCCTCATGCTCAGCTCTGCTCAGCCTCCAGGTCTGTTGCCCAAGGTTATTCCCCTTTTCAGTCCTGTCTCTGCAGTTTGCACTTTCGTGCCCTGCTTCCCATGCTGAGATGGGGGTCTTCCCCGGGTCTCATGGGGAAATGCCTTCATGCACAGCGGGGTGGACCCATTGCTCAGCCCAGCTCCACTCTCTCTCACTGGTGGATCTGAGCTGCTCACGTGCAGGTCTTCATCAGTGGGTTCTGACCAGAGAAGCGGAACGCCACCAAATCTCTTCTCCTTCCTAGACATTCTCCTGTGACCTTGGATGGGGGAGGGAGTCTGAGAATCTCTATTTGAAAATATTCCTTGAGTGCTCTTAGGGACTTTGCAGATTGAAAAATACTGATGTTAAAAAAAAAAAAAGGAAAAGTCCATAAGATAGCAAATTATAAAATTAGCACATAGGGACCGGCCCCGTGGCCGAGTGGTTAAGTCTGCACGTTCCGCTTCAGTGGCCCAGGGTTTTGCCAGCTGCAATCCTGGGCACGGACATGGCACCGCTCATCAGGCCATGCTGAGGCAGCGTCCCACCTACCACTACTAGAAGGACCCACAACTAAAAATGCACAACTATGTACTGGGGGGCTTTGGGGAGAAAAAGGAAAAATAAAATCTTTAAAAAAAAAATTAGCACATAGAAATCAATAGCCTTTAAATATATATATATATAATAATCAGATGATATTAAGGAAAGTCCCTTTTACAATAACAACAAAAAAGATAAAATATTTATAGGCATAAACTTAACAAAAAATATGCAAAACCCATAAAAAACACCTCTGAAAGACACAGGAAAAAGATGTCAATAAATGGAAAGACATTCCTCATTCTTAGACAGAAGGACAACATCATAAAGATGCCAGTCTTCCTTAAATTAATTTATAAAGTTTAAACAATCCCAACAAAAATATCAACCAGCTTCTTTGTGGAGTTAGACAATTGATACTAAAGCTCTTAATTTTAAAAGTGCAAGAATGGCCTTTACTGTCTGAGAGGCAAGGACGCCTTACCTGACATTGAAGGGTACCTTTCGAGACAGAGTGCTACTGGCATGTAGTTAGACCCACAGACCCGTGGAAAAGAACAGACAGTCCAAAAATAGACCCAGGCTCATCTAAGAATTTGGTATTTGATAAAGATGGCATCTCATATCACTGGGCAAAGACAGACTTTTTAACAAATAGCCCTGGCCAAGTGGTTAGTTGTTTGGGAAAAGATACCCTTAAATCCGTAGCTCGTAGCTTACCCAAGAACAAATTCCAAAGGGATCAGGAAGCTCTATGTAAAAAAGGAAACCACACAACTGCTGGAAAGCCATTGGTAGGAAGGAGTTCTCAGATGCTTGCATTTTAGCAATGCTCTGGTGCAGCAGCTTACGGCAGAGTGTGCCCCTGAGAACAAATACATTCTCTATGGATTTCAACCCACCACTGGCTCACCTACCGATGCAGCGTGGGACAAGACTGGGATGTACGTGATGTATTAAAGCCATTTTTGTGGCAGAGGCTCCCAGCACTCCTCCTCCTCCTGGGCATACACTTACACTACATTTCCCAGACGCCCTTGCAGCTCACGGGGCTCACGCAGCTGCATTCTGGCCAAGAGAATGTGGAGGAAAGTGGTTTGTACCACGGCCAGGCCTGATCTATAAAACCTCTCTCCCCCTGTGTGCCAGCCAGGTAAAAAGTGGGGGATTCCTGGAAGACGGTGTGGAGGCACGCAACGGAAGGAGCCTGGGCTCCTGAATCACTGCCCGGAGCAGAAAAATCCCAACACCAACTTGGACTGGGCTGTGAGACAAATGAGAAATAGCCTCTCATTGTGTTAGGCCACTGAGACTGGGTCTTGTACAGCAGCTAACATTGCTTGTTCTGACTAATATGATACTTGAACTGTTGCTATCCCGGTAGGAAACCCTTTTAGCCCTCTAGAATCTTTTAGTTCTTTCCTGCCCCAGCATATATGTGATATGTCAACACAGGGACA
Source organism: Equus przewalskii (assembly GCF_037783145.1). Lineage (NCBI taxonomy): Eukaryota > Metazoa > Chordata > Mammalia > Perissodactyla > Equidae > Equus > Equus przewalskii. Next base: position 1,818,128 of record NC_091845.1, read on the forward strand.
TGCAAATCTACAGATGAATAGATAGATGTGTACCAACCCACACCTAGGCTACCGCCTCTCTGGGCTCAGGAGACACAAGAAAACAGGGAGGACCTGGGCGTGGGACAAAGGACAACCAAATGCTGGAAGAGACCAAATTCTTTACATTCTGGCCCCTGAAGCAGAGCACGAAGACCCAGTTCGAAATGTTGGAATTAAAGTGTGGTTCTACCTCTAAGCTAAAACTCTCCTACGTTTACTTAGAAATTAACCCAGAACAGTGGGGAGCACGGCTGCCCTCCTGGGATGGGGCAGCCACGTGAGGTCACGAGGAGATGGCAGCCTGGGTAGGAAGGGGGCCGCTAGTCACGAAAAGCTATAATGAGGTAGTAACATTTGGAATCTCCTTTTTTGAGGTTAAAAGAAGTTGTTTTCCTATAGCCCAGCAGCCCCACGCCTGTTGTAATAGGAATCTTGGATCTCCCCTCAGGTAGGGGAGCACAGGGCCCCGTCACATCTTAAACCACCAGAAGAAAAGACACATTTAACCAACGTTTATGAAGCTCCTGTCATTCCCAGCACCGGGCTTGGAACCCTCCAACACTCTCTCACTTCATGAGCGTGATGAGCATGACTTGGCTGATGGCTAGAGGACGGATCAGAAGTTGCTTGGCAGCAGAAAGTGGACATGGTCACACCACACTGACCTCCCAACCCCAGGAGGCCAGAGAGCAAACTTACGGGCTGATGGGGACAGGCACTGCAAGGGAAGGGGCTGGGAAAGGGGAAGGAGGGAGAAGGGATGACAGAGACGCATCTGTAACATATTGAGGCAGTCTGTAGAAAGAAGCAGAAGGGCGTGCTGGTGACTTGTGACCCCCTGCAGGGAGAAATGCCTTTAAGTGGCGTGCGTTGGCCTGTGATGCTCTCCAAGCCCCAGACATGGTATCCACGTGTCTGGAGCACAGTGGATCCACGGCAGTCGCTGTAATGTAGACACTGTTAGGGACACAAAAGAGGTGACATGCTAACAAACCACATTTAAAGTGTGGAGACCCTAAGACGGCGTCAGGGGAAGGCTTTTAGACTTTTTACCCCTCAGCATGGAGAAACTGAAACATCTAGGAAACAGGAGCATGGACTCATGTCCTCTGACGACAGGATACAGGCACAGTAGGCCAAACCCCTTACCTGGCCTGTGAGGTTTCACAGGGCCCGCCCTAGCCCAGATGGCTCCCCCGTTCTCGCCCTTCCATTGCTCCAGCCACGTGCACCATCTTGCCGTGGCTTGACCACTCCACGCTGGGCCCTGACTCAGGGTATTTGCTCTTGCTGGGCCCTTCACCTAGGAAGCGCTTTCTCCAGCCTCAGCATGGCTCCCTCCCCAACTCGCTCCAGCCTCCTGCTCAGGTGTCAGCTTCAGGGGACAGGCCCGGACAGGCCCTATCTGACCACCCTGGCCACATAGCTCCCTTCTCCTCCTTGTCCTGTTTCAGTTTTCTTCATAATGCCCCTACTGTTATGTATGTATCATAATGCATCACAATGCTCAACACTAAAACTATACTTATAAACATATTTATCATATACTACATCTTTGTTTATTTACTTGCTTGTTGTCTAGAAGGCCACTGTCCAACTTGGTGGCCACTAGCACTTGGAGCGTGGCTAGTTTGAATTGAGGTGTGCTGTAAGTGTAAAATACACACCTGATTTTGAAGACTTAGCTTACTTTTTAATAAAAGAATGTGAAGTATCTCATTAATAATTTTTATACTGATTACATGTTGAAACAATAATATTTTGGATCAATCCCATATATTGAGTTAGCCACAATTTATTATTGAAATTATTTTCGTTTGCTTCCTTTTATTTTTTCAATGCGTCTACTAGAAAATTTAAAGTCCCACATGCAGCTTGCATTTGCGATTTCCCTTCTCCTTCCACTGGACAGTGGTGATCTGGGAGGAACGTTCCACGAGAACAGAGGCTTGTCTGCCTTGTCCCAGCGTCTGGGAAAGCACCTGGCGCACGGTACAGGCTGAGTGACCATCTGTTGAATGGGACATTGTGTTTGGTTGGAAACAGAGCAAGGTGCAGTCTCTCCCTCCGCCCTCGACCTCCTCCCCCTGCTTCCCTCCCTCGTCTTTGTCTTTTCTCTCACAATTCCTTGCCCCATTATCATCGATACCATCGTTACATAGAAACTGACAGCATTCCTCATCTGTTTCCTTAAGCCCCTGTCCTGATTTAGCCTAACCCCTTCCTCGTTAGATTTTAAAACATGTTTTTAAAACACTATCTTCTGAAAATAACCTTAATTCTTTCCCAAAATAGTTATTGCATTTCGAATGGCCCACCTATGGACAAATTAGCTGATCTAATTAACCTGAGAGAACACCTGGAGGAAATTGAAAGGAAAAAAACAAACAAGCATGCATCACACATAGCAGCTGAGAGCAAAGGCCTGGGGCTCAGAAGGATGCCACGTGCCTGATAAGGAAAGGACAGGAGTGAAGAGAGCCGGGGACAAGCCCTGACAACAAGTCTCTACTTCCCAGGTTAGTCCAGGTGTGCCCCACTCGGAGCAACCGGCTATGCAACAAACACGTCTACAGAGGAAGAGAGACAATCCACGCAGTGACTCCGCAGGCTGGGTGAGCGCCTCCACGGTGCCAGGTGCTGGGGAGACGGCCAGAGGAAGGCAGACAAGCTGCATCTCATTGGAGCAACTGTTCTGTCTGGGGGAGACAGAAAAGGAGCAGATCAGCATTTAAACATATATGTTTTCCTTTATTATTGCGTGCTCAGAGAAGGGAATCCACGCTCTCAATTTTTAAAATCTACAGCTTGGGGGATGAAGTTGGGCAGTGGAATTATTTTGGGAGAATAATTTAAGGTTTTTACAAATTAGGGGTATTTAAGATAAATGTCTACAAAAATAAAACCCAGGCTAGATATGAGACCACAGAGGCCACCACCTAAAGGAGCATTCAGAATGGGGGTGGATTCAGCCCCAGCAGAGTGCCATCGACGTGGGACAGCTTCACGACTTGTCAGACGTGTTGCAAGTCGAAACGCAGAAAATGCTAAAATTATATTTCTAGAGAGGAAAAAAATAATTTTTAATACCAGTATTAACATTGGCACAAAAGCAGTTCAAAATGCACCTGCGGAGTTGCCAGGGTTGGTATGATATTTGGCACAGAATGAAAGGAAAGCAAACCCTGACAGCCCTGGAAGGGAACGCGCCAGCCTGGAAAGCCCTGGCTCTGCAGCGTTCCAGGCCGGGGAAGCGCGCCCGTCCCTTTGTTAGCTCTGAACCCGCCTGAGCATTTCTGGAAACTGCTGGTACTGCAGCCCAGACCGCCGGCTCTGAGCTCAAAGGGAACGGAAACAGACGGAGCAGAGGCATTGATTTACAAGATTTATAATTCTGCAGTTGCTGCAGTCCCACGGCGGGGGCCATCGACAGAGCTGTTGAGCTTAGGAGGCCTGACAAATCTAGAATGCAAGTGTTCAGGCAACGTGTAATCAGTCCCTGGCTGACAAATTATAGAAGAGCCAACTTGTGCTCATTGAGTTTCTGTAGGAGGAATGGGTGTGCTATTCACAAGTGGTGTCTCAGTAAAGAAGGAAACACTTTCTTAAAGAATGAGGATTTGTATGGGTATACATGTAATTATATCATCTGTGTTCATTCACCCATTCACCAAAGATCTATTAGTGCCTTTTACAAATTCAGTGTTGGGGATGCAAAAATGAGCAAAATAGGGTCCCTGACTTTAAGAAAACTACAGTCTAGTTTGAGAGATCAACCTGTGAGCAAAGAATTGTGGTCCCACATATTGGTAAGTGCTAATAGAGGTTTGGACGCATTATTGTGGGCCCAAAGGAGAGAAAAGAGAGGGAGGGGAGTCAAGGAAGGCTCCTGGAGGAGGCGATATTTGAGTGGAGTGTCAGAGGGTGAGGAGGAGTTTACCAGGCAGAGGAGGGGAGAGGGTACTCAGGCAGAGGAAGCAGCAGACAGAAAACTCACATGCAAAAGCGAGCATTGGGAAGTGCAGGGTATCCTCAGAGTGCTGCCACAGGAAGGGAGGAAGGGAAGCAGAGGTGGAGACGAAGTGGATTGGGGCCCTGAGTGTTAGTTTGGATGTGGGTTCAGCTGTCCTCAAAAAAAGGAAGACCCAAATAAAAGTGGCTTTAAAAATAAAGATGTTTATTTTCCTTTCACATAATAGTGTGGGCATGAGAGGCACAGGCCTGGAGGGAAGGCTTCCCAGCGTCGGAGAACCAGGCACCTTCTAGCTTGGTGCCCCACCATGCCCCAGGCTTGGCCCTTGGTCCAACAAGGCTTAGCCTGCACATCTCCATTATACCCTTACACCTCTGAAGTCTACCCTCAACATGGCTACAGTCACGGCACGCTCTCCATCCACCCTCCAGCTTCCACAGTCACGGCACACTCTCCATCCACCCTCCAGCTTCCACAGTCACAGGACGCTCTCCATCCACCCTCCAGCTTCCACAGTCACGGCACGCTCTCCATCCACCCTCCAGCTTCCACAGTCACAGGACGCTCTCCATCCACCCTCCAGCTTCCACAGTCACAGGACGCTCTCCATCCACCCTCCAGCTTCCACAGTCACAGGACACTCTCCATCCACCCTCCAGCTTCCACAGTCACAGGACGCTCTCCATCCACCCTCCAGCTTCCACAGTCACGGCACGCTCTCCATCCACCCTCCAGCTTCCACAGTCACAGGACGCTCTCCATCCACCCTCTAGCTTCCACAGTCACAGGACGCTCTCCATCCACCCTCCAGCTTCCACAGTCACGGCACGCTCTCCATCCACCCTCCAGCTTCCACAGTCACGGCACGCTCTCCATCCACCCTCCAGCTTCCACAGTCACAGGACACTCTCCATCCACCCTCCAGCTTCCACAGTCACGGCACGCTCTCCATCCACCCTCCAGCTTCCACAGTCACGGTGCGTTCTCCATTCATCCCCACTTTTACATACTCATACTCTGTATTCTGGCTGGAAGGGTGAAGCGGAGGACCAATCTCTTCCCTCTAAGGGTACAACTTGGAATTTGTACCTATTACTCATGTGGCATTCTGAAATCACAGAACTTAGGTACAATGAAGCCTGGGAACTGTAGTTATTGTTCTGGGCAGCTATATGGCCAGCCATCTGCCAAGTCTAAACCTTGAGGTCCTACTTCCATGAGAAAGAAGGGGAGAGTGGAGACTGGGAGCCCTTGGCAGCCTCTGCCTTTGCAGGCTGTACAGCGATCTCTCGAATGCCATTGGGAAGAAGTGATGTAACAGGCTTGCATTTTCTGCTTGATTTATTCTGACATGCTGACTTGATAGTGAGTGTCTGACTTCTCAAAATTAGAATTGTCAGGATGTGAGAGGTTCCTCATTGCCAGCAAATAGTAACAAGTGCTGACTCCATCACATGTGCTTGTAAGGACAAATTCACAGTGCCTTCCAGGACTCTTCTAACATCTCTAGCCTGCAGAAGTTTTAAGAGCTCCACTGCCTCTGTTGCCCAAGTTTACAGAAGTAAGTCATGAGCACACTTCTACTGCCCCCACTAAGGAGACAGAACAGACTTCTAGGCAGTGGGGTTGGAGGAAGGGAAATGAGGCAGATGTCAACTTTACACCTTCTTGAGTCTTAATCCCAGTATATTGCTTAGGGTGCTACTTGGAACATATCACTTATCTTTTTTTTTTTTTTTTTCCTGAGGAAGATTAGCCCTGAGCTAACATCTGTGCCAATCTTGCTCCACTTTATATGTGGGTCACCGCCACAGTATGGCTGACAAGGGGTGTAGGTCTGTGCCAGGGATCCAAACCTGCAAACCTGGGCCACCAAACCAGAGCATGACGAACTTAACCACTATGCCACAGGGCCAGCCCCACACTTATCTTTCTTAGTTTAACTATCTCTTCTGTAAAACAGGGATAAAGATGATTCTTGTTGGTGGAATTAAATGAGATACTATATTTGACCTACAGAAGGAGCTCAGCACATGTTTGCTTTCCTTCTAATTCAGGACATCGACTGTCAGTTACTGTGCGCACAGCACTTGGATAGAAATAACACCTCAAGAAGGGATTTAAAAACCTGGGTTCTTGTAAAGAGATGAGAGCATCTTTACAGTGGTACCTTAACCAAGTGATCAATTCTAACACGAGTAATAAAGGGACAAAGTGACATCATGTGCCACCTATTGTGTGGCACTGGGGACAGACCGTTACGTCTATGATATTCCTTCCAAAAAACGCAAGACCTGAATTTAGTCACAAAGAAACATCAGAGAAACTCAAATCAAGAAACATTCTGGAAAACAACTGGCCTGGAGTTTAGAAATGTCAGTGTCATGAAATACACACACACACACACACACACACACATGCACATGCACATGCGCACACAAAGGAGGAGGAACTAATCTGTCACAAAGGAGATGAAGAAGCATAAGAAATGAATGAAAATATTTGATTAAATATTCTAGCAAAGAAACCTGTAAAGGGTAGCACAAGATGTTATGAAGGGTGAGAATTTGAGTTATATATAAAAGGATTATCTGAAGGCAATATATTCAAGAGAGCTTCTGGATCCTGCTGACCTGTTGTTTTTTCCCAGTAACAATGTAGAAAATAAATAAAAATATTTACAGGAAAAAAAGAAAAAAGCAAGGTGTCTTGGTCCATTTGGGTATAACAAAGTACCATAAGCTGGGTGGCTTTTAAACAACAGAAATTTATTTCTCACAGTTCTGGAGGCCGGAAGTCCAAGATCAGGGTGCCAGCACGGTTGGGTTCTGGTGAGGGCCCTCTTTGGGTTGCAGATGGCTAACTTCTCATTGTGTCCTCACATGGAAAGAGAGAGTGAGCTCACTCTCTGGGATCCTTTTATAAGGGCTCTAATCTCATTCAAGGGGCTCCACCCTCATCACCTAACCATCTCCCAAAGACCCACCTCCTAAAACCATCACGTTGGAAATTAGATTTCAGTATATGAATTTTGGGCACACAGACATTCAGTCGGTAATGCAAAGGTCCCTTGCTCACAGTGGACCCAGCACTGTCAGTGGGCAATGGATGGAGCAGGACGAAAAGAAGGGATGTCAGTTTCCGCCCTCCCTCAGGGATACTGTCAGGTTTGTCACTGATAACAGCACCTAAGACAGAGTTCAGAAGCAGAGGCAGAAAAGTAACAGGACAGCTGTCTTAGAAAATATTTTCACATAAACATGAATTTCCACCAGTGAGATCAAAAGCCATCAAGAGGCTGATGACAAGGCTGAGCCTGAGGACAGAGGCTCATGATTAACAAGTGGGCATTCTGGCTGCTGGAGAGGGGAGGCATTGGGAGAACCAACGAATGCAAGGCTTCTAGGGGGATTGGAAATCCTCCCTCTATTCTTCCACTTGTTTGAAGAAATCGTTTACTCTCATGCAGCTGGATGATGGAGTAACCCACAATTCAACTTCACTAGAGAGGATTTTCCATTTTGGGGATTAACTGCAGGCACAGGTGACATGGAATTGCTTAATCTAGTAGCCGTGAACATTGATTGCCAAAATTATCCAAAGAAGACTCAAATAAAATATATATATATATTAGGAAAACACAGATGAAAGCTCTCAGCTTTCCAACCAGCAATATCTGGAGTATAGTAGGTAGCCAACAAATTTCACATTAAAAATAATTTAAGAAACTTCTAGAATGTGATGTATGTCAATGCAGACGCTATATATATTTCTTTCTTTCTTTTTTTCCTATATAGAAGTTAATTTGGAGAACTTCCTGTTACACAGTTGTCCCCAACACAGGCGGGTCCAGCTGCATTCGTTCACTGAAGCTCGGAATCATTGACACTGTCTTTAGGCTTCTGTCTGCAGCCCGTCTGTGGCATGGGTACCACATGCCCCCGCTTTTAAACAGTAGATTCAAAATAAACAATGCTGGCGCAGCGATTTCACAGAAGAAGAAAGGGAACTTGAGTGACTTCAGTTCTGTTATCCTTTTATGTGATGACTTGGAGTTTTATTTCTGTTTAAAATTTAAAACCCTGAAATTGAGTGTGACTGCAGTACAAATTCCCCCTTTAAAATTAAAGTAATTAAAAATAGTCACCATTGCTCTTGCTGTTTTCGTATGTCTATGTGTTGACATGATTGTATATACAAAGGTAATAAAAGAAAATTTCCACTGTCTGCAGCATTTCTCTTCAGATCTTCTTCTTCTTCGTTATTATTATTCTTTCACGATTACTGTTGAGAAGCATTTTGTCGTATAAAGAGAGAGATGTTAGACAAGGTATTCTCTGGAAGGCCACAGCTGTGAGGTACACTGAGCAGAGGCGGCAGACTGAGCACAGGCGTCTCCTTTCTTCCTTCCAAAACCCCTTTTAGATGGCAATAAAAGGGTTGCTTTAAAGTCTCAGATTGCAGGGAGAGGAGACAGAAAAGGGGACAACTGAAACATGACTTTGGAAGCTGGGGCACAGACGGTAGAAATTAACCAGATTTACCCTGCAGAACCCCGGACTGCCCAGGACGGAGAGGCACCCGACACCTCTGGAAGTAGTGGTGATGATGATGGTGACGAGAAAGGTTTGAGGGAAGTGAGATGCTCAGACCGCCTCCCTACTCTGTGTGGTGATTGCCCTTCTCCTCACCCAGCAGAGACTTATTTGTAGGGGAGGATAAAAAAGCGAGTCTTCTGGACTTGGGGACAGCAGGCACAGTTGAGATCACTGTTGTCATACCAAAAAAATGAAAAGATTGTGTGTCTTGTGGACGCTGAAATACCCAGCCTCCCTCCAGACTCAGTTTCCAGAAGTCTTCCCCTGGAGGCAGGAGAGTGGAGGATCTTTCTGGATGACATGTGAGGGAGACACTGAGACGACCCTGACTAAACGAGCCAGCCGTACTGCCTGCAGTGAAGCTCAAAGGCCAGAAACCCTGCCACACCCATGGCTTCCAAACAGCAGTTTAGTGCTTCATTCCTGAATATGAAGAGAACAGCATCAGAGGAAAAGCTCTAACACGAAAGACTGAGACGAAAATGCAGATGGAGGTGGACCGAGATGGAGAGAAACAGAGAATGGCCATTTGGAGAAAACAGAGATTTTTATAAGGAGAAGAATGCTTAAAAAATAAAGATCAGGGGCTGGCCTGGTGGTGTAGAGGTTAAGTTCGCACACTCTGCTTCAGCAGCCCAGGGTTCGTAGGTTTGGATCCTGGGTTCGGACCTACATACCACTCACCAAGCCATGCTGTGGTGGTGTGCCACATACAAGATAGAGGAAGATCAGCACAGATGTTAGCTCAGGGACAATCTTCCTCAAGCAAAAGGAGGAAGATTGTCAACAGATGTTAGCTCAGGGCCAATCTTCCTCACCAAAAAAAATAAATAAATAAAATAAAGGTCAGTAATATCCTCAGAAAGATAAAAGAAGATATCGCAACTGTGAAACAGACAGGATGTAATAAAAAAACATTCACAGAACAAAAAAGAATTCTTGGAAATTAAAATCATGATTGCTGGAATGAAAAGCTCAGTAGAAGGGTTAGAAGATAAAAATAAGAACAGAAAGACAAAAAGGCACTTGGAAAATAAAGGAGAAAAGTTAAGAAAATTATAGTACTGGTCCATGAGGCTAAGTATTCAAATAATAGGAGTTCGGGAAAAAGAGAGCAGAGGAAGCAGAGGGTGGCTAGGGACAGATGGGGGAGGGGTCTAAGAAACTCTCCAGAAGATGAGTTTTCACATTAAAAGGACGCACCAAGTGCCCACCAAGCCACACCATCCTGAAACCTTAGGATGCTGGAGACAGAAAAGATCCTACAATCTTCTAGAGACAGAGGAAGACTGAGAAGAAAAGATCAAGAATCAGACTGAGAGAATGGCATTTGTATTAGTTTCCCATCGCTGCTATAAAAAATAACCTCAAATTTAATGACTTACAACAACACACATTTCCTATGTTACAGTGCCGGAGGTCAGAAATCCCCAATGGATCTTATTGGGCTGAAGTCAAGGCATAGGCTGGGCTGCATTCCTTCTGGAGACTCTGAGGGGAGAATCTGTTTCTCTGCCTTTTCCAGCTTCTAGAGGTCACCTGCATTCCTTGGCTTGTGGCCCCTCCATCTTCAAAGCCCGCAGTGTAGCATTTTCAAGTCTCTCTCTCTGCCTCTCTTCCACCTTCACATCTCCTTCTCTAACCCTGACTCTCCTGCCTCCCTCTTATAAGAACCTTTGTGATTACATTGAACCCACCAGGATAATCGCCTTATTTCAAAATCCTCAATTTAATCAAGCCTGCAAAGTCTCCTTTGTCATGTAAAGTAACAGGTTCACAGTTTCCAGGGAGTATGGCCTGGGTGTCTATGGCCCAGGGCCGTTATTCTGCCCCCACAGCGCTGGACGTCTAGAGGGCCACACTGGATCCCAGCGTGGGGAGCAGCCCTTTCCATCCTGCATGAAACCATTTCCTGCCTGGAAGATTTCTCTCCTCAGACAAACTACCAATCATGTGCAAGGGTAAAGTAAAGACATTTTCAGATGTGAGTTCTCAAAAAATTTACCTCCCACACATCCTCTCTCAAGAAGCTCCTGGAGGATGTTCTCAAAGAAACGACCCGACTGAGAAAGAGAAGGCATTGAGGACACAGGAAATAGCAGATCCAATCTGAGGACAAAGGAAGGGTATCAGCAGGATGATGTAGAGACATTCCAGAAGGCCGGATGTGAAGTAGTCTAGATAGCAGCAGTTCAGAAGATTCCAGAAAAGACGTCCTTGGGAAGGTGAACTGACAGGATGTCTGACGCATGTGACCTTATTGTGAGGATATACAGACAATAGGTAACGAGTTTGAGATGGAATTAACCATAAGTTCATGGAAAATCAGGCACATGAAAATAGAAGATAATTATTAACTACAAGGAAAACAAAAATTGTGCAGGAAAAGAAAAGTTAATCATAGTTTACCATGTTTGGCAGTTTCACAGCTGCAAATGGTATTCCCACGGCCATGATAATGTGAACACTGATTACCGGCTTAACCAAAATCAAGCTAAAACAACAATGGGACAGAGAGGGAGGGGCCAGAGTAGGAAGCAGGGCCAACCTCAAGTTTCAGAGTGGGGATCCCTAGATATGGAGAAAAACTGAAAAAACAAGAAAGAGCAATATGAGAATGTTATTTAGGGACCTGGAGGCACACACCAAAATAATCATCCAGAAGAGGGGAAGGCGAGGGGAAATCTGGATGGAGAAAGAGAAATGGGGGCTTTTTTAGCATGAGGTCAGCAAACTTTTTCTGCAAAGAGCCAGATAGTAAATATCTATAATACAAAACATATCTGGATTCATTTTCTAGGCCGCAAAACAAATGATCACAAATGTAGTGACTTGAAACAACAGCTGTTTATCAGTTCTCAGCTCTGTAGGTCAGAAGACTGGCACAGCGTGGCTGGACTCTCTGTTCACAGCTCACGCACCCAAAATCAAGGTGTGGGCTGGCCGGCCTCTAATCTGGAGTCTCTGGGGAAGAACCTGCTTCCATTCGTCTGGGATGCTGGCAGAATCCAGTTCCTTAAGGTCGTAGGACTGAAGGCCCCATTTCCTGCCACATGTCCCCCTCTGTCTTCAAGCCCTTTGGTGCTTCCAATCTCTCTACTGCTTTTAAGGCCCATGTGCTTACACTGGGCCCACCCAGATAATCCAGGACAACTTCCTTATTTTAAGGTCAACTGATTAGTAACTTTAATTACACCTGCAAAGCCCCTTTGCCAAACAAAGTAGTATATTCACAGGCGTTACTCTAGGTGGTGAAGATCATATGGCTTTGGGTGCTATACTGTCTCTGTCCCACGTACTCAATTCTGCCTCTCTAGTGCAAAGCAGCCATCAACAATATGTAGAAATATGTACATACCTATATAAAGGCTTGGGGAGGGAACTGAAAGAAATTCAGCTCTTAAAATCCCTAACTGTCATCACCTCTGAGGAAGGGGCGGGGCTGAGGCGGGGCGTTTGGGGGCTATTCACGGTCTATTCCGCATACGCACCTCTCTTCTGATCACTTCATGACGTACTAAGTAATAAAAATTAAAAATTGTGTGTGTATAAAAATATACAAGTATTAATATATGTATAAAAAATTCAACCAATGATGATTACAGCTGAGGAAATGATGTGAGGAACTTTCTCTTTCCAAATTACGTATTCCCGTCATCTTTAATTTTTTTGTTACAGTGAGCTTCCATTGCTGTGGTGAGCAGGAAAATAGGTATACTTTTAATTTTACTGATGTTTATGAAGAGTTTGAGTAAAGAGTTAGATAGTAAATATCTACAATATTTATGCATAAAGGACAAATGCTTATGTTTCGACTTTAAGTTCAAAGTGCAAGATAAAAGAGTGTGCCCAGAAAATGGATGCAGCTATATAAATATTCATAGAAAATGACTGAAAGAAAATCCACTAAAATGTTAACTGTAGGTGTTCTATGCAGTGAAATCATGGATAATTATTTCTTCCTTTCCAGTTTTTAATGCTTCCCAATTTTCTATTATAAGCATGTATTATTTTTATAATTGAAAAAATAAGCACTATTTTTTTTAAACTAATGGTAATTGCCAAGTATACTGCAGTATTCATGTCAGTGGGTTGTCAAATTTTCTTCCCAGCAGAGAAGCTTGCTTGGAAAACAGTAGAAATCAGAGGAGATCTCGGTGAATCTGGTTCTAAAGAAAAGGAGGCTGAGGATGCTTGGGCGAGAAGGCAGAGATCCTGCCTTTTCACAGTTGTGGGTGGAGGGACGGCTGCCAGTGACCAGAACCCTTGGGGTATTGAAAAGCTCACCCCTCCCCCAGTCCACACTTCACACATGCTAATGAGCTGCTATCTTCCATATGGGCCAGATTTCTGATTCCCATATTCCTAACAACACCTACCTTTTCAACACCCCCGTTCCCTGTGATATTCTCAGCAGGTGGCTTTCTGCATGTTCCTGAGGTGGCTTCCTCTGTAGGTTGACGATATGCTTCATTAGTGGATGTGCTTACAGCTCAGAACAGGCGTGTGCCTGAAATGCAGCTCTCACCAGCTCTACTGATCAGGACCTTCCCCAGAGACACACACTTGTGACCCCTCCGCCTTCCCGCATGTACCTTCACCCCTGCCCTGACACCTTGCAGCTCCTGCCTCCTGCAAGGTGCTGTGGGAGAGCAGGGGATGCAAAGTGTAGGGCACCTGCCCTCGCAGGAGCTCTGGACACAAAACGTGTCCAGAAAAGGAGACCACACGAGGAGAATGGAAAGTGCCTGAGAAAGGTCAGGATGGAGTGCCTTGTGTGCGGGGAGAAATCAAGTCAGTTTTAATGGACAGAGTGACAGCTGAGCTATGCCGTAAAGGTTGTGGAGGGTTTGTTCATGGTGAGATGGGAAGAAAAAGCAAAAGTATTCCAGTCCACTCCCACAGAGGCAGCAGAGAAAAACCATAATCTTCTATGATTCTCCAGGATCCAAAATGTTCAAGTATTACTCCCCTGGAGGCTGGACGGCAGAGCCCCACCTGCAAGCCATTAGGCCAAGCTGCCACCCTGTTGGAGTAAAGAAAAATTCCTATCTGCATATCTAAAGTGCTCCAAAAATAAGGTTCCGAGATCTCAACCTTGCTATATGATATGAGAGGTGCAAATTAAAACCACATTGGAAAACGAATGTATTCCGTAGGTGAGGCTGTGGGGAGACAGGCTTTCTCATATATTGCTGGTGTGAGTGCAAAATGCTACTACCCCATGGAGGGAATCTGGCAATAGCTAGGAAAATCATATCGCTTTGACCAGTGTTACCACTTCTCGGAGTCTCTACTGAAGACGCATTGCATCCAATGAGGCATGTGCACAGGCTGCCCTTGGCAGCTCTATTTGTAATACAAAAACCGGAAACAACCCAAAAGCTCATGAACCGGAACTGGTTGAACAAACGAGGTTAGACCCACACAATTGGGTGCTATGCAACTGTAAACAGGAATGACAATCATCTCTGCTTCTGCAACAGAGCCATCTCTAGGATATTATGTTAACTGAAAAGAATAAGAAACAGAACACTACACACAGCAGATCAGATGCCCTTTATCTGAGAAAGGGGGAAAATAAATACGTACTTGTATTACATGTATTTTAAAAAAACAATGGGAGGATAACCCAAAAGCTAATAGGCTGCCTATGAAGTAGAGACAGCATGAGTTGCAGGGGACAGGAAGGGAAATTATACATCTGCTTTTGAAATTTGACTTTGGTGAAACAGTAATTTGCACCCCCAGTGGGAGGTGCTCTAAGGACAAAACAAGTGCAAAGAGATCTTAAAAGTGTTTTCAATAACCACATAGTTGGTAATAATATTGGTAGTGTAATTCTGAAACACATACACACATATATATATACTATATGTACAGATATAGTAAATAAGTGTGCAATAAACATAACTAGAAACCCAGCCTTTTTGTTAAAAAATACAACATCTAACAATTTAAGGAAAAACTCCATAATCCTTAACTTGAATGGAAAATATCATTATAAACTCATAGCATATTTACTCTTATAAAAAATAAAGTAGGGGCCGGTGAAGTTCACGCACTCCACTTCGGCGGCCCAGGGTTTCGCCGGTTTGAATCCTGGGTGCGGACATGTCAGCGCTCATCAGGCCACGCTGAGGCGGTGTCCCACATGCCACAACTAGAAGGACCCACAACTAAAATATGCAACTGTGTACTGGGGGGATTTGGGGAGAAAAAGCAGAAAAAAAAGGAAAGAAAAAAGAAGATTGGCAACAATTGTTAGCTCAGGTGACAATCTTAAAAAAAATTTTTTTAATTAATAAAAATATAAAGTAATTCCTAGCAACATCTAGAAAGAATGATCAGGCTTGTAACTATGAATAATACCCCTAGTACCCACGCTGAGGTTTCTACATGCCATTTCCTACTAGGAGGTGACCAAGGATTTTGGGAAATCAGCCAATTTCAGATCTGTGACAGGAAATATACAAGATGAACCTGCAACATCTTGTCATACTTAAGGTCATGTCAAAAGGACTCAGGATCCAGCCTGAAGAGGCTCACACTAGTCAAAAATGGGGCAATTTGATCATCAGAAAGAAATAGGAGAAATCATCAGAAAGAATGAGTGGATGGAGCTAATCAAACATGTTTTAAAATCTATGGGTTAAAAATGAAACTGATATAAAAATTCTCTTTTGTCATCTTTGGAGAATATTTGGGAATTAATGCATTATTTTGAAAACTGGTAAATAGAAAAAACATCAGACATGGTGAACTCTGCCTTGGGATAATCATGTAGCTAATAAAAATCTTGTGGAAAAATTCCAGCACATAAATAAAGAAGGAAGGAGAGAATTAGAACCTCACCGTCTTGCCACTCCTTATCACATGACGGATCCGGGGAAAGATCATCGTGGCTACTAAGACGAGAAGGCCACACAACAGTGGTGAACTTCATGGCTCAGGCTGACAATCTGAATCCTCTTGATTGAACTACCAGCTGACCAGAAATGAAGGCGATAGAAGAAGTCAGGTGTGCGTAATCAACAAAATACGGGACGTGAGAAACTATGGGACAAGAGATCTGATTTCTTCCATTGCAAAAAATTGCAATAAGATCATAATCTGGCCTCTGTTCTCCAACCCTTCTCCTCATCCACCCCTCCCCCACCTCCCAAACTTCCTGTTTTGGCCATTAAGGCAACCCCTAAGGACCATTTCTTAATGTCCTCTGGATCCCCATTGCAACAAATCAATTGCAAGAAAAAAACGAAAAAGGCAGAGGCAGAATCCATAAATTAAAAGACATCTAAGAGGCATATCAACCAAATGCACTGTGTGAATATATGGATCCTGATTCACATAAACTAAATGTAAAAAATATTTATTAGCCCATGAGGGTAATATGAACATGAGATATCTGATGATGTTGATGGGCTAAATGATAGAATATTTGAGACTTAGTTTAAAATAATCTATCCCAAGATGGGGGGGAGGTACAGGTAAATTGCAATAGATCATTAATTTATAATTGGTGAAGATATTAATTATTTATTCTCTCTTCTTTTACATATGTTCAAAAATTTCCAAAATAAAAGTTTCTAAAACATTTGAAGGTTTTCTAGTCACAGCACTCCGCCTGGATTCAGGAGGAGCTATTGAAACAAACTACATAAAGATGACATGTTTTTGGACATCTGCTTTAGATGACAAGAATCAACTTTTGAGCAAAAAAGATGCTAATGTCAAAGATGCATATGGAAAGTTTGAATAAAGTTGTTTTCATAAAATGAGAGAGTAGAAAAATACAACTATTTCAAAATTAATATATCATATATGTGATTTTTAAATGTGGGTGTAACTGAATTAACAAATTACATAAGTAGGCTGTTGACTAAGTAATATCTCTAAAAGCTTATATTTTCAAATTAGCAAAAATGAACCTTCTTATTTTTATCCTGTCACTGGGAAAATAGAGGATTGCCTGATTCTTGGGTTGTCTGTTGGTAAGTCAAGTCCATGCCAACTGGCAAATTTAAGGTAAAAAATTGTAAATCAGGTCCTTTCTCCCATGAAATCAACAGTATACTTCTTAGTCTTTGCTTCTAATAAAATTTTAAGAGAGTCCAGATTTGCAACTTGAATGAAATATGAAGCCCTGGTACCCAAAATTTACATTAAATAGTATTTCCATTGAATATTTTGGTCAGATTAAAACTCGATCTACCCGGGGCACTCTCAAACTCCCCATGAAGTCTGGGCCAGGGACTTTGGAGTGCATTCTCCCCAGGAGCTCCTCACTCAGGAAGCCTGTACCCCACAACCACTGAGTTCTTCTGGTTACGGGATAACTATTCAATTTAAAAGCAGATGAGAACCTTGGAAATCATCTATTTCCACGTCTTCACATGTCAGAAAGGACAACTGGGGTTCAACCACAGGAAAGTCTCAAGGTCACACCCCAAGTTAGTGAAAGGGCAAGGATAGAAATCTGTGGTTGTTCAGCTCCAGACAGAGCCGATGTTTAGCTGGGATGAGGTCCACCCGTATGATCATTTCATGGTTGTGAGAAGATCCACTCCTTCTGTGTTAGGTAGTAAATAGCTGTTCTCCCTGAGGCCTCCAAGGGCCCACCTCCTATCCAAGCTGCCCTGTCTCCTCTTCTAGAACTTTCCAGACATTGTCAAGACCCAATGTCTACAGGCCTATCCACAGAAATGGCTGAAATTTAAAAGACCGACAGCACCTAATGCTAGTCAGGGTATAGGATGACTGGAATTCTCACACATTGTTGGTCAGAGTGTAAAATGGCACAACTAGTTTGAAAACATGTCTGACAATGTTTTATAAACAATGTCTTATAGCCCAAACACCTGGGCGTTTGCCCAAGAGAAATGAAAACATATGTCCACACAAAGACTTGTGCAACAATGTTCGTAGCAGCTCTATTCATAATAGCTCCAAACCAGAAACAACCCAGTGTCCCTCAATGGTGCCTGGATACACCAGCTGTGGCGCACCCGTACAACAGAACTCTGCCGGCAGAAAAAAGGAACAGACTACATGCAGCAGCGTGGATGACTCTCACACGATTATGCTGAAGGAAACAAGCCTTAGACAAAAGTACAGACCACACAATTCCCAGAACAGGCAAAACTAATTGAAGGTGGAAAAATTAGGACAGTTGTTGCCTCTGGAAGGTGAAGGTGAGGGTAAAGCTTGACTGGGAACAGCAAGGAGGAATTTCCAGGGTGACAGTATCTTGATAAGGGTCTTGGTTACATAGGTATGTACGTCTGTCAGAACTCCTCAATCTTATGCCTGGAATTGAGGTGTTTCATTGTATGTTAACTTACCTCAAAAGAAAAAGGTACACAAATATGGAACTCGAGCTAATGACGTTCCTGCTGAAGTGCTTAGGGGTGAAGCCCTGATTTCTGCAACCTACTCTCAAATGCATCATCGTAAGCTGGATTTGACGATGTTTGGAGGTATGGATAGATGGATAGATCAGTGATAAAACAAGTGTAGAGTAAAGATTGAAGAATACAGGCGATAGATATATGGGAGTTCACTGTAAAATTCTTTGAACTTTCCTGTATATTTAAACATTTTCCTAATAAAATGCTGGGGGAAAATCTATAGGTTAACACCCAAAGGAGATGTGAACAGGGGCTCCCAGGACCCTGCTCAAGTGTCCCTGCTGTGCCAGTTGTGGACGAGGTGTTAAATACTTGTGCAATGACAGCTGTTCCCAATCCGATGCGCTTTCTTCTGCCCAATAGGTAAGGCTGCCGCCTCCTCCTCGGAGCCTGGAGCACCTGGAGGGTAACAAATACATTGTACCCTGAAGAATTCTTATCCTTTAAAGTTACCTGCCAGTCCTGGCAATAATACGTCTCCAGAAGCCCTCTTGCCTGTGAACTCACCAATGTCTTTGGAACATGGATTTATCTTTTGAATTTAGGTGGAAGCAAAATTGAGATGTCCAACTAACAAACATTGGTCAAGCGTTTGCTATGTGCTAGACAACAGGGATCCAGAGGATACTAAGAAACGGTCCTTAGGGGTTGCTTTAATGGCCGGAATGGGAAGATTTGGAAGTGGGGGAGGGGTGGATGAGGAGAAGGGATGGAGAACAGGCCAGATCACGACCTTATGTTTTGTGTTATGCTAAGACGTGTGAATTCTATTCTCCAAGCGGCAGAGCTCTCTCAGCCCTCCTGAAAAACGGCGTGTGAATCATTCCATGTTTCAAACACTTTGCAAAAATTTCCAGGAGATTTTGAAATTTAAAAAGACATATGGGAGATCTTTTTGGAAATAAAACATTATTTTATATTGGAAATCATTCATTTTTACTTTTTTTCATTTCAAATTTGAAGATATATCCTGCACTTTGCCCTTTTAAAGTAAAGCGTACTACTTACGAAATTAGCCCTGTTCACAGACAGTTCTCAGCAGCTGAGCCTCTCAGGTCAGGAGAAGATGTGGCACACAGCACAGGGGACGACTAGCCGGTAACATTTGTGCTGTTAGTGACTTTGAGACTCCAATCAAGACCCCTTGCCCTCAAATGGTCTTTATTTCCTCGGTAGGCAACTTGATTACACATATGTATGGGCTTGTATCTCTTGGTTGAATCAATTAGATCTCAACGTATAATCGTCCAACAATCTCAACCTAACAGTGCTGGGAGAGCTGTAGGAACCACCTGGTCCAAGTCGCCCCTCACTTTACGGTGAAAGAAGATAAAACTAGGCAACACTTAAGCGACTTAAAGTTACACAGCCAGAAAAGGCAAGCCGGAGACAGATCCAAGTTTTCTAAAACCTTTCTCTTTTTCTTAATCCATAGTATTTTGCAATTCTTAAGAGAAGGAGATAGGTAAAAATTAATTTTAAATTTTTTAACATTTCTATTATTTTAAGAGTTTTTGTCAGAAAAAATGTTTGAGCAAGAATAATTCTCAAAACGGTTAAAGCCCAAGGTCTATGGTCTAATTCAGTCAGACACGTCACATCTCTTGGCTCTCTGTTCAGAGAAACTTCCCAGGAGGTTATGGATTTGGACAATATGAGCTACTTCACTGAAGGGTATTAAAATATCCTTCTATAAAATCAAATTCCACCAAATGAGCAAAGAAAGATTTTTAAATTGGATCACGTCTCTGAATGCCCTATTGTCCACAAAGCAACCAAAAGAATGAATGTTCCAGGCACTGTTCTAAGGACCACACATGCGTTAACTCATTTATCCTTACAACCACCCTATGATTGTTGCTCTTATCACTGCTCAGGGGAAACTGAGGCACAGTGATCCCTGCGCTGCTAAGAGGCAGAGATTGAACCAGGCAGTGCAACTTCTGAGCTGTTTGCTAAACCCCCAATGAAATCCGCTCAATAATGTCTTGTTATCAATTCCACATGCAACTTAGTCTGTCCTTTTTCGTTTTTCAACTTGATCCTTTCTTTTTCTCCCTTACACTGTAGGGGTGGAAGCAAGAAACCCAGTGTCCAGATGTCCCTGACGGCAGGGGTTCAGCTGTATCTTTCCAGTAGGAGACGCTCATGCAACTCAGACACCAAAGGCAGGTGCCAGCCATTTGTAGCAGCAAAAGGAGCCTCCGCTCCTACAGAGGCAACCAGCAGGCACCCGCAGACACCATAGTGACCTCACGATGGACATCGACAGGGGCGGCAGCATCTTCATTCACTCCCTGGTCTCTGGGTACCAACAGATACTCCCTTTATGCCCCTCCAGCCCTTCCTTAGTTGAAAACCAATTTCCTTCATTCAGTCCTTCTCTGCTTGCAATACATAGGTCAATTTTTTTTCCTTGAATACTGATAGATTCTGACACCTTACTTAAATATATTACATTTCCCTGTCTTTTCAAATGAATATAATGGACGTCTCTCCTTGACAAGTGAAATAATCATGTTGCTGTGACAGTGATGTCCTCGGGACCTATTTAAGGAGCACAGACATCTGTCATCCCTGCTTCTCAGGATCACTTCGTAATGATGGGAGAAAAAAATATTTTTTAATTTATGAGCTATAATAGCGTTAGAAAGCAACAAAGGGTGCCCCCTGCAGACCAGAAATGTAGAGGAATTCTAGGAAGAGAGAAAGCAGTTGGAGTCCAATGGATAGAAAAATCTGGACAGAGGTTTAAAGGTATTCTTCCCAAGGGAGCCCGAGAGAACCCCTTGGATGTATATCAGCAGGTGCAGACGGCAGGACTGAGCCACTCGTGGGCATCTGAGCTGCATCCAGAACTGGAGGGAAGATCAGAGTCCCTGCCTCTCCCCTCTGTAAACACAGTTGGGGCAGTATGGGAGCTCCAAAGAAAGGCAAAGGGCTTCAGGTGAGGCCCTGAGAGAGAGAAGAGCAGAACATAGACAGACACAGGGGAAGGATGCAGGAAGGAAAAAGGGAGTCAGTTCAGCCAAGGACTGGGATACACCAGAACACAGCCCTTCTTGCCGTGGCACCTGTAGGGGTCTCCAGTCAGCCAGCAGCGCCAGGACCTGTACCATGCCGAGGGCCTCTGCCTGCCCTGCGCTCCCGCTCCTTGTTCACACAAGACATGCTTTCAACGGATCTGGCACTGGGGGAAAGAGGCCCACAGCAGAGGAAGCAACGCTGACCGGGATCGTCCTTGCTTAATAAACACACATGGCAACTAATGGTCACCAGACCTTTGAGGAAAACCACCAAGTAAGAGAAAGATGGAGAGAAACTTGAAACAAATAACTGACGCTGAGGAATCAGAGATGATTCAGGATGCTAAAGAAAAACATAATATAAAGCTTAAATTTATTTTAATTTTTAATTTTTACAATATATTTTAATTTTTAAAAAATCTATACTATACTTGCATGATTCAAAAATCAGAGAAAAATAAAAAGAGATATCTGTTCGTCCAGGCATCTAACCTTTTTTTTTTTCCCTTCGTTCATGAAAAATATTGTACATTCCTTCCTTCAATGGAAGTACTAAAATCATTAAAAATACTGAAGATATCAAACACATAAAAAAATAAAAATAAAAAGAGATATATTGAGAAGTATTCCTCCCCACCCCATAGGTAGTCACTTTTATTAGTTTCTTGTGCAAATGCAAGCAAATAT
Source organism: Equus przewalskii (assembly GCF_037783145.1). Classification (NCBI taxonomy): domain Eukaryota; kingdom Metazoa; phylum Chordata; class Mammalia; order Perissodactyla; family Equidae; genus Equus; species Equus przewalskii. Next base: position 1,839,843 of record NC_091845.1, read on the forward strand.
GAAAACATGTACTGATTTTCCTTCCTGGTTTACACAAAACATAGCATACTATCTGCATTAGTTTGCTAGGGCTGTGTAACAAAGTACCACAAACTGAGTGGCATAAACAACAGAAATCTATTGTCTAGCAGTTCTGGGGGCTCGAAGTCCCAGAGTAGAGTTGGCAGGGTTGGCTCCTTCTAAGGGCCGTGAGGGAGGGATCTCTTCCAGCCTCTCTCCTTGACTTGCAAATGGCTGTCTTCATGTTCACGTGGCGTTCTCCCTGTGTGCAACTCTGTCTCCAAATTTCCCCTTTTTATAAGGATACCAGTTACAGTGGATTAGGGGCCACCCTAATGACCTCATTTTCACTTGGTTACCCCTTTAAAGATTCTATTTCCAAATAAGATCACATATGCAGTAGCAGGGGTTAGGCCTTCAACATGTGAATTTCGAGAGGACACGATTCAACCTGTTTCACTATAATACCGTTCTCCTGTTTTGTGCTTAGTAATATACCCCTGGAGCTCTTCCCATCGATACACAGAGAGTTTTTCATTCTTTTATGGCTGTACACCACTTCATTCAGAGGATGTGCTGTGGTGTATTTGAGCATCCTCTATAAATGAACACTTGGGTTGCTTTTTCAATCTATTGCTATTATAAACAAGCTTCATTTCATAGGTGTGTCAGGCATATCAGTTAGATATGGGATACATATGGGATTGCCTGGTCAAACGGTAAATGCATTTGTAATTCTGATAGATATTGCCAGATTGCTCTTCTTGCGGGCTGTGCCATTTTGCACTTCCCCTAGCATTGTATGCGAGAGCTTGTTCCCCCACAGACCCCACAGTTCCCCCACAACAATGGAGTATATTGTTAATATTTTGGATTTTTGCCAGTCTGATAGGTGAGAAAGGCTTTCTTCCTACAGTTTAATGTTCATTTCTCTTATGTGAGGTCAAACATAGTTCATATATTTTAGGGCCATTTGTATTTCTTTTTCTGTTAACTGGCAATTTTTAAAATCGAGTTGTTACCTCTTTTTGTTCTAGATTTCTAGGTACTACATACATTAACCAGGTTAGCCCTTTGTCTATGATATGCAATGCAAGTATTTTCCCAGATTGATCAATTGTCTTTTGATTTTGCTTTCTAACTTTTCATTTTGGAAAATTTCAAACATTGACGTAAGTAGAGAGATTATATAATGAACTCATATACCCATCACTCAACTTCAACAGTTAGTAACACATGGCCAATCTTACTCTCTCAATAATCCCACTCACTCCCACCCCAGATTATTTTAAAGCACATGCCAGTCATCATAGCTTTCATCCATAAGTAGTCCAGTAGGATCTGTAAAAGATTCTGTTTGTGTCTCTCTTTTAAAAAAACTGAATCACAATACCATTATCACATATGCAAAATTAACAATACTTCCTTAATTTCACCAAATAATCAGTGTTCAAATTTTCCTGAACACCCATTGTGATTAGTTATGTCTCTTAAATCCCTTTTAATCTATAGGTTCAGCCTCTGTCACTCTTTCTTCTTTCCCTTTAAATTATTATTATTTTTAAAAATTTTGGTGAGGAGAGATTGGCCCTGAGCTAACATCTGTTGCCAATCTTCCTCTCTTTTTTTTTTTGTCCCCTAAGCCCCAGTCCATTGTTGTGTATCCTAACTGTGAGTCATTCTAGTTCTTCTATGTGGGATGCCACCATAGCATGGCTTGATGAGCAGTGCACCGGTCTGCACCCAGGATCCAAACCAGCAAACCTCGGGCTGCAGAAGTGGAGCACATCAACTTAACCACTCGGCCATGGGGCTGGCCCCTGAAATTAACTTCTGAAGAATTAATTGGGTTGTTGGTTTGGCAGAATTTCCCACAGTCTTGATTTTCTGAGTGCATCCCCATGGTGTCTTTTAACATGTTCCTCTGTCCTCTGTATTTTTTGTAAATTGGTAACTAGATTTAGAGGCATTATCAGATCTGGATTTGATTTGGGGTGGGGGCAACATGACTTCATAGGGAGTGTTGTGTATGTCCTTCAATAGGCACATCATGTCTTGTTTCTCTCTTTTTGTGATGTTGGCAGCTATGATGATCATTGATTAAGTCCATTGATATGTTAGATGTTGCAAAATGATGCCTTTCAAATTCTGTCATCCTTCTTCATTTATTTGCTGGAATATATCTATAATGGGAAACTTCCCCTGATCACTATTCAGTTAACTGGAAGTGCAGTTTGTATAGCAAAGGTAAGGTAAATGTTTGGTTCTTTCCCTCTACTGACACTTTAAAAATAATGATTAGGGGGCCTGCCCAGTGGCATAGTGGTTAAGTTGGCTGGTTTGGATCCTGGGCACTGACCTACACATCGCTCATCAAGCCGTGCTGTGGTGGCATCCCACGTACCAAATGGAGGAAGACTGGCACAACTGTTAGCTCAGCAACAATCTTCCTCATCAAAAATAAAGATAAAAATAATGATTGGTTCCCTAGGATACTGCAAAGGGACATGTTATATTCTTACTACTATGAACTCATTTCTTTTAGCATATTTTGTGTTTCAGTCCACCCTAGTTATCATCCCTCTTCATGCTCCAATATTCCCATCTTTGGTCAGCGAGAGCTCTCTAGGTTGGCTCCTGAGCCCTTTGGATGTAACCTCCGTCATCATTGTAACTGTCCTTGCTGTTTGGTCTGATGAGCTGTTGTAGGTTCATCTTGTATATTTCCTGCTCCAGACCTGGAATCAGCCTTTCCTCCAAGGAGCCTTGCTTCCCTTTTGTGTGAAATGGAATTTAGAGACCACAATATGGACATACTTGTGATATAATCCATTCTAATTAGCGTGTACAACATTATTTACTGCTGTGTAAAAGGAATAATCCAAACCCAAAAGTTCTTAGCAATTAGAACATGTTTACTGAAATAAGACATTCAGTGGGCACAGAGAACATAAAGGGCATGGAGGAAGACCAAGTTAGTGATCTGGAAAATATAATCAAATAAATCTCCCTAGATGTAGAGCAAAAAGAGACAGAAAAGATGAAAGAAAAAATTAAGAGGCATAGAAGATAGATTCAAGGTTAAATATTCAACAGTTAGGATTTCCAGAAGTAAGAGAAAGGAACAATGACATACAGAAAATAATTTTCAAAATAATAAACGTATATACTGTTTAGCCCATGGGTACCATCTTGGAAATGGGAGTGCTGAGTCAACTTCATCACTAAAATATAGACTCTGTAGAAATGTGTTTCCGATATAGTAATTTATTAGGTAGGATCAGCAGACAGTTAGATCTTTATCTTCTTCTGTTCATTATAATTGTTTGTCTAATTCTGTAAAATGGGAGTGTGTAGGCCTACCTGGGTTCGATCCATATTCATTAAAGCTCCTCCCTTGGAGTTACCAAAATAACCCATATGCAATCTCAACCTTCGTTATCCTTTGAAAGACAATCTATTTTCTGAGAACTGAAGGACCTCTGGTTAGGAAAGAGGATGTTAATGGCAGAAAAAAGGACGTGCAAAACAAATACATCGAAGAGAGCCTCTCAAACTGGGAAAAATGCTATATTGTGCTTTCTCTGTTGGCCTAGAGCAGGAGCGACAAAATAAGGTCTGTGGACCTAATCCTACTCTGCCTGGAATCCTACTCTCTGCCTTGTACAGCCTGCAAGCAATGAATGGCTCTTTCGTGGTTGGAAAAAATCAAAATAATATTGTGACATGAAAATATACTAAATTCACATTTCAGTGCCCATAGGTAACGTTTTCTCGGGACACAGCGATGCTCCTTCATTTCCCTTCTACATGGGCGCTTTCATGCTACAACAGGAGGGTTGAATGGCTGCAGCAGAGATCCTCTAGCCAGCAACGTGGCTGGCAAAGCCTAAAATGCTCACTATCAAAAATATTCACCTTTTCAGAAAAAGTTTGCCAGCCTTTGGTCCAGAGGGTGTGATCCAAGACAGCTTTCCCTTTGGCCCTGCACTCTAATGCGGAAGGTCTTCAAACTAAGGAGAGCAGAGGGCCAAGCAGGATTGTGTGTGTGTGTGTGTGTGTGTGTGGAAACTCACATGCAGACATACGCTGGTGAAACTTTAGAACCAAAAGATAAACAGAAGATCTTAAAAACCTCAGAGAGATAGAACAGGCTTTCTAGAAGGTAATGGAATTATATTTTCCCACCAACTTTTCACAGGCAATAATAGACACAAGACAACAATGGAGCCTTGTTTCAAAGTTCTTGAGTGAAGAATTTGTAACCTAGAATTCTAGTCTCACCTACACCTTATATCAATGTGAAAGTAAGAGAAAGACATCTAAAAAGACAAGAACTCAGAGTTTATTCCCCATATGAAAGAAAAATCTGCTTGAGGTAGTCTAGCAAAACAAACAAAAATACTCTTTAAAAAGACCACATAAGGGGCCGGCCTGGTGGCGTCATCGTTAAGTTCGTGTGCTCCACTTAGGTGGCGTGGGGTTCGCGGGTTCGGATCCCCAGCGTGGACATGACATGGCTCATTGGGCCACGCTGTGGAGGCATCCCACATAAAAGAGAGGAAGACTGACACAGATGTCAGCTCAGCGACAATCCTCCTCACACACACACGAAGACCACATGGAATATAACAAAGTGTGGCAGCTGCATGCAACCCAGAAGACATGAATGAGGCCAGAATGAAAATAAAAGGATCCAGCAGAATGATGCTGCTCAATCTTTAACGTGTGGGAGAATCACAGAGCAGGTTAAAAATGCAAATTCCCGTTTTCTGGTGCAGAGCCTCTGGTGGAGCAGTCCAGGGAGGAAGCACACTTTACACGAGCTTCAGGTCATTCTCTAACTTCACTTAGAGGGACCTCACTAGATTCTGACAACTCTCCAGGAGCAATTTTTTTTTTAACTTTTTATTGAGATTATGATAGTTTACAACCTTGTGAAATTTCAGTTGTACATTATTGTTTGTCAGTCATGCTGTTGGTGCACCACTTCACCCTTTGTGCCCACCCCCACCCCACCTTTCTCCTGGTAGCCATTAATCTGTTCTCTTTGTTTACATGTTTAACTTCCATATATGAGTGGAGTCATGCAGAGATTGTCTTTCTCTATCTGGCTTATTTCACTTAACATAATTCCCTCAAGGTCCATCCATGTTGTTGTGAATGGGACGATTTTATCCTTTTTTATGGCTGAGTAGTATTCCATTGTATATCTATACCACATCTTCTTTATCCAGTCATCAGTTGATGGGCACTAGGTTGCTTCCACGTCTTGGCTATTGTACACAATGCTGCAATGAATATAGGGGTGCATGGGACTTTGGAAATTGCTGATTTCAAGTTCTTTGGCTAGATACCCAATAGTGGGATGGCTGGGTCATATGGTATTTCTATTTTTAATTTTTTGAGAACTCTTCTAAGAACAATTTTGATGACAAAGAATTACATTTTCTTTTCTATGAGTCCAACGATACCACTTAGTTTTTCTTTTTTCTTTTTTTACCTAATAAATCATTTCAAGAAATTACTGATTTTTTTCTTTATTGTAGTAACATTAGTTTATAACACTACAAATTTCAGGTGTACATCGTTATTTATTTTGATTTCTGTGTAGATTACATCATGTTCACCACTCAATGACAATTACCATCCATCACCACACACATGTGCCCAGTCACCCGTTTTGCCCTCCTCCCTCCCCCTTTCCCCTCTGGTAACCACCAACCCAATCTCTGTCTCTATGTGATTGTTTGTCATCGTTTTTATCTGCTACTTATGAGTGAGATCATACCGTTATTTGACTTTCTCCCTCTGACTTATTTCATTTAGCATAATACCCTCAAGGTCCACCCATGTTGTCACAAATGGCCGGATTTCATCATTTCTTAAGGCTGAGTAGTATTCCATTGTGTATATATACCACATCTTCTTATACATTCATCCCTTCATGGGCACCTGTGTTGCTTCCAAGTCTTGGCTATAGTGAATAATGCTGCAGTGAATAGAGGTGCATGTATCTGTATGCATTTGTGTTTTCAAGTTCTTTGGATAAATAACCAGCAATGGAATAGCTAGATCTATAAGAATATGGTAGATCTATTCTTAATTTTTTGAGGAATCTCCATACTGTTTTCCATAGTGACTGCACCAGTTTGCACTCCCACCAGCAGTATATGACGGTTCCCTTCTCTCCACATCCTCTCCAACACATTGTTTCCTGTCTTTTTAATTATAGCCATTCTGACAGGAGTGAGGTGATATCTCATTGTAGTTTTGATCTGCATTTCCCTGATAGTTAATGACGTTAAACATCTTTTCATGTGCCTGTTGGCCATCCATATATCTTCTTTGGAAAAATGTCTGTTCAGATCTTTTGCCCATTTTTTAATTGGGTTGTTAGTTTTTTTGTTGTTGAGATGTATGGGTTCTTTGTATATTTGGGCTATTAACCCCTTATCTGATATGTGGATTGCAAATATCTTCTCCCAATTGTTAGGTTGCCTTTTTTGTTTTGTTGATGGTTGTCTTTGCTGTGCAGAAGCTTTTTAGTTTGATGTAGTCCCATTTGTTTCTTTTTTGTTTTGTTTCCCTTGCCCAGTCAGACATGGGACTTGAAAATACGCTGCTAAGACCCATGTCAAAGAGCGTACTGCCCATATTTTCTTCTAAAAGTTGAATGGTTTCAGGTCTTATATTAAAGGCTTTAATCCATTTTGAGTCAATTTTTGTGTATGGTATAAGATAATGGTCTAATTTCATCCTTTTGCATGTGGCTGTCCAGTTTTCCTAACACCATTTGTTGAAGAAATTTTCCTTTCTCCATTGTATGCTCTGGGCTCCCTTGTCAAAAATTAGCTGTCCATAGATGTGTGGGTTTATTTCTGGGCTCTCGATTCTGTTGCATTGATCTGTGTGTCTGTTTTTGTGTCAGTACCATGCTGTTTTGGTTACTATAGCTTTGTAGTATATTTTGAAATAAGTGAGTGTGATATCTCCAGCTTTGTTCTTTTTTTCTCAGGATTCTTTTGGCTATTGGGGTCTTTTGTTGTTTCATACACATTTTAGGATTCTTTGCTCTATTTCTGTGAAAAATTGTTGTTGGAACTTTGATAGGGGTTGCATTGAATCTGTAGTTTGCTTTAGGCAGTATGGACATTTTAACTATGTTAATTCTTCCAACCCAAGAGCACAGAATATCTTTCCATTTCTTTGTGTCTTCTTCCATTTCTTTCAACAATGTTTTATAGTTTTCAGTGTACAGATCTTTCACCTCTTTGGTTAAGTTTGTTCCTAGATATTTTGCTCTTTTTGTTGCAATTGTAAACAGGATTGTATTTCTTTTTCTGTTACTTGATTGTTAGTGTATAAAAACGCAACTGATTTTTGTATGTTGATTTTGTATCCTGCAACTTGACCATACTCATTTATTATTTCTAAAAGTTTTTTGGTGGATTCTTTAGGGTTTTCTAAGCATAAAATCATGTCATCTGAAAATGGTGACAGTCCCACTTCTTCCTTTCCAATTTGAATCCCTTTTATTTCTTTTTCCTGCCTGATTGCTCGGGCTAAGACTTCCCATGCTATGTTAAACAAGAGTGGTGACAGTGGGCATCCTTGTCTGGTTCCTGTTCTTAGAGGGATAGCTTTCAGTTTTTCTCCACTGAGAATGATTTTAGCTGTGGGTTTGTCATATATGGCCTTTATTATGTTGAGGTACTTTCCTTCTATACCCATTGTATTCACGGTTTTTATCATAATGGATGCTGTCTCTTGTCAAATGCTTTCTTGGCCCCATTGAGATGATCATGTGATTTTTATTCTTCATGTTCTTAATGTGGTGTATCATGTTGATGGATTTGCAGATGTTGAACCATTGCTGCATCTCTGGAATGAATCCCACTTGATCACGGTGTATGATCTTTTTAATGTATTGTGGCATTCGATTTGATAGTATTTTGTTGAGGATTTTTACATCAATGTTCATCAGTGATATTGGCCTGTAATTTTCTTTTTTTGTGTTGTCCTTGTCTGGTTTTGGTATCAGGATAATGTTGGCTTCATAGAATGAGTTAGGAAGCTTTCCCTCCTCTTCAATTTTTTGGAAGAGTTTGAGAAGGATAGGTATTAAGTCTTGTTTGAATGTTTGGTAGAATTCACCAGGGAAGCCATCTGGTCCTGGACTTTTATTTTCTGGGAGGTTTTTGATTACTGTTTTGATCTCCTTACTGGTGATTGGTCTATTCAAATTCTCTATTTCTTCTTGATTCAGTTTTGGAAGGTTGTGTGTTTCAAAGAATTTATCCATTTCTTCTAGATTATCCAATTTGTTGGCATTTAGCTTTTCGTAGTATTCTATTATAATCTTTTGTATTTCTGAGGTGTCCATTGTAGTTTCTCCTGTTTCATTTGTGATTTTTTTATTTGAGCCTTCTCTCTTCTTTTCTTGGTGAGTCTAGCTAAAGGTTTGTCAATTTTGTTTATCTTTTCAAAGAACCAGCCCATGGTTACATTGATTTTTTCCTATTTTTTTCAGTCTCAATTTCATTTATTTCTGCTCTGATTTTTATTATTTCCTTCCTTCAGTAGAAGGAAGATTTTGGGCTTTGTTTGTTCTTCTTTTTACAGTTCCTTTTGGTGCACTTTTAGATTCTTTATTTTGGCTTTTTCTTGTTTGTTGAGGTAGGCCTGTATTGTTATAAACTTCTCTCTTAGAACCCCGTTTGCTATATCCCATAGATTGTGGCATGTCATATTTTCATTTTCATTTGTCTCCAGGTAATTTTTGACTTTTCCATTGACCCAATTGCCGTTCAGTAGTATTTTATTTAATCTCCACATATTTGTGGCTTTTCTGATTTTCTTCCTGTAGTTGATTTCTAGTTTCATAACTTTGGGGTCAGAAAAGACAGTTGGTATTATTTCAATCTTCTTAAATTTGTTGAGACTTGTTTTGTGGCCTAATATGTGATTAATCCTGGAGAATGTTCCATGGGCATTGGAAAAGGACGTGCATTCTGCAGTTTTTGGATGGAATGTTCTACCTATCCAGTAAGTCCATCTGGTCTAATGTGTTGTTTAAGGCCAATACTTCCTTATTGATCTTCTGTTTGGATGGTCTATCCATTGGTGTAAGTGGAGTGTTAAAGTCCCCTACTATTATTGTGTTACTATTTCTCCTTTCATGTCTGTTAATAATTGCTTTACATATTTAGGTGCTCCTATGTTGGGTGCATAGATGTTTACAAGTGTTATAGCCTCTTGTTGCATTGTTCCCTTCATTATTATGTAGTGCCCTTCGTTGTCTCTTGTTACAGTTTTTGCTTTAAAGTCTATTTTTCCTGATATAAGTATTGCTACCCCAGCTTTCTTTTCTTTGCCATTTGCATGGTGCATCTTTTTCCATCCCTTTACTTCCAGTTTGTGAGTCTAAAGTTAGGTCTAAAGTGTGTCTCTTGTAGGCAGCATATATGTGGGTCTTGTTTTTTTTTTTTATCTAATCAGCCACTGTATGTCTTTTGAATGGAACATTTAGTCCATAGATATTTAAAGTAGCTATTGATAAATATGTACTTATTGCCATTTTGTTACTTTCTTTCTGGGTGTTTTAGTAGTTCTTCTCTGTTCTTTTCTTCTCTTGCTCTCTTCCCTTGTAGTTTGATGGCATTCTTTAGTATTATGTTTGGGTGTCTTTCTCTTAATTATTTGTGTGTTTATTATAGGTTTCTGGATTGTGATTACCATAAGGTCGATATATAATAATCTACGTATATGGCAATCTATATTGAATTGATGATATCTTTAGTTTGACCTCTTTCTTAAAGCTCTACTCTTTTGCTCCCCTCCTCCCACATTTTATGTTTTTGATATCATATCTAACCTCGTTTTGTGTGTGTACATCCATTACCTTCTTATCATTGAAATAGATAATTTTAGTACTTTTGTCTTTTGACCTCCATATTTTCTTCATGGGTGGTTGATCTGCTACCTTTACTATATTTTTGCCTTTACTAGTGATATTACTGCCCCTTTTTTTGGATAATTTTCTTATTCTTGTTTAAGTATGCTCTTTCCCACTTAAATAAGTCCCTTTAGCATTTCCTGTAAAACTGGTTTCTTGTTGAGCAACACCATTAATTTTTGCTTGTTTGGGAAACTCTTTATCTCTCCTTCCATTCTGAATGATAACCTTGCTGGGTAGAGTATTCTTGGCTGTAGGTTTTTTCCTTTCAGCTCTTTAAATATATCGTGCCACTCCTTTCTAGCCTGTAAGGTTTTGGCTGAGAAGTCAGCTGATAGCCTTATGGGGTTTCCTTTGTATGTTACTTGTTGCCTTTCTCTTGCAGCTTTTAGGAGTCTCTCTTTATCTTTAATTTTGGACATTTTAATTACAGTGTGTCTTTGTGTGGGCCTCTTTGGGTTTATCTTGTTTGGTGCTCTCTCTATGCTTCCTGTACTTGGATGTCTGTTTCCTTCCTTAGGTTAGGTAAGTTTTCAGCTATTATTTCTTCAAATAGGTTCTCTGTGCCTTTATCTTTCTATTCTCCTTCTGGGACACCTATAATATGAATGTTAGTGCGCTTGATGTTGTCCCAGAGTTCCCTGAGACAATTCTTGTTCTTTTTAGTTCTTTTTTCTTTTATCTGTTCAGCTTGGGTGATTTCTCTAGTCTTTCATCCAGCTGGTGGATGTGCTCTGTTCTTCTGTGTCATCTACTCTGCTATTGAGTCCCTCTAGTGAATTTTTCATTTCCAGTACTGTGTTCTTCATTGCTGCTGGTTCTTTTTTATATTTTCCAACTCTTTGTTGAGGTTCTCACTGAGTTCATCCAGTCTTCTCCCAAGATCACTGAGCATCCTTATGACTTTTTGTTTAAACTCTTTGTCAGGTAGATTGTTTATTTCTGTTTCACTTAGTTCTTTTTCTGGGGTTTTGTCCTGTTTTCTTGCTTGGAATGTATACCTCTGCCTCCTCCTTTTGCCTCTTTCTCTGTGCTTATATCTACGTATTAGGTGGGTCAACTATTTCTCTGGATCTTGGAGAAGTGACCTTACGTAAGAGGTGCCTTTTGAGGCCCAGCAATGTGCTTCCCTCTCGTCACTAGTTCCAAATGTTCTAGGAATGTCCCCTGTGTGAGCTACGTGTGCCCGTCTGTTGTGGCAGAGTTGTTCTGGCTGCAGGTGTCCTGGGAGTCTAGGCTGTCCCTCTGGCTGGCAGGTTGTAATTCCCAGCTGTGTGTGGCTGCTATGGACTACTCAGCCACTTTTTGGGTTTGGGGAGCCCCAGCACAGTTGGCTGCAAGGTCTAATAGCACATTCCTGGTGCAGTTTTTCTGTTAAGTGAGTAGCCCTGAAGATCTCGTCAAGATGGTGCTGTGAGCAGACGTTGAACTCGCCTCCTCCCACGAACACAACCAGGTTACGACAATTTTGGGAAGAATCACCCTGGATTGAAAACTGAAAACTGGATAAAAAGAACCCCCAAGACAAGGGACAGTCCTGACGAAAGCAGAAGAGGCAGTAACTCCAGCAGGAGAGGAAAAAAGCCACCTTTGGGAGCAGCAGAGCTTCTCAGCTGGCCAGGCGGGAGCCACCCTAAGGTATGCAGCCCTCCCTGGAGGAGTGAGGTCCGGAGTAGGGGCAATACTGCTATAACCATCCTTCAGACTCAGCCCAACTGAGAGGGTGGTCTTACTGTCTGACTTTGCTGGCTATTAACTGCAGCAAGGACACCCCAGAAAAGCTATCAGGCGAAAGCTGAAAAGATCCGGGTCTTAAAGGGCCCACGCACAAACCCACTCATTGCAGCAACCTAAAATCACCAGAGAGAAGGCTGACTGTCCTTTGGTGAAACAAGACTCACCTGGTGGGCTCTGGGGGCATCTTGGTGAGAGGAGGATCCTCTCCAGAGACTGAGACATTGGTGGGGGCCATTGAGGTGCATCCCTTGGCCTGTTAGCCCAGGGGTCTGGCACACCCACTAGAGCACAGATTTAATCCAGTTCAGCCAGGGTAGGCAACCCACCCTAAGGACTGGCCCCACCTAACAGCAAGCCCTCAGGCTACTTTTCAGCCTGCATTGACTGAGCACCTTGATCCTCTACAGGCAGGCAAGGGTGTCTGCCTCTGTGGGGCAGGGCTTGTGTGAGGACCAGGGGAACTGTGGGGGGCATTGGGGCAGAGGTGGGGGCCTCTGCAGTGTGGCACTGGGGTACGCTCCAGGGGGTTGAGAAGTGTGCATGGACCAGAACTGTGTTGACAGTGTACGTGGTCCAGTGGGGGGGGGGGGGTGAGGCTTATCAGCGGCAGAAGACTTGTGCTTCACAAATAGCCATAAAAAGGATCAGCCCCACCTTCAAAAGCCTGAAACACCTGAGTGCCTCCATGCCAAGGGCTAGCCCCACTCAGCTGCACTCCTAAGAGAACTGACAACAGCCTTGCTGGCCTCAGGCCTATCACAACTGTATGCCCCTGAGCCTAGCAACCAGCTACACTGGGTACCAACCCAATTAAGAGGACAATTGCAATAAGAGTATGCTAATAGACTTTGTAGCCAACAGTGCTGAGGCCCCTCCAAACCGGACTTACAAACAGCTGGCCAGGGAAGGAAAGATCAGACTCCCTGGGTACCTGCAGTGGGAGCAACCCTGCCACAGCAGAAGGACACAAGTAGCCCACAAAGGGGTCACTCCTGGTTCTTATGGTCTGGTGACAAGAGGCAAGCACACTGCTGGGCCTCATAAGGCATCTCATACACAAGGCCACTTCTCCAAGATCAGGAGACATAGCCGACTCACCTAGTACAAAGAAAATAGCACAGAGAAAGAGGCATAATGAGGAGGCAAAGGAATACTTTCCAAGCAAGGGAACATTACAAAACACCAGAAAAATAACTAAGTGAAACAGAAACTAGCGACCTCCTTGACAAAGAATTCAAACAAAATATAATGAGGATGCTCACAGATATGCGGAGAAGAACGGATGAACACAGTGAGCACATCAGCAAAGAACTGGAAAAAGAACCAATCAGAAATGAAGAATACAATACTCGAAATGAGAAATTCACTAGAGGGTCTCAATAGCAGAGTAGAGGAAGCAGAAGAACAGATCAGTGAGCTAGACGAAAGATTAGAGAAAATCACCCAAGCAGAAAAGAAAAGAGAAAAAAGAATTATACAGAATGAGAACAGTGTAAGGGAACTCTGGGGCAATATCAAGTGTGCTAACATTCGGATTATAGGGGTCCCAGAAGGAGAAGAGAGAGACAAAGGGGCAGAAAATTTGTCAAAATAATAGAGGAAAATTTTCCTCACCTGAGGAAGGAAACAGACATCCAAGTTCAAGAGAGCTCCAAACAAGAGAAGCCCAAAGAGGCCCACACCAAGACATATTATAATCCAAATGTCTAAAATTAAAGACAAAGAGAGAATCCTAAAAGCAGCAAGAGAAAGGCCACAAGTGACATATAAAGGGAAGCCCATCAGGCTGTCAGCAGACTTCTCACTTGAGACCCTACAGGCGAGAAGAGAATGGCACAACATATTTGAAATGCTAAAAGGAAAAAATCTACAACCAAGAATACTCTATCCATTAAGACTGTCATTCAGAATGGAAGGAGAGATAAAGAGCTTCCCAGACAAGCAAAAATTAAAGGAGTTTATCACCAAGAAACCAGTTCTACAAGAAATGCTGAAGGGACTTATTTAAGTGGGAAAGCAATGACCACAAATAGAGATAAAAGAAAAAAATTATCAAAAAACCCCAAAACAACAACAAGAAAAAACAGGTAATAAAATCACTTGTAAGGTAAAAGTATAGTAAAGGCAGCAGATCAACTACCTATGAAGACAATATGAAGGTTAAAAGACAAATGTACTAAAATTACCTATCTCAATGATAAGAGGGTAATGGATAGACACACACTAAACAAAAGACTATATATGATGTGAAAAACATATAATGTGGGGGGAGGGAAGTGAAAAAGTAGAGCTTTTAGAAAGAGGTCAAGCTAAAGAGTCTATCTACTCAATATAGACTGTTATATGCATAGTATATTAAATAGGATCCTCATGGTAACCACAAACCAGAAACCTATAACAAGCAGGAAAAAAAGTAAGACAAAAGAAATCAAACATATTGCTAAAGAGAACCATCAAACCACAAGGGAAGAGAGCAAGAGAAAAAGAAAGGAACTGAGAAGAACTACTAAAACACCCCCCCAAAAAAGAAAAAGTGACAAAATGGCAATAAACACATATTTATCAATAGCTACTTTAAATGTCAATGGACTAAATACGCCAATCAAATGCCATAGGGTGGCCAATTGGATAAAAAAACAAGATCCATGTATATGCTGCATACAAGAGACACACTTCAGACCTACAGACACTCACAAACTGAAAGTGAAAGGATGGAAAAAGATATTCCATGCAAACGGCAAAGAAAAGAAAGCGGGGGTAGCAATACTTACATCAGACAAAATAGACTTTAAATCAAAAACTGTAATAAGAGACAAAGACGGGCACTACATAATGATAAAGGGAACAATCCAACAAGAAAATATAACACTTGTAAATATCTACGCACCCAACATAGGAGCACCTAAATATATAAAGCAATTATTAACAGACATAAGAGGAGAAATAGACAGTAACACAGTAATAGCACTCCACTTACACCAATGGATAGATTATCCAAACAGAAGATGAATAAGGAAACACTTGCCTTAAAGGACACATTAGACCAGATGGACTTAGTAGATATACACAGAACATTCCATTCAAAAACCACAGAATACACATTCTTTTCAAATGCCCATGGAACATTCTCCAGGATTGATCACATATTAGGCCACAAAACAAGTCTCAATAAATTTAAGAAGATCGAAATAATACCATGCACCTTTTCTGACCACAAAGGTATGAAACTGGAAATCAACTTCAGAAAGAATACCAGAAAAGCCACAAAAATGTGGAGATTGAACAAAATGCTACTGAACAATGATTGGGTCAATGAAGAAATCAAAGAAGAAATAAAAAAATTCCTGGAGAGAAACGAAAATGAAAACACAACATGCCAAAATCTGTGGGATACAGCAAAAGCGGTTCTATGAGGGAAGTTTATAGCAATTCAGGCCTACCTCAACAAAGAAGAAAAATCGCAAATAGACAATCTAAAAGTGCACCTAAAGGTACTGGAAAAAGAACAACAAACAAAGCCCCAAATCAGCAGAAGGAAAGAAGTAATAAAAATCAGAGCAGAAATAAATGAAATAGAGACTAAAAAACAATAGAAAAAATTAGTGAAACCAAGAGCTGGTTCTTCGAAAAGATAAACAAAATTGACAAACCTTTAGCTAGACTCACCAAGAAAAAAAGAGAGAAGCCTCAAATAAATAAAATCAGAAATGAAAGAGGAGAGATTACAACGGACACCTCAGAAATACAAAAGATAATAAGAGAATACTATGAAAAGCTATAAGCCAACAAATTGGATAATCTAGAAGAAATGGATAAATTCTTAGAAACATACAACCTTCCAAAACTGGACCAAGAAGATGTAGAAAATTTGAATAGACCGATCACCAGTAAGGACATCGAAACAGCAATTAAAAACCTCCCCAAAAATAAAAGTCCAGGACTAGATGGCTTCCTTGGTGAATTCTACCAAACATTCAAACAAGACTTAATACCTATCCTTCTCAAACTCTTCCAAAAAACTGAAGAGGAGGGGAGGCTTCCTAACTCCTTCTACGAAGCCAACATTATCCTGATACCAAAACCAGACAAGGACAGCACAAAAAAAGAAAATTACAAGCCAATATCACTGATGAACATCGATGCAAAAATCCTCAACAAAATACTAGCAAATCGAATACAACAATACATTTAAAAAGATCATACATCATGATCAACTGGGTTTCATTCCGGGGATGTAGGGATGGTTCAACATCCGCAAATCTATCAACGTGATACACCACATTAAGAAAATGAAGAATAAAAATCACATGATCATCTCAACAGATGCAGAGAAAGCATTTGACAAGATACAGCATGCATTTATGATAAAAAAAGAACTCTAAATAAAATGGGTATAGAAGGAAAATACCTCAACATAATAAAGGCCATATATGACAAACCCACAGCAAATATCATTCTCAATGGAGAAAAACTGAAAGCTATCCCTCTAAGAACAGGAACCAGACAAGGATGCCCGCTGTCACCACTCTTATTTAACATAGTATTGGAAGTCCTAGCCAGAGCAATCAGGCAAGAAAAAGAAATAAAAGGGATCCACATTGGAAAAGAAGAAGTGAAACTGTCACTCTTTGCAGACGACATGATTTTATATCTAGAAAACCCTAAAGAGTCCACTAAAAAACTTTTAGAAATAATAAAGGAATACAGTCAAGTTGCGGGATACAAAACCAATGTACAAAAATCGGTTGCATTTCTATACACTAACAACGAAGTAGCAGAAAGAGAAATTAAGAATACAATCCTATTTACAATTACAACAAAAAGAATAAAATACCTAGGAATAAACGTAACGAAAGAGGTGAAAGATCTGTACACCGAAAACTATAAAACATTGTTGAAAGAAATTGAAGAAGACACAAAGAAATGGAAAGATATTCCGTGCTCTTGGATTGGAAGAATTAACGTAGTTAAAATGTCCATACTTCCTAAAGCAATCTATAGATTCAATGCAATCCCTATCAAAGTTCCAACAACATTTTTCACAGAAATAGAACAAAGAATCCTAAAATTTATATGGAACAACAAAAGATCCCGAATAGCCAAAGGATTCCTGAGAAAAAAGAACAAAGCTGGAGGTATCACACTCCCCGATTTCAAATTATACTACAAAGCCATAGTAACCAGAACAGCATGGTATTGGCACAAAAACAGACACACAGATCAATGGAACAAAACTGAGAGCCCAGAAGTAAACCCACACGTTTATGGACAGCTAATATTCGACAAGGGAGCCAAGAGCATATGATGGAGAAAGGAGAGTCTCTTCAATAAATGGTGTTGGGAAAACTGGACAGCCACATGCAAAAGAATGAAAGTAGACCATTCCCTTATACCATGCATAAAAATCAACTCAAAATGGATTAAAGACTTGAATGTAAGACCGGAAACCATGAGACTTCTAGAAGAAAACATAGGCAGTATGCTCTATGACATTGGTCTGAGCAGCATATTTTCAAGTCCCATGTCTGACTGGGCAAGGGAAACAAAAGAAAAAATGAACAAATGGGACTACATCAAACTAAAAAGTTTCTGCACAGCAAAGGAAGCCATCAACAAAACGAAAAGACAACCTAACAATTTGAAGAAGATCTTTGCAAACCACATATCAGATAAGGGGTTAATATCCAAAATATACAAAGAACTCATACAGCCCAACAACAAAAAACCCAACAATCCAATTAGAAAATGGGCAAAAGATCTGAACAGAGATTTCTCCAAAGAAGAAATACAGATGGCCAACAGGCATATGAAAAGATGCTCAACATCATTAGCTATCAGGGAAATGCAAATCAAAACTACAATGAGGTATCACCTCACTCCAGTCAGAATAGCTATAATTAACAAGACAGGAAACAACAAATGTTGGAGAGGGTGTGGAGAGAAGGGAACCCTTGTTCACTGCTGGTGGCAGTGCAAACTGGTGCAGCCACTATGCAATGCAGTTTGGAGTATTCTCAGAAAATTAAGGATAGATCTACCATATGATCCAGCTATTCCACTGCTGGGTATTTATCCAAAGAACTTGAAAACACAAAGGCATAAAGCTACTTGCACCCCTATGTTCATTGCGGCATTATGCACAATAGCCAAGACATGGAAGCAACCTAGGTGCCCATCAAGGGACGAATGGATAAAGAAGACGTGGTATTTATACACGAGGGACTACTACTCAGCCATAAGAAATGCCGAAATCCGGCCATTTGTGACAACATGGATGGACCTCGAGGGTATTATGCTGAGTGAAATAAGTCAGAGGGAGAAAGTCAAATACCATATGATCTCACTCAGAAGTAGAAGATAAAAACGACATTGAGGAAGGAGGGAGGGGGGAGGGCAAAAGGGGTGATTAGGGTCACATGTGAGGGGATGCACTATAATTAGTGTTCAGGTGGTGAACATGATGTAATGTATACAGAATTCAAAATATGATGTACATCCGAAAAAAATAAAAATTTTAAAAAAGTAATAATAATTTTTAATCCTAGGAGTCACTGATCAGAGTAGCCACGAGAAAATCCTCTTCCTCCATTCTAGTTTATCCTGATTTAAAATAAATCATCTTTAACTTTTGGGGGGAAAAAAAGTGAGTAGCCCCTCAGCATGTCTGGTTGCTAGTCTAAGGGGCTTATAATTTCTCTGGGCCCCTGGCCTGCAAGGCTTTTGTCAGCCCTCTCATGATTGCAGCTAAGTGGGGTTAGCTCCAGTCATGGGAGCTCCCAATTGTTTCAGGCTCTGGGAGGTGGGGCTGATCCCCTATGTGACTGTTGGTGAAGCACAGGTCTTCTGTTGCTGATAAGCCCCACAGGCCACAGGCCTGCACACACCATCAACACAGCCCTGGCCTGTGCACATGTCCCAAACCCCTGGAGTGTACCCAGTCTCCCCATTGCAGAGGCCCCTACATGTTCCACCAATGCCCCACCTACTCCACTGCTCCTCACACACACCCTACCCTGCCCTGCAGAGGCAGACCCACTCTCCTGCCTGCAGAAAATCCAGGCACCCAATCTATGCAGGTCAAAAAGTTGCCTGAGGGCTTGCTCTTGGGTGGGGCCAGTCCCTAGGGCATGCTGTCTTCCCTGGCTGAGCTGGATTCAATCTGTGCTCTAGTGGGCAGGGAAGATCCTAGGCTAACAGGCCAGGGGAAGAATTCCAATGGCATCTGCCAGTGTCTGTGTCAGCATGCCTGTACTACGCCACAACAGCAGCTGCCACCAATGTCTCAGTCCCTGGAGAGGTCTCACCTCTCACCAAGATGCACCCAGAGCCTATCAGGTGAGTCTCTTTTCACCAAAGGACTGTGAACCTTTCTTTCTGGTGATTTTCGGTTGCTTTCTGAAACCAGTGAATTTCTGCATGGGCCCTTTAAGAGCGACTTTTGTCTCCTTATGTTGGATAGCTTTTCTAGGGGTAATCCCTGTTGTCGTTAATAGCCAGCAAAGCCAGGTATTATGAGACTCATCTCAGTTGTGCTGAGTCTGAAGGATGCTTATAGTGGTAATGCTCCCCTTCTCAGGTACCCTGCTCCTCCAGGGAAGGCTTCATACCTTAGGGTTGCTCCCAGCCAGCTTGAAGCACCACGGCTTGGGGAAGTGGGTTTTTTCCCTCCAGAAGGAATTTCTGCTTCTTCTGCCTCAGTCAGGACTGTGCCTTATTGTGGCAGTTCTTTTTATCCAGTTTTCAGTTGTCTCTCATGTGTAATTGTTCCAAGAGTAGTTGTAGCTTGGTTGTGTTCATGAGAGGAGGTGAGTTCAGAGTCCACCTACGCTGCCATCTTGACACCAACTCCCACTTAGTATTTCCATTTATTCAACAAATATTTATTGGATGCCTACTATGTACAAAGGAAGTGCTCTCTTCTAGGCTTTTGGGTTATATCCATGTCAAAACAGATGAAGATTTCTGCCCATGGAGCTTATTCTTAATTCTAGAAGGAATATTTACATAATCATCATGTGGCAAATGATGTTTATTAGTTTTCAGTTTTTATAATCAGAGTATGGAAGACTTACAGTTATAAAACAGATGTAAATAATATAAACCTTAGCAATCTAAAAATAATAGGACTTACACAAAATTATATGATAAGAGATAAATGGAAAATAATAAGTATGTAAATTTCCTCATCTCTCATAGTGGGAAGTCAGTTGGGTTAGGTTGAGGAATTTTTATGAAATAGTTGTGGATAAATTCTCAATTATCATGAACAATCCTGCAACATTTTTTTTGCACAATATTAAATAATTTCTTTAGAATAAATCCCTAAAAGTAAAATTGTCTGTATATTTTTAAGGTTTTGATACAATATACTGCCAAGTTGCCCTAAGAAAAAATATAGTGTACTTTATAGTTTCACTAAGTGTAGAAAAGTGCTTATTACCTGAAACTTTATCTATCTTGAGTTTTATCCAATTTAAAAAATTTCCCACTTGATACATGAAAAAAAATCCCACAGTTTTAAAGTTGCATTTATTTGTCTACGAGGACAATGAAATACTTGCTTCATTTTTTACTTTTTTGGTTTCTTCTTTTTGTGACTGATCTGTTTATGCCATTCATTCATTTTCTTATTGAATTGTAGAAGTCCTTTATATATTAAAGATATTAATTAGTTGCCTATTATATATATATCGTATATTTCATATATATATATGATGCAAAATTTTTCCCCAGTTCACATTTGATTTCAATCATTTGTGTGTGGTTCTTCAGATACAAACATTTAAAATTTCAAGTGGTCAATCTTAGTACCATTTTTGTTTGTTTGTTCTTCTTTAGGTATCATAATGATAAAGTCCTTCGCTACCCAGAAATCACCTACAATGTATTCTTCTTTTTTTCTATTATTTTTCCTCTTTCAAACTCTTAAAATTTTAAAATATTAACGACTTATTGTGTTATATGTTATGAGATGGTGTTTTAACTTATTCTTCAAATAGCTAGAATTTTTTTTCTAACAGAATTTATTAAGTAATTCTATTGATTTAATACGCCACATCTAACAGACACCAAGCTCCCATGTGAGTCAGTTTATGGACTCTATTCTATTCCAGTGAAATAGCTACCTCTTCTTTCTTCTGTACCACATTGTTTTAATTTCTGTAGTGGTATTACCATGTTACAATATTTGATAAGGCAAGCCACTTCCCTTTGCTGTTACCTTTTCTAAATTGCATTGACCATTCCCATATGTATTTCAAAATATTATTAAAGTTTTCATAAAATGAAAAACAAAAATTAAGTAATTAAAGAAATATAGAAAATACTTTAAAATAAAGCAAAAAAAACCCCAAAACCCCACCAAAAACCCAAAACCAAAAAACTGCCCTAAATCCCACCAAGCAGAAAAAGAAAACAGTGTTAAATATGGAGGAATATCATTCCAGACATATGTCTAAAGACGTATTGAAGGATTTGTAGTTAATATTTGACTTTAACAAAAGAATGAAGATTTGTGTGAAATTGAAGGAAGTGCTGAACTTCAGAAAAAATTTTTTATAAGATGTGCCTAGAAGATTTCTTTACGGTTACAAAGCAATTAGAAAGTTTGATTTATTATACGTCTTTATCCACATGTCTCAATTTTGGATAAAAACTATTGGTTGCCTGCTATGAAACATGAGAAGATTTGTATTCTTACACTTCTTCTCCACCAGCATTTTTTTAGGTATATTTTCATTTTATTTGGTCGAGTGTTATAACATTTATATTTAGTTCAGTAAACATTTCTCCAGTTGCTTAGTTTTAGTCTGTGTTTATATGAATTTAACGCATAACGCTGACCTTTTCCTTTTCACTACATAAAGTTAAAAAATTTTAAAAAAATCTCATCATTGGTTCTATTTATTGTCAGGTCATTTTTTTTCAGTAAGTGCCACATACAACAGTTCTTGGATTCTTTCATGTTTGAGTATGACTTCCTGTTTCCGTTCTACTTGAAGAACTCTGGCTGGCTATGATTATCTGGGCCCCCACTTTCTTCCCCTCAGAACATTACCAGTATCGCTCCACTGCAATGCTTACTGGCAACACTGCTGTGGAGAAATCCACAGGCTGATCTCCTCCCTTATAAATGACTTGTTTATCCATCCAGAGGCCTGAAGAATTGTATCTTTAGTCTTGAATTCAGTAATTTAACAAAGTCTAAGGTGTTGATCTGTATAAATTTTCCCCTAAACACTATGTGCCCCCATAAGAAGATTTTATTGTTCCTCTATTACAAGGTTCTTTTACTCTATTGTATTTATGAATATTCTTTCTATTCAATGTCCTGGGTTCTGCATTTGAGAGATTCTCATTATCCTCATGTTGGTCCATTTTGTCATTCCTTCAAATCTATCACCTTCTTCTTATTTGCTTTAGTCTCTTTGTATTTTTCCTCTGAAATTACTGTGATTATTTCAAATCTTTTTTCTATATCAGGAATTTGATTTCCAGACATGTCTATTCAATTTCTTGCTCTATCTAAATTATTAAATCTGTAATGGTGTTTGGAGTTTCCTTTGTTTCCTTAACTCTTTCCTTTTCATCTCTGTTAGTTATTTTATTACCTCAGCACTGAGGTAGTTTTATTAGGTTCATGCCCTTTTTTTAGTTATTCCATATCATGAAACACAGCTGGAAGGTTTTCTTCTGTTCTTTAAGTTACGTTTCCCTCCAGATTGGGTTCTTCAACTGTTATCTCTATGCAACATTTTGTGCATTTTTCCTGTTACAAACTTGCATAGCTGCATATCATTTCTTTTCATCTTGCACAAGCTTATGATGGTACTCATCTGGCCAGGTCTTCTATTTGCTCTGCTATCATGTGTATAAGTTTTCCTTGATGTTCTCCCACCTGATCTGACACTCATTTTTCTCTCCCTCTGAGTCACAATCTGTAGCCTAAGAGTTGTTTCATATTAAATTTTGTGTGACTTGAAGGCATGTGGGGTGTGTGTTGGGGACAATGTTGAGCCAGCTGGAGTTGCTTGAAGGCCTTACCGGGGCACTGAACGCTGCTCTTTCTTCTGAGCACTCATGCAGTGTCTTGTTTCTGGGACACGCACCCTCACAGAGATGTGTCCCACTCCTATGGGCCTTGAGTCATTTTCTCCACACAGCAAAGAATCCTAGAAAATGCCCCTTCTGGCCTCCTCTATAATCTGGTGGTGATAGGTAAGATTTCTCACTCTCAAGGGTTTTCCTTTTCTCTTCCTTGGGCTGCATAGTCACACTCTCCATCTACCTTTCTTCACATTGGAGAATATTTGTGAGAATTTTCTGGATTTCCTTGTGTAGAGGTAGATGAAGGGGAGGATATTCATTAGTTTAAAATCCCTCTCAGGGATCTCAGTAAAACACTGTAGTGGACCATTTGACACAACAGAAGTTAGACAGAGTCTTGTCTAGATTGGTGAGGAGAGAAAGGACAGAATGAGAAGGAGTGCCGAGGATTACAGCGAGCTCAGGAGGAGATGAGAAAATACTAGAAGCATAGAGGACAGAGCCCAGTATATGGCCAGATACTGGATGTCAAATGTGAAAAATGACTGAGAAAAGATCCACTGAAGCATACTTATCATTTGATGTGCTAAACTGCTCCACAACTTGAAAATTTCAGTCAAATAGGGTCTACACACAGCCCTGAATCAGTAGTATTGGGGGAGTGGAAACATGGTGCTGATTTTATGGATGTTGTCCCAAGAAGAGAAGCAGTGCACAAAGAGCCATGGAAGCAAAATCCAGAGCACAGATTACAAAATCAGTGGGAGCAGAGACTTAAAGTCAGGAGTATCAAGAGAATTACAATTCCTCTCCTCTTACTAAACCGTGGTAACATTGCCTGGAGAAAGCAGGCTTTCAGGGTTCCTTGCCAGAAAATTAGAGGATGGGGTGACTCCAAGATATTGACATATGGTTACAAATGTTTAATAATAAAATTTATAAACTGAAACACTTTTGATATAGTCCATGTTTCTTAGTTCTTATATGTGGGATTGTAGTTATTAGTGCTTCCTAAATCATTAATGTGAAATCTACATCAGAAGAATTCTAAATATGTAAATATTAGATAGAACCATTATTCTCTGGGGATTTTTGCATTTTTTATTGAGGTAAAATTTACATACAGTGAAATACATAGATCTTAGTGTACAATTGAAAAATATCTACTCTCATGTAAACCAACACTCAAACACTCAATCAAGATATCATCTCTATCACCCCAGAAAGATCCCTTGTACCCATTTCTAGTCAACCCTCCCCACTCCAAGCAACCACTGCTCTGACTTTTTTCCTCTTTTTTTTTTTAAATTAGTTTATTGAAGCCATATTGGCTTATAACATTGCATAAATTTCAGGTGTACATTATCATAGTTCAGTTTCTGTATAGACTGCATCATGTTCATTTCCAATAGCCTAGTTTTTATCTGTCACCATACATATATGCCCCTTTACTCCTTTCACCCTCCACCCACCTCCTTCTCCTCTGATAACCACCAATCTGTTCTCCTTATCTATGTGTTTGTTTATCTTCCACATATGAGGGAAATCATACGGTGTTTGTCTTTCTAGGTTTGACTTATTTCACTTAACATAATACCCTCAAGGTCCATCCGTGTTGTCGCAAATGGCATAATTTTGTCTTTTTATGGCTGAGTAGTATTCCATTGTATATACAGACCACATCTTCTTTATCCATTCACCTGTTGATGGGCACTTGGGTCACTTCCACATCTCAGCTATTGTGAATAAGGCTGCAATGAACATACGGGTGCATAAATCTTTTTGAATTAGTGATTTCATGTTCTTTGGATAAATACCCAGTAGTGGAATAGCTGGATCATATGGTATTTCTATTTTTAATTTTTAATAAATCTTCATACTGTTTTCCATAGCAGTTGCACAGTTTTATCATTGTATAATGCCCATCTTTGTCTCTTGTTATTGTTTCTGTCTTGAAGTCTGTTTTGTCTTATATAAGTATAGCTACACCTGCTTTCTTTCAGTTGCCATTTGCTTGGAGTATCATCTTCCATCCCTTCATTCTGAGCCTATGTTTGTCTTTAGAGCTGAGATGGGCCTCTTGGAGGCAGCATATTGTTGGGTCTTGTTTTTTAATCCATCCAGCCACTCTGTGTCTTTTGATTGGTGAATTCAATACATTTACATTTAGAGTCGTTATTGATATATGAGGGCTTAGTACTGCTATTTTTTCTCTTGCTTTCTGGTTGTTCTATATTTCCCTTGGTTCTTTTTCCTTGTATTTCTGTCTGCCATTTCAGTTTGGTAGTTTTCTGTGATGTTTTTCTCAGTTTTCTCCTTGTTTATGCTTTGTGACTCTGCTCTGATTTTTTGTTTTGTGGCTACCAGAACGTTTGTATAAAAGTCCTCACAGATGAGCTAGTCCTTTTTCTGATATCCTCTTAGCTCCATTAGTCTATGCAGGTTCCCTCCTTTTCTGCTTCCCCTTCTATACTTTTGTTGTCACAAATTATTCTTTTTTGTATTGTGAGTTTGTGACCAAATTGATGTGGTTAAAGTTATTTTTTATGCTTTCTTTCTCTTTATTCTTTATGTTATAATTAAGTGTTTACTAACCTCTTCTGATATAGAGCTGCAATTTTCTGATTCTATCTGTCTATTTATCTCTTCACTCCAAGCTTGGTAACCCTTTGCCTCTTTGCTTCAGGTAGGAGGGCTCCCTTCAACATTTCTTGTAAAGCAGTTCTAGTGGCAATGAACTCCCTCAGCTTTTGTTCATCTGGGAAAGCTTTAATTTCTCCATCATATTTGAAGGATAATTTTGCTGGATAGAGTATTCTTGGCTGACAGTTTTTGTCTTTTGGTATTTGGAATGTATCATTCCACTTTCTCCTAGCCTACAGTTTCTGCTGAGAAATCTGCTGAAAGCCTAATGGGTGTTCCTTTGTAGATTATTTTCTTCTCTCTGGTCTCCCTTAATATTCTTTCTTTGTCATTTACTTTTGATAGTATATGCCTTGGAGAAGGTCTTTCTGCACTGAGGTAATTAGAGTTCTATTGACTTCATGAATTTGCATGTCCTGTTCTTTCCCCAGGTTTGGGAACCTCTCAGCTATTATTTCCTTAAATAATCTCTCCTCTCCTTTCTCCACCTCCGCTCCTCCTGGAATACCTATTATCATTATATTGCTTTTCCTAATTGAGTCAGATATTTCTCAAAGAATTTCTTCATTTTTTAAAAATCTTAGTTCTCTCTCCTCTTCCACCTGGGTCATTTTTAGATTTCTATCTTCAAGCTCATTAATTCTCTCTTCCATATGCTCTGCCCTATTTTTAATGCTTTCTATTTTATTTTTCATCTCATTGTGTTCTTCATCTCCAGAATTTCTGGGGTTTTTTGGTTTGTTTTTTTTTAGAGTTTCAATCTCTTTGGTGAAGTACTCCTTATGTTCATTAATTTTATTCCTGAGCTCATTGAACTGTGCTTCTGAGTTTTCTTATACCTCATTGGGTTTCTTCATGATGGCTACTTTGAATCCACTGTCAGTTAGATTGTAATCTTCTGTGACTTCCAGTTTGGTTTCTGGAGAGCTGTCACTCTCCTTCTGTCCTGCAGTGTTACTGTAGTTCTTCATGGTACTTGATGAACTGATCCTCTGCTGGTGCATTTGTGGTAGTAATCACCTTTCTATTTGGGTACAGCTTTGGTTGCTTTGGTTACTTTGGTTCTGAGCTGCTTCTGGTTGTATTTGAGGGCCTGCACTTTCCACCCTCCACTGCCTCTGCTCGATCCATCATCAGTGTCCTCCTTGTCCACCTGTACATCTGAGGTTGCTGGTGCCTTGCTGCTTACGACGTCACTGCAGTCTCAGGTGTCGCCACCAGGGTCACCAGGCTGTCAGCACCTCTGCTTCTTCCAGTGTCACCCGGGTCTCTTGTTCCCCTACTGGTTCTCCAAGGGCTCTCCACAGGCTCAGGTGCTGCTGCCAGTTTACTACCTGTGCTGCTGCTCCTGGCTTATCTGGGAGTGCTGGCAGCAGCGCTGCCAGGGGCACTGGGTTCATGGGTGTCACTGTTGCTGCAGGGGTCCTGAGTTCTTGTATGCAGCCCCCACTGCTGGTAGAGCCAGTGTTGGGGGTGCCACCACTGGGGGCTGGGTCATGAGTTCTGCTGCAGTTCCTGAAGCCTCAAGTCACAGGTGCCACCTGCCACTACTGGGGGAGGGACGGGGCTAAGCCACAATTGTTGTTGCTGGTCCTGCAACCTCTGGTCACTGGCATGCACCCGTGTGCTTTTTGAGACCTCAGGTCATGGTACCCTGCTCCTATCAGGGCAATCGCATTTTGGTTGTTGTCCCCACTGCTGGAAAGACTGGTGTCACTGCCAGGGGAGGAGGAGGGAGCTGTCTTGCCGGCTCTGCTCTGTGTCCTTAAGCCTCAGGACACATGCACCACCCACCACCACTGGTGTAGGGGGCAGGAGTCAAGCCATGACTGCTGTGTTTGCCTTTGCAGCCTGTGGTCACTGGTGCACGCCCTGGTGTGAGCATCTGCATTTTGGATTGCTGCCATGGAGGAGGGGGAGGGGCATACTCCCCCAGTTCCCCTGTCTCCCACAGGTCCAGTCCACCCACCTTCAGATGTACAGGTGCACAGATTGCTTAGGGATTCTGGTGTGCTGTGCAGGGAATTCTTTGTTGGTCAATAGAAATCCAACTGGTTGTAACCTAGAGGAGAGAGACAAAGGGAACAACTCACTCTGCTATGATGCTGACATCCCTCTCCACCACTGCTCTGATTTTTGTTACTATTTTGGCTGTTCTAGAACTTCATATAAATGGAATCATACAGCGTGTACTCTTGTATCTGGCTTCTTTTGTTCATCATAATATTTTTGAGATTCATTCATGCTGTTGTACATACAGTAGTTTGTCCCTCTTTATTATTGATTAGTATTCCATGGTATGGCTGTGCTGCAAATTGTTTATTCTCCTAGTGCAAGGCATTTGTGTTGTTTCCAGGGTTTTACTATTTTTTTCTGTGTGTCTTCTTGTGAACATATATTTCTGTTTCACTTGGGCAAAAACCTAGAAGTGGAATTTCTGCACAGGTGTATACTTAACTTTATAGGAAAACAGCAATTTCCAAAGTGGTTGTACCATTTTATACTCCCACAAATAACATATGAGAGTTCTAGTTGCTCCACATCCTTGCCAATAGTTGATATTGTCAGTCTTTTTAATATTAGCCATTCTGTTTGGCATATAATGGGGCCTCATTTTGGTTTCGAGTTGCATTTCTCTGACTAAGATGTGAGCATCTCTTCATGTGCTTGTTGGCTATTTGTATTTCTTCTTTTGAAGTGTCTGTTTAAGTCTTTTGCCCATTTTAAAAACTGGGTTCCAGTGCCATTTGCTGAAAAATCTATTGACTGTGTGTGAATCTATTTCTGTCTCTCTGTTTTATTCCTCTGATCCATTGGTCCATTCTTGCACCAATACCATGCTGTCTCTTGATTACTTGAGCTTTATAGTAAGTCCTGAAACCAGACTGTGTGAATCCTTCAGCTTTGCTGTACTTGTTCAAGATTGTTTTGGCTCCTCTATGTTCTTCGCACTTCATGTAAGTATTAGAATTCATTTATCACTTTTTGCCAAGAGTCCGCTGAGCTTTTGATTGGGATCATATTAAATCTATAGATCAATTTGGGGAGATTTTACATTTTAACTAAATCGAGTCTTCCAGTTTATAATCATGGTATATTTCTCCACTTATTTAGGTCTTTAATTTCTCCCACCAATGTTTTGTATGCAAATATATTTTATACACAACATAAAATGTGAATGATTTATATGCCATTAGTCAACAAAACTATGATTATGTGATTTTTAAAAAAATTATGGAGCTCTAGACGACCTGATCAAAGACCTAGCACACAGGGAGGAAAAGCACTCATAAACACTGTATTAATAAAGGCCACTGGACACTTAGAATCTTTAAGTCCTATAATAGCAGTGATTTGATTTTTAAGCACATAGCAACTCTCAGTGAAGAAAAATGATATTGGAAACAAGATTTTAGCTGTCTTGTGTAAAAGAGCGTATCCGATCTTATATTCCATGACTTGTTCCAGCGTTCATCATCCGCTCCACTCAGAGGTCTCTCCTCTTTGTCCACCAGGCTGCCCCATTGCTTCCAAGTGACTGCCACTGCCTGGGGCCAGGTGCTCCTCGCCTCCTTCCTGGACGGTTGAAATAATGTCCTAACTGGTCTCTGGGCTCCAGTTTTTCAGCTGCCAATTCACCCCACATACTGGACTCCAAAGGTACTTCTTAAAACATACACCTGCACATTTAATATATGTTTGTTATTTCTGTTAAACAAAATGGTTCAGATAGATTAGTTCTTTTTCTCTAATATGCCATGGCAAATATATTCTCCATATATCCATGGTTATTCTGTTAAATTAGAAATTATTAATTTCCCTGTAAGTAAATTTTAAAAATAAACTTTGAATAATTTAGTTGAGCTAAAATACCTGAATCATCACTTATTTTTTTATTTAGTTATAAAATTATTAATCTGAAAACATATGAAATTAAAATACTGCATTAAAACGCACCTTCTACCTCTGTGAGAAACATTAACTTACCACCCAACCAAACCACCAGACTGCACCCTTTGCAGAAAAAACAAATGGTATATTGAGTCGCCTTGATTAATGATTTGAGTAGGATCTGCCTGACTGTTACATAAATCATGATTTAAATGTGATTGGCACTGTCTCGATGTAGATAAAATCCACACTACCTGGAAGCCAGGTATTCAAAGACAGATAGTTTGCCATCATGTATATGACCCTAAGAGAAGACTGCCACGTAATTTTCAAAATATAAATAAGCAGCAGGAGACTTCTACTCAACAGAATTACAGCTTTGTGCCTCACAGTGGTATATGTGCTTTATTTTCATTATCGTTGACTCTACAATCCATTCTACCAACCTGACATAATTTTGTAGAGAAAAAATACAAAACAAAAAGATGTGGAATGCTGCTGCATTTCTGCCTGTCAAATTGGAAGAGAAGAAAAAGAGTGATTATGCTGCTTCACTCTTCTGCTGCATTCCAGCACTTCCAACTGACAAGCAGCGTCCGTCATGCTTTGCATTACAATTTTTCTTTGCCATTTTCTCCTAGCTCTTCATAACATAATTATGTTCCACTTTTTCTAGCCAGGGGCCTGTATTTTCTTTCATACAGGACATCAGCTGCAAAGCTGAACCTTGATATTTCCTCAAAATGGTGAAGTGCTTTTGCTCTTTGTTTCAGTCTTGGCAATTCCAATTTTCACACTCCTGCTTGACACATTTTCTTGCTGCCAAAAAACGCATTCAGCCCCAAAACTTTCAGAGGGCCGTGCAAAGGAGCTTCCAGGGTACTTAGTACTTGTCTGTACTGTAATTTCTCCTTGAGCCAAGTTGTTTTGGAAATGTGTTGAGAAGACTAATGCTGCTTTCATTCTTTTTATAGTTTCATAATTGCTAAAGGAGAATTGTCTTTGTGTCAAAACCATCTGAACATTTTTATTCTTCTTTCTATTTATGTCTACTCATGTATACGTGCATCAACATTTTCCGAGAGTTGGGGACATCAGGCCAAAATCTCGTCAATAAAGATCGGGTGTCTCATTGCAAAAGTTCTAAGATCGTATATGAATGGTAATAATAGCTAACCGGTTTTTGAACATTACTCTGTGATAGACGTCGTTCCACGTGCTTGGTTAAATATCTAATCTATTCCTCACAGGTAGGTGCTACTATGATCCTCATTTCTCAGAGGAGGAGAAGGAGGCTGAGAAGGATTTGAGAAACTTGCTTGAGAGCCCACAGCGAATGTGGTTGAGCTGGGAGTTAAATTCAGGCAGCCGGAGCCCGAATCACACTATCTTGCCCTCCTGCCTCCTATTGCGGCCGCTGGCAGCTCCCAAATACTAAGAAGGCCCAGATTTCCCTTCTTTTAGCCCTTAGAGGACAACTCCTTGGCTCAGTCCTCAGGAAGTAAAGTATCAATATCAAAAGCTTGATAGACAATCAAAGACTGGTTGCATCTTATATACTAGATGCCTCCTTGAAAATTCTCTTCCTAATTATACATATTTTAGACTGCTGCGGTCTTGATTACACACTATCTATCTGAGTATTAGCAGTTTTCCTTCATTCCTGAGTGATGATATTGAATAGGAAATGCAGAGATTCATAAGGCACCAGTGAATGGAGGCCTCAGTAGCCATATAAGAAGTCTGGCTACAGTGAGACTGCCATGCCGGAGAGATCACTTAAGGAAAGACGAGAGGGAGACAGAGACAGAGAGATGCCTGAGAAGCCCCTGTCGTTCAATCTTCCCAGCCCAGGTGCCACACGTGTGACTAGAGAGGCTTTCAAGACAACTCCAGCCCAGCCACCAACTACCTACCACCACATAAGAGACACCAAGCAAAGACGAGCCAGTGGATCCAGTCAATACTGGATCCCAGACTCATGGGTAAAATAGATGGTGGCTACGTTTTAGACCACTGTTTTGGGTTTGTTACACAGCCATAGATAACTGAAACACCATATGATACAACAGGGGAGAACACCGGCGAGAATAAACCCCGCGGGTCCATGTTTCTACTAGATGTTCGCAGAAGGACTCACCACTGTGATATAACATCTATTGTGTGGATGCTGTGGGTGGCACATGGGTGGGTATCGTTATCTGTTGGACTTTTATCCTGTGGACTGAGTCTTACTTGAAGAGCGAGATAACTCATTGTGTCAGTTATTGAAGTTCTGCGTATCATCTAAGGACTGAGAAAAGTCTGTCAAGCCAGAAACAAGAGCACGTGGGGAGGCCTCAGGGAACAGAAAGCAGGATCACTCCTCGAGCAGGCACTGAGTGACCCAACATGCCTGAGAAGCTGAGCTGTGGGCTGCTAGTGATGACTTCTGCGTGAACATGGGCCAGGAGCAGGGAAATAGGAACCTGTGTCAAGAGTCCGTCTGGTCATGCCAGCCTTTGAGGGCTGAGGAAGAAAGAAGTGAATGGCACAGGGCCTGTGTCCCAAGCAAGTCTGCTAAACTAAGGTCTTTTGTAAACTGAACTCTTTTTATGCTTCCTGTATGGTAATGTTTTTCTCTTTTGTTCTCCTTAATATTTAATAAGGGTTTATTTGAAAACTCCATCCTACTTTGGTCATGCTATGGGAAATCACACTTGGGCCATAGCTTTAAGTGGGGAGTAATAAACCTTGAAGAGACATCTGCACCCTCTGTGCATTTCAGCGTTACTCACCATAGCGAAGACATGGAAACAACCTAAGTGTCTGTCAACAGATGAATGGATACAGATGAGGATAAAGAAGATGTGGTATATATATACGCTGGAACATTATTCAGCCATGAGAAAGAAGGAAATCCTGTCGTTTGTGACAGCTTGGACGGACCCTGAGGGAGGTGTGCTAAGTGAGATGAGTCAGACAGGGAGAGAAAAATACTGGATGATCTCACTTATATATGGAATCTAGAAAACTCAAACTCAGAGAAACAGGGTAGAGGGGGGCTACCGGGAAATGGGGAGATGTTGGCCAAAGGGTGTAAACTTCCAGCTATAAGATGAACGAATTGTGGGGAGCTAAGGGACGGCATGGTGATGATAGCCAATAACGCTGTATTACATACTTGAAGGTTGCTAAGAGAGTGGCTCCTGACTGTTCTCACCACAAAAGGAAGTGGTCATTATGTGATGGGGTGGAAGCGTTAGCTAAAGCTATGCTGGTAATTATTTTGCAATGTATAAATGTATCAAATCAACACGTTGTACCCTTAAACTTACACAATGTTATATTTCAATTACATCTCAATAAATCTGGGGAAAAAAGGATTGCTTTACGACCTGCTGTATATTTTTTATGAGGCAAAATGTACTTTCAAAAGGATTAGCATATGTAAAACTTTTTAATATTTAACAAAAAGTATAGTATTGAAAATAAAAGGTGAACAATACGTGTCTCAGGAGTGTGGAAGCAGCACGATAAAAAAGAGAAGCACCCGTGCACACCCTTTAGGAAGGCTATTATCGACAGAAAAGGAAAACAGCAAGTGTTGGTGAGGATGTGGAGAAACCAAAATTCTTGCACAGTGTTGGCAGGAATGGAAAATGGTGCAGCCGCTGGAGAAAATAGTTTGTCAGTTCCTCCTAAACTTAAGCATAGAATTGCCATAAAATCTAGCATCCACTGGGGGTATACAGCCCAAAGAATGGAAATCAGAGACTCAAACGGATAGGTAAACACTCATGTTCATAGCAGCATTATTCACAATAGTCAAAACGTAGAAACAACGCAAGTGTCCATCAACAGACGAATGGATAAACAAAATGTAGTGCATACATACAGTGTAATTTGAATGCACTCACCCCGGCCTTAAAACGGAATGAAATTCAGACACGTGGTACAACATAGATGAACCTTGTAAACATTATGCTAAGCGAAATTAGCCAGAAGCAAAAGCACAAATATTGTATGACTGCACTTATATGGGATACACAGACTGACAGTGGGCTAGAGGCTGCCAGGGGCTGGGGAGGGGGTGGGGAGTTGGTGTTTAATGGGGATGAGCTTCAGTTTGGGAAGATGGAAGAGTTCTGCAGATGGACGGCGGTGATGGCTGCACAACATTGTCAGTGTACGCAATGCCACTGAGCTGTACACTTAAAAATGGTTAAAAGGGTAAATTCTATGTTATGTATGTTTTACCACAATAAAAGAGAGAAAGAGAGAGAGAGAAACATACACATCCCCGTCCAGCAAGAAGACGAACATTATGGGAGGCAGAACGAGAGCCGCTTGGCCCAGCCACCCTGCTCTGGATGACAGTTCTTCTCCCAGTGCTAAAACCAGAGATTTTGCTTGGTCTCATTGAATAATTCATTCATTGATAATGATAAAATAATAATAATTATAACACCAACAAAACCCAATCACATTTAATGAGCACTTACTAAATGTCACACACTGTTCCAAACACATTTATTAACATGTTTAGTCACAACAACAACCTTACGAAGAAGGTTCTAATATTATTTTTAGTGTGTGTGTATATATATACACAATAAGAGAAACAAACAACAGACAGGTCAAGTAACATGCCTAGAGTCACACAGCTGGTAAGTAGTACGTAAATCAGCACCTAGGCAACTGGATCTTAACTGATCAAGGTCCACCATAGCTCAGAGCCTCCTACAGACAGAGGGGCTGCTCATGCAGGAAGCTGGTGCTACTGCTCTGCACATGTCCCATGGAAGCAAGGATCCTGCTGACTTGAGTGTAGGCTCCTGGATGGCAGGAACCACATCTTGCTCGTCTCTGTGTCCTCAGTGACCAGCACAATCACAGTCAATATAATGCGTGGATTATATGATACAATGATCGGATGTTGGAGGAGGTAGTCAAGAGGACGTCACTGCCGGTTGACCCTCGAGCAGGACCTGGGCAATCGAGAGCTCCTCACCCCCTCCCTGTCCTTGGGACATATGCTCTGCCTACCGTTCCCACAGTGGGAGGACACAGCCTTGAGAGAGAAAGGTGGTGTTGAGACCATCTGGACTGTGTGCATGACTGAACCCAGTTAAGGCCTATATTAAACTTTTAGGATGCTGGCAGGTGGATGCAGGATCTACTCATCTTGTGGCCGCCCAAGACCAGCCTTGTAAGTATGTTCCCTGACTTATTAAACCTGCCACCCACCAATCTGGAGTGGGCTACCTCTTTCCTTGGTCTCTCCCTCCCCTCTGTGAGTCTGGGGGCCAATTTACAAACCAACATCAGATTCAATTAAAAATAGGTTCTAGAGGCGGGCCTGTGGCCAAGTGGTTAAATTCGGATGTCCATTTCAGCAGCCTGGGTTCAACAGTTCGGATCCTGGGTGCGGACCTACGCTGCTCATCAAGCTATGCTGGGGTGGTTCCCACATAGAAGAACTAAAAGGACATATGACTAGGATATACAACTATGTACTGGGGGACCTTGGGGAGAAAAAAAAAAGAGGACAATTGGCAACAGATGTTAGCTCAGGGCCAGTCTTAAAAAAAAAAATGTTCTAAAACTTTCTCAAGATTTGTTCTTTAATGTTGTTTTTGTCGCAATTCAAAAAAGGACACATTAGCCATTTACCAAATGGCTTGAAATAGAGAGCATCCCCAGGCCCTCTCCGCAGGCATCTACCTTCCACTGGAATCCACGACTGGGGATGACGGTTGGTGTGCAGTGTGCTGAGCATACACCCTCTCTCATTGCTGCCTTGCAGCACCTGATCTTCTTTCAGAAGCCTCCCCTCCAGGTTCAGCCTGTCTATACCACAGGAGAGGCTGACTCAGGGAGGCATCATCGGCTAATGCTGTCCCCTTTGCCTGAGCTAATTAGTGCATGGCATTCGCTGGCCACAGCAATGGGTCAAGAAGGGCCACATGACTGGTCAGTCCCCTCCTCTTCCACCCTCTCCATGCTGGGCTGTGGTGAACTGGCTGTGACAGAGCCAGACCCAAGGGCACAGAGGAGGTTTGCTGTGTATCTACAGGGAAATGCAAAAGAGACAGTCTCTCTTCCTTTGGATGTTGATTGAAACCAATACACAAAACGGCACAGCTGAGAACCAAAAGAGCCATGAAGCTGGAAGCCCTGGGTTAACCCACTCACTCTGGAGTCAACTACAAGTCTAGACTGCCGGTTACTTGAACATTCCCACATTTCTTTTTTGTTTGTACAAATCCAGATTAGGTTTTCTGTTAACTGCAGCCGATAGCATCTAACTGATTTATGTTTCAGACATATATATACATAAAGCTTTATGCACACAAAATGCAGTTTCTCTTGATATCTCACCCTAAGCATATACAAATTCAGTCTTGGTGGTTTTACATATGGTGTTTCAAGTAAACCTGCAGACATTAATATAAACACTTCACTCAGTAACTATTCATTATAGTCGTCACCGAATAAATTCCAGTTGTTGCGATGTTATTACAGGTGTAGAATGTTAATGCACCCCCAGGCAGGCATAGCCAAACACTCTATGCGAAGACCACGGGCTTGAGGGTGACACATCCAGAGTCCCAGTCACACCTCTCCAGTGTGACCTAGGGCAACTTGCTTAACCTCCCTGAGCCTCAGTTAAGTTAAATTATCTGCAGAAGGTAATAAAGTCATTGAATTGAAAAAACAAGACTTGAACCAAGACTTGAACATTCCGGCTTCAAAAGCCATGTTCTTTCCACTATCCCACACTTAACATTTAAGGGAGTGTCCCACAGAACCACTAATGAAATGGACCCGTGTGACAAATCAACGTCCTGCTAAACTGTCTTGGCTGTTTGCCACTCATGTGCTGCTCCTCAACTTCCTTGTTTCCTCTTAATTCATCCTTAATGAGCATGAACTTCCTTTAAAACCAATTCCCAGCTCTTTGGGCTAGGTGTTTGGGATGAAAGTGCCCTCAAACTTATGTTTCTCCTGCCTTCTTGGTGTTCTCGTACTGTCTGTCTCGGACTACCCTTTTCTTCCTAGAGCTCATGGAACTCATTGCTTCGCTTCCTCCTCCCAAGGAAAGAGTCATTTCCACAGATCTTTTGCACTTGGGCCCTTATGACTCTAAAATGGACAGAGAGGGAGAAACTGCGGGGGAAAGTCCCTTCCCTAACAAGAGGGTGCCTGGACCACTGGGAACTGCGTGTTTAAGTAAAATAACTCAGAGATGAGGACCACTGTCTAGCTTACAATGTATTTATTATGACCTATCACTCTAGTCCGTGCCCCAAACAATTTCTCTCTTCTAAGAGCCAGATGAGCTGGAATCATGGGGTCCAGCAACCCCTTCATTTTGCACCCGGGAAACCAAGGTACAGAAGGGTTGCCCAGTTTATAAGCAAACTCAAGACAAGAAGCCCCAGCTCCCGGTCCAGTAAACTGCCCGCTGGCTTGTGTCGTCTAACTTAACACGGCTATCTCAGACATGTTCTCCTTGTGTCTTCATGCTCCAGAGCTCACTGTTCTGGAGCTATATGGGCCGAAGATGTCCAAGGTACATTAAATAGAAAAGCAAGTGAATCCATACATTGCACAAGTCCACTCATATGAATGATTTGGGGGTTGCCACCGTGGCCAGTCCAACCTGAGTGAATCTCAAGGCTTCTTCTGGAAAAGCTGGACAAGAAAGTGCTCTCTCTTTCCTGCTGGACATGAGGAAGGAGTCATATGGCCTTAGGGGCAGCTAAACAAGATGAGATGACAACCCCCTCGAAAGCAGAGCAGAAAGAGAGAGAGAAAGCAGGTCTTGGTGAGAGTCCTGAGCTCCCGGATCAGGCCTCACACAAACCAGCCCTGCCTCTGGGCTTCTTGACCACCCGAGCCAGTGCACTGCTTTCCTGTGCGTGGTGGGGCTCATCCGAACTGCCTGCAGCAGGAGGAATCGTCCTGACACAGCTCATGCTCTAGGAAGGGTTTGGACAGACGCAAAAGGAACCGTTATGTTAGTGGTTATCCTTTGGGTACGGAAATGGTAGAAATCAGGGGGCTTTCACTTTCTACCTTTCAGTCCTTTGCACAGGTTGAATTTTTATTGTGTTAACATTGGTTTATAACATTATATAAATTTCAGGTGTACATCATATTTTGATTTCCGTGTTCACCACCCAAAGACTAATTACCATGCATCACCACACACAGGTGCCTAATCACCCTTTTGCCCTGCTTCCTCCTCACTTCCCCTCTGGTAACCACCAATCCAATCTCTGACTCTATGTGTTTGTTGTTGTTTTTATCTTATACTTATAAGTGAGATCATATGGTATTTGACATTCTCTGACTGACTTATTTTACTCAGCATAACGCCCTCAAGGTCCATCCATGTTGTCACAAACGGCAAGATTTCATCTTTTTTTATAGCTGAGTAGTATACCATTGTGTATTCCAAGAAGTAAACCACATCTTCTTTATCCATTTGTCCGTCGATGGGAATTTAGGTTGTTTTCAAGTCTTGGCTATTGTGAACAACGCTGCAATGAACATAGGGGTGCACATGTCTTTACACATTCGTGCTTTCATGTTCATTGGATAAATACCCAGCAGTGGAATAGCTGGATCATATGGTAGTTCTAGTCTTAATTTTTTGAGGAAGCTTCATACTGTTTTCCATAGTGGCTGCACCAATTTACATTCCCACCAGCACTGTATGAGGGCTCCCTTTTCTCCACACCCTCTCCAACACCTGCTATCTCTTGTCTCGTTAATTGTAGCCATTCTGACGGCTGTGAGGTGATATCTCACTGTAGTTTTGATTTGCGTTTCCCTAATAATTAGTGATGTCGAACATCTTTTCATGTGCCTGTTGGCCATCTGTATATCTTCTTGGGAAAAATATCTGTTCAGATCTTTTGTCCATTTTTTAATTGGGTTGTTAGTTTTATTGTTGTTGAGATGTATGAGTTCTTTACATATTTCGGATATTAACCCCTTATCAGATATGTAGTTTTAAAATATCTTCTCCCAATTATTAGGTTGTCTTTTCGTTTTGTTTGTTTCCTTTGCTGCACAGAAGTTTTTAGTTTGATGTAGTTCCATCTTATTTATTTTTTCTTTTGTTTCCCTTGCCTGGTCAGACATGGTATTTGAAAATATCCTGCTAAGACCAATGTCAAAGAGTGTACTGCCTATGTTTTTCTCTAGAAGTTTCATGGTTTCGGGTCTTAGATTCAAGTCTTTAATCTGTTTTGAATTAATTTTTGTGTATGGTGTAAGATAATGGTCTACTTTCATTCTTCTGCATCTGGCTGTCCAGTTTTCCCAGTGTCATTTATTCAAGAGACTTCCCTTTCTCCATTGTATGTTCTTGGCTCCCTGGTTGAAAATTAGCTGTCATAGATGTGTGGATTTATTTTGGGGTTCTCAATTCTGTTGCATTGATCTGCGTGTCTGTTTTTGTGCCAGTATCATGCTGTTTTGGTTACTATAGCCTTGTAGTATATTTTGAAATCAGTGATTGTGATATCTCCAGCTTTGTTCTTTTTCCTCAAGATTCCTTTGGCTATTTGGGGTCTTTTGTTGTTCTATATAAATTTTAGGATTCTTTGTTCTATTTCTGTGAAAAATGTTGTTGCAACTTTGATAGGGGTTGCACTGAATCTGTAGATCGCTTTAGGAAGTATGGACATTTTAACTATGTTAATTCTTCCAATCCAAGAGCACAGAATATCTTTCCATTTCTTTGTGTAGTCCTCAATTTCTTTCAACAATGTTTTATAGTTTTCAGTGTACAGGTCTTTCACTTCTTTGGTTAAATTTATTCCTAAGTATTTTATTCTTTTTGTTGCAATTGTAAATGGGATTGTATTCTTAATTTCTCTTTCTGCTACTTCGTTTTTAGTGTATAGAAATGCAACTGATTTTTGCATGTTGATTTTGTACCCTGCAACTTTACTGTATTCTCATTTATCATTATTATTATTTTAAAGATTTTATTTTTCCTTTTTCTCCCAAAGCCCCCGGGTACATAGTTGTGTATTTTTAATTGTGAGTCCTTCTAGTTGTGGCATGTGGGATGCCGCTTCAGCATGGCTTGATGAGCGGTGTCATGTCCGTGCCCAGGATTTGAACCAGTGAAACCCTGGGCCACCGAAGTGGAGCGTGAGAACTTAACTGCTTGGCCACGGGGCCGGCCACTGTATTCATTTGTTATTTCTAATAGTTTTTTGATGGATTCTTTAGAGTTTGCTATAAATAAAATCAGGTCATCTGCAAATAGTGACAATTTCATTCTTTCTTGCCAATTTGGATCTCCTTTATTTCTTTTTCTTGCCTGACTCCTCTGGCTAGGACTCCCAATCCTACATTAAATAAGACTGGCAAAAGTGGGCATCCTTGTCTGGTTCCTGTTCTTAAAGGTATAGCATTCAGTTTTTCTCCATTGTGTATGATATTAGCTGTGGGAATGTCATGAATGGTCTTTATTATGTTGAGGTACTTCCCTTCTATACTCATTTTATTCAGAGTTTTTATCATAAATGGATGCCATCTCTTGTCAAATGCTTTCTTGTTATCTACTGAGATGATCACATGATTTTTATTCTTCATTTTGTTAATGTGGTGTATCATATTGATTGATTTGTGGATGTTGAACCATCACTGCAATCCTACAATAAATCCTACTTAGTCATAATGTATGATCTTTTTAATGCATTGTTGTATTTGACTTGCTAGTATTCTGTTGAGGATTTTTGCACTGATGTTGAGCAGTGATATTGGCCTGTAATTTTCTTTTTTTGTGTTGTCCTTGTCTGGTTTTGGTATCAGGGTAATATAGCCTTGTAGAATGATTTAGGAAGCCTTCCCTCCTTTTCAATTTTTTGGGAAGAGTTTGAGAAGGATAGGTATTAAGTCTCCTTTGAATGTTT
Organism: Equus przewalskii; assembly: GCF_037783145.1. Lineage (NCBI taxonomy): Eukaryota > Metazoa > Chordata > Mammalia > Perissodactyla > Equidae > Equus > Equus przewalskii. The sequence goes on from NC_091845.1 coordinate 1,880,043, forward strand.
GATAGAATTCACCAGGGAAGCCATCTGGTACTCGACTTTTATTTTCCGGGAGGTTTTTGATTACTGTTTCAATCTCGTTACTGGTGATTGGTCTATTCAAATTCTCTATCTCTTCTTGATTCAGTTTTGGAAGGTTGTGTGATTCTAAGAATTTATCCATTTCTTCTAGATTATCCAACTTTTTGGCATATAGCTTTTCATAGTATTCTCTTATAATCTTTTGTATTTCTGAGGTGTCCATTGTAATTTCTCCTCTTTTGTTTCTGATGTTATTTACTTGAGCCTACTCTCTTCTTTTCTTGGTGAATCTAGCTAAAGGTTGGTCGATTTTGTATATTTTTTTCAAAGAACCAGCTTTTAGTTTCATTAATTTTTCTATTTTGTTTTAGTCGTATTTCATTTCTATTTCACACTCTGATTTCTATTATTTCCTTCTTTCTACTGATTTGGGGCTTTGTTTGTTCCTTTTTTTCTAGTTCCTTTAGGGACACTGTTAGATTGTCTATTTGAGATTTTTCTTATTTGTTGATGTAGGACTGTATTGCTATAAACTTTCCTCTTAGTGCTGCTTTTGCTGTATCTCATAAATTTTGGCATGGTGTATTTTCATTTTCTTTCATCTCCAGGTATTTTTTGATTTCTCTTTTGATTTCTTTGTTGACCCAATAGTTGTTCAGTAGCACTTTGTTTAATCTCCACATATTTGTGGCTTTTCTGATTTTCTTCTTGCTGTTGATTTCTAGTTTCATACTGTCATGGTCAGAAAACATGCTTGGTATTATTTCAATCTTTTTAAATTTATTGAGACTTGTTTTGTGGCCTAACATGTGATCTATCTTGGAGAATGTTCCATGTGCATTCGAAAAGAATGTGTATTCTGCTGTTTGGGGATGGAAAGTTCTGTACATATCAACTAAGTCCACCTGGTCTAATGTGTCATTTAAGGCCAATGTTTCCATATCCATCTTCTGTTTGGATTATCTATTCATTTACGTAAGTGGAGTGTTAAAGTCTCCTACTATTATTGTGTTACTGTCTATTTCTCCTTTTATGTGTTAATAATTGCTTTATATATTTAGGTGTTCCAATGTTGGCTGCATAGATATTTATAAGTGTTACATCCTCTTGTTGGATTGTTCTCTTTATCGTTACAAAGTACCCATCTTTGTCTTTGTTATAGTTTTTGTTTTAAAGTGTATTTTATCTGATATAAGTATTGCTACCCCAGTTTTCTTTTCATCTCCATTTGCATGGAGTATCTTTTCCATCCCTTGACTTTCAGTTTGTGAGTGTCTTTAGTTCTGAAGTGTGTCTCTTCTATGCAGTACATATATGGACCTTGTTTTTTAATCCAATCAGCCACCTTATGTCTTTTGTTTGGAGCATTTAGTCCATTGACATTTAAAGTAGCTATTGATAAGTATGTACTTATTGCTATTTTGTTACTTTTTTTCTGGATGTTTTAGTAGTTCTTCTTCTCTTGCTCTCTTCCTTTGTGGTTTGATGGCTTTCTTTAGTATTATGTTCAGGTTCATTTCTCTCAATTTTTTGTATATTTATTATAAGTTTCTGGTTTGTGGTTACCATGAAGTTTATATATATTAACATACAAATATAGCAATCTATATTAAGTTGATAGTCTCTTAAGTTTGACCTCTTGCTAAAAGCTCTACTCTTTTTCTCCCCTCCCACACATTTTATGTTTTTGATATCATATTTAACCTTTTGTTTGTGTGTGTATATCTGTTAACCTCTTATCATGGAAATAGATAATTTTAGTACTTTTGTCTTTTGACCTTCAAATTAGTCATAGGTGGTTGATCTGCTACCTATACTGTATATTTCCCTCTACCAGTGATTTTATTTATTTTTTGATAATTTTCTTATTCCTATTTGTGGTCTTTTCTTTTCCATTTAAATAAGTCCCTTTAACATTTCTTGTAAGGCCTGGATTTTAATTTCTATAATAATGAGTAAATAAATAAATGTTTATGAATGGATGGAAAAAATACTGCCACTGAAAATTCACATTTGAGAGTATCAGGTCCCCTATGATCACTATGATAATGGTAAGTACTGACTGGAGGGGAGAGTGTGCTCCTTTCTGATATCTAGTTGGATCTTTCCTGTTTTTTTGGTGAGGAAGGTTCACCTGGAGCTAACATCTGTTGCCAATCTTCCTCTATTTTTTGTATATAGGATGCCTCTACAGCATGGCTGATGAGTTGTGTAGGTCCACACCTGGGATCCAAACCCACAAACCTGGGCTGCCAAAGTGTTATGTGCAGAACATTAACCACTCAGCCACAGGGCTGGCCCCCTCCTGGGTTTTTAAAATATGTTTAGAATGATATTATCATAAAAGTTATTTGAGGAAGATGTCTTGCATTCATAATTCATAATTTAATGTCATTGACTACTCAAAATATATTTGTGGACAAATTACAGAAACACAGGATGAACGACAATTCCTTGGTTGATTTGAAACTGCTTGAATACAGAAAAAGGCTTTAATGGGCTAATTCAAACTACAAGGGAGATACTGGAAGTTCTGTACTTGACCCTCAGTTATAACACTCATGAAAAGATCAAATTACATTAATGAAACATGCATAAAACAAATGATAAGCAAATTTCCACATGACACTGAACTGTGAAAAATAATATTTTACAAATGCAATCTATGAAAGACCTAAGGAGTTTGGTAGGCTAGTCAAATAGAAGAAATTGAGATTGAAATAAAGATAAGATTCTGAATTCACATAGAAAAAGTGACTGAGAAAACCACGGGATTGTGAGGGACTTTGCTTCACAGCAGCATAAATTTTGACTTCTCACTTGAATATGCAAATCACTGTGGAAGGAAGCTGCCCCCAAATGAAACTATGTGGAATCCAGGATCTGGAGCTGCTTTGCACATGTGAACTAGAGTTAACTCCCAGAGGCGGCTTTGGGATTTTAAGATGAAACATTCTTTGAAAGCTCTGGTATCCTTAGGGACTTCCACCTGGAGGAAAACCAGCCTCACTGTTGCACCAGGTATGACAATTCATGAGTGCTATGTCCTGGCAGTTAGGACAATCCCCCGAATCCACAAACATCCTTAACCATACAATTTCTCCCATAAAGGAATAATAACCGGGAAATTTCCAATTTAATGGTCTTTATAGTTTTAATATGTAACGTTTGAGACCTACACAGAACGTGTAACATAGGAAAGCATAACACTACTATGAACATCCATAAACCCATCACCTAGCTTCAGAACAAGTGTTTCTGACTCTCTTGCCATGTACTTATTTTCTTTCTTCACTTCTAGAAGTAAACTCTGAATTTTGTGGTTATCATTCCTTGCTTTTTTAAATTTGTGAAATGATTATAGATTCACAGCAAGTTGCAAATATAATGCAGAGAGGTCTCATGTGCCCTTCACCCATTTCCCCCCACGGCTACATATGTTGCATATGTATATATTGTCCTATAATCTCTTCCACTGTAGTACAGGATCAACACCAGGACACTGACACGGCACAATGTGTGTGTCTAGTTCTATCACATGTGTAGATTTGTGTAAAAGCAACTGTAATCAAGATATAAAACTATTCCTTCACCACGAAGATCTTCCTCGTGCTGCCCCATTATAGTCAGACCCACCCCCTGTCCCTACCACATTCCTAATCCCTGGTAACCACTAATTTGTTCTCCATCTCTATGATTTCATCATTTTGAGAATGTTATGCAAATGAAATCATTCACTTTCTTTTCCACTCAGCATAATGCCCTTAAGATTCACCCAAGTTGTTGTGTGTATCAATAAATCATTCCTTTTTTTTTTTTTAAGAAGATTAGCCCTGAGCTAACTGCTGCCAATCCTCCTCTTTTTGCTGAGGAAGACTGGCCCTGAGCTAACATCTGTGCCCATCTTCCTCCACTTTATATGGGATGCCTACCACAGCACGGCGTGCCAAGCAGTGCCGTGTCCACACCCAGGATCAGAACCGGCAAACCCTGGGCCCCCAAAGCGGAACGTGCGCACTTAACCGCTGCACCACTAGGCCGGCCCCAAGATTATTCCTTTTTATTGGCTGAGTAGTAATCTACAGTGTAGATGTATCACAGTTTGTCTAACTATCATCCATTAAAGGGAATTTTGATTGTTTACAAGTTTGGGGCTATTATAAATGAAGCTGCTATGAGCATTCATGTAGAGGAGTTTGTGTGCACATAAATTTTCATTTCTCTGTGATAAATGCCCAGGAGTGCAATTGCTGGATAGTATGGTAAGTGTATCTTCAGCTTTTAAAGAAACTACCAAACTATTTTCCAGAGTGGCTGTACCATTTTAATCCCACATGTGATGTAAGGGAGATCCAGTTTCTCTACACTCTTGCCAGTATTTGGTGTTGTCATTTTTTATTTTAGCTTTTGTAATAGGTGTACACTGATATCTCATTATGGCCTTCATTTGCATTTCCTTCAAGATAATGATGTTGAACATCTTTCATGGGCTTATTTACCATCCCTATATCCTCTTCCATAAAATGTTTCTTCATGCTTTTGCCTATTTTCTAGTTAGATTGTGTTTTATTTTACTGTTGAGATTTGTTTTTTTAAAACTGAGATATAATTCACAAACCATAAGATTCACTCTTCAAAGTGTACAATTCGGTATCTTTTAGTATAGTTACAAAGTTGTGCAACCATCACCACCGATTCTAGAATATATTCATCAACCCAAAAAGAAATCCCTGTGCCCATTAGCAGTCACTCTCCCTTCCCTCAGGCCATGATAATCACTAATCTACTCTTTGTCTCTATGGATTTGCCTATTCTGGACATTTCATATAAATAGAATTATATAATAGGTGGCTTTTTGTGACTGACTTTTTTTAAATCCATATTGTAGCATGTATCAGTACTTCATTCCTTTTTACTCTGTTATACAGATATACCACATGTTATTTATGCACTTATTAATTGGTAGATATTTGCATTCCACTTTTTGGCCATAATGAATAATGCCTCTATGAACATCAATGGCTTTTTTGTGTGGACATAAATTTTCGGTTCCCTTGGGTATATGCCGAGGAGTGGAATTGGTGGGTCATATGGTAACTCTATGTTTGATCTTTTGAGGAAAGGTCAGACTGTTTTCTACAGTGGCTACACTATTTTACATTCCCATCAGCAATGCATGAGGGTTCCAATTTCTCCACATCCCGGCCAACATTTGTTAATTTCTGTCTTTTTGATTATAGCCATCCTAGTGGGTGAGAAGTAGGATCTTATTGTGGTTTTGATTTGCATTTCTCTGATGCATAATGATGTTGAGCATCTTTTCAAGTGCTTACTGGTCACTGGTATATCTTCTTTGGAGAAACGTCTGTTCACATCCTTTGCCCATTTTTAAATTGGTTTTTTAATTATTATTGAGTTGTAAGAGTTCTTTATATATTATAGATACAAGTCCCTTATCAGATATATGCTTTGCAAATATCTTCTATCCTGTGGGTTATCTTTTCACTTTCTTGATAGTGTACTTTGAAGCACAAAGGTTTTTAATTTTGATGACATACAATTTATCTGTTTTTTTCTTTTCTTATTTGTGCTTTTGGTATTGTATCTAAGAAGCCTTTGCCTAATGCAAGGTCATGAAGATTTACTCCTGTTTTTTCTCCTAACAGTTTTGTCGTTTTGTAGCTCTTACATTTAGGTTATGATCCATTTGGAGTTAATTTTTATGTATGGTGTAAGAAAGAAGTTCAACTTCACTTTTGCATATGAAAATCCAGTTGTCATAGCACTATTTGTTGAGAAGATTGTCCTTTCTCCCACTGAATTGTCTTGGCACTCGTCAAAAATCAATTGACTGTAAATGTGTGAGCTTAATTCTGGACTCTCAGTTCTATTCTTGAGTTTTGAAAGTTCTTTACATATTCTGTACCTCACAAGTCCTTTGCCAGATATGTGGTTTGCAAATCTCTTCTCCCTGGCTATAGTTTGGAGTTTTTTTTAACAGAGTAAAGGTTTTTAATTTTGATGAAGTCCAACATGTCATTTTTTTCTTTTATAAATCATGATTTTTTGTGTCATGTCTAAGAAATCTTCACCAAGCCCTAGATCCCAAAGATTTTTTTCCTACATTTTATCCTAAAAGTTTTATACTTACATTTTACATCTAAAGCTATGGCTATGATACCTTAGACTTGATTTTTGTTTAAGGTGTGAAATTTAAGCTTAGGCTTGTCCCCCACCCCCCCCCCCCGATGCATATCCAATTGTTCTGGTACAATTTGTTGAAAAGACTCTTCTTTCTACTTGTATGTTGCTCTTTCACCTCTGTGAAAAAATTCATTTGGCTGTACTTGCATGAGCATAATTCGGGTTCTCTATTCTGTTCCACTGGTCTATGTGTAGTATCTCTGTGCCAGTACTAGGGTTTTGATTACTGTAGCTACTTTACAGGAATTAAAATCCTCCCACTTTATGATTTAAAAAAATTGTTTTAGCTATTCTAGTTTCTTTGCCTTTATATATAAATTTTAGAACAATATTGCCTATATCCAGAAAAAATATGGCTAGGATGTTGATAGGAATTGCATTAAACTTGTATACCAGTTTGGGAAGAATTGACATCTTTAACATGCTGAATCTTCCAATCCATGAACATGGTATATCACTTTATTTACTTAGATTTCTTTCATCAGTATTTGTTAGTATTCAGTATACAAGTTTTCTATGTGTTTTGTTATCTTCATATCTAAGTATTTCATGTTTTTAATGATTATAAATAGTACTGTATTTTAAATTTTGATTTCTTTAAATTTTGGTATCCATTACTAGCATAGAAATACAAGTGATTTTTTTGTTTGTTGTTCTTGAATCTTTCAACTCTGATGAACTCATTTATTACATCCAAAAGTTTCTTTTATAGATTTTTTGGAATTTTATACATAGACCATCATGCCATCTTCATATAGGGACAGCTTTACTTCTGTAAACTTTCTGATGTGTATTCCTTTTATTTCCTTTTCTTACCTCATTGCACTGATTAGAATGCCAATACTATGTCGAATAACAGTGGTGAGAGTGGACCTCTTTGCCTTGTCCCTAACCTTAGGAGAAAGTATTCAGTTTTTCATCATTAAGTCTAATGTTTGCTGTAGGATATCATAAATATTCTTACTAAAGTTGAGGAAGTTCTCAATTCCTATTTTCCTGAGAGTTTTTATCAAGAGTGAGTGGTGAATTTTGTCAAATGCTTTTTCAGCATCAATTGATTTGATCATGTGATTTTTCTCCTGTAGTCTGATAATATGATGGATTACATTGATTGATTTTTGAATATTAAACCAGCCTTGTATTCCTGAAATAAGATCCACTTGATGATGGTATATAATTCTTTTTATATGTTGCTAAATTCTATTTGATAATTTTTGAAAGGATTTTTGTGTCTATAGTAATGAGGGATATTGATCTGCAGTTTTCTTTTTTGTACTATCTTTGTCTGGTTTTCCTATCAGAATAATACTGACCTCAAAATGAATTGTGAAGTATTCATTCCTCTTCTATTTCTGGAAGACATTGTGTAGAATTGATGTTAATTCTTCAAACATTTGGTAGAATTCTTCAGTGAAGCCATCTTGGATTGAAGATTTATTTGGGAGGACTTTTAAAATTACAAATTCTATTTCTTTGCTAGCTATATGGCTATCCAAATTATTTATTTCATATTGGATGCCTTGTGGTAGTTCAGGCTTTTTTGATGAATTGGTACATTTCATCTAAATTGTCAAATTTATCTGTGTGGAACTGTTCACAGTATTCCTTTATTATCCTTTTGATGTCTGCAGGGCCTGTAGTGATATCTTTGTTTCATTCCTGATATTGATAATTTGTGTCTTCTCCCTCTTTTCTTTCTTTCTTTCTTTTTTTGTTGGTCTTACTAGAGTATATCAATTTTATTGATCTTCTAAAAGCCACCTTTTTCCCCCACTTCCTTTTTCCATTACTTTTCTGTTTTCAACTTCATTGATTACTGTTTTCATCTTTATTTCCTTCTTTCTGCTTATTTTGCTCTTCTTTCCCTAAGTTTTTAAGGTGTGAGCTTAGATGATTGAGATTTTTTCTCTTTTCTAATATAAGCAAATAGTGCTATGAGTTTTTCTCTCAGTACTACTTTAGCTGCATCTCACAATTTTTGATATCTTGTTTTCATTTTCACTGGTTCAATATATTATTAGCTCAATATATATTTTTATTTCTCTTGAGACTTCATCTTTCACCCATGGAATATTTAGAAATATTGTTTAGTTTCTAAGTATTTGGATTTGATCTTTTTTCCCTCCTGTTATCTTTCTGTTATTTGTTTCTGGTTTGATTTCATTAGGGTCAGAGAACATACTCTGTATAATTTCAATTCTTTTAATTTACTGAGTTTAGTTTTATTATCCACGGATATGATCATTCTACAAACATTTGAAAAGAATATGTATTCTGCTGATGGTGGAGTGTCCTATAATGTCAATTGGGTCCTGTTGGCAGATGGTATTGTTGAGTTCTTCTATATTCTTGCTGAGTTTTTCTCTCAGTTGTTGAGAAAAGGGTGTTGCAGTCTCTAACTATAATTATGGATTTGCCTACTTTCAGTTCTATCATTGTTTTTGCCTCAAGTATTTTGCAGCTCTGTTTTTTGGTGCATACACATTTAGGATTGCTAGTTCTTCTTGGTGCATTATGTAATGTCCCTCTCCATCTCTGGTAATTTTTTTTTTGCTCTGAAGTCTACCTCATCTGATATTAATTTAGCCACTCCTGCTTTCTTTTTATTAATGCTTACGTGGATTGCTTTTCTCAACCCCTTTACTTTTAACCTACCTACAACTTTACATTTGAAGTGAGTTTCCTGTAAACCACATATAGTTGGGTAATTTTTATCACTCTGTCAATCTCTTTTAATTGGTGTATTTAGACCATTTCCATTTAATGTAATTATCGATATGTTAGGGACTAAGTCTGGAACTTGGAGTTTTGGTTTTATTTGTTTCATCTCTTTTTCATTTCTCTGTTTTCTTTTTCCTGACTTCTATGGGTTACTTAAACATTTTTCAGAATTCCATTTAAATTTATCTGAACTCTTTTTAAGTGTGTTGCTTTACATAGCTTTTTTAGGGGTTGTATTAAATTCTATCATAACTTATCACAGTCTACTGCTGTTGACATTTTACCCATTCAAGTGAAATGCAGAAACGTAACCTTGCTTGTATCTCTTAACCCTCCTCCATTTATGATTGTTTCATATACTTCCTCTACGTACTTTGAAAACCACATCAGACATGGTTATAATTTTCACTTCAGCCGTCAAACATAATTTAGGAAACTAAAGAGGAGAAGGAAATTCTATGGTATTTACCCTTATTTTCACCCTTTCTTTTGTTTTTCTTCCTTCCTGATGTTCCAACATTCCTTTTTTTAAAATCATTTCCTTTCTGTTTCAAAAACACTCTCTAGCTATTCTTTTAGCTGGCAACATGCTCTCTTAGTTTTCCTTCATCTGAAAATGTCTTCACATCCCTGAACGGTGTTTGCTGTGTATAGAATTCAGTGGTGATAGTTTTTGTTGGCTTCCATGGTTTCTGATGAGAAATCCACTGTCATTCTAATTTTTTTCCCACATAGATAACGTATCGTTTCTCTCTCATTGCTTTCAAGATTTTTAATTTGTCTTTAGTTTTCAGAGTTTTATTTCAGACAGACACAAACTGTGCCTTGGCATGGATTTCTTTGGGTTTATTCTGTTGAGGTTTTCTTAGCTTCTCGAATCTGTAGGTTTATGTCTTTTGCCAAATTTGGGAAATTTTGAGCCATTATTCTTTGAGTACTTTTTCAGCCCATTTTGTTTCTCTTCTTCTGGAACTCCAATGACACAACAGTTAGATCTTTTATTACAGTCCTACAACTGTTCCAGAGCTCTGTTCAGTTTTTCAGTCTATTCTCTCTGCTTTGCAGATTGAGTAGTTTCTTTTGTTTTATCTCCAAGTGCACAGATTCTTTTCTCTGTCTTCTCCATTCTTATTTAGTTCATGCACTGATTTTTTTATTATTGTATTTTTCAGTTCTAAAATTTTCATTTAGTTCTTTATATCTGCTATTTCTTTGCTGAGATTTTCTATGTTTTCATATGTTTCAAGTGCATTTTCAATTGTTGATTGAAGCATTTTTATGATAGCTACTCCTAATCCATGTCAGATATTCCAACATCTGTTATTTTGGTTTTAGTGCCTGTTGATTACCTTCTCATTCAAGTTGACACTTTCCTGGTTCTTGGCATGATGAGTGATCTTTTATTGTGTCCTGGACATTTTTGGTCTTACTTTTGAACTCTGAATCTTACTTAACTCATCTATTTTAGCAGACCTGCTCTGTTGCCGTGGGGGAAGGAGGATGCTGCCTTGTTACCGCAAGTTCTCCATTTAGCCTCTACTGATACCTAAAATGTTGGGGGACACCTCATTACTGCCAAGCAGGGGTGGGAGTTTAGGCTCCGACTAGACCTCCGTGGATGCCTCCCTGGCTGGGAGAGAGAGAGAGACACCTTCTTACTGATTCTCATGTGGCCTCTGTTAATGCTGCAGGGAGAGGGGCTTGTCATTAATGGCTAGTGGTAAAAGTCCTGGCTCCCCACTTGGCCTTCTCTGACACCACCCTAGTTGGGAAGAAGACCATCTCATTACAACTGGCTGAGGGAGAAAGTCTAGGCTCCCCAATAGGGCTTTGTTATGGGATAGAATTGGAGCCACTCTTTTTTCTGGGGTGTTTGGCAAGAGTAGGGTAGTTATTATCTAAAAGTTTTCTATCTAGCTAAGCTGTCCCTTTCTTGGTCCTTTGGCTAAAGAGAAGACGATTTTGTTGAGGTTTTTGGTCTGTTCCCACTGGTATTTTCAGATTTTCATCTTCTCCATCACCCATTCCAGGATATATGAGGCAAAAGGAAAACCCATGGAACTCACTGCCATTCATTCCTCAGATCCCAAGGTCCCTAGATGGTCTGTCTTCTCTTCTCCACCTTTAAGAGTCTTCTCATCTTTGTTTTATATATAATGTCCAGGGTTTTTAGCATACTTAGCAGGAGAAATAGGGAAAAGTATAACTATTCCATTTTCCAGATCCACTACTCATTTTCTTGCTTAAAAAAGAAAAAAACTTTTATCATTTATGTATATTTCCCTAAACAGTAAATCATTTAATCTTCTTTGCTTTATATAAGTTATCATACTGTGACTTGCCTTTTCAATTCAATATTATGATTCTAAGATTCATCCTTATTGTTGTGTTTGTGGTAGTCCCCCAATTTCCACTGTTGTGTAATATTCCATCATATGAGTAGAACACAACTTACTTATGAATTTTCCCATTGATGGACATTGAGCTACTTCTGGGTTTTCTGCTATTGTGAACAATGTCACCATATACTTTCTTACACAAGGTTCTTGTTACACAGAGGAAAGAATGTCTTAGGAGTGGAATTGCTGTGAATGATTAATGAATTTTACATACTGAAATTAAAATCATGTATAAAGAAAACATTAAATCTTTCCTGGGACCATAAAGTATCACTTTCTTGGACTTCTTCATCTGCTTCTACAGCTCTTTCCACCTCTATGCTCTGTCTTCTGTGGTATTAACTATACCTTAAGGCAGACACCTTGCATGACCCAAAGATGACTGCCGAAAGGTCCTGAGTGCTAAATGGACTTCCTCATTCTGCTCCACAAGAAAGACAGAAGTTTTGCTCCAACATTCCCAGTAGAAGTGCTGATCTCACTAACATTTAACCTTAACAAATCACCAGATTTAATGGATTTTGGACAAGGATCAGGGGAGAACAAGGCTGCAATGAGAATGTGGAGGGTAGGCAGTCATCTGGATCCACTCCACTTAGGGGAGTCTCCCCTCTGGCCACATAACCCAAACTATTCAAATTCACCCTCAGTCAAAACCACAGGCTGCGTCATGGACATTCCATCTATTCCACTAGCATGAAGTGAGCACCCTCAGTGCACCAGGTACCGTCCTCCATGTTGCAAGGGTGAACAGGACACATCAAGGCTCTTGCTGTTTGCTGCAGGCTGGGGAAAAAAAAATGAAGACAATTTGTTCCTTTGCCTTCAAAGATCTCACAGCCTGCTAAAGGAAATAATCAAATATATGACTAGACATTGTGATAATCCATTTTACAGATGGAAGAACTAAGTCTTAGAGAAGTTGAGTGACACACAGCTAGTTATGGAAGAGCTAGAAGGAGTCAAGCTCCAATCTCAGACTCCAAAACTCACAATCCAACTATACTGCGTTGTTACCATAAACAGCAGTTAAAGTAAGTTTTCCCTACAATTTGGAAATAAATTTACCCTCTGTGAGGGAAACTAATAGAAATCAGTAGATACTACAAGAGGCCAGCTACATGTAGAAATGCCCTCTTAAGAGGTGGTCTGAAATGTGGAGGAGGCTGAGGGGAGACAGGGAACCATCTGCTGCTCCCCGGAAGGACCAGGGTGGAGTCACAGCATGGAATGAAGTAGTGGAGTGAACAGAGGCTTGAGATCAACCAGACCTGATTTCTACCTCAGCTCTGCCACTCTTGCGTGAACATCAATGTGTCATCAGTGCTCTGAGACTCACTTTGTTCGCCTGGAAAAACACAAGGCTTACATCACAGGGTGGTGTTGAGGATTCAACAGGATAACGTGGTGATGGATCAAAGGCACTTGGCCCACGGTGGACACTCAAGCAGTGCTAGGCTTTAGACACGACAAAATGTAAGACAGCACATCTAAGGAGCGATAGCATCAACTAGAGGAGCTAACAGATCCCTCAGAAGGGGAAGCGAGGGTAGGAATCCAACAGCATTCAGCACTGTCTCTAGGAGAGAAGACATGGGCACCAGGGGATGAACACTGCCATTTCTCAGGCTCACCTGAGCTGCACTTACGGGAATCACCTGGGCTGCCAGCTAAAAATGCAGGTTCTTGGGTGTGGTGGTCACACGAGTGTCCCTTCATGTGTCTTTTCTTCTTTTCTCGTTGAAATACAAACTCCACCTTAGCTAGGCACAAGACCATTCAGGACAGAGAATGCATTTTCCCCATCTTTTAGGCAGCAAAATATGGCTATGTGAGCACATTTTGGCCAGTCGGATGTAAGTGGAGGTTCCATATACAGCTTCCAGAAAGGTTCCCCATATATAGCTGGTGTTTGCCCTTTGCCTCCTCCTCCCTTCCTCCCTCTTACTGGCTGGAATGCAAACATAATGGCTGGGGCTCTAGCAGTCATCTGGGGCCATGAGGTGACCTTGAGAATGGAAGCCCATCATAGTAGAACAAGATAGAAGGAACCTGGGCCCCTGGTAGTGTGGAATATCCTCCCAGCTCTCCACTACCCACCTCCAGACTTCTTGCATGTGAGAGAGAAATAAATTTTATTATGTGTAAAACACTGTTACTTCTACTTACTACCAAACCTAATCCTAATACACCAGAAGTTTACTGAACCTGTATCTCTTGGTGGGGCCCAGGAATTAGCATTTTAAGCTGCACGCTGCTAGCTTAGATGAAATGTCATTATTGTTCCTGATCCTCCTTTCATCCATTTGTTTAAAAATATTGGATGAGTGCCTATTATGTGCCAGGCACTGTTCTAGTCTTTGAGGATATAAAACAAACCCAAGTCTCTGCCCTCGTGAGATAATTCACCTCTTACTACTCTGACTCTAAGCTTGCTAGACAACTCCGGATCCCTAATTCAGTTTCCTCACGCTTGTTAAGACCAGAAACAGAGTGTCACTCACTGGGAAGGCATGGATCCCATTGGAGACTATTGACTTACGAAAAAGTCTCCAGGGAACTTGATTTATGCAGGTGGGCCCAGGCAACTGTGAGTGCCTTGACAACGTGGAATCACCAAGCCTTCAGAGCTGAAGAACAGCCCTGCCACCCTCTGAGGCCAGAACAATGAAACACCTCCATCCCATCTTGACTTCAATCCAACTTTAGCGGGAATTATTACGAAAACTCAAATTGCAGGGAAAATTGACCGACATAGGGACCCTGGTTTAGAAAGTGTGTTTACCGATGCTTACATACATGGTTCAGATTATTACTTTCACTATCTCATTTCAGAACTGGCCTAGAGTTAGACACTGTAAGAACAGTCAGAGGGAAACAGTCTAAAAGGAAATAGTTCTAATTGTGCTTTCTTTGGGAGTAACAGTAATAAGAAGTAACTCTTCTGTAGCTCTTAACAGGTGCTAGGGCCTGTTCTAAGAGCTTTTAATACATTCCCCTCCTAACAGCCCTTAGAGATGGGAAATATTACTATCTCATTTAGCAGATGAGGAGACAGATAAAGTGATAGATAAAGCGAATTGCCCAAGATTATATGTTGGTAGTCCTTGGTCTTTTTCTATTTCTTACAAAACCATTTATATCACACTTCAAGAAGAAATGCTATGTTAGCAACTAGCCTTTAATTTTTGAATTGTAGACTATTGTGTAGAATGCTTTTGTGAAAAAATTATTGTGGGCTGAATCAGTTAGGAATTACGCCCAGCTGTTTTAAGTACAGAGGCTGGAAAAGAGTGGCTTGTCGGAGGCAGGGGTGCATCTTCTCCCTGCCTGCCAGAAGCAGCCCAGGGCTGGCATGACAGCTCTGCCATGCCATCAGCTCTCTGCTCAGTCATCTCTTATTCTTCTTCTTCCAAGATAGTTGCTAGGAGTGACAGCAAGGAGGAAGAGGAAGAGAGCAAAAGGAGCACAGTCTGGCTGAGTCATCTCATTTTTAAGGGGCTTCCCTTTCAAGCCCCATCCAACAACTTCCACCTGGACCAGATCTTAGTTGCATGGCCACCCTTAATTTCTGCTTCATGTATGTGGAAATCGTTATAGAGTGATACACTTTAGGAGAGTTATAACTTCCTGATGAATTAAGCCTTTATGATTACGAAAAGTACCTCTTTCTCCTTGGAAATATTAACGTAGCCACAGCAGCTTTATTAATATAGCAATGATATTAATATGGCTGAATCGGCTTTCCTATAATTCCACTATTTCTTTTTCCATTCTTTTACTTTCACCTTCCCTGTATTTATATTTATATCCGTATTTATATTTAAAGAGTCTTTTGTAAACATCGTAGAGTCGAGTTCTTTTTCCTATCTAACCTAACAATCTCTGCCTTTTCTTTGGTGATTCACTCCATCTACATTTGGTTACCCATACGGTCAGGTTTAGGTCCACCTCTTGCTATTTGTTCTCCATTTGTTTCTTCTGATCCCTTACTCCTCCTTTCCAGACTTCTTCCGAATTACTCAAGCTTTTTTTTCGTATTTCTTTGTATCTCCTCCCCTGCATTTCAGTTATCACTCCTCACATTATGGTTCAGTGGTCGCTCTAGGGATTGCAACACGCCTTCTTCACTTCTCATACTTCACCTGGATTGATATTATCATATATTTTACTCCTACATATGATAGAAATCCCTCCTTATACTTATTATTTTGCTTTAAATGGTCAGTAGGCTTTTAAATCTATTTTTTAAACTAGTCTTTTATATTTACCTACCCATTTATGTTTCTAGTGGCCCTCATTTCCTCCTGAATATATGGACTTACAACCAGGATCTTTTCTCTTCATCCTGAAGAACACCCATTAGTACTTCTTGTAGTGCAGGCCTACTAGCAACAAATTATTTCAGCTTTTTGTTTTTGAAAGTGTTTTGATTTCACCTTCACTTTTGAAAGACATTTCACTAGATTTAGAATTCTACGTTGACAGTCTTTTTTCTTTTAACACTTTACAGACGTCATTCTCTGTCCTGTGGCCTCCATTACTTTTGATGGACAGCCATCATTCTTTTCATTTTTCCCCTGAATGTACTGTTTACTGTTCTTCTGAATGTGATGTCTTTGTTTTTCTGCCTGCTTTTACGATTTCTCTCTTTATTTTTGGTTTTCATCTCTGATGTGCTTGGATGTGCCTCGGTCTTCTTTGTGATTCTTCTTGGAGTTCACTGGGCTCTTTGGATCTATGGGCTGACAACTTTCATCAATTTTAGCAAATATTTGGCCAGTATTTCTTCAAATGTTTCTTTTGCTCCATTCTTTCTCTTTCCTCCTTCTGGAACTTCAGTTGTACACATATTAGATAATTTGATATTGTCTCATAGGTATTCAGCCATCTCTTCTTTCTTTTTAAATTATTTTTCCTCTCTGTGCTCCCACTGGGTAGTTTCTATAATCTGTTTTTGTCTTAACTTATTCTTTCTTCTCCTGTGTCTCATCTGTTGTTAAGCACCTCTGATGAGTTCTTCATTTCAGATATTTTTCAGTTCTAGAATTTCTAATTGGTTCCTTTTTAGAGTTTACATTTCTCTGCTAAAATTTTTCACCTGTTCATCCATTTTGTCAACTTTCTCCATTAAATTCTTTAACATATTTGTAACAGCTATTTAAAAGCTCTTATCTGCCAATTCCAACATCTGGCTCATCTGTAGTTTGCCTGTCTCGACTATTTTTTACTCTTTCTTGATTACGGATCACATTTTCCTCCTTTTTCACATAGGTGAGTGATTTTTTACTGCATGCTGGGCATGGTGTAAATCCTAGCAGAGATTCTGGATTTTGTCATCTTCCTCTAAGGGGTAACGAGTTTTGTTTAGGGAGACTACTGGATCACCTCCATTTGGTTGAGGCTTTGTTTCCAGTCAGGTCCATTTCAATTTTCTCTTAGTCACAGGGCACAGCCCTTATTCCTATGGCATGATTCTTACTCTTAATGAATGGCCTTTCTGGGGTTTTAATGGGATGTCAGGGACGTTCACCAAGGTTTCTGGCTTGGTTGGTTGAAATTCTTCAATACTGAGTGACCTCTGAAATCTCTGCTTTCTGTTAGGCCTCATGGTGTTTTGAAATAAATATGCTCAGTTTAGGATTTGGTAAGTACCTGAGGGAAAACCTTATATAGCATTAAGGGATTCCTTCTCAGCTGCTCTCTCCCATCTGGTAACCTGATTCACAAGTTGTAGCCACCTTTGCCGCCATGATCTCTGTTCTCTGTTTCCTCTGCCCAAGAGACTCAGGCTCTTCACTTGACTAAATTTTCCTGCACTGTAGTTTGCAAATGACCCCAAATAAAAAGCCAGGGTATACACGGAGGTCATCTTGAGGGCTTCCCTTGGCTCAAGGATCATAACTAAAAACTAAATCACTGCCCGTCTCCCTCTTGATGTGGACTAAGGCTGCCCCAGGTAGAGAAGCCCAAGGTGACCTGGCCTACATGCCGAACTGTATGACCCGGTGGATTTTTATGGTATGAATTAGGGCTGCCCCAGGGAGAGAAGCCCAGGGCATCCTCACCTACATGCCGATCTATATGACCAGATTCGTATCTAAAGTTATATGACCGCACAACAACCAGACCCCATCTTCACTGAAATCATTTAATGACTTTTTACATCATCTTTTCTTTTTCCAGTAAAAATAAGTCACGTACCTGTGCCTTATAAATTTAGCCCTAACCCTCAACTCGAGGCAGCAGCAGGAGCTCTGACTGCCCATGGGTCCTGTCCCCATGCCTGCAGCTCTTCACTGCCCATGGGTCATGTCCCCATGCTATTCTGTACTATTCTCTAAGTAAAAGAGCACCACTGCCAGACCTTGAGAGTCCAAGAAATCTTTCTTTTGACTCCTCAGCTTACCGACCCCGCATCACCTCTGGGCCTCTCCCACAGCTGAGTTGGTGCCCTCAGCACAGGTCCCAGCTTCTTCCTCTTTCCCATGAGCCAGTGTCTTACAGTCAGCCCAATTCAAGTTGATACTTTATCCATTTCCCCTACTCCTTTCAACCTGAGCCCTTCCAAAGACACAAGAATTACAAAATGGCCATTATTTGAAGGAAAGGGAAATTTACCAAAAAGATCAAAAGTGTCTCAAAATATAAAGATTATCTAATATAACAAAAAACAGGACAATGCCTTCTAAACATAGGAATGTATTCTATTGAAGGCCAAATACACATGAGAAATTAGAAACCCCTGAATCGCTGTTGGCTAGTATTGTATTCTAATAAGGCAGAAAATCCTCTGGACAATATCACAAAGAAGCTATAAAATGGAAAGCAACATATAGACCATTAACATTAATAGTCGATTATATGCAATACTGGGCACACTATAGGTGCTTTAAGATGTTTTTGAATAAATGTACACGTATATAACCCAAATCTTTGAGCATTCATTATAGCAGACTTTCCCTTTGTAGACTTAGATTCTTCCCTGGTTCCCTTTGTTGACCTGAGATCTTATCTAGCCACTGTGTTTACTGTTTTTGCAAATTTGGTTAACTTGGAAAATGCTGTTGTATCGTGCCACAGCATATTATCCTCACATCTGGCTTTGGGGACCATCAGCTTACCAAGTCCATGCACGCCTGCTAATGTTTCCACAAGCTTTCTTTTGGAAACTTGGTGCACTTTGGCTTTGAAACACGTGTATAGAAGATTTTTAACATAAGACGCCCTGCACGCATGGTTATTTTTAAATAAATGTATGCAACTGTTAAATTTTATGCTTCTGAGGTTTTGTTTTCTGCAGCTGACTGGGCACACTCCCAGTCAGGAAACAAGCTCAGCAAAACAGCTGTGATGCGGGGTCAGTGAGCCGAGGAGTCGAAAGAAAGATTTCTTGGACTCTCAAGGTCTGGCAGTAGTGCTTTTTTTATTTAGAGAATAGTGTGGAATAGCATGGGGACAGGACCCATGGGCAGTCAGAGCTCCTGCCACTGCCCTGAGTTGAGGGTTAGTGCTAAATTTATAAGGCATGGGTACGTGACTTATTTTTAATGGAAAAAGAAAAGATGATGTAAAAAGTCATTAAATGATTTCAGTGAAGATGGGGTCTGGTTATTGTGCGGTCATATAACTTTAGATACGAATCTGGCCATATAGATCGGCATGTAGGTGAGGATGCCCTGGGCTTCTCTCCCTGGGGCAGCCCTAATTCATACCATAAAAAAAATCCACCGGGTCATATCGTTTGGCATGTAGGCCAGGTCACCTTGGGCTTCTCTAACTGGGGCAGCCTTAATCCACATCAGTTGCAATAGTGAAAAAGGGACCAGTGGCCATGAGAGAGAACCAATGAAACAGGCTGCTACTGCATGAATGTGATGTGATCGACTCAAAGATATGAAAAGCTAAGGTGTGAGACTTTCACACAGTGCTTCTTAAGGGTTCAGAAAATTATAACTATGTGGGCAACACTCCATGGATATATTAATATACATGAAATGTGACATCTACCCTAAACTATGATTGGTTCTAAGTCTAATGAATATATAATGGAGCTGAAAGACATTTAACATTTTTCATCCTGGAAAGCAGTAACTTTGTTCTATCTCACAACTGCTTCCATCTAGTTGTGTGACCACAGGTAAGCCATTTAAATAATCTGAGTTGTCTTAGTTTCCTTGTTTAAAACTAAATGATTTCTCAGAATTCCATTATTTTATCCTCCACAGCCCCCTACCTGTGCCCCAGAAATCTGTAATTCTCTGGTTGATGCGGGGTCGGTGAGACGAGGAGTCAAAAGAAAGATTTCTTAGACTCTTAAGATCTGGCAGTAGTGCTCTTTTATTTAGAGAATAGTATAGAATAGCATGGGGACAGGACCCATGGGCAGTCAGAGCTTCTGCTGCCCCAAGTTGAGGGTTAGAGCTAAATTTAAGGCATAGGTATGTGAGTTATCTCTTTATAAGACAAAGGAAAGAATATGTAAAAAAGTTAAAATGGTATCAGTGCCCTTAGGGTCCGGCCATTTGGGGGTCCCACAACTTTTAGATAAGAATCAAACCGGATTGAGTAAATGGCAGAAGTCACCGCTCAAATATCATCCTCAGCTAAAGACAAAGGAGGATTGGTGGGGGGGGGGGGGGTGTCAGTTACATGAGGTTGCCAGACAGTAAACAACTTAAGTCCTTGCCTCTGGCATTGATTAAGAGTTTCTAGAGATAAGGCCATCCTCCTTTTTCCTGGCACAGAGAGGGAGGCATCTTCACAGATAGAGGTTTCCCTTAGAAATGTAAATGTTTCCCAACAGAGGGACAAGCAAATTCCACTCCTCGGAGCCTGCTTCTCATCTGTAGTTTTAAAATTAATCAGCCTAAAAATCCTCATCATAAACCATTTTAAAATTAACCAGCCTAAAAATCCTCATCATGGTGACTTAAGGTATTTGTTTCAGATAATTACATTCTTTTAGCTCAGTGCTAAAGACTGCAAGGAAAGAATGGTTGGTGGGAAATATTTCTCCCATGTCAAGGCTAAAATGTTTACAGCATAGGAAACAGGCAGGCAACGTCTGACTCAGTGTCCCGGCCACACTCTCATTGTCAGGCCTAATCTTTTAAATTTTGTTTTAGGTCTGATGCTCTGAGGTTAGTCATATGATAAATTAACTCATCAATGACCATTTCATGAGAGATGTCCCTCCATGGACCCTCACATGGGCAAGTATTGCCTTAGCTGTTTTCTATGATGAACATACAGATTTATGCTAAAGAATTAACGTTTTCTTTAAAATGCTTAAATCATCAAATTTGCTAAAATCTATAGATTCACAACTCTTTTCGCTTAAACAACTAATTACACTTCCTGTGGTGCCAGGAGCCATCAGCCTACAAGTTAAGCCTCTGCCTTGTGACACGGTCCGGGAGAGAGATGAGGGGACGCACGGCGACCCTCAAGGGAATCTACCAGGCTGCCCCTGCAACGAGTCTCCCTGGTACTTTTGACTTTCCTGCTTCTGCTCACTCTGTTCTGCACCTGGGGTTATTTCAGGGGAAGTCAGCCCGGCCCTGGGAATGAGAATGATACAATGCAATATTCTAGGGAAAGTTCTGGGGAAAAACATCTTCTAGGGAAAGAACATTCTGACCCGTCCTTTAGTCGGGTAAAGCGGTGGGAGTGGAGAGGGAACAAAGAAATCTGTGGCCCCCACAGATCTCTCTGGGAGGACGGTGGTTGCCACGGCCCATTGAGTCAGGAGGCCGCTGGGGGTAGCCTCCTTGAAGTAAAGAATTACAGAAGCTTGACTCCCCCCGGGCCTACACACAATCAATTGCTCTTAGGACTATTGTCTACCTTGCAAAAACCCGCTTACGTGAGCCAAAAATATGTACTGGGACTGTTTCATGAAATCATCCTTGCATATCCTGAGCCCTATATAAATCATACATACACAAAATAAAGTTAGACTTGGACACCAAACTCCTTGTCTCACTGCCTCCTTCGCTGACGCCGTCCATCCCTCAGGAGACCCTGTTCCGGCTGCGGCTGGACCCCGGCACTATGGCTCTTCCAATCTTTATGCCCTCCTAAACATCAATTTGCAAGTTATAATGAGATACGCACTCACACAAGTGCATGACCTGTTTTTTCTCATGTACACTTTTTCCTTAGAACTATATAATCTTCATTTATAATGGCTACAAAATATTTAGTGGAGTTGCTATAACAATTTTCTGTCAACTTTGTCTTAAACTAAAGTAAGTGAATTAAGATCTATTATTAGTGTGGAGTTTTTTCATTTATTTCTCCTTGTATCTCCTTAACTTATGCTTAATGAAAGATGTTATTATTTAATGCACAGATATTTACAGCTGCTATATTTTTATGGTAGTTTGTATCCATTAGCATCATAAGGTGCCAGTTTTTGTCTTATTTAGTACTCTTTGGCTGAATTTTACCTTCTTTATATTAGGATCATGACCCCTCCATACATACACTTTGGTTTGTTGCTGGTGTCTTTTTGCCCATGCTTTTCTTGTCACTTTTTCTAGTTTGTGTTGTGATTCAATCTGAAAATCTTTTTCTTCTAATGGGAGAATTACATTTATATTTATTAGTATAACATGTCCTTGGTCTTAGTTCTGTCATATTTTACACGATGTCGTCTGTTTTCAGACACTGCATATGACAATTCCTGATGCACTTTTTTCACATTTTACCATCTTTGAAAGAGGGGTGTGTCTTACAATTGATGGTGCGTCATGGCTTAATTGGCCACATTGTTTCCTTATAGAGTGATAATTAAAATAATAGTGATCTTACAACTGATACAATCTCAAGAGTCAATGAAATGTGGCATCTATTTTAATATGTATGTGGTGTATTTTCTCTATATTTATTGTAGCTCTTCATCTATTAAGGAAGATTTGCATTCTGTTTTAGCAGTTATCTTTATGTTTACATGTTTATACAATACTTGTAATCTCCTCTTTCTTTTATCTAAAAAGTGAACAGTAGAATTAGCTTTTGTCTTTTCCTTTCTCACCTCTTCCTGTCTTTCACAACCCAATTTTAGTCAATAACACATTTTTCTTAATGTTTACTTTTTCCTTCTTGAATATTCTTAAATTTGGACAACACAATTTGTCAGCAGGGCAATCCACAAATTTACTCTAACCTATTTATACACAGCCAGGGCATACAACATTTACATGATGTATCATTAGCTTTCTCTGTTTAACAAAACATCCCAAAATGTAGTGGCTTAAAACAATGAACATTCAGTATTTGTCACTGTCCTGCGGGTTGGCTGAGCAGCTCCTCTGGGCCAGCTTGGCTACACCGTCTAGTTACGGGATTGGCAATGGGGTTTGACCTAAGAGGACTCACTCACAGGTCTGGCAGTTGGCTTGTGTCAGCTGAGGCAATGGCCACGTGCCTCTAATCATCCAGCAGGCTAGCCCGAACTTGTTCAGATGGAGGCAGAAGGGTTTCCTGTAGCAAGAGAGGGCAAGCCCCAATACACAAGCACTTTTCCAGTCTTAGCTTGCCTTACATCAGCTATTGTTCCATTGACCAAACAAGTCACATGGCTAAGCCCAGAGGCAGTGTGGGAAAAGGGTCATTTTGTAAAGAGTCTACCCCACACTCTATTCCATTTATCTTGTCCCCTTCTTTGGTTTTGCCTTACATCGTTAGCCAAATGTATTCAACATTCAATCCTTTTCTGAAGTTTCCTCTGTCATATCTTGGTTGGTTGAAGTTCATCCTCTAATGGTTCCCTCAAGAGGGAGCTATGAGGGTAGGGTGGGGGAGGCATCTTCCTCTGCTTTTCACAAAGGCCCTGTGTATGCTAGATGCAGCCCTGACCTTCAGCTGCATTGGAGACAGGGCCTGAGTCTGAGAACGAGGAGGATGTGGTTAGAATACTCAGGCTGGGGATCGGCTTGCTCGTTTGGTCAAACTTCCATCCCTGGACAGCTATAATTTTACTCAAAGTCAGCTGCCAGCCCTCAGGTCTCACTGGATACAGACAGAACTTTCTCATATCCAAGAGCTAGTGCTGAGGTCTCAGATGCCCTGAGTGGAACCGACATTCCTGAAGGGCAGCCAGCATCATTGCCCCATGGTTCCTGGAGGGGGTCCTTCACACACCGCAGCAGACTGGATTACTGTTCCAACTATTCACTGGTTTCCCAGTTGTAGAAGTAAACATCTATACTCTTTGCTGTGTAACTTCCACCCAGCAGGGAGGGGTATACTTTCCTATTGTGAGAGAAACTGGGACCCCTCTCCATGGTCTGACAGGCGAATCTAGGAAGCAAGCTACACAGTCTTAAAGTGAGTTCAATAAAAGTCCATGCTGTATTGTGCAGCAGTGGTGCAGGCCTCCTAAGCCCGTGTCAGAGTGACCTTGCAACCCCTCGTCTCGTGACTGAGGATGCCAGCTGGACAGATCCACAACAGGAAAAGAAAGACGGGACCTCGCTCCCACATTTCGCAGCCACATTTCTTAGAGATGGAGGGAAAACGTAACGACCCTGGTCCTTGCCTCCCTCCACAGAGAGGTAACACCAACATTACAAGGCTTGTTTGATGGATAACCAAAGAGCTCTTGTTCACGTTATTTTTGAAGTATATGAAGATTAGATGTGTAAGCCCTTTCCTGCACATACACTGCTTTGTTAAAAAGTACAAAAACGGCACTCAGATCTGTAGACCTCGGAGAAGTTCCTCAGAACACTCTGTTGGACTGTTTCCTGGGACTCAAGTTCCTCACTTTGATTATTTGAATAAACTCCTTCATTTAATAATCCTTACCTGGGCCCCTTACTTCAGTTGACACTATCCTTTGACATGCTTTGTCTGATGAGATGTTAGCAGATGAGATGCAAGCAGAAGCTTGAAAGTGCTCGCACGGTTGGGCTTGCCATCTCTGCCTCTGCCATTTTCATAAGAACATTCCTGGTGAGTCCACTGTCCAAGAAGGATGAGAGACATGTGAGCAGAGATGTCCCAGCTGACTCACAGACCTGAAGTAAGCAGCAGAGCTGACCCCTTGAGCCTAACTCAGATCAACCCAAGCCAACCTGCAGTAATGAGTATTGTTTGAAGCAACTGAGTTTTGAGGTAGATTTTTACACAGCAGTGCTGTTGCCACTGTCACTGATACATGTCAGAATTCAGTTTGGGAGTGCCAGTGTCCCTGGCAAAACCCTCAAGGGCCCCAACGAAAAGAGGACCTACTTTCTGGCTTGAGCCACCTCCCCTCTCAGGCTCAGGCCAGAGCTGCTCCTTCCTTAGCCATCCAAAGATGAACACAGAATTCTGCCCAGTGAGCGGCCCACAGGCTTCTTGTATTTGCCCAGTTTTCTTAGGCCACACCACTCCCAGACTCTCAGTTATCTCCAGCTTTTTCACCCTGCAAGACTCAGAAGATTCGGGAGGTCCTTAACACCTATTATTTGAACAAATTAATCACTGAACTCATTAGAAGATCATTTTCTGAAAGTGTCAAGTGAGTTAAAAGGTCCACCATTTTTGGTAACTAATGCATTTAAATACATCACTGATATTATGAACAAATAAGCACAATTCTGTTTCAGTGGCATTTGATTTTGATTGCATTTCATTTAAAATGTAGTTCTGGTATTCCAACACTGACACACATTTTAATGGGCTGCTGGGACCTCATGACAAGAGGATGTAAAATTCCATTAAACCTCCTCCAGCCATTCCAAAACTGGTGTTAAGGGAAACCTGTTTGGCCTAAAAGAAACTTGTCCCTTGCACTAATATACTTGCTTAATCACTCCCCAGCAAAATTAAAACTGGATTCTTTACTGCTGTACTTCTCAGAACTTTTAATATGCTAATGCACATTGTAAAGCTCTGAGAGGGGGCATTAGTATGCAGCATTTCCTAAGCCAACTTGGCCCTGGAGCCCTGAGAACTTTTTGTGCTTAGGGCATTTGTATGATTAATATCAGCCCATGGAACACAGTTTGAGAAATTCTGCTTTCTTCCAATGACCTACAAAGTAATGAATCATTCTGTCAGTTACACAGTTATATTTAAATCCCACCTTTCTGGCCCTAAATTGACTACTCTCATGTTGGTAACATTTTTATGGTTTCATTGCACTTGAAGGGAATAAAAGTATCAAGAGGGGTGGGAGGTAGGAAGCCACTAAACAGGTCAGAAATCGTTACAATGAAAATGCTCCTTCAGTGGAACAGTCTCACAGGTCCATGAAAGAGTCCACGGTTATCTCACTATTCACCCTACAACACTGGGTCTTTGACTAGAACTTGTGACTGGACCTGCACTAATAAGGCAAAGCTTTGAAGCGTTCCAGGGAACACTGGGTGGTTGTTTTTCTTTGGCACCGGCTGACGTTACAGGACGCTCCTTAACTCTTTTTGGTAATAAGCTGTATCTTGCATCTTGCAACCTGGTCATTGCTGTGGCTGCGTGTAGACTCACTTGAATTAAGACAAATTTATGCAGTTTCAAAATTTAATAGCACGTCTGTCCTCAGAAGTCATAATAACTCAGTGAGCCCCTGCAAACCAGTGGGGAACACTGAGCCAACCGTGGCAAATTACACAGCACCAGAAACACCTAAACACCAGAGATGACGTGATATCCAAAGAGATCACTGTTTTCCTCAATTGTACTCTGCTTAATTTAGAGTCATTTCAAAATAAACACAAAAATAAAAACAAGAATTAGGGGCCAGCCCAGTGGCAGCAGTTAAGTTTGCGTGTTCTGCTTCCGTGGCCCAGGGTTTGCTGATTCGGATCCCGAGTGTGGACATGGCACTGCTTGTCAAGCCACGCTGTGGCAGGCATCCCACATAGAAAGTAGAGGAAGACGGGCACAGATGTTACCTCAGGGCCAGTCTTCCTCAGCAACAAGAGGAGGATTGGCAGCAGATGTTAGCTCAGGGCTAATCTTCCTCAAGATAAATAAATAAATAAATAAAATAAAAATAAAAACAAGAATTAAAAACACCTGTAACCCACCTGGTCCTCCAGAGGTCATTGAAATAGCACTCATGATTTTGTACCCACATGGGTGGGTTCTAAAGTCTGCAAATACAGAAAAAGATTCCAACGATGGAAAGGCTTGTCTGGGTCTGGGACAGTATACTCAATATTGTAAAATTATTTAGTTTCCCCAAACAAATATAGTGAGTTTTTTTGCAATTCTAAATAAAATTACAAAGTGATTTTTCTTGGAAATTTGACAAAATGGTTCTAAAATTGAAGTAGAAAATAGATGCGTAAGGACAGTCAAAAAATTTTTGAAAAAGAAGAGAAATTTACCCTAGCATGAGTTATAGAATATTATACAGCTATACGAATTAAAATAAGATGTTACTGAGGCAGGATAAACAGACAGCCTAGCAGGAAAAAAGAGTGCAGAAATGGACAGAAGTAAGTAAGGAAATTTGGTGTAGGAAAAAGTTAGAATTTCAATCAGAACACTCCAAATGGAGCTATTGGAACAACTAACTCAACACAGGGGGAAAAAACAAAACAAACCTGGCTCCCACATCACTCTTGACGCCAAAATAAACCCCAAATGGGTTAAAATTGTAAAGATTTTAAATAGACAAAGCCATAAACACACTAGGAATAAAACGGTGCATTTTTAAAAATAATCTTGGGATGGGAAAACATTCCTAACCATACTGCAAAACCCAGAAAACAACAAAAGAACTTTAAAAAATTCCATAAAGTTGAAAGATAGAGGTGGCAGGGGAGAATATTTATAACGCATTATAGGAAAAAAGTTCATGATTAATGTCATTTATATCTGAAATCTTGAATAAACCAATAAAAAAATAAAGCAAACCTATAAAAGGAAGATGGGCAGACAAGTTGGACAAGAAAAATTACAGACTTTAAACGGACAATAATTATATGAAAAGATATTCAACTTTATTAACAATGAAAAGTGAAAATAAAAACAGGACAACATTTCTTGCCTAACAATAGCATAGATGAAAAGACAGCAAAGGCCAGTGCAGAACATGGAAAACCTCTGAGGATAAAGTAGGCACACCTTTGTCCAGGAAATTTCCTTTCTAAGAATCTATCAGGAGAGGAAAAGCTGTATGCACAATGATATCCATTGCAGTATTCACAACTACTAAAAAAAAAAAAAGTCAGAAAGACTGAAATGACCATCAGTGAAAAACAATTAAGTAAATTCTGGTACGCCCTGTGTAGCATACCATGCAGACGCCAAACTTTATGATCTATGCTTGTTGATGTGAAAAGCTGTCTATAAACTGTCAAAGCGTCAAACTAAGTTACAGAAGAAGAAGCGCAATTCCCTTCAGGAAACAGTGTGTGCATTTATCTAAACGAGCATGTGAGATTATTTTCTAGAACAAGGCTTATCAAAAGGGTTTTGTTGTCGTTATTCTTTTGGGTATAGTGTGAATTAGTCTACTATGCTTCCACAAAATTTTCTATGAACAATGTTTTCAAAAGAGAAAAAACTTACATACAAATGGCAAGAAAAGCCAAGAATTTTTTTTTTAATGTAATAAAGGGGCATTTGCCCTTGCTGGTAGCCAAGCATACGCTAAAGATATAACCGCTAGAACAGAGCAGTGCTGATAGAGTGCAAGCAGGAATTTAAAATGAAGGGAGTGAACAGGGAATCCAGAAAGTGATCCCACTGCATACGGGAGTTTAGTTTATTATTAACGGGGCATTTCAGGCCAGTAGGAAAAGGAGAAATTATTTAATAAAGGGTGATAGAAAAAAATACCGCAGTATTAGGGGAAAAGATGGATGCTCTCCTGTCACCATAATTGATCCCCGATGGATTAAAATTTAAATACAAAAAATAAAGACAAAAGAGCACTAAAAATCACAAGAGGAGAATGTTTTATGATCTTTGGGGTGTGTGTTAGGGAAGGGATCTTCTAAGTATGTGAATCCCAGAAGCTTAAAAAGAAAAGATTGATCAATTTGATTATATAACAAATGTAAAGTTCTATATTAAAAGTACCATAAACAAAATTAAAATACAAATCTCCACACAAGGAAAAGTATGGTATTTATTATCACCATAACAAAGCCTGCCTGGAAACATATAACCAAAACCATCATTATCTCTGGGAGATCTTTATTTTCTCCTTCACAATATTTTGTATTTCCTTAATTTTTGTCATTGAGTATAAACTTTCATAAATAAACAAAAAAAAACTTTTAAAAATTGAAACCAAATAAATTTAGAAGAATATAAAATTATTCATAAAAATTTTCGAAATAGGGGAAGGTGAGTAGGATTTTCTATGCTTAGAGGTGAGAGAAGGAAAGAAAGCCCTTTCCAGACTTACATATCCAAAAGCATCTTGAAATCTCCACCTGGTGTCTCACAGACATCTCAAACTTAATCTGACCACAGTGCAACTTCCTGGCGCTCACACATACAGAGGGCGTGAGAGATCTAAATATCAACTACCAAAACATGAAGTCAACACATAACTTTCAAAATGAATAAATCAAGAAATAACAGGATATGCTATTTTTTACTAAAAGCCTTCCATTACTGTCATCAGTGGGAAGGGAAAAAGGGGCAAGGGGAGTGTATATCCCCTTCTCATTGAGGACACTACCCAGAAGTTGCCCACACCACTTCCCCTCATATGCCATTGGCCAGAAGTAAGTCACATGGCCATACACAGCTGCCAGGAAGGCTGGGAGATGTGGTCTTTATTCTAAAAGTCATGTGCATAAATAATATTACTAAGGGAGTAGGAGAGAATGGACATTGAGTTCTTTATTCTTTACCACGATTACAACACAGCATGTAGCACATAATCTTCTTTGTATAAAATACAGCCCACCCCCACTCACACATGCATGCACCTTGTTGGTTGAGAGGACACTTACAAAAATATTGGGACTTTGGATGAGTTTTATTCACTTCCTTGAACCTTTCTGCATTAATTTTTTATAATGGATGTATTTTCCAGTATAGCTTCCCCCGCCCCCCAAAATGAATGACATAAATCAAATCTAGGGTCAGAGAGCCAGCCCTGGTGGTCTGGTGATCAAGATTTGGTGCTCTCATTGCATGGCTCGGATTCACTTCCAGTCAGGGAATCACACCACACACTGGTCAGTTGTCATACTGTGGTGGCATATTGCTGTGATGCTGAAAACTATGCCACCAGTATTTCAAATACCAGCAGGGTCACCCACAGTGGACAGGTTTCATCAGAACTTCCAGACAAAGACAGACTAGGAAGAAGGAACTGACCACCCACTTCCAAAAAAATGGGCCATGAAAACCCTATGAATAGCATCACAGCATTGTCTGATCCAGTGCTGGAAGATGAGAGGATGGCGCAAACAGATGGGGCAGTGTTCTGCTCTGCTGTACACAGGGTCACTAGGAGATGGAATTGACTCGATGGCACTAACAACAACGGGGTCAGAGGCTTCTTGATGAAAGACATGTAAGCAGGTATCACAGGTCAGCTTCCCAGGAAACAGTCAGTGAGATTCCAAGATGTGTGTGCAGGAGGCCTATTGGGGAGTACACCTGGGATCAACCCCTGTAAGGGGGAAAGGAAGCAGACTGGGCAGAGACAAGGTGCGCTGCAATGCAGTTGCAACCTAGGACTTGGCTAACCCTACAGGGCCTCTGGATCTGGGATGGCCCTTCAGAGTTAACCCAAATTGAGGGCCTTTGTACCCCCTCAACCATCAGTCATTGGAAGCACACTCCCTTCAGGGAGGGGATGAAACTTTGGGGCC
The DNA here is from genome assembly GCF_037783145.1 of Equus przewalskii. NCBI lineage: Eukaryota > Metazoa > Chordata > Mammalia > Perissodactyla > Equidae > Equus > Equus przewalskii. The sequence goes on from NC_091845.1 coordinate 1,910,170, forward strand.
AGAGCAATTCCAGGAAGAGACTGAGCTATGAGCTCTCAGCAGCTAACACTCAGCTGGTGGAATGAATTGGTGGAATATATCTCTGTGCTGAAGGGGGTATCTGGGCGGTGTGCCATGGTATCTACTACACCAGGGACAGACACAAAGGCATGGCCTGGAGACAGAAGACAGAAGGGAACGAAAATCAGAAATATAATTTTACACATACAATATGCTACTATGTGCCACATGTTTGTCACTGTGCATGTTATCTTCTTCCATTCAATAGTCTTGCAAGCTGAGTAGTTAATTTCACCATTTTTATATGTATGGAAAGTGAAATTCTATGTGCAATATTGTATTTATAAGAAATACATATATATTTGATCATTCAGATGACCAAAATATATTTCTCAGGTATATTTGGTCCTCATTCACAGTTTCTTGCTCACAGCTCCCAAAACTCTTGGATTTTCCTGAGCGATAAGAGCAATGGGAGCATATTTTGTTATGATATTTGGTCTCTTGTCCTCAGTTCCTGAAAATGCTTCAGAGCCACAAAGCCAAAATGAAAAATATTCATGACAAGACCTTTTGCATCACAACTGGGTTTATGTTAATGAGGTGACTTTTGCAAAGCACCTAAGGGTGAGGGCTAGGTGCCAGAAGAACCAACCACGAAGAGACAGTTGGAACTTTCAGTCCCACCCCCTGATTTCCAGGGAGGGAGAGGAGCCAATCACCAACAGCCAATGAGTTACTCAACCATGCCCATGTAACGAAATCTCCACAAAACCCCAAAAGGATGGGGTTGAAAGGGCTTCCAGGTTGGGGAACCAGAATGCTTTCACGTACAACTGGGTCAGGCCTCAAACTCCACGAGGACAGAAGCTCCCTTGTTGGGGACCTCAACCTGTGCATCTCTTCACCTGGCTATTGATTCATACCCTTTAACATCCTTTGAAATAAATCGGTAACCCAGTGATTAAATGGGTTTTCCTGAGTTTTGTGAGCTGTTCTAGCCAATTAATCTAACTCCAAGGAGTGTGTTGTGGGGACCAGTTGGTCGGAAGTACAGGTAACAACCTGGACTTGCGACAGGCATCCTGAGTTGGATGGGGTCAGTGGAACCTCCAATTTGTAGCTGGTCTGTCAGAAGCACAGGTGACCTGGGCTTGAAATTGGCATCTGAAGTGCAGGGTGGTCTTGTGGCACCGAGCCCTTTACCTGTGGAATCTGATTCCATCTCCAGAGAGATAGTATGAGAATTGAGTTGAATTCTTGGACACTCCGCTGGTGTCCGAGAATTGCTTGTTGGTGTGGGGAAGTCTCTACGTACACATTCACTAGAATTAGGCCCAGGAATCCCTTTAAATGTTATTAGGAAAACTTGTCCAAGAAGAGGCAGTAGGTAAATAACAGAACCAGGATTCAAATGCAGACAGAGACATCTTATTCCAAAACCTCTTTCTACCTGCAACATTAAGTCAAGAAAATTGAGACCTTTGGATTGACTAGGAAGAAAATTGCTAAAGGCATCAAAAAAAACCTTTTTAAACCGTGTTGGCAACAAGAACAAAGAAGAGAAAGTTCTGCTGTAAGGGAAAGGTAGTGCAAATAGATTAATAATATTTTCTTCAATAAAATTTTCTTCAAATCTTCCTCAGGAAAGAGAATGGCCTTAAAACTAACCCTATGTATGGTAAAGTGCATAACCTGACTAAGCAGGAGAAAACGTTGGATAGCCCCAAATCAAATGACTCTACAAAATAAATGAACTTTTCAAAAATGTCAAGGTCATGAAAGGCAAAAGAAAGCTGAGGAAATGTTCCAGATTAAAGGAGACCGAAGAGACACAACAAGTAAACACAGTAAGTGACCCTGGATTAGGGAAAACTGTAGAAAGGACAGTATTAGAACTTACGCAGAATTTTAATATAGATTCTAGGTATGATAATAGTTTTGTTATTGGTGTTAAATTTCCCGATTTTGATAATTACGCCATGGATATATAAAATAATATTCTCATTCTTAGGATTACATGAATGTTGAGGGGTAAAGTGTCATGATTTCCGGAGTTTATTCACAAATATTCAGAAAAAAATAGATTGTATATGAAATTCAAAAATTATATACAAAATTATATATGTATAATATATATTTATGTATACATATCAAGATACATATATCTCTCAAGATATATATAAATCTCGAGAGAGAGAAAGTAAATACAGCAAAAAGTTAATAATTGGTGAACCTAGGTGAAAGGTATATGAGAGTTCATTGCAATATTCTTGCAACAATTTTATATGTTTGAAATTCCTTCAAAATAAAAGAGGAGAAATATCCCCAAAATAGGAGAGCCAAAGGGATGAGAGTATCCGCCATGCTACAGGAATTGAGATCTGATAACACCGATCCTGACGGGCAAATGTTGCAATTGATAAAAGTGGATTATGATCATTATAGGTTGGTAAACTTGAAATAGATCCTTGGAAAAATTCTGGGATGTATTTTCAAATGGATGGATTATAAGCATTTGTAAAAGATTGTGAGGATCTCTAGTAGTCAATATGAACTCCCCCCAAAAATAAATAAATATATGTCAATTGGGTCAAACTAACCTCATTTTCTTTTCTAAAATAATTTAAAGAAGTGATCATCAGTACGGTATATCTTGATTTTGGCAAAATTTTTTTACTAAGTTGTGCATAACATCCTCATGGATAAAAACACAATTCAACACTTGAGGGCATTTTTAGTAGTGAACAGCACTACTCAGAAAACTGACTGAATCTGTTGGGAACAACGGGAGTGTGTTAGTTTCCCAGGGCTGCTGTAACAGAGCTCCACAGGTCGGTAGCTTAAACAACAGTCACATATTGTCTCACAGTTCTGGAGACTGAAAGTCTGAGATGAAGATGTTGGCTGGGTTAGTTCCTTCTGAGGGCTATGAGGGAAGCATCTGTTCCAGGTCTCTCTCCTTGGCTTGCCTTCATGTTGACATGGCGTTCTCCCTGCACGCAAGTCTGTCTCCAAATTTCCCCTTTTTATAAGGACACCAGTCCCATTGGATTAGGGCCCACCTAAATGACCACATTTTCACTTGGTCACCTCTATACAGATCCTATCTCAAATAGGGTCACATTCTGAGTTACTGGGAGTTAGGACTACAACATATGAATCTGGGGGACACAATTCAACCCATAATAGTGGAGGTAAGGGGAGATCACTAGCAGAGTACCACAAAGACTTCCTCTGTTAAACTCCATCAAGAGACGATAATAGAAGACCCATTTATCACATTTGGGAAGTATCTAAATATGCAAAGAGAAAATAATCAGTAGGATGATGGGGCAGCTGGTATAACAGATAGGAAATTAGAGGGCAAGAGTTCCCTGGCCAGCTCCCTGATGTGCTCACTGTATGACCCCGTCATTCACCATTTGCCATCCTCAGACTCAGCATGCTCCTGGGTGGCGTGAGGATTAAATGAGAAAACGAGCTACAGGCATTATGCAAACCGCAAGCCCCATGTAACCCACTAATCACAGGCACGACTGCCTGCTGGGAAACAATCAGAGCTCCAGCAGCATGAGCACTGGGCAGGTGCAATGGAGACAGCATCGACATTCACGAACGAGATCAGTCTGTCATTTCTTTTACAGCCGTCTTAATCAAGTTTGGGAGGCAGGGATCTACTCATTTAAAAACCTAATGGTGTGCTAATTTATAAAACATATTTTGGAGATTTCCATCTATTTCCTATTCTTTGGAAGAGTTGAGATATTCAGACCATTAAGAGACTTTCCACAGCTTCATTCTAGACACCTTCTGCTCAGACCAACTGTATCTCACCCCCTTGATCAACCAAAGGGGTCATCACAAAATCCCTTGATTTCTTTCAATCTCATGCTTCCTTACAGGAAAAGAATCAATTTCTCTGCATCTTGGTAAAGACTGCTGGCGTTTCTGATTCCACATTGGTTTCCATTCCTTCCTACTTCTCTAGCCTTGATCCCACAATCTTCTCTCCCCTCTAATGTTTGAGATCTCCCCCTTTCCAAGCGTACCTTGGTTTTTGCCTTTATACAGACTTCAAGCTTCTACCTTAACATACCCTTAACTCACCCTGAGGTCCTCTTTTGCCCAATCAGTGTTTCCCAAGTGTGTCCCAGAGAGTCTCAGTATGCATCAGACCCAGACTCATATTCACATCACAGATCCAGAGATCCCAAAGTCAAGAATGTTTAGGAAATGCTTTGTCTCTTTACTGCAGGATTCATCAGAACCTTTAATACTGCATTTTGACTCTCCAAAAAGGGATACGGAACACAACATTTCCAAACTGTTCTAACTTAGAACTCCATATTCCAGAACATCTTCAGGGACTAATGTCCAAAGCACAAATACTGGTCTACATTCAGTGTCTCTGCTTCCTGTCTGTGACAGAGACAGCTAACTGTCCACGAAAATCCTTTTTCCCTTCCTCTTAGACACAGAGTGAGACTCCACTTCCCAACCTTCCTTGCAGCTAAGTGTGACCATGTGACCTTGTTCTTTCCAATGGGAAGAGAGCAGACATGAGATTTGGCTCTCCCAGGCCTGACCCACACAAACCTGCTATGCAGTTTTTTCCACTCTTTCCCTTCTGGCTGACTAAGAGATCAAGAGCCAGGGGACCTTGGCAGAGCCATCATCTTCAGGGTCTCTGAACAGCTAAATCAAGGAGGAAAGCTACCTTGATGATCTAAATACCTGCCTAGGACTGTTGCACAAGCAAAAGGTACACTTCTGTGATGTGAAGGCATGAGATGCTGAGCTGGTTCTTTACTGCAGCCTAACACTTACACTGCCCACTTTCTCCTTCTCTCTCCGTAGTTTAGCCTCTGCTGCTCACCTTGCCGCTGAAACGGTCCATGAACATTGTCAGTGACATTTTAGCCAAATCCTGAGGTCTTGTCTCAGTTCATAACTTCTTCACATAATCTGACCTTCTTCACCATCACCTTCTCTTCACTGGGTATCTGAAACCATGTTCTGTTTCTATTGCTTTTATGTCATGGAATATTCTTTTTATCTCCACTATCTTCTTTTCCTCCACTTCCATCTCCAGCTTTGGGTATGCCTTCAATCACTGTCTTTGGTCTCCTTGCTTCTCTCTCTAACATAGTTTCATCTCTGATCTCATGGCTTCTACCATCTCATCCATTCAGTGACCCAGGCTGTTGGCAGCTCATCTGTTGACATATACCTCACAGCTGTGCCCAAGTGTCACTATGGGATTTCCTCCTTTATTTCCAAGTTACTATGGGATCTCTTCACTTAGAATCACAGACCATAGAGTGGAAGTGACCATAGAGATATGCCGGGGTCCCGCCCCGGCGGAGTCCAGGTTCCTGAGGGATGGACGGCGTCGGCGCGATGAGGGAGGGGGAAAATAAAGGGGACGTGAGACTTGGGTTGGTGTTAGCAAGTCCGCCTTTACTGTGCACAAGTGTCGTTTATATATTTTTCAGGATTAGTACAGAAATAGTTCTACAAATATTCTCAGAGAGATAAGGAAGTAAAAAACGAGCACAAGAATATTTATTAGCATTCCATTCTATAGAGCATAAGGTTAATGATAGTCTCCTCCGCAATTAACTAGTGTTTGTTGTCTCTAAGCTAAAGGAGATAGGTACCTAGGCGTCTGTTGTAATTCATGGTAAAGTTAAATCAAAGAGAGAAGGTCCAGGCCTCCGGACAGGACAGCAGTCCGTCTGGTTACATCCTGGTGGAGCCATCCCTGCCTCCCTCAATCATTTACACCATTAGTGTAGATGGTTAATGGGAACAAAAGGCGACTCCAGGGTGCCTTATCCCCAGGGCTATCTGCATTCTCAGCGGGCAGTTAAACATCTTTACTTTTTCGCGCCCTTTAGGGGGTGGAAGCATTCCTTTGTCTTTTAGATCGTAGAGCTAACAGTCCCTTAAGTACACTGCCGGAGAAAGTATCACTTTGTTAGTAAAGTAAAGGGCTGAAAAGCTAAGCTAAACTATATATCTTCAAGAATAAAAAAGAGAAATAAGTATACACATAACCTTGATAGAAAGCATGCATATAATTCAGAAAATATCGGGGGTGTCGGCCGGCCATCCTTCACCGAGGGGCATTCTTGCACCCCTCGGCCCTTCTACTCACCAATTATTTATTATTTATTGCTTTTAGGAGAAAACCTCTATAAGATTTTAACAGAAAGCAGAAGGTCAAGAATAATATATAGATACTTCTTGATCATCCAATTAACCAGCAAACTTAGAAGGACGATGCATATGTATATTTAGACAAAGAACTGGAGGGAGAAGGAAACATTAACCAGATGGAGGCCATAAACCTAATTCGACATCTTATCTGGGCAGGATTCCTTTCTGATTGTCTCACATGGGACTGTGTGCTCCTCCATTAATTAACTGAAAAATATCTTGAAAGTTACCTGCAGGTGGTCACATTCTCTTACTATATCTAATTTTCCCGGGAGGTAGTGCCTCCCAAGCAGCCATCCAAAGGAGTGAAAACTGGAGGTTAAGAAGGGAAAAGGAATGAAGGGCAATTAGAAGCAGCACAGGTTTCAGAACTATGTGAGGGACCGGCCGGTTATTCTTCACCAAGGGGCGACCCTGCACCCCTCGGCGTTAATCGGCTGGACCCTGTCAAACAGCCGATCAAATGATGTAGCCACGGCTCCCAGCAGAGATAAGCCCATTGGAATCCCCCTGAAGCTCCCTCATGTCCTTCAGGTCACCTCCTCAGAGAGGCCATCTCTGATTGCCTTATATGTGTATCATCCCCCTCCACCCCTTTCTCTCCCTTACCCTGCTTTATTTCTCTTCACAGTACATATCACAAACTATCTTCTAATCTTGTCTGTGGTCTGTCACTGCCACTAGAATGTAAGCTCCATAAGGTAGGGGCTTTCTTTTGGCTGTATAATTACTCTTAGTACCTAGGATGGTGCCTGACACATAGCAGGTGTCCAACAATTCTTTGTTGAAGAAACTAAGACCCAATGGCTCATCTGCTCAAAGCCATATAGTTAGTGGTAGAGTTCAGACTTCAGTCAGGTCTTCTGACCCCTTACCCCAGGCTCTTTCCACCGCCTGATAATGTTAAACCCTTGGTTAAAGCCTGTTAACCCTGTAGTTATCTTTGACTGTTCACCCTCTTCTCTCCTCTAGATCTAAACTGTCTGATGTCTTATTTCTCTCTTTAAAATCTTTCTTTGCCCATCTTTACCTCTATTCCAACACTTCAGCGTAGACTTCCAAAATAAGTTTTTGTTAATCTTCCTGCTTCAATTCTCAACCTCAAACAAAGCATCTTGGTGCCCCTAAGTCTTGAGTTCATATAATATTTCTAGAAGGACACCCAAGAAACTGATGATAGTTCCTCCGGAGAGGAGGGACAGGGAGTCTGAGGATTTGGGGTACACTGTTAATTGTATACACTTTTGAGCGGTATGAATTTTTACCGGTAATATGATTTATTTTGCAATAAAAAAAGTTCTAAAATACTGTATTTTATGTTCAGACTTCTTTTGCAGGCTTAACTTTTTTTGAGGCGAGAATAAATCTCTTAAGTTGTCCAGGCTAAAGCTATAAAGTGAAATCACTGTCAGATAAAGAATATAATAGTTCCATGAAGGTAACTGTCATTAATGAGCTTGAGAAAAGGGCATTGGTTTCAACTGGGTCATTTGTGACCACCAAGACGCAAGTCTAGCAGAGGGGTAATGAGTAGTGAGGAAATAGGTATGTACACATATCACCACGAGCACAGGTCACAGATTTTAAGCTTCCAGCAGTGAAAAGAAGGAGATATGAGAGAAAGTTGCTAGGAAGGGCAGCAAGGGTAACAACGATTTTTTCTAAGATTACAAAAATGTTTTTACGTTTGAAGGCAAAAGAGAGAGGATGAAAATGGTAGAGATTATATTCTCCAAGGGGTCATGCCTGTTTTATTCACAGCTGTATTCGTTAGCATCTAGTTATACCTGGCACAGAATAGATGCTCAATAAATATTTTATAAATGACCAGACAAATGGATAGACAGAGAGGGAGGCATTACTCTTCCAATGTCAATGCCAGGTTTCCCTGATAACGGGAAAGGACAAAATCCAGAATGTAGCTGGAAGTTCAGAGAGAAGCTGGGATCTTTCAGGTCTCACTGGTGAGTCATATACTGCATGATCCCAACCTTTCTTATGCAATATGGTGCAAGGTTCTCTGCTCCCCCTGAGTGTTAGCAGGTAGAAGGAAAGGGCAATTCAACCCAAGGTTGTTGAGGGTCTCCAGTGTGCCAGCCAGGAGCTGCGCCCCAGGGATGCAGAGATGAGTGGGGCTACCCTCTGCCTGGAGAAGCTCACTGGCAAGTGGGTATGGTAAACCACCATAATGCCATGGGCCAAACGCTACCTGCCAACAGCAGAGCAGGAGTGCCCTGGGAACACAGATAATGGCATCAGTAATTCTGCTAAAGATGTGTTCCAGGAAAGATACACAGAAGAGGTGACCTGAGCTGGATGTGGGAGATAATTCCCTAATTATATGCATTCATTTACTCAACAACTATTTATTGAGCACCTACTCTATGCCAGGCACAGTGCTAGGCTCTGGGGACACCAGGGTGAGCAGAAATAGACACAGCCCTGCCCTCGTGGCATTTATACATAGTGGGGAGAAGAGCCATTAATCTTATAATTACACAACCAAATGCAAAACTAAACCTGAGCTGAGGGCTAGAAAGGAGAGGTGCAAGGCTTTATGAAAGGTGAAATAATTGTGAATTAATCAATCTGTAGAGACGTATATAGCAAAGACTGCTAGCTGTATCATAGTGTGAATGAAAGAACTCCTGGCCACCCAGATAAGCTGAAATTTCCCAGCCCTACTCCCAAGCTGCTAGGTTTGGCCATGTGACTAAGGTATGGCCAACAGTGCATGACCAGAAGTTGTGTGACACCTGGGTGTGTCCTTAACAGGAGTTTGTCATCCTTTTCCTCTCCTCCCCCCGGCTGGAGGTGGCGGTGAGCCATCTTGGAGCATATGGACTAGGGCAATACTGTGGGGAAGGTGGACTAAGAAGAGAGAAGGTGCCTGGGTCAATGACACCCCCGGGCCACCTTAGGAGCCTTGGAATCCTTCCACCCAGGCAGTTGTGTGAAAGAAAAATTAACTTTCTTCATTTAATTCTGGCAATTCAGGCAAAAGAGAGAGGATGAAAATGGTAGAGATTATATTCTCCAAGGGGTCATGCCTGTTTTATTCACAGCTGTATTCGTTAGCATCTAGTTATACCTGGCACAGAATAGATGCTCAATAAATATTTGATAAATGACCAGACAAATGGATAGACAATTATCATTTAAATTCTTTATTAGAGAAGCTAAACCCATATATCTTAACTTATACAGTAGACAAGAAACTAGTCATTGCTTCATAATGCAACAGACAATAACATTAGTCCTGCCTGTGTTAAGAAACTATTTGCATGCTGCCTAAAACAAAATTTGATTATGCCTAAATTCAGAATTTGAGGATTTTGTTGCTGGGGAAAAGGAAGTAATCTAAGCATAGGGAGAGAAAGCTGGTTTCCAGAAGGTTTCATGACCTTTCAAAAACCCTCAAATCTACTAGACTAAGCTGTGTGCAGCGTTGAATACCCAAAGGCTGCAATGTCTGAGCATGGCTTCTCATCACAGAAGCAGGAAAGCAGGGGTTAGTGGACAGATAATAACTCCCTTCCCCATGCCTCCATGTGATGGATTCTTAAAGTGGAAGCACTTCCCAAAGAAGTATGGTCGACATCTCTGCCACAAGACAGGCTGCAATAAATACTACCAGTAAGGGGTGGCTTTCTGTCCCATTTTCAAGATCTTCGGGGAAAGGAGTTTCCATTTAATAACACATGCCTCGTCAGTGGAAAATGACTTCGAGTCACTTTATAGCTTATCAAAGCGCTTTCACACCCATTAGCTCTCCTATTTCATCCTCCTAATAACTCAGGTGTGAAGCAGATGTATTATCATTTTGTCTATTATAGCGCAAGAATCTGAGTTACTTACATGAGGTCATGAGGGTTGCAGGAGCAGAGCCAGGTTAGGATACCTGGTGTCCCATCCCCAGGCCCACCTTTCTGTCACTTCCCAGCTTTGCCTCTTGATCACCCGAATCAGTGAACACTCCCTGACCATCTATTCTCCGGAGGGCCTGAGCCAGGCATGTGAGTGGGCCACAAAGGCACACAGGACAGAGCTCTTGGCCTCAGAGAGCTTTCAGGCTTGGTGGGTAAATATGCCAGCCAGGTACACATGGCTACAATATGAAGTTCTGTAGGGTGAGCAACATGTGACAGGCACAGGCAACAATGCTCTCGGCCCTTCAGACTGGAACAGCCAGTAAGAACAAAAAATGAAGGCGTCGCAACTGCTGGAACTCCCACCCTCCCAAGCCCACAGGTGCTGAACCATAAGCTGTGGGCTCTAATACTAATAGTTATGAAGCTGCAGCCTCTAATACTCTGCTGCCTATACACATACACACGCACACACACACACACACACACACACACAGACACACACACACACTCAGAACAGGGACTAAGACGAAACACACCAGGCCCACCACCCTGTTTTTGGAAGTCAACACCCACGGTGAAGGCTCCCAGTGCCCAGACTGCTGTTCTCTACCAACCATCACCATTTAGAGTTCTTTATTTGCTTATTCTTAACCCAATTCTCTGCACCACCTTCACCTCCCAGTCCCTCCCATTGTGCTTTCCAGAACTGTCCCCCATCTGGCCACCCCAACTCTGTTTAGGACACCACTTACCTTTGTCCGTCTCAGGTGGTGGTGGTGTAGTCCCCCCAGCCCACAAACCTCAGGATGAGGAGGTGGGTGTAGCAACACACATTCTAGCCCTCCAACTACAGGAAGTGGAAAGTGTAAAAAACCTTTTTTAAAGCTCCATTTCCTAGACCCTCTCAAAGCCAGGGTGCAGATGCATGCCTTGGCTCTGTCAATCAGAGGCACCCACCAGACACCTGGAGGTAGACGTGAGTCAAGTCACCTGGAGGTGAGTCGAGGTCCTCTGGCAAGTACCGCGAAGGGAGAGTCTGAGGCAGCTGTGAAAGTTTCTGGCGTCCAGTCCCCTCACAAGGGCAGAGCAGCAGGCAGTGGGGGCATTTCTTCTGACTGTGTTGCCCGCAGCGCTCTAAGATCCAAGCTCAGCTCTGTGGCACTCCCAGATTAGCCAGTGAATTCCACTCTCTGCAACTAAGAACCCTGACCCACCCACTTGTTCATTCACTGTACAGATATTTATTGAGCACCAACATTGTGCCAGGCACTTTTCAAGGTGCTGAGAGTCCAGCAGTGAATAAGACAGACATAATCCCTGACCTCAGGAGGCTCACACTCGAGGTGAGAGGAGGACTGACAACAGACAAGAGACATTAAGTCTAACATACAGCACAGTAGTGATAGGTTTGGTTCCTGTTTCCTATCTCTCTTTCAAGTTTCTCTCTGCTGCTGCAACTAAGGTTGAAAGAAAAATCCCATCCCCCATAGGGTGACAAATTATCTCTGCTTTGCTCATTTTTCTGCACCAGACTTTGTGTTATGCCAAGCCCTCCATCTCCACAGTCCACAAACTATGGTGTACATGAAATATAACTTTATTGGTGCTAACGCATTCTAGTTGAAGTCCCCATGTCACCAGATGACCACACCTTCCCCTTACCCCAAAGTTGGATCTCAGTCCTAGGGGGCGAGGATGTCTTACCAAGGCAGTGGAGTTAGGCAAGGGGCGTGGCTTCTGGTTGATGTCTGTCATCTGTCTGCACTGACACCACGGAGAGGTCCATTGTCCCAAGGTCCCTGGTTATGCGAGGGCTCCCCATGCGCTTGTCTGCACAAGTCTCTGGTTCAGTGGCTCTCTCTGTCACATTGGGGCCTCAGGGACATGCAAACCTCTACCATGGCTACCTGGCGCCCTCACTGTCCAAGACATTACAGCATCATTCCCCCATCTGGGTTCTGGCTGTCTCCCTGTAGCCCTTTCAGTGAGGGAGACATCAACTCCTCTTCTCAGATCCCACAAACCTCTCCACACTTAGTCTAGCCAAACAGAACACAGGTTGTCTTCCTTCTTCCTCCTCAGTTAGGGAAGCGGGTATGGGAAGAGGATCTGTTACTCCAATTTAGGTTTTCTCCCAAATGTTTCATGCATGCCAATAATTCATTCCTTTCCTGAAAGGGCCTAGGCTTCTGGAATCAGAAGAGAGCATTTCCATCCCCCTCCACCTCACCCCTAGGGTTTCTGCTGTCCTGATCTCCCCTGAGGCAGTGAGCCTGGAGCAGTTTAACTTATTGAAATGGCATAGAGGAGAAAAGAATCATAAAGAAATACATGATAGAGGAAGGAAGGTGGGAAGAAACAGCTAATATTTTTAAAATATCACTTGACAGACAATAAGATACAGCAGAAGAACTGCAAGAAGATAGTAAAAGAACGAAGACATGGAAAGGAAAATAAAAGAAAGATGATACTGCTGCGTGCATCCATTCATCATTCTGTGGCAGGCTGTTTTGGGGATTGAATGAAATTTGAAATAATCAGATTGCTTGTTTTTTCATTTAGGAGCCTGCTTTTTCCTAATCAAAAGACTGCTCAAAAGAAGGAAAATTACAGACCAATATCACTGATGAACATAGATGCAAAAATCCTCTACAAAATATTGGCAAACCAAATACAGCAATACATTAAAAGGAAGATACACCACGACAAAGTGGCATTTATACCACAGACACAGGGATGGTTCAACATCTGCAAACCAATCAATGTGCTACATCACATTAACAAAATGAGGAATAAAAACCACGTGATCATCTCAATAAATGCAGAGAAAGCATTAGAAAAGATATAACATCCATTTATGACAAAAATTCTAAATAAAGTAGGTATTGAAGGAAAGTACCTCAACATAATAAAGGCCATATATGACAAACACATAGTGAACATCATACTCAACTGTGAAAAACTGAAAGCCATTCCTCTGAGACCAGGAACAAGATAAAGGCGCCCACTCTCACCACTCTTACTCAACATAGTACTGGAGGTTTTGGCCAGAGCAATTAAGCAAGAATAAGAAATAAAAGGTATCCAAGTTGGCAAGGAAGAAGTGAAACTCTCACTATTTGCACACTACAGCAACGTTGCAGGGTACAAAATCAATTTACAAAAATCACTTGCATTTCTATACACTAATAACAAACTAGCAGAAACAGAAGTCAAGAATATAATCCCACTTACAATCGCAACAAAAAGAATAAAATATCTTGGAATAAATTTAACCAAGGAGGTGAAAGACTTATACAAGGAAAGCTGTAAGACATTATGGAAAGAAATGAATGATGACATAAAGAAATGGAATGATATTCCATGCACATGGATCGGAAGGATAAACATAGTTAAAATGTCCATACTACCTAAAGCAATCTACAGATTCAATGCAATCCAATCAGAATCCCAATGACATTCTTCACAGAAATAGAACAAACAATCCCAAAATTCACATAGGGCAACAAAAGATCCCGAATAGCTAAAGCAATCCTGAGAAAAAAGAATGAAGCTGGGGGCATCACAATCCCTGACTTCAAAATGTACTACAAAGCTATGGTAATCAAAACAGCACCGTACTGGTACAAAAACAGGCACAAAGATCAATGGAACAGAATGAAAGCCCAGAAATAAAACCACACATCTACGGACAGCTAACCTTTGACAAAGGAGCCAAGAACATACAACGGAGAAAGGAAAGTCTCTCCAATAAATGGTGTGGGGAAAACTGGACAACCACACGCAAAAGAATGAAGTAGATCATTATCTTTTGCCCTACACAAAAATTAACCCAAAATGGATTAAAGGCTTGAAGGTAAGACATGAAATTACAAAACTCCTAGAAGAAAATATAGGCCGTACATTCTTTGACACCGGTCTTAGAAGCATCTTTTCAAATACTACGTCTACACAAACAACGGACACAAAAGAAAAAATAAACAAGTGGGACTTCATCAAACTAAAGAGCTTCTGCAAGGCAAAGGAAATCACGAACAAAATGAAAAGACAACTCACCAACCAGGAGAAAATATTTGCAAATCATATATCAAACAAGGGGTTAATCTCCAAAATATATAAAGAACTCAACAATAAAAAAACAAACAACCTGATAAAAAAAAAAATGGGCAGAGGATATGAACAGACATTTTTCCAAAGAAGATATATAGATGGCCAATGGGCACATGAAAACATGTTCAACATAACTAATCATTAGGGAAATGCAAATCAAAACTACAATGAGATATCACCTTATACCCATTAGAATGGCTATAATTTCCAAGACAAAAAATAACAAATGTTGGAGAGGGTGTGGAGAAAAGGAAACTCTCATGCACTGCTGGTGGGAATGCAAACTGGTGCAGTCACTAGGGAAAATAATATGGAGATTCCTCAAAAAATTAAAAATAGAAATACCATATGATCCAGCTATCCCACTACTGGGTATTTATCCAAAGAATTGAAATCAACAATTCAAAGAGACTTATGCACCCCTACGTTCACTGCAGCACTATCACAATAGCCAAGTCGTGGAAGTAACACAAGGGCCCATTGACTTCTGAATGGATAAAGATGATGTGGTATATATATACAATGGAATACTACTTGGCCATAAAAAATACAAAATCATCCCAATTGCAACAACATGGATGGACCATGAGGGTATTATGTTAAGTGAAATAAGCCAGACAGAGAAAGACAAATACTACATGATTTCACTCATATGTGGAAGATAAACTAACACACAGACAAAGAGAATAGATTAGTGGTTAACAGAGGTGAAGGGGGTGGGGGTGGGCACAAGGGGTAAAGGGGCACATATATGGTGACTGACAAATAACAATGTACAATTGCAATTTCACAATGTTATAAACTACTATGATCTCAATAAAATAAAAATAAAAAATCATTTCTGGGGCTGGCCTCGTGGCCTAGTGGTTAAGTTTGGCACACTCTGTTTCGGCAGCCCAGGTTCAGTTCCTGGGCACAGACCTATACCACTCATCAGCGGCCATGCTGTGGCAGTGACCCACATATACAACAGAGGAAGACTGGCACAAATGTTAGCTCAGGGTGAATCTTCCTCAGAAAAAAAAATTCCAAAGATTTTTGTCTGAAAAGATTAGTAAAACTGACAAACTTCTGGCAAGGTTGAAAGACACAGAGAGACAAAGAGAAACAGAATGAGAGAGATCAAATAAAAATATTCAGAGATGAAAAGAGAGGGGAATCTATAGACAGAGTCATGAAATAAAATAGAGAGAAAACTATAAACATTTTTATGACAATATTTTTGAAATCTTAGAAAGCTATAAGAATATATTATGCCAATATGATTCCAGAAATAGTAAAAACCCAAACAGAACTATAATCATTAAAATATTTGGTTTTTAGAACTTAACAATGAAAAAGCAATTAAATGAAAAAAAAAAGACTGCTCAAGCCATGTTATAGATATAACTGAAGATAAGAACCAAAATGTGTTGTGTCAGGAATAGTATTTCAGATATATGTACTTTTGCTTTAAAAAGGAGGAATGATATGATGTGGGAGAGGACGTGTGGGGAGAAAAATGACTTCTGTATCAAGGAAAAGCTGCTCAGAGTCAAATCACAAGAAAGAGAACCAGACACAGGTGGATCAGCTTCAAGGGGCCACAATGAAGGAAGACATTCAACCAAAATGGCAAAATCTTTCCAAAGGAATACAGAAAAGCAACTCAACATTGTAAGAAAGTGAAGGCTGAAAATGAAGCTTTCAACAGAAACAGAACAGAAAAGACCACAAGAAGAGAGAGAGATCAAGCAAGAAGGAGCCGCAATAGAAAAGCAGCACTGCAGAGAAAAGAAGTACATATTTATAAGTAATATATTCAAGGAGCACATTCCAAAAACAAGTTTGCTATTACCAAAACAAGTTTTTGGTAAGCCAGTATATGTGATAAACCTTAATCCTTCATTAATCATTTGCCAAGTAGATATTTTGAGAATTGACTAAAGCCCCTGATTGAGAGCCAAGATTCTAACTTAGCCTCTGACCTCAAACCCAAGCTCTTCACACCATGTCCCACTATCCTCCTGAAACAAATGAAAGAGGTGAAATAAGTAGCCAAACAGGAAATCAAACAGGGCCTAGTGAAAATTAATGAACAGAAACCTCATTTAAAATGCAGTTGAGAGGCCAAAAAGGGGAGCTCGTATGCCCTCTGATGATGGCAGAGCCCACTGGGAAGAAGAAAGGCTTCCTCTTCTTGCCCAGCACCAGCTCAGCCAATGAGAGACTGTCACAGCTCAGCCAACAAAAAGCCACCACCCTTGGGACTCCCAGTCTCCTCAATGGACTCTGTTTACAATAGCCCTCCCAATTTCCTCTTCCCCTCTATAAAGGAGCTTCTCCTCTCCTTGCAGCTTGGGACTTGCACATGATTTGCCACAGTTGCCAACCCCAAACTGCAATTCTTTGTCGATCCTGAATAAACCCATTTTTGCTGGCGAAGTAATTCGTTGTCTATTTGTTAAGGTCAACACTTTGGTGGCCCATAAAGGGATCCAGAGAAGATCCCCAGTGACTCTGAGGCTGGTGATAAAAGAGGTGTGGTACCCACAAAACAGTCCACCAAGCTTGCTGCTTTTCTCACTGACTCTGGAGTTTGAGGGTAAGTCTTTCTCCAGATGTGAGCTTCTACCCTCTTCGTATTTTGAGGTCCTCCAGGTTCTATTCAGGATCTGTTTTAAGGTTTTCTCCTTTTCTGGTTAAGGCCTTGTTTTGTCTGTGACTACTTACTTGGCACTTCGGCCTGACTCTTCTGAATCAGGATGTTCCATTGGAACTGGCTGCTCAGCCTTCAGTCCAATTTCTTTGGAATCAGACTGACCCCTCTTGAACCAAGCTGTTCTATTAGAACTGTGCTGTTCGGCCTTCATCCTGACTCCTTTGGGATTACGCTGTTCCCTTAGAACTATCCTAGTACTAAGCCTGCAGGCTGACTGAGCTGTTCAAGCTGTTTGAAAACTAATCTTTTACTCTAAAGAAAAACCTCTGAAAACTGGGATCCCAGTTATCTCAATATTTTGAGGGTGCCCCTTCTACAGGGACCCTGGCCAATTTTATTCTTAAAAACTACAGTCATTGCTCATGTGCATTTCTAACTAAATGACCAATTTAACCAAAAGTAATTTAGAATGCCAATGGCCATTATGGGGAACTTTTGAACTCCCAAACTTACTTTTCTCAAAACTTAATTGGACAATTGTAGCTCTGTAATTTCCAAGAATGAACGGAATGTCTATTCTGAGACTTCTAAACATTATCAGGAGTCTAAAATTGCCTCTTTACACAATAAAATTTTAAGATTAACTGAGGCAAACAAATGATTAAAAAAAGATAAAATGGCTTTCGAAGCTTCCTGTTCCTCTCCCCCGCTCCTCAAGCTCAGGCCTTGCCTCAGTGCCATCTTCCTCCTTCCCTTCTCTACCATCTACACCTCCTCTACACCCTCAGTTCCCCCATACTAAATCTCTCACCGAACTTCCCTCTTTCCCTGAACCTCTCCCCACTCCCTCTTCCTCTGAACCTATCAGAACCTGTCCCTTTAAAATGAAGCCTTCTGAGGATCCAAAGCCTAAACCCTTAATTTCTTATATTTCCTGGACTAAAGCTGAACTGTGAGCCACAGTCAAAGATTTTCCCAAAGTAACCAAAGATCCTCAGAGATTTGCTGAGGAATTTAACACAGTCACTCAACTTATCAACCTGTTTTCTCTGACTTATATCAGCTAGTTCATATGCTTGTTGGTGAAGGCCAGGCCCGGCATTGGATGAAAACTGCTAATTGTGAAAATCCCGAAAAGTCTCTAGAATTACAACCAGGAGACTAACCCACTGACCTGTTGTATGATCAGGCTCAAACAATTGCTAGACAACTTCACTGGGCAATTCCCAGGGCTTTCCCAAAGCCTATTGATTGTAACAAAATTCAAGCTTGTGCACAAAAACCCGATGAACCTGTTCATAACTATTACAATCGACTTCAGATTATTTTTAAAGGAAATTCTGGTCTTGTTTCAGATGTTGGTTCCACCTGGGTAGCTGGGCTGAACAGGACCTTTCCCTTCTAGTAAAGAGGACCAGAATGGAATAGGAAACTATGTACACACCAGACTTAGTTAATGTGACAAACCCAGCTCTCTCACACCCTAGATGAGTCACCTAAAAGAAAGACTGCTAAAATTCTTAATCTTCAACTCCAGCAAATGAAGGCCCCTAAACAAAACCACAATTCTCCTAGTTTCTGTTATTATTGCAAAGAGCTAGGACATTGGAAAAGAGACTGTGACATATTTAAGCATTTCAGGCAACTTCAGCCCTCTAATCAGCCTTTCCAATGTCCTCAAAACCCCTAATGACAGGGCTCTGAGGAACGACAGGGCTCTGCCCAGTCCTCACTCTTAATCGGCTTGGAGAAGCATTTCTCCAGATCAGAGATGAATCTCTTTCTGACACCAGAGCCATCCTCTCAGTGCTCAACTCCACTCATAAAGCAGCCCTGCCGCGGAGGATTAAGACAGTTCAAATACTGGGGATTTCTAATAAACCTCAGCAGGTTCTTGTCTCTGAACCTGGACCCTTTTGTTTAGGCCCTTTGAGAGACACACATCCTTTTCTCCCTAGTTTCTCCATCCCTATTTACTTATTAGGCTGAGACTTCTTGGAAAAGTACCATGCCAGAATTTCTTTTCCTCAAAAGGGAGAAATAATTCTAGAATTTAACAGTCGTAAAAAAGTGAATTAAATGACCCTTTGACATCTCTTATTTGCTCCATCTCTAACATTCCTAGAGCTGATTCTGGAAACACTGATCATTTGTCCCTATTGAATCAGCCACCACCCTCCTTATGGACAAAATCTCCAACTGATAATGGTAAAGTTCACCATGCACCTTCCGTCAAAATTCAAATGGATCCCTCAAAATCTCTCCCTTGAATTAATCAATGCCCTATAATTAAGAAGCCCTTTGAGGTATAAAGCTCTTGAATTACGACAGAGGGTTACAAGGCTCAAGGCCTCCTTATTCCCTGTAATACTCGTATTTTACCTGTGAGAAAACCCAAGGACCAGGGGTAGAGATTTGTCCAGGACGTCCAGGCAATAACCAACATTGTTCTCTCTCAACACCCGGTTGCTCCCAGCCCTCATACATTACAAACATCCATTTCCACTGGAAACAAATTGATTTACACAGCGCATTCTTCAGCATTGCAGTGGATGAAGCTAGCCAATACCTCTTTGCCTTCACTTGGGAAGGAAAATAACTCACCTGGACAGTAGCCTAGGGTTTTAGTGAGAGCCCTTCTTATTTCTCACAGGTCCTGAAGGCGCTCTGGATAATACAATGTCCCCTAGCGGCTCACTTGGCTACAATATGTGAATGGTTTGCTTCTTTGTTTTCCCTCCCAAGTCTCCTCAGGAAGACAGCATCCACTTGCAAAAGCTTTTAGCCTTAAAGGGACATAAGGTCGCCAAAGAGAAATTGCAGTCTGCCTAAACCCAGTTTTGATACGTAGAGTATCTGAAATCAGAACAAGGCTAAATCTAGATTGAGGCATGCTTCATGGTGTACTAAGTTTCCCAAAACCCAGAACTAAGTGCCAGCTGCGAGGCTTTCTCAGGCTACTTGGTTATTGCCGAAACTGGATTCCAAATGTCTCTCTTAACGGTCAAACCTCTGTATGTTTTACTGAAGAACAACAAAACCGACTCAATTTTACGGGAAGAACTAGTGACACAGCCTTTAAGGCCTTAAAGGAGAGTCTGATGAAACCACCTGCCCTTGGACATCCCAATTATTAGATTCCATTTTTCCTTTTTGTATATGAAAAGGAGGGGAATGCCCTTGGGGTACTCATGCAAAAACACAGGGACCACCATTGATCCCTAGGCTACCAGAGGCAACAACTGGGCCCTGTGGCACAGGGATAACCCTTTGCCTTAGAGCCATTACTACCACTGCCCTTTTGGTTCAGGCCATGGAGAAAATCATTGCGGAACCTCCTTTAACCATTTCTGTAGCTCGTGCAGTAGAAGCCCTCCTGAATTCTCATCACACTCAACATTTTCCAGTTAGCCGCCTCACCTATGAAATCCCTTTGTTAACCGCTCCTCACATAACTCTTTAACGTTGTGATAACCTTAATACTATCACTCTTCTCCCCTCCATGACCAACAGTCCTTCACGACTGCTTCACGCGGACCGATCACCTCCTCACCCCTCGTGATGATCTGCAGGAAACTCCGTTGGGTATCGCCAACTTCTCCTGGTTCACTGATGGTTCCTACTTTTAAAAGGTGACAATGGCAAATATTGTGCTGGCTATTGCCACACCTTTTGATACGACTGAGGCAGCAGCTTTACCTATGGTTACTTCAGCCCAACAGGCTGAATTATACGTTCTTACACAAGTTTGTACTTTAGTCAAGGGCCAACATTTACACTGATGGTAGAGACGCTTTTAGAGTAGCTCATGATTTTGGAATGCTGTGGAAGTAATGTGGCTTCCTTACTTCCAGTGAAAATAAAATCCAAAATGGCCTCTATGTTCAGAAATTATTGGATGCTATACTTTACCTGCTGCTTTAGCTATTATTAAGGTCCTAGGGCATTCTAAACTTGACTCTGGAAGCTAAGGGAAATTACCTTGCTGATACTTCTGCAAGGAATGCTACCCTTAAAGGAACCAAGAGCAACCAAGCCTCTGTCACAGTCCAAAGGGATATTTCCCCAAATGATAACTTAGAAAAACTGACTACAGAAGCCTAACAATTGGTCTCAGAAAACGAAAAACAAGAGTGGAAATTCAACAATTGTTGGTTTGATAAAAAGAGAAAGCTCTGGTTTGGACCAAATAACAACCCAGTCCTACCAGAGACGCTAAATTTCCACCCCTAACCACTGTACCTGCATTTAACCATTGGTCTACTGACAAAGTGATAGTATTCATGAATCAATATTGGTGGGGAAATATTAACAAGGCCACAAAAAGTGCGTACCTCACTTGTCCCACTTATCCAAAATACAACGCAGGGAAGCCTGTTCCTACTGCTCCTGGACATTTTTAACTGCCTAATGGACTGTTCAAGGTTGGGCACACAGATTTCCTACAACTTCCCCATCTCATGGAGATAAATACGTTTTAGCCATGGTCTGCATGTTTTCTCACTGGACTCAAGCTTTTCCTTGCAGACAGGCTCCTGCCTGTTCTGTGGTTAATGTCCTTTTGGAAAAGATTATCCCTACTTGGGGAACTCCTCTCAAGCTTCATAGTGACCAAAGAACCCATTTTACTGCTCTGGCACTTCAACAAGACTGTGCTGTTTGGCCGGTTTTACAACACTTTCACTGCACTTACCACCCTCAATCCCCTGGTTCAGTTGAACCCACTAACAGCATTATTAAGACTCAATTTGCAAAATTTATAGAGACCCTCCAAATACCTTGGCCAACAGCATTGCCATTGGTCCTTCTAAATCTCAGATCCACCCCCTTTGGAACTCATAAGCTCTCACGTTTGAGACAGTCACAGGATGCCCAAAGCACTTGTCTCATGCCTCTTTTGACTGACAGCTGATAAAAGGAGATATACTCCAATATTGTAAAGGCCTAATTGCTTCTATTAGAGCAATCTTTCTCCAGAGAGACAAAGACCTTAAGAATCATACGTTGCAACCTGGAGATTTTGTCTATTGGAAAAGACACCTCCAGAAGGACTGTCTGCAACTTTTGCTGGTAAGGTGCCTATCAGGTACTGCTAACTAACCCTTGTGCTGCAAAACTCCAGGAAACAGACTCGTGGATTCCCAGGACACACCTACAGATAGCACCAACCCAACCCCTCAGTGGACCTGCACATCATCTGGTGACCTGAAAGTAGATTTCCCAGAATTGAAACAGAACCAAAAATACAGAACCAAAAGCAAACAAACAACAACAAAAGACTCACACCCAGTTAAATGTGAATTGAGCATGCAATATTTGGAACATACCTATACTAAAAAAATACTGGTTGTTTATCTGAAATTTACATTTAACTGGGCATCCAGTATTTCACCTGGCAATCGTACTCCCCGGGCCACGTTCAATGAGACCACACACAAGGTTTCTTGGCCATTTTGCATTTTTCAGAAACATTAAACGGACAGACTTGGCATTTTTAAAAGTTCGATTTCGGATTCTCTTTGGAAACGTGTCCTCGCCCCATCCCGGCCTACCTCCATCGCCCGCACGCGGGTCGTCGCGGGGAGACTGGCGCAGGCGCAGAGTGGCCCTCTGGCTGGCTAGTCGCCATCTGAAGCCGCGCGGGAAGGGCCCGCGCAGGCGCAGAGAGGCCGGCGGGGCTGTGGCGGCGTGGTCCCCGGCCGCCTGAGGCGCCGAGGGCGAGCACCTGTCGCCTCAGCGGAGCTGCCAGCGCCCCGCTCCCCCCGCCGCCCCGGCGTCTATTTATATCGCTCGGCCGGCGCAGGCCCATATTGGGCAGTGCGGCTCCGTCAGGCCCGCGCCCTCCGCCCCGAGCGTCAGGCGGCCGGCAGGCCAGGGCGGGCGCCATCGCGGGCGGCGCCTGCGGAGCGAGCGGGGCCGGGCCTCGGGCCGGGGGCGGCAGCTCCGTGAGTACAGCGGGATGGTGGGCCCCTCGAAAGCCTCGTCTTGGTTCCGGGGCCGGGCGCGGGGTGGGGCGGCGCCGGGCTGGGCTGGGGGCCCGCAGTCCCTCGGCGCTCGGCCCGCCGTGCCTCCGCGCAGACCATCTCTGCCCAGCCAGGGCGGCTCGCTGCCCTCGGGCGCGTCCTTGGGCTGGCAGCGTTCGCAGTGTTCCCACTCCCCGAATTCTCCCTCCCCGTTATCGTTTCCCACTCCCGCCGCTGGAAACGCCGTTACGTAGGGGCGCTTTTGCCTTTCTGTTCCCGGGGGGCCTCCTGGAACCTGGAGAAGGGCCTGGCGCTGTAAAAAGCGGCAGTAAACAGCGAACGCGTCCCCGGGCAACTGTCTTAACTTTAAGGCAAGAAATAGAATTGCCGTGCATTTCCCCCCACGTGATTCTTCAGAGGAACTAAGGAGCTATAACGCATATTGAGGCACCTCGAAAAGTATAAAGCGTGGTGAGAACGCAAAACTTTGTGAATTCCTCAAAGGAAACTTGCCTTATTTAGCTTTATCATCCCCACGCCTGGCCGTTATTAAACGCCTAGGATGTGGGATAGGTTATTACTTTTAAATGAATCAGGTATTTTCCCACACTAGCCAGGGACTCAGTGCATTTAGGGTGATGCAGAGTGCATTTAGGGTGATGAGCCATTTTCTGCCAGTGTCTGCACAAGATGGTGATGCTGAAACAAAATAGGATATGGTGATGTAATGGTAAAAACCAGGGGTCACAGACTTAAATGGCTGTAGGATACGTAAAGGGGCGGGAGTGAGAAGAGCAGTAGCATCAGAAGAAGTATAAATGATGACTGCGGCTTAGGTCTCTAGAAGAGAGGATAATGGGAGCTGGGGAAGGGGGAACAGGTGTGCCATCTGAGAGGCGGCACCTGGCCACTCAGATTCTGCACGCTGTTGTCTCCATGGGAATTAAGGGTCCACTGCTGCCATATCTTCTGTTTTTTTTTCAATAGATGACGAAATGATTCAGCCTTGCATGTTGACAACTAATTTACAAGGAAAAAAAAAAGTGTGAGTAGCCAGTTTGCAATCTCTGGCCTAAGTGAAGCCAGTAGCATGGCTTCAGTTCTCTAAGAATGGGGGCCAAACTTCTGAGAGCACATGGTGACTGACTGGGAATTAGTTTTGAGGGTAGGGTGAGAAGTGGGTGTCACAATGCATTAAGCTATAGGCAAGGAAATCAACTTAATGATTCTGGGTGCTTTATTTGACTTGGATAAAGGGATAGCAACTTGCAGCATCAAGCACAATTTTTATATGTAGGAAAAAAATCTTCAAGATAGTGGTTTATTAACATGTATATAACCTAAAAGAAAAAAAAGAAAGATGTTCATGAACTTGTAATTTAGAACTAATCCAAGCCTTCATTTAATTGCACAAACTGTATTGAATAACTCTTATGTGCCAGGCATCATCACAGACAAATTTTAAGAATACAGAAATGATTAAGACATGAGTCCCCTACCCTCCATGTACTCTCACAGAAAGGGGAGGCAGCATATGTGTAAGTAAATTATGGTAACAACAGAGCAACAACCACTATGTTCAAGATACAAGAGAGGAGGGGCGGGCAAGGCTCGCTGAGGAAGTGATGTTTGAGCTGCATTTTGAAGAGCCAGTTACATTTTCTCAGGTGGGAGAGGAAGAAGGATATTCCAGACGTAGAGGACAGCATGTGTAAAGGCCTGGATACATTAGAATTGTTCGTGCTTCAGTACTACTAAAAGATTGAAAAATACAAGGAAGAGGAGCCAGGAGCTGAGGCAGGAAAGGTTGGGAGGTACATGATGTGAAGGGCCTTGTAATGCCTGATGAGGGATAGTGTTGGTGAAAATAGGCTCAGGATAATTTTTTTAATGTGAGTTAATGGTTTTATACATGATATATTGGCATTGGGACATCAGTTTCTGATATCATAATGTTGACATTCCTTGGGTTGCCCGTCCAAGTCTATTGAATGGAGTCTTAACGGAGTGGAATTTAGGAGCCTGTCCTAGTCATTTCTCAGGTCTCCACTTTTTTCATCAATAAAATTCAAGGCTTTGATGTTTATCAGCTCTATCAGATCATATTATAACCTACTTGCCATACTGAACATGTCTATGGGGAAAAAATGCATACCAATTCAGGAATCTAGTAGCTTTTTCCTACCACAAAGCAGGAGTAGGAAGGAATTGTTTCTGCCCTTCCCCCTCATAGAGGCTGATGCCAGGAAATTGCGGAGGGAGGGCTACAGCCGCAAGTTTTCAAAGCAGTTCTCATTCAGACTGGATAAGTAGGTTGTGAGCTTTCGTATTTTCCAATGCTTATAAATTGTTCTGCCTACACCTTGACAGTTAAAAAGAAAATTCATAATGGGTCTATGTATCCTCTCTCTATATATAATATGCACAGACATAGTATGCAGTGGGTTAGATTTTCAAAAGATAATACAATTTTTTATTTTAATATAATTTCAAACTTACAGAAAAGTTCTAAGAATAGTACAAAAAACTCCTATATACTTTTACCAGATTCATCAGTTGTTTATATTTACTGTCAGAATATATCATCATTTGCTGTATTAGAATATATAATATTGTTTTGCATATTTTAAATATGCTATCAATGGTGTGCAGCATCTATTCTTCTGTCTTTTTCGTACATTATTATGTTTGTCAAATTCATCCATGTTGATACATGTAGTCCTAGTTTATTCATTTTTTTCTGTACAATATTCTCTTGAATGAATATACTACAGTCTATCTGTTCTCCTGTTAATGGGTATTTAGGTTTTTTCCAAATTTTTGCTATTTCAAACAGTGCTGCCATGAATTTAAACTAATTTTAACTTCAAAACATGAAGAGTTTTCGTAGAAAAGAAGACATGGTCGTGTATCAATCATTACTTTGAAAAATTAGCAACTTTAAAGATAATATAAAGATGATAAAATTGAATATTATAAAACATTGTCAGTTTAAGTAAATTAACATTTTATTCCACGTTAAAATCTATAGCGGTCCATTTGTCAAAACGCTGTAATGGATTTGGGTATAACTGCATTTTGGGTTTGCAAAGTAATTAGGCTTTATTCTTGTGATTTATATTTATCTTTGCTACTCATTTTTCTCCATTATTACGGGTACTATTAATATGAATGCATCAATTCAATCTTCTATAAATTGGAGCAGAGAATAACTTGCCATTGATATCATTGAGAACATTTGTACAATTTTGTTTTGCTGATGAAAGGAGAATGCCTTCTATGCCCTCATTACAAGAAAAAGTTGCTGTCAGCTCTCTTTTTATTTATGAGCTGTGTCTGTCCCCACAAGCAGTTGTATATGTACCCAAACATTGTTATTATTTGAAATTTATTTGTACAGGTATATCCTTCTTCAACTTTACCAAGCAAATTTTACCAAGCAAATTATGTATTGTAAATGCTTGTCCTTATTTAATTCTCCCAACTATTCTTTATAATTCTCAAAACTAATCCCAGGTGGGAAAACTGAAAGAGGCTGAGAAACTTGCTCATGTTGCTAAATGGAGGAGCAAGGATTCAAACCCAGGCCTCAGTAACTCAAGCCGAAGACCCTATTCCTAGACTCTGACTGACACTGTGCTACACCACTGTAAAGTGACAATAATTTCCTTTTATTGAGCACTTGGATGCCAAGGACTGATCTGACTACTTTACATTATCCCCATTTCACGGATGAAGAAGCCAAGGTTTAGAAAGGTTATATAATTTCAAGATTACAGCAAGTGGCTAAACTGAGATTCAAAGCCAGGGCTGTCTCACTTCAAAGCCCCCGTCTGCAATGCCAGTGCCTTCCCTGCACCTTCTATGTATGAGAAACAATGTGGAGAATGGTTTTTGAAGTGTGGTGGCTGATTTAACTGCCCAGGTCGTTTTCAGGATTTCCATCAGTAAATTCATTTGATCTGAATTTATAGCCTAAATTAGAGTAGCTTCAAGGAGTTGTATGAAAGGCAAGGAAGGAAGGGATGCTTAAATATCTGTGCACATTTTAAAAATTCTGAAATGTTCCTTCAGAATATTTGAAACAGTTATTTCTGTTTTAAAAGTATTTTTTATTGTTGAAGTCAATGTTTATGGCAGAGAAGCTGCATCCAAATAAAGTATTTATTTAAAAAATTGATTTATACTTGGGAACCCTGGGGACAGCCAGATGATCTTTTTAAATAGGAATCTCACCATTCCCCTTCTCAAAATTCTTCAACTGGATTAAGCAGAGAACTGGAGATTAGGCACCCAGATAGGATGTTGTCCTACTTGTAACCTAGAAAATTGATTTGTTTATGACACTAGAGCAGGAGTCAGTGACGTGCTGCTTGTTTTTGTATACTCTATGAGCTAAGAATGCATTTTATAACTTTAAATGGCTTTTCAGAATCAAAATAAGAATACTATTTTATGACATGCAAATGTATGCAATTCAAGTTTCAGTGTCCATAAAACGTTTTATTGGCACACAGTCACGCTCATTTATTTATGTATTGTCTATGGCTGCTTTTGCACGATAATGGCAGAGGTGAGTCATTACAACTGAGACTGTATGACCTACAAGCCTAAAATATTTACCCTCTGGGCTTACTTTGCTGACCCTTGCACAAGAGGGAGAGGTTAAGGGTGTAGCCTTTGGAGTCAGACAGAACTGGGTTCAAGATTCAGTTCCTGCACCTATAAAATGTTGTGGCCATTAAATGAGAAGAGGTTAACTCAGAAGAGTGACTTAGTGATTGTTGCCTTCCATCAAGGAGAAATCAGGATAAGTAGAGATTTCTGTGGTTCTTTTACCTGATGGTGTAATAATAGAAAATATGAGAATGTAACAAAAGTAAAATTTTATATGACATGTAATTCCCTTAGACAATCTTTTCTCAATACTTTTGCATATGCTGCTTATACTAGTAAGGACTCTTCAGTGCAAATGACAGCAATCCCAATTCAAACTAACTTAAATAATAAAGGAATGGTTCATTTCTCAAAACTGAAAAATAGAGATATAAGGCATGTTTCAAACTCCATTGCTCTGGATTTTCTGCCTTCTTCCCTGTATTGGCTTTGTCCTCATGCTAGCTTATGGGGACATGGCTGCCACAGTTCCAGACCTCCCATCTATACAGCACGTGGACACCCCAACCATTGAACCAGAGCCCTGAGCTTCACTCTAATTAGGCCAATTTCAGATCTCATACCCATCCCTGAACCAGTCACAGTGGTGAGGGGTATGGGAGACCACCCTACCCCAGTGGTACAAGAGAAGGCAGTTGGGTCCTAGGGGAGACTCAACACTGTGCACTATAACATTGTTTGTAAGATATTACCTATAGTGTGTTTATAAAGCAAACAAGTGCATAATCTACTAGTTGTTCCATTTTTAATCTCTCTTTGAAACTAATGCCACGTGTGTTTTTATTAAAATAGCCTTATGCCAAAAAGTTCAACAAGGATAGTTTGTTTATGTCTTAAAGATAACGAAATCCTAAGGTTGTGGTCATATCATTTGGGCCCCCAGCATCTCATTTCTGTCCTAGCAACATCATGGTCAACACTTTAGGAACTAATGAGTCTAAACTGCCTGCAGTGTGTTAGATTTAGCTATCCTATCTGGAAACTGCACTTGGCCTTTTAGCACTGTGAGTGTTGGTATCCTTTGAGGGATTCTTGTATATCAGTACAAATTGAATAGTAGGAAGTTTTTAATATTTACTTCCTTGGGGCCAGCCCTGTGGCCTAGTGGTTGAGTTCAGCGGGCTCCGCTTCTGTAGCCCAGGTTCAATTCCTGGGTGCAGACCTACACCACTTGGCGGCAGCCATGCTGTGGCGGTGCACATGCAAAATAAAGGAAGACTGGCACAGGTGTTAGCTCAGGGACAATCTTCCTCAAGCAAAAAGAGGAATATTGGCAGTGGATGCTATCTCAGGGCGAATCTTCCTCAGCCAAAAAAAAAAAAATTGTTTCCTTATAAGAAATCTTTTATGGGGCCAGCATGATTGTGTAGTGGTTAAGTTCACACATTCCCCTTCTGTGGCCCGGAGTTTTCAGGTTCAGATCCTGGGTATGGACCTACACACTGCTCATCAAGCCATGCTGTGGCAGCATCCCACATACAAAATAGAGGAAGATTGGCACAAGTGTTAGCTCAGGGATAATCTTCCTCAAGCAAAAAGAGGACGATTGGCAACAGATGTTAGCTCAGGGCCAATCTTCCCCACCAAATAAAGCAAGCTTTTATGCTTTTCGATTCAAAGTAACAGCTGTCATCTATAAAGCTGATTGATATGTTTATGTATAAAGAAGCCTTCATAATATGATTTGGTCTGGTCATAATGTGTTGTAGGAGAGTTCAGAATATATAATGACCTCTTAATTGCTCATAATTGGATTCTCTTTGTAAAAATCTAAAACAAACAAAAGCAAAGGTTTCACTTTTAACCTGCACGCCCTATCAAAGTCTAAAGCTTTTATTAAAATAAAACAGAGCCATTAATGCCGGGAAATCTGGCAAGGAGGGTTTTATTCGTATTTCAAGTATTCAGATTCTAAGATCGACTAGTTGTTATACTTCCGCACTCTTCACCACAGTGATTTTTAGGTTTTATAGTTGCCATTATATAATTAAACATCCCTATCATGCTTCACACTTGTTTCCTGAAATGAATTTTATCAACACTGAAAAAATTGCCATCTTTCACTGAGATAATTGAGATTTCTAATCCTTTCCAGGATTACACAAATTTAGAAAATTTATTACAGCTGACAAATTTTGCTTTCACATTGTTGAAATTATCACCTCCCCTCCTTAACTCCTAGTCCTGAATTTTCTACCATCAACATTTATTCTTATTGCATGCTACTTACAGCCAAGTAAGAACAAGAAAGGATGACAGAGACTTGAGATCCACTCCTCACATTAAGGTTTCTGACTCTAGGAATGTCCTTCTTTAAGTCAAACAGCTAATTAACTTCCTTGAAACATCCTGTTTCCATTCCCCTGGGGAAGGAGAAGATGTGGCAACTAGCTTAAAAAGACTTTTAATTAGACCAGTGCTTTTTAAAGCGGGAAGTCATTCAGTGTCTGCCATTATGAAATAGGGAACAAAGAGAAGCTGAGCAAGGAGGGAGGATAGAGAGATGGGATGGCTTTTGTGCATTTTTTAAGTTTAGGACGGTTTAATTTTAAGTTTCAAGTATTGTGAATTCTCAGATCAGTAGACATCTGGTTGTGCTTTCCGAAGCATTGTTTTGAATTATTTGCCCCATAGCAAAGTTTGAGCAGAATTTTAGTGGACTTTCTTTCTTCAGCCATCCTATGTGTCCCCATTGTGATTTTGTGGATTGACCATTATAACATTTGGTTGCATTTTTTGGAGAGGTCCACATAACCTTTATGGTGATGTTACATCTCCTCAGAAAGAATGTTAGCTAGTGACCGTGTGTCCTCTGCCTGTGGGTCAGCTGTATTTGGTAATTGGGAATGGAATTGCAAAATATGCCCATCTTATCACTTCTCTCTTCATTCACCTTGGGAGGGAGGACTTTCCAGCCCTCCTAGAAAAATCTCTGCTGCTGATTAAGAAAATATTGCAGTGGTTAATAATTTACTGTTTATACAATCAATGACATTATTTTTAGATACAAAAGTAGTTGTCTTAAAGTTAAACTGCTCTGTTTGGAATGAATAATATTTATAAATACTGATCAGAACTAATACTGCATTTTTTAAATTATAGAGAAATTTTTTCTTAGAAGAAAACTTCTTTTTTTCCCCTCAGGAATGTTACATGACATCTCTGTTGCTTTGTGAGTAGTCAGACATGCAAATAGCCCCTCAAGAATCAAGCTGCATTTAAAGACTTACTTGGAAACACTGAAGAATATAACATGGAGTGCAAGATTCAGGGAAAAGAAAAATACCAACATAGCTTGAATTTACTGAATAAAGTTAAGAATATGAAAGAATTAGCAGAAATGGTTGATGTAGTTCTCATAGCGGAAGGGGAGAAATTTCCTTGCCACAGACTAGTCCTGGCTGCATTTAGTCCTTATTTCAAAGCTATGTTCACGTGTGGACTACTTGAGTGTACTCAACGGGAAGTCATACTTTATGACATCACAGCAGAAAGTGTATCAGTAATATTAAATTACATGTACAGTGCGACTTTGGAGATCAATAATGCCAATGTACAAACTGTAGCTATGGCTGCCTATTTTATGCAGATGGAAGAAGTCTTTAGTGTGTGTCAAAAATATATGATGGACCATATGGATGCCTCGAACTGTGTAGGTATCTATTATTTTGCAAAGCAGATTGGAGCTGAAGATTTATCTGATCAATCGAAGAAATATTTATATCAGCACTTTGCTGAGGTGAGCTTACATGAAGAAATACTAGAAACTGAAGTGCACCAATTTCTGACACTTGTTAAATCAGATGACCTTAACATATCCAGAGAAGAGAGCATTCTGGACTTAGTTCTGAAATGGGTAAATCATAATCGAGAATTACGCACAGTGCATCTTGTTGAGCTTTTGAAGCAAGTCAGATTGGAACTGATAAATCCTTCTTTTTTAAGACAAGCCCTAAAAAGGAACACAATGCTTCTATGTGATGCAGGTTGCATTGACATAATTCAAAATGCATTCAAAGCCATCAAGACACCCCAACAGCACTCTCTAAATCTTCGTTATGGCATGGAGACTACTAGTCTTTTGCTTTGCATTGGCAACAATTCTTCAGGAATCAGGTCAAGACATAGGAACTATGGGGATGCCAGTTTTTGTTATGATCCCGCATCACGGAAGACCTATTTCATCTCGTCTCCCAAGTATGGGGAGGGTTTAGGAAACGTGTGTACTGGTGTTGTCATGGAAAACAACACTATAATTGTGGCTGGAGAAGCAAGTGCCTCTAAACTCTCTAGACAAAGGAACAAGAATGTTGAAATCTATAGGTTTGTATCTAGCAATATGTTTGTAAATTTATTTCAATTATCTTGCTTTGACCTTAACAACAGTAGAAGAAAATACTCCTGAAGGAATGATCACATTTTGAATTTCATATAGTCAAAATTACCCTTTAATTACATATTTTATGTATATATAAAATTCATAATGAAATCACCCACAATTTAGAATTACTTTTTCTCTTCCTATATTTGTTAAGAACATATAGTTGAATTTGCAGAAGTTAAATGTATGTATGTTATGATTCCATGGTATATTTTCACTCTTAGATTTCATTATTTATCTATATTATGGGGTGTAATTGCTTTGTTTTTGGAGAGCTTGATATAACTTTTAATAGGAAGAAAAATTTATTAATGCTGACTGCTTGGAACTGATTTTTTTAGTTCATAATGCAGAGTAGTAATAAGTAATTTTTTTCTTGACCAAAAATTACTAATTATCTATCAGTTTTCATTCTCTATCCGTAATTTGTGGATCTTTCCTAAACTTCCAAGAGTATAAAATGTAGCTTAGGAGTACTTCAATCCTAGAGTTGTAAAAGGAACCAGAGTGTCTGCTAAGAAGGAGCATATCATCTAGGTCTTGTATGTGAGGACGCATACATTTGTTTACTGTTTATTCAGCAAGTATTAGTGAGTATTCAGCTCTTAAATCTGGGTAAATAAGAAATATGCACATAGAATAAAGACTAGATAATAAAGTTCCCCTTCAATATCCTTCCCCTCTCAGCTCCCTCTTACCAGGGTTTGTTCAGACTTTTCAGTTAGGAAGTAATTCTTCTTGACAGTGAAGTTGGGACAAAGAAAGAATTAAGAGGTCAATGATTTTTCTGGCATCTTTTAGTATTCCATTATCTGCTTCAAGCTATAGGCCTGTCCGTTTTACACATTCAGACCTTGAAGACGTGTTTCCTCTCCGCTTGTAGTGGTAGGGGAGGGAATGCAGAGCCCAGGATGAGTGACCTGGCCCTGTGCCCATGGTAGCAGAGCACATCACTGAACAGCAGGAGCAGCCGTCTTCAGAATTATCAGGTAGAGACTGCAGAACCAGGATATCAGATCCGTAAGGAAGAGGAAGCTCTGGCTTTCCTGGCGTGGTTTTATAGGTCCATGCCACTTGTTTTATACTTGTTCTTGGTTAGGTACCCTTCTTTCCATCTTCTAGCCTCTTGTACAGGTACCTCAGTTTTCTTTAGAGAGCTTTTTTTTTTTCTTACCAAGATAGTCCACAATTCTGCCATCATTATTTATTTTTTATTATTTTACTGAGGTCATATTGGGTTATAACATTATGTAAATTTCAGGTGTACATTATTATATTTCAGTTTCTATATAGACTGCATCATGTTCACCAGCAATAGTCTAGTTTTTATCCATCACCATACATATATGCCCCTTTATCCCTTCACCCCCCTCCCACCCCCTCCTCCTCTGGTAACCACTAATTTGTTCTCCTTATCTATGTGTTTGTCTTCCATGTATGAGTGAAATCATAGAGTATTTGTTTTTGTCTGACTTATTTCACTTAGCGTAATACTCTCAAGGTCCATCCATGTCGTAGTCATTTGCAACACTAATTCAAAAAGGATTTGTGATTTGATGTTCTTTGGATAAATACCCAGTAGTGGATTAGCTGGATCATATGGTATTCCTATTTTTATTTTTTGAGAACTCTCAATGCTATTTTCTATAGTGGCTGCACCAGTTTGCACTCCCACCAGCAGTGTATAAGGGTTGCCTTTTTGCCACATCCTCTCCAACACTTATTTCTTGTCTTGTTAATTATAGCCATTCTGATGGGTGTGAGGTAATACCTCATTGTAGTTTTCATTTGTATTTCTCTAATAATTAGTGATGTTGAACATCTTTTCATGTGCCTGTTGACCATATGTATATCTTCTTTGGAAAAATATCTGTTTATATCCTCTGCCCATTTTTTGATCATTTGTTATTCATTTTCTTGCTATTGTGTTGTATGAATTCTTTATATATTTTGGAAATTAAGCCCTTGTCAGATATATGATTTGCAACTATCTTCTCCCAGTTGGTGGGTTGTCTTTTCATTTTTGTCGATGGTTTTCTTTGCTGTAAGGAAGCTTTGTAATCTGATGTAGTCCCAATTGTTTATTTTTTCTTTTGTTTCCCTTGCCTGAGTAGACATGGTATTCGAAAAGATACTGCTAAGACTGATATGAAAGAGTGTGCTGCCTATATTTTCTTTTAAGAGTTTTATGCTTTCAGCTGTTTCATTCAAGTATTTAATCCACTTTAAGTTAATTTTTGTGTGTGGTGAAAGGTAATGGTCTACTTTCATTCGTTTGCATGTGGCTGTCAAGTTTTCCTACCACTATTTATTGAAGAGACTTTCTTTTCTTCATTGCATATTCTTGGCTTCTTTGTCAAAGATTAGCTGTCCATGGGTGGGTGCTTTCATTTCTAGGCTCTCAATTCTGTTCCATTGATCTGTGTGTCTCTTTTTCTGCTAGTACCATGTTGTTTTGATTACTGTAGCTTTGTACTCTAATTTGAATTCAGGGAGTGTGACACCTCCAACTTGGTTCTTTTCCTCAGGATTGCTTTGGCTAATTGGGGTCTTTTGTTGTTCCATATACATTTTAGGATTCTTTGTTCTATTTCTGTGAAGAATGTCATTGGGATTCTGATTGGAATTTCGATGAATCTGTAGGTCGCTTTAGGTAATATGGATATTTTAGCTGAGTTTATTCTTCCAATCCATTTGCATGGAATATCTTTCCACTTATTTATGTTGTCTTTGATTTCATTCAATAATGACTTATAGTTTTTGGTGTATAGGTCTTTCAACTCCTTGGTTAAATTTATTCCTAGATATTTTATTCTTTTTGTTGTAATTGTAAATGGGATTGTATTCTTGACTTCCCTTTCTGCTAGTTTGTTATTAGTGTATAAAAATGTAACTGATTTTTGTATGTTCATTTTGTCCTCTACAACTTTGCGGTATTTGTTGATTATTTCTAATAGTTTTTTGGTGGATTCCTTAGGGTTTTCTATAGAGAGAATCATGTCACTTGCAAATAATGAGAGTTTTACTTCTTCCTTTCCAATTTGGATCCTTTTTACTTCTTTTTCTTGCCTGATTTTTCTAAAACTTAGAGTACCATGTTGAATAAGATTGGTGACAGTGGGCGTCCTTGTCTTGTTCTTGTTCTCAGAAGAATGGCTTTCAGTTTTTCACTGTTGAATATGATGTTGGCAGTGGGTTTGTCATATATGGCCTTTACTATGTTGAGGTACTTTCCTTCTCTACCCATTTTATTCAGAGTTTTTATCATAAATGGATGTTGGATCTTGTCAAAAGCTTCCTCTGCATCTATTGAGATGATCATGTGACTTTTATTCTTCATTTTGTTAATGTGGTGTATCGCATTGATTTGCAGGTATCAAACCATCCCTGCATCCCTGGTATAAATCCCACTTGATCATGGTGTGTGATCCTTTTAATGTATTGTTTATTTGATTTGCTGATATTTTGTTGAGGATTTTTCCATCTATGTTCATCATTGATAATGACCTGTAATGTTCCTTTTTTGTGTTGTCCTTGTCTGGTTTTGGTATCAGGGTAATGTTGGCCTTGTAAAATGAGTTACAAAGTGTCCCCTGCTCTTCAGTTTTTTACAAGAGTTTGAGAAGGTTAGGTACTAAATCTTTGGATGTTTGGTAGAATTCACCAGAGAAGCCAACTGGTCTGGACTTTTGTTTTTTGGGAGGTTTTTGATTACTGTTTCAGTCTCTTTACATGGGATTGTCTATTCAGATTCTCTATTTCTTCTTGATTCAGTTTTGGGAAGTTGTACAATGCTAAGAATTTATGCATTTCTTCTAGGTTTTCCAATTTGTTGGTGTATAGCTTTTCATAGTATTCTCTTAGAATCCTTTGTATTTCTGTACTATCTGTTATAATTTCTTCTCTTTAATTTCTGATTTTACTTATTTGAGTCTTCTCTCTTTTTTTCTTAGTGAGTCTGGCTAAGGATTTCTCAGATTTGTCTATTTTCTCAAAGAACCAGCTCTTAGTGTCACTGATCTTTTCTATTGTATTTTTAGTCTTTATTTTGTTTATTTCTGCTCTGATTTTTACTGTTTCCTTCATTCTACTGACTTTGGGCTTTGTTCTTCTTTTGCTTTTTCTTTTAGGTATAGTGTAAACTTGTTTATTTGAGATTTTTCTTGTTTCTTGAGGTACACCTATATTGTTCTAAATTCCCCTGTCAGCACTGCTTTTGCTGCATCCCATAGCTTTGGTATGTTGTCTTTTCGTTTTATTTTCTCTACAGGTATTTTTTATTTCTCCTTTGATTTCTTCATTGATCCAATAGTCGTTCAGTAGCATGTTGTTTGGTCTCCACATATTTGTAACTTTCCCAGCTTTCTTCTTGTAGTTGATTTCTAATTTCATACCATTGTGGTCAGAAAAGATGCTTGATATGATTTCAGTCTTTTTAAATATATTGAGACTTGTTTTGTTTCTCAACATATGGTCTGTCTTTGAGAATATTCCACGTGCACTTGAGAAGAATGTGTATTCTGCTGTTTGGGGATAGAGTGTTCTATATGTATATATATTGTTCATTTGGTCTCGGTTTCATTTAAGGCCACTGTTTCCATGTTGACTTTCTTTCTGGATGAACAGACATTTTCTGGTTTATCTCCTTGCTCCAAGTTTTGTAAACCTTGCCTTTTTGTTTCAGGTAGGAGGGCTCCCTTCAGCATTTCTGGTAAGGTAGGTCTAGTGGCAGTGAAATCTCTCAGCTTTTGTTTGGGAAAGTTTTTATTTTCCCATCATATTTGAATGATGATTTCACTGGATAGAGTATTTTTGGCTGATAGTTTTTCTGTTTCAGTGTTTTGAATTTGTTATTCCACTCTCTCCTAGCCTGTAGAGTTTCTGCTGAGCAATCCACTGAAAACTTGATGGGGGTTCCTTTTTAAGTTATTTTCTTCTCTCTGGCTGCCCTTAATATTTCTTCTTTGTCATTGACTTTTGACAGCTTTAATATTATATGCCTTGGAGAAGTCTTTTTGCATCGAGGTAATTAGGAGTTCTATTAACTTCATGTACTTGCATGTCCAGTTCCTTCCCCAGATTTAGGAATTTCTCAGCTATTATTTCTTTGAATAAGCTCTCTGCTCCTTTCTCCCTCCCTTCTTCCTGTGGGATACCTATAATCCTTATGTTACTTGTCTTAATTGAGTTGGATATTTCTCAAAGAATTTCTTAATTTTTTAAAATTCTTAGTTGTCTCTCCTCCTCACCAGAATCATTTCTAGACTTTTATCTTCAAGCTCACTAATTCTCTCCTCATTAAGGTCTGCTCTATTTTTAATGCTTTCTACATTATTTTTCATCTCATTAATTGTGTTCTTCATATCGAGAATTTCTGTTTGAGTTTTTTTAGGGCTTCAGTGTCTTTGGTATAGTATTCCTTGTGTTCATTAGTTTTGTTCCTGAGCCCATTTTCTTTCTGTTCTGCTGTGTTACTGTAGTTCTTCATGGTGTTTGATCCTTTGCTGGCACATTTGCGGTAATAATCACCTTTTTGTATTTGGGTGCGGCTTTGTTACTTTGGTTCTGAGCTGCTTCTCCTTGCATTTGAGAGCCTACACTTTCCACACTCCACTGCGTCTCCCAGAAGTATGATCAGCACTGTCTTTGTGCTGCTTGTGCCTCTGGGGTTGCTAGTGTCTTGCTCCTTACCATGTTGCTGAGTATCAGGTGATTCCACTGGGTTCACCAGGCTGTGAGCACTTCTGCTGCTTCCGGGGTCCCCTGGGTCTTGTGTTCCTCCACTAGGTCTCTGTGGGCCTGGATGCTGCTGTCCCGTGCCTCACTTGTGCTGCTACTACTGGGTTTTCTATAGGTGCTGGTTGTACCACTACCAGGGGTGCTAGGTTCATGGGTGTCACTGTTGCTGGTGGGGGCCCAGGGACCCTGGGACTTGTTGTAGCCAATGCTGCTGGTGGAGCTAGTGTCAGGGTGGCACCACTGGGGACTGAGTCACCACTTCTGCTGTGGTTCCTGATGCTTGTGGTCACAGGTTCTACCTACCATCACTGGGGGCGGGGGCAGGAGCAGGGGCTGGGGCTGGGGCTGGGGCTGTGGCTGTGGCTGTGGCTGTGGCTGTTTTCTCTGCTCTGTCTGCCCACTCTGCTCACAGTTGTGCAGGTCAGAGTGCTGCTACTGCTGCCACTCCGTGAGCTGTCACACAGGCTGGGTCATCCTCACCTCCATTCACAGTCACACAGGCCACTGCACGAGGATCCACCCCTGGATTGCTGCTGCCAGGGGAGGGGGAGGGGCCTACTCCCTTAGTTCCACTGCTTCCCAAGGGTCAAGTCCACCTACCTTCAGATGTATAGATACATGAATCTCTTAGTCATCCTGTTGTGCTGTGTGGGGAATCCTCTGTTGGTCAGTGGATGTGCACGTAGTTGTAATTTAGAGGGGAGTGACAAAGGGAACAACTCACTCCGCCATGATGCTGAAGTCACTCTAGAATTTGTTTTTAACAAATGTCTGACCCTGTCAAAGTGTCTTCCTGTTTCGATCCTTAAACATTTTTCTTCTAAACTTTTTTTGAAAGGCTACTTCCCTTTATTATGGCATATTTCTGACTATATTCCCCATGTTTCCCTTCTTACCTATCTTGAAGTTAGCCATGTTCCCATCACCAGCCAGCTCCTCCACATTGGTCAGAATTAAGGTAAAAGTATCAGCTGCCCTTTTCATTTCCTCCAATAATAAAATTGTCAGCAAGGCAGATAATGAAATTATCAGAAGTATTGCTTTGGGCTCAAATGAGACTTCCTAGTTCTCTTAAGTTTTCGTCTACTATGTGGAGATTGCCATGCAGATTTATTTCTTCTTGACCTAGAAAAGGAAGTAGACTAGTACTTTGGTAGGTCATTTCTTTTCAAAAATATATACCTTTCCATCTCTTTTAACTGTCTTTCATACTTTGGTATACAAACAGCTGAGGATATAAATGTCTTTATCAACCTCTATGAACGTTGAATGCTTTTGTCACTACTACTTTCTTTTTTATGTCATATCCATTTTTCTTAGTAAGTTTTTAGTTTTATCCAGGCATTTTCTCTCCCCATTTTCAGTTCAAAATGTTAAAACAAAAATCAGATTAGTGAGTTGCCCAGCAAACATGTATTTCCCAACCTTCTTGGGATGTATTTCGTTCTTGGCCTATTTTCTTAAACCATGTCTCAGAAAACTAAAACCCATTTTTTAGTTCTATTCATATATTTATCCATTGGCTTTACTTCCATATCCCCCACCTATAAACACCTAATTCTCCTTTCTCTTCTAAAATCTAATACAATTAAAAATAGCAGTGAAAAATATCCCCTATGACTCTAGGGACTTTGCTTTTCTACCTAGAATTACATTGAAGACAACTATCATAAGATTTGATAAATTTTCACATTCGACTTGTAATAAGCCAGACGTGCCCTCGAGGAAAGGAACATAATCTGCCCACTTCCCTGTCAATCCTGAAGTAAAAATTTATCTCTAGGGAAGACTGTAAGAGTTGGCCTAGAACAACTGGGAAAAACTCTTATAATATGATTAACTGTCAAATATTTGATGCAAAATAAGTAGTCTATACTTAAAAACTGTACTCTATATAGAACACACACATTATAATTTCTTCATTTGCTTCCAAACAGGACTTTTTTTTCTGTATTTTCCTGGTTTGTTTTCTTTTCTTTTGAATTCAGGTGTACTTTCTGGATTTTCTACAACAGGTCTGATTTCACATATTTTATCCCATTCTCCCCATAAGTACTTTTGTCCTTCGACTATGTGTCCCAAATCATGATTGGAGAGAATAGACATCATCATCAAGAGGCAAGACAGAAGATAGCCACAAAATCATATACTTAGTGACTAATGCCATACACACAATCAGTTAATGTGTTGGACTCTAGTAGATATTGAGAGACCGTGTATCTAAGTGTCCCTACCTCCCAAGACTCTTCTCAGACCAACATAATTATTCGTGGCATAAATTACTGAAATTACCATACCTAGAGGAGTAGAATAGGCGTTAAATGTCCAGCAGACACCTACTGGTGGGTTTTTATACACCTAAAGGTGCTCTTGACTTTGTTCTAAGCCAGTTAGAACTATAAGAACAATCCTTAAAAATCTACATATCCTACGTAATCCCATTATAAATCTCCGAATTGGAACATTTTCAGATTCTCTGCTCTAAAAGTGACTTGTTTAATGTAGTGTTAAAGTGTGACTTCTAGTTCACAGAATAAGACATTTTTGTATTTTTCTTTATTTTTACTTATTCTTATTACAAATTACAATGTTTTTTAGTTTTATCTGGGCATTTTCTCTCCCCATTGTCAGTTCAAAATGTTAAAACAAAAGATTAGTGATTTACAGAAATGCAAATTACAAATGATTTGCTGAAAGATTTTTCTATTTGTTCTCGATTTTCTTTTCCAGAATTAGTAAATGAAAGATAGTCCTGGATAATCTATACCTTTTCAATGTATTATTTTTTATAAAATCCTTCAGGTAGGTATGGTTAATTGTTTCCATGCACATTATATTTTGTTCGTCAGTCTTTGCAAAGAAGAAAGGCACAAACCTGTATCAGTACCTTATATTAATTTTTTCCTCTCCAATTAGAAGAACCAAATCATGTTGTTTTTATTTGGAAAAGAAAATGAAGTGTGTTTCTTGGATATGTTGTTTTCATGTTAATGCTAATCCTGGGTTCTATTTCTGTTAATTTACAGGTATCATGTTAGAGGAAACCAGTTTTGGGAAAAGTTATGCACAACTGAATTTCGAGAGCTCTATGCTCTAGGCAGTGTCCGTAACGACCTCTATGTTATAGGAGGACAGATGAAAATGAAAAACCAGTATCTTATTACAAACTGTGTTGATAAGTACTCCGTAGAACGGGACAATTGGAAAAGGGTGTCTCCCCTTCCACTACAATTGGCATGTCATGCTGTAGTAACAGTGAATAATAAACTTTATGTGATTGGAGGCTGGACCCCTCAGGTTAAGAAATTTCCTGTATACCTAATTGCATGGCTATGCTGAGTCTGGCTGCTGTATTGAAAAATGTAGTTGTTGAATGCTAAAAGAGTATGGCTTGCATTTTAGTAAAATGCCTTTTATTTTATAGAACATTAAACTTAAGATTTTAAAGCGTTAAAGTAATTTAGGAGAATGAATTTTAAAGTATATTATTCATAGACATGACTTCATTGAGTATTCATATTATGTTCTTCATAATCCCTCCCATTCTTGCTAATTATGAAAGATGCTTATACTGACAGCTTATTTGTAGGGAGCGTCTAAGTAGGA
The DNA here is from genome assembly GCF_037783145.1 of Equus przewalskii. Classification (NCBI taxonomy): domain Eukaryota; kingdom Metazoa; phylum Chordata; class Mammalia; order Perissodactyla; family Equidae; genus Equus; species Equus przewalskii. Next base: position 1,951,384 of record NC_091845.1, read on the forward strand.
AGAAGAGAAGCTGGATCCTGCTCCCACTTCTGTCTGCTTAATAGCCATGTGACCTGAGGCAAGTAACTCTTAGGTCTTTTCCATATTTAAAATTCTTACTCTAAGTAGGAAGCCAGAATACTCATCCTGTGATGGCATAATCATTTCCACAAAAGTATATTGTAATTTTAAACACTTTATGTCTTTGCTGGGCATCAGCAGATAGAGAAACCAGAATACTGTTTGTATTTAAGCCTAGCAAACTGATAGGAAGCCAAAGTTGAAGTCAGTAGAGTGTGACCACAGTGGCCCTTTCTTTTGTCTTTGGGTGTCCTTCCCACTGCCTTGGAGCTCTTATAGTAGTATCACTCCAGCTGCCTTCTGCTCTGGCCATCTAGTCTTTCTAATAAAAATTAATCTTACTAGCTCATTGTCTGTCCCGTGACAGAAAGTAAATTTATTTTTGCCAGTATGATTTCTTATTTCTCTAGATTTCCTTCATGATAGGACTGATGCTTCTTGCATTCATTTCATAAGCTTGGATTTTGCCATTTATACCATATCATACCTGTTTTTAAAACTTAAACTTTACATTTAATACATTTTTAAATTTGTGCTATGTATCAATAAGTAGTACAGACTTAATCACACCTAGTGGCTGAAACCTGACAGATTATTTGTAATTAAGCTTTTTCAAAACTATCCAAAACATTATTAGTTTTGCATGAATAAGCTCCAAAGACCACTTAGAAGCTTTTCTTTCACCAAAATCGAGATTAAATACTTAAATTAGCAGGAAAATTAAAACAATAAAGTCAATATTTGTTAATTTATAATGTCTTTAAATAGATGACATGTGACTATTTATTGCATAACAAAAGCTTTTGCTAGTTTGTACCTAATACAGTGTATTAAATTGCAAGATGAGATGAGTTGTGATTGCACTATAATGATCATAACTGTCGTATTTGAAGTAGTTCACTAAAATTAATTGCACACAACTTTCTTAAGTATGGCACTTATTTCTGTGTTGAACACCTACATCCAAAACAACAACAAAAGACAAGTATGCATCCTTAGCCTGAAGCCATAGAAGGTTCTGACACATTGTAGGAAAAAAATTACTTCACTTGAAGTTTATGAGTAGGAGAAGCCACATACATCTGTGTAAGAATAAACATTCAATTTGTACTGTCTCTAGTCATTAAAAGTCTATATAAATAAAATAAAGTACGTAAAAATAACTGCAAGTAATTTATTTCAATCCATGTATCTTGAAAATTGAATTCACACCATTCTTACATAAGTCATAATTATGGTGTAAAAATACTCCAATTATTAAAACACTAAAATATTTTTGTAATTTTCTTCCATTTGGATTAGAAAAATATTCTAAAGAAAAATACTTCATAAATTATTAAAATTAGTTTCTCAAATATTATTAAAATTCACCACTATAAAGTTTGATAAAGTAAAATTACACTTTAAAAGGATACCGTTCAAGAACACTTAGTTTCATTTTTAAGGCTTTGCGGTTGCTTAATTTTTAAAAAAATGCTATATTGTCTTATTGCTAAGATCACAGATTGTTTGCTGTAAGCCAACACCTTAGTCTCCTTATTACAGAATATAAATTCTTCTGATATTGGCAGTGTACTTATAACCCCAAGTCACAGGATTCGGTGTGTTTGAGTCACTACAGTTAACCTCTGTTTATCTCCTTCGCTGTCTGCTTTGATTAATTGAATTCTTATACTCACAAATATGTCCAATGATATGTTATTATATTGGCTGTCATATTTTATACAGATGGATCTTCCTGATGAAGAACCTGATCGATTAAGCAACAAACTGTTGCAGTATGACCCCAACCAAGATCAGTGGACAGAGCGGGCACCCATGAAGTACTCTAAGTACCGATTCAGTACAGCTGTAGTCAACAGTGAGATTTATGTTTTGGGTAAGAAGAAGCAAATTGCTAAAAGAGTATAACTACTTTTATTTTTCTTAGCAGTTTGCCTCGGTAAAAATGAAATATTCTCCCTTCTGCCTGCATCCGACTTCAAATGTATACACAACTAGCCAAAAGTTTTTTCTCATTTATTGTTTTCTAGAGCACAGTGAGGTAAGATTAAATGAAAGTCCACTAACTTATTGAAAACAAAATTGTTTTATGGAATTTTCAAGTTCCTTGAATGCAATAATGGTAGTGATACATCCTTGTATATACTACTAAGTAAAATGTTTTGAAGTAAGAGTAAACCTTTGGTCACCTTTAGTTGATGAAACATGGGCTTTTACAACCAACTGTGATTATCTGCACTAATAGAAGAGAAAGCCACTGTAGGTAAGACAGTGCTACAGATTATGTCAGTCCTCTTCATTTTTCCTCACCCACCAAATTTCTGTAGAGGCGTTATCAAATAATTTTTATCTGAATACATTTTTTTTTAAAGATTGGCACCTGAGCTAACAACTGTTGCCAATCTTTTTTTTTTCTGCTTTATCTCCCCAAATCCCCCCAGTACATAGTTGTATATCTTAGTTGTGGGTCCTTGTAGTTGTGGCATGTGGGACTCCGCCTCAGCGTGGCCTGATGAGCGGTGCCATGTCTGCACCCAGGATCCAAACCGGCGAAACCCTGGGCCACCACAGCGAAGCGCGCGAACTTAACCGCTTGGCCCCTGGGCCGGCCCCATGAATACATTTTTTTTTATATCTTGAATACGTGTAGACTTGTACAAGCCAGGGGGGATTAGTGAAAGATTGGTTTGTTTCCACAAGAGTGGGTAAAAACAATTCTAGAACATCCCTTATATTTCCCCTATCTTTCTTCACTCCTTGTTTTTTCCCTTTTATTAAGTCCTTTGCTCTTCTAAGCACATTCCATCTCCCTAACATCATCCTCTTTCACCCCACTCCCACCTCCTCTGTCAGTTTCCCTTAAGTATCAGAGAGAATGAGACTGAGGTAAGGAGGCCAACTGAACTAGTAAAATGATAAATATGCCAATATTCTTTATTTCATCCTATTACCATTGATGGCTAACTGGCAAAAACATGTGGAACATGATGGGTAGCAAAGAGATGGCAAAGAAAAAACATGAAATATGGGCTGAAAGCTAACTGAAGATTTGAATAGATTTCCTTTTTTTTTTTTTTGCTAAAGGGAAGCCATTATCTCTTGGCTGCCTGCACAGCATGAAGCAAAATAATTAATGCTCTAAAATATTAATAGTTTTATGATTTGAAGTACAAGAACATTATGCAACATAATTTATGACTACCTCAGTTATGAGACACACTTGTAATTATAATTGTTTTTCCTCTGAATGTATATTTGTTACTTTGTTCTGGCCATATGCTGTGACTTAGGCCCAGAAGAGATAATATCTAAACTAGGATAGATTACCTAGGTTAGATGTATAACTCAGGGGAGTGACGAGCTGATCTACTAATTACATTCAAATTGGAGGAAGTCAAAAGTGGGATAAAAGTGGTGTATCAATTGAACAAAAATGAGATTTCCCACTAATGTGGAGCCACAACTAGGCTAGATGTGGAATAAAAATGAAAATGTCTTTTTGGTAAATTATATGGGGAAACGCACCTTAGAGACACCTTTTGGAGCTTACACTTCATGGCCTGAACAAAATGCCCACTGAATGAATGAAAGGAGGTAGGTTTTAAAGAAGCTGTAAGATTTGGGTAGGTGAAATAGAGAAAAGAGTATGCTCCAGGAAAGAAGGTAGTGGGGAGAGGCAGGGAAGAATATGTAGGGAAAGTGGCAGAAGCAGAGGTTTGGAGGTGAAAATGAAGGTGGTAAGAATGGACAGTGAAGGGAGAGTGAGTAAATGAGCCTACCAGGGGCAGGGAGTTGTGAGAGACAGAGTTGCATAGGTAAACTGGGAGTCAAATTATAAAGGCCCGTGGATGAAGAATAAGAATAATAGTAAGCAGTAAGAAACTATACATAAGCAACATGATTAAAGAATGTTTTTGGAATATTGGTGAGGTGAGAATCTAAGAACAGATCAAAGGTGAGAGGAAACTGGAAGTGGAGAGACCATTTAGGAAGACTGTTGAAGTAGCTTAGAATCTGGTTTCTGAATATTCAGAAGATTTATATAAGTGTTCAGATGTTGTTATCACAATTTTTTATTGAGCCCCTTTATGTGACAGATAGTTGCTGAATTGTTTGCATAAAGGATTTCATTTAATGGTCATAAAAAACTGACAAAGTATTAACTCTCCTCTGTATGACTGACTAGATATCTGGACTGATCCTCCCACTGAAAATACCAAAAAATATTGGGTAAAACATTTTTAAAATCTCCTGAAAATCTTCTAAGATCTGTTACGGCAGTAAGAACTTAGCACACCAAAAGCTAAGTGAAAGCAATAGACTTCCAGCTATGGAGACTCGAATGAGTTGATGTCCTGTCTCCAAAAAGCAAGTATAAAACCAGACAAAATTTGTCAAAAGCAACCCTTTCAGATCTCTAGAAATAAACCTAAGACAAACAACAAATTGAGAAGAGCTTGGCTTCTCAAAACTGCTGTGCTTGAAGTAAGTCTTCAGGCAGACTGTTGCATTCTTCTCTGAGGCTGCCCCATCCTTGACCTGTTCATTTAACATGGTAGTTCTACCAGAGTGGGGCTAACTATGAAAATTAGCATCTTTGTCTGTCAGAGGGGACTGGCTGACATGTTTGGGAGTGAAGGGTGGGAATCCCACTCTCACGGCGGCAAATGGGAAAAGCCTGCAGCTCTCCTGGACAGAGCTTTTAGTCCTGGTTGGGACAAGACAAGACAGTAGACAGTAGACAAGAGAGCTAGCCAGAAGTTTAACAGGGATCTTCCAAGGAAATCCTGAAAAAGAGATTCATAGAGGGGCTCAATAAGTTCTCCAAATGTCCATGGAGATTAGGGAAGCTGCACAGATATGCAGCCCTCAAAAGGGTACAAGCTCTGCACACATTCCTTCTTGACTGATTGGCTGAGCACATGTACAGAGGAGATCTGAGAGGACCAGGCACAAAGTAAAATTCATGGTAGACTTGAAAACTACCTGAACTTTGAACGCATTCCCCAAACCACACAGATCCACCAAGAGAGGGTGGAAGCATTATTGGTGTTTGAGTACAAACAACTAGTCATTGACTAGCCACTGAACAATGAAAAAATAAGCGTAACCCCTAGGCTAAAAAATAAAAATGAGAATTTAAAAAATGGAGCAGAGACAGCAGCAAACCACAGGGAAGCTCAGATTAAATCCAAATAGTAACAATAACAAAAAGCAGGGGGAAAGTACCCTCAGGGGAAAAAAATAAAATCAGAGTCAAAAGTTGCTACAGTATATTATTTTAAACGTCCAGTTACCAACAAAAGCTTACAACATATACTAAGGAAAAGAAACAGGGAAGTGTAACCTATGCTGTGGGGTGGGAGGAGGAGCATTCAATAAAAGCTGTCTCTTAGCAGGCCCAAACGTTGGATTTAGCAGGCATAGACTTCAAAGTAGCTATTCAATATATGTTCTGAGAACTAGCAAAAACATTTTTACAGAATTAGAGGAAAATATGATGACAATGACATTAATAAAAAAATAGAAATTATGTAAAAGAACCAAATAGAAATTCTAAAGTTGTAAAGTATAAAAACTCAAGTGAAAAATGTACTAAATGAGCTCAAGAGCATATTTGAGATGTCAGAAGAAAGAAGCAGTGAACTTAAAGTAGAGCAATAGAAATTATATAATCTGGAGAAGGGGAAAAATTGAGGAAAAATCAGCAGAGCCTCAAAGACATATGGAATAACACTCAAGCCTACCAACATAGGTATAATGGAAATTGCAAAAGGAGAAGAGAGGAAGTTCTTTTTCAAATAAATAATGGTCAAAAACTCAAACTTGATGGAAAAACATTGCAGATCCAAGAAGCTCATCAAACTCCAAGTAAGATAATTCACGGAGATCTTTAACTAAATACATCGTAGACAAACTATTGAAAGACAGATAATTCTTAAAAGCATGAAGAAAAAAATGACACGTCACATAGAGAGGAACAACAATATGCTCAACAGGTGACATTATCAGAAACAGTGGAGGCAAGAAGGCACTGGAATAACATTCAAAGTGCTGCGAGACAATAAACTCAAGGTGGCATCAGCATCATGGCAGAGTGAGTTCCCTTTGTCTCTCCCCTCTAAGTTACAATCAGTAGGACATCTATAGACCAACAAAGGACTATCTGCACAGCACATCAAAACGCCTGAGAGATCCATACATCTATACAACTGAAGGTAGGTGGAGTGGACCTCCTGGAGGCAGTGGAACCAGGGGAGCAGTGGTGGCAGCTTCTGGAGACTGAAGGTTCCTGGAACTGCAGCCATGCCAGAGGCCCCAGGAACTGGAGTAACACCCATGAACAGAGACCCCAGGAATCCCAGCAGCCTACACTCCTGGAGGCACCAGGAATTACTGTGGGCCTGCAACCAGAGGCTCTGAAAACCACAATGATACCTGTGACCCTCTCCCCTGGTGGTGGCACCTCTGATGCTGGCCCTTCCAGCAGCAGGGGCTGCATCCAAGACCTCGATACCTCTGGCTGCAGTGACAATGCCTGTGACCTGAGGTTCCAAATCACACCAGTACCAGAGACCAGAGACTGCAGTAGCTGCAGTAGCACTCATGGCTCAGCTCCTGCCCCTCCCCAGCAGTGGCAGGTGGTGCCGGTGACCTGAGGCTCCAGGAACCACAGTGGTGACTGTGACCCAGCCCTATCCCCATCCCCCAGTGGGGGCGCCTCCAACACTTGCCCTTCCAGCATGGGGCCTGCATCCAAGACCTCAATACTCCTGGCGGCAGCAGCAGTGCCATGACCTGAGAGTCCAGGAGTTTCACTGGCATCTGAAACTAGAGGGGGAAGGAGCCACAGTGGCACTTGCAGCTCAGTTCCTACCCCTCTGCTAGCAGTGGCAGGTGGCACTTGTGACCTGAGCCTTCAAGAACTGCAGTAGTGCCCACAACCCAGGCCCTCAGCAGTGGCAGCAATGCCTGTGACCTGAGGTTTCAGGAACTGTGCAGGTGCTAGAGACCAGAGGCATCTGGAACCCCATCACTGCTTGCAACCCAGGTACCCTTCCTGCTGTGGTGACGGTGGTGTCACTCATGACCATGGCTGACCCAGCAGTGACAGTGACACCCACAAGCCCAGCTTCCCTGGCAGTGGTATTGATAGTACCCCCAGATAACCCAGGAGCAGCAGCACAGGAGGCATATAGAGCATCAGCACCCAAGCCTGCAGAGAGCCTGTAGAGAGCCACATAACAATGACAGCAGAACCTATGACTCTGGTCTTCCCCCACTCCAGCTGCAGAGATATCCACAACTTCACCCCCCACACACCCGTAGCAGCCATGCCTGCAGACCCAACCTGAATATGGCAGAGGTGCCCATGACCGTGGATCTCACCCTACTTTCCCTCTCCCAGCCACTGCAGTGGGAGAACACACACCCCAGGCAACCCCAGAAGCAGCAGAGGTACTTTGCAACATGGTGACCCCAATGGCAGCATTTGCAACTGCAGTGACATCATAAGTAGCAAAGCACAAACAATCTTGGAGGCACAACTGCCTCTGGCTGAGGCAGTGCAAGTTGGAAAGCACAGACTCGAATCCATCAGAAGCAGCTCAGAATCCAGGTAAACAAAGTGTTGCCCAAATAAGAAGGGTGTTTGCTACCACAAATGTGCTGGCAGAGGAAAAACTCATCAAGCACCCTTGGGGTCCAAGATGCTCCCCAGGAGCTCAGGAATCAAATTAACAGAAGGAATACTTCACCAAAGAGATTAAAACTTTGTTTTAAAAAATTCTGGAGCTGAAGAATAGAATAAATGAGATGAAGAATAAATTAGAAAGCATTGGAAATAGAGCGGACCATGTGGAATAGAGAATTAGTAATCTTGGAGATAGAAATCAAGAAATTATTTGGGTGGAAGAGAAGAGAGAAATAAGGGGGTTTTTCAAATGCAGAAATTCTATAAGAAATATCCGACTCAATTCGGAAAAGCAACTTAAGGATAATGAGATCCCAGAAGGAGAAGAGAGGGAGAAAGGAGCAGAGAGCTTATTTAAAGAAATAATAGCTGAGAACTTCCCAAACCTGGGGAAAGAACTGGGTATACAAGTATGTGAAGCAAGTAGAACACCTAATTATCTCAATACAAAAAGACGTTCTCCAAGGCACATTATATTAAAACTGTGAAAGGTCAATGACAAAGAAAGGATATTAAGAGCAGTCAGACAGAAGAAAATAATGTACAAAGGAACCCCCATTAGGCTATCAATGGATTTCTCAGTAGGAACGCTGCAGTTTGGGAGAGAATGGAATGATATATCAGAAATATTGAAAGGTAAAAACTGTTAGCCAAGAATACTCTATCCAGCAAAGTTATCCTTCAGATATGAAGGGGAAATAAAGGCTTTCCCAGACAAACAAAAACTGAGGGAGTTCATTGCCACTAGACCTGCCTTACAAGAAATGTTGAAAGGAAACTTCCTACCTGAAACAAGAAGGCAAAGGTATACAAAGCTTTGAGTAAGGTGATAGAATGAGAAAATTGCAAGTCTATATCAGAATGGGTTAGCAAACACTTAATAAAGAATAAAGGAAAACAAAGCATTAAAAATAACTATAATTGCTTCAATTTGGTAATAAACTCACAATACAAAAAAGGATAATTTGTAACAACAAAAACATAGAAGGGGAATACGAAAAAGATGGAACCTGCCTAAGCAAATGGAGATAAGTTGCTATCAGCTGAAAAAGGACTATCTCATCTGTGAGATCTTTTATATAAACCTCATAGTAACCACAAAACAAAAAGTCAGAGCAGAGTCACAAAACATAAAAAAGAGAAAACAGATACACATCACAGAAAATCACCAAACTGAAATGGCACACAGAAATATGTGGAAAAAGAAACAATGGAAATATAGAGCAACCAAAAAACAGGATAAAATGGCAGTGCTAAGCCCTCATATGTCAATAATCACCCTAAATGTAAATGAATTGAATTCACCAATCAAAAGATACCGAGTGGCTAGATGGATTAAAAAACAAGACCCTACAATATCCTGCAAGCAGTAGACACATCACAGCTCTAAAGACAAACATAGGCTCAGAGTGAAAGGATGGAAGATGATACTCCAAGAAAATGACAAGCAAAAGAAAGTGTAGCTATACTTAGACAAAACAAACTTCAAGACAAAAAAGATAACAAGAGACAAAGATGGACATTATATAATGACAAAGGATACATTCTACCAAAAACACATAACATTTATTAATATATATGCACCTAACACAGGAGCACCAAAGTATATAAAGCAACTATTAACAGACCTAAAGGGAGAAATTGACAGCAACACAATAATAGTAGGGGACTTTAATACCCCACTAACATCAATGGAAGATCACCCAGACAAGTCAACAAGGAAACATTGGCCTTAAATGAAATACTAGGCCAGGTGGACTTAATAGATAAATATAGAACATTTCATCCAAAAGCAGAAGAATATACTTTCTTCATAAATGCACATGGAACATTCTAAAAGATAGACCATACGTTGAGAAATAAAACAAGCCTCAATAAATTTAAGAAGATTGAAATCATATCAAGCATTTTTTCTGACCACAATGGTATGAAATTAGCAATAAATTACAAGAAGAAAGCTGGGTAAGTCACAAATATGTGGAGACTAAACAACATGCTACTGAATAACTGTTGGATCGATGAAGAAATCAAAGGAGAAGTAAGAAAAATACCTGGAGACAAAGGAAAATGAAATAAAAACATACCAAAACCTATGGGATGCAGCAAAAGCAGTACTAAGATGGAAGTTTATAGCAATATAGGCATACCTCAAGAAACAAGAAAATTTTCAAATGAACATTCTGACACTACACCTAAAAGAACTAGAAAAAGAAGAACAAAGCCCAAAGTCAGTAGAAGGAAGGAAATAATAAAAATCAGAGCATAAATAAAAGAAATACAGACTAAAAAGACAATTCAGAAGGTCAATGAAAATAAGAGTTCATTCTTTGAAAAGATAAACAAAATTGACAAGACTTTACCTAGACACACTAGGAAAAAGAAAAGACTCAAAATCAGAAAGAGAAGAAATTACAACAATAGCACAAAAATACAAAGGATTATAAGAGGAATGCTACGAAAAGCTACAGCCCAACAAATTGGATAACCTAAAAGAAATGAATAAATTCTTAGAATTATACAACCTCCAAAAACTGAATCAAGAGAAAATCTGAATAGACCAATCACAAGTGCAGAGATTGAAACAGTAATCAAAAACCTCCCATAAAACAAAAGTCCAGGAGCAGATGGCTTCTCTGGTGGATTCTACCAAACATTCGAAGAAGATTTGGTACCTGTCCTTCTCAAACTCTTCCAAAACATTGAAGAGTAAGGGACACTTCTTAACTCATTTTACAAGGCCAACATTACCCTGATACCAAAACCAGACAAGGACAACACAGAAAAGGAAAATTATAGGCCAATATCACTGATGAACATAGATGCAAATATCCTCAACAAAATATTAGCAAATCAAATATAATACATTCAAAGGATCATACACAACAATCAAGTGAGATTTATTCCAGGGTTGCAGCAATGGTTCAACATCTGTAAATCAACCAACGTGACACACCACATTAACAAAATAAAGAATAAAAATCACATGATCATCTCAATAGATGTAGAGGAAACATTTGATTAGATCTGACATCAATTTATGAGAAAAACTCTGAATAAAGTGAGTATAGAAGCAAAGAACCTCGACATAATGAAGGCCATATATGAGAAACCCGTAGCCAACATCATACTCAATGGTGAGAAACTGAAAGTCATTCCTCTGAGAACATGAACAAAGCAAGAATGCCCCATCTCACCACTCTTATTCAACATAGTATTGGAATTCCTAGCCAGAGCAATTAGGCAACAAAAAGAAATAAAAGGTATCCAAATTGGAATATAACAAGTAAAACTGTCACTATTTGCAGATGACATGATTCTCTCTCTATAAAAAAAAAAAAAAAAACTCTAAGGAATCCATCAAAAAACTGTTAGAAATAATTAAGGAATACAGTAAAGTTGCAGGGTACAAAATCAACATACAAAAACAGTTGTGTTTTTATATGCTAACAATGAACAAATAGAAACAGAATCAAGAATACAATCCCATTTACAATTGCAACAAAAAGAATAAAATACCTAGGAATAAATTTAACCAAGGAATTGAAAGACCTATACACTGAAAACTGTAAGACATTATTGAAAGAAATTGAGGGTGACATAAGAAATGGAAAGATATTCCATGCCCGTGGATTGGAAGAATTAACATAGTGAAAATGTCCATATTACCTAAAGCAATCTACAGATTTAGTGCACTCCCAATCAGAATCCCAACATTTTTCATGGAAATAGGACAAAGAATCCTAAAATTTATATGGAACAATGAAAGACCCAAATAGCCAAAGCAATCCTGAGACTACAAGAACAAAGCTGGAAGCATCACAACTCCCTGACTTCAAAATATACTCCAGAGGTACTGTAATGAAAAGAGCATGGTACTGGTGCAAAAACACACACAGATCAATGAAACAGAATTGAGAGCCCAGAAATAAGTCCACTCATCTTGAACAGCTAATTTTCAACAAAGGAGCCAAGAACATACAATGGAGAAAGGGAATTCTCTTCAATAAATGGTGTTTGGGAAACTGGACAACAACATGGAAAAAAATGAAGGAGATCATTGTCTTATACCATACACAAAAACTAACTCAGAATGGATTAATGGCTTCAATAAAAGACCTGAAACCATAAAACTCCTAAAAGAAAACATAGGCAGTATGCTCTTTGACATTGGTTTGAATATGATGTCTCCTCAGGCAAGGGAAACAAAATAAAAAAATAAATAAACTACATAAAACTAAAAAGCTTCTGTACAGCAAAGGAAACTGTCAACAAAGCAAAAAGACAGCCTACCAATTGAGAGAAGATATTTGCTAGTCATATATGCTAAGTGGTTAATTGCCAAAATATGTAAAGAACTCATACAACTCAACAAAAACTGAACAACCCTATTTAAAAAATGGGCAGAGGATATGAACAGACATTTTTCCAAAGAATATATGCAGATAGCCAACAGGCACATGAAAAGATGTTCAACATCACTAATTATTACATAAATGCAAATCAAAATTACAATGAGATATCACTTCACACCCATCAGAATAGCTATTATTAAAAAGATAAGGAGTAATAACTGTTGGAGAGGATCTGGAGAAAAAAGAACCTTTGTACACTGATGGTGGGAATACAAATTGGGCAGCCACTATGGAAAACAGTATGGAGATTCCTCAAAAATTAAAAATAAGGATCTCATCAAGATGGTGGTGTAAGCAGACTCTGAACTAATCTCCTCCCACGAACGCAACCAGGTTACAACTATTTTTGGAAAAATTACCCTGGATAGAAAACTGAAAACTGGATAAAAAGAACCCCCACAACAAGGGACAGTCCTGACTAAGGCAGAAGGGGCAGAAATTCCTGCTGGAGAGAAAAAGTCACCTTCAGGAGCAGCAGGGTTTCTCAGCTGGCCAGGCGGGAGCCACCCTAAGGTACACAGCCCTCCCTGGAGGAGTGAGGTCTGGAGCAGGGGCTGATACTGCTATAAGAATCCTCAGACTCAGCACAACTGAGACGAGGGTCTTACTATCTGGCTTTGCTGGCTATTAACTGCAGCAAGGAATACCCCCAGGAAAGCTATTGGATAAAAGCCGAAAAGACCTGAATCTTAAAGGGCCCATGTACAAACTCACCCATCTCAGCAAACTAAAATCACCAGAGAGAAAGCTGACAGTCATTAGGTGAAAAGAGACTCACCTGGTGTGCTCTGGGTTATCTCAATGAGAGGAGGGACCTCTCCGGAGACTGAGGCATTGGTGGGGGCCATTGTTCTCACCTGGTCCAGGCGTGCTGACATAGACCCCAGGAGATGCCATTGAGGTTCTTCCCCTGGCCTGTTAGCCCAGGGGGCTTCCACCCCCACCCCCACTAGAGCACAGATTTAATCCAGTTCAGCCAGGGCAGGCAGCCCACCCTAGGGACCCACCCTGCTGAACAGCAAGCCTTCAGGCTACTTGTCAGCCTTCATTGGCTGGGTGCCTTGATCCGCTAGAGGCAGGCGAGTGTGTCTGTCTCTGTGGGGCAGGGCCTGTGTGAGGACCTTGTGAACTGTGGGTGGCACTGGTGGAGAGGTGGGGCCCTCTGCAGTGGGGTGTTGGGGTACACTCCAGTGGGTTGGGAAGTGTGCATGGACCAGGACTGTGTTGATGGTGTGTGTGGTCCTCTGGGGGGTGAGGTTTGTCAGCAAGAAGTGGGGGCCTCTGCAGTGGGGTGTCAGGGTATGCTCCAGGGGGTTGGGAAGTGTGCATGGACCAGAACTGTGTTGACAGTGTGTGTGGTCCTGTTGGGGGTGAGGCTTATCAGTGGCAGAAGATCTGTGCTTCACAAAAAGCCATATAAAGGATCAGCCCCACCTTCCAAAGGCTTAAACAATTGAGTGCTCCCATGCCTAGGGCCAGCCCCACTCAGCTGCACTCCTAAGAGAACTGACAACAGCCTTGTAGACCTGAGACCTGTAGCAACTGTAAGCCCCTGAGCCTAGCAACCAGTTACACTGGGTACCAATTAACAGGAAAACCGCAACAGGAGTGTGCTGTTAGACCTTGTAGCCAATGGTGCTGGGGTTCCCCAAACCAGATTTATAAACAGCTGACCAGGAAAGGAAAGACTAGACTCCCTGGGTACCTGCATTAAGAGAAACCCTGCCACAGCAGAAGGACACAAGTAGCCCACAAAAGGGTCGCTCCTGGGTCTTTTGGACTGGTGATGAGAGGGAAGCACAGTGCTGGGCCTCAAAAGTCGTCTCTTACCTAAGGCCGCTTCTCCAAGATCAGGAGACGTAGCCAACTCACCTAATACATAGAAATAAGCACAGAGAAAGAGGCATAATGAGGAGACAAAGGAATACATTCCAAGCAAGGGAACAGGACAAAACCCCAGAAAAAGGACTAAATGAAACAGAAATAAGCAACCTACCCAACAAAGAGTTCCAAAAAAATTTCATAAGGATGCTCACAGGTATTAGGAGAAGACTGGATGAACACAGTGAGCTCATCAACAAAGAACTGGAAAATATAAAAAGAACCCATCAGAAATGAAGAATACAATACTGGAATTGAAAAATCCACTAGAGGAACTCCATAGCAGAGTAGACGATACAGAAGAACAGATCAGCAAGGTAGATGAAAGGCTAGAGGAAATCACCCAAGCAGAACAGAAAAAAGAATTAGACAGAATGAGAAAAATCTAAGGGAACTCTGAGACAATATCAAGTGCACTAACATTCATAGTATAGGGTCCCAGAAGAAGAAGAGAGAGACAAAGGGGCAGAAAATTTATTTGAAGAAATAACAGATGAAAAATTTACTAATCTAAGGAAGGAAACAGACATTCAAGTACAGGAAGCACAGAGAGCTCCAAACAAGAGAAGCCCAAAGAGGCCCACACCAAGACATTAGAATTAAAATGTCCAAAATTAAAGACAAAGAGAGAATCCTAAAAGTGGCAAGAGAAAGGCAACAAGTGACATGCAAAGGAGAGCCCATAAGGCTATCAGCAGACTTCTCAGCCAAAACCATACAGACAAGAAGAGAATGGCATGACATTTTTAAAGTGCTAAAAGGAAAAAACCTACAGCCAAGAATACTGTATCCATCAAGGTTGTCATTCAGAAAGGAAGGAGAAATAAAGAGCTTCCCAGACAAGCGAAAATTAAAGGAGTTTATCACCAAGAAACCAGTTCTACAAGAAATGCTTAAGGGACTTATTTAGGAGAGAAAGCAATGACCACAAATAGAGATAAAACAATTATAAAAAAAAAACCAAGCAAAAAAATCACTGGTAAACGTAAAAATATAGTAAAGATAGAACCACCTGTGAAGATAGGACAAATGTTAAAAGACAAAAGTACTAAAATTACCTATTTCAATGATAAGAGGGTAATGGATGGACACACACAAAACAAGAGATTATATATGATTTCAAAAGCATAAAATGTGGGAGGAGAGGAGTGAAAAAATAGGGCTTTTAGAAAGAGGTTAGGCTAAAGAGACCATCAACTTGATATAGACTGTTATATACATATAATATTATGTAGGTTCCTCATGGTAATCACAAATCAGAAACCTATAATAAGTAAACAAATAAGTAAGACAAAAGAAATCAAACATATTACTAAAGAAAGCAAAACCACAAGGGAAGAGAGCGAGAGAAAAAGAAAGGAACAGAGAAGAACTACTAAAACACCCAGGGGAAAAAAGTAACAAAATGGCAGTAAATACATACTTATCAATAGCTACTTTACATGTCAGTGGACTAAATGCTCCAATCAAAAGGCATAGGGTGGCCAATTGGATAAAAAAAAACAAGACCTATATATATGCTGCATACAAGAGACACACTTCAGACCTGAAGACACTCACAAACTGAAAGTGAAAGGATGGATAAAGATTCCATGCAAATAACAACGAAGAGAAAGCAGAGGTAGCAATACTTATATCAGACAAAATAGACTTTAAAAGAAAAACTGTTACAAGAAACAAAGAAGGGCACTACATACGATAAAGGGAACAATCCAACAAGAAGATATAACACTTGTAAATATCTATGCACCCAACATAGGAGCACCTAAATATATAAAGCAATTATTAACAGACATAAAAGGAGAAATAGACAGTAACACAATAATGGTAGAACACTTTAACACTCCAGTTACACCAATGGGTAGATCATCCAAACAGAAGATCATTAAGGAAACTGGCCTTAAACGACACATTTGACCAGATGGACTTAGTGGATATATAGAACATTCCATCAAAAAACCACAGAATATACATTGTTTTCAAATGCACATGGAACGTTCTCTAGGATTGATCACATATTAGGCTACAAAACAAGTCTCAATAAATTTAAGAAGATTGAAATAATACCATGCATCCTCTCTGACCACAAAGGTATGAAACTAGAAATCAACTACAGGAAGAAAACCAGAAAAGCCATAAAAATGTGGAGATTAAACAAAATGCTACTGAACAATGATTGAGTCAATGAAGAAATAAAAGGAGAAATCAAGAAATTCCTGGAGACAAGTGAAAATGAAAATACGACATGCCAAAATGTATGGGATACAGCAAAAGCAATTTTAAGAGGGAAGTTTATAGCAATTCAGGCCTACTTCAACAAAGAAGAAAAATCCCAAATAATCTAACAGTGCATGGAAGGGTAGTGGAAAAAGAAGAACAAACAAATCCCAAAATCAGCTGAAGAAAGGAAATAATAAAAGTCGTAGCAGAAATAAAAGAAATAAAGACTAAGAAAACAATAGAAAAAAATAATGAAACCAAGAGCTGATTCTTTGAAAAGATAAACAAAATTGACAAACCTTTAGCTAGACTCACCAAGAAAAAAAGAGAAGGCTCAAATAAAATCAGAAATGAAAGAGGAGAAATTACAATGGACACCTCAGAAATACAAAAGATAAGAGAATACTATGAAAAGCTGTACACCAACAAATTGGATAATCTAGAAGAAATGGATAAATTCTTAGAAACATATAACCTTCCAAAACTGGTCCAAGAAGAAGTAGAGAATTTGAATAGACCAATCACTAGTAAAGGGGTTGAAACAGCAATCAAAAACCTCCAAAAAATAAAAGTCCAGGACCAGATGGCTTCCCTGGTGAATTCTACCAAACATTCAAAGAAGACTTAATACCTGTTCTTCTCAAACTCTTCCAAAGAATTGAAGAGGAGGAGATGCTTCATAACTCATTCTACGAAGCCAACATTATCCTGATACCAAAACCAGACAAGGGCAACACAAAAAAAGAAAATTACAGGCCAGTATCACTGATGAACATCGATGCAAAAATCCTCAACAAAATACTAGCAAATCGAATACAACAATACATTAAAAACATCATACATCATGATCAAGTGGGTTTCATTCCAGGGATGCAGGGATGGTTCAACATTCGCAAATCTATCAATGTGATACACCACATTAAGAAAATGAAGAATAAAAATCACATGATCATCTCAATAGATGCAGAGAAAGCATTTGACAAGATTCAGCATCCATTTATGATAATGGGTATAGAAGGAAAATACCTCAACATAATAAAGGCCATATATGACAAACCCACAGCAAATACCATGCTCAACGGAGAAAAACTGAAAGCTATCCCTCTGAGAACAGGAACAAGAGAAATATGCCCACTGTCACCACTCTTGTTTAACATAGTATTGGAAGTCCTAGCCAGAACAATCAGGCAAGAAAAAGAAATAAAAGGGATCCATATTGGAAAAGAAGAAGTGAAACTGTCACTCTTTGCAGACGACCTGATTTTATATATAGAAAACCCTAAAGAATCCACTAAAAAACTTCTAGAGATAATAAGTGAATACAGTCAAGTCGCAGGATACAAAATCAACATACTAAAATCAGTTGCATTTCTATACACTAACAACGAAGTAGTAGAAAGAGAAATTAAGAATACAATCCTCTTGCAATTGCAACAAAAAGAATAAAATACCTAGGAATAAACTTAACCAAAGAGGTGAAAGATCTGTACGCCAAAAACTATAAAACATGTTGAAAGAAATTAAAGAAGACAGAAAGAAATGGAAAGATATTCCATGCTCTTGGGTTGGAAGAATTAACATGGTTAAAATGCCCATACTTCCTAAAGCAATCTACAGATTCACCGCAATCCCTATCAAAGCTCCAACAACATTTTTCACAGAAATAGAACAAAGAATCCTAAAATTTATGTGGAACAACAAAAGACCCCAAATAGCCAAAGGATTCCTGTGAAAAAAGAACAAAGCTGGGTGTATCACATTCCCTGATTTCAAAATATACTACAAAGCCATAGTAACCAAAACAGCATGGTACTAGCACAAAAACAGACACACAGATCAATGGAACAGAATCGAGAGCCCAGAAGTAAACCCACAAATTTATGGACAGCTAATATTCTACAAAGGAGCCAAGAGCATCCAATGGAGAAAGGAGAGTCTCTTCAATAAACGGTGTTGGGAAAACTGGACAGCACCATGCAAAAGAATGGAAGTAGACCATTATCTTACACCATGCACAAAAATCAACTCAAAATGGATTAAAGACTTGAATGTAAGACCAAAAACCATGAAACTTCTAGAAGAAAACATAGGCAATACACTCTTTGACATCGGTCTGAGAAGCATATTTTCAAGTACCGTGTCTGACTGGGCAAGGGAAACAAAAGAAAAAATGAACCTATGAGACTACATCAAACTACAAACCTTCTGCACAGCAAGGGAAACCATCAACAAAATGAAAAGACATCCTAACAATTGGGAGAAGATATTTGCAAACTATATATCAGATAAGGGGTTAATATCCAAAATATACAAAGAACTCATACATCCCAACAACAAAAAAACCAACAACCCAATTAAAAAATGGGCAAAAGATCTGAACAGAGATTTCTCCAAAGAAGATATACGGATGGTCAACAGGAATATGAAAAGATGCTCAACATCATTAGCTATTGGGGAAATGCAAATCAAAGCTACAATGAAGTATCACCTTACTCTGGTGAGAATGGCTATAATTAACAAGACAGGAAACAGCAAGTGTTGGAGAGGATATGGAGAGAAGGGAACCGTCATATACTGCTGGTGGGAGTGCAAACTGGTGCAGCCACTATGGAAAGCAGTATGGAGTATCCTCAGAAAATTAAGAATAGATCTACCATATGATCCAGCTATCCCACTGCTGGATATTTATCCAAAGAACTTGAAAACGCTAATGCATACAGATACATGCACCCCTATGTTCACTGCAGCATTATTCACAAAAGCCAAGACTTGGAAGCAACCTACATGCTCATGAAGGGAAGAATGCATAAAGAAGATGTGGTATATATACACAATGGAATGCTACTCAGCCATAAGAAATGATGAAATCCGGCCATTTGTGACAACATGGATGAACCTTGAGGGTATTACGCTAAATGAAATAGGTGAGAGGGAGAAAGTCATATACTGTATGATCTCACTCATAAGTAGAAGATAAAAACAATGACAAACAAACACATAGCAATGGAGATTGGATTGGTTGTTACCATGGGGGAAGGGGAGGAGCGGGGAGGGCAAAAGTGGTGATTAGGCTCACACGTGAATTGATGTACTATAATTAGTTTTTGGGTGGTGAACATGATGTAATCTACACAGAATTTGAAATATATTATGATGTACATCTGAAAGCTATATGATGTTATAATCTAATGTTACCACAATTAAAAAAATTTAAAAAAAAAAATAGAAATACCATATGATCCAGTTATTCCACTTCTGGTTTTTTATCCAAAGAATTTGAAAACACTAATTTGAAAAGATGTGTGCACCGCCATGGCAGCATTATTCACAATAGCCAAAAGTTGGAAGCAGCCTAAGTGCCCATCAATGGATGAATGGATAAAGAAGATGTGGTATATATAAAGTAGAATACTACTTACCATAAAAAAGACAAAGTCTTGCCATTGCAACAACATGAATGGACCTTGAGGGTATTATGCTAAGCAAAATAAGTCAGGCAGAGAAAGACAATCACCATATAACTTCACTCATGTGTAGAAGATAAACAAACAGCACACAGATGTGGAGAACAGATTGGTGGTTACCATGGGGGGGGGGTTGGTGGAAGGGTGAAAGGGGTAAAGGGACACGTGTATGGTAAGAGATGGCAAGTAGACTTTTGGTAGTGAACATGATGCAGTCTATGCTGAAGTCAAACTATAATGATATACACCTGAAATTTATATAATGTTATAAACCAATGTGATCGCAGTAAAAAAAGAAAGAAAAAAACTCAACTAAGAGTTCTATGTCCAACAAAACTATCCTTCAAAAATGAAAGTAAAGGGGCCAGCCCCATGGCATAGTGGTTAAGTTTGGCATGCTCTGCTTCAGTGGCCCAGGTTTGTGGGTTCAGATCCCAGATGCAGACCTAGACCACTCATCAGCCAGGCAGTGACCCACATATAAAGTGGAGGAAGATTGGCACAGATGTTAGCTCAGGGATAATCTTCCTCAGAAAAAAAAAAAGGTAAAACAAAGACATTCCTAGATAAAGACTGACATAATTTATGGCTAGCAGACTTGCAAGGAATACTAAAGAAGTACTAAACTCCTTCAGATTAAAAGGAAATATACCAGACACTAACTTGAATCCACAGGAAGAAATGAAAAGCACCAGAAATGGTAAATATGTAGGTAAATATAAAAGACTGTGTAAATCTTTTTCTTTTTTCTTCTTTGAATTTCTTTAGATGATATAAGAGCATATAAAGCAGTAATTACAGAACTATATTGTTGGATTTATTACATATGTCGATATAGTATATATAATCATATCAGAAAGTAGAGGTGGAGAAAATAGAGATGTATTGGAACAAAGTTGCTGTATCTTAATGAAATTAAGCCAGTATTAGCCTGAATTAGATTGTGATAAAGTATTATACATATGGGATTTCTAGAGCAACTACTTGGAAAAAATTTAAAATAGTTTAAAAATCAAAAGAATTAAATGGTACACTTAAAAAATGTCAAACACAAAAGAAGGCAGTAAAGGAGGACCAGAGGAACAAAGAAGATATGAGTCATAGGAAACAAACAGCAAGGTGGCAGTTGTAAATCCAACCAAATCAAAAATTACATTAAATAAGAAACCAAAAATTTTCATCAAAAGGCAGAGATTTTCAAACTAAATAACAAAGTAAGACCAAGTATATGCTGTCTATAAGAGACACACTTTATGTTCAAATAGATTGAAAGTTTTACTATCATTTTATAGAAAAAGACATACCATACAAACAGTAATTTTAATAGTTGAAGGTGCTATAATATTATCAGAGAAAATAGAGTTTAAGACAAGAACTACAACTATGGTAGAGAGAAATTTCATAATAATAAAATAGCCAATACATCAGGAATATAAATCAGTTATAAATGAGTACCCAACAACAGAGCCCTAAACTTCATGAGGCAAAAACTGAAATGAGAAATAAAGAATCACTTGGAGATTTCTATCTCATTATCAATACTTAATAAAACAACCAGACAGAAAATCAGCAAAATTAAAGAAGACTTGAACAGCACTATCAACCAAATTTACCTACATGACATTTATAGTACATGCATATAACATCAGCAAGTACACATTCTTTTCAAGTGTACATGGAACATTCTCCAGACTAGATCATGCCAGCCAAACAAAAAACAAGTCTCAATAGATTTAAAAAGTTGAAGTTATTCAAAGTATGTTTTCTGACCACAACAGAATTAAATTATAAGTCAATAACAGAAAACAAATTAGGAAATCCTCAAATGTGTAGAAATTAACACACTTCTAAATAACCTTTGGGTCAAAAAAGAAATTACAAAGCAAATCAAATATTTTGAATTGAATGAAAACTACAGACCAATATCCCTCATTCCCGTATGTTCAAAAATCCTTAAGAAACAATTAGCAAACTGAATCTAGCAACATAAAAAATGATTATATACTGTGGCCAAATAGGATTCATCCCAGGAATGCAGGAAGCAAAGTTGATTTAATGTCCAAAATGCAATTAAGGTAATGCACCATATTAATAAAGGACAAAAACCAAATGATCACCTCAATAGATTTAGAAAAAGCATTTGATAAAATCCAATTCATAATCAAAATTCTCAACAAATTAGGAAAAGAAGGGAATTTCCTCAACTCATTAAAAGGCATCTATGAAAAATCTACAGCTAACATGATACTTAGTGGTGAAAGATCATTCTTCCTAAGATCAGGAATGAGGGAAAGCTGCCTGCTCTTGCTATTCCTATTTAACAATTAACCAGTGGTTGTAGCCCATCCAATAAAGCAAGAAAAAGAAATTAAAGGCATACTGATTGGAAAGGAAGAATTAAAAAGTATTCACAGATCATATACTCTTGTGTATAGAAAATCTTAAGGAAGCTACAAAAAAAAAGAAAGAAAGAATAAGAAAGACTACTAGAGCTAATAATTTTAGCGAAGGTCACAGGATACAAAGTCAGTATACAAAAATTAATTGTATTCCTATATGCTAGCAATGAACATTCCAAAAATGAAATTGAGAAAGTAATTCCATTCCCAATAAAATCAAAAAGACTGAGTTACATATGAATGAATTTAACAAAAAAGTGTGAGAATCATACACAGAAAACTATAAAACACTCCCAAGAGAGTTAAAGAAGATCCAAGTACGTAGAGATATATTTCTTGTTTATGTATTTGAAGACTCAGTATTGTTAAGATAGCAGTTTTCCCCCGATTGATCTATAGATTTGACACAATCCCTCTAATATCCCAGCATTGTTTTTTAATATTGACAAGCTGATCCTAAAATTTTGTGGAAATACAAGGTACATAGAATAGCCAAAACAATTTTGAAAAAGAATAAAGTTTGAGGACTTAGTTAACCCATTTTTAAAACCTACTATAGAGGTATGGTAATTAAGGTGAAGTAGTATTAGCCTAAAGTCAGGCAGATACATCAATGTAACAGAAATGACAGTATAGTAATAAATCTTTACATTTATAGTCACTTGGTCTTTGACAAAGGTGTCAAGGCAATTCACTGGGGAAAGATGAATTTTCAAGAAAGGTACCAAGACAATTAGGTATCTGTATACAAACCAATGAGCTTAGCCCATTACCTCACACCATAGCAAAGAAAAAAAAACTCAATATGAAGCCTAGACCTAGGAAAACATAAGAGAAAATTTTTGTGACCTTGGATTAGGCAAAGATGACACCAAAAGCATGACCCATAAAAGAAAAGTGTTGAATTGGACTTTGTCAAAATTAAAAAGCTTTTGCTCTTCAAAAGGCAACATTAAGAAAAGTGAGAAAACAAGCAAGAGATTGGGAGAAAATATTTGCCCATCATATATCTGATAAAGGACTTGTATAAAGAATATAAATAATTTGTAGATAATTTTTCAATTCAACTATAAGAAGACAATCCAATTTAAAATGGGCAAAAGATTTGAATAGATATTTCACCTAAGAGGATACATAGATGTCTAATAAGCACATGAAAAGATGATGTTTTCTTGTCAAAAACCACAGGAGTGGGGCCGGCCCTGTGGCCAAATGGTTAAAGTTCTATGTGCTCCACTTCGGCAGCCCAGGGTTCATCGGTTTGGATCCGGATGTGGACCTTTTCCACTCATCAGCCATGCTGTGGAGGCATCCCACATACAAAGTAGAGGAAGATTGGCACAGATGTTAGCTGAGAGCTAATATTCCTCACACACACAAAAATACATAGGAACAAGAAGGCAATAGGAAAACATTTTTTAAGTGTTAAAAGAACTGTCAGCATAAAATTATGTATCCCATAAAAATACCTTTCATGGAGGTGAAATAAGTACACTCAAAGATGAAATAAAACTAAAATGCATGAGAATTCATAGCAAGTAGATCTACTCTAAAAGAATTGCTAAAGAAAGTTCTGCAGACAGAGGAAAACTATAGCAGAAGGAAACTTTGAACATGAGGAATTAAATACGACCAATAGAAATGGTAAATATCTGGGTAAATATAATAGAATATCCTTTCCTTTTGAGTTCTTTAGAGTATGTTTGATGATTGAAAGTAAAAATTATTACATTTCTGATTTTTTAAAAAGTATGTAGATGTAATATGCGACATGTATTTATATAGCATAAAGAGGGGAAGGTAAAGGGACCTATAAGGTAGTAATGTTTCTACATTGCAATTACAGTGGTAAAATATTGATTCCAAGTAGACTACCAAACGTTAAGTATGTATTTTTTAATCCCAAGACCAACCGCTAGAAAAACTATATTCAAAGGGATATGGTCAAATCACAGTAAACATATTAAGATGGAAAACTGGAAAATGTTCAAATCCAAAAGAGAGTAGACAAAAAAGAGGAACCCCCCAAAAAGAAGAAAAGAGCAGAAGGGAATAAACAGAACACAAGCAATAAAATCATAGACCTTATTCCAGCCATAGTAATAATTACTTTAAATGCAAGTGGTGTAATGATACCAATTTGAAGACAGAAATTGTCAGAATGAATGAAAAATAGAATAACCTAACAATATGTTGTCTACAAGAAACCGACAACTATAATGATGCAAGCAGTTTCAGAGTAAAAGGATGGAAGAGATATATGACGCAAACACTAACCAAAAGAAAGTTAGAGTGACTGTATTAATATCAGACAAAATAGACTTTAGAGCAAAGAAAATTACCAGGGATAAAGAAAGACATTACATAATAATAAAATTATTGATTTACCAAGAAGACATAACAAATGTGTATGCACCTAACAACAGATCTTCAAAATATGTAAAGGAAGAACTGATAGAACTGAACGGTGAAATAGACAAATCCACAATTATAGTTGAAGATTTCAACATTCCTCTTTCCATAATAGGCAGAACCAGTAGTCAGAAAACCAGCAAGGGTATAGAAGAACAGCACTGTCAACCAATTGGATCTAACTGACATTTATTGACAACTTATTTAAAAAGAGCACATGGAACATTTAAATGCACATGGAACAGTCACCAAAATAGAACATATCCTGAGTCATGAAACAAACCTTAATAAATTTAAAAGAAGTGAAATCATACAAAGAATGTTCTCTGACCATGGTGAAATTAAACTAGAAATCAATAACATAAAGATAACAGGAAGGTCTCCAAACACTTGGAAATTGAACAACACACTTCTGAATAAGCCACAGGTCAAAGAGAAAGTCTCAAGAGAAAATAGAAAACATGTTGAATGAAAATTAAAACACAATTGTCGAATTTGTGGAGTGTCACTAGTGTAGTGCTTAGAAGTTAACTTGTAGCATTAAGTGCTTATATTAAAAAATAAGAAAGTTCCCAGATCTATAATCTAAGAACTCACCTTAAGAATCTAGAAAAAGAAGAGCCATATAAACCCAAATAAAGTAGAAGGAAAGAAAAGAAAAAAGATGAGATGAAAACAATGAAATTGAAAGCCAAAAAAAAGAGAAAATCAATTAAACCAAAGCTGTTTCTTTGAAAAAATCCATACAATTGATAAACTTCTAGCAAAAGTGATAAATAAAAAGAGAAATAAGGCGCAAACTACCAATATCAGGAATGAGAAAAGGCATATCACTACAGTCTCTGAAGACATTAAAGGAAACAGTGCTACAAACAACTCTCCATGCATAAATTTGACAATTTAGATGAAATGAACCAATTCGTTGACAACCACAAACTACATAAAGCAACTCAAGGTGAAATTGATAACCCAAAAACTATTAAATACGTTGAATTCTTCATTTAAAACATTCCAAAAAATAAATCTCCAGGCCCACGTCATTTCACTGGTAAATTTAATCGAACACTTAAGAAAGCAAGAACACCAATTCCACAACATCTTTCAGAACATAGAAGAAGAGAGAACACTCACCAACACTCATATCATTACCTGATATGAAACCAAAGATGGTACAGAAAAAGAAAATTACAGACCAATATCCCTCATGAACATTGACACAAAAATCCTCAACAAAATGTTAGCAAGTTTAATCCAGCGATATATAAAAAGAATAACACACCATGACCAAATATGCATTTTTATACTGGGAGTGCAAGGTTGGTTCAATATTCAGAAATTAATCAATGTAATCTACCATAGTAACAGTCTATAGAAGAAAAACTACATGATCACATCAATTGATGCAGAAAAATCATTTGAAGAAATTTAGCATCCATTCATGATTAAAAACTCTCAGCAAATTAGGAAGAGCAGGGAACTTCCTCAACCTCTCAACCTGATAAAGGGCATCTATGAAAAAGCTACAGTTAACATTATTCTTCATAGAAAAATTGAATGCTTACCCCCTAACTGTAGGAACAAGGTAAGGATGTCCACTCTTACTACTACTACTCAACATCATACTGGAAGTCTTAATGCAATAAGAAAAGAAAAAGAAAGAAAAGTCAGGCAGGTTGTAAAAGAAGAAATAAAACAGTCCTTGCTTTTAAATTACATGATCATTTATGTAGAAAGTCTCAAAGGATCTATTTTTTAAATTCTTAGAACTACTAAATGAGTTTAGTGTGGCCAAAGAATACAAAAATTCAGTATTATTTCTATACATTATCAAAGTACAAATGGAAAACAAAAAATTTTTTAAACTGTTTACAGTTGCTTCAAAGAAAATGAAATAGTTAGATATAAATCTGACAAAACATGTACAAGACCTGTATGCTGAAATTTTTAAATGCTGATGAAATCAAAGAGGATTGGAAGACTCAAATAGTAAAAATGTCAATTCTCCCCAGATTGATCTATAAATTTAATGCAATACCAATAAAAGTGCCAGAATTTTTTTGTAGATATAGACAATATGATCTAAAATTTATATGGAAAGGCAAAGAAACTAGAGTAGCTAAAACAATTTTGAAAAAGAATTAATTTTCAAGAATTTTCAATCACACTATGTGATTTTAAGATTTTCTATCAAGCCAAAATAATCAAGACAGTGTGTCACTGGCACAAAGATAGGTATATAAATCAATGGAACAGAATATAGAGTCCAAAAAATGGACCCACAGAAGTCTGGTCAGTTGATTTTTGACAAAGATGCAAAATAAATTCAACGGAGAAAGGATAGTCTTTCAACAAATGACATTGGTGTTCTAACCAACTTTTACAGATTTTTGTAATTGAAGATTTAGCATCCACTGATCACAGGACCAACCTGCCAAAGTTGTTTACATCTCTCCTACATTCTGGCTTTTGTGGCCACTTGAAATCATATTACAAATTTGCAACCACAATTCCCAACATCTATAGTTTCCCTTCCTGCCAAATAGGGGACGTCCCCACCTAACAACTTCCTGCCATATGGTAATAAAGACTCGTACCCATGCTTTCCCTTTGCTCCTCTGCCTTCTGACTGACCTTGGTACTTCTCCCATGTGGCACTGTGCGCCATGGTATGGCCCCTTCTCTCAGGAATTGTAACTAATAAATTCTTTCAGTGGCATTGACCTCTCCATGTCATCACTCAGTGACCTCCAAAAATTAAAATCCCACAAATACAATCAAGAAAATTGGAATAATTAGTCATACATATGGAAAAAAAGACACTTCAGTCTAAACCTCACACCGTATGCAAAAATTAACTCAAAATGGATCACAGATATAAATGTAAAACATAGGAATGTAACATTTCCAAGGAGAACATAGAAAAAAATCTAAATGATCTTGAGCTAGGCAAAGAGTTCTTAGATATGGCACCAAAACCTCAATCTATGAAAGAAAATATTGATATACTGGGCTTCATCTCAATTAGAAACTTTTGCTCTGTGAAAGATACTGTTAAGAAAATGAAGATAAACTGTATACTAGGAGAAAATATTTGTAAATCACATATATGGCAAAGAACTTTTGTCCAGAATATATAAAGAATGCTCAAAACTCAGTAAGAACAAAAGATAGGCAAAATACATGAACACTTTACTCAAAGAGGATATAAGGATGGCAAATAAATGCATGATAAAGTGTTCAACATCATTAGCCATTAGGGAAATGCAAATTAAATTCAGGAGAATATATCATTTACAATAGCATAAAAATATCAAGTATTCATGAATAAACCTAACAAAAGTGATAGAACAGTTGTTTGGAGAAAATTTTAAGAGACTTTATTGAAGGCATTAAAGAACATCTAAATGTATGAAAAAAATACATGATACTCATGGACAGAAAGGCTCAATCTTATAAATATGTCAGTTCTTCCCAGAATACAGGGAAGCCTCAAACTTTGAACTTTTTTTTAACTTGACAGGCTGATTCTAAAACGTTAAAGTGTAATGGCTAAGATAGCTTCAAGAAGAATAAGGTGTGATGGCATTCTGTATCAAATATTCATACATACTATGAAGCTGTAATACTTAGAGCAGTGTAACATTTGCATAGGGATAGGCAAATATTCCAGCGGAAAAGAACAGAAACCCCAGAACAAATCTACATGTATATGGACATTTGACATCATAAACATGGTATTGAAGATCAGCAAAGAAAGGTTGAACTTGCCAATAAATAGTGCTGGGACAATTGGGTATCTGTATGGGGGAAAAATGAAATTATAACACTAGTTCGTACTATTTGCAAAAATTACATTGTATTCTAGATTGTTCAAGGACTAAATCTGAAAGGCAAAGCTATAAGGTATATTTCAAGTGGCTTTTAGACCATGTACATTTCATGTAATTACTAATATAGCTGGATTTAAGTTAACCATCTTGCAACTTGTTTTTATATGTCTTATCTGTTCTTTGTTTCTTTATTCCTCTTTTCCTGCCTTCTTGTGAATTAATCGAGTATTTTTATTCCATTATTGTAATTATACATTCATGTAATTTTTCAGTAGTTACCCCATGGATTTCAATATGCATTCTTGACATTACAGTCTACTTTAATTTAATACTTTTGCCACTTCTCAAACAATGTAAGAACCTGACAGCAGTTTAACTTCATCCCCTCTACCCACTGCACTTTTGTTGTAATATATCTTATATATCCTTATATTATGGTTATTGTTGCTCTTGTTGTTTAAACAACCTTTTATATTTATTCACAAAATTGCTATTTCCTGTGCTCTTTATTCCTTCCCGATGTTGCAGGCTTCCAACCTTCCCATAAAGAGAAATTATCTTCAGTCTAAAGAATTTTCTTTAATATTTCTAGTGTTGCAGGTCTGGTCTGCTGGTAATGAATTCTCTTGGCTTTTGATTGTCTGCAAATGGCTTTATTTTGCCTTCATTTTTGAAGCATATTTTTTGCTGGTTATAGAACTCTAGGTTGGAAGTATATTTTTTCTTTCAGCACTTTAAATATGTCAGTCTTGTTGCATCTGGCTTTCATAGTTTTTGTTTAAAAAAAAATGTCATTCTCATTGTGGTTCCTTTGAAAGTAATGTGTCTTTTTTTTCTGACTTCCTTTAAAATTTTCTCTTCACAGTATTTTCAGCAGTTTCACTGTGATCTGCCTAAGTGTGATTTCTTTGTTTTTATTCTACTTGGGGCTCACTGAGATTTTGGAATTTATGGATTGATGATTTTATCAGTTTGGGGGAAATTTTCAGCCATTATCTTTTTGAATATTGCTTCTATTTTATTTTTTCCCTTCTTTCCTTTGGTGAGACTCCAATTAGCTGTATGTTAGACCTTTAGACTTGTGCCACGTGTGTCTTATGATCTTATCTGGATTCTTTTTCCATACTTTTTTCTTTCTATACTTCAGATTGAATATTTTTTATTGAGCTATCTTCAGGCTCACTTATACTGTCTTCTACTGTGTTCAGACTTCTTAACCTATCCTATGAGTTCTTATTTTCAGATACTATGTTTTTTGGTTCTATAATGTCCACATGAGAATTTAAGAATTGGCTTTATAGTTTGACCCATTGGGTTTGGGTAAGAATGTAATGTGATTTCTGTTGCTTTTGTAGTTTAATAATCGGCTTTATAGTTTGACCCATTGGGTTTTGGTAAGAATGTAATGTGATTTCCATTACTTTGGTAGTTTTTAAATTTTGTTTGTTGTTATCTGAATTTGATATAGTAAGATTTGCAATATGTATAAAAATTCAAATTACAAACCCCTTATCAAATATACGGTTTACAAATATTTTCTCTCATTCCATAGATTGCCTTTTCACTCTGTTAATTATTTCCTTTGCTGTGCAGAAGCTTTTAGTTTGATGTAGTCCCACTTGTTTCTTTTTGTTTTTGTTGCGTGCTTTTCTGTCACATCCATGAAATCATTGCCAAGACCAATATCATGAAGCTTTGCTCCTAAGAGTTCTTCTAGGAATTTTACAGTTTAAGGTCTTATCTTTAAGTCTTTAACAGTTTTGAATGGATAAGTATTGGCAAAGATATGGAGAAAGTGGAACACTTGCATGCTGTTAGTGGGAATTCAAAATAGTGCAATCACTGTGGAAAATAGCACAGAGGTTCCTCAAAAAATTAAAAATAGAAATACCATGTGACCCAGCAGTCCCACTTCTGGGTATTTATCCAAAAATTTGAAATTAGGCTCTCTAAGAGATGTTAGCATTCCCATGTTCATTGAAGCACTATTCACAATAGCTAAGATGTGGAAACAACCTAAGTGTCCATTGACAGATGAATGGATAAAGAAAATGTGCAATATACATACCATGGAATACTATTCAGCTTTAAAAACAAAAAAAGAAGGAAATTCTGTAATATGCAACAACATGGATGAACCTTGAGGATTTTATGCTAAGTGAAATAAGCCAGTCACAGAAAGAAAAATACTACCTGATTGCACTTTTCTGAGGTATCTAAAATAGTCAAATTCATAGAATCAAAGAGTGGAATGGTGGTCACCAGGGGCTGGGGGAGGTGAAAATGAGGAGTTGCTAATTGTTGGGCATAAAGTTTCAGTTAAGCAAGGTGAATAAGTTCTAGAGAGCTACTGTACACCATTGTACCTATAGTCAACAATACTGTATTGTACACTTAGAATTTTGTTAAGAGGGTATATCTCATGTTGTGTTCTTACCACAATAAAATAAAATTAAAAATATTAAAATTACAAAACATGCCATTGAGCTAAGAGAGATGTAAAGGGATGTGGGAAAACTCACATACTAGGGAAAGAAAATTTTGTATAGAAATTCAAAATTATTACAGTGAGGCAGGTGGGAAGAAGCGGGTAGCAAGGGCTAATGGGAAGGAAGAAACTTCAAGAGACTTAGGAATGGAAACAGTTCTTGGGAGCTAGATGAATGAAAATGAGCAAAGTTTGGTCTCTCAGAATTGAGGGAAGAAATAATTTAGTGAAAAGTAAGCCTTTTTAAAATAACAGCCAAAATTCAATTGAGTAACATTGGTGTCAGATAGACTAATAATTTCCATTGGAAAGATATTGTATTTTCTTATCATACTATAATTTGATTCAACAAATACTTATTGGGGCATATGATATGTCAGACTCTGGGCTGGTGCTGAGGACCTAGAAATGAAAGACACACTCTAGGCCCAGAAGGAACTCATGGACTAGGACAAGATAGACAGAGATCAGTTGTGCATACAGTTAAGTGCACACCTATGGGCATATAGTGGAAGGTCAACCAACTCACTCTATAGGTAGGAATTAGTCAAATGAAGAAAAAGGAGAAAGATGTGCTTAGCACCAAGAACAATATAAGTTAAAACATGGTAGAGAAAGATTAGGTTGAGTTTTTTTAATGCTTTAATATCTTCATAAGTGAATATTAATTTAATCTGTTTCTCAATTAAATGTCAGTTATTGATTACCATTAAAGGATGAGACCACCACTCAGTATCTGAAATCAAAAAAGCTGAACTTATTGCTTACTTAAGTGCGGGAATGGTTCGCTGGTAGAGAGATTCTCATTGAGCAAAGGTGACTGGTAATCTTAAATGGGATCATGGGCAGGAGTTTATTTTGGATTATTGTTACAAAGGTGTGAGTGGGTTGCTGTCAACCTTAGAAGTGTGGTTTGTGTTCATTATGGAGGCAGGAGTGTGTCAAACCAACCTCAGCAGAGGATTCAGTGAAGTGATTCAGCTGCTGGTTTCAGAGTGTGAGGCTCCATCTGACTCACTGGTTCCAGAGGCATGTTCACTGAAGCAAATTGCCATTGATTGATTAACCAGGTTGAAAACCATTTCTGACGTTGATTTGTTACCATGGCTATAGAACAATTAGTCTTTCCCTAGGAGTGCAGAACTTTTACATATTCTCACTCTCCCCTTTTAGTCTTCTGTCAGCCAAAGCAACAGGAAAGACCATCAGGGGTTGTCCAGATGTTCTCCGCTGTTGTTGATTCTTCTTGAAGACAAGGTTTTATTTGTGGATCTGATTTTCAGTTTGTGAGTCGATCAGCATGAGTTCATGCTGTTTTTCTCTTTAAACCATTTGTTGAAAATTTGTTAGGACAGTGGCTATGTAGATTTAAGACTCTGGATAAACAAATCAAGCTGTGCAATATACAAGTATAACAAAGTATTAAAGAAGGAATCGGAGGACATTCTAATGGCCCGATGTAGACTTTTCCAGGTCTGACCATGGAAAGAAGTCCCCCAAACTCCCTGGATCCTCCTTAATAGTCAGTTTTCCTTTTCTTTTTGTGTAGATAGAAATTGTTCTACCTCATCTGTGGTGTTAATCCAGGTACAAAATGAACTGTTAGCAATAGCGCAGACTCTCTTTGGTTAGCAATAGAAAAATCCAAGGTTATACTAATTTCCATAACTATTTGGGCAAAGAAATTTCAACTGGTTAGTTTACTATTTTCTATGTCAGCCAAAGTGAGGGACACCTGAGTTGAACAGCACATACGGATGAGATTGTTATCCTCAAGAATTTGTGCCACCAGTGTTCATTTATACCGCTCAGGAAGGGTTTTATCTCTTCAGACTCTATAAGAAGACATAGCCCCCTGAGAGTATCAGAGTCATGCACTTGAATGGTCTAACTAATAGATGATAGAACAGTTGGTCCTGGTCCTGGATTGGCATCAAAGAGCCTGATTCCCACACAGGAAAAAAGAGCCCCGGAGCTGCATTAGAGATGTGATCAGCCTTGTTGGAGCTGTAAGTGTACTGTCTTTAGGTCTCATGATGAACAGCCACTGTTACATCCCAAGAAAATTTTTATCCCCCCATCTCAGTACAAGGACATTTTTTAAATTTTTGTATTTTATCATTATTGGTAATGTTAGTGTAACAATGTCCATACCATACTTCAAATTAGCACAAGCAATAGTTTGGGAGAACCAAATTATAACGTTAGAATAGGCCTCGTCCCTTAGTAATCCAGTAAAGAGAAAAAATATGACTGAGGGAATAAAGAATAACACCACACAGAACCAAGTGTGGCGGTGGGTTTAGTAGACTCTTGTTCTCACGGTTTTAGGCAGGGTGCTTGCTTTGGACAGTGGTCTTCTTAGTCCAAGGCTTTTCCGTGGACCAACTGCTTCTGGGGGTTATCTGGAGAACCTCATTAAGATCCCTGACAGGTGCGTGTCCCACTCTGTTTACTTTCTAAAGCTCTTTGAAAATGTTCAGCCCATGTTAGAGACCCTCTAAATCAGCAATTTTCCATTCAAATTTATTTTTTCTGGGACTCCGATTTCAGGTTTGAATCCATTTTAAAAAAGAGAAGACAAGGTTTCCTTTCCTTTTGCTGTTGAGTGTTCCCCAGAAAATTGTTTGCAAGTTTCCTGAAGTCTATTTTTAAAGTCTCCTATTGGTTCATCTTTACTGTGTTTACAATTTTGAATCTTTTGTGTTACTATTACTTATCCAGCACTATTTAGATAATTACATTGACAAGACCCCTGTCCACAAAAAGTTTATCATTTTACTTATAGGGTAAAACATACCTTTAAGTAAGCAGATAATCCACTATGACTGTCTGAGTTCTGAGTGGTGCAAAAACTGTTTTCCTTGGATTGGAAAATGAAAGAATCCATACAGTTACATTTTCCAAATAATTGATGCCAGCACCTTTAAACACCAAAATATGATAACATTTTTGACAAGAAAGAAATACTTTAAGTTATCACAGTCCTCTCTGCCTCATGAAAAATTTCTTTGAGGGAAAATAGTATTTGTCGGAGAACTACTAAATGCTGGGTGCTTCACACATACTGTCTCAGTTCTCATAATATCCTACAAAGGTAAGTTCTTTGTTTATTTTTATCACACAAATAGTGTGATTAAACCCAGGATTCAAATACAAGTCTGTCCCATTTCAAAGTTAAAGTAACTTTTCAAAATAACTCAATCATTATGAGCATCAAAAATTGTGCTCCTCTATATTTGAGTGCTATACATTGGCTGTTGAATTATGTAAGACTATTGGCCCTGAATTAGAAGGCCACCAATTGCTGTGTTTTGATGGTTCTTCCTTTCCTTCCCACTGCTCAGTTATCATTTCTTCACTTCTCATTGCCATCCCCATATTATACATACAAGATTCCACCAACAGTTGTACATGCATATTGTTCATACAGTTGTACATACAAGATTGCGCATGCAGACAATTGTGCGTTCATACAGATTGTACATTTAGTTATGTCATTAGGCCATGTGTCTTTAACAATGTCTCCAGTTTTTCAGAATAAAATTCAAGGTCTCTGTCACAGCACTGTTACTTTTTTGCACTTTTGTTCAGGGTTTGCATTTGTGTTCTGGAATGTGGTTTGAAGTCTGGCTTCCTTTTAAATGAGAGGTTACTGTAACAGGTTAACTGGAGCACTAGGGGCCTTAAAAGCCCTAAGTATCTGACTACCATGGGGAGAGATTTAGGCATGAGGGATAATGTAGCTCATTTGATTAATGGCCCTTGCCTTTATGTTATTATATTTTTATAAATCTTCTGAGTTAAATCTTTACAAAGATTTCCCCAGCATCTTCTTTACCTCAAATAATGGTAAGGTCCTTCTACAGACAGATCCTATTCAACTTAATAGCACTATGTGATTGTTTTTTATTATGGTAACATTGATTTATAACATAAATTTCAAGTGTACATCCTTATATTTGGATTTCTGTGTAGATTACATCATGTCCACCACCCAAAGACTAATTACCATCCATCACCATACACATGTGCCTAATCACCCCTTTCGCTCTCCTGCCTCCCTGCTTCCCCTCTGGTGACCACCAGTCCAATCTCTGTCTCTATGTGTTGTTTTTTGTTGTGTTTATCTGCTATTTATGAGTGAGATCATACGGTATTTGACTTCCTCCTTCCGACTTATTTCACTTAGCATAATACCCTCGAGGTCCATCCATGTTGTTACAAATGGCCAGGTTTCATCCTTCTTTATGGTCAAGTAGTATTCCATTGTGTATATATGCCATATATTCTTTATGCATTCGTCCCTTGAAGGGCACCTAGGTCACTTCCAAATCTTGGTTATTGTGCATAATGCTGTGATGAGCATAGGGGTGCATGTATCTTTATGCATTTGTGTTTTCATATTCTTTGGATAAATACCCAGCAGTGGAATAGCTGGATCATATGGTAGCTCTGTTCTTAATTTTTTAAGGAATCTCCATATTGTTTTCCATAGTGGCTGCACCAGTAGAGTATGAGAGTTCCCTTTTCTCCAGATTCTCTCCAATGCTTGTTATTTCCTGTCTTGTTAATTATAGCCATTCTGATGGGTGTGAGGTGATACCTCATTGTAGTTTTGATTTGGATTTTCCTGATGATTATTGATGTTGAACATCTTTTCATATGCCTGTTGGCCATCCGTGTGTCTTCTTTGGAGAAATGTCTGTTCACATCCTCTGCCCATTTTTTGATTGGGTTGTTAGGTTTTTTGTTGTTGAGATGTATGAGTTCTTCATATATTTTGGAGATTAACCCCTTGTTGCATATATGAGTAGCAAATATTTTCTCCCAGTTGCTGGGTTGTCTTTTTGTTTAGATCCTAGTTTCCTTTGCTGTGGAGAAGCTTTTTAGTTTGATGTAGTCCCATTTGCTTATTTTTTCTATTGTTTCCCTTGCCCAGTCAGACATGGTACTTGAAAATATGCAGTTAAGACTGATGTCAAAGAGTGTACAGCCTATGTACTCTTCTAGAAGTTTCATGGTTTCTTGTCTTACCTTCAAGTCTTTGAGTCATTTTGAGTTTATTTTTGTGTATGGCAAAAGATAACGGTCTACTTTCATTCTTTTGCATGTGGCTGTCCAGTTTTCCCAACACCATTTATTGAAGAGACTTTCCTTTCTCCATTGTATGTTCTTGGCTGCTTTGTTGAAGGTTATCTATCTGTAGATGTGTGGTTTATTTCTGGGCTTTCATTCTGTTCCATTGATCTGTGTCTGCTTCTGTACCAGTACTGTGCTCTTTTGATTACTATAGTTTGTAGTATATTTTGAAGTCAGGGATTGTGATGCCTCCAGCTTTGTTCTTTTCTCTCAGGATGCTTTAGCTATTCAGGGTCTTTGGTTGCCCCATATGAATTTTAGGATTCTTTGTTCTATTTCTGTGAAGAATGTTATTGGGATTCTGGTTGGGATTGCACTGAATCTGTAGATTGCTTTGGGTAGTATGGACATTTTAACTATGTTTATTCTTCCAATCCATGTGCATGGAGTATCTTTCCATTTCTTTATGTCATCATTGATTTCTTTCAGGAATGTCTTACAGTTTTCATTGTACAGGTTGGAATTTTATTCTTTGAGGTTTTTGATTACTAGTTCAATCTCCTTACTGGTGATCTATTCAAATTCTCTATTTCTTCTTGATTCAGTTTTGGAAGGTTGTATGATTCTAAAAATTTATCCGTTTCTCCTAGATTATCCAATTTGTTGGCATATAGCTTTTCATAGTATTCTTTTATAATCTTTTGCATTTACGAGGTGTCTGTTGTAATTTCTCCTCTTTCCTTTCTGATTTTATTTATTTGAGACTTCTCTCTTTTTTTCTTGGTCATTCTAGCTAAAGGTTTGTCAATTTTGTTTATCTTTCAAAGAACCAGCTGTTGGTTTCATTGATTTTTTTTTCTGTTGTTTTTTTAGTCTCTATTTCACTTATTTGCACTCTGATTTTTATTATTTCCTTCCTTCTGCTGATTTTGGCCTTTGTTTGTTGCTTGAGGAAGATTGGCCCTGAGGTAACACCTGTGCCAGTCTTCCTCTATTTTATATGTGAGTTGCCACCACAGCATGGCTTGATGAATGGTGTAGGTCTGCTCCCAGTATCTGAACCTGCAAACCACAGGTTGACAAAGCAGAGCATGCCGAGCTTAACCACAACGCAATGGGGCCAACCCTGTATTTGTTCTTCTTTTTCCAGTTCCTTTAGGTGCACTGTTAGATTGTTTATTTGGGATTTTTCTTGTTTGTTGAGGTAGGCCTGTATTGCTATAAAATTCCCTCTTAGAACCACTTTTGCTGTATCCCATAAATTTTGGCATGTCATATTTTCATTTTCATTTGTCTCCAGGTATTTTTTGATTTCTCCTTTGATTTATTCATTGACGCAGTCATTGTTCAGTAGTATTTTATTTTCCACATATTTGTGGCTTTTCCAATTTTTTTCCTATAGTTGATTTCTAGTTTCATACCCTTGTGGTCAGAAAAGATACTTGGTATTATTTCAATCTTCTTAAATTTATTGAGACTAGTTTTGTGGCCTAATATGTGATCAATCCTGGAGAATATTCCATGTACATTTGAAAAGAATATGTATTCTGCAGTTTTTGGATGAAATGTTCTGTATGTATCTACTATGTCCACCTGGTGTAATGTGTCATTTAAGGCCAATGTTTCCTTATCAATCTTTGGTTTGGATGGTCTGTCCATTGGTGTAAGTGGAGTGTTAAAGTCCCCTACGATTATTGTGTTGCTGTCTATTTCTCCTTTTATGTCTGTTAATAATTACTTTATATAACTAGGTGCTCCTATGTTGGGTGCACAGATATTTACAAGTGTTATATCCTCTTGTTGGATTGTTCCCTTTATCATTATATTGTGCCCCTCTTTGTCTCTTGTCACAGTTTTTGTTTTAAAGTCTATTTTGTCTGATATATGTATTGCTACCCCCACTTTCTTTTCATTGCTATTTGCATGGAGTATCTTTTTCCATCCCTTCACTTTCAGTTTGTGAGTGTCTTTAGGTCTGAAGTGTGTCTCCTGTATGCAGCATATATATGGGTCTTCTATTTTTATCCATCAGGTACCCTATGCCTTTTTATTGGAGTTTTTGTTCCATTGACATTTAAAATAGCTATTGAAAAGATGTACTTATTGCCATTTTGTTACTTTTTTTCTAAGTGTTGTAGTAGTTCTTTATTCCTTTCTTCTTCTCTTGCTCTCTTCCCTTGTGGTTTGATGGCTTTCTTTAGTATTATGTCTGGGTTCCTTTCTCTTAATTTTTGTGTATTTATTATAGGTTTCTGGTTTGTGATGACCATGAGGTTCATATATAATAGCCTACCCTATATATCAATCTATATTAAGTTGATGGTCTCCTAGGTTTGACCTCTTACTAAAAGTTCTACTCTTATACTCCCCTCCTCTCACATTTTATGTTTTTGATATCATATCTAACCTCTTTTTCGTGCATGTGTAGCCATTACCCTCTTATCATGGAAATAGATAATTTTAGTACTTTTGTCTTTTGACCTACATATTAGCTTCATAGGTGGTTGATCTGCTACCTTTACTATATATTTGCCTTTACCAGTGATTTTTGGGTTTTGTTTTTGTTTTTGCTTGGTAATTTTCTCATTCTTGTTTGTGGTCTTTTCTTTCCCACTTAAATAAGTCCCTTTAGCATTTCTTGTAAGGCTGGTTTCTTAGTGATAAACTCCTTTAGTGTTTGCTTGTCTGGGAAACTCTTTATCTCTCCATCCATTCTGAATGATAACCTTGCTGGATAGAGTATTCTTGGCTGTAGGGTTTTTTTTTCCTTTCAACACTTTAAATATATCATGCCACTCCCTTTGGGCATCTTTGGGTTTATCTTTTTTGGTACTCTCTGTGCTCCTCTGCTTGGATGTCTGTTTCCTTCCTTAGGTTAGGAAAGTTTTCAGCTATTATTTCTTCAAATAGGTTCTATGCCTCTTTGTCTCTCTCTTCTCCTTCTGGGACACCTATAGCATCAGTGTTAGTGCTCCTGATGTTGTCCCAGAGGTCCCTCAGACTGTCCTCATTCTTTTTAATTCTTTTTTTTTCACTGTTCAGTTTGGGTGACTTCCTCTAGTCTCTCATCCAGCTCTCTGATCCATTCTTCTGTATCATCTACTCTTCTATTGAATCCCTCTAGTGAATTTTTCATTTCCACTATTGTATTCTTCATTTCTGATTGGTTCTTTTTATATTTTCCAATTCTTTGTTGAGATTCTCACTGATTTCATCCATTCTTCTCCCAAGATCAGTGAGCATCCTTATGACTATTAGTTTGTACTCTTTGTCAGATTGTTTATCTCTGTTTTATTTAGTTCTTTTTCTGAGGATTTGTCCTGTTCTCTTATTTGGAACATATTCCTTTGTATCCTTATTTTGCCTCTTTCTCTGTGCTTATATCTATGTATTAGGTAGATCAGCTATGTCTTCCTGATCTTGGAGATGTGGCTTATGTAAGAGATGCCTTATGAGGCCCAGCAGTTTGCTTCCTCATTGTCACCAGTTCAAAATGTCCCAGGAGTGACCATGTGTGGGCTGCATGTGTCCTTCTGATGTGGCAGGGTTGCTCTTGCTGCATGTGCCTACGGAGGCTAGGCTGTCCCCCTGGCCAGCTGGTTGTAATGCTCAGCTATGTGTGGCTGCTATGGTCCCCTTAGTAACTTTATCAGGTGTGGGGAGCCCCAGCACAGTTGGCTGCAAGGTATAATAGCACTTTCCTGTTGCAGTTTTTTTGCTAAGTGAGTAGGCCCCAGCATGGCTGGTTGTTAGGCTCAGGAGCTTACAATAGTTGTAGGCCTCCAGCTTGCAAGGCTGTTGTCAGCTCTCTCAGGAGTGCTGCTAAGTGGGGTCAGCCCCAGGCACAGGAGCACCCAATTGTTTCAGGCTTTGGAAGGTGGGGCCAATCCCCCATGTGGCTGTTTGAGAAGCACAAGTCTGCTACAGCTTAAAGCCACATCACCTAGAGCCACACACCCCTGAAGCACAGCCCTGAACTGTGCACACACCCTGACCTACTGAAGCAGAGTCAGTCACCCCACTGCAGAGGCCCCAGACACTCCACCAGTGCAGGCCCACCACTTGTGCATGCCCTGCCTCACAGAGGCAGACCTGCTCCCCTGGCTGCAGAGCTTCCAGGAACGTCGCCTATGCAAGCCCACAAGTTGCCCAAGGGCTTTCTGTTGGGTGGGCCCAGTCCCTAGGGTGGGCTGCGTGCCTTGGCTGAGCTGGATTAAATCCGTGTTCTAGTGGTTGGGGCAGACCCCTGGACTAATAGGCCTGGGGAAGAACTCCAAAGGCAACTCCAGCATCTGTGTCAGCAAACCTGTACTAGGTCACAATAATGGCTGCCACCAAAGTCTCCCTCCCTGGGCAGGTGGTCCCAGCTTGAGGAGGTCTCACCTCTCACCAAGATGCACCCAGAGCCTATCAACTGAGTCTCTTTTCACCAAAGGACTGTGCACCTTTCTTTCTGGCGATTTTAGGTTGATTTCTGAAATGGGTGAATTTATGCATGAGCCCTTTAAGAACAGGCTTTTTTCCTCCTTATGTCTGATAGCTTTTCTGGGGGTATTCCCCGTTGTTGTTACACTATGTGATTTTGAGCAAATTGGTTAACTTCTCCGAGTCGGTTTTCTTCATTCATAAAATGAGGATGATAACAATATATTATCATCTCATGCAGTTGTGAAGCTTAAGAGAGAGTATTATGTCAAATGATGAATACTGTGCCTGGCATATAAGTGCTCAATAAATGATAGTTACAGTAATTGTTATTATTTTTACTTTGGCGAGGTGCCTAATTATGCCTCAGTGCTGTAATAATGCTCAGCCCTATTCTTCTCTTATCTTTAATAGCCTGGAATATCCTAGCTCCTCCCGACAGGTCTCTATGCTGGCTACATGGCCCAACTAAGGAGGCATCATTGTGCTGAGGTCACTCTTTCCTCATGCATTTGGAGTCAAAAGACTGCTTCTTTCTACTCTCTTCATTTCCTCCCATTTCACCAATGACACCAATGACATACTGCACATTCAGACAACTTGCTTTGCTATATGGAGTAGGTACACATTTTCATATGAGGGACTCTGAAAATATTGTCTAAAATGTATTCTTCTCTTAGGAACTAAAGATGAAAACACTGAACTACTGGACATTGTGGTTAACACTGACCCTGGAGATTTGATTTGAGTTGTAAAGATTTTAGAATATTGGCCTTAGTTAAAATAAAATTTTTATTGTGGAAATATTTTGTCTTTGAAAAGCATGTCATCAGAGATACTGTGCATAAGTTGAATTTAGATGAACACAGCTTATGTAATAATGGCAAACTAGCCAAGTGACAATTGATCAGATAGTGGATAGTTTTTCTTGGAAATCTGAAAATTTCTTTCTTAACATAAAAATACAGACTAGATTGTTTGCTTAAGTGACTCCATTGTTCATGCAGTTATCTGTGTATTTTATCAGCTTTACCACACTATAATTGGCTCTTCTGTTGAGTAACTTCCTGGAAAACTTAAAATAATTTAAATAGTCTATATAAACCTTATGAGTAAATGATACCCTTATTGAAAACCTAGGTATTTAAAACGAGCTGATTTTCATTTTGACTTTTTTCCTTAGGGCTTTCTTGGGAATGTAACCATTTTTGTTAGGAAGTGCAGGAAAGAGTGGAGCTGTGTACGTAATGACAGAACCAATTGAAATCCTCTGGGAGAAGGTCAAATGGAAGGGTGCTGTTTAAGGCCATGCATTTTAAGATGCTTTATTTTTTAAGAAAAGTCTTTTGTCATTTGTACCGTGAGAGCTTATTATAAGAGATATTTAAGGTACTTTAATCCAGAATATACCCTAACCTTCTAAAAAATGTTCTTTAAAAAGACAATACAAAGTAGGATATATTAGATTAATATTTCCTATTGCTATGAGAAAAATGTTAACTCCTTGTTTTCAAGGTTTTAAATCCTACTTTTATGAATAATAAAGTAAGAAGTGAATTAATTGCAGACTCC
Source organism: Equus przewalskii (assembly GCF_037783145.1). Lineage (NCBI taxonomy): Eukaryota > Metazoa > Chordata > Mammalia > Perissodactyla > Equidae > Equus > Equus przewalskii. The sequence continues at coordinate 1,993,325 of NC_091845.1, forward strand.
TCTTAGTAAGGTTTCGGGAAAGATAGAACCTTCTTGGCTCCACCTCATTAAAACCTAGTTGTGAGCACTTGTTGAGTGCCTCCACTATAAAACAGAACACCAGAGCACCAGAATCTATTTGTGGAAATGTCTAGACCTTTCACAAACTGGCCCCAGCCTGCCACTGCAGTCTCATCTCCTCCAGCCATTTCCCTCCCAACCCCACAAAACCTAAACTCTAGCCACAGGGACTGAGGGTCACTTCCTGAACTCGCCTCCCTTCTGTGCCTTTGTTTACTCTTTCCTCTGCTCTTAGTGCCTCCTCCTCTGCTTGGCTGACTCCTACACATCCTTCAAGGTCTGGAAAAATGCCGTCTCCTCTTGGTGGTTTGTGTGACCCCTGGTCAGTATTAGTTGCACTGGTTCTCTGCAGCATGCTGCTCTGCCTCTGTCATTGCCTCATCACACTGTACTCAGACTGTCTAGGGAAAGAGAGCTTGCCTCACTCATGTCTGTGTCTCTTCTAAAGCCAGCTCAGGCCTGGCTTATGGGATAGATGCTTAGTAAATATCAGTTTACTGAATTTACTTTTCTCATCTTGTAGCCTGTCCTAGTCTCCCATCATGTGAAAAGCCAAAAAAAATAATCAGAGTTACAGGTCTTGTAGAGAATTTTTTAAAGTAAAGACTTTTGATTTCCTTGTCTGGAGCTAGCTAATAATAAGTCTTCCCACACAGCTAATGTCTCAAACTATCGGTGTTGTTTTCTCCAGGAGACCGTTCTGTGCCTCAGTGGCTTACTGAAACAGCAGCCCTGTGCGAGTCTGACTCAGCTGGAGTGCCACTGAGGGTGATGAAGGAAAAATTACACAGAAAGTTCCAGTTACTATAGTAAATGCATTTCAAAGATCACTTTAGAGATAAATTATTTTATGAGATGAGAGGACCAAGTTTCAATGTGGTAAGGTTTCACCTTTTACTTTCTTTTGATAAAATTCTAAGCAGTTTTCTTAAATATGTTTTTCTCAAATTACCTAGGTTGTTTATTAAAATGACAGATTCCTGGTCCTCACCCTTGGCAAATCTGAGTTAGTAGGCCTGAAATGAGACTTAGGAATCTGAACTGTAGGAAGCATCTGGTGTGCATAATCATATGACTGCACTTGGAGAAGTACAGATATGGTGGGGAAAGTGAAAAGATAATCTCATGTTAATGAAGGTATCATACGCTCAAAATATTTACTAAGCATGTGTTACATAAGCCAGGCTCTGGGCTGACTTTTAGAAGAGACTCAGAGATGAATGAGACAATGTCTCTTCCCCTAGACAGCATTGTGGAGTTGAGTATTCTAGGAAAATGAGTGAGGTTATTTGGTCAAAGTATCCTGGCATTCATAAGTTATCACAGCAGGCTGGCAGGTATGCTCTGATCTAATTCCAAGAGTTTTATAAGCTTAAATGCACATTTCTTAAGCTCATACTGAACAAGGAAAGAAATATGCTTTTACAATAGCCAAAGAAGTCAGATGGTATTCCTAGTGCCTCCTTTTGCTGAGAAAAGACTTGGATTTAGAGATTTGACAGCTGAAGTGACTTAGAACTGGAATGAATGTTTTTCCTGTAAGTATCCATGAAATGTATTTCCAGCTAATCAAATGAGGATATTAACCTTGATTATCTGGCACTCTCAGTGGGGACCCTAGAAATAAATGCTCTAAGAGACCAAAATTTTCCTATGGCTCCCAAATTGTGACTTAGCTATATAGTAAATTTTGTCATTGATATTCTAAAAGTTCACGGAGAGTTGGCAGTTCCACATTTTACTGTAACAATTAGAATTGTACTTTATTCAATCAGTGTATAATTAAATGCTGTATTATAATGGTTTCCTATCTGCCTTTGATTTCCCAATAGACTGTCTCTTATGAACAACAAAAAAATCTTAAACTTGTTATTCTATGACACCTAGTACAAACATGAAGTGAATATCCAAAATATACTTATAAATCGCTTAAAATTAACCAGAAGTTTAGAGTGTTTTTGATTCTGAAATCAGAGAATTTTTGAAAGCTTCTATAATGTGAAAGCCCCTGATGAAGAGTGATAATAATGTTATTGAGACTAGATGAGAAATATCTTAGGAGAATGTTGTCTTGGCCTCTGATTTACTTCTGTATGTTTGCAGAAAAGCATAATGTTACACAACCAGAGTTGTGTAACTACACATTCTATGCTGTGCTTTTATGAAAAAGAGGTAAATTGCTAAAAGCCACACCAATAGCAAGGATTTGTTCCAGAAAGCAAATCTTAGGTATGTCTTCATGCCTCCTTATGTATAGAACCATCTATATCTATGGCATATTGTGAGAATAGATCATATTGTTACTCCTGAATCCTTAAGAAAATGTTAAATTATATTTAGTATCTTCAATTCACTAAGGCAGGGAATATCACAATATACGTTTTAAAGCATCATAAAGAGTTGAAACAGAAAAATTTTGATGCTTTAATAGAGGAAAAAGTCAATTACCAAAAAATCCTCTCATTTTGAGTAAAATGTATATCTTCTATTAGTTTACCCTAATTCGTATATGTAATCATTCCCTTCTTCTACCAATTCTTGGGTAAATATGGAAATGAGCACAAATTATCACTTTCTGTAAATTATTTTATTTACACACAAGATAAATATGCCAAAGAATAATTATGATCTTTTTCTTTAATAGTTATCCAACAAATATTGTCAAGTGTCCTTTAGAAGAAAGACATTATGCTTGGACCCTCAGGGAATATAATGACGCACATTTTGACTCAAGGACTTATATCTTGTGTCTCTACATTTTGAAGCTGTGGAATACATTTGATTAATAGTTCTTTGCAGGGCCACTTCAGAAAAGTATTAGTAGGAAGTTGGCCTGTCTCCTGTTAGTTTAGGACTAGCCCAAGTTAATAGAAGTTAGTGATTCTTTTTGCAGGTAGATCTGGGATGAAACATGAACCCCAAAACAGACTCACACCAACAATTTCTCTCAACATCTGGGCTGAGATTACCATATCCTTTAAGAAGCTGACTTTTATAATCTGACAGGAAGTGAGTTTTCAGCAATTTGGACTCAGGGCTTAACACATTTTGGAAAGACAGCCATTGCTTTTTGTTTTGACAAAAGAGTATAGGAAAAAAAGATACCTGGGATGAGGGTAAGGAGCTGATCCATTCATACATTCAGTTAAATTTTTATTTCTTGACTATCTGTACCATGTAAAAAGTGTTGGGGATACAAATGTGAATTCTACCCTCAAGTGACTTACAGTCTAATCTAATAGGAAAGCATACATAAAGATAAATAACAGCAATATATGTTATAGGGATCTTGATTTCTATTCAGAGGACAGTGGAAACCCAAAGGAGGGAATGGCCAATTCTATGTAGAGAGACATGAAAGATTTCTTAAGAGGATGACTACTGATCTGAGCCCTGAAAGAAGAGTGGGAGTTTGTCAAGTTGAGGAGAAGGAGGAGAGACCATTCTAGGCAGAGAGCAGTCTAAGCAAAGGTCCAGAAATAAATAACCCTGCCTGTTTGGGAAACCGCAAGTCTCTGAGTGTGCCTGGAGCATAAGGTGCTGGGGAATGTGGAAGGGAGATGGGAAGGGTGAGGAATGTGAAGAATTGGGCAGTGGCCGGGTGATCAAAGCTTTATATACCTTTAGATGAAGGTACAGATCTGAGAAGTGTTGAGAAGGCACAATCAACAGAACTGTGTGACTGATGAGAGATGGAGAGTGCTGAATCAAGGAGGACAGGGGTGACACTCATCTCAGGCTGAGCTTTGTCACCTTTGACCTGTTGTGACATCAATAGGTCATCGGTTAAACTTGCTCCTACTCACTGTTCCCAGGCTCTCCCTTTGTTCTCCCTTTTTGTGCTTAGCCTTCAGACCTGCTAGGACCTGCAGGACAAGCTAGTGAAGAGGGATGGGGAAGAAACAAAGAAAAGACAGGCCTAGGGTTCAAAAGAACTGATGAGGTAAGACCCAGACTTGCCTCGCACATTGAAATCCACTGAGGCCCAATGCTGGGCTGAGACCGAAAGCCCAGGGATTACACGGAATCAGATGGGATAGCAATGTTGTAATTGCAACTTGTGTGGCACCCCGGGCTCAGTGCCAGAATTTTCTATTCAACTGTCTACATTTCCACTTAGAAGTTGTAAGACATTTCAAACACTTGATTTTCCCTCCAAAATCAAGCAAAGGCAATCTCTAACAAATAGAACTTCCCTTTTCCCCAAAATGATCTTCTCTTTCAGCTCTTTTCTTTGATTTCAGTGGTAATCTGCTTTGAGGAGCATACAAAATGCAGACGGATGATTATGTTTTCTTAGCCTGGCGAGAAAAAACTAGCAAAGGACAATGAAGGGTAGGCAGGTGAAGAAATTGTCCTTAATACAAATATCCTTAATACAGACCATGTTGTGTGGGCCCAAGACACACTGTAGGTTAGCATTACCTGGCATAGCCCAGAATTTTGTAGAAGGCAGGTAAACCTGCTTTCAACCCTGTCCTGAACGACTTTTTTCTGAAAATACCCAAGGGACCCCTGTGTCAGATTAAGATAAGGACAAGAAGCTAGGTTCATGTCTTAGGCTTGAGTTCATGTCTTCGGTTTAGGTCTTAGGCTCCAAATCTGGAGCTCTAAAATGAGAGTAGAAAAAAATCAGAGAGCAGACAACTCAAGTGAGAATGAAATTGTCACAAGCATTATATTAGCAGTGAACAGATTGTATTTGACATGCAAGTCAGAAAGTAGCCCATCCACTCAGCTGGGTGGACTAGCTTCACTCCTGGAAGCCTGTAGATTACAAAATCCTTTTCTAGCATTTATGATGTCACCTAACTGCTCCCACCTCTCTGAAATGTTTATGACCAAATGTTACTCGAAATCATGTCAGGAGAAGGCTCAGCTAATTTCTCAGCCCTTTGACTTTCTGATTATCTCTATCCAACCTTAAAGAAACTTTTAAAAGAGACTTGACCATACAGTCAGTAAGACATCAATTATAGACATAGCAAATAATTAAACTGAGAATAAGCAAACGTAAGATTTCAGTGAACACTGGTTTTACTTACACAACATCCTAGAGCCTAAAAGAGAAAGAATGAACATTACTGAGTAGCTACTACATGCTAGCCATTTTGTTTACATGCAATATGTGAGAATAAATAAAATTCCTAGAGTAATACTTGTGCATAGGTATACAGGAAATGTGAGTTCCTCCTTTACATAATTATCCAATATTTTAATCTTTGCAAAAATTATGAAATTGGTATTATTGTTCTTAACTTACAGATGAGAAAATTGAGACTTAGAGAAATTTTATTGACCAAAGTTGTCCAACTAGTAAGTGGTGACAGGCATATGAGCCAAGGTCTGTCTGTTTCCAAAAGCCCGCATGCTTTTTCAGTGACACATGGGAGCACACAACAGTGGATTTATTTACTAACGCTTGTTTCTAAAGCTTGTTGAGCAATGCAAGCAACTTTGGGAGCTTGCCAGAACAATGATAGAATGTTCCTTCTCTTTTGGATCCAGCCCAGCGGAGAATAGAGTAAGCCTGCCACCTGAAGGCAGCCAGGCAGGCAGAGGGGCCTTTGAAGCCAGCACCATTGTCTTCAAGGTGCCATGGACTGCAGGGCAATTCTTTGGAGAATGTCAAAGAAGTATCACTCCCCTTCTGCCCTCAGCCAGCTGCCTGCCAGGCTTGGCATGGGGAGAGATTTCCTCCCGCACCCAACGGAAAGAAAGGAATCTACAATAGGAAAACACAAGAAGAGTGGGCCTTCATCTCTATAGAAATGAAAAAGAGGAGAGAGAGGCATTATCCTCTTCTATAATTTTCTACACTCCCCGCAACCAAAAAAACTAAGGTTTGTTTTGCATTTGAGGTCCACTTGGGTATGACTCACAAAGATAATCTCTATTCATTTGTCTGTTTTTGAATAAAGAAAAGTCAGGCTCAGACGTTCTGAAAGCATATAAATTAAAGATATGGAGGTATCTCATTGAAATTCTAAAGACGTGCGGATCCTACCCTAGGATTTCTCTCATCAAAAGAGTTCTCTTGTAGTGGTGGTGCTGACTTATTAATAAAGATCATGCTTTTATTTGATGATTTATCTAATCAGGATTCACCTTCAGTTTAAGCTCATTAAGTCTGCTGTTAATAGGCTGTCGCTGAAAGTGTACCTGATGGTAGAATTACATCCAAGTGAGACAGAGAATGTGTTCAGGCACTAATGGTCAGAAACAAAGACAGCGCCCTGGAAGCCCATGTCACCCTCAAGTGGAGTGTGTGAACTGTCTGCTAACCAAATAGAAAGAGGACATATTTAAAAGAGTCATTTGTAGAGTAAGAGATGAACATTATAATGAAACACACTTAGTAACAGAGAAGTGAAAATGACAAGCACTCTAATTATTCCGAAAACCAGGAGAATAAAACCCATTCTTTATATGCATTATGTTGAAGCTTTTCTAATGGGCTTTTGTGTGAGACTTCTGCGTTACACTCAGGATGTTGGTTGTTCAATGTGCCCCAGCCTGACTCCCAGTGACTTGCATTTAACCTGTTTGCTTCCACTTACTGGTTTTCTAAAGTGGTTGTAATATAAACCAGCCTAATAACATCTCTCCTAGGTCTTGCAAAACAGGTAACTATATCATTCTCGTTCTTACCTGATGGGTGGTTGCCAGGTTCACTTGCTACAGATAATTCCTCTTCTTTAAGGCCCTCCTGCCCCACAAATAGGAAATTCCACTTTTTGTTGGACTAAGAAACCTCCAGCTACCACAGTGCCACAGTGAAAGAGGACCCACGAACAGCAGAGCTGTCCAGTTAACCAAGGCCAGTGTGTCCCCTCCTTGGAAATGCTGCAGCTCAGACTGGGCACTGTAATGGGCTAAGTTATTTATCCAGTCCAATAAGAGAGAGAGCAGCTAAGAGCTTCCTGAGTTTATAGCCTCAGTCCCTGGATTCAGGCTAGAAAGGAGACAGGCCAGGCTCCATCAGCAAAGAGAAAAACTAAAGACTTCCTCCAAAGCCCTGTTCCATCACCTCTTATGCCTGGCAGAAGTCCCAACCATGGAGAAAGTAAGCTGTTCCCATCAATCTTCTTGGATTTCTTGAGTACTGTGTGTCAGGCACTATGAAATGTAAGACGTGTAAAAAGTGGTCTTTGCCCTCAATAAGCTTACAATACATCCACTTGGACAGACAGAGAAAGCTTAGGAAAAGTTCAATTTCTCATTCATTCATTCATTCCAAACACACATGTCAGGCATTGTACTAGGGAATGGGGATGCAGTACTAAAGAGATGAAAAAATAGGTGATAATGAAAATACCATCAGACTAGTGCAATAATGGGTAAAAGTTCTTAAATAACAGTGAAAGAAGAAATGCTTTGAGACAGTATGTGATTAATTTCTCAGTAAGTGATATATTTGGTAAATGCCATGAGATCAGAGCAATTCTTAGTTTGGTTTTGATATTGCTATAAACAACATAGCCAAGCACCGTCAACACCCCACAAGTGCAATGACTCTTTTAGGACCCTCTCTACAGGAAAGAGAGCTAGCTTAGCCTGTGGCCAGCACTTTAAAGTCTTCTTGATTGGTCATGTAAATCAGGATGATCAGATTGCATCAGCATGGAATGAGATCACCAATGAGAGGAGTGTCTGCAAGTACAGGTGTGTCTTTCCTAGGGAATTCACCTCAGTGTCAGGAGCCATCCTTCAGGTCTAGGAAATATGGCCCTGACGCTTCAGAAATTTCACTGTGGGGCTTGAGGGGAGAGAACAAAAGAGATCACATGCAAACTTGTGTTTCTTATCACAGTGGATTGGAAATTCTTACACAATTACTTGTCCCACGGAGGGTTGTACTTAAAAGTCATAATTATGTTAATGATATTTCTGTTACTTCTTACAGTATCTGCGCTTCTGAGTCTAATTTGTATCTCTTTTAAGGTACCTGTCATGATGTCCTCTATCTATTTATTTACATACATGGCCCTTTTGACTCCATTAATTTCTTAATGACAAGAAATAATGCCTTATTTGTCTTTCTAAACTCCTTATCAGTTAGCACATTGCCTTGCATGTAATAGGCAATCAATGAATATCTGTTGAATGAACTGTATCGTTCAAAAATGGAAGATGTACTGGACTTTTGGGTTTGGGGCATTCCTTTGACCCCGAACCTGAAATTTACCAAATAATGGCCCTTCCTAATGGGGAAAAATTCACGCAGTTTAAGAAGAGAGGGAGAGACAGGCTTGCAATGATGAGGACACATCTGTAACTAGCCAGATCAGTGAAATCATTGCTAACAATCAACAGGAAGGCAGACGTCCGAGTCGAGTTATCCTCACATTCAAACCTGAAATGCTTATTCTAAAGGGGATGCTCATTGTGTGAACCGATGTTGGATGCGCTAGAATATAAAGCCGCCACTGGAATCAACCTCATGCATAAGAACAAACAGATGGAACACTGTGAATAAAAATGATATTAAATTTGGCTATGGAGTACATAGGTAGACATCACTATTGCTTAGAAATTATCTTAGAAGTAGCACCAGGCGAGAAAGAGAAAAGTCAAAGGCCCATAAACCTGTGATATAAACCATAGAAGGAAAGGGGTGCTATCCCCGATGAAGTTTCAGTTCCTGGTCATCTCATTTCTGTGTTTCATTCTCTGTAGGTGGAATTGGCTGTGTAGGTCGAGACAAGGGCCAGGTTCGAAAGTGCCTTGATGTGGTGGAAATCTACAACCCTGATGGGGACTTTTGGAGAGAGGGCCCACCTATGCCAAGTCCCCTGCTCTCACTTCGAACCAATTCTACCAATGCAGGAACAGTGGATGGGAAGCTGTATGTCTGCGGGGGATTCCATGGAGCAGGTACTAATCCAGTTTCAAACACTCTGTAACCTCCTTCGGTGTTGATTTTGACCTCCGTTAACTGACCCAACCACCAATGAATAGTCCTGAGAGCAGTGTGAGTGCTGTCAAAAGCACGGCTTTTAGAGTTCAGTGACCATGAGCAACTCAACAAACCTCTGAACTTGGGTTTGCACATCTATAAAAAGGAGGTGCCACCTCCACAGGCTATTGTAAGGGTTAAATGAGATCTAGTTTATAATGTGTATGGCATATAGCAGACACTCGATAATTACTAGCTGAATCTGAGGAGAGAAGAAATGAGAGAGGAAAGGCTAATGCCTGATTGTAGGACTAAAAGAGAGATTTAAAAACATGAAGAACAGGTGGAAGTGGAATAATGATCTGAAGCATTGGATTTTATCTCTGCCTGTATTGATCGAGAGATCCTGCCCTCAGAAGACGCTCTCATCCCTTCTCCACTACTGCCACTTGAAATAAATTGCTTGAAAACATTTCTAAAATAGTACCCAATACCCAATAATACCTATCTATCTAATTTTACCACCATTGCAATCTACAGTATAGATTTATAATTTTTAATGTAACGGGGATTTTTAAATATGCACAAATTTAATAAGCTACCATCTCCAAAGTTCGATTAGTTGCATCAGTAAATAAGGCAGAATACAATTCTATTAAAAATGACTTTAAATCTGACCACACTAATAGAAGCACTAGACCAGTAAATATCCATGAAAAACATGTCTCAAGAGCACTGAAAATTTTGAAAGTGTGCCAGATTGAAGTAAAGCTGACATTGCAGCAAAGAAAACACTTTTATAAGCCTACTTTCATTTTTACAGTACATAATTATATGTAACTTAAGGAATAAAGTTTTCAGTACTAATTAAAAGATACAGGAAATATATGAACTAGATACAATGAGTGGGCATTATTTAGCTCTTGATTCAAACAAATCTTCTATAAAAAGATATTTTTCAGGTGATTGTCCCAGATTTTGGAAATTTTAATATGGACTGGAAATGAGATAATATTAAGAAATTATTAATTTTGTTAGGTTATGATAATAATGGCATTGTAGTTTTATATAAAAGAGAGAGAAAAAAGAAAAATCTTTCTTAACAATTAGAGATTGTTTGGATGAAAATGACATGCTGTCTGAAATTAGCTTTAATCTACTCCAGCAAATATTTTTTTAAAAATTAATGGAGGGGAGCCAGCCCTGATGACTTAGCAGTTGAAGTTCAGCGTGCTCCACTTCAGCGGCCCGGTTCGGTTCCTGGACACAGAACCACACTGCTGTGTGTCAGTAGCCATGCAGTGGTGGCAGCTCACACAGAAGAAGCAGAAGAACTTACAACTATACACAACTATGTACTGGGGCTTTAGGGTATAAAAAGGAAGAAAAAAGCAGGAAGTTTAGCAACAGATTTTAGCTTACGGAAAATCCTCCCTTGCAAAAAAAAGGAGAGAAATTTTTTTTAAAAAAATGTACCAAGGGCATGAGGGGATAAGAATAGATTTTACAGGGGGCTGGCCCCGTGGCCGAGTGGTTAAGTTCGCGCGCTCTGCTGCAGGCGGCCCAGTGTTTCGGCGGTTCGAATCCTGGGTGCGGACATGGCACTGCTCGTCAGACCACGCTGATGCAGCGTCCCACATGCCACAACTAGAGGAACCCACAACGAAGAATACACAACTATGTACCGGGGGGCTTTGGAGAGAAAAAGGAAAAAATAAAATCTTTAATAAAAAAAAAAAAATAGATTTTACAACATTGGTAAAATGTTGATTGTTGATTTTACCATTGGTAAAATGGTAATTGTTGAAGTTGGATAATGGTTACATGAAGCTCTATTTTACTACTTTTGTATATGCTTGAAAATTCCCATTATAAAAAGCTTTAATTTTTCTTTCTCTGTTTGTTCTTCAGAGGACTTTTCAAAGAGGTTTTTTAAAAACTGTTTTAATATATTTTATATTAAACATCACATGGTTGTGTAAAGGTTGTAATCTATCATAGTAGCAAGAAGCCTGGCAGAGCAAGGAGAAATAATAAGTACCCCCTTGTTCAAGCTCTGTGTGTAAGGAGTCCGGAGAGAGATCCCAGGTGCTGGACCCACTCATCCACCAGGGCTGTCTTGCAGCTGCAGATCACATGCCTTCCTCTCCATCCTCTGGCTTTTGGCTTTCTCTTGACCAGAAGAGAAGAGCAGAGAATATAAAAGGTAGCCTCTGGACCTCCAGAGGGAGGAGTGGTAATTAGTGTCTAAGGATCTAGAAGTTGTTCTGTTTTGTCCACTTTCTTTATCTCATCTTTCTTTATATAATATTGAGATAGAGAATTGATATCCTACAGTTTTCCAAACATGTCTAAACTCATACTATGAGCCAGCCTCTTTTCTTGGGATGATAGTGAACTAACAATGCTTTCAGCCAGAGGAAAGGGATTTACTAAATGAGCTCTCAAAGTCCATTTTAATTATTTGATTCTAAGATGGTCAATTGTCTGGGATTAGCTGAATGAACCATCACCAGGGTTTTATGAAAAATAGAACAAGTGTATAATGGCATGCCCATTATGAACTAGATATCTCAGTATCAGACCTAAAAACAGGCACTGAATTTTCTTTCCTTGTCTGATACAAACCAAGTCATCTCATTTATTTATTCAGAAAACCGCAGTCAAGAAATTCATCTCTTTTAATTCAATAAAAATGTTTTGAAACATTACTGTTTACAGGTATTTGGGACACAATATTGAGCCATTCAACATTTGATGGGAAAGACAGATACATTAACATGTAATAAATATAGTAATTTGGTTTTGGTTAAAATAGTAGGTTGAACATCTCTATTGTCTTCTCACGCCTCAGTAAAATGACAGTTAATAGAATAAACTGTAGACAAAGAAGAGGAGGGAAGATAACAGCAACCGAATCTTGGAAGCAGGAAAGCAGATGAATGAGTTGGAACTAACTAGACCTGAGAAAGTTCAATCTTAAACTGGCAACGGGAAAAGCAAACAAACAAAAAAAACCAATTTGTATCACAGAACCCCAGATAGTCTCAGGAACTGGCAACAACAGGTAACTCTGGAAGAGGGAATGAAGGTGACGCTGAAAACATGAAGATTAGTTGAAAGACAGGAAGACCCCAAATCTCCTGCCCTATTCTCAATAGTGAGATAAAGCCCCCCCTCTACCCTGACAAAGACTGAAGTTGAGAGAAGGAGTTGAGGTCACCCATCCAGTACTAAAAACGGAGATGAAGTGAAAAATTGCATTCTGTATATTGATATCACCAGCCTTCTTCCTTTCGTGGCTCCCAGAATGTGAGCAACCATACCCCCGGACAGGAGACTGGAAGATTCTTCTTTGGGGATCTGACCAGCCCCAAAATAAGGCAAAGCCAAATCACCCTCTAGAGAACTTCACAGAAAAAGCTTCCATGGTATCTTATTCTTAAAGATGAGCAAACAGCTGAGGATCATCAGACATGTGAAGAAAGCATGTATATAAAAGACAGAAATCAGAACAAACAAAGGAAGAATAACAACCTGGAGGAGTCAGAGACTATGCCAGGAGAAGTATTCTCAGAGAGATGAGAGAAAATATTGCATCAGTGGAACAGGAAAAGAATATTTAAAAGAGTTCTTGGAAGTTAAAAATATGATAGCAGAAATTAAATATACAATAGAAAACTCAGAGTATACAGTGGAGGAAACTTCTCAGAAAGTAGAGCTAAAAGCAATTAGATGGAAAATGAGAGAAAGAGAAGTTAAATCCAGGAAGTCCAATGTTCGCATAATAGGAGTTCCAGTAATAAAGAACAGAGAAAATGGAGAGGGAATAAACCATCCATGAAACAAATAAAGAAATTATCCCAGAACTGAAGTCATCCTATTGAAAGGATACACCGAGTAGCCAGCACAGTAGATGAAAACAAACCCAAGCCAAAGCACATCGTTGTGACATTACAGAACACGAGACAAATAAAAGATCCTAAAAGCTTCTAGAGAGAAAAAAATTTCATAGAAAGTGTCAAGAACTAAAATGGTATCAGACTTCTGAACCACGACATTGGAAGCTGGAAGAAAATTAAGCAAATGCCCTCAAAAATTCTACAGGAAAATTATTTTCTACCTACACTTCTATACCTGCTGAACTATTAAGTGTGAGGGCACATTTTCAAACATGCAATGTTTCAAAAAGTTTAGCTCCTATGTGCCTTTTTATTGCTATATGCTTCACAAAAAATGAACGCTTAAACCAAGAAAGAACAGACATGAGATCCAGGAAACAGGATTAAACACAGTAGAAGGAGTAGGAAAGCTCCAGAAGTATACTGAGGGAAGACCCAAGAATGACAGCTTGTACAGCAGACCTAAAAAGCAACCAGTACAGAATGGAGCTGGTCAAAAGGCTCTGGGGAGATGACTTCCAGAAGAGAAAACTGATCAAGTCTTAATATTTTGAAAGATTTAGACATTTGGAGAAGAGCAATGAAAACTAACAAAAATAAAACAATTAACTTGAAAGAAAACAAGATGTTGCACAGGAAAGGAAAAGTATGCTCCATGAACCAAGCATCTGTGAATAGAATTTATAATAATAATGTCTAATAATGTAAATATTAAATATTGAGCTAACCAAAGTTGTGCCTTAATTGTACTGGAAAAATGAGAAACATAAAGAAGGCAGATATGGTAGGGATGTGAAAGAAAGCTAAAACCACATTTTCTACAGTGGACATGAAGAGTTAATGCCTTCATCTGAGAAATCAACAAGTCTCAGTACAGTCACGTGCCACGTAATGACATTTCAATCAACGACAGACTGCATATATGACAGTGGCCCTGTAGGATTAGTACCATATAGCCTAGGTGTATAGTAGGCTATATCATCCAGGTTTGTGTAAGTACACTCTGTGATGTTCACACAAAGATGAAATCGCCTAACACATTTCTCAAAACATATCCCTGTCATTAAGTGATGCATGACTATAGTGTAAAAAATGTTATTATAGTGCTCAATGCCAGAAGAATCAACCAGAGTTGAAACAGGAGCAGTAATGAAGAGCAGGGGAGAAGACAACTATTTTTAAGGAATAAGCCTTGTGAAACTGTTGACTTTTTAAACCATGTGCATGTATCACTAATAAAACTGAAACTAAATTTAAAATATCTAGTAGAGGAATAGTGAGGGAAGTACATATAGTAGAGGAATAATGAGGAAGTATTAAGGAGAATAGTAACAGGTGAGTCTGTTGGAAGATAATTCTCCATGGGTCTCTTGCATTTCTGCAGAGACGCATGACTGTCTTTACTCTGGACTATCTTTTCAAGCATGTTCATATTGCAGACAACCTTGGAGGATAAGGATAGTGTCTCCCTCCATAGCAAAGGGCAGTCATGCTTACTGGCCATATAAAAGCTTCAGGTTCCCTAAGCTCAGGGTTCCTCTCCTATAAAGCAAGCCACTGATTGTACAGGTGTCACCTGGCACTCTTCACGTTGCCCTGTGGGAATTGGGGCTCAATATAACTGACATTTTAAAAATGCTCAAACACTGGCTGCTACTATTGCTATAAACGACAGTGTCCATCTCTGACCTAGGAGTTTCACATCATCTATGAAATGTACGTGAAACTGGCAAGCTCCCTTGTAAATCTCAGACTCTTCATATTTCTTGACAGAGTCTTGGGACTCACCAGGAAAAAAAACAAAACCTCTTTTCTCCACCTCCAATACAGAGCGAGGATGCCAACGTTAAGTTTCCAAAAAGGACATAACACCAACCCTTCACAAACTTATAAAATTTAGAAGAGGAGGAAACATTTCCCAACTCCTTCTACGAGGCCAGTATTTCCCTGATACGAAAACTAGACAAAGACATTGCAAGAAAACTATAGGCCAATATCTCATATGAATATTGATACAAAAATCCTCAATAAAATATTAGCAAACTGAATCCAGCAACATACGAAAAGAATCATGCACCGTGACCAAACTGGATTTATCCCAGGAATGCAGAGTTAGTTCACAGTGTGAAAATTAATCAATGTAATACACCATTTACTTTAGTAGAATAAAGGACAAAAACAGATTGATCATCTCAATAGATGCAAAGAAAGAATTTAAAATCCAACACCCTTTGATGACATAAACATACAATAAACTAGAAATAGAAAGGAACTTATTCAGCCTGTTAAAGGGCATAAAGTCTACAGCTAACATCATAGTTAGCAGTAGAAGACTGAAAGCTTTCTCCCTAAAATCAGGAACAAGACAAAAATGTGTCTCTCACCACTTGTATTTAACGTCATACCGAAGTTCTAATCAGGGCGATTAGGAAATAAAAATAAATAAAAGGCATCCAGATTGGAAAGGAATAAGTAATTGCATATGCCATGATCTTTTATTTAGAAAATCCTGGAAAATCCACAAAAAAAAGCTATTAGAGCTAATAAATGAGTTCAGCAAGTTTGCATGACACAAGATCAGAAAAAGCAATGGTATTTCTATACACTAGCAATGAGCAATCGGAAAATGAAATGAAGAAAACAATTCCATTTATAATAGTATCAACGAGAATGGCACATCCCACAACTACAAGGACCTGCAACTAAGATATACAACTATGTATGGCGGGGTTTGAGGAGATAAAGCAGGAAAAAAAAAAAAAGGAATGAAATACTAAGGAATAAATTTGACAAAAAAATGTGCAGGTCTTGGTAAGACATTGCACACAAAAATTGGCAAGCTGATCCTAAAATTTATATGGAAATGCAAGAGACCCAGAATATTCAAAACAAGCTTGTAAAAGAAGAACAAAGTTAAAAGACTCGTAGTTCCTAATTTCAGAACTTACTTCGAAGCTGTAATAATCAAGACTGTGTGGTGCTGGTATAATAATAGAGATGTAGGTCAATGGAATATACTTGAGAGTTCAGAAGTAATCTCTTATGTTTATGGTCAATTGATTTCAACAAGGGCGCCAAAGCAATTCAAAGGGGAAAGGATCCCTTTTACAACAAATGGTGCAGGAGTATTTAGATCGCCACATGCAGATGAGTGAGGTTGGACCCCTACCACACACGTGTACAAAAATGAATTCAAAGTGGATCTGAAACCTAAACTAAGAGCTAAAGCTATAAAGCTCTTAGAAAAAAACATAGGCATAAATCTTTGTCATCCTGAATTAGGCAATGGTTTCTTAGATATACCTAAATCACAAACAAAAAAGAAAAAAATAGATAAAATATACATCAAAATTAAAAACTTTTGTGCTTCAAAGGGCACCGTCAAGAAGATGAAAAGATGACCCACAGTATGGGAGAAAATATTCGCAAATCATGTGTCTGATAAGAGACTTGTGTCTAGAATATATTAAGAACGCTTACAACTCAATAATAAAAAGAGAAATACCTATTTTTTAAAAAAATTGACAAAGGACCTAATTAGACATTTCCCCAATGGATATAAACAAATGGCCATGTGCTCAGCATCATTAGCCGTCAGAGAAATGCAAATCAAAACCATAATGAGATACGACTTTGCACCCACTAGGATGACTGTAACCAAACAATGAGTAACTTGTGTTGACAAGGATTGGAGAAACCTCGTACACTGCTGGTGAGAACGTGAAATGGTGCAGCTGCTTTGGAAAACTGTCTGGCAGTTCCTCAAAAGGTTAAACATATGACCCAGAAATTCCACTCCTAGGTATATACCCAAGAGAATTGAAAATATATGTCTACACAAAAACTGTACGTGAGTGTTCATAACAGCAGTATTGATAATGGCAAAAAAGTAGAAACAACCCAAGTGTCTATCCACTAATGAATGGGTAAATGAAATAATAAAATATGGTGCATTCATACAACAGAATATTATTTGTCAATTAAAAAGGAATGAGAGGGGCTGGCCGGTTGGCATAGTGGTTAAGTTTGCCTGCTCTGCTTCAGCGCCCTGGGGTTTGTGGGTTCAGATCCTGTGCACTGACCTAGCACTGCTTGCTGAGCCATGCTGTGGCGGCATCCCACTTAAAGTAGAGGAAGATTGGCACAGATGTTAGCTCAGGGCCACTCTTCCTCAAGCAAAAAGAGGAAGATTGGTAACAGATGTTAGTTCAGAGCCAGTCTTCCTCACACACACACACACAAAAAGGAATGAAGTACTAATACATGCTACACGCAAATGAGCCTTGAAAACATTATGCTAAGTAAAAGAAGGCAGTCATAAAAGACCCGTATGATCCCATTTGTATGAAATGTCCAGAAAAGACAACTACATAGAGACAGAGAGTAAATTTGTGGTTGGCAGGGGCTAGGGGAAGCTGAGCTAAAATGTTCTGAAATGAGATGGTGGTGATGGTTGCGCAACTCTGTAAATATACTAAAAACCACTGAATTACACACTTTTAAAAGATGAATGTTATGCTATATGGATTGTATCGCAATAAAACTGTTATTAAAGAAAGAAAGTCAAAGCTCTGCCCCTCCCTGCCCCCCAGAGTAGTCAGCTTTTGTGTTTGGCACTAATAGGGAGAATTAAACTGAATTGCCCACAGGGAGAATGCATGGAAGTGGGTTCTTTGAGTGGAAGAGGCAGAAATGGCTCAATCCAGGGTCAGAAATTTAGTTTTCCAGAGACAAGAGAGAAGACAGTGGTGGCAGATGACACCTAGTGGCAGGAACCTATATTCTGCTCATAAGAGCCTCCGAGAGATGAAAGCATTGTGGTCTTAGGAACTTGCAAAAGATTCCTGTGCCCATGCTTGGCACACAGAAATCCTGCCTTTCCAGGGACCAGGAGGGCTTAGACAGCAGGCATCTTGGTGATAACTGTAATGAACTGAATACCAAAGACCCCCTCCTGTGTTTTCTAGCTTGGGGATGCCCCCAAGATTCCTGTATATCCCACAAGGAGGGGTTGCTCCCAGGGAGCTCAGCCAGCTCCCTGCTGACGAAGCCCCCACTTTGGCTCTTGTTCTCTTTAGTCTGTTTGCCCCTAACTCTCTGGTACAGGATCCTCTCCCCTAGACCCTACAGCAGCCAGTTGGCACACAGACTTATTTGCGATCTGCAGCTACTCTTCCCTCCCTCCTGGGTAACCCTGGACATCCAGGAGCACGCTGAGGCAGCAGGGAGGCCTGCTGTTCTCCATTTCAGCTCTGCACGGGCCAGGGCTTTGGGCAGAGAGCTTTCTCCCCAGAGTCCAGTCATACGTCCTTCCTGCTTTCAGGCCCCTCAACCCAGCTGAGACGTTTTCACCATCTTCTTGGGCTAACTTGGAGGGGACTCAGGCAATGTTTTCACTTTGGTCTCATTCCCTCCAAAACTGTCCTTCCTCCACCCAGGACTGGAGAAGCTCTCCACCTCCCCTATCTGTCTGCAAGAATTTCCCTCAAACCACCGCTCTGTCTTCTCTAGACCAGCCTGGGGCCCAGGCTTAGTGGTGGAAAGTCTACAGAGGACAAACCTGAATTGTCAAAAAGAGAAAATGCATTGCAAAGTATTTCAAAAAATAAATTATCTCACTAACAAACATAGAATAAAATTGACAGCTGACAGTTACCTCGTGTTGACTCTACTAGGGGCTTTTCTAAGCACTTTCCGTACGTTTATTTGATCCTCACAACAGCCTGTGAGGTAGATACTGTTATTATCCTTGTTTTATAGGCGCAGAAACTGAAGCTGCCTGAAGACTTCACACAGAGGGTAAAGGTTGAATCTGGGATTCAAACCCAGATAGTCTGGCCCCAGAGTCTGTATTTTTAACCAGTAGGCTAAACTGTCTCTCCATGTGAGACAAATTAAAGCAGAATATTTGGGTATGGAGCCTGGGCATCAATATTTTTTAGAAGCTCTTCAGATTATTCTAATATGCAGTCAGGGTTGAGAACCACTGCCCTGGCTGATGTCTGTTGGTTTCATTTATTCAACAAACCTCTATTGAATGCCCTCTAGGTAGTAAGTCTGTGTTAAGCCACAGAGATTCCAACATAAACATATGCAGTCCTGGCCCTGAAGGAGCTAAGTGAGGGCAAAGTAGGAAGTTGCTACATAAGTGATGATGTCTCGGCCAGCCGCTTAGAATGTAGCTGTGCTCTATAGAGAAATAGCTGATTCCTCGTTTAGAGCACAGAAACTACAAGGTAAGCTTAGGATAGCTTGTTATACCAGAAAGCAAGTGAGCTGTCAGAGACTTAGGGAGTCATATCAAAAAACAGAGAAGCCAGCCTAAAAGGGCAGTCACTGGCCAAATTTGGAATAATTTAAACATCAAAAATCATAATTGTTTATAGTTGATTGAAGCACATTGAGTAAAAAGCCAGCTAATAAAATGTAGAAGGAGATAAAATCATCACTTTGTAACCCGTAATATAGTAACTGGTTCAGGCAAAATCACCAGTGGATACTAAAAGCATTGGTTGAAAGGTTATGAAGAAGAGGATATGCGCATGGCACCAAAGTATTACCCAATGTTAATCACAATACTAGTACTAGTTACAATGAGAAAAAATATGCACTTTTACAGTGGCAAAACTGGATGGTCACCATTGTAACCAAATGATCATCATTAATAATGGGATAAATTTATAATGTTTTCTTTCTGTGTAATATATTATGAAGTATTCTTGCCCCCTGCGTAGCCAAAATGCTTAACTTGTGTCTAATCAAGCCTGTAGGCTTCTGGTTCATAGGAAATACAAGCGAGAAGAACAAATTAAATGACCCTATGAGGAAAAAAATAGATACATTCAGAATGTGGGACATTCAACAAGAAAACTGGCCTGGGGGCCAGCCTGGTGGCGTAGTGGTTAAGTTCGTGTGCTCTGCTTCTGCAGCCTGAGGGTGGCAGGTTTGGACCCCGGGCACAGACCTATGCACTGATCATCAGCCACGCTGTGGTGGCGTCCCACATACAAAATGGAGGAAGATTGGCACAGATGTTAGCTCAGAGACAATCTTCCTCAAGCAAAAAGAGGAAGATTGGCAACAGATGTTAGCTCAGTACCAATTTTCCTCACATACACACACACAAAAGAAAAGAAAACTGGCCCAGACTCTTAAAAATGTTGTCATGGGAAAGAAAAAAAACCAAGATGGTGCTATCTGAAATGAAAAAAGACCAAAAAGATATAAAAACCAGATATAATCTGTGAGAGTTTATTGGATTCTGGTTTGAAAAGAACAACTATGTAAGACACTTTTGGGCCAACTGGGTAAATTAGAATATGAACTGGATATTATTCAATGTTATGGAGTTAATGTTGTTTTTTCTTAGGTGTGATCATGGTATGGTAATTATGTAAATGAATATCGTTATTCTTAGAAGAAGCATGCTGAGTATTTAGGGGTGAAGTGTCACGTCTGCAAATAATTTTGAAGAATTTCAGGAAAAAATGTATGTGTGTGTATGTGTGTATATGTGGGGGGGGCAGTAAAGGAAATATGGAAAAATATTAACTATTATTGAATCTGGATGCAGAATCTACAGGTATTCATTGTAGTATTCCTTCAACTTGTCTGTTCCAAATTTCTCAAAATAGAAAGTTGAGAAAGAAACAAAGCTTTGGCAGCCACTAGCTACGGTAGCCACTATACTATCAATTTTTATTTTACCCTAGGACTACTAACTACAGAAAGAAATATAGTATGGTTGAATTTGTCTGTTTTACACTTGGTATTTTGGTCCTCCCTGGTGAAATTGTACTAAAACTGTGATATCTTGAAGGAAAGTTGCTGCTTTTATTTTCAACTTTAAATATACCATATATTTATACTGTATATGTCATATATACAACATCTGTTTCCAAAAAGAATGGAGACAATTTCTAGAAGAAGCATAGATACAATAAAACTAAAAACATGCTCAGTAGTAAGTAGAGGGGGTAATTTTATCAGAAAACCAAAGCCAAGAAAAACTTCCAGAATTTAATTCAGCTTCCTAGCCACCAAGGCAAAGAAGGAAAAATGATGGGTTCTAAAGTTCTTGTTGTGAGAGGCATGTGAGAGCTTCTGCTGCTTCTCATCCTATATGTGCCTTATTCTGTTCTCTCTCTTCCATCTGTGTTCTTCTCAGGGACCTCCCATGATACAGGGCAAGATAGTTCAATAGCCATCAGTTTCACCCTGCTCTTCCACTCTGGCCTGATAGCACTGCTCCTCTAGATGCTAGAGCAGTGGACTGTGAATCAGATCATGTGTGGGCCGTCAGGACGGTAATATTCTCCAACTGATAGCACCTCCTGTCACTAGGGAGTGAGAAGTTACAACGCTATCCTGAAATCCTGTGGCCTCACTGCATCAGTTCCTGTCCTGACTGCTAACGGACTGGTTCCCTCTGCCACACCACTGGACCTATTCTTTCCCCTCTACACCATTTGGCTTCATTTTCCAATTCAGTTTCCAATAAATAAAAG
Source organism: Equus przewalskii (assembly GCF_037783145.1). NCBI lineage: Eukaryota > Metazoa > Chordata > Mammalia > Perissodactyla > Equidae > Equus > Equus przewalskii. Next base: position 2,014,693 of record NC_091845.1, read on the forward strand.
TAATCATCTGTCTTAAGTTGAGCTCCCTGGAAAGTAGACACTGAAACAAAGATTTGAGTGTAAATAGTTCCAGAGGCACTAAGCGGGAAAAGAGAATGAGACAGGAGAAGAGTGAAGCCATAAGGGAGTATTAACTGGCAGTTACTGCTGTGGGTCATTGGGACTCAATCCCATTGGAAAACTGAGAGACTCTATGGAACACGCCTCGGAGTTGTTCCCTCCCAGAGGGTAGGGAATCTGAGGTATTTATCCTCAGACTGACTTCCTGTGCTCCCAATTTGCCCCACTTGAGCTGAGAGAAAAATCCTCAAAGAGTAGCAGGTGGATGTAATCAGCATGTTCTGGAACAGTGATCAGAGAGGGGCTATGGCTGACAGCTCACATGTCAGTATATTACTGACAGTCTCCTCCGCCATCTTAACCCCCAACCTTTAAACAAGGAAGGTTTATTACTTTTAACTAAAAAGATACATCTGAACAGATTCAGCTTGTATGGTTTTCGCCAAGTGTCATTGTCTCATCTTGCACCAGCTTCTTTCCACCATGTAATCACTGGTTTTACATTCTTTTTTCTAGAATGCATCCAAGAATAGGAACTCAGCCTCCATGCTCTGTGCTAAACTGACATACAGATCTATATATGTTTTATAAGTTTTTGCAAATTTGAAAAATTGACATTGATTTGTAAGCATTAAACAAAATTCTTTCTCCAATCGCTATCAACTAGGAAAGGCTTAAGAAGTCTGCTACTCTCTGGACTTCAGGCAGCAGAAAAGGCCTGGGATTGGTCACTGCTATTTGCAATATTGATTGACATCACAGTGGCCATGAGAGAATAGAATTTAGGGGAACTCTGTTCTTTTATAAACTTATTTGGAAATAACTTCAAACTTACAGAAAAGTTGCAAAAATAAAAATAGTGTAATGAATACACAGATTCACCTGTTGTTAACATTTTGCCCTGTTTGCTTTATTTGACATTTTTTCACTCAGTCAATCTACCTGGCTATATGTATGTATACATTCAGACAGACAGACAGACAGATACATAATTCTGTTCTGACCGTATGCAAGTAAGTTGCATAGATCTTACCCTTTCCCCTGAGTGTGTAAAATAGGAATATTCTCTTATGTAACCACAGTATGAATAACAATTTTAGGACTTTTAACATTGATTCCATACTTTTATTTATTCTACTTGACCTAATAATGTCCTTTATAGCATTTTTTTCTCTCCATACCCGTCTTGGATCATGTATTGTGCTTTGTTGACATGACTCTTTAGTTTCTTTAAACCTGGAATATTTCTACATGCATTTTTTGCCTTTCATAACATTGACATTTTAAAATAATACAATCTTCCCCCCACCCTTTTAAATAAAATATTCCTGTTTTGAGGTCTATCTGATGTTTCCTTGTGACCAAATTCAAGTTACACGTTCCTGGATGGAATATTACACAACTGCTATTATGTCGTTCTCGGGGCATCACATCTAGAGGCAAACCAAGTCCTTGTGCACCTCCTCAGCCATGTTAATCTCATCTACCTGGTCAAGAGATTGTCTAATTTCACCACTATGTAGTTACAATTTTTCCTTTGCAACTAATAGGCAATGTGTAAGGAGAGCCTTTAAAAACATGCATTTTATTTTTTTTACTTAGCAATATCTCCCAGAAATCATTCCATATCAGTGGTCTTCCTTGCTCATTTTATAGCAGTGTAGTGTTTCATTGTATGTATGTATCATAGGAACTCTGTTCTTTATTTTTTGCTAAGGCAATTTCTCAACATCTCTTTAGAGCAAAAACTAGGGCCATCCTCTTGATTTTAACAAGACTGGAACAATGGATTCCAGTCAGGATGGAGTAGCACCTTTCACCCTGTCTCTCCCACTGAATGCAAATAAAAACCGTGGACAGAGTGCGTAGAGCAGCTGTCTGAGAACTCTGAAAAGTAAATAGGAGTGGGCAGATTGGGGAAAGAAACCAGAACTTGACGTATCACCAAATCAGTGATAAGTTTCCCATTTTTTCCCCTCAATATCTCCTGACCTGAACTCTTAGGCAGCCTGAAACCTGGAACTTCACGCAAAGTGTGGACAGAAACAGCTCCAAGAGAAACCCTCTATTTCTGTTTCAAGGGTCAAGAAGAGGACTCCTTGGGTCAGAGAGAGTAGGGGAACATTTTCTTTCTTTTTCTTTTTCCATTCTCTCAGGGGATAGCAGAAGGGGCTGGGCTGACCCTTCTCTCTTGACCAGGGGAACCTTGGCCCCGAGAGGAGCGTAAGGAAAGTCCCCATTGCTTTTCTCTCTCAATCCACCGGCCACTTAGCCTGGAGGCATACACATTTGTGGAAAGTGTGCAGCAGAACATGGACTCTAAAGCCCAGCTTTTTAGTCAGAGGACCAGGAGGGAGAATAGGGAATGCCTGGGATCAGAAGAGTGTCAGAAAGATTGCAGACAGGAATGAGCTCAAGAAAGTGACCCCCTAAAGTTGGACATGAACTCCTGAGCTCACACTTGAGCTGCACATGGATGATTTAGTCCTGAACCGTATAGCACAGTCTCTGAGAACTGATCTGAAAGGTAAGCCTGCTCAGTCCCAGCCTGGCCACTTGATGATGCACACATGGAGCAGATCCAAACAGCACTGCAAGGGCTTTGAAAACTGAGCTGACATTGGAAACAGCCCCCAGAAGGGAGGTGGGAACTTGTGACCTACCTAACTGGGTCAGTTTTCTACTTTGAAAATAATCAATATTTTCCATAGGATTTAAACAAGACCCAGGATCATATAATATGATATTCAAAATGCCTAGTATATAATTCAAAATTACTTGACATACCAAGAACCAAGAAAACATCACCATCTCACAAGGAAGAAAACAAGACAAGCAACTGATACCAACCCTGAGATGGCGCAGATTTTGAAATAACTAGACAGATCTTTAAAGCAGTTATTATAATAATGCTCCAAAAAGTAAGAATGAACACTTTTGAAAGATATGTAAAGACAGGAAATCTCAGTAGAGAAATAGAAGTTATTTAAAGAAAAAAAAACCAAATGGAAATTTTAGAACTGAAAAATAAATAAAAGAATTACTGAATGGCTCAATTGCACAGTGGAGATGACAAGAAGGAGTGAATGCACTTGAACATAGACAAATAAACATTGTCAAATCTGAATAACAGAGAAAAAGATTGAAAAAGTGCACAGAGCCTCAGGGATCTATGGGACAATACTAAAAGGTCTAATGTTAATGTACATTAGATCCCAGAGGGAAAGGAGAAGGAATGTGAGTAAAGAAAAAATATTTGAAGAAATAATGGCTGAAGACTTGCCAAATTTGGCAAAGACACAAACTTATAGATTCAAGAAACTCAGCTAACTAAAAACAGGGTAAACTTGAAATAATCCACACCCAGACACATCATAATCAAACTTGTGAAAAATGAATAAAAATTAATGAAGAAGCCAGAGAAAAACAACAGCTAACATGTGAGGGAAAAATTGTTGATTTCTCAAACCATGGCGGCCAGAAGGCAATGAAACAAAATTTTTAAGCACTGAAAGAAAAGAGCTATCTGGAACTATATAGCAAGCAAAAATATCCTTCAGGATTGAGGGCAAAATTGTGATAAGATAACAATCTCAGATTGAGAAAAACTAAGAGAATTTATTGCCAGCAAACCTGCCCTAAAAAAGAAAGTTAAAGAAAAATTTTCAAATGGAAGGCAAATGATACCACAGAGAAACTTGGAACGTCAGGAATCAAGGAAGAGAAACAGAAATGGCAAATACCTGGATAAGTATAGTGGATTGTTTTTTCTCTTTATCAATTCTTTAAAATATGTATGACAAGTGACAGCAAAAATTATGACATTGTCTGATAGTGTTTTCAGTGAATGTTAATGTTACACAACGAGGACCATCTCCCCTTTGCTGACAATTACAACATGAAGTGGGGAGGGTGAGAGACTATATGGTGGTAAGTAGGTTCCTACATTCCACTTAAAGTGATAAAGTATTAATTCAAAGTAGTCTGTCAAAAGTTAAGTATGTATATTGTAATCCTTAGAACAATTGCTAAAAACATAACTATACAAAGAAGTGTAGCTAAATACTCAAGATAAATTAAAATGGGATATTAAAAATATTCAAATAGCCCCCAAAAAAAGAAGGAAACGGGAAATAGAGGAACAAAAATAAAAGAAATAGTAAAAGACCTAAATCCAAACATATCAATATTTACAATAAATATAATGGTCTTTATCAGATAATTTCATCTCATTGAGCCTCCACTTGTACTTAGAGAAAGCTTAATCTCATTTAAAAAAAAAGGGGGGGAGCCGGCCCCGTGGCCGAGTGGTTAAGTTTGTGCACTCCAATTCAGTGGCCCAGGGTTTCCCCGGTTTGGATCCTGGGCGCTGACATGGCACCACTCATCAGGCCACGCTGAGGTGATGTCCCACATGCCACAACTAGAAGGACCCACAACTAAAAATACACAACTATGTACCAGGGGGATTTGGGGAGAAAAAGGAAAAATAATGTCTTTAAAAAAATAAAAATGAAGAAAATAAAATCTTTTTAAAAAACAGGGGCCATCCCCATGGCCGAGTGGTTAAGTTCACATGCTCCACTTCAGCAGCCCAGAGTTTCACAGGTTTGGACCCTGGGTGCGAACATGGCACCATTCATCAAGCCGTGCTGAGGTGGCATCCCACATGCCACAACTAAAAGAACTTACAACTAAAATGTACAACAGTGTACCGGGGGGGCTTTGGGGAGGAAAAAGAAAAAGAAAATCTTTAAAAAAAAAAAAAAAGATGTCTTTCTCTTAAGAAAAATAAAATTAAAAAACTAATTTTCTTGAAAGAACCATTTCCTATTTTAGCTCTTACATGTACTTTAAGCATAAAACACATTTTATGTTTCTTATAAATAAACCCAGAATACTTAGTAGGAGTTTGTTTACAACTCCCATTACATGGGATGCCTATTATCCCTTGATCAAAAGTGAATTTACCTAAACTTTCTTCAATCTGGTGAAAAATATAAATCTTTGATTAACTAATTGAATTTATAGACAGAGAAAGAATGTTACTGTGCAGCATTACTTTTATAATTATGCTGGTATACTCTAGAGGACTATAAAGAATTGTTGTTCCCATCCCATTTACAGACAGGCAACTACATATACTCAGCCATTTATTTTTCTTTTGTGTCCGCTTGAATGGACTATTGGCCTCCTCCACTAGCCAAGGCAATCATCTGCTGGTCATGCCTATTTGTGACACTCATGACTGTCTTCTTTCTGCTTGAGTCAGGGCAGCTAAATTACCCCTTTCACTGACTAGTGGCTCCTTCACCACTAGAGAGGGTAGATAACACCCCTCACCTGAGGACAAGCCAACCAGCTGGACAGGCCAACTTAACCTGCGTCAGTTACTCATTTTATGACATTATCTATTCACATACTCACTCCTTCAAAATGAAATTGAATTTGAGATGGCTTATAGAGATGCATACAACACAATAAGATAGAAATTAAATAAATCAGGAAATGGGGTGAAGGGAAAGTAAAAGTAGAAAAATAAAATCAAGCAAGACGGGTAAAGTTGCCCAAAGCTCTTATGCACTGGCTATAGATAGACCACAATTTCTCTCTGATCTCCCTAGAGACCAGAGCAAAAAGGAAAGCCTGCCCTCTTATAGATTTGCAGCGTCCTCAAGAGAAGAGCAAATCACTGCTTAGAAGGTGCGCATCTTGTAAACATGGGAGAAATCTCTCCCCTTAGCTTCATATGTGGTGATGGGAAATGTCCTCAATGCTAATCCTACAATAAACAAAATGGCAAGTTAACATTTCACCAAAGAGTATGTCAGGAAAAAACAACTCTGCAAGGGACTAAAAAACTTCCTAAGTTTCAGTTTTCTGATAGTCTGTTTGAATTCAAGGATGAAATTTAGACTAACATGGTACTTCTCGAATTTTTCCACTCAAGTACCTCCAACAACAGAAAGCACCCCCTGAAACGCATGGGGGTACAGCCCAAGACAATCTACCATACACATGAAATTTCTTTGACATCTCATTATTTACCTCAGAAAGTCGTGTGAATTTCTTGTTTACTTCATATAAAATAATATTTTAAATTGCTTACTATTGGAGGTGGCAGCATGCAGGGAGAGTTTCCTGACTCCTTTAATAATTAAGATGATGTTGTATTAGTGTGTCTATTTTTGGAAAATTAACTGAATTGAAAAGAGCTGACATTAAGTTCAACTTCCAGTTTCTTTTTCCTTGTTAATATAATAATATTTCAAGACCCAAACTCACATAAATAGGTAGATACAAATGCCACCGTTGTTTCCTTGCATTATGAGCTCTGTAGGGTAGAAACTTAGGATGGCACCCAGAATGGCCCCACAAGGATATGCAGTGCCGTCAGACAACTCTGGGCAGGAGCTTTGACCAGTGTGCATTCTTCCCGAGAGCTCAAGTCTCTGTGGTCACATAAAACAAATGTTATATAATGTCTGTGATCTAGTACATTCTCTCTTTCACAGTCAAGAAAGGTTGCTGATTATCTTCTTTACTTCTTTACCACTAATGCAGTAATTTTCATTCCATGTAATTAAAATAAGAGATTTTAATAAGAGGAATATGGTAATATGCATGCATGGTTAAAAAAGAAGTCTCCCCAATAAACACTGAAATGAGTAAAAGGAAGCAAAATAAATGCAGAAAACTCTGTCTACTCTGAAATTTTAAAAGGCCCCAGGCTCGTTAATTTAAATAAGGACCCTGTAAGCCTTCATCCAGCTAAAATAAAACAAAACAAAACAAAAAGCCCAGGTGTGGCAATTGTAAAAGACACATTCCAAGACAATAGCAGAAAATGGGAAGTAGAAGGCTGCTTCACCTCTATAGGAGGAACGAGCAAGAAGCCAGAACAAGGGAGCCCTCATACACTGCTGGTGAGAGTGCAACCTGGTGCAGCCACTGTGGAAAACAGTATGGAGATTCCTCAACGAATTAAGAGTACAACTACCATATGATCCAGCTATTCCACTTCTGAGTATTTATCTGAAGAACATGAAAACACTAATTTGAAAAGATAAATGCACCCCTATGTTCATCACAACGTTATTCACAATAGCTGAGACTTGGAAACAACGTAAGTGCCCATCAAGGGAAGAATGGATAAAGAAGATGGGGCATATATATGTATACAATGGAATACTACTTAGCCATAAAAAAGGTGAAATCCAGCCATTTATGACAAGCATGGATGGACCTTCGGGGAATTATGCTAAGTGAAATAAGTCAGACAAAGACAAATACCATATGATTTCACTAATATGTGGAAGATAAACAAGCACATAGATATGGAGAACAGATTGGTGATTACCAAGGGGAAAGAGGAGGGGGAAGGGAAAAAGAGGTAAGGGGGCATGTATCTATGGTGATGGATAGAGACTAGACTTTTGATGGTGAATACAATGCAGTCTATACAGAAGCCAAAATATAATGCTATACCCCTGAAATTTATATAATGTTATAAATCAATGTGACCTCAATAAAATTTTTAAAATTTTTTAAAAAGGTTATGGACAGGGGCTGGCATCTTGGCCAGGTGGCTAAGTTTGCATGCTCCGCCTAGGCAGCCCAGGGTTTCACCAGTTCAGATCCTGGGTGCGGACATGGCGCTGCTCATCAGGCCATGCTGAGACGGCATCCCACGCAGCAGAGGCAGAAAGACGTACAACTTGAACATACAACTATGTATGGGGAGCTTTGGGGAGAAGAAGAAAAAAAGAAGATTGACAACAGATGCTAGCTCAGGTGCCAATCTTTAAAAAAGAAAAAAGAAAAAGGTTATGGACAGAAAGACAACCAGACCTTATGTAACTCCTGATGAAGTACACAGCACCACCTTTGAAATAGCCTTGCCAAAAAATCAAACCTGAATCCAATTAAGGTTTTGCATCCAAACACCAATTTACAGGAAATCCAAGAAAGAAAGAGATGTGTTAAAACAACCTCATGAGGATGCAAGCAGCAAAACCAGAGTATGGAAATCTCTACAGGACAAACACCTGAGTTTCTTAAAAAAAAACAGACAAGGAAAAGAAAAGGCTGGAAGAGGAATTCTCAGATTAATAGAGACTAAAGAGACAGATTAACATATGACAATATTACCAGAGGGGAAGGAGGGAGGAAAGAGGGCAAAAGGGGTAATTAGGCACATGTGTGTGGTGATAGATTGTAATTAGTCTTTGGGTGGTGACCATGATGTAATCTACACAGAATTCGAAATATATTACAATGTACTCCTGAAAGTTATATAATGTTATAATCCAGTATTACTTCAATTTAAAAAATCACAATAAAAAAGCATTCTGGGAAATGCGAGTGCTGACTGGATATTGGATGATACCAAGGAATCACTGTTAAATTTGGGGGGAGAGGGGATGTTGGTCTTGTGGTTATATTTTTTCAAAGGAATTACCCTAATATCTCTTTTAAAAGAGGTACATATTGAAATATAGGTGTAATGATAGGGTGTCAGATTTACTTCAAAATAATCTGTGGGGGTTGGAGGATGGGGAGATGGATGAGGAGAAGAAGGTGGAAACAAAGTTGACCATGAGTTAATGATGGTTGAAGTTGAGTAATGATATTGGAAGGTCGTTATACTTGTGTTATGGACTGTATGTTCATGTCTCCCCAACATTCTTATGTTGAAGCCATAACCCCCAATGCGGTGGTATTTGGAGGTGGAACTTTGGGGAAATAATTAGGTTCAGAAGAGATCATGAGGGTGAAGCCCCCCATGATGGGATTAGTGCCCTTACAAGAACAGGAAGAGACACTAGAGCTTCCTCTCTCTGCCATGCCGTGTGAGGATACGAAGGAAGGCAGCCGTGTGCAAACGAGGAACAGGCCTCACCAGAACTTGACCAAGCTAGCACCCTGATCTCAGGCTTCTCAGCCTCTAGAACTATGAGAAATAAATATCTTGTTGTGTAAACCAAAAAAAAGAGAAAAACCAGAAACCAGAGCAGCTGTAAAAACATCTATGTGTTTAGCCACCTATAGTCCAAGCCCTCTCCCTTTACGCTTAGGAGGACAGCCCTGCTCCCACTGGGAGGCTGGAAGTGGGAGCCTTCGTCATCTCCCCCTCTGATAGACAGTCCCAGGGTTGGGCCCATCAACCTCTCACTCCCAGGACTCTGAAGGGAATGGCGGTGTTCCCAGCAGTAGTGCCCCAGCCACGGCAGCCAGCAGTGTATAGGAGCCAGGGTGGCACTCCGGCCGGATTGGGCCCACCGCCAGGCCTCCAGCTTCCCTCAGTCTGGTGAGCCACCTTCCTTCTAATAAATCCCCATTTTGCTGAAGCCAGCCCAAACTGGTTTCTGTTGTTGCTACCAAGAACTCTAATACAACAGGCATGACTCCTTTTGCATTTAACAACACAACTTTAAAATATATGAAACAGTAACGGTTACAAATCATAACATAAATGGATAACTCTACACATGGACTTTGAGATACCGTTCTCAGAAATCAACAGCTCAAATAGATTAAAACACTAAAGCAGAAAGAGATTTAGAGCTTTGTGTCTATTTAAGTTTTAATTTAAGCTAATTACAATTAAATAAAAGTTAAAATCAGCTCCTCGATCTCACTAGCTCCGTGTCAAATTACTCGATAGCACGTGTGTCTAGTGGTTACTGTATTGGATAGTATGGACTATAGAGCATTTCCTTCATCACAGAAAGTTCTATTGGACAGACCTGGTATAAGAAAATGTGATGTACAGGCAAATATCACTTGATTGCGCTTTGCAGACACTGAGTTTTTTACAAATTGAAGGTTTGTGGCAACACTTGCTCCATAGTGTTGAACAAGACTATCAGTGCCATCTTTCCAACAGCATTTGCTCACTTTGTATCTGTGTCACATTTTGCTAATTCTCGCAATATTTCAGACTGTTTCATTCTTATTATATTTGTTATGGTGATTTGCGATCAGTGATCTTTGATGTTACTATTGTATTGTCTGTGGCACCACCAACCACGCTCATATAAGACAGCGAACTTAATTGATAACCGTTGTGTGTGTTCTGACGGCTCCACTGACCAGCCTTTTCCCTTCTCTCTCCTCCTCCTTGGGGCTCCCTATTCCTTGAGACACAACAATATTGAAATGAGGCCAATTAACAGCCCTACAATGGCCTCTGAGTGTTCAAGTGAAAGGAAGAGTGGCACGTCTCTCACCTTAAATTGAAACCTAGAAGTGACTGAGCTTCGTGAGGAAGGCATGTCGAAAGCTGGGATGGGCTGAAAGCTGGGCCTCTTGCACCAAACAGTCAGCCTGCTGTGAATGCAAAAGTTCTGGAAGGAAATTAAAAGTGCTACTCCAGTGAACACGAATGATAGGAAAGCAAGACAGCCTTATTGCTGAAACAGAGAAAGTGTGAGTGGTCTGGACAGAAGACCAAACCAGCCACAACATTCCCTTAAGCCAAAGCCTAACCCAGAGCCAGGCCCTGACTCTCTTCAATTCTCTGAAGGCTGAGAGAGGAGGAAGCTGCAGAAGAAAATTTGAAGAACCAGCCAGCGGAGGCTGGTCCGCGAGGTTTAAGGAGAGAAGCTGTGCCCATAACACAAAAGGCGAAGCAGCACGTGCTGATGTAGACGCCGCAGCAAGTTACCCGGAAGATCTAAGTAAGATATTAATGCAGGTGGCTACGCTGAACAACACGTGTGCGATAGAGACACAACAGCCTCATATTGGAAGAGGATGCCATCTAGGACGTTCACAGCTAGAGAGGAGTCACTGCCTGGCTTCAAAGCTTCAAACGACAGGCTGACTCTCTTGTTGGGGGCTAATGCAGCTCGTGACTTTAAGTTGAAGCCAATGCTCCCTTTTTTTGTTAGTGCCCTCGAGTCGATTCTGACTCCCAGTGACCCTGTGTACAGCAAAGTGGAACCATGCCTGGTCTTTTGTGCACCATCCTCTCATCTTCCGGTGCTGGATCAGACAATGCTCCACTGCTATTCACAGGGTTTTCAGAGCCAATTTTTTCGGAAGTGGATGGCCAGGTCCTTCTTCCTAGTCTGGAAGCTCCACTGAAAACTGTCCACCATGGGTGACCCTGTTGGTATTTGAAATCCCAGTGGCACAGCTTTCAGCAACACACAGCTGCCACGATATGACAGCCAACAGATGGATGGTGTGGTTCCCTGACCGGGAAACATACCCAGGCCACATAAGGGAGAGCACCAAATCTTAGCCACTAGAACAAAAGGCTGGCTATAGTGCTCATTTATCATTCCAAAAATCCCAGAGCCCTCAGGAATTATGCTAAATCTACTCTATAAATGGAACTTTATAGGGTCTGTGCTCTATAAATGGAACAACGAAGCCTAGATAGCAGCACATCTCCCTACAACATGGTTTACTGAATATGTTAAGCCCACTGTTGAGACCTGCTACTCAGAAAAAAAAGATTCTTTTTGAAATATTACTGCTTGTTGATAGTTCGCTTGGTCATCCAAGAGCTCTGGTGGAGACACACAGTGAGATTACTGTTTTCATGCCTGCTCAGGCAATATCCGTTCTGCAGCCCATGGACCAAGGAGTAATTTTGACTTTCAAGTCGCCATTCTAAATGTTATTAACAACATTTGTGATTCACGGGGAGAGGTCAAAAATATCAACATGAACGGGAGTTTGGAGGGAGGTGACTCCAGCCCTTATGGACGACTTTGAGGGCTCAAGACGTCAGTGGAGGAAGTCACTGCAGATGTGGTGGAAACAGCAAGAGAACTGGAATTAGATGTGGAGCCTGAAGATGGGACTGAGTGCTGCAATCTCATGGTCAAACTCTAACGGATGAGGAGCTGCTCCTTGTGGATGAGCAGAGAAAAGGGTTTCCAGAGATGGAATCTGCTCCTGGGGAAGATGCTGGGAAGGCTGTTGAAACGACAACAAGGATTTAGAATTTACATAAACTCAGTCGATAAAGCAGCAGCAGGGTTTGAGAGGATTGACTCCAATTTTTTTTTTTTTTTTGAGGAAGATTAGCCCTGAGCTAACATCTGCCACCAATCCTCCTCTTTTTGCTGAGGAAGACTGGCCCTGAGCTAACATCCATGCCCATCTTCCTCTACTTTACATGTGGTCGCCTACCACAGCATGGCTTGCCAAGCGGTGCCATGTCCGCACCAGGATCTGAACCGGCGAATCCCAGGCTGCCAAAGCAGAATGTGCAAACTTAACAGCTGCGCCACCAGGCTGGCCCCTGACTCCAATTTTGAAAGAAGTTCTGCTGTGGGTAAGATGCCATCAAACAGCACTGCACGCTGCAGAGAAATCGTTCATGAAAGGAAGAGTCAGTCAGTGCAGCAAACTTCATTGTTGTGTTACTTTAGGAAATTGCCACAGCCACCACCCCACCCTCCAGCAACCACCGCCCTGATCTGTCAGCAGCCATCAACGTCAAGGCAAGACTCTCCAACAGCAAAAAGATTATGACTCGCTGAAGGCTCAGATGATGGTTAGCATTTTTTAGCAATAAAGTCTTTTTTTAATGAGGGTATGTACATTGTTTTTTTAGACATAATGCTACTGTGCATTTAGTAGACTACAGTATAGTGTAAACATAACTTTCACTTGCACTGAGAAACCAAAAAGTTCATGTGACTCACTTTATTGTGATTTTTGCTTTATTGTGGTGACCTGGAACTGAACCCACAATATCTCCTATATATGCCTGTGTATATGTATATACAATGGAATATTATTCAGCCATAAAAAAGAAGGAAATCCTGTCATTTACCACAACAGGGTTGAACCTGGAGGACATTATGCTGAGTGAAATAATCCAGATGCAGAAAAACAAGTAGTGTACGATCTCACTATCTGCAGAATCTAAAATAGTAAGCGCACAGAAGCAGAGAGGGAATGGTGGTTGCCAGGGACTTGGAGGGAAGAGAAATGAGAAGATGCTGGTCAAAGTCTAAAATCTTTCAGTTATAAGATGAATAAGTTGTGGGGATCTAATGTATGCATGGATCTAATGATACTGTAAGGTACACTTGGAAGTTGCTGAGAGAGAAGATCTTAAGTGTGCCCACCACACACGCACACAAAGATAACTGCATGAGGTGATGGGTGTGTTAACTAGCTTGATTGTGGTAATCATTTCACAATGCATACATACATCAAATCATCACATTGTGCACCTTAAATATATACAATTTTTATTTGTCAATTATACCTCAAGAAAGCTGAAAAAAACAGATATTCACTTTCATACCTAATTTTGTACTTGTAACTTGGTAATACTTTCCTTAAAGAGAGCCACTGAAATTGTATAAGCTTTAGGTCCCACAGCACCCATCTGTTCCTGGCCTCATCAACATGCTGTGAAAAATACAGTTTCTCTATGTCCTTCTTCATTCACTAGAGCACAAGTTTTGAGAATCAGATCTGGTTGCATATTCTGGCTCTGCCACTTCTGACTATACACCTGTAGGCATGGCATTTAATCTCTCCAAGTTTTTCCTAATCTGTGAAAAGGGGATGATGTTAGTACCTGCCTCACGGGGTTATTATGAAGATGATGTAACATAATGCCTCAAAAGCAGCCACCACACAGTAAGCATAGTATGCATAGTATGCAGCAAGCATATAATGAATATCAGCTATTACTATTTTTTGGTGTTTGGGGAGTAGAAATTCTTTCAGGAAATGCAAGTGAAAAAAGACATTTTCAAACACACAAAAGCTGAAAGAGTTTGCCATAAGACCTCTTCTAAAGTGTATACTTAAGGCATAAGGAAAATTATCTCAGATAAGTCTAAGATGCAGGGCCAGCCCAGTGGTGTAGTGGTTAAGTTTATTCACTCTGCTTCGGCAGCCTGGGGTTCATGGGTTCGGATCCCAGGCACGAACCTACACACTGCTCATCAAGCCATGGTATGGCAGCATCCCACATACAAAATAGAGGAAGATTGGTACGGATGTTAGCTCAGGGACAATCTTCCTCACCAAAAAAAAAGTCTAAGATGCAAGAAAGAATGAAAGTGTAAATATGTGGGTTATTCTAAATAAACATTTACTATATAAAACAATAAAAATAATGTCTTGTGGAGTTAAAAAATAATATAGAATTAAAATGCATATCAAAAATAGCTAATAAATTGGCAAGGAAGTGAATACAATTAAACTATTCTAAGGGCCTCCAAAAGGAGAGTCACGATTTTATTATCTTTAGATCTTGGCAAGTTGAGTATGCATGTTTTACTTCCAAGGATAACCACCAAAAGGATAGAAACAGAGTTTATAACTTCTGAATCAGTGGAGGGAAAGAAATGGAATGATAAGAAATACTAAGCCAATCCAAAAGACAGCATCAAAGAATAAAAGAAAGAACAAGTGAGATAAGGACAACCCACAAATGGAATGGTAGATTTAAATCAAGATACGTCAGTAATTGCATTAAATGGAACTGGACTAAATTCTCCAGTTAAAAGACAAAGATTGTCAGAATGGTTTTTAAATTCATACTTTTCACTATTTACAATGTTAGTCAAAAGAATTCTGGTGGTACTTATTCTAGAATAAGAGGATTACTTATAATGATAAATTTATAAATGATAAAATGTATATTACTTAATAACAACTCAAAATGTATACACTAAAAATTGACAGAACTAAAAGAAGAAATATACAAATCCATAATCTTAATGGCATATTTTATCACAGCTCCCTTAGTAACTGACAGAACAAGACCCCCCCCAAATCATAAATATGCAGAAGAGTTGAACAACACGACCTAATGAACATATATGGAGCACTGCACCCAGCAACTACAAAATACACATCCTTTACAATCACACATAGACCATTCTTAAATATTGACTTTTATCTGCCAGGACTGGGTACTTTTACATACTTTATTTCCTCTAATCATCATAAAATTGTGAAATAGACATCTGGGCTGGAAATCTTCCATTTTCCCCTTCATATTCACCCTGTCCTCTTCCCTATCATGTTCTGTGTCCCGCGAGGCTGATCTGTATGGGCTGCATTCATAGGCTCCTTTCCCCTCTGGCTTCTGGTTGGGTTCAGCCAATGGGAGGCAAGAGCAGAAATTGTTGGGTGAAAGGTAGATAGGGTCAGGGTATTTATTCTCCCTGCACCCTCCCTGGGGGATTGCCAAGCATAGCTGCATCCATCTTCCCCTAGCTAAGTCTGCTCCTGCCAGGCAGCGCTCTCCAGACGGCTGCCCTCTCCAAGTTCCAGTATCCATTCCTTCCCCTTGTTTCCTTTCAGGTTGAGGAGTGGTAATGGTCCTTGCTATTCTTAGTCTGGAGTACTGTGCCATCCCTTGTAGGTCTTCCTAAACCCTGCCCACACCTTTCCAACAGTCCCTTTACTAAACTTTCTTCAATTTACCCAGTTTGAGTATACCATCTGTTTCCTGCAAGGACCCTGTCTGTGTATTGGCATCCTATCTGCATTTAAGGAAACATAAGCTCAGGGAGGTCAACAACATGCACAAGGTCACATTACTCTGGCTGTACCTCTTCTCATGGGTGTAGAAATAAAGACAGTTTCATTCCTTGCTCCCATCATTAATAAATCCTTAGCATGGTGTTGAAGCATCCTTTCAGTTTTAGACAATAGTATGCCCTGTCAGTATGTCTTGAATGATTTTTGAATGTGAGTTGTAACATGGCCTTGCTTAGTTTCTTAATTATAAGGAACACTGTGTCTTCCATTTAAAGTATCTGTATTCGATTGTTTGTTAATTAGTTTTTGGTGCATAATACCTTTTGGAGGAAGTTGTTTAATACAGGATAATGACCTTTGAATTTAATACCCCCATGATAATTTGTCTTCCTACTTTACTGTTTTTCAGATCGCCATGAAGTTATCTCCAAAGAAATATTGGAGTTGGATCCATGGGAAAATCAGTGGAATGTTGTAGCCATCAATGTCCTCATGCATGACAGCTATGATGTCTGCCTGGTGGCCAGGATGAATCCCCGAGACCTCATCCCCCCGCCTTCAGATTTGGTGGAAGAAGGCAATGAGCACTGAGGTCAGCGATGCTATAGGACCTCCTGTTGTGTCTGAAAAGGAGGCATTAGGAATGGAGTGAGCCCACAGGCATCCGTCAGCCACCTAGGACATGTGTTGCATGTGTAGTGACCTATGTGCAAAGCAGCATATGCTGGGCACTGCAAGGGGGAGTGTGCAGAGTCTGCCCTCAGGGACCTCCAGTTGGCTAGGGTGGACAAGATACTACAAGGAGAAATGTGGTGACAGCACAAGAGAAACACAGGGTGAGTGCCACAGGAGTACAAGGGATGGAGGGACATCACACTGCTGGGGACTCAAGGACAGCATTGCCAAAGAGCAGGGCCTTTGGAGGCAGTCCCATGGGTGTAGTTGATGGTGAGGTCACAGAGAGTGCTGAGCAAAGATTGAGAAGCTTGGACCTAGTCTCTGAGCAGGGGAATCATCTCAAAATAGTGGTATTAAAGGAAGACTTCTCTTTGGGCTCTGTTCTGGCTTCAGTCTTATACAGACTGTCTATTCTCATGCCGTATACCCTTCTACTACAGTGACATTGCCCAAAACAGGGCTAGCAGTGGACTCCAGGTTCACGACAGCCCAGGCACTCAAGCCTCACCACAGTGAACAGAGGAATTCCGCCCTTGGTTGAGTCTGTGTCAGCGACAGAGATGCGGGGTTCCACGGCCCTGGTCCACTCTGGGGTTGGTACAGAGTGTCCTGGACTGGTCTTACCTGAGCTGCCCTTGGCCTTTTCTCAGATACATGTGACCTTCTACAGGTTCGCCTTGGTTGAACAAAACTGGCCTAGACCACCCAGGCCAGGGACAGACCAGGCTCTAGAATGGAGGAGAGAGGAAGCACTCCCTTTGACTGCCAGCTGCTCTCTCTGACACAGCCTTTGCAATATCTTCTCCAAGGTTGGAGAGTAAGGATGGAGCTGCCTGCTTCAGCCCACAGTTGAGCATAATCAGAAAACAGCCACTCCCAAAATATATTTTCGTGACAACATTTAAACACATAGGAAATCATCTGTTCTTTTACTCGCCATCTATACTTCTGGAAGCACAGTGGTTCAAAGAATGCATTTCAGTGGCTGTTCTTCAACAACTCAAGAGTTTCGTGTTCCACAAGTCTCTTTTTGAAGCAGGAGTGGTCAGTGAAATTCCCTAGAATTTTCTCAGGGGAGACAATCCGAGACTGTGACAGCTCTTCTTTGGTGCAGAGTTGTGTGACTGTAATGTCTGTTAGTCCATGTCCCCAGCTTCCAGCTGTTAGCCCAGGCAGGAGAGGCAGGTCCATGGAAACAAGCCAAGTGGAAACTTGCTTCTGCCGCCATGAAGGGGGGACCACTTAGACCCAGGGGAAGTTGTCCCTGAGTAGGCTAGACTCTAGGAGGGCAGGGGCCACATCTATCTCTCTGCAGTTGTGCCCCAAGTACCCATCACAGTACCTGGCACATGGTGGCTCTTTGAGTGGCCTGCATGGGGTAGCATTTCTCAATTTGACGGCTTGGTCTCTGAGCACATCTAGGAACCTGAGTTAAAATGAGCTAGTTCTTCTCCCTGGTGAAGGGTCACAACCTTGGGTTCTTTCTCTTGTTGCAAAGGCAGAGCAGTTCCTCCAAGTGGGCTGTGCTGGCTGGTGGCAGCCGCGGTTAAGGATAAACCCTCCAGGTCTCTGCTTCCCTGACTTCCTCTTACAAATCGTGCACCTACTCCATCTGCTCCAACAGACTAGAAGCTGCCACATTTCCCTGGATCAAGGAGGCTTTGTTGGCGTGTCATGACACATTTCTAGATGCACTGGGTTCAAGACCTAGGCTCTAGTCCCAGCTCTGCTACCTAGCTAGCCACGTAAGCTTGGGCCAGATGACCTTTCCAAAGCCTTATTTTCCTCATACGCAGAATGGGAGGAAAAATACTTTATAGGGTTGGTGTGAGGATTGAGTGAGAAAGTGCTGAGCACAGTGCCCGCTGGACACCAAAACAGTCAACATTCTTCAGCTGCCATTACTTTTATTGTTATTATCACTGTAATCAGCATTTCCCAAAGCACAGTGCCCCAAACAACTAGACGCAAATGCTGGAGTGGCCTCTCTTGGGATTTTAGGGAGCGAGGTGCGTGTTGTCTAGATAGTTCTTAGTTTCCCAGCCCCAGCCCCTCAGCTGCTCCCGCTGGTGTGCCGATCGACAAGGGCAGGTTTCCTTTAGTGTTTGCTTCAAGCCCTGGCTGCTCCTTGTCTGACTGTCATATTTGTGATTAAAAACAAGCAGCCCTGCCCTCCTGCTGTTAGGTAGCATTAGAGATTCACTTTTGGAACCACATTGTCCTCTCACTCCTTTTCTTCACTTTAACTGACGGCTGAATCAATGATGCATGGAGGACTCCTAAAACTTTGACTGTTTGCTAGTTCTTAGCTTTGTGAAGCAGGGTTGTTTGACACTGAGCAACAGAACACAAGAGGAAGTGATCAGATGCTGAGGCTGATGGAAGACTGCAGCTGTCAGCCGCCCCCGGTCAGTCTGTGTTCATCGAGAAAAAGCCATTGTTCTCACTGATTAATTTCATAATGAGCAAATGCTTTAAATTTGAACATATAAAATAAAATTTTACTAATAAAGGATCGCTTTCATTTTGTTTTTCATGTTGCAATTCAGTGCAAATCTCATCTAGAGAAGGGGTTCTCATGCCTGAGAAGTGCTGAGAGTCACCAGAGTTGGGGACAACCAGCCAGAGGATCACTAGGAGCAGGACCCAGAGGCCAGGCCATGTGAGCTGGGTGAGGGGCAGGAGGTGGTCCCATTTCCAGGGTGGCTGAGGCACTAGAGGATGTCAGGAACAGGAGATGAGGCCAGTCACAAAAGACCTCGATGCTTATGCCTCCGCAACACACTTTCAAGCAAGGAAGTCCTTTAAGAACATCCGTCTACAGCCCAGTGTGGACAAGCAGGGTGAGAGCAGACATGGGCAGACGGGCAGGAGGCCTGGCAGGAGCCCGTATCAAGGAAGCTGAGCTGCCTAGCGGCAGTGGGAACCATCGAGTCCTGTGCAGCTGGAAATTGGGAGAGTCAGCAGTTGGCTGGCCGACACTGAGCAGGGAGATGCCACCTCAAGAGAACGGCTAGTCAGCCAAATCCAAAGACCAGAAATATTTCCAGGGATCCCCTCCACGTTAAAGTGTTCCTTAAAGAGAGCCACCACTCAGATGGCTTCAGCTGTTCACCCCAGGCCTGGCTGGAAACACCAAGAGAGAGAAGAGGCTGTGGGGGACTGGAATTGGCCACCCCAAGATATGTCTCTTTGGCATGAGGATTATTTTGGGGCTGGTTACTTTTAAAAACTGCAGACAGGAAAGAAATGGAAAAGTAGAATTTACTTACCCTTTGTTAAGAGACATTTCCATTTGTAAGAGAAATCTCCATCTGTAAAGGTGTCTCCCTCTCTGTACCAGGAAGGAGGGATGACCTTATCTCTAGAAACTCTTATCAGTGTGGAAGGCAAGGACTCAAGTTTGCATAATAACCTGACCCTTGTTTACTGTACTTGTGTGGTAATCTCCCATGATGACTCCCCCTCCACCCCCAACATCCTCCTTTGTCTTTAGCTGAAGATGATATTTAAGGTGGTGGCTTCAGCCATTTTGGCGAGTTGCTCAGTTTGCCTGAGCCTCTCCCATGTATACATGTTATAAAGCTTTGTTCAATTTTCACCTGTTATCCTGTCTCATGAATTTAATTCATTCTCCAGCCAGAAGAACCCAGAGTAGGTAGAGGAAATGTCTTCCTCCCCTACAAGGCATTGGGGTATATTCAAGTCACCCACTTCCTTGCCGGCCCTAGCAGACCCAGCTGGGTGTGCCCCACACTGCCATTCCCCTATTCTTGCTTCCACGGACAAGGACCCCGCCCCAGCTCACTGGTAGATCCTGCCTAGCATGAGCTGCTGTAGCACTCGGATTCCTTTTACCACTGGTTAGTCTGATACGGCCGTATGGCACAATCCTGGCCAAAGAGACACAGAGGGAAACGAGGGAGGGGCTTTGGGGAGAGGATTTCTCACTCTCTAGAAGAGAAACAGAGGAAGAGATGGCTCTTCTCACTGAGTCTTTTCAAATCTGCCTGCCGCCCAGAACTGCAGTGACTGATGGCTGTGAAGAGGAACTAGACAGAGACTGTGGCAGTTGATCCACAGAGCGTGGTGGGATGGGGGTGGATAGACCCAGGTGTCCTGGACGGTGTGAGTGAGCCACTGAATGAACCAGCCACCGGACTTCTCGCTAGATGCTGTTACAATAAATACTCCTTATTGTTCGGGCCACCTTGAGGTATTTGCAGCCTAAGATTTCCTAGTGATACTCCAGTCTTCCCCCACCAAAGCCACTTTCTCTTAGGTGACATTTGCTCCCCCTACCAAAGGGGAGGATTCAAACAGTCCTGGTCCCTGGGACGTCTGGTGACAAGGTGTTTGAGTTCATCGCAGTGAGGTAAATTCTGCATGCCCAGAGAATGCCGATGGTTTACAATCCCGAGGCACTTCTTAACTACTTAGGCATCTTTCTCTCAGAACTTCAACATTGTTTTTGCTATAACTCCCACTTACCACCTGTTTCTGTAAATAAAATTTTGTTGGACAGTCAGGGATTGTCTGTGACTGCTATTGCACGAGGGGCTGCCACAGAGCCCTTCTGGCCCAAGCCTCAAGTGTTTCCTATCAGAAAAAGTGTGCCAACTGGTGTATTCCATCAAATTTTCTTGAAGAAAAATACTGAGCTAAAGGAATATATAAATTATAAAGGAATATATATATATGCATGCTCCTTCATTTTTACACATACATAACATTTTTACGTAGATATACGTATATATATAGCATTGTTCTAATCCATTCTTTCACTCAACAGTATATTTTAAAAAGAGTGTTCCATACACTCTTGCCTTTCACAGCTGCATAGTATTGGATCATAGACGTAGCATCGTTTCTTTAACAAATCACCTGGTGGTTTCCTCCAGCTGTTATTTGAAGGGGGCAGGGACTCCATTCTCTCGCTATAGGCTCTGGCACCAAATTCAAGGCTGGGGGTTGATTAGAAGGTGGAGTTTGCTTAGATTCCCTATGGGAGCCTGGGAGCTTTAGAGACAGATGCAGGAGCCTGCCTGGCTGTGCTATATGTGGCCTCAAGCCACTTAGAGTCTTTGGGGCTTATTGAGAGACATTACAGACAGCAGCCAAGTTAGGAAACAGACCAGTCTCATGCAGAGGCTGGCCCGAGCTGCCCAGAGAGAGGACCCCTGGGAGGGAGCAGGCAGACGGCACCGAGAAGAGAACTGGCTGACGCAGGCACAGTCAGGTTCTCGGGGGAGACCAAACCCGACCTGCAGCACTGAGAAACGCAGCAGTACTCCACTGGCGTGGAGCACAAGAAAAATACACAGGTCCGAAAGAGCACCAAAGCTTCAAGTTCAGGCCAAACACGAGGCTTTCCACCACCAACGGCACTTCCTTCAGGTTGGAGGCATGATTTAAGGCCTAGCAGCCCCACTGAAAGCATGTTTCTCTGCCTTCTCAATGCTATGGGTCTTTAGAGCAACATTCTAGAAAGGAAGTGTGCCAATACGGGATCTGCAGCATCTGGGGGACCGCACCATGAGAGGGTGGACCAGAAGACGACAGGAGCAGAGAGTGTCCCCATGGCCTTGAACCAGCAGCTTCTAGCTCCAGATGAAAGCCACTCTTCCCATTTCTCTATCCCTACTCAATACATACGGGTGCTCAGCCCCGAATTAGGCACTACTGGCACTTCCAGAATGAGCCTTGCCGTTGAGGAATTGCTCAGAGGGCAGATACACACAGGGAAGATAGAAAAGGGTCAGGAGTCGGTCAGCATGTTCTGAGCACTTTTTCTGAGCCAGGCACTGTGATGGGTAGAAAGACGCGATGCAAGGCTGTGCTCTCGACGAGCTCACTTTCTGGAAGAGAGAGATGTGGGAACACAGTGACAGGACATCTTATGAGGAGTTGGAGTCTAAATCTACGTCAGGCAAAAATGCAGCATAGTTCACATTATCCCTGTATTATTTTCCGATCTCTGCCGGAACAAATCACACATTTAGTGGTTTAATACAACACAATTTATTATCTGACACTTCGGTAGTTCACAAGTCTGAAAGGGATCTTGATGAACTAAGATCAGGGTGTCAGCAGGACTGCCCTCCTTTCCAGGCTCTGGCGAAGAATCCATGTCCTTGCCTTTTTCAGTCGCTAGAGGCTGCTGGCATTTCTTGGCTTTGTCCCCTTCCTCCATCCTGGAAGCCAACAATTACGATGTGGGGCCTTGCCCCCATTATCACATCTCCTCTGCAGACTCCCTCACCCACTCTTAAGGATGCTGTGATTACACTGGGCCCACGCAGATATCCAGGAGATTCTTCCCATCTCAAGGTCAGCTGATTAGCAACCTTAATTCCCCTTTGCTGTGAACATTATATCTTCACGGGTTCTATGGATTAGAATGCTCACGTTTGGGAGAAATCATTGTTCGGTCTACCACAGCATCTAATGCCAAAAACTGCCCGTAAAGTACATCTGTGTACAACCTGTACAGGATTTCTTGTGTACCCCAAGGGTGGGGGCCACAGGGGTGACAATGGCAAGTGTAAACGCAGATGCATGATCATGAGAGCCCCTGTCTCAGAGACCCCGCACCATCCCTGCACAGGGGACGATGAGGGGCGCGGCTCCTCCTTGCCTGCAGGATTCCCTCCATTCTGCCTTCACAGAAGCCTCTGGTACATGCCCTCAGATTCAGAGAAGTGCAGCAACAGCTAAAGACGAATCCTCACGTACATTAGATGCTTCCCCGGTGCAAGCAAAGTGACCGAAACTGCTGGGGGTGTCCAGGAAGGAGTACTCGTAGCTTAGGGAGTCCAGGGGGCTCCTCTCATGGACAGGTGACAGTGGGCTTGGGTTTGCTGGATGCACAAGAAAGAGGAAGGACGTTCCAGGTGCAGTAGCAGCCTGTGCAAAGGCCCTAGCATGGGATGGGCCTGCTGTGTCTGGGGGACAGAGAAAAATAAAGATATTATATTTAATAGAAATAGCATTTATAATAAATTATTGACTTGCCAACAATTCTACCTTTCAGAATACAGAGAAAATGACAAGCTAACTTCTATTCTGAGCGATACAAAACTAGCCAGGCAAGTGAGTGTGAAGGAGAGTTCTTTTGCCATCTCTCCTCCTTTTTCTTCCTCATTTTCATCCTCTGCCTTAATTTTTTAATTGCGGTCTAAATAGTTTATAACATTGTGAAATTTCAGTTGTACATTAATATTTGTCAAACACCACTTAAATGTGCCCCTGCTCCCCTTGTGCCCACCCTCGCCCCTTTCCCCCAGTAACCACTAAATTGTTCTCTTTGTCCCTAAGTTTGTTTATCTTCCACATATGAGTGAAATCATCTGGTGTTTGTCTTTCTCTGTCTGGCTTATTTCACTTAATATCATGCCTTCAAGGTCCATCCATGTGGCTGCGAATGGATGATTATGTCTTTTTTATGGCTGAGTAGTATTCCATTGTATGTATGTAACACATCTTCTTTATCCATTCATCAGCTGATGGGCCCTTGGGTGGCTTCCACATCTTGGGTATTGTGAATAATGCTGCAGTGAACATAGAGATGCATAAGTCTCTTTGCATTGTTGATTTCAAGTTCTTGGGATAAATAACCAGTAGCGGGATAGCTGGATCATATGGTATTTCTATTTTTAATTTTTTGAGAAATCTCCATACTGTTTTCCGAAGTGGCTGCAGCAGTTTTCATTCCCCCAGCAGTCTATGAGGGTTCCCTTTTCTCCACAATCTCTCTAACATTTGTTATTTTTTGTCTTGGTTGATTACAGGGTGTGAGGTGATATCTCATTGTGGTTTTGATTTGCATCTCCCTGATGATTAGTGCTGTTGAACATCTTTTCATGTGCCTATTGGCCATCTGTATATCTTCTTTGGAAAAATGTCTGTCCATATCCTCTGCCCACTTTTTCATTGGGTTGTTCATTTTTTTGTAGTTCAGTTGTGTGAGTTCTTTATATATTATGGAGATTAACCCCTTGTCGGATATATTATTTACAAATATTTTCTCCCAGTTGGTGGGTTCTTTTTTCATTTTGACCCTGGTTTCCCCTGCCTTGTAGAAGCTCTTTAGTCTGATGAAGTCCCACTTGTTTATTTTTTCTTTTGTTTCCATTGTCTGAGTGGACATCATATTTGTAAAGATCCTTTTAAGGCTGATGTCAAAGAGTGTACTGCCTATATTTTCTTCCGGAAGTTTTATGGTTTCAGGTCTTACCTTCAGGTCTTTGATCCATTTTGGGTCTATTTTTGTGTACAGAGAAAGATAATGTTCTACTTTCATTATTTGCATGTGGCTGTCCAGTTTTCCCAGCACCATTTATTGAAGAGACTTTCCTTTCTCCATTGTATGTTCTTTGCACCTTTGTCGAAGATTAGCTGTCCGTAGATGTGTGGTTTTACTTCTGGGCTTTCCATTCTGTTCCATTGATCTGTGTGCCTGTTTTTGTACCAGTACCATGCTGTTTTGATCACTATACCTTGGTAATACGTTTTGAAGTCAGGAATTGCGATGCCATTGGCTTTGTTCTTGTTTCTCAGGATTGCTTTGGCTCTTTGAGGTCCTTTGTTGCCCTATATGAATTTGAAGATTCTTTGTTCTATTTCTGTTGAAGAATGTCATTGGGATTCTGATTGGGATTGCTTTGAATCTGTAGATAATAGGTAGGTAGGTAATCTGTAGGTAATATGGACATTTTAACTATGCTTATTCTTCCAGTCCATGTACATGGAATATTTTTCCATTTCTTTATGTCATTATCAATTTCTTTCAGTAACATCCTATAGTTTTCCTTGTATAAGTCTTTCACCTCCTTGGTTAAACTTAATCCTAGATATTTTATTATTTTTGTTGCGATTGTAAATGGGTTGAATTCTTGAGTTCTTGTTCTGTTAGTTTGTTATCAGAGTATAGAAATGCCACTGGTTGACTTTGTATCCTGCAACTTTGCTGTAGTTGTTAATTATTTCTAATAGTTTTCTAACGGATTCTTTAGAGTTTTCTATATATAAAATCATGTCATCTGCAAAGAGCGAGAGGTTCACTTCTTCATTGCCTATTTGGATTCCTTTTATTTCTTTTTCCTGCCTAATTGCTCTGGCTGAAACCTCCAGTACTATGTTGAATAAGAGTGGTGAGAGTGGGCGCCCTTGTCTTGTTCCTGTTCTCAGTGGGATGGCTTTCAGTTTTTCCCCATTGAGCATGATGTTGGCAGTGGGCTTGGCATATATGGCCTCTATTATGTTGAGATATTTTCCTTCTAGACCCATTTTATTGAGAGTTTTTATCATGAACAGATGTTGAATCTTGGCAAATGCTTTCTCTGCCTCTATGGAGATGATCATGTGGTTTTTATTCCTTCTTTTGTTAATATGGTGTATCACATTGATTGGTTTTCAGATGTTGAACCATCCCTGTGTCCCTGGTATGAATCCCATTTGATTATGATGTATGATCTTTTTGATGTATTGCTGTATTCAGTTTGCCAATATTTTGTTGAGGATTTTTGCATCTATGTTCATCAGTGATACTGGCCTGTAACTTTCCTTCTTGTTGTCCTTGTCTGGCTTTGGGGTCAGGGTGATGTTGGCCTCGTAGAACGTGTTAGGATATTTCCGTCTTCCTCAATTTTTTTGAATAGTTTGAGAAGAATAGGTAATAAATTGTCCTTGAATGTTTGGTAGAATTCTCCAGAGAAGCCATCTGGTCCTGGACTTTTATTTTGGGGGATGCTTTTGATTACTGCTTCAATCTCTTTGCTTGTGGTTGGTCTATGCAGATTATCTATTTCTTCTTGATCCAGCTTTTGAAGGTGGTAAGAGTCTAAGAATTTATCCATTTCTTCCAGATTGTCCAGTTTGTTGGCATATAGTTTTTCATAATATTCTCTTATAATCTTTTGTATTTCTGTTGTGTCCATTGTAATTTCTCCTCTAATTTCTAGTTTTATTTACTTGAGCCTTCTCTCCTTTTTTCTTAGTGAGTCTGGCTAAGGGTTTGTCAATTTTGTTTATCTTCTCAAAGAACCAGCTCCTTGTTTCATTGATCTTTTTTACAGTCTTTTTTGTTTCAATTTCATTTATTTCTCCTTTAATTTTTATTATTTCCCTCCTTCTGCTGAGTTTGGGCTTTATTTGTTCCCCTTTTTCTCATTCTGTTAGGTGAAGTTTAAGATTGTTTATTTGAGCTTTTTCTTGTTTGTTGATGTGGGCCTGTAGTACTACAAATTTCCCTCTTAGGACCACTTTTGCTGTATCCCTTAGGAGTTGGTATGGTGTGTTGTCATTCTCATTTGTCTCCAAATATTTTTTTATTTCTCTCCTTATTTCTTCGACAACCCATTTGTTGTTCAGTAGCATATTGTTTAGTCTCCACATTTTTGTTCCTTTTCCAGCAGATTTCTTGTAGTTGATTTCTAGTTTCATGGCATTATGGTCAGAAAAGATAGTAGATATGATTTCAATCTTCTTAAATTTATTGAGATTTGCCTTATTTCCCAATATTTGGTCTATCCTTGAGAATGTTCCATGTGCACTTTAGAAGAATGTGTATCCTGCTGGTTTTGGATCGAGTGCTCTATATATATATCTATTAAGTTCATCTGGTCTAGTTTTTCACTTAAGTTCACTATCTCCTTGTTGACTTCTTGTCTGGATGATCTATCCATTGATGTAAGTGGGGTATTGAGGTCCCCTACTATTACTGTGTTGTTGTTGATATCTCCTTTTAGGTTTGTTAATAGTTGATTTATGTACTTTGGTGCTCCTGTGTTGGGTGCATACATGTTTATAAGTGTTACGTCTTCTTGGTGGAGAGTCCTTTTTATCATTATATACTGCCCCTCTATATCTCTCTTTACCAGTTTTATCTTGAAGTCTACTTTGTCTGACATGGATATGGCAACACCTGCTGTCATTTGTTTGCCATTAGTTTGGAGTATCATCTTCCACCCCTTCACTCTGAGCCTGTGTTTGTCATTAGAGCTGAGATGTGTTTCCTCGAGGCAACATATTGCTGAGTCTTGTTCTCTAATCCATCCTGCCACTTTGTGTCTTTTGATTGGAGAATTCAATCCATTTACATTTAGAAAGATTACTGATATATGAGGGCTTGATACTGCCATCTTATCGCACATTTCCCAGTTCTGCATTTCCTTTGTTTCTCATCCCGTGTATTTCAGACTACCAATTTGATTAGGTTGTTTTCTTTGTTGGTTTTCTTCATTTTCTCCTTGTTTATCATAAATGCCTCTGTTCTAATTATTTTTTTAATGGTTACCCTTAGGTTCATATAAAAAATCTCATAGTTGAGATAGTCCGTTTTCTGATAGCCTCTTATTTTCTTAAACTATACTGATTCCATCCCTTTCCTCTTCCCCTTCTAAGTTATTTCTGTCCTATCTTTTTCCACCTTACGTTGTGAGTTTGTGGTTAAAATGATGAGATCATTTTTGTTTTGATGTTTTCCTTTTCTTTATTCTTGATGTTAAAGTTATGTGTTTACTAACCTGATCTGACAGAGAACTGACATTTCTGATTATTGCTTACCTATTCTTCTCTTGCTCGGGGCTTTGTAGCTCCTTTCCTATTTTTTTTTTTTTCAGGTATGAGGGCCTTCTTGAGGGTTTCTTGTGGCAAGGAACTCCCTTAGCTTTTGTTTATCTGGAAAAGTTTTTATTTCTCTGCCATACCCGAAGGAGATTTTCACTGGATAGAATGCTCTTGGCTGAAAGTTTTTTTCTTTCAGGATTTTGAATATATCATTCCACTCTCTCCTAGTCTGTAAGGTTTCTGCTGAGAAATCCTCTGAAAGCATGGTAGGAGTTCCTTTATAGGTTATTTTCTTCTGCCTTGCTGCCCTTAGTATATTTCCTTTGTCCTTGACTTTTGCCAGTTTCCCTACTATGTGCCTTGGAGTGGGTCTTTTTATATTGACCAAGTTAGGAGATCTGGAGGCATCTTTCACATGGATTTCCAGCTCCCTCCCTAGGTTTGGGAAGTTAGCTATTATTTCTTTGAACAAGCTTTCTGCTCTATTCTCCTTCTCTTCCCTCTCTGGAATACCCATAATCCTTATGTTGCATTTCCTGATTGAGTCAGATATTTCTCTGAGTGCTTCTTCATTTCTTTTTAGTCTTAGTTCTCTCTTCTCCTCCCTTTGAAGCATTTCTATAGTACTGTTTTCTAACTAGCTGCTTCTGCCTTCCATATTGTCAGGTCTGTTGTTTAGGGAATCCAGATTTTTCTTCATTTCATTCATTGTGGTTTTTATCTCCAACAATTCTGATGGTTCTTCTTTATAGTTTCAATCTCCTTTGTGAAGGAGCTCTTGAATTCATTAACTTGTCTTTCTGTGTTTTCTTGTAACTCATTGAGTTTTCTTATGATAGCTGTTTTGAATTCTTTGTCGTTTAGGTTATGAATTTCTGTGCCTTCAGGGTTGGTTTCTGGGTACTTGTCACTTTCCTTCTGGTCTGGAGCTTTCATATACCTACTCATACTGCTTGATGGAGTGAATTTTTGCTTCCTCATGGTGTTCTTATCTGGCACAGCTGCCACGTACCATGACTGGGTGGGGATCAGGCGCTGTGTATGCTGGGTCCGGAATGAGCAGGGGCTCCTCAGCTCTTGTCACTGACTGCTTTCCTCTATGAGTGATGATCAGTGGCAGATCTGGAGCACCGGGCAGAGGGAGGGATACTCTCCTTCCCCAGTGCTTACCCCAGCCCCTGCTTGTCTCTCTGTACAAAGCTCTGGGCAACTGCAGGACTGCACTTTCCCTTTCCCCAGCTGTCACTGCCTCACTCATCACTCTGTGCTCTGGGCAATCCTGGGGCTGGAGTGCCAGGTGGGAACAGAGCACCTCACTCACCTGCACACTTTCCCCACCACCACTGCCATGCTCCCTGCACTGTGCTCCAGGCGATCCTGGGGCTGGAGTGCCAGGTGGGGACAGGGCAGCCTTTTCACCTGTGCACTTCCCACCACCACGGCATGTCTCTCTCTGTGGAGCTCCCATAGATCAGCTTCCACTTCCTCCAAAGGATCCAGCCCCACCACCACATTCAAGAGTATGGCTGTGTGGGTCTCTCAGATGTCCTTTGTGATGTGTATACTAACTCTGTTGGTGTATGAATGTCCTTTTGGTTGTATCTTGGGAGAGTCCAAGGGAAGAACTCACTCTGCCATGAGGCTGACATCACTCCAGGGTTATTGTTTTTAGTAAGACATACAATGATTTGGCCATAAGAGAAAAATTTGGAGTTCAATTTCAGCAATGGCCAGCCAGCCTGAGAAAAATCTCATAGCTGACACTTACTTTGGGCTTTCGGGAAACTGGGGACACCATGAAGCCTGTCTGGATCTAGGGTAGCCCTTGTTCTGATGGAAGGTTCCCCAACACCAAACCTGATTTTGGACAAGCCTCAGTTTCTCCTTGGTGACCTTGTGTCCCTTTAGGGGGGAAAGCCTTAGTAAGTGGATGCTGTCTTCCTGTGAGGAGGCCTGAGAGGGAGAACAAGAAGCACATTGTCTACACACTGCAACACGGTAGAAACTAGGAAACTGTGCATCATCCAGATCAGCCTTCAGGACTTGTGAAAAGTAGGAAAGACTTTCAGTGAAGCCCTGAGGCGTCACTGTCCAGGCAAATTGTTCTCCTTCCCAAGCAAAGGCAAAGAGGCTCTGGCTGTCCTCATCACCTGGGACACGAGAGAACGCGCTGCACAGATCGGTCACGGTCAAGAATGTGCTTGCAGTTGGGATAGACTCCGGCAGCCCATGACAGTTAGGAACAGTGGGTGCCTGGGGATGACAACGTTATTTACCACTCTGAGGTCCTGGACGAATCTCCATCCTCCGCCACTGGCTTTTCTTGTGGGTAAAATAGGACTATTACGGGGACCAGGAAATAATGAGGCCTTGGGCATTACGGTCTTCTATTCTTGGCCCAATGCCCTGGAGGGCTTCTTTATTTATAAATAAATACCCTATAGGGTATTGATTAGTTTTAGGGAGAAGCTTTGAAGGATCTATTTGAATATTGCTGAGATGTGCACTGTGGATTCTGCCCATATCAGTTGTGGACTTTGCCCATAAGGAGAGTGGCAGGTGATTCAATAGGGATAAATCGCTTGTGTCATATTTCATCAGAGATGGAGCAAATAAAAGATCTTGAAGGATCATTTAATTCACCTCGTTGGCCATTTTGATTGCCACTATCGCTGCTGCTATCAAATTCTAGAATTATTTGCCCCTTTTGGGAGAAAGAAATACCAGCATGGTGTCTCTCCAGGAAATCTGGGCCTAACAGATGAGTGGGAGTGGAGGAACTTAGGAGAAAAGAGTGAGTGTCCCTCAGAGGGCCCAAACCAACGGGCATGGTCTAGATACAGGGTCCTGTTGGGGTTCACTGTCTGCGCTGTTTCAGCACACGAGGCAGCACTGTTTACTCGCAGTGGGGCTGAGCACCAAGAGCACAGCACCAGTGTCGATGAGTGCAGGGAAAGACTCATTCCCAATCTGGAGAGTGTTCCCCCCAAGCTGACTAAGGGAAAGGATTGGGAAGAGCCCTGCGCTTCCTCGGAGCCCCATTACTGGGGACCGGGGGGACATTGGAAGGGTTGATTGGAGGGTTGAAAACCCCTGGGATTTTTTAGCTTGCAACAGTCCCTTCTCCAATGCCCTGGCTTTTTACAGAAATGACAGACACTGGAAGTTTCTGGCTCCGTCCAGAAGGCTCTATTTGTTGGAATTGAAAATTTAGGATTTTTGTGGTCTTTTCTCTAGTTAAATCCTCTATGGTCTGAGTGAGCTGACTTGCCAAACTGACCAAATCTGGAGCAGACATGGTCTCCCACTCCATCCGGGTCCTCTTCACTACAAGGAAAGATCTCGCTTCAGCCCACTAACAGCCACAGAATAAAAGCTGCCTGAGGGTCCAGCCCGGTGGCGCAGTGGTTTAAGTGTGCACGTTCCACTTCAGCGGCCCAGGGTTCACTGGTTCAGATCCCGGGTGCGGACGTGGGACTACTTGGCAAGCCATGCTGTGGTAGGCATCCCACATATAAAGTAGGGGAAGATGGTCATGGATGTTAGCTCAGGGCCAGTCTTCCTCAGCAAAAAGAGGAGGATTGGCAGCAGATGTTAGCTCAGGGCTAATCTTCCTCAAAAAAAAAAAGCTACCTGAGTGGATTCAGCTTCCCTGGGAGGCCAGAGTTTCCTTTGAAAGTGGTCTGAAATCGATTAAAACAGTCATGAACACATTCACCAGGCTTTTGCATACGAGCCTGAATTTTGTTCCAACCAACAGGCCCGGGAAAGGCTACTGGGATTGCTTGGTGGGTTTTCCAGCAAGTGTGCTAATTTCTTGCCAAAACTTAAGGGTTTGTTTTTCTAAATCCCTTTCGGGATGTTCCCATCAGGCAACTTTCACCCAATATTGGGCCTGGCCTTCCCCAATAAGCGTATGAACTAAAATCTGAAAATCCCAGCTGGTAGGTCTGAATAACTACATTAAATTCATCTGCAAATCTATGGGGGTCCTTGGTTGCCTTTGGAAAATCCTTACGGATGGCTTTCAATTCAGCAGTAGTCCATTGAACACAAGAGACCTGAGGTCTGTTTGTATCCTCAGAGGGGAGCCTGAGACAAAGGAGTCTGGGAAGACAAACAAGATGGCGCCTGAGATAAAGAAGAAGGGGGAGGGCAACATGACACTTCAGAAGCTATTTTGCTCTCTCAGTTTTTTGGTTGTCTTGGTTAATTTAGACACGGTCTCCTGCAGGGAGGCAGTTTTAAAGTTTTGTACACATTTAGAAGCCTCTAGGTACCAATTAAAATAAACATACCATTCATTTTGCTTAATTTTAGGGCCACTTTGGTTTCAAGAAAAGCTAGTTTGGGGAGACAGAAAGTTCCCTGTAATGACCGTTGCAATTCCAGACTGCTTTTGGTCTGTTTGACCCACTTAGTTACTAATGCTCATGAAACTAGTAAACAGCTGCTGATTATTAGGTAGCTAGTAATTAAAGTTTTTTTCTTTTTTGCAATTGCTGATTACAGCTTTTAGTTGTTCACCGGCCATCGTTAACTGTGCTGCTCAGGCAATATGCTATCTGACTCCCACTAGGTTCCCATAGAGAACATCTCCCTGGCACCTGGGTCACCATGGTAATGGATGTTTCAGCTGTTTTTCAGTAATTAGGACCCAATTGTCCAGTTCAAGCAAGTTGAAACCACCAACCCATCAACTGGACCAGTGCGGATACCTGATAAGCAACATTTTGACATCAAGAAGCTAAAAACTCCATCCACAGATCATGTTAATGCTGCCATTTTGTGAACATGTGACCTATGAAGAGGCATGAAATTTGAGTATGCTTGAGAAAATCATCAATTACCTCACCTCTCCTCACCTCCAATCATCTATCTCCATATTTCAGACCACCTTGCCTCCCTACCCCATAAATATCGCTGAGTCCTGATTTTGGGAGGTGGATTTGAGGCTCATTCTCTCGCTTCCTTGCTTGGCTGTCTTTTGATTAAAAACCTCTTGCTGCTGCAACCTCGTCATCTCAGTGTTTGGCTTTCCAGGAGACAGGCAAAAACTAACTTGGTTTGGTAACACACTTGAAGGGTGCCCATAGTTCTTAAACATAAACCTGGCTGGGGTCCCTGAAGGAGGGTTTCCCTCAGAATGTTTAATGACTGGGATCCCATTTCTAAAATCTCCTCTGAAAACCCAAAAATGATGCTAGAGTCCTAGCCTTGACCCCTGAAGGAATCTAAAAACCAAAGAAAGTTGCTGGATTCCCAGCCCTGATTCCAAACGGAATCTGAAAACCAAAGAAAAACTCCTGGATTCTCAGCAAGCCCAAGCCCCAAAGGAACTGTGCCACCTTCAGAAAATAACTGAGTACTCACCAAAGATTACACTTTGAACCCAAGGACAGAGTCTTGAACCGGGAGGACAAAGTTCTTCCCCGAAGAGGACAAAGCCTGAATAAAGTCTGACAGCTCAGAACACAAAGGGAATGGAGCTCAAAATCTGAAAGGAGACTCACCAAGCCAAAAGTAGCTGGTGACTCACAGAAGCGATGAGCACAAGGGGCTCTGCACGGGTACCTCGCTTAATTCTGGTGGTTGCCACCTCTTGGGGGGTCACCTCCTTCAGATCCCACTCTTTCGACACCAAATATCTCAGCTTAAAAAGCCAACTTGCCAGTTATTTTATCCTCAAAATGAGTTGATTCAGGAATAGCCAAAAAGAATTTCAACTTGGGATATGCATGCTATCACAAACCATAGACAAATCCAGAGAACAAAGAAGGGGAGCTGCTCTAATAGAGAAGAAGAAGGAGTGGGAGGGGCTGTGCTAACAAAAGCCCAAGGGGGGAGGAGTAACAGTTCAGGGCAGCAATGGCTTCTCATTGGCTGAGCTGCAGCATTTCTCATTGGCTGAGCTGTGGCATTTCTCATTGGCTGGGTTGCAGTGTTTCTCATTGGCTGGGCTGTGGTGTTTCTCATTGGCTGGGCTGTTACTGGGTGGGGAGAGAAATCTTCCTTCAGTAGTAAACTAGTTGTGCTTCCTATGGGGGTTCCAAGCGTCTGTCTCTTCCTGTAGTAATTGATGATGTATGATAGGGATCAGAGCTCCCCCTACAGCACTTCTTGACTCCAATTTAGTTACAGTTTCTTTTATTAATTTCCACAGTAAGTTGAAATGCATTTAATACACCTAACCTACCAAACATCACTGCTTAGCCTAGTCTATCTTAAACATGCTCAGAACACCTACATTAGCCTACAGTTGAGCAAAATCATCTAACACAAAGCCTATTTTATAACAAAGTGTTGAATATCTTATGTAATTTTGTGAATACTGTACTGAAAGTGAAGAACAAAATGGTCATATGGGTACAGAATGGTTGCAAGTGTATAGGTTTTTTATCCTTGTGATCACATGGCTGACTGGCAGCTGCAGCTGGCTGCCGCTGCCCAACATCGTGAGAAAGCATCATACCACATATTCCTGGCCCAGGAAAAGATCAAAAGTCAAAATTCAAAGCACCAGTTCTACTGAATGCACATTTCTTTCACACCATTGTAAAATGGAAAATCTTAAGTCAAACCATTGTAAGTTGGGGACCATCTGCATTTCTATTCCCAGGCTTACTATTCATCAGCAAGAGAGCAGAATAAAGACATTTATAGATATGTGTGATATTACGATTTATAATAATAAACATATATTTGGTTTTCATCCCTGTTTCTAACAGAGCTCCTAAAATCCTTGGAATTTCCCAAGTGATGAGAGAGATAAAGGTGTCTCTTTGTTACATCAATGAGGTGACTTTTGGAAAGCACCCGGGGATACAGGCTGGTTGCCAGGGGAACCAACCACATGATTGGAGGGTTGAACTTTCAGTCCCACCCCCTGACCTCCAGGGAGGGGAGAGGGGCTGGAGGTTGGATCAGTCACCACTGGCCAATGATTTAATCAGTTGTGCTGTGTAATGAAGCCTCCATAAAAACCTGGAAGGAGGCCAGCCCCGTGGCCGAGTGGTTAAGTTCACGTGCTCCACTCCAGTAGCCCAGGGTTTCACTGGTTCAGATCCTGGGTGCAGACATGGCACTGCTCATCAGGCCATGCTGAAACGGCGTCCCACACAGCAGAGCCAGAAGGACCTACAACTAGAATATACAACTATGTACTGGGGGGCTTTGGGGAGAAGAAGAAAAAAAAGAAGACTGGCAATAGATGTTAGGTGAGGTGCCAACCTTTAAGAAAAAAACAGACCAGAAGGATGAGGTTCCGAGAGCTTGCATGTTGGTGAACACGTGGCGATTTGGGGAGAGGACAGCTCCTGCAGAGGACATGGAGGCTCCGCGCCCCTTCCCTGGACCTTGCCCTGTGCGTCTCTTCCACCAGCTGTTCCTGAGTTATGTCCTTTCATAATAAACCAGTAATCTAGTAACAGAGACCTTTCTCTGAGTCCTGTGGGCCACTCCAGCACATTAATGGAACCCAATGAGGGGCTGTGGGAACCTCTAATCTATAGCTGGTTGGTCAGAAGCACAGGTGACAACTGGACTTGCGATTGGCATCTGAAGCGGGGGGCAGTCTTGCGGGACTGAGCTCTTAACCTACCTTAAATCTCCAGGTAGGAGGTGTCAGAATTGAGTTGAATTGTAGGACACCCAGCTGGTATCAGAGAATTCCTTGATGGTGTGGGAAACTGTGCCCACCGCCAATGTTGGAATTTGGTCCCAGAATCATTTTAGCATGCAAAAATTTAGAAAACATTTTGTCTGGTTGTCTGTTGTTATGTACCAAACTATACCCAAACTTCACAACAACCCTTTCATCACATCTCACTAGTCCATGAACGAGGGATTCTAACACACCTCAGCTGGGCAATTTATCTGTTCTGTGCCATCGATGGAAGTCCTTAGTGCTATTCAGACCTAGGACTGCTCCCAAGCCTGGAACAGCAATGTGGATGACTAGAAGGCCAGGCTCACCTGGGACCCAATGGCCTCTCCAGCATGGCAGCCTCAGAGTTGCAAAGTAAATGCTCCAGCAAGCAAGGCAGAAGCAGCACGGCCTTGTATGACCTACCCTCAGAGGTCATATAATGCCACTTCTACCAAACACTGTAGCTCCTCAAAGGTTCTCAGGCGAAGGCTTACAAGCCTTAGCAAGCATTTTAAAGTGCTGAGTAACCATTATCCAAGTGGTGTTTTTATAACATTGCGCCATGCAGAGGAGACAAAGTTTTGCAACAGTGAGAATTCCTATAATAATAAGCAAAATGTTACACTCAAATCTGAGAATAGACCTGAACCAGGAGGAAAGTCCTGAGGGCAGCCAGCTACAGAGATCAGAGAACTATGGGACGGCAGTGGGCGCTGCATTTTACTGTTCGGCTTGTGCTCAAATTCTGTCTAGCTCTGTTTTCACCTTGTCAGGAGTGTTTACCCAACCTCAACATGAGGGATTTACAACAGTTACAAATATTACCTCTTAAATCTCTGGAGGTTTGATTAGTTAGGTGAAAAGTTCTAGATACTTAGCACAGTGAATCAGGGGAGGAGTGGTAGAGAGACTGTAATAATTATACTACAGGATTCTCTAGATTCATGTACAGAAGGAGGCTTCTGATGATAAACCCAACAGTCAGAAAGATTTCCCCACTTTGTAACAGATTGAGAAATGCAAGTAAGAGTCATGTCTTTCCAAGAAAGACAGGGAGAAAATAAGGTAGGAAGCAACAGCAAGTAAAACGTGTACAGGCCTGGTTCAGCCTTCTGGGGAAAGCTGTCTGCCTCACGTCAGCTGCTTCTCTTCCTGGTCAATTAGATTTGGAGGCCTCCAGCATTCGTGCAGGACCAGATGTCAGGTGGAGCCTTCTTTAGCTGGGAGATGTGTCTCCAAGGTTCAATGCCTCCTAGTTCTGAAACAGCGTCAGTGGTCAGGAGCACTTGGTAAGGTCCTTTCCAACGGGGCTCAAGGGCTGTCTTCCTCTGATGATGCTTCCAGAATACCCAGTCACCAGCTTCTAGACTGACCAACAGGATCCTTTAAATTGGGATCCAGGAAAGCTTCTTTAACCTGTTAATGATGGGCTTGAGCGTAAGACATTAGAGTCTTACGGTAGCTGGTCATACTAGCATAAGACGACAAGGGGTCAGCAGAAGGTTGTGTACCAACAGACACTGATCTGCCAGTGACCGTCCCGTGTGGAGTCAGTTCAAGTTTTCCAAAGAGGGCACTGTGAACTGTCAGCAAGACCAAAGGCAACACCTTAGGCCGGGGGGGTCCAGTCTACAGGTGTATAAGAAAACTTCAAAGGCGATTCACAGGACTAGATTCTATATCCACAAGTGAAAATAAGAATACTCACTGAGAGTTTCTGAATTCTGGAGGGATTGGGTAGGGAGAAAAAGTAAACCTTTCATCTTTATTCACAAAGATTTTTTTACATCTGGAAAAACAAAACCTTTGAGCATCCTCCTCAGTTCAGGTCGTCCCATGTAATTAATATTTGTTCTAGATCTTTTGTTAGCAGTTTTATGAAGCCATCAGTTTCTCCATTAGAGTTCTGTATTTTCTTACCCAGTTCAGTTTTATGGTCTGAAAGTTTGCCAGAAACCTGTAATCCAGAGCAAGTGTCAGAGTCCTTTCCACGAACCTCTCTAAAGATGAAACCTATTTGCAAAAGATTCAGAGTAAAAGAGTAACTCTCTGTATATGACAAAAGACTTAAAATGGCATGGTTAAAGATCCAATTACATTGCATTTTACAAGGAAATTTGGTTATTCCTGTAATACACATTTTAAGATAGTGACAATGATTATGACTGATAACATTATACCGGGACATATCAGAATTTTAGGAATTTTATATAATTTTTAGAACCCTTACATTAATAACATTTACCCACACAATATAACCTAAAAATATTTATCATGTTTGACAATGCTTCTCATGTGACTTAACATATCAAATTAGCCTAATTAGTTTAATAACTCTCTTTTATAAGAAGAGAGAACAAATTCTTTGAGAAGTCCCAGGGGGCCTCTAGAAATTCTCAAAGTTACTTTCAAGAAAAAAAAAAAGACTTTATTTAGTATTTGAATTTTGAGGAATTAGTCAAAGATATCAAAGGGTTTTTTTTTTTGAGGAGGAGGAGGATTAGCCCTGAGCTAACATCTGCTGCCAATCCTCCTCTCCTTGCCAAGGAAGACTGGCCCTGAGCTAAAATATGAGCCCATCCTCCTCCACTCTACAAGTGGGACACCCACCACAGCATGGCTTGCCAAGCGGTGCCATGTCCACACCCGGGATCCGAACCAGCGAACCCCAGGCCGCTGAAGCAGAATGTGCAAATCTAACCAGTGTGCAACCCAGCCGGCACCTTGAAAAGTTTTAAAACACTTCATCAAATAAGATCATAGGTCACTGTGAAATAATACTTGGTTATCCATTCAACCAAGTGCCAAAGACTTTCAGCCACATACAGAAAGCTAAAAAAAAAAAAACAACAACAACAACAACCTTAGCTCTCCTAATAGAAAGGCTTCAGTTTTTTGAACATAGGAAATTATTTTGACAAAACATAGAATCCCTATTTTCCAGGCAAACCACTCTAAAAAAAACACTTTTTACAATCGTTTATCAAGAGCAGACCAACAGTCCAAGAAAACTGTCCTTTTAAGAGAGAGAAAACCAAATTCTGATTTTGTACCAGCTTACTTTCGATATTGAAACTCATTTACTCATTCATTCCCATCTTAACCAGCTGGCCATGCCCAAACCTCCTTTCTCAGGGTTCCGCTTCCATAAACTTTCTGTAACTTTTTTTTACATGCAGAATTTGCCCTTTCTTCTTTCCCATAACCAGTTTCTTTTACTTTAGGATAAATTCATTTCTTAACAAAAATATCTCCATTCCTTATGCCTTTTTTTTACTGAAAACATACATGTTCTCATAGCATAGTTTTTTAACATGGCACAAGACATGTTTGCTAACAGACTCAAACATTGTTTAGTTTTTCTGTAATAAGAATTGAAAAGTAGATAAACTTAGGTTCAATAATTAATGTCTAATATTTTATCTTATTTGGAAATGATTTAGATACTCAAAAAATTTTATCATTTTACTTAATTTAGCAAAACTCTAAAGTTTCAAGTTACCAAAGGGTTTTGAAGTTATTTTTAAGTACTATACCATAATACATAATTATTGTTAAAAAGTTCACCTAAAATTTTTTTCTTACTGACATCCATTTAGTTTTCCTGTTCCCAATAATTGTGTTTAGATTACCTACAAAAACTTTAGACATTAAACATTAGACACAATCAGCCATCAATTTCTTTTTGCCGACAAATTTTATAACTGAGATAACATGAATTTGTTTGACCTTTTAGTAAACGTAGTTAGAACAAAAGTTTTATATTTAATGCTGATAACTCTAAAGACATGCCTATTTTAATTAACCCAACAAATTTTAATTAGCTTTAATACCAAATTTTTTTTAGATCATGTGATCATGAAATTCACTTGGGTTAGTTTCTGTTATATTTTTGAGAGTATACTCAATTTATACAGCACTTGTTTGTTTTTAAGCCAATTAAATAGAGCTCTCTTGTAAACTAGTCTTGACAATATCATCTAGAGGTAGAAAAATTTCACATGTTCATAGCATACATATATAGACACACATAAACACACAGACAGAGGCAAACAGAGATCTTCTAGCCTCTGTTTTAAATTGTCCTCGGGTTTTTGGGCAGAGGTGCCTCCACAGCAGTCTGCATCTCCTGAGCTTCCTTCCCCCTTTTTATTCCCTTCAGTCTTAGGAATTGGGGATGGTCGAAAATGGAGAGGTCCAAAGCTTTTTGAGATGAACAGGGGAGGTTAGTTGCTTATCAAAGACTGACATTCCCATCTAATTACATTATCCTTCATTTATTTCTTTTCCTCTGAATATACAGTTTTATTTTAGCTTGGGAGGGGAAGCCTAAAAAAAATTCCTACCAGGCTCTGAATATCAGCTTCCAATTTGGCCAAATCTCTGATCACAAGTTACTAAATCCTTTTGAATATCTCACTTGGTTTCAGCCAGACAAACAGTGAATATTCCCGACAGTATTAAACAACTCCATTAATTTTCATTTCTGCTTGGTTATTTAAGGAATAACGTAGCAGTTTCCCAGGAAATCTCAGAGTGTGGTTGACTCTGGGAGGAGCCCACACAGGGCCCTGTTTGAAGGTAAATATGGGGGTGTCTGTAAATCCATTAACTTAATGGACGTTGTATAGTCCTTTCTTTTAGGTAACTCTTATGTCTTAAATTTTCACTAGCTTTTTGCAAGGAAACTTTCAGTAGGCTGTTTTGGAATTTTGAAGCCTTTGATTTTAGTGCACTTCTCAAATGCGCTTATCAAACTGAAGTTCCTTCTAATTGTCCGTGTGATTCCCCTGGGGGCTGGCAGCAGTTTGGTAGGACCCCAGCTGCATATAGAGTTCAACCCCCATTTCTGCCCAGCCATATTTGACTGCAAATGGGGTGCAACCTACATTTCTTTTAGACCACATTTTTGGGGCCCCCAACCTAACAGTTACCAAGCCAAGCTCTCAGGACTCAAAACAAGCTTAGTAAGATTTTGCTGTTTTTTGTGAATATTTACAGCTTCCGAGACCATAGATTTTAAGCAGGTGTGCCAGAAGGTGGTGTGCTTGACTCTGGAAATTAAAGATTGTGTTCAATTTGTCCGGTCCATGGTTCTCAGATCTAGTGCACAAAAAGATAAGTTTTGGAAACTCAAAGGAGCCCCAAAGTGGCCACTGTAATTTTAAGACATCTTTTGTATTATTGGTCCACCAGAACAAAAATTTACAAGACGAGGGACCATAGTTCTTAAATATAAACCCAGCTGGCTTTCCCAAGGGAGGAACTTCTCAGGAACTTTTAGAAGATGAAGTTCCCACGTTAACGCATGGCAGGACAAAGAGACACCAGTTGCGAGCCCCAGTTGTTACCTGTGCTTCTGACCCACCAGCTACAGCTATTTGGACAAACAACACAAAAGACAGAATTTGAGCACTCACCAGACCGGGAATAAACCTTTACAGACAGCAAAGCCGTGAGCCAACTTGAAGACAACTGTCTCCTGGTTGATCGACCCCAGGTTGGGCTGTTGCCCCAGAACCCCAAAGAAAGGCAAAGACCTTCACCAAAGGGAGGGAGGTCAGAACCTGAGAGGACTCATGATGGGAGGAGCCGGTGGTCCACAGAAGCGGTGAGCCCCCACAAGGGACGCCTGTTGTACAGAACCCGTTTCCAGGGGGCACCACTCCGGGAAGGTGAGATCGCTCCAGGTCCTGCTTTCTGATGCCATATGTCAACCTACAAAAACAGAAACCAGTTTAAGAGGAAAAGCGTTTTGGGGGGATCAAAGAGTTTCAATTCAGGGAGCACAGATTCAAGAGGAAATCCAATAGTCTCCCGCTGGGAGTAAAAGTCAGGCTGGGTTTTTAAAGGCAAAGAAGGGAGGTTGTATTACAAAGAATTGGAATTGGAGTCGGAGGCAGGGAGCTAGTTTTGGCTAAATGTTGATTGCCTGTTGGTTGTCTTCAGAAAGTCTGCAGTCTTCAGCCTTTGTGACCAGGATAGGATGTCCGTTCCCCTACCGACGTTTCAAACAATTGCGGGTAAAACACTTGCTATTTTGGCTCAGTCCAAAGGTTTGGCCCGTCCAGGGTTTGAGACAGAAAGGCAGTTTCTCTGGAAAGGCAGCTCTGACTCCATTTTAAATGGCTCCACTATTGTCAATTTGGACACTACCGGAATGAAGAAACCAAAAATAACAGTGTAGACAAGTGGAAAGTTAACTATAGCACACCACTTGGGACTGAAATGAATAATTCCACAGAGTCGTAATATCTGAGCACTATATTTTTAGAAGGAAAAGCAAATTAAAAAAATAAATATTAAAAAATATTTTTAAAAGTGGCAGTATGTAAAAAGAACTAAATCTTCGCTAACCAACCTATAACATCTAAGATTGATAAACCAAGAAATAGCAGTATAAACACATCTGGAAATACGGGGTAACTGGAAAAACAATCAGCTAAAAATTTAAGGACGCCTGCCTCTGAGGAACGAGCCTGGAAGGAGGCAAAATATATCTGGGACTACTCATGTAACTATCAGCTTTTTGGAACTTTTATGTGCACGCTTAATTTGTAAAATGCTAAATGTTTAAGATTTAAAACTCGTTAAAATCGAGGGGCAACTAGAGGGTCTCACCGTTCCGTTGCAGAGTAGACTCTCCAGGCAGA
Organism: Equus przewalskii; assembly: GCF_037783145.1. NCBI lineage: Eukaryota > Metazoa > Chordata > Mammalia > Perissodactyla > Equidae > Equus > Equus przewalskii. Next base: position 2,056,780 of record NC_091845.1, read on the forward strand.
CAGGACTGCAAGGCTGCTCTCCCGGGCGGTCAGCCAGCCCGCCAGCCTTGGAGGGGCCACCAAGGACTGGGAAGGTGAACCGGCGGAGCTGGCCCGAGCCCTGCCACGTGGAGCCCTACAGCTGCACGGTGGCCTGTCCGGAGCCAGGCCTCAGCCGCCTCCAGCCTGAGAGCTTTCTTTCCAGCAGTGAGGCAGTCAGCATGGGCCCCCAGGCTCTGATCAACCCCCATGTTTGTTCCACAAGCCCAAATGGCTGAGGAGGCCAAAAGTCAAAGAAAAAGGAGGAGTGTGATTAATTGCTCACAAAGTGACGACTTAATCAAATGCATTGTTTCCAGTGGGACAAATAACCAAATTGGGCTGGGCTGTTCACTCCAAAAGCCTGAGTCTGACCCCTTAAGCTTCTCTGCCAGCTTTGCTCCCCACACTGCCAAGCCAATCCATGCCACATTTGGTCTGGGTGGCGGCCCCACCTCTGTCCTGGGGCCCCAGGAATGGCTTTTCCAAGGGAAGCCCACCAGTCTCTGCTTAGATTGGAGCCTCCTTTCATTTGCATTCGAGCCAGGGGGCCTGGAACTGACCTGGCCCCAGAACCATTTTTTCCACAGTTGCAAACACTGTTAAAGGGAGAAAGTCCCTCCTGTGGTCACCTCCAGTTCATTCACCACCTCGCATTGCCTTCTCTCGGCACCAGGCTGGGGAGGCGGCTCAGGATCCAGCCTGGAACAGCCATGGCCTTAATCAGCCAGGCCCTGCATCCACCCCGGGACAGACAGAGGACCTGGAAGCACGGGACAGGAGCTCTCACACATTTGGCTGCAGTAAAAATTGACAAAACCTCTTTAGAGGACAATTTGGTGGCATACTTCATTTTAAATGCCCATCCCCATTGCCCAGCAGCTTTTTCTGTTTCTCTGAATGCATCCTACATAGGTGCGTAAAGACACCATCAAAACATCCCAGCAGAGGCTGGAAACAGCCCCAGGGCCCATCAGTGAATGATGTCATACCTACACCAGAAATACTCTGTGCATGCTCTACAGCCATGACAAAGAACAGGCTGACAGACGGCGTCAAGGGACCAACTCCAGGATAAGCTGTTTAAGTAAACAGGATGAGGAAGTGTCTTTACAGGATACCACCATTTGTGTAAAAAGGTAGGAGACATAAGCACAAATGAGCTTGTGTATGCATAGAATGTTCTGGAATGATACACAAGAAATAAGCAAGAGAACTGGAGACTACATTCAGGGGTAAGAAGATGACTTACTCTTCAATGCGCATTTGATACACAACGGTTTGGGGTTTTTGCACGTGCATGCAAGCCTGCTTTAGAAACAATACTTTTTAATCAACAAGGGCATAAAGGAGAGTCTGACCAAGGAGGGGTGAGGGACTGGGGAGGTGACAGTGACCCAATCAGCCTGACAGTTTGAGAAAAAGGCAAGAAAGCATGAAAGGGTTTAGTGGACTTGGGAGTCTGGCTGAGTTCAGTAAGGCTGGGGTATAAAGGGTAAGGATGGAAATGAGGCCAGAAGGTGAGTTTGGCCCAGGTTGCCATGGCCTTGAATGCCAAGCCAAAACGTCTGTGTTTTAATCCAGTAGACAACAGAGAGTGGGCAGAAGCTGATGACCAGATCAGTATGATGACTTATGGCAATGCAGGGGGGTATTTTGGGAATGGGGGGGCGGTCTCACTGGAGTCAGGGAAGACAGATTTTGTCACAAGGCAGGGGGAGTGACAGTGATGAGACCCCCAACTAGGATAGCAGCCATGGGGATGGAGAAGAGAGTACAGAATCAAACACTGAGGTCTTGGTAAAGTCTGAGAAGAACAACTCTGAGGTCAGAAGTGACTGGCAGAGCCATTAACCAAGAGGGGCTACACCTGGAGGATGGGGAAAGGGAGGGAAAGAGAGAGAGGAAGCAAGAGAGAGGGGAGAGGAGGGGGGACGTGGGGAGGGAGGGCACGAGGAGGGAGAGGGGAAAGAGTAAGGAAGGACATGTCCTATGGCAAACACTCAATTAAAAATAAAACTTCATTATTATTATTTATTGATATTATGATTATTATTATTCCCACCTCAAGTCCAACTAGAAGGAGAAAAGATATGTCCCATTACTTTAAAGCCCTGACGCTCTCCCTGCCTTTTCTCCTGCATGCCCTTCCTTGGAGAAGCCAGAGACTTTATCATCCACACACTCTGACTTCCCGTCTCTGGCCCCTAGCTCATAAATCATGGCATTCCACCCTTGTCTTCCCTTATGAGCCTTCTTCCCTTGGCAATGACTCTTTTTATATGTTTAGACCGATAGTAGATTAAATAGAAGATGGAGTGAAAGATTAATCTAAAAGATGGAGGTTCAGATGAACAGATGAATGTATGATGGATAAATGCATGAATAGGAAGAGAAGAGAATAGAAAGAGAATACATAGATGGAAGGATAAACGATCGAATGGATGGAGTGATGGAAAGATGAAAATGAGGATGGACAGATGGATAGGTGGATGGATGGATGGATGGATGACAGTCTTATGGACTGATGAGTGGACATATGGATGGACGAAAGCCCCAGGACAGCATCCTGGAGCCCAGGGTTTCTCCATTCTGCCAAAAAAGATGAGTTTATCCTCCCTTATTGTCAAAGGCTTTGGCTGCTTGCAAACTGAGCACTGCTGGCAGATGGCAGGAGGCCAAGCCACAGCTCCTTGTCCCAGGAGATCCAGGGAAAGTCTCCTGAGCACCTGCTACACACAGGACCTGGTGCCAGACATGCCCTGGGTATCCATTCAGAAGCCTGATCCTCACCACAGAACCTGTTCCTGGTGCTCAGCCAGTGCTCACCGAGTGAATAAGGGAATAAATGAAGGAAGACATGTTAACAAAACAAAAGATTGGGTTAGATGGTCTGCAGGATACCTTCAAAGTCAAACATGCAAGGAATGTTTCAAAGTCTTTGTCTGCCATAATGAAATACTACTTCAAACTCATTAGGATGGCTATTATCAAAAAGATGGAAAATAGAGGGTGATGTCAGCAACATGGCGGCATGAGCTCACCCGGGACTCTCTCCCCGACAAATTACAACCAAAAAGAGCAACTGCTCTCCAACCAAAAAAGAAAAATCCTAGTAACAGAAATCGTCAGAGACCCACAGCAGCCAAACGACGGAAGGCGGAGAGGCTGGAGCCACCCTCAGAGGAGCTGGAACAGGGTAGGAGAGAAGTTTGCTCCTTCCGCTAGAGACTGGGATCGCTGCCACAGTGCGGGAAGGAGCGGGGGAGGGGCTGCACGTCCAGGGATCATCCAGGACTCCCACCACCGGTGCAGCGAAACCCTCTAACAGGGGAAAGCTTTCACGTGGGGGAGCCCCAGCAAGCCAGGGCCCCAGGAGAGCAGGGACAAGAGCTGACCCGAATCCAGGTCAGCCCACAAGAGAAAGTGCCTCTCCTCCCCCAACCCACGCTGCACACCGCCATCGCGACTGAAGATGGAGGGCTCACAACACAAGGATCTCGACCCCCATCTAGTGGCGACAGGCTGTAACTGCAGCCGAATAATAGCATCATGCACAAAAACTGCTGCTCTACCATCCAGCAATTTATAAAAGCTCCAGTCCAAAAGGAAAACAATAAAAATACAGAAGTAGGTCCTAAGGGCTTGGAAATGAGTAAACTAAGTGAAGATGCATTCAAAATAGCTGTCATCAGAATATTCAATGAGGTAAAGGGAAATATAGAAAAACAAGTCAACAAGTTCTGGAGTTACTTCACAAAAGACTGAAATTATAAAGAAGAATCAATTAGAAATACTACAGATGAAAAATACAATGGACCAGATAAAACAGAATACGGACTCCCTGAATGCCCGTGTAGACACCATAGAGGAGCAAATTAGCATAATCAAAGATAGACAGGCTGAATGGCTCCAGACAGAGGAAGAAAGAGAACTAAGAATTTAAAAAACTGAAGAAAATCTCAGAGAAATAGCTGACTCAATGAGAAATTGGAACTTAAGAATCTTCAGAATTCCTGAGGGCGTGGAAAAGGAAAATGGAGCAGAAAGTGTGCTCAACGAAATAATAGAAGAGAACTTCCCAAATCTAGGGATTGAGAGAGAAATGTGTGTGGAGGAAGCTTTCAGATCTCCCAGATTTGTCAATGTAAAAAGACCCACTGCAAGGCATATAATAGTAAAAATGGCAAACACGAATGACAAACAAAAAATACTCAGGGCACCAAAGCAGAAGAAAATAACCTACAAAGGAACCCCCATCAGACTTTCAGCAGATTTCTCTACAGAAACCTTACAAGCTAGGAGAGATTGGAGTGACATATTCAAAATTTTAAAGGATAAAAATCTTCAGCCAAGAATATTCTATTCAGCAAAAATATCCTTCAGATATGAGGGAGAAATTCAACCTTTTCCAGACAAACAAAAGCTAAGGGACTTCGTACTCACAAGACCTCCACTACAAGAAATCCTCAAGAAGGCTCTCATACCTGAAAAAAGAAAAAAAGGGAGAAAGGGGTCACAAAACACAGAATGGGGAGACAAATAGATAGAATCTGAATAGGATAGCAAATATTCAACTATAGCATTAGGGTAAAGAGAAGGAAATCACCAAAGCAAAGACAATCTTATCACTCTAACCACAAACTCACAACACAAGTTGGAATAAGAGATGAAAATAATAATTTAGGACAGGAGGAGGAAAGGGACTGAAACAGTCTAGGCTAAGGAAGTAAGAGACCACCAGAAAATGGACTATGTTATACATGAGCTTCTGAATACAAACTGCAAGGTAGCCACTAAACTAAAAAACAGAACAGAGACACAAAACATAAATAAGAATAATCTAAGAAACCCACCATAAGAAATTGCAGAAGTCAATGGGTAGGCTAAAACACACAGGTTGAGAAACAAAGGAAACACAGGCAAACTGGAAAACGAGTGATATAATGACAGCATTAAGCCCTCTTGCATCAATACTCACCCTCAATGTAAACGATTGAACTCTCCAATAAAAAGACACAGAGTGGCAAAATGGATTAAAGAACCAGATCCAACGATTTGTTGCCTCGAGGAAACACACCTCAGCTCCAAGGACAAACACAGGCTCAGAGTGAAGGGGTGGAAGACAATACTCCAAGCTAATAGCAAACAAAAGAAAGCAGGTGTTGCAATACTTATATCAGACAAAACAGACTTCAAGATAAGGCAGGTAAAGAGAGACATAGAGGGTCAATATATAATGATCAAAGGGACACTTCATCAAGAAGAAATAACGCTTATAAATATCTATGCACCCAACACAGGAGCACCAGAGTTCATAAAGCAACCATTAACAAACCTAAAAGAAGATATCAAAAATAACACAATAATAGTAGGGGACCTCAAGACCCCACTCACATCAATGGACAGGTCATTCAGACAGAAAATCAACAAAGAAACAGTGGAGCTAAATGAAAAGCTAAAACAGTTGGACTTAATAGACATATATAGAACACTTCATCCAAAAACAGCAGAATACACATTCTTCTCAAGCACTCATGGAACACTCTCAAGGATAGACCATATGTTGGGAAACAAGGCAAGCCTCTACAAATTTAAAAAAAATTGAAATAATAACAAGCATCTTCTCTGATCATAATGCTATAAAGCTAGAAATTAATTACAAGAAAAAAGCTGAGAAAGGCACAAGGATGTGGAGACTAAACAATATGCTATTGAACAAGCAATGGATCATTGAAGAAATTAAAAAATAAGTCAAAAAATACCTGGAGACAACTGAAAATGATAACATGCCATACCAACTCATATGGGATACAGCAAAAGCTGTATTAAGAGGAAAATTCATCACAATTCAGGCACATCTTAACAAACAAGAAAAATCCCAAATCAGCAATCTTACACTACACCTAATTGAATTAGAGAAAGAAGAACCAGCAAAGCCCAAAGTCAGCAGAAGGAGAGAAATAATAAAAATCAGAGCAGAAATAAATGCTATTGAAACAAAAAAGGCAGTAGAAAGGATCAAGGAAACAAAGAGCTGGTTCTTTGAGAAGATAAATAAAATTGACAAACCCCTAGCCAGACTTACAAAGAAAAAAAGAGAGAAAGCTCAAATAAACAAAATCAGAAATGAGCGAGGAGAAATAACAACAGACTCCACAGAAATACAACGGATTATAAGAGAATACTACGAAAAACTATATGCCAGCAAAATGGATAACCTGGAGGAAATGGGTAAATTCTTGGACTCCTACAATCTCCCAAAGCTCACTCAAGAAGAAGCAGACAATTTGAACAGATCAATCACAAGGAAAGAGATTGAAACAGCCATCAAAAGCATCCCAAAGAATAAAACCCCAGGACCAGATGGCTTTCCCGGGGAATTCTACCAAACTTTCAGAGAGGATTTAATACCTCTCCTTTTCAAGCTATTCCAAAAAATTAGGGAGGATGGAACACTTCCTAACACATTCTATGAGGCCAACATCACGCTGATACCAAAGCCTGACAAGGACACCATGAAAAAAGAGAACTACAGGCCAATATCACTGATGAACATAGATGCAAAAATTCTAAACAAAATTTTGGACGCCAGAATTCAGCAATTCATCACAAGGATCATACATCATGATCAGGTGGGATTCATACCAGGGACACAGGTATGGTTCAACATCCGCAAATCAATCAACGTGATACACCACATCAACAAACTGAGGAATAACAACCACATGATCATCTCAATAGATGCAGAGAAAGCATTTGACAAGATCCAACAGCCATTTATGATAAAAACTCTGAACAAAACAGGGATAGAAGGGAACTTCCTCAAGATAATAAAGGCCATATATGACAAACCCACAGCCAACATCATACTCAATGGGCAAAAACTGAGCGCCATCCCCCTGAGAACAAGAACGAGACAAGGTTGCCCTCTATCACCACTCTTAATTAACATAGTACTGGAGGTTTTGGCCAGAGCAATTAGGCAAGAGAAAGGAATAAAAGGAATCCAAATAGGGAGGGAAGAAGTGAAATCCTCGCTGTTTGCAGATGACATGATCTTATATATAGAAAACCCCAAAGAATCCATTGGAAAACTTTTAGAAGTAATCAACAACTACAGCAAAGTCGCAGGGTACAAAATCAATTTACGTAAATAAGTAGCATTTCTATACTCTAATGATGAACTAACAGAAAAAGAACTCAAGAACACAATGCCATGGGGCTGGCCCCGTGGCCGAGCGGTTAAGTTCGCGCGCTCCGCTGCAGGCGGCCCAGTGTTTCGTTGGTTCGAATCCTGGGCGCGGACATGACACTGCTCATCAAACCACGCTGAGGCAGTGTCCCACATGCCACAACCAGAAGGACCCACAACAAAGAATATACAACTATGTACCGGGGGGCTTTGGGGAGAAAAAGGAAAAAATAAAATCTTAAAAAAAAAAAGAACACAATGCCATTCACAATCGCAACAAAAAGAATAAAATCCCTCAGGGTGAATTTAAGGAAGTGAAAGACCTATACAATGAACATTACAAGGCTTTTCTGAAAGAAATGGATGACAACATAAAGAGATGGAAAGACATTCCATGCACATGGATTGGAAGAATAAACATAGTTAAAATGTCCATTCTACCTAAAGCAATCTACAGATTCAATGCCATCCCAATCAGAATCCCAATGACATTCTTTACAGAAATAGAACAAAGAATCCTAAAATTCATATGGGGCAACAAAAGACCCTGAATTGCTAAAGCAATCCTGAGAAAGAAGAACAAAGCTGGAGGCATCACAATCCCTGACTTCAAAACATACTACAAAGCTACAGTAATCAAAACAGCATGGTACTGGAACAAAAACACGTGCACAGATCAATGGAACAGAATTGAAAGCCCAGAAATCAAACCACACATCTATGGACAGCTAATCTTCAACAAAGGAGCTGAGGGCATACAATGGAGGAAAGAAAGTTTTTCAACAAATGTTACTGGGAAAACTGGAAAGCCACATGTAAAAGAATGAAAATTGACCTTTCTTTCTCACCATTCACCAAAATAAACTCAAAACGGATCAAAGACCTAAAGCTGAGACCTGAAACCATAAGGCTTCTGGAAGAAAATGTAGGCAGTACACTCTTTGACGTCAGTATTAAAAGTATTTTGGACACCATGTCTTCTCAGACAAGGGAAACAATAGAAAGAATAAACAAATGGGACTTCATCAGACTAAAGAGCTTCTTTAAGGCAAGGGAAAACAGGATTGAAACAAAAAAACAACCCACTAACTGGGAAAAAATATTTGCAAGTAATACATCTGACAAAGGCTTAATATCCATAATACATAAAGAACTCACACAACTCAACAACAAAAAATTAAACAACCTGATCAAAAAATGGGCAGGAGACATGAACAGACATTTCTCCAAAGAAGATACACGGATGGCCAATAGGCACATGAAAAGATGTTCATCATCACTGATCATCAGCGAAATGCAAATCAAAACTACAGTAAGGTACCACCTTACACCCATTAGAATGACAAAAATAACAAAAACAAATAGTAACAAATGTTGGAGAGGTTGTGGAGAAAAAGGAACCCTCATACACTGCTGGTGGGAATGCAAACTGGTACAGCCACTATGGAAAACAGTATGGAGATTCCTCAAAAAATTAAAAATAGAAGTACCATACGATCCAGCTATCTCACTACTGGGTATCTATCCAAAGAACTTGAAGTCAGCAATTCCAAAAGTCCCATGTACCCCAATGTTCATTGCAGCATTATTTACAATAGCCAAGATGTGGAAGCAACCTAAGTGCCCATCAACAGATGATTGGATAAAACAGATGTGGTTATATATATATATATATATATATATATATATATATATATATATATATATATACACACAATGGAATACTACTCAGCCATAAAAAAGAACAAAATCATCCCATTTGCAACAACATGGATGGACCTTGAGGGAATTAAGTTAAGTGAAGTAAGCCAGATAGAGAAGGACAATCTCTGTATGACTCCATTCATATGAGGAATTTAAACATGTGGACAAAGAGAACAGATTAGCGGTTACCAGGGGAAAGGTGGAGTGGGGGGGTGGGCACAAAGGGTGAAGGGGTGCACCTACAACACGACTGACAGACAATAATGTACAACTGAAATTTCATAAGATTGTAACTTATCATTAACTCAATAAAAAATTTTTTTATAAATGGAAAATAACAAGTGTTGGTAAGGATTTGGAGAAATTGGAACCCTTGTGCACTGTTGGAGGGAATGTAAAATGGTCCACCCACTGTGGAAAGAGGTATGGAGGTTCCTCAGAAACTTAAACGTGGAATTACCATATGACCCAGCAATTCCACTTCTGGGCGTATATACAAAAGAATTGAGGGGCCGGCCCCGTGGCCGAGTGGTTAAGTTCATGTGCTCCACTTCGGCAGCCGAGGGTTTCGCCAGTTCGGATCCTGGGCGCGGACATGGCACCGCTCATCACGCCATGTTGAGGTGGCGTCCCACATGCCACAACTAGAAGGACAGACAACCGAAAAAAAAATATATGCAACTATACCGGGGGGGATTGGGGGAGAAAAAGCAGAAAAAAAAAAAAAAAGAAAAGAAAAGAAGATTGGCAACAGTTGTTAGCTCAGGTGCCAATCTTAAAAAAAAAAAAAGAATTGAAAGCAGGGACTTGACTAGACATTTGCAGATATTTACATCCCCATGCTCACAGCAGCATCATTCACAGCAGCCTAAATGTGGAAGCAACCCAAGTGTCCATCAACGGATGAATGCACAAACAAAAGGGTTGTGTACGTACAATGAAAGATTATTCAGTCTTAGAAAGGAAGGAGATTCTGATGCATACTACAACATGGGTGAACCCTGAGGACATTATACCAACTGAAATAAATCAATCACCAAAGGACAGATATTGTATGATTCCACTTATATGAAGTACCTAGAATAGGCAAATTCACAGTGACAGAATGTAGGTTAGAAGTTGCCAGGGGCTGGGGGAAGAGGAAATGGGGAGTTGTTGTTTAATGGGGACAGAGTTGAGGTTTTTGGCTGGTAAATTTCCTGAGTGATTCTGCAACCAGTCAGGAACTGGGCTCCAGGGAAGCCGTCAATCTGAGACAGCGAGGCTCCACGGCAGGAGCCTCTTCCAAAGAACGCCACAAGCCCTCTGACTCTGGGAACCCACAGCTTCCAGCACAGGGGCCAGACTACTGCACACAAGAGCTGCTGGTCCCTCGCTGAGGCCTAACATTCCTCAGAAGGGGCCACTTCTATATTTGTAGATTCTCCTAGAGCTCTCGGTGGTCCCTGAAGCAAGACAGGGGCAGCCAGATAGAAGCAGGCAAGCCACCTGGCTCTACAGCTGTGGGACGCAGAGCTCTGCTGTCCCGCAACGTATCACACAACCAGCCCCACTGTCCATCGTGTGGACAAGCCAGACAGGGCACCAGCTCCACTGGCTTTCATATATCTACACTCGATTGAGTGGACGCTCTCGACAGGCAACTGACACAAGTTCCCCAGTCACGTTGGATGGGGAAAGGGAGGGGATGCCCAGGGAGAGGGGAGAGATCAAGATCTTTTCCTCTCTTTTTAAATAAGATGTTGATGTACATACTGTCGATGGCAACTGTCTCTCCTATCTATCAGGACTCTGGAGCTGCCGTACGTGTGGTCTCATGCAGCCATCACAAGTGTCCGTGGAGGGCTGGGATGACTATTCCCAGTGCACAAAGGGAGCGGCCAGGGTTTGGGAGGATGAAGTTGTCTGCCCAAGTGCACCAGCTGTGACTTACATCCAGTCTTCCCGCTCCCCCGCATATTAATAAGCCAAAAATGGCTAGAAAACCCACAAACGTGGCTTCCATTAGCTCCCTTTCCAACTGAAGATGTCCTTGGACACAGTCTCAGCCAGGAGGTGACTGTGGCACAGCAAGGGCTTCCTTCTCTTGGACAAATTCCAGGGAAAACAGCCCCCTCTGTCCCGCCATGGGAATGAGGGACTGACCAGCGGCAGTCAGACCTGGCCCGGAGCTCAGGACTGTCTGCAAATGGAAGCCTTTGGGGGCTAGAAGCGGCCTGACGCCCCTAGGACACCAGTATTCCCAAGCTCGGCTGCAGAAGCTGCCCTGGGGATCCAGAAGGGGGACTGTGCATGTCTGGAGTGGGGCCTCCCTGGCTCCCATCCCCCGCCCCGCCATTCCCCCGCGGCCAGCCCTCTCCCAACGATCTTCTCCTCTGTTAGATAAGAAATAGCAATATCCCATCTGACGCTGAAAGCAACCCTCCTTTAAGGATTCTGGGGTGGATCGAATAAGGCAATGCAGGTAAAATGTCTGGCAATTTGGTCGGGTCGGGGGAGTTTACATTTTAGGAAATCTAATTATATAAAACGCCATATTAACAGATTTTAAAAATCGTGTGATCATCCCAATAAAAGGCAAAAGAAATTTTGAGAAATTCAGCATACATTCTCAATTTTTAAACCTCTTAATAAAATAGGAAAACACAGATATTCCCTTAACATGGTTTGTCAAAATATCTGGAGGACTTCCACTTCTAACCACATGAGAGTAACTGGACTTGCCTTGCCCTCCCGCTGTAAATGCCTAGAAAAGTGGGCAAATTACATGAAACAACTGTTTTCAGACATTGGACAACAGGCACAGTCTCTGGACTGTGATCTCTGAGAGAAGAGAAACAAATGAGATGAGGCTTGTGACCACCTCAGCCCACTGCCTGCAGGCGGCGGGAACCCAGCAGAGCACAGCAAGGAGCCTGGCTCCAGGGGACTGAGGGAGCTAGGATTTGCAGGACAGAGTACAGAAGAGGAAGGAGCTATGCAGAGACAGAGGTGAAGGATTCTGCACAGGGGTCCTCTTGGCTCTGTTGCTGAATGCTACTCTGGGGGGCTTGGGGTGAGAGTGGGGGGCACGTGGGACTGGGAGACCAGCCAGAGAGGAAAGGCCACAATGAACACCTGGGGCACTCCGTGAAGGCTCCAGAAGGGCCATGCCTTTGAAGTGAGGCTAAGCCAGCCCTAGAGGAAAGGCCACTCTCAACCCTCTTTGTCACAGATTCAAATGATCCTTGAGAGGGCCAAGCTGATTCACAAGAAATGTGAGCTGGCCAGAACAAGTCCAGCCTTCTGGAAAGAAAGACTCATTCACAGTGGTTATTCAAAAGTAACTGGACATCCAAAGGCACAGGGAAGTGTGACCCACAACCAGGAGAAAAATCACCCCATGGATACAGGCTCCGGAATGTCAGAGATGACGGAATCAGAAAGGGGCTTTAAAACAGCTGTTGTAAAAATGCTCAGCATGCTCAAGAATTTACAGAAAAACATGAACATAATGAAGACAGCTATGGAAGATATAAAAAAGAACCAAATGGCACTTCTGGAGGTGAAAAATACAATACCCGAAATGAAACGTTCATTGGATGAGATTAACAGCATGTTACACACTGCAAAGGGAAAGATCAATGAACTTGAAAACGTTGCAATAGAAACTATCTAAACTGAAGAACTGAGAGAAAAAAATGCTGAAAGTAAAATGAACAGAACTGAAAATGTCATCTGTGGGACGATATTAAGCAGTCTGTGTGTAATTAGGGTACCAGGAGGAGAGGATGAAAAATATTCGATGACAGTGTTCTAAATTTGATGGAAATTGTAAACCCACAGATCCAGGAAGCTCAGCACCCCTGGCATGGTGAACTGGAAGCTGCGCTCGCTGCCAGAGTCCCCATCCAGGAAGCACATGCAGGGAAGCTGTAGGAGTGCAGGCTGCAGAAAGCCCTCAGCTGACAGCTCCTTTGGGGTTTGCGTCATCTTGCAGAGAGCTACGCGGATCCAGGCCACACCTTCCCAGGACAGCCTGCATTAGGTGACAGGGCAGGCGCAGCCATTTCAGCTCAATGCAGGACACTGTGATGGAAAGTTCTCCAGGGCCCCCTGCCAGGATGGGCGGAGTCCATCAAAGCTGCCCTGAAGTTCTCTTTCACTGCCAAACCCTGCCTCCACCTCCTTCCTTTCACAAGTGTTGATACTTAATCAACACTGTACCCCAAACTCCACCCCATCATCTGATTCCAGGGGACCCAACCTGCAACTCCTAGAGTGAAAACAGAAAGACAGCCACAAAGGTGCATTGCAATCAAACGGTGGAAAATGAGGGATACGGGGGAACAAAGAGAAGATGGCCAACGTCATCTCACCCAAAACTATGCAAGCCAGGAGATACGGAAGCGACATCCGTAGAGCGTGGGAAGAAAACCTGTGAACCCAGAGATCTACATCCAGGGGGAAAATGGAGACAAAATGAAGACTTTCAGAGGATCGAAGCTGGGAGCTTTCTTTAGTCACCAGCAGACCTGCAATGCAAGAAATGTGGCAGGGAGTTCTTCAAGCCAACGATAAATAAACCAGGTAAAAACTTGGAGCTACAGAAACGAATGAAGAGTTCTGGAAATGGAAAAAGCATCAGTAATGAGAAAACTTTTTTCTCATTTTTCAATTTTTTTACAGGCAATTGACTGTTTAAAGTAAAACTATGCATTGTAGGATTTACGACATATATAGAAATAAATGGTACGAAAACAACAGAGCAAAGGATCGCAGGTGAGAAATGAGGCATACGCTCAGGAGGGTTTTGCGTTATACGTGAAGAGGTATAATATTATTCAAACATAGAATGTGATAAGTTGAAGTGTATATTCTAAACTCTAGGGCAACCGCAACAAAATAAAATAAAAAGGTATAGCTAATAAGTCAATAGTGAAGCTTAAAGGAAATACTAAAAAATAATTAATGCAAAGAAGACAGGAAAAGAAGAAAAAGGCACCAAGAAAAGAAGGGAAAATCGAAAACAAAGAGCAAGGTGGTAGATGTTGTCACAAACACACGGATACCTACACTAAACGTAAACAGTCTACGTTCAAACAGCAATTCAGAGATTACCAGAATGGATTAAAAAAGCACATAGCGTGTTTTTTTTAACTATGTGCTATCTACCAAAAACTCACTTTAAATATAAAAACACAAGTAATCTATAAAAGGATAGAAGAAAGATATATCATGCAAGCACTAATCAATTTCCTAAAAAGCTGGAGTGCCTATATTATTATCAGACAAAGTAGACTTCAGGACAAACATTACCAGGGATAAAAAGAGTCATTTCATAATGATACAGGTGTCAATTTACCAAGAAGACATAGTAATCCTAAATGCGTTGTACCTAATTACAAAGCTTCAAAATACATAAAACAAAAGTTGATAGAATTGAAAGGAGAAACAGACAAATCCACAATTACAGTGGGATGATGCCCGTGCTCCTTTCTCAATAAGGATATAGAAGACTCAAACAGTATCAACCAGTTTAACCCTCTAACACCTAGTAACACCAGATATTCATCCTTTCCAAGCACACAAGGAATATTCACCAAGATGGAGCAAATGCTGAGCCACAAAACAAGTTTCTATACATTTTAAAAGTTAAAAGTAGGGGGCCTGCTGGTGGTGTAGTGGTTAAGTTCACGTGCTCCACTTCAGCAGCCCAGGGTTCACAGGTTCAGATCCTGGGTGCGCACCTACACACTGCTCATCAAGCCATGCTGTGGCAGCATCCCACATACAAAATAGAGGAAGACTGGCACAGATGTTAGCTCAGGGACAATCTTCCTCAAGCAAAAAGAGGAAGATTGGCAACAGGTGTTAGCTCAGGGCCAAACTTCCTCACCAAAAAAAAAAAAAAAAAGTCAAAAGCATACAGAGTATATTCTCTGGGTAAAACCTAGTTAAAAAAACTAAATTAGAACTCAATGAAATTAGATATTTTTAAAATCCCCAAACATTCAGAAATCAACCAAATATTCGGAAATCAAACAAAACACTTTTAATTATCTAAGAGTCAAAGAAGAAATCATAGGGAAAATTAGAAAATATTTTGAAGTCGATGAAAATTAAAACATGACATATCAAATTTATGCGATGCAATTAAATCAGTGTTTATAATAAAATAGAAAAAAAGATCAGAAATTAGTGTAACTAATAAATTTAGAAAGATCACAAGATCCAAGATCTATCTACAAAAAATACTTTTATAGACTAGAAATGACCAACTGGAAAGTGTAATTTAAAAATTATACCCTTCAGGTGGCATCGGAAAACACAAAATAATAGGATATTAATTTAACAAAATATGAGCAAGACTTATTCACTGAAAACTACAAAGTATTACTGGGAGTAATTTTTAAAGGCCTAATAAATGGAGAGCTATGCCATGTTCATGGACTGGGACACCTGACATTGTAAAATAATAGTTCTCCCAAATTGGTCTATAAACTCCATGCAAGTTCAGTGAAAAATC
This sequence comes from Equus przewalskii, assembly GCF_037783145.1. Classification (NCBI taxonomy): domain Eukaryota; kingdom Metazoa; phylum Chordata; class Mammalia; order Perissodactyla; family Equidae; genus Equus; species Equus przewalskii. Next base: position 2,072,205 of record NC_091845.1, read on the forward strand.
CGGCAAGTTGTTTGCAGAAATCGACTAGCTGATTCTAAAATTTATATGAAAATGCAGAGAAACTGGAACAGCCTAAACATTTTTGAAAAAGAAGAACAAAGCACGGAGAGCATACTACTTGATTTCAAGACTTACTGTAATAAAGTTATAGCAATCAAAGTGGTGTGGTACTGGCATAAGGAAAGACATAGAGATCAAGAGGACAAAACAGAGGGTCCAGAAACAGTCCCGCGCATGTATGGTCAGTTGATTTTTTTTACAAGGTTTCCAAGGAAATACGGAAAGGATAGCCCTTCTAATGTTTGCTTCTGGAACAACTGGATATCTGTATGGAAAAAACATGAACCTTAACTTTTCACCTTTCCCTGTATACCAAAAAACTCAAAATGGATCATATGCGTAAAAGCTAAAACTATAAAACTTCTAGAAGAAACTTGAAAGAATACTTCTGTGACATTAGCCTAAGACTTCTTAAAACAGGACATAAAATGTAATAATCATAAAAGAAACATTAATAAATTGGACTTCATCAAAATGTAAAACTTCTGCTCTTCAAAAGATACTATTAATAAGACAAAAAATGACAAGTGTTGGAAAGGATGTGGGGAAAAAGGGAACCCTTATACACTGCTGGTTGGAGTGCAAACTGGTGCAGCCACTGCGGAAAACAGTGTGGAGATTCCTCAAAAAACTAGAAATAGAAATACCATATGACCCAGCCATCCCACTACTGGTTATTTATCCAAAGAACTTGAAATCAACAATTCAAAGAGACTTATGCACCCCTGTGTTCATTGCCACATCATTCACAATAGCCAAGATGTGGATACAACCCAAGTGCCCATCAACTGAAGAATGGATAAAGAAAATGTGGTATGTATATACAATGGAATACTACTCAGCCATAGAAAAAGACAAAACCCGTCCCATTTGCAACAACATGGATGGACCTTGAGGGTATTATGCTAAGTGAAATAAGCCAGACAGAGAAAGACAAACACAGAATGGTTTCACTCATATGTGGAAGATACACAAATACATGGACAAAGAGAACAGATTTATGGTTACCAGAGGGAAAGGGGATTGGGGATAGACATAGGGGTAAAGGGGCACATATTTATGGTGACTGACAAATAATAATGTACAAGTGAAATTTCACAATGTTATAAACTATTACGACCTCAATAAAATTTTTAAAAAAGAAATAAAAGGTAAATACGTACTCAGGAATATTAATCCAATTACAAACAGATCAATAAGTTAAGAGTTTGATGGCAAATTTGAGAGATTTGCTAGCTTCATTTATCAAGTACCAATTGATAATTTTGCATTAATAAAATATGTTAATATAAAAAATACTATTAAGCAAATGAAAACATAAGACAGATTGGAGGAAAATATTCCTCATACATGTAGCATCTGAAAAAGACTTGTATCCAGAATATATAAAGAACTTTTACAATGCAATAATAAGAATACAAGCAATCTAATAAAAATGGGCAAAAGATATGAACAAACACTATACCACAGAAGATATATGGATGGTAATAAACATGTGAAAAGATGCTCAACATCATTAGCCATCAAGGAAATGCAAATTAAAACTACAATGAGACACCACTTCACACCTTTAGAATGGTTGGTGAGGACAGGGAGCAAGTGGAACACTCACTCACTGATGGTGGGGATGTGCAATGTTATAAACACTTTGGAAAACAGTTTAGCAGTTTCTTAAAACGTTAAATGTATAACTACCCCATGACCCAGTCATTCTACTCCTAGTTAATTACCCAAGAGAAATGACATCATACATCCACACAGACTTTAAATCTATGAATGTTAACAGCAGCTTTATTTGTAATACTCAAAATTGGAAACAATCCTTTGGGGTTCAACAACAGAGGAATGGATAAACAGAGTGGTATGTCCATACAATAGGTTACTACTGCAATGGTTAATTTTATGTGTCGACTTGACTGGGAGAGGGGATGCCCAGATAGCTGGTAACACATTCCTTCTGGGTGTGTCTGTGAGGGCGTTTCCTGAAGAGATTAGCATGTGAAGCAGCAGAGTCGGTAAAGATCACCCTCCTCAACGTGCGTGGGCATCATCCAATCCACTGAGGTCCCCAATAGAACAAAAAGGCAGAGAAAGGGCACATTTGGTCTGTACTTGAGTTGGGACATCCATCTTCTCCTGCCCTTGGACGTCAGTGCTCCTGGTTCTTGGGCCTTTGGACTTTGACTGAATCACACCACCAGCTTTCATGGCCTCCAGCTTGCAGACGGCAGATCGTGGAAACTCTTGGCCTCCAAAATCATGTAAGCTAATTCCTCATAATAAGTCTCTTTCGTATATATCTATATCTACATATATCCTATTGGTTCTGTTTCTCTTCAGAACCCTGACTAATGCAACTAGTCAGCAATAAAAAAGAATAAACTAGTGATATATGCAACGACATGGATGAACCTCAAAGTAATTATGCTGAGTGAAAGAAGCCAGATCCAAAGAGTATACACTGCATATCTACGGTGATGGAAAGAAGACCATTGGTTGCCCCAGGATGGGTGGGGAAGGCGTGGGAGTGAGGAATTACAAAGGGACACAAGCAAACTTTGGGGGCGATGTGTTCATCATCCTGATTGCAGTGACATCCACATGTATACACATGTGTCAAAACTTTAAATATGTTCATTTTTGTATGTCAATTATATTTTATTAAAGGTGTTTTTAAAATTACAAAGGTAGGTACTATCACAGTGGTACTATCAACCCACTAGAATGGATAAAATTAAAAAGACTGATAGTATCGAGTGTTGATAAAGATTCAGAGCAACTGAAATGCTCATACACTGCTGGTGGAAGGTAAACACGGCACAACTACTTTGGAAAACAGTCTGGCAGTTTCTTATAAAGTTAACTATGGGACCCAAAAATAGCATTCCCAAGTGCTTACCCAAGAGAAATGAAACCTATGTCCACAAAAAGACATGTACACAATTGTTTATAGCCAGCTTTATTCATAACAGCTCAAAATCGAAAACAACCCAAACGTCCATCAAGATATGAATGGATGAAATATTGCAGTATATCCATTTCATGGAACACTACTCAGTAACAAAACAGGAAAACTACTCATATATGAATGACATGGACGAATCTTTAAAACATCATCAGGCATGAAGGAAACCAAAAACACAAAAGTATATTCTCTATGATTCCATTTATACACTATTCTAAAATAGGTAAAGTTAACCTACAGTGACCAAAGCTGATCAATGGTGGCCTGAGGCATGGGAGATGGTGTGAGAGATGGCTTTCACGGACATAAGGGGATTTTCAGGGTGACAGAAAGGCTCCATATCTATATCTATATATAAATGTGTCTATACATTATGCTCTAACACCATGAAGTGGCATTTCTGTGGGTGTAGACATCTGTCAAAACTCCTTAAACTATATACTTTAAATGGGTGTGTTCTATTTTACTTACATTACCTCACCAATTTGATCTAACAGAGAGCAGCCAATTCACAGTGCACGGACTGATTCGGATCTCATTTTCAAACTAAGGAAAAAATCCAAGATAAATGGGGAAATGTGAACACTAGATATTTAACAAAACTACAGAATTATTATTATTGTTGTTATGAACTTTCTGTACAATGATTTTTGGTTATTTTTTAAGATTTTCTATCTTATAAGGATATACACTGAAGTATTTGCTGATTAAATGGTAGAATGTCTATATTGGCTTCAGAATAATCTGTGAGTGGGAAGGGAGGAGGATATAGGTTGAAACAAGATTGGCCACAGATGGTAACTTTTGGAGCTGGATGATGAGCACATGGTGATCCATTGTGTAGTCTCTCTACTTTTGTGTACATTTGAAATGTGCTATAACTAAAAAGAGCATGAAGTATAATCTCCACATGATATTGGGCAACTTCCCCCTCATCATAAGCACTGTCTGTGGCTGCAAAGATCATCTATAGATATGCTGTGGATTGTTGGACGTTCGGCCATCTATGCAGATGTGCAGAGCAGAGTGGTTGGGGATGTGGAAGTCCTTAGGCAAAGGCCTTGACCTCCCTGTGCCACAGCTTCATCGGTGAAGTAATAGCTGCTTCCCAGCATTATTGTGAAGACTCACAGAGTCATACACCAAAAGCACCTGGATCAGTACCTGCTATGGGTAAGCACAGAGTGAATCTTGGTGTACCATCACCATCATCACCATCACCTCCATCATCACTATCACCATCATCATCACACCATCATCATCATCATCACCATCACCATCATCATTATCACCACCATCACTATCACCACCACCATCACTATCACCATCACCATCATCATCATCATCATCATCATCATCATCATCATCATCACCATCATCACCACCATCACCATAATCATCACTATCATCAACATTGTCATTATCGTTGTGGTTGTTGTTATTGTCAGGTAGTTTCTGGTTTCTTCTACTAGCAAGCAACACCACAACAAAGTTCTTTGTGTATAAACCCTTGTCTCCAACTCTGAGACTTTTAGTCTAATGTCCTAAAAGTTGGGGTCTGAATTAAAGGGCAGGTGATGTCCTCCAGGCCCAGCAACTCCAGCCAGGGGGAAGAAAGGCTCTTTGTGACACATCCAAATCAGAATCCTATCAGTTCAATCAGAATCTAAGAAGACTACAGTCTCCAGGAGAAGGTTTCCTACAGGAAAAGGGTCTGTGGCCACTGAGAGAACAGGGCTGTCTAGGATAGGAGATCCGGCACTCACAGCAGATGGGAGCAGGTTTTGCACCTAGAGCTCTGCTGCCAGAACCAGCTACAGTCACAGCTGCTGCTGTAGGGCCAGCCTGCCCTCCATTCAGCCCCCTGCTAGGGTCACTGCCGACCCTCACCCAGGAAGTGGTGACAGAGAGAAGTGACAGGCCCAGGAGACATTTAGGCCCTGGCCACAGTCACAGTTGCCCCCGGGGGCTGGGCAGAGAAGGTAAATGATGCAGTCTGACAGTGGCCGTGGCTAACGTTTACGCAGCAGCTACTGTGTTACACTGAGGGCACGTGCTGTTTAGTTTGGTCTTCAGAACCCTATAAGGCAGGTTCTAATAATAGTCCCAACTTACAGATGAGGAAATGGAGGCACAGAGAGATTACATCTCTTGGCCAAGATGCACAGCTAGTCAGCAGTGCAGCTGGGATTCAAAGCCTGGACCTGAGACCCCGGAGCCCTGACCCAGCACACTGCACCACGCCCACATGCGTCCACTGTAAATCCCGCCTCCTGCAGCCCCAGCAGCCCCGTGTCTAGATTTCTGCCCCAAAGGTGGGACTGCCCAAGGGAGACGTTCCGATTTTTAAGTGCCGGCAAGTAATTCTTACAAATGTAACACTACTCAGGCCAAACGAGTGGTGCTCTTGCCCCATTTGGGCTGCAGAACACCAGTGTTCAACCCCCTGGAAAGGACAGAGTGAGGAGGCGGAGGGACTTGAAGGCTCCTTTCCCGGGAGGGGAACGCAAGAGAAGGAGCCAGCCAGCAGGGAGAGGCCCCCCTGCAGCAGGCAGGCCATGTTCGTTTGCATTGCTCTCTCCTGAAGGGAGGCAGAAACGAATACCTGCAACAGGCCCGCCCCTGGCGCAGGGTCAGGGAGCAGGGGGCACCATTCAAGAAAAGAATCTGGACGCAGCCCAGGCTCCCTGACCTCTGTCTGGAGCAGAGGAATGAGGCTCTCACTGGAGTTAGGAGTTTGATCTTTGAGGAAAAGAACGTTTGAGGCTCTTTGAGAAGCAGCCAACCAAAATCCTTGCCTGCTGCAGGGCTGCCAGGGCCAAACGCTGACACGAGGGGGACAGGTGGCCTTTTGCATAGCGGCTTTTCCCTTCAACAAAACAAACCCCACCGAGGGGCCAGGCCGCACCCGCTGATGACCTGCCATGTCCACCCCCTCTGCAGAGCCAGCATACCCTCCTCCTCTCTGAGGCTCATGATCTCCAGCCCTCGTGGGGACACACGATGCCAGACTTGGAGTCGCGAGGCCTCTGGGATTAATAAGAAAGCAAAGAAAGGAAGACGACCACCAACTTGCCCGCACTGGCCAGCCGGGAGGCAGGCCTGAGGGGCAGCCCAAACGCATCTCAGTTGATGGCAACTCCTGTCTTCCGGCGGCTACTCAGGACAAAAGCCTCAGGGTCATCCTGACCCTCTCTTTCCCCGAGCCACCACTTCCCACATGTTGGGACACGGTCAGGTGCTCCAGAAGCCTCCCTGAGACAGAGCCAGGCACGCAGGGAGCTGGTCAGGACCCCACACCTGCAGAAGGGCTGGGGGAGAAGCCGACTGCAGAGGGAGAAGTGAGCTGGGCTGTGGGCCGGCAATTGCCCGATCCGCAGGGGCGCTGGATGGTATCTGGTCGTCAGCCTTGTGCGGGTACGTGGCTGGGGCCAACCCAGATGGCTGGAGGTCTGCCAACAGCCAGGCCCACAGATCCTCCCTCGAAAGGGCATCCTGGTGGTGCATCCCTGTGGCCACCACAATCAGCAAATCCTTTTCAAAATCTGGTGACTTCTCCTCCACTGCTACCATCTAGGTCCCAGCCACCTAGCCTGTCACCTTGCCGATGTCACTCCTCCATTCATGTTTTTAAGAGCTAACCATGTTTTTCCACGACATCTAATCAGGGCTTCTAACATGTGCAGAGTCACCGAGCAGTACTATCCAGTAAAACGCAGTACAAGCCATACCGATCATTTTAAATTACCTAGTAACCATGTTAAAAAAAGTAAAAGGAAATTAATTTTAATAACATATTTTATATAATTCAATATATCCAAAATATTGTGATTTCAACAATAACCAATATAAAAAATTATTAACAAGATATTTTACATTCTTTTTTTTTTAACTAGGTCCCCAAAATCCAGTGTGTATCTTACATTTACAGCACATCTCAATTAGGATGAGCCAAATTTCAAGTGTTCGGTATACTTACTCATTCCCCTACTGACGGCCACTCACATTGTCCCGAGTTCCCCACTAAACAACAGTGACGTGCTCGCATATGTCTCCTCAAAGACCAGCACGAGCATCCATTTCTCTCCTGGGCACACGCCCGCGAGCGGGATGGCCTGCGCATGCTCAGTTCGCCTTCGTCCGCCAGCTCCCTCTGCAGTGTGGCCGTGCTGGCCCCCCTCCGCAGGCACGGGGTTTCACTGACTCCACACCCCTCCGATCTCGGGCATTATCCACCTTTCTATGGTTTGTCAACAGGCCATTTGTAAAATGATGCCTCCTTGTCATTTTGATCTGCATTTCTCAATTACTAATGAGTTTGGGCTGAACTACCTTTAAAGGAATTTCTCCAACCTAAATGAGCATCAGTAACGAACTAGCTAAATAAATTACATTGTACCACTTGATGGACTATTGCAGAGCTGTTAAGAAGAACGAGGTAAAGTGCAAGAGCCAGCTAAGAGAGAGCGTTAAGTGGAGCAGCTGAGGTGCAGAAGAGAACACGCAGGCTGGTGTCCCAACATGGGTACAGACAGACGACTGGGCATGTGCCAGTCTGAGAGAACGTCCCCAACTGCTAACAACCATCATCGCCGCAGGAGCCAGACTACAGGGAATTTTGCGCTTACTAAGTGGTTTCCAATCATTGCCTGCGCGACTTTCCAATCAGAAAAAAGAAATTAAGAGACGAGCACATATACTCTCTAATTACCAACCCCCACCCAAAAAAAAATTTCTATCTCGAAAAGAGGCCCACCCCAGGCCCCCACCTGCCCTCTCACTCCCCAGTCCCCAGTTCCAGTGCCTCTCTGTGCCTCAGTTTCCCCATCTGCAAAAAAAGAGATGAGAATCATATCTGTTCATAGGATTGTGGTGAAGACCTCATGCGCTGAGAGCTATGAAGAGATTAGAAGAGCAGCCAGCGTCTTCTGTTACTATGATTTCTCCACCTCCCCACACACAATGTCAAGATTTCTTCATTCTTGCAACACACATTTGTTGAGTATCTACCAGTCCAGGCACCGCTCCAGGAACTTCAGAACATAGAAAACTAAGTAAAACAAAAATAATAATAATGTAATTATTTACCCCAGAGAAAATGAACTGTTAAGTAAGAGAGGAAAGGTGACCAGAGGTTTCTCTGTGGCTCAGCCCGGACTAGGGTTTGCCCCAATTATAATAATATGGACTCTGAGCCAGAATGGGTCACTAAAAGGAGAGGATGAAAGGAGGCAAGGGACTTGAGTGAGGACAAGGACAAAAGATATGGTCAACTAGCAGACACCCTCCATGCTCCTGAGGCCATGGGCTCTCTGCAATTACGGGAAAGGGCCTGTGACCCCCAGGCCACTGCCGGAGAGTCTGGGTGGCCCCGGGTTCTCAGGAGCTGATGGGCTGGCAGGTGGGGGGCAGCTGCACCAGCAAACTGTGAGCTGGCCCCGACACCCACAGGCCATCTCACCCATCACAAGGGGCAGCCGGGCCCAAGGAGGGAGGGGCTCACATAAGGCCATGCCAGGAGCAGGGGGCGGAACCAGACACAGACCCACACAGCCGACCTCTGGTCAGGGCTCCTTCCGCCGGCCTCCTCACTCGCCCCTCCGGTTGAGACCGATTTGTCCCATCACACGGTGAGCGCACGCGGTGGAGCGCCCTGCTGCCTAAGACATGAAGCCGCACTAGCTGCAGCCCTTTGGGCCTTTCGGAGTCTCCGTTGCCCATCTGCAAAAGAAGGATACAGAAGTACGTACCTCTTAGGATCTGAAGGTTAAACGCGTTACTATCGACAAAGAGCCTTGGGAGGTATTGGCATACAAAAGTTTAGCAGTCTGCATTATCCTTTCCTGCCATCTGCTGAGAAGAGACAAGCTCTGTGGTGCAAGGTCAGCGAGAAAGGCAAGAGAGGAGGAAGTGCACGACCTGGTTCCATTGTGCGGTGTGGACAAGGCCATGGAACATGCACAGCACACACACACCACGTACATGCATACGTACACATGTGCGTACATGTGCGTGCCCACTCATGTATGTGAGTATGGGAGTGTTTCTATGAGTGAGAGTATGTGTAAATGTACAGATGTGTGTATGTGGGGATGTGTGCACCTGGGTATAGGATGTGTGTATATGTAAATGAGTATGTATGGGCATGTGTATGTGTGTGCTTTGTAATTTGTGTAATACAAATCTATAAAGAAAGAAATGGAATCTTCCCTGGTGTAAAAAAGGGAGACAGGATCCTCTCCCCTGCTTTAGTATTTCCCTTAGATAAGTTGAAATTGTCGGCACTCTCTCTGTCTCACTGAGATTATGTAAATGTTTTTCAAAGCTAAATGAGCCTCTTACAGCTTTTCTCCGAGACTGGCTTTCTGGAGGCCCAGGAGCCCTTTCCGAACGTCAGCATCCAGAAGGGTGGGGCCTGTCCGCCCTCTGCTCAGGGTCAAAGGCCTGGCGCAGGTTCCCGCTGGTCGGGGGACAGAACTTCCATTTTTCCTTGGGGGTAAAGACAACTAGCGTGTGTGCAATGGGTTGTGTCTGCCAGGCTGTGCAAGGGAGCTCCCTTTCTTCTTTAGCAGACTGCCTGTGATGGACATTGCAGCCTGGTTCAATGCTTCTTCAATAACAAAACTATTGTCTTTCTCTCCTATCTTTGTGGAGAACTTTTCTGGAGTGGCAGGAGATTTTAATTATTTTCCCAATACATTTGTGTTTATACGTGTATATGAGTGTGTGTATACATGTGCATATGTGTGTGTATACAAATGTATGTATGAGTCTGAGTGTGTGTGTACAGAGGGTGTGCGCAGGGGTGGGGGTGGGGGCGTGGCAAGATTCCTAAGAAGCTGGCACAGTGCACCCCTCCAGGACTTCTGGAACTGGGGTCAGGGATGGGAGGGAGAAACCCTCTTTTTTCTACAGCAATTGAACTAAGCACATTTATTGTCCTACAGAAAAATATGTCATTTCGGTGACTCTGTACTGTCTGCTGGAGGCTTTTCTCTGTGTGAGTCATCACACTTAACACAAACACAGCCCCAGACGCTGTGCCCAGCACTCTACCTGCTTCACCTCATTCAAACTTCACAACAGCCTGCCCCACCCTGCCAGGAGGTTGATGCTGTTAGGAGCCTTCCCATTTTATAGATGGGAAACTGGATGCTTGTCCAAGGTCACAGGGCTGGGGACACACTGAGGTCTGGATTCACACCCAAATTGCTCCTACAGCCAACCACCTGCCCACTGTCCTGTGAACCGCGGCTGGCTCCTGCAGGTCTGCAGCTCTCCGCCCGCAGCCCTGGCTCTCTGCTCACAGCCACCAGTCAGGTTGCCTGGCTCCCCTGGGGCGGGCCCAGCAGCTGCGGGTCAGACAGGAGCTGGCCTCCAGCAGAATGTGAAATTGAGTGGAGTCAGGACTCCAGAGCCAAGAACGCTAATTACATCAGGATCCCTGGGGGAGGGAGGTCGCGATGCCAGGATTGCTCTTTGGCTCATTTAAAACCAGAAAGAATGAAGAATGATAGCATATTGAGCAGGAAAACCCAAGAACCCCCTGGAATATGGAATTGAACCAGATATGGGGACGCTCAGGCAGGTAAGGCGTCATTGACCCCATTGGACAAGGGCTACCCAGGACGTCAGGTCTCAGGTAGCAAGGGCCGGTTCATCCCTCGCCGACCTAAGGTGTCATCTTCCTAGGGGTCTTATTCGGCTCCGGATCCAAGCCATGCCTTTTTCGGGGCGCCCCCGCCCTCCCCGCGCTTTTCCCGCCGCGGGCATCTCTCCAAGCCCCCGCGGTGGTCCTAACAAAACGCATCCGCCAGCGCCGCAGCTCCTCCCCTTGGTGGCTGGACCGACAACGATCCTGCGCTCGAGGCGGGAGCCGGGGAGCCCACACACCAGCCCCGTGCTCCGTCCTCGAGGGCCAGGGAGCCACCTCGCAGGTGCAGAGCATGCTCGCGACACAACTCCGACAGCCGGAGTCAGGAGGAGCAAGGACAGGAGCGACAAGGCCCCTTAGACATCGTCTGGAAACAGGGTGCCTAAAGAAGGTGTACAAATCGGCAAGCAAAAAAAGCTGCAAAAACGGGCAACAGCGATGAGTACGTTTCATAGAAAGGGAACTTTGGCCAATAAACAAAGGAAAAGGTGCTCAACCTCGGTAGGCTTCAGGGAAAAGCAAATTCCAACCGCGAAGACATACCACTTTGCACCTTGCATTGGCAGAAGGCAGACTGGCAGGCTGGAGGCTGTCCTGGCCCCGGCGAGGATGCTCGCCGCGGGGCGCCCTCCGGGGTAGCTTCTTTGGAGAATGGTTTGGCATTCCTCGGTAAAGGTGCAGGTGCGCGGCCAGCCCTCCTAGGTGCAGCCCCGGGAGAAACCCCGGCCCAGGCAGCCGAGGCACGCGCACACCAGGGTATTCACAGCAGCGCTCTCTGTAATGGGGGGATGTAAGACCACGACCCCAACGTCCCTCAACATGAAAAGGCATGGATCCTCTAGGTGCATCCATACCCTGGAACCCCCTGCGGAAATTACACAGAACAAACCTGAATATGCTTATCTATATGGATGAATCTCAGAAACACAATGCTGAATGAAAACAGCAAGCAGCAGAATTATAGATTCCACTTAGATAAAGCTTAAAACATGCAGAATGATAGTATATATGCTTTAGAGATGCGTGGGTGTGATGGAAGTGTAGCGGCATTGATGACCAAGACTCACACCGGCCTCAGGCTGGGCTGCCCGCAGGGAGAGGAGTCTTGATGGAGGAGGCGCGCAGCCGCCTTCAGCCTCATCCGAATGTTTCACGGACGTCAACAATTCCGAACCAAGGATGACAAAACGCGAGGATTTGTCCTGTCCAGGTGATGTTCACCGGAGCGTCTGTGACATTGCTCCCTGTACTTTCGCGTGGGCGCCCTCGTGGCTTTGATCCGGCGCCCTCCCCGCGGCCGGGCGCGGCTGGGTCGGCGCGCACCACACGTCTGTCAGTTGTCACACGTGGCGGCTGCATGTTGCCGTGATGCTGAAAGCTGCGCCTCCCGGATTTCAGATCCCAGCAGGCGTTTGAAATGGACAGGTTTCATGCTGGACAGCTTCCAACGGAGCTTCCCGATGAAGAGAGACTAGGGAGGAGGACCTGGCCGCCCACTTCCCAAAGAACTGGCCGCGGAAGCCCTGTGAATAGCAGGGCAGCACTGTCTGACAGCATCGGAGGGTGAGAAGATGGTGCAGAGTGACCTGGAGGAGTTCCACTCTGCTGCACAGGGTCCCTGGGGTCAGAATCACCCAGAGGGCACTAACGACAAACACTTCCTTGTATTTTAAAGCATGTTTCCTAATTGTACAGTATTTTTTAAAACATTGGTTTGGCGGGGCACCCACCCGGCGCCCCCTGGTTCTAAGTCCAGCCTCCCCACCCACTTGCTGTGTGACCCTGGCCTAGTCGCTTAACTGGTCTGACTCGGAGCTTCCTTATCTGTGTTAGGAAAACAGTAAGCTCTACCTTGTCAAGCAAGAGAAATGACGGAGTCAGTCATTCAGCAAATTGCACTGCGTGCCTGCTCTGGGCCCATCACAGGTCAAGGTGAGCACTGAGGATTCAAGACTGGTTCAGACAGGCCTGGCTCAGAGGGCAGGACAACGGCAGCCCACAGGAGGCCACGAGGGCGAGTGGCTGACGCTGAGCTCCCCACTGTGCAGCCCGCCCTTCCCGGGGCCAGCCAACATGCTAGGTGGCCTCCAGCAATAAAAGCTCACTGACTCCTCTCATGAAAAAGTCATTTCCTTTTCAGTTCCCTAACAATCCTTCCATTTGTGTCAAGAAGAGTCTCCATGGGTCTGCTGTGTCTTTACATTTCTCCAATATAAGCCAATCTCCCTTTGAGCCAGAAGGACACAGGCTTTGGCCTTGGATCCTTCAGGGGCAGACATCCAGCAAAAACATAATCTTGTTATTTGATTTTCTTAGCTGGTATTTCTAGTTACCTTTGATTATGACAACTGAAGCTAGTTTTCTATTTACAGTAATAAAAATTCCTTCTGAAATAAAGGTACTTATATAAAAAATCAATTTAAAGAAAAATTCAAACCAAATATTCTAACATTATTCAGATGTTCCTTGAGATGGCAGAAATCATGACAGGGTCTTCATGAAGTTGCTGTTTGCGGGGTCCTGGGCTCGAGGAAGTTCTCTCCAAAGAGCTCAGGCAAAAAGGACTTGAACAAAACAGGAGGAGGGGTGTGCGTTTCAGAGGAGGACACCAGCAGTGGACAGCTGGGGCCACTCCTGGCTCTCTAGGACAACTGGGGAGCCCGGACTAGAACCCGAAGGACTTGGTGGTTCTCACACTTTGGAGTTGCATATTCCTTGTTGGTTTTTCTTTGCGAGGTTTTCCCATAGTCCTTTAAAAACACAATTCTTGCACTAAAGCCTGTAGGTTCTAGAAATCACCTGGGGATCCTGCAGCAGTGCCGAGTCCAGGGCCCACCCCAGATGCTCTGCGTCAGGAAGTCTAGGGAGCCTGGAATATGCATTTCCCCATGCACAACACCTCTCTCCCTGCCCCCACCCCCCTACCCTCCGCCTCTCCCCACCCCTGCGGGTAGTACACACCCCCTGCTTTGAGACTTGTCCCTGTGGCCATGCCTGTCGGTCCCATGGGGGCTCTGGAAAGCCCACAGTGCTGGAATCACAGGGCATGGGCCTGCCGTCCCCTCAGACAATGAGCTCCTTGAGGGCAGGGACCAGGCCTGGTCACCTCACACCCCCGCCTGGCCTGCCTGGCCCATGACAGGTGCCCATTAATGTCTGTGGCAGAGGGAAGGAGGGAAGTACCTGGGAAAGGAATGCGTGGCATGGCTTGTTAACCGAAGCCTGGTTAAGGACGCCTCCAGTCGGCCCGGTCGTCATTCAGCTCACCACCACCCTGGCCTGAGGTCCTCTCGCTCCTGCCAGTTTTATCCATCTGAAAATCCGGGCCAGCGCAAGAGAAGAGTCGACTGGCAAATCACTTTGCTCCACCCCTCGCACTCGCCCCCTGGAGGAAGGCATGTCCAGGAGGAGGTTTGTGGGGTTCCTGAGGATGCCAGGCAGCGGGGCATCTGAGCAGCAACGGGATGGCAGAGTTTGCGGCCCGGACACTGAAGTCATGGCTGGGCTGGTGGAGCCCCAAAAGTGCATCACCGGCTTCTGGAAACACCTTCCATCAAGGCCAGGACAATGGGTATCAAAAGAATTCCCTGACTGAATTTCCAGCATGGAAATTGACTTGACTGCTGTTTGACAAGCAGCCAAGGACATTACCAGCAGAAGACAGAAATGAGCAATCACACTTTTATACACTTCCATTGAGATATAATTCACATATAAATTTCACCCATTTAGAGTGTACCGTTTGGTGGTATTTAGTATAGTTAGAGTTGTTCAACCATCACCACAACCAATTTGAGACCATTTTTGTCACCCCAAAAAGAAATCCCAAGGATAAAAGGAAAAATGGGAAAAAGAGACTTGCAGTTATGTTAAAGTATACAAACTTACTTGATTTAGTACCGACCTCTATTCTTCCTAGCCATTTATCTAATGGAAACACACTAGCCAACAGCTAAATGTATGCCAGGTACTGTCTAAAACAGGAAACGAGCATATTCCTGTACAGTGGGAAAGAAAGAAACCCACACACTTAAGTTATCACCCCTCCCCCACAGCCTGGCAACCACTAATCTCATTTCTGTCTCTATGGATTTCCTATTCTGGACATTTCACACAATCTGTGGTCTTCTGTGACCGACTTCTTTTCTTAGCATAATATTTTCAGTGTTTATCTAAATTGAAGCATGGATCGAGAGTTCACCTCCTTTTGTTGTCTGGTAATATCCATTGAATGGATATACCACATTTTACTTATTTATTCCTTATTTGATGGGTTGTTTCCACTTTTTGGCTATTGCGAATATTCCTGCTATGACATTTATGTACAAGTTTTTGTTTGAACATCTGTTTTCAATTCTTTTAGGCATATATTTAGGAGTGGAATTGCTGAGTCATATGGTAACTCATAGGAGAAGCATTTACTCATTCAGTGATTAAGCAGTAAATCATTAATTTAATCATTAAATTAGAGATGAGATTCATTCATTTGAAGAACGGCCAGACTGTTTCCCAAAGTGGCGTCACCGTCTCCCCCCATCAGTGTGTGAGGCGTTGGCTACTCCATGTCCTCGACGGTTACTGTCTGCCTTGCTGAACGCAGTCGTGCTATGGATGAGAAGTGGCACCTCACTGTGCTTTTGATTTGCATCTCCTTAATGATGAACATCTTTTCATGCATCTTTTATTATCCATTTATATACCTTCTTTGGAGAAATGTCTATTCAAATCTTTTGCCCATTTTTAAATTAGGCCATGTGTCTTTGCATTGTTGAATTGTAAGTGCTCTTTATATGTTCTGCACATATGTCCCTTATCATTTTTTCCTATTCCATTTTTTCTTTTGTTGCTTGTACTCTTTAGATGCCATACCTAAGAAATCATTGCCTAATCCAAGGTCTAGATTTACACCTATGTTTTCTTCTAAGAGTTGAAAGTTTTAGCTCTTACATTTAAGTCTGTTAGCCATTTTGAATTACATTTTCTATATGACGTGATCTGCTTGCAGCTTTCCAGTTGTCCCAGCACCATTTGTTGAAAAGACCGTTCTTTCTCCCACTGAATTGTCTTAGCATCTTTGTTGAAAATTATTCGACCACAAATGTATGAGTTTATTTCTGGGTTCTCAGTTCTATTCCATTGATATGTCTGTCCTTATGCCAGTACCACACTGTCTTGGTTACTGCAGCTTTATAGCAAGTTTTGAAATTTGGAAATGTGAGTCTTCCAATTTTATTCTTCTTTTTCTAGATTGTTTTGGTTATTCTGGGTCTTAGATTTCCATATGAGTTCTAGGACCAACTTGTCAATTTCTGCAAATAAATCAGCTACAATTTTGATAGGGATTACATTGAATCTATAGATCAATTTGGGGAATATTGCCATCTTAACAATACTAAATCTTCTAATCCATGAACACAGATGTCTTTCCATTTATTTAGATATCCTTTCAGTGATGGTTTATAGTTTTCAGCACATCTGCACTTCTTTTGTTAAATTTACTCCCAAACATTTTTTGCTATTTTAAATGGAATTGTTTCTTAACTTAATTTGCAGGTTGTTTACTGCTAATTTATAGACATCCAATTGATTTTTGTGTATTGATTTTATATCTTGCAACCTTGCTGCACCCATTTGTTAGTTCTAATGCGTGTGTGTGTATTTCTCAGGATTTTCTATATCAAGATTATGTCGTCTGCAGATAGACACAGTTTTACCTCTTCCTTTCCAATCTGGATGCCTTGTTTCTTTGTCTTGCCTCCCTGCCCTGGCCGGAAGCTCCAGTACCATGTTGACTAGTAGTGGTGAGCATGGACATCCTTGTCTTGTCCCTGAACTTAGGGGGAGAGCACGCAGTCTTTTATCATTACGTATGATGGTAGCTGTGGGGTTTTCGTAGATGCCCTTTATCAGGTTGATGTAGTTTCCTTCTATTTCCAGTTTGTTGAGTGTTTTACCATGTTTTTGATTTTTTCAAATGGCTTTTCTGCATCTATTAAGATTATCACCTGATTCTTGCCCTTTATGTTATTGGAGACCACAGTCTTTGATTTTTAGACTTAACCAACCTTGCATTCCCAAGATAAACCCTACCTGGTGTATAATCCTTTTTATATAGTGTTGGATTAGATTTGCTACTATTTTGAGCATGTTTGTATCTATATTCATTGTCGGTGTCGCAATCCAATGTACACATCAGGATAGATGCGGAGAGGGCTGATGGCCACTCTGAGTTTATTATAACCAGCGTTTCAATATATACATAGCTTACATCTGTTAAACATACACAGGTGTTCTGGATGAAGTAATTAGCGAATGCCAAGAATTCTTAGTGATTTCTCAAGGAGCCCTCCCTTGGCCTCTGTTTTGATATTATCATGTTGTTGCTGTGCTCCTATATTTTTATCTCAGAGCAGGCAAGGTCTCTTAGGCAACGGTCCCTCTTGCTCCCGATATCGATATCGTGTCTCCATCTGTGCCCCCAGGCGGCCGCCGCCTGGCTTAGGTTGCCCCCTCAGGGGGTCTTACCCGTCATTGGCTAACCGGCCTTCTCACCTCCGGGTCACAGTTTGTTGGCAAGCTTTTTCCAGTGATTATTAACCCTTCCTGTGTCAGGGGCGGCTACATTCATCAGAGATATTGGGGCTTTTTCCCTTTGTGATGTTTTTGTGGGTTTTGGTATCAATGTCTTACTGGCCTCAAACAATGGACTTGGAAGAGGTCCCTTCTCTCCTAGATTATAGAAAGATTTGCAAGCAATTGGTATTAATTCTTTTTTTTTTTTTTTTTGAGGAAGATTAGCCGAGCTGACTACTGCCAGTCCTCCTCTTTTTTGCTAAGGAAGACTGGCCCTGAGCTAACATCCATCCATGCCCATCTTCCTCTACTTTATATATGGGACACCTGCCACAGCATGGCTTGATAAGCAGTGAGTAGGTCCATGCCCAGGATCTGAACTGGTGAGCCACAGATTGCTGAAGCAGAGCACATAAACTTAACCACTACACCACCAGGCCAGCCCCTCATTCCTGATTTTAATAATTTGTCTTCTCTCTTTCTTTCTTTGTCAGTCCAGCTAAAAGTTTGCCAATCTTGTCGGTCTTTTCAAAGACTGCTGTTTGGTTTTGTTTATTTTTCTTGATTGCTTTTAGATTCTCTATTTCCTTAATTTCCTCTCTAAAAAATTATTATTTTCTTCCCTCTGCTTGATTTAGGTTGAGTGTTTTCTTCTTTGTGCTGTGACTCAAGGAAGAAGATCAGGGTATTGATTTGATGTCTTTCTTCTTTTTCAATGTAGAGATCTACAACTATAAATTTCTCCCTAAGCTCTGCTTTCTCTGCATTCCATAAGTTTTGATATTTTGTATCTTGATTTTCATCACCTCAAAGTATTTTCTAATTTCCTTGTAATTTCTTCTTTGACCCAATGTTTATTTAGGAGTGTATTTTTTAACTTCCACATATTTGTGAATTTTCCATATTTCTGTTATTGACTTCTAATTTCACTCTATTATGGTCAGAAAACATACTTTGCATTATTTCAATCCCTAATTTTATTGAGGTTTGTTTAATTGTCTACCGTGTGATTTATCCAGAAGAATGTTCCATGTGCATTGAACATAGAATTCATATTCTACTGTTGTTGGCTGGAGAGCTCTGTAGACCTCTGTTAGATCTAGTTGGTTTACAGTGTTGTTCATGTCCATTTCTTTGTTGATCTTCTATCTGGCGGTTCTATCATTATTGAAATGAGTTATTGAAGTCTTTAGCCATTATTTTTGAATTATCTATTTTTCCCTTCAATTCTGTCAGTTTTGCTTCATGTATTTTGGAGCTCTGTTGTTAAGTACATGTATATTTATAATTGTTATATCTTCCTGGTGAATTGCCCCTTTCATCACTATAAAATCCTTTATGTCTAGTAACATCTTTTGTTTTAAAAATCTATTTTGTCTGATATTAGTATAACCACTCCAGCTTTCTTATGGTTGCTGTTTGCATGATATATCTTTTTTCAACTTTTTGCTTTCAACTTGCTTGTATCGTTGAATCTAATTTATATCTCCAGTGGACAGCATGTAGTTAGATCTTGTTTTTTATCCAGTCTGACAATCTATGCCTTTTGTTTGGCTTATTTAATCAATTCGCATTTAATGTAATCATTGACATAGTTGGATTTATATCGGCTATTTTACTTTTTTCTCTGATATGCCACGTGTATTTTTGTTCCTTTATTCTCTTTTATTGCTTTCTTTTGCAATAGGTGAATATTTTTGAGTGTAACATTTTAATTCCTTTAGTTATTTTTTCACTGTATTTTTTTTAGTTATTTTCTTGGTAGTTGCTCTTGGGTCTCATCACATACATCTTTTCTTTTTCTTAAGGTAACATTGTTGTGTTTTTTTAAAGACTGCCACCTGAGCTAACAACTGTTGTCAGTATTTTTCTTTTTTTCTGCTTTTTCTCCCCAAATCCCCCCAGTACATAGCTGTATATTTTAGTTGTGGGTCCTTCTAGCTGTGGCATGTGGGACGCCGCCTCAGCATGACCTGATGAGCGGTGCCGTGTCCACACCCAGGATGCGAACCAGCAAAACCCTGGGCCACTGAAGCAGAGTGCGTGAACTTAACCACTCGGCCACGGGGCCAGCTCCTCATCATGTACATATTAATGTATCTGAATCTACTTCAGATTTATACTAACTTAATTTCAACGGGATACAGAAATGTTACTTCTATACAGCTCTATTCCCTCTTTCCCCTTTTATGTAATTGTTGGTATAGGTATTGCATCTACATATGTTAGAAACCTAATCATATATTGTTATAATTATTACATTATAATTGTATGCCTCTTAAAGAAGCTAAGAGAAGAAAAGAGAGCAAATATATATTTACAGAGTTTGTTCTATTGACCTTCTTATTTACCATTTCAGATTCTCTTCGTTTGTTTCTATGGATCTTAGTTACTGTCTGATGATGTTTCTTTACCACAACATAGATATGCTCCTTCCATTTTCCTTGTGTTGTTATTGGCAGACATTACATTTCCCTATGGGATAGGCCCCCAAAATACAATTGTATACTTATTGTTTTATATGTTGATTTTTATATCAATTACAAGAAGAAAGGAGAATAAATATGCATTTAAACTGTCTTTTTTTATAATTACATAATTACATTTACTCTTGTGATTTTTGTTTTTTCATGTGGATTCAAAGTACTGTCTGAGTCACTTTCTTTCACCCTGAAAAACTTCATTCAGTATATCTTATAAAGCAGTCTGCTAGCAGCAAATTCTCTCCATCTTTTGCTTCTCTGGGAATGTCTTTATCTCACCTTTATTTTTGAAAAATAGCTTTGCTGGATGTAAGATTCTTGGTTAAGACTTTTTTCTCTCAGCATCTTTGAATACGTTATCCCACTGCCTTCTGGCCTCCATTATTTCTAGTCAGAAGTCATCTGCTAATCCTATTAGGGTTCCCTTGTATGTGATAAGTTATTTTTCTCTTGCTGCTTTCAAGATTTTCTCTTTGTCTTCGTCTTTCAGTGTTTTTACTATGATGTGTCTGGGTGTAGATCTGTTTATATTTGTCCTACTTGGAGTTCATTGAGCTTCTTGGATGTGTGTATTAATGGTTTTCATCAAATTTGGGAAGTTTTCAACCATAATTTGAGTATTTTCTCTTTCTCCTCTCCTTCTGGTAGTCCTATTACACATATGTTGGTACACTTCATGGCTCCCCACATTTTTCTGAGGGTCTGTTCACTTTTCTTCTTTCTTTATTCTCTCTTCTTAGGATTACATAATCTTTATCAATCTATCTTTGAGTTCACTGATTCTTTCTTCTGTCAGTTTAAATCTGCTGTTGAGCCTTATAGTGAATTTTTTATTTACCTGTACTTTTCAACTCCAGAATTTCCATTTGGTATTTTATGATTTCTATCTCTTTACTGATATTCTCTCTTTGACACAACATTCTTGTCATTCCTCCCTTTACTGCTTTAAGCATGGTGTCCCTTAGTTCTTTGACCATATTTATAATAGCTTCTTAGACATCTTTGCATGTTAAATCTAACATTGGGCCCTCTCACAGGCGTTTTCAGTTGCCTGCTTTGTTTTTCCTGTGTATGATCACATTTTGTTCTTTATTTGCAAGTCTCATAAATTTTTTTAATTGGACATTTTAGATAATGTATTAGAGCACTTCTGCATGCTGATTCCCCAGCCCCTCTCCAAGCCTTTTTGTTATTCACCTGTTTACTTGTTTAGTGACTTGGTTAGATTATTTGAGTGAAGTATATTTTCCCCACAGTGTGTAGCTTCTGATTTACTCCTCACAGATTGCAGTCTTCAGCATGTTCACTCTCACCCTAGAATGCAATGGATTTAGCAAGGCTCTCTTTGACTGTCTTCTCTCCCAGATCTCTCTGTTAAGCTGTCTGTCTCTGCGGGTATCACACCCCTCTGTTAGCCTCCATTAATTGTTAGCTGATTGCTCTATTGTTTTCCACAATGCCCTGGGGCATAAACTGCTTCAAGTCTCATCCAATTAAATTCAGCTCACCTCACAGCAGTAGTTTTTGAGAGCAGCCTTTGAGATTTCTTCTGACCCCAGGAGAGATCTTCCTATTTGTCTCTTGCCTTGGTTCTCTTTGGTAAACTAGCTGGTCTGTGGTTTGTCTTATTGCTTTCATGGGGCTACCAATCTCCTCTAAATTGCTTACCTCCAAAATCTCCATTGTTTCTGAGAGTGCCCTTAGGTTTGAACTTCCCCACATTCTGTTGTCAATAAAGCCAGTTCCTTTGGGGAGAGCTTTGGAGCTCTCTGGACTTATAGTTTGCTTCTCCCACTGGGCAAAATCTCTGAGCCACAACTCAAAAGCTGGAGGCGGGACAGTGATCCACTTCTCTTGGAATGACACCCTGCTTTATGAGCAGAGTCCTGGGCGGAGGCAGTAGCCTCTAGCTTCTTGGCTTGCCTCTCCTGTGTGAAATTTCCACCCTGTGAATGAGCTGGGGCAACAGTGATAGGGACCATTTTCAGTGTGTCATGCCTGAAGTAAAGCCTCTACTCTATGGATGGCATCTAGATGGAAGAAGGGAGCTCCTGACCTCTTGGCCACACTTGCCTAGAAATTC
The DNA here is from genome assembly GCF_037783145.1 of Equus przewalskii. Classification (NCBI taxonomy): domain Eukaryota; kingdom Metazoa; phylum Chordata; class Mammalia; order Perissodactyla; family Equidae; genus Equus; species Equus przewalskii. Next base: position 2,094,023 of record NC_091845.1, read on the forward strand.
ATCTCTGCAACATTTAACTGGGGGTTGGGGGGAGAGGATTAGGGGCAAAGAAGAGTTAACACTACAGGCCTGACTGCTATCTTTTGAAAGGCCTGCTTATGAAACTGACCTTTGGCTGGCATCTGGGCACTTGGATTTCAGAAGGGTTCCCACTCCCCTAACTAGTAAGAGTGGCTCATTGTGCCTCATTATTTATGCAAACAATATGCTTTATGCTCAACATCTGCTTTCCTTTCTCGAATCTGGAATTTTGCTACATGCTAGGCAGAAGGTGCCTACACAACCACCTCTAGCAAAAACCCTGACCACTGAGTCTCTAATGAGCTTCCCTGACTGGCAGCATTTCACACTTGTCGTCACAACTTATTGCTGAGAAAGTTAAGTGTGTCTTGTGTGACTCTGATGTGGATTAAGGCTGCCCCAGCTAGAGAAGCCCAAGGTGACCTGGCCTACATGCCAAACTATATGACCTGGTGGATTTTTTTATGGTATGAATTAGGGCTGCCCCAGGGAGAGAAGCCCAGGGCATCCTCACCTACATGCCGATCTATATGACCAGATTCGTGTCTAAAGTTATATGACCGCACAATAACCAGACCCCATCTGCACTGAAATCATTTAATGACTTTCTACATCACCTTTTCTTTTTCCAGTGAAAATAAGTCACGTACCTGTGCCTTATAAATTTAGCCCTAACCCTCAACTCGAGGCAGCAGCAGGAGCTCTGACTGCCCATGGGTCCTGTCCCCATGCCTACAGCTCTTCACTCCCCATGGGTCCTGTCCCCATGCCTACAGCTCTTCACTCCCCATGGGTCCTGTCCCCATGCCTACAGCTCTTCACTGCCCATGGGTCCTGTCCCCATGCTATTCCGCACTATTCTCTAAATAAAAGAGCACCACTGCCAGACCTTGAGAGTCCAAGAAATCTTTCTTTCGACTCGTCGGCTCACCAACCCCGCATCAACTCCACTGGGACAGGATCTTTGGAAGCTTGTGCCTGTCTCCACTGGGCTTCCCCCCATGTGCCTTTCCCTTTGCTGATTGTGCTTTGTATGCTTTTACCATAATCAGTCATGGCCAGGTGTACGACTCCATGCTGAGTTTTTTGAGTCCTTCCAGCAAATCCTCAAACCTGGGGATGGTCTTGGGGACTTCCCGACACAGGAGTGATGATAAATGCTGGTAGCCTGCCCCTCTCAGGGGGAGACCCTAGCCTGGATCTGGGAGCTGGGGGGTGAGGGAGTCCTGGGCTCCTGGCTGCCCCCCTGGAGTGGAGTTTCCATTACACGGAGCTGAGAGGGTGGAAGGAGGGAGTGGGTCATGATTCAAATACCACAGACTCTCATTGTTCGTATCGAGTTTTGGTAGGTTTTCTTGAATAAACGTTTCTTCATTTGCTGCATGCCCTTAGGACAATTTCCAGAGATTTTAACTGATTTTTTTATATAATTTTCACCAGTTATGCTTGTTTAGTGGATCTACAAAGTTCTTTACATTCCAGAAGTGGAACTCCAAGCATTTTTTAAAATAATTTTAAAATTTTGAAATGGAGCTAATATATGTAAAAATGCAGAGAATAATATAACAAACACATGTCTTTGACAAGGTGAACACTTGGCCACACTAGTTTCGTTTGTAGGCCTTCTCAAACCTGTTTCTCTCTTGCTTTCCTTGAGGTAAACATTCCCCGAAGTTGATGCAAATCCTTCTCTCCCATGTCTCCCTGATGTCTTCCTTCACACATTTACTGCATATAATTGTATATTATAAATATTTATTCCATGTGTGTGTATTTGTATACATATATGATCATCAAAACAGACTATCATTTATGTGAGTTTTAACTTCATATACGTCTTATCAGACCTTATATATACATCTGCAACTTGACATTTTGACTCAACATTACGTTTTTGAGATTTATCCATGTTACTCAATGCAGATCCATGTAGATCTAATGTGTTCATTTCAACTACTATAAAGTACTCCAGTCATACCAAATGTATTCATCCATTTGGCTGCCAATGGTTACTTAATTTATTTCTAATTTGCTGCCCTTCCCAGCAAGGCCACCTGATCACCTCCATGCGGGTCTCCTGGTCCACAGGCACAAGCTCTTCTCTGGGACCAGTATCCAGGAGGCGACTGCTGAGCCGCAGGCTATCTGCATCCCAGGCTTCACTATGTGTTTCCAGATTGAGCTCAGAGTCATTACATCAAGGGTCACAGCTTTGAAAGTAGGACACGCACTGAGCCCCTTCTGGGTGACAGGTACCATCTGAGGGCATGCTCTAGTAAACACTGTCACATGTGATTTCTTTAAAGTTCTTGGCAGCAAAGCTAAGAGTCCAGAACCCATCAATCATCCAAAATTATGAAGAGGCCCAGACCCTAGAAGGAAGTGGCAGCTACAGCCTCCACTATAAGTCTGGAAGCAGACACACGTTCTGTTATATAATCTTCCTACCACCCTCTGAATAGCATTCTGTGAATTTCACAGCTGATGAATCGAAGGACCAGAAGAAGCTGTTCACTCTGGCAAGGTCAGTGTCAACAGAGCCCAGCCAATAACTGGACAGACCTCTTGGGTTATTTAACTGCCATCCTGGGGAGAAGGAGGGAGAATTTGAACCCAAACTGTCCAAGTTCACCTTGAAAATGACTATATCAAGCAATAACTTCCATTTGAATATGGCTGACCAAAAACAGTTATTTCTGCCTCCTACCAACAGTTCTACTCCTAGGAATAGATATTTTAAAAAAGAAAAGAGTGCAAATATCTACCAAGAGACATATACAAAAATGTTCATAGTATCCTTCATAATAACCAAAAACTGGAAACTACCAAAATGTCCCCTGAAGGTAGAATGGATAAATATATTGTAGTGTGTTCATACAATAACACACTATACAGCAAAAAGAATTAATAAACTACAACTATATGCAATAAGAAGGATGAATCTCACAATCGTAATATTGAGTGAAGGAAGCCAGACACAAGCGAGTGTATACAATATGATCCTACTTCTATAAAGTCCAACGATAGGCAAAACCACTGTCCAGCACAGGGGTTGGTAAACTACAGCCCATAAACCAAATCCTGCCCATGACTCTCTTTGCAAATAGTTTATTGGCACACGGCCATGATCCTTCATTTACTATCGTCTATGGCTGATCTCATGCCACAGGGACAGAGTTGAGCAGCTACAAGAGAGACCCTATGGCCCAAAAAACTTTAAACGTTTACTATCTGGTCCTTGTAAAAAGTTTTCTAGAAGACAGGGTAGCAGCTATCCTTAGAGAGGTGAGTAGTGACTGGCCGGGCATCGGGGAACTCCGGCGTACTGGTCATGCTTTCTTTGGAGCTGCATGCAGGTTGCATGGTTGTGTTCACTTTGTAAAACTTCACTGAGCTCTGAACTCATGATTTGCGCACTTCTCTGTGAATCTTTTATAAAAAGTTTACTCAAAAAATTCTCTCTGCTCCCTCAGGACACCCCACTGAAGTGAGAATTCAAGAATGAAAAGGTAAAAACCCACTTGGCTGAAGAGAAAAGGAAAGAGACAGTAACAGGTGAAAGATGTCCATGGAACCAGAATTGGGAAAAGAGACAAACTCAGGGTGAGTTCGTTTTCCTCTCTCGGCCTATTGCCTGAAAAGTTGAACGTGGAGAGGAGGAAGCACAGAACTGGGGTACCAAGTCCCTCTGAAGGCAGGGATGCGGAGAGAGGCTGAAACAGGAGGACTGCGTCCAGAAGCCCATGAGTGACTGAAACGTCGTCGTTCGACTTTCACCCTTGTGTGAGAGTTTGGCTGCTGGATAGAAATCTGGGCTGGAAATCAAAGTCCTTATGGGCAGTTAGACACGGCTGCTTCTCCCAGCCCCTCTCAGTGGGTGACCGACCCTCCTGGCAGGAAAGAAAGAGACTGCCCTCTGGGGAGGGTTAGCATTTGAAATGAAAAAACAGGACACCAAACTGGATTTAAATTTCAGATAAACAATAAATAATTTTTTTAGTATACGTATGTCCCAAATGTTGCAGGGGACACACTTATTCTAAAACGATTTGTTGTTTATCTGAAATTCAAGTTTAACTGGGCATCCAGTTGTTTGTTTGTTTGCTCGAGGAAGATTGTCCCTGAGCTAACACCAGTGCCAGTCTTCCTCTATTTTGTATGTGGGTTGCTGCCACAGAACAGCTGATGAGTGATGTAGGTCCATGCCCAGGATCCGAACCCGTGAACCCGGGCCACCAAAGCAGAGCATGATGAATTTAACCTTCAGGCCATGGGCCCAGCCCCTAGGCATCCTATATTTTATCTGTGGGCACCCTACATCTGGAGAAATCAATCAGGGGACCCTGGCAGGGCATTCAAGCCTAGCTGAAGATGGGGCATTTGTGAGAGTCTGAGAGCGAAAGCTGAAACCCCCAACCCCTTTCCTCCACTCAGCTGCCAGACCCCTGGCTGCCAGGCCTGCCCCCCACTCACCCCACTTCCACTAAAAGATTCCAGAGAGAAAAAGAAGAAGACACGCACAAAGAATCAGCCAGCAGAATGGCTTCAGACTTCTCAACAGCAGTGGTGACAACTTTAAAATTTTGAGGAAAAATTATTTCCAACCCAGATGCATAGCCACCAAACTCCCATACAAGGGTGAAAGTAGAATGATGACATTTCAGTCCGTCAGGGTCCCAGGTGCCACGCCTTAGGATATGCCGGAGGAAGTGCTCCACCTGACCAGGGAGTTCACCGGGAAAGAGGGAGGCTTGGTGTCCAAGAAATGAGATTCAACACAGAGGAGACATGAAGGGACATTCATGTTGAGGCCCCAGGACACGAGGTGGGCTGCAGGCATGGAGGGCACCAGTCCAGACAGGAACCGAAGGAGCAAGAGGAAATCTAAACAAACAAACAAAACACTTAACCATTACCTGATTTTTTTCACTATGTTGAGAGGTATTGTAGAGTTTGTCAAAGACTTGTGGGGATAGCTTAGAGACTGGCACTTACAAAGTCAAACAAATGAGAAAAATGAATTGTTAACTATAAGAGGGGAAAAAACCTAAGGAAGAAAATGGAAGCATAATACTCTATTTTGCTTAGCTGTGAGTAACATCTATGTAGTCACAATGACATTGGCACTGAACACTGGAATTAGCCAAAATTGTGATACAACTATGCTGGGATCATGGTGGGGTTGGGAGGGGGCACACGTGGGAAGGTGTAAGAAATTGAACCTGATCTTCAATGGTAGGAAGTCGGCAGAAGGCACCTAAAGTTAATAACCAAGAATTAGCAGTACAAGTATGTTACACGGAGATAAGTTCCGAGGACAAAATTAAGTGAGTTGCTAGTAGGTGCCTTTGAGGAGTGGAGGTGGAGGTGGAGCTAGACAGGGCATGGGATCGCTGCCTTTCATTTTAAGACATGTGGTCTTTTCAAACCTATGTATGTATTACTTGCATAAAAATAAACTAAATTAAAGAATAAAGTCACTGACTTTACACGTAACCAAAAATTAACTCAAGACAGATCAAAGATTTAAGTGTAAGAGCTAAAACTATGCAAGTTCTAGAACAAAATACAGGAGAGAATCTTTGGGACCTTTCATTAGACAAAAATTTCTTAGATATGACAGCAAAAGCACAATCCATAAAAGAAAAAATTGGCAAATTGCACTTCATCAAAATGAAGAACTTATGCTCTTCAGAAGTCACTGCTTGGAGAATGAAAAGACAGGCCAAAGACTAGGAGAAAATAATTACCTATCATACATATATCTGATGAAGGATCTCTAACCCACAGGCACAAAGAACTCTCCAAACTCAATAGTAAGAAAACAACAACTCAATTTTTTTAATAGGCATAAGATTTGAAAATATACGTCACCAAAAAAGATACATGGATAGCAAATAAGCACATGAAAAGATGGTCAACATGATCAGTCATTAGGAAAATTTAATTTAAAACCACAATAACATACCATACTGGAATAACTAAAATTAAAAATAACAAACCTGACGCCACCAACTGCTGGTGAGAATGCAGAGCGATGGGAACTCTCCCCCATCATTGGTGGGGATGCAAACGGGCATAGCCACTCCGGAAAAGAGTTTTGCAGTGAAACCTATGAGCCAGCAATCTCACGCTCAGATATTTACCCAAGAGAAGTGAAAACTTAGTTTCACACAAAAACCTGTACACCAATGTTTAAAGTGATTTTTCTCCTAATTACCAAAAACTGGAAGCTGCCCAAATAGCCTTCACCTGGTGAATGAATAAATAAACTGTGATGCATCATACAGTGGAATACTACTCTGCCATAAACAGGAACAAACTACAGAGAAGTGCAACATGATGAATTTCAAAGGCATTATCCTGAGTGAAAGAAGTCAATGCCCAGCAGGTCTACAGCAGATGATCCCATTTACATGGCATCCTGGGACAGGTAAGAATGTAGGGAACGGAAAACATACCCATGATCCCATCTCTACAACATACTGGGAAAGGTATAACTGTAAGGAACCAAAAACATATCCATGGTTGCTGGGGGGTGGGGGGGAGGGCTAACCACAAAGGGGCCCAGGAAGTTGGGTGATGGAACTCTTCTGTATCTTGATTGTGGTGGTATGTGCATGACTGTATGCATTTGTCAAATTTTGTCAGACCTGTACATGAAAAAAGGTAAATTTTGATTATGTAAATTATGCTCTCGTATTTAAAAAAGGAAAAAAATAATCACTGCAGAGAGTGGAAGTGTAAATCTACCAGAGGCAGACATTCTGGGCAGTGCTGAGATTGGGGCCATCTGAGACTGGGTGGATCCAATCTGCCTGGTAACGTTCAGCTCTGTGGGCCAGTGGGGAGAAAGCAGATGGCTGGATTCGTCCACCATTGAGAGTGTGCCGGATGCGTGCTTTGAAAGATAAAGGTGCAAGGGCGTTAGTTCTTATTTATTGAAACGATGGATCAGGAGGGAAGTAGAGAGAAAGGAGAGCACTGACAAGGGAAGATAAAGACCCAGAGAGCTCAATGAAATGCAAGGTCAGCCACCTTGGGAGTAATTAGGCAAGCTCCTGTGGGCTTTCAGGACCTCCGGGATCCTGCCCATTCCAAATTCTGGGATGCATGAGATGATTACAACAAGGCAAATGTGCTCCATGGATTTGCCAAGGTAGAACACGCCACAGAAGCAGACGGTATAAAGAAATCGGTCCCACCCTGGGGCACGGGGGAGGCTGCCTGTAGGTGGTAACACCTGTGCTACACTTTGAGGCTGAGTGGGATTCAGGTGAGCAGGGGCAAGTCTGCAGGGTGGGGAAGAGAGGAGGAGGATGCATCCCAGGCCGGTGGAGGAGTGTGAGAAAGACCCACAGGCAGGAAAGTATCTGACACAACAGGGAGAGGGCAGGGCAGAGCAGAGTGAAAGCTAAGGCTGGAGAGGCAGGTGCAGAGCTATTGGTAGAGAGCTGTGTGTTTGAACGCCAGGATGGCTTGGTTTCCTTGTGTAGACAGTGCGGCACCATGGAATTACTGGTTTGCTCCCAATGTTCCTTCTCCCCTTCTTCCATAATAACAGAACGCTGAGGATTTCAGCTGAATACGTGGCCATCTGAATAATGGTTTCACATCCTTCAGCAATTCTGCTCCTGGATAAATACCCAAGAGAATCCACCAAAAGACATGTACTCAAATGTTCACAGAAGCTTCATTAAAAATAGCCAAAAATTGGAAACAGCCCAAATGTCCATCAACAAGAGAATGGGTAAATTGTGGTGGAATACTACAGAGCATTAAAAAAGATCAAATTATTGCCTCATGCAACAAGATGGATGAATCTCATAGACGTAAGGCTGAGTGAAAGCAGACAGATACAAAAATTCCACACTGAATGTTTCGATGTATTCAAAGGTCCAAAACAGGTGAAAGTCATCTACAGCAGGAGGTCAGGATAGGGGTGACCCAGGGGAGGTCTCAAAACTGGGAGCCACACAAGGGAGTCTGCTGAGGCACTGAAAGGTTCTTGCTGTCTTGGTCCTGGTTGTGCTGACTCAGGTATAGACATATGTACACATTTATCGAGCTGCACACTTAAATATGTGTACTTTACTCAACATAAGATATATATGCCCCAGCCTCCCTTGCAGCTATGTGAGACAACAGACTAAATTCTGGCCTATGAGATATAAGTGGAAGTTGCATGTGCAATTTCTAGAAAGGGTCTTTAGAGGATGGAATTGTGACCTTTATCCCTTCTTCCTTCCTGCTAGCTAGAATGTAGATATGTGGCTGGCACTTGAGCAGCCATATTGGATGATGAGGTGACCTTGGGGATAAGTGAAAGCCACACACGACAGAGCAATAACACAGAAGGAAACTGGGTCTCTGAAACCATAGAGCATGGCAGTGGCCCTGGAATGGCCACTTCCAGACTTCTTGAAAGTGAGAGAAATGAAATTTTATCATGTCTAAGCTGCTATTATTTGGGGTTTTCTGTAATAAGCAGCCAAACTTAATCATAACTGAAGACAGACGCCATCAAGGACAATTGAGCAACAGACCAAAGAGCTTTAGAAGCCTGTGGAGGGTGGATTGGATGGGGCCATCTGGGAGTGATAAAGGGCACTTGCTGAGTGAAGCATTGGTCCTTGAAGGGGACCGTATGCCCAAACAAGGGCAGTGATGGCGGGGAAAGGGCCCAGAAGACATTGAAGAGGTCAGTATTGCAGGTGGACGTCATGACAACAGAGGAGCGAGATGGGTTCAAATTCTCAGACCTGGGTTGATGTGTAAAGCGATGATTCTGTTAAACCTAGTAGGAAACAGGAGAAGACTGGCAAAGCAAGTTAATGACCTTGATTTTCCTTTCTCGCTCATATCCTAATTTTTGGTTTCTTTTAGCCTCGCATTAATTTCCACTGGGCTTGTGCTAATAAAGAACTGCTTTTAACAAACTCAGGGGCATAATTGGGGGGCCCTCAGGGGAGCTACACTCCCCAGAAGAAAGCAGTGGCGTGCTGAGTGTTGTGCACACTTTCGCCCGTGGCATTCTCACGGCAGTGGGGAGAGCCGATTCCGTCATCCTCACTTCACGGTTCGGGGCATCGTGACTCAGGCTCAGTAACCCGCCCACATGCCGCAGGGCATCAGAGACCTGGATTTGAAGTCGGGCCTCTGACTCCAAAACCTGAGGTCCTAATTCCAACACTAGATTCTTCATTAGAGTGTCTCTCTTTGACTTTGTCCCAACCCTCACCTTGAAGGGGACAGCCAAGGAGGCAACAAGGAACCCTGACCTCAGACCCAACAGGCTTGGGGCCAGTTCTGCCGCGAACAATGTAGCTAACACTTACTATGATTGTGTGAGTTGGGTCTCCCAAGATTCCAGGAAGCCAACGCTGAAACAGTCAGGAGTGTGCAAAAGGTTTATGGTAGGTAACACCTGGGATTGGGCAGGGGAGCCCTCACTTTCCATGCGGACCCAGCAGAGGATCCCCAAGTCAGGCAGAAATGAGAGGCCCTCGAACCACAGGCTTCCCAGTGACTGGCTGGGGCTGCCCAGGAGACCATGACCTTGGCTCAGAAGCTGAGGCCCCCCTGAAGGCGCTCACAGCTGGAGGCTGGCCGCTAACCCGCTCCATCCAGGGAGTCTGAGCACATATCTCTGTGTCTGCTCTTTCTTCTCTAAACGCCATCAACTCTTTGCCACAGCCTGAACTGGGAATCACCCAAAAACGCTGAGAAAATGTCATCCTTAACCTTTCTCTCTAGAGTTGATGCAGGCTCCTGCAGGAGCCCCAGCCCGTGTGTGTGTATGTGGGGGGGGTGTTGGGGGTCCATTTGGATAGTCGCGTGGTTTTCATCTGAACCGGAGCTTTCAACAATTCCTCTGTGCTCAGCCTCTTTAGGCAGAGACTCTCAGCCACCCAGGTTGCCGTGCCCGCCCCACCAGGGATGGCTCGGCAGGCACGGAGGGAAGGCATCGGCAGAGCTGTGGTTCCTCCCATGCCTCTGCCCTCAGGGTGATGCACGCCCTTGGCTGTCTGAGCCCCGGCTGGAGCTGCAGGCCAGACAGCTCCTGCCCTCCTCTCCCTCATGCTCTCTGCCTCTCCCCTTCCCACCTCTCCCTATCTCTCTCTCCTCCTCCTACCCCTCCCTGTCCCTCTCTCTCCCTCTCTTTTCCTCCCCCTCTCCCACCACTTCCCCTCACCTCCCGCCTTGCTCAGGGCCCAGTAATGCCCCAGTTCCCTCCACCTGCCTCACCTCAGCTCTCACTGCCCCTCAGGCCTTAGACACTCTGTCCCACATCTTCCATCAAGCATTTGTCCCAAGCTGTCCGTCCAGCCCCCTCTGATGTAGGATCACCTTGGCCCTGGGCTTGCTGGCTTTCAACTCCCCTATGAAACCCCAGGAAAGCTCAGCTGTACAGAGGAGACCCTCATACTGCCTGAGGCATGCCCACCTCATCACTGCACTGGGCCCACTCCACAAGACAGCCCTGCACTCAGGCCCCTCCATGTACCTCCCGGGGGGCTGGACACGTATCTCATCACCCACCTCTCCCTCGTCTCTCTCCTCTCTGCCAACTTCCAGGGCTTGCAAAGTGGGACAGCTGCTTTCAAATAAAACTAGACTGAACATGAAGACTCAGGCCCTCACAGATAGAAGGTGTCCCCCTACACGGAGTAGGTTCTCGGCTACCAGATGGGCCTGGATCTGTTACACAGGAGCTAAATGAACTCAGAAAATCCACTCCACAGTGCCCGGCTTTCGAGCCAACTGTCTCACTGCACACGTCTATTTGTGTATCAGAACACAAATATAACCATCTCTTCTGTTTGGGTACTTTCTGCACTAATCCTAATCTCCCCCCAGACAGCCCCTCAGAGAGAAGGCCGCGGACTCAGAAAGGCAAAAGGGAAAGACGAACACGTTAGCATTGTTCCAAATACACCATGACCTCCGTGCCACGTTTCCGTCCTCCTCCGGACCCTGGTCACCTTCAAGATGGATGAGACAATGGACATGGAGAGCCAGGAGCCCCCGAGCCGGTGCTGGCCCCCTAACCCTACCCCTCCTGCAGCCTTGGCTCATTCAGGCCTGCATGCATTGATCCACTCAGCACACACTGCTGGGCAGCCAGTCCACGGAGGGAGGCAGGATGCCTCGATTCCTCACAGGTGATGGTGCAGAGCAAGGAGGTCCCATCAGGGAGAGGCAGACAGAGAGAGAGACAGACAGGAGGCCTCAGCCCCTCAGTGCCCGGGGCTCATTTCCCCTGAAATCTAATCTCCTGACACAGACTCCAGCAGAAGGCCAGCGACTTTTCCTTTCTGAAAGAGGCCAGTGAAATCATTTCCACAGGAGACACTGGGGAGAAAGTAGGTCTCGTAGAGAAGAAATGTGAGGCTTCTGTGAAATTGTTTATCAAGTGATCTGTTCTAAATCTTAACTATGCCGACCCGTCTACAGAAGCAGTTATGCCTGGTAGTGTTCCAAGCAGCCCCTGGTGTACCGAGGAGGTAAATGGAGTGTCAGGTAATTCTGTGATGGCCCCAGGAGATGTTTACATAATGTTGGGGCTCAGGCTGCGGTCTGCTAACAGTGAATGGGGTTCTGCGCTGGAATCAGTTGAGAAGGACATTGTCCAGGAAGCCGCAGATGCCCACAACCCTGCAGAAAATCACAGCCCTCAAGCACAAGGAGGATGCTGTGTGGTAGGGTGGGGAACATTCTAGAAACTCCAGGAGCTGTCCCTACAGGAACAGTCAGTCTGGATCAGAAGATGCATGTACATCGCCGTCTTTCCACCTAGCTGAGAACTAGGGCCTTTCACATTTAAAATATCACCTGCCTGATATCATTTGTTAACAGTCAAAACAGGTGCAGTCCATCTTCAAAGAAATGGGGCAATTCATATCAAGAACTTTAACAATGCTCATTGCTTTTGACCCACCCAGAAATTCCTACTTTGGGAATTTTTCCTGTGGAAATAGTAGGATATGCAGGCAATATTTTAGTCACACTGTGACTAAATCATCCCAGTGTGCTCTATAATAAGAAAAAACTTGAACAACTTTAGGGAAATTGTTATATAAAACGGTGGTGCCCCCTGGATGTACTGCCCACGGGTGAAGTATGAAAATGAGGCTTACTGAAAAGACGTGACAGGAAGGAAATAATAATGAGTTACTGAAAATATTTAGACTACTTATTTAAACATTAAAATATTTAAAAATTAAAAATGATTTAAGATTTCGTATAAAAGCAATATATAAAATATGTGGTCATGATCATTCCAAAAGCAGGTGAGAATCTCAGACAAAGGAAATGGATTGACACTGAATTCTCTCCAGATAGGAGATCATAGGAGACTTTCCATCATTTTTTTGTACTTCTCTGTACCTTCTGAAATTCTTCAGTGCCCTGAATTACTCTATAATCAGAAAAAGTAAATCAGTTTTGTCCTGAGGGCTTCTCATCTTCCTGAAGAGACGGGTCCAGGCCGAGTCAGTGACTTGTGACCCCCGAGGTGTCCAGGCCCCTGCTCATTGCACTGCGATGCCTGCCTGGCCCAAGCTGTGCCAGATGCATCTCTCGCCTGGGAATTCGGAACTGGGAGCTAGCGACCCAAGGTACATGATGCTGGGCACACAAGTGAGGCTCACCTGGATGGAACCACATGTTCTGCCAATGCACACCGAAGCAAAGGGCCTGCAGAAAGAGCAGGAAAGAGGGAAAGGGGTCACCATGGAGCCCAGAGAGGTGGCACGTGCAGCCACAGCTAACATAGCCCAGCTTCTCCTCCCGGCCCTGTGAAGCCTATCTGATCTTCCTGTCCTTTCCTTTGCGCCCGCTGTGTCGTGCTGACACATTTTCAGTTTCTGCTTGTGCTCATTTGAGGGATGCGTCTTCATTCCAGCCAGAGGGGTCTGGAAAGTCCCTGGGAGCTCAGTGCTGGGCTTGTGCCTTAGATTTGGCCCCTCAGATGATCCTGCCCAGGACTTTTCATGCTAAACAAGCAATGTGATGACAAGGGGACGGTTTTGCACTACTGCTAGCCACCAGAAACCCTGTCTAAAAGTGTGATGTGGTCAAATTTACCCTGTGGCTCATGGACCACTTCATACAGGAATAGAGGACACGTGGAGACAAGTACACAAATCCTAAACACACAGCTGGATGGGTTTCCATAAAGTACACACACCCTCTACCCAACACCAAGAATAAGAATCAGAATGTGACCAGCACCCCCAAAACCCCGTGGGCCCCCTTCCAGCCACTACCCCGCCCCCAAGGGTAATTGCTATCCTGAACTTCTAATAGCACAAATTAGCTTCCCCACCCCCGACATTTCTATGAACGGCGTCACACACACGTGCTCTTTTGATTCCAGCCTCCTGTATTTCACACTGCTTGTGGCACACCGCTTTCCCAAATAGTCACAACAGTCCTTCCTTTTCCACACGCTCTTCTTGAGCTTACGCTTCCCCACTGAGAGGTGGACTCCACCTCCCCTGCCCTTGGACTCGTGGCAGAAGAAGTGATGCCACAGGACTTCCAAGGCTAAAGGCAGTGCTTGTTTGCTGAGACGCTCGCATACGGGGCCCTGAGCCTCCCTGTCAGAAGTCTGACTATCCAAAGGCCGCCATGCCACGAGGAAGCCCGGGCGACATGGAGGGGCCAGGTGTAGTAGGTCTGCTCTGTTCCACAGCCCCAGCAGAGGCACCAGCTGCAGCCAGTGCCAATGGCCAGACGTGAGTGAGAGGAGTCCAGACAATTCCAACGCTGGCTGTCGAGTCACCCCTAGCTAGGATTAACAGATTTAGGGGAAAAAAGTGCAGAACACTCAGTTAGATTTGCATTTAAGATAAAAAATGGATACTTTTTCGTTTAAGTATGTCTCATAATTATTTGTCGTTTATCTGAAATTTGTCTTTAACTAAGTGTCCTGTATTTTTCCTGGCCACTGAGTCCCAGCTATCAAGTTTTCCCAGCTGAGGCCCCAGACACCATGGAAGAGAGACAAGCCATTCCCACAGAGACCTGCCCAAACTCCCAGAACCATTTGCATAATAAAATGGTTGTTTTGAAATGCTAAGTCTTGAGGCAATTTGTTATGCAGGAAAAGTAACCAAATTAGAGAAGCATCCACGTTGTGGCAGGTAGCTGTAGTCCGCTCATTCTCATTGTTGTATGGTATCTCCTTGTGTGAATATATCACAATATGTTTTTCCATTCTCCTGTTGATTAGCACTTAGTTTCCAGCTTGGGGCTATTATGAAGGGTGCTATGTACACGTCTGTACCTGTCTTTTGACAGATGTATGCGACCATTTCTCTTAGGTATACTCCTAGGAGCGGAGTCACTGAGTCAGAGGATAGGTGTATCTTTAGCTTAAGTTAAACTCTTTTCCAAAATGGTACCAATTTACACTCCCACCAACAACGTACTAGAGTTCCTGTTCCCCATGATCTCACCACCACTTGCTAGTATCAGACTGACTTTTTCATTAGCTATTCTGGTGTGTGAGTAGTGACAAGGCAGCTTTTAAAAAACAACTCCATGACATGTCAAAGGTCCCAAGGAATCATCTCAAAGGACATCCCATCGACCAAAGATGGGACAATCTGAGCATCAAAAAGAAAAATTATTACAATTGATTAAAACCTAATAAATAAATATATAAAAATTCTCAAGTTTATGATGATAATCAAAACAAGGGAAAGCAAAAAAAAGATCTAATTTGCCACTATTGGAGGTAATTGTTGCAATATCAACTCCCTATTCTGAAAATTATAAAAGGATATAATTAAGTATGATTCCTGTTTTTCCCTATGCAAATTGTAACTACAGGTTACCAAACAACCCTAGTTGACATGGGAAAGCTCTTCTTTGCAGAAGAATTCCACTTACAAGTGTAGAAACAATGACAGAAGCTTAAAATCACTATTGAAATAACTGGTTTGGGCAACAATCATCAATGAATGCCAAAGTCACAGAGTGACAGTTACAGGCTGCCAAACTCTCACCCCACAGGGAAAAATGCACAAGGGAAAAATGTACCTTACGTCGAGCTGTCACTACCTGAACCCACCAGTCAAGCTCATTACTAAGAGTGAAACCACCAGACATTCTGTACTTCCTGACACAGAACAAAGTATCCAGCACCATTCATAAAGCATTCTCGCCAAAACTGTTTTAACTACATCCAATACACCCTTCAAATATAATTCTAAGTTTATAGGAAACAGGGACTGGAGACACAAATAATGCAGTGACACGGGGAAGCAAGCAGAGCAATCCAGAAGGACACTCTGGGAAAAGGACACTCTTGGAATCTTCACTGGTCAATGGTATGGAAAAAACTACAGTCTGAGGAGCAGAGTGACTCCTCTACGTTAAAAACTTAATTTTTTAGCTTACTTTTTTTGTTGGAAACTGGATATTTGAAACAATAGAATGTGGCAACTCTGGACATCAGATTCTCTCCACTCCCCAGGGTTTATTTTTGTTGTTGTTGACTTATCTGAACGAACCCTGCAGAGCCTGTACTCCTTGTTGTGTGTGGTCACTGACGTCTCTGCTGAGATAGCTGAGTGATCGGCTAATGACTAGACAGAGATCTCCCAAACCCCCAGGCCCAGAAAGTGTCCCCATATCAGCAGAGGGGCTCTGTGTCCTGGGACACAGCGCTCAGCCAGGCACTGGGCGCTCTGCCTTAGCCTTCACTTCCTGCTCGTGTAGAGCCTCCAGGCAGGCAGAGGGGAGAGCTTAGGGCCTTCTCAGGTCGTCCCTGAGCATGTGCACAGCCTTAGGCATGTGCATGCTCTCCCCGGGCATGCAGCCTTCTGGAGTCACAGGAATACTTTAGAGCTTCTCAGAACTGCTACGATGCCCATTCCCCAGTTTTCCTTTTATACTTTCTGCCTCCCCGGTTGTTTGTCCCAAGCATTATTCCCTGCCTCAGGTAGTTGTGAAGTTAAACAATTGCCTCTTCATGTTTTCGAGAAATGCCCTGGGGACAAGGCTTTTTGCACCGGGTGAACTCTGAGCACCAAGTCAAGTAAAATGAAGACAGCATTGCAAGCGGGGTATCCCAGAGAACCTCTAGACGAGCCAAATAATGGCAGTTCTCTAGGAATGCAGCTTTGAAGGAGTTCCAACCACATTCTTCCCCCTCTAGGGACTTGCCAGGCTGCTGGTTTTCACCATGATTGCAACTTCAGGTTTCCAAGGTGACTGCAGAGCTGCAGGGGTCTGCGGGGATGGGGAAAGTTAAAAACAGCACAAAGCTCACTACTCTTATCATGGTTCAGCTGTTTTTCTTAAATAAATGCTCCCTAGATGGCTGCAAGCCTTTGACTACTTTCCAGAATTCTGAATAAGGGAATTGTTTTACCATTTTTGCCAGTCCCTTCTATGGAGGCAACAATTTTGGGAGGCCCTTACTCTGCCATTTTCATTGATGTCACTAGAGGTACAGTTTTAACTATTATAGGTACCTGTTTTTCCAGGCAATGTCAGTTTAGTAAAGGGGACAGAACATAACCAGAAGACACTGACAGCTGCCAGAGGAAGAGAATGCAGAAACACTAGCCTGGGCCCATTCTGTGCAGGGTAAATGGCTCCCACATATCAACTGCTCTTGAGTCTACTCTTACTCATCCCAGCTGTATTAGTTTGTTAAGGACAGCATAACAACATATCAAAGACTGCATGGATGGGCAGCTTAAATAAGAGACATGGATTGTCTCACAGTTCTGGAGGCTGGAAGTCCAAGATCAAGGCACCAGCAGGGTTGGTTTCCTCTGAGGCCTCTCTCCTTGGCTTGCAGATGGCTGCCCTCCTGCTGCCTCCTCACGTGGTCATCCCTCTATATGCACATCCCTGGTGTCTCTCTGTGTGTCCACATTTCTTTCTCGTATAAGGATACCAGTCATGTTGTTTTAGGGCCCACCCTAATGGCCTCAAAGGCTCTATCTCCAATATAGTCACATTCTGAGTCACTGGGGGTTAGGGCTTCAATGTATGAATTTTGAGGGGAAAAACAGTCTTTTCAACAAATGATGCTCGAACAATTGTATTTCCACATGCAAAAGAATGAAGTTTAACCCCCACCTCACACCATACAAAAATTAACTTGAAATAGATGTAAGACTTAAAACTCTTAGAGGAAAATGGGTGTAAATCTTCCTGACCTGAAATTAAGCAATAATTTCCTATGATATCTAAAACACAAGCAACAAAAGAAAAATAGGTAAATTGGATTTCTTCAAAATTAAAAACTTCTGTGCTTCAAAGGTCAGCATCAAAAGAGTAAAAGGACAATCCTCAGAATGGGAGAAAATATTTACAAATCATATATTTGTTAAGGGATTTGTATCCAGAATATATAAAAACTCTTTGCAACTTAACAATACAAAAACAAATAACTCAATTTAAATATGGGCAAAGAATTTGAAGAGACATCCTCCAAATAAAATATACAAATGGCCAATAAGCATTAAAAAGAAAATTCTCAATATCACTAAAGATGCTCAACATCATTAGCCATCAGAAAAATGGAAATCAAAACCTCAATGAGATACCATTTTGTACCCACTAAGATGATTATAATTTTTTTAAAAACCGACAATAAAAAGTGTTGAGGAGAATCTGGAGAAACTGGAACCCTCATACATTGCTGGTGGGAATGTAAAATGGTACAGCTGCTTTGGAACAGTTTGGCAGTTTCTCAAATGTTAAACGTAGAGATACCATATGAACCAGCAAGGCCACACTTATGTGTATATATCCAAGAGAATAGAAATATTGAAAACAAATATTCACACAAAAACTTATACATGCATATTCATAGCAGCATTATTCACAGCAGTCAAAAAGTAGAAGCAAACCAATATCCATCAACTGATGAAAAGGTAAGTAAAATGTGCTATTAAATATTCCATACAATGCAATGTTATTCAGCCATAAAAAGGAATGAAGTACTGATACATGCTACAACATGGATGAACTCTGAAAACTTATGCTAAGTGAAATAAGCCAGTCACAAAAGATCACATATTATCTAACTCCATTTACATGAAATATCCAGAAAATGCAAATCCATAGAGACAGAATATGTGGTTTCCAGCGGCTGGGAGTTGGGGGGAGGGAGGGAGAATGAGGATTAACAGTTAATGGGTATAGTGTTTCTTTTCTGGGTGATGAAAATGTTCTGAAATTAGATAGTAGTGATGTTTGTACAAATGTGCGAATATACTAAAAGCCTCTGATTGTATACTTTAAATGAGTGAATTTTATGACATCTGAATTATATCTCAAAAAACAAATAATACATATACATACAACTATACCTCTATAAGAGCAAATGAAATGATTCTTTCAAGTGTAAAGTGAACCCTACGACAGCTATCGTGTCCAGCTGGAGGTCTCCTTGACTTACTCTCAGCTGCATGCTCAATAGCTGAGGTTGCCATTAAATTAGCTAAACAAGCGAGCAGTCACAGTGAGTATTTTATAAGAAAAATGTTGAGTATCACACACAGCCTGCTGGCTTGGATCTGACATAGTGACAGTGGACACTTCCTTAATCTAAATGTCAAAGACTGCAGACGGCCACTGCAAGTTTTGGCAAAACCTGTCATGAAAGCCTAGCAAATGGGAAATTGGGCTTATTTGTGATTTACAAAATGTTTCCTTAAAAAGTATCTGAAATTCATTATTTTAAAGTAAACAACTTTGTGAGGCCCCTTGGCATGTTGGCATATGTTGCAACATAATCAAAACGTCCTACAGTAAGAGACAGCAGACAACCAACTCTGTATGAGGCCCAGTTGGTTGGAGTAAAAGTGCATGAAGTTCCTTTCAGAATTATGAGCATTTATTTTCACATAAAAAATCCAAGAAACAGCTTCATCTGACCTTGACAGGACCCTAGAAGAAACTTCTGCTGCCACATTCCAATCATATGTCCTGAGTAAATAAATGAACCACGTGGTTCCAAAGCTGGTAAATATGATACATTTTACCACTGCTACATTCACTTCAAATTATCTGGAAGGGGCAGAAGACGTTCCAGACTGTTTGTGTTTCTGTCCCTTTCCTGGAGGCTAAGCGGAGTAAATGAGACAGCGGGTGGTATTCTCAGCTCTGGGGTTCTAGCAAGCATTTTTTTTATTTGGGGGTTTGGAGACGATGTTAAAAAATAAAAGTGTGTCCTCCCTCTCTGTCCCTCCACCCCCACTGGAGGACTACAGTAATTCTGTATCCTGAGATCAGTTATTTTTCAAATGCCACAGTAAAATATGCCCAAAGGGTATGGTTTCCATTTGTTCTTGTCACTTAATGCTTAGATAACCTTGGGAAAGTTCCTTAACCTAAGTTACAAAATTCTTTGCAAAGTGGGGTTAATAATGGTACCTTCTTAATAGGGTCAGTGTGAGGACTGATTTAGTGCATGTCAAACAGGACTGCTGCACTGCCACCCTCAGGTGGCACCATCCTCATTACAGTCTGTGGGACTGGCCCCACGTAGAGCTGTGCAGCTCGGTCTGCATGGCCATACGAGGCAGTCCTACCTGACAATGCATATGGTGCACAGCAAACACTCAATAAATGGTAGCCAGTGTGATAATTATTATAGTGACCTTTTCTTGGAAGAAAGGTGAACTTGCCTCTAGATGCTTCAAAGAAGCTTGGGTTAACACCAAAAAGGAAATTAGGCATTTTCCTAGGTGCTTTCACATGCATCATTTCACTTAATCTTCACAACAACTCCATAAGGATATTATCACCTCTCTTTGACAGTTTAAGAAACTGAGACTCAGAGATTTTAAAGAAGTAAAGTTACATGATTATTAAATATTTGAGCCAGAAAAGGAAGGCAGGTCTATTAGACCCCTTACCCATACACTGTCCATGGCAGCAAGCTGCAAACTGGTCAGAGTATGCACTCTTCTTTGCTCATCCAGCATCTATTCCTCCTTCTTCTGGAAGCAGCGCCAGATTCTCCAGGACAGAGCCACCCCTCGGACATTTTCAACCCATGTGATTTGGATGACACTATCTCAGGCCTGGCAAATTGGTTTATTCTGTCCCATATGGTCACAGTGACAGTTCAAGGGTGGACACTTAGCCCAAGTCAATCCAATGAAACTCAATCCCAAGACTTTCATTAGAACAGTGGGGAAGACAGGATCTCCTTCTGCTGGACTTGAAACTATAGAGCCTGGACTTTCGAGGGCCCCTCTGAGGAAGGAGCCTGTATACAAAAGATAGCTGAGAAGAGAGAAAGAGAAATTGAGTCTGATGACATTTTTAGATCCATCTTTGCTTAGACTACATAAGCTAAAAAATTCCAGGACTTTTTTTTCTCAAACCTATTCAAATTAGTGTTTTTAGGAGGGTATTTTTTTTTTTTGTCATATACAATTCAAAAAGCCCTGATTAACCCAGGGGAGTGATGAAACTAATGCCAGGAATTCTTAAATCTATTTAAGCACCAAGCCCTTTCTGTAAATGACCTGTTAACAATGCTTATTCTGGTGGTATGTTTACTTTATGAATCTTTACGTACTTTTTTTTTTTTGAGGATGATTAGTCCTGAGCTAACATCTGCTGCCAATCCTCCTCTTTTTGCTGAGGAAGATTGGTGCTGAACTAACATCTGTGCCCATCTTCCACTATTTTATATGTAGGATGCCTGACACAGCATGGCTTGGCAAGTGGTGCACAGGTCCACACCTGGGATCCAAACCAGTGAACTCTGGGCTACCAAAGCAGAGTGCATGAACTTAATCACTATGCCACCAGGCTGGCCCCTTTATGTACTTTTTTGTAACTTGACAAAAAGATCAGAAGAGGTAACAAAAGTTGCATTAAAAAATAAAACACCAACTGATGTCAGCATCATGGCAAAGTGAGCTCTCCCAGTAAATTCTCCCCTCAAAGATACAACACAAAGGACATTCATATTCCAACAGAGGACACCCACGCAACACAAAAGACGTCTGAGAGACCCATGCAGCCATAGGTCAGAAGGTGGAGGTGCTGGAGCCTCCCCACCAAGGAAGTGGAACAAGGTAAGAGAACACTTCTCTTCCTCATGGAAGGACAGCAACCCGGGGACTGCACATGGCCTCTGGGAGGAAAGCAGGGAGGGAGCGGCAGCCCTCCATGGGAACGCCATAGATCTCCAAGGTCACTCACAACCCAGGGAAAGCCACCCACAGAGGTGACTAGCTATCACGGGTGTCTTCATCAAGCCAATACTCCAGGAGAGCAGATAGTGAGGACAGGGCAAGAGGCCCCTGAGATCATGCAGGAGAGAGAAAGCACCCCTCCCTCCCACCCGATACCCCAGCCTAGCACATGGGAGCTGTCCTTCAGATTGCAGTGGGCTCAGAATATGCAGCTCTTGACCCCCACCCATTGGCGACAGGTGGAAGCAGTGATTAAATACCACCACAACGTGGAAGCACAAATCCACACTGTCTAGCAGTATGAACAAAATATATTAAATCCCCAGACTAGAAGGAAAATGACAAATACCAGCAATCAATGCTGAGGACACAGAAATCTATAACCTAAACAATAGAGAATTCAAAATCACTATTTAAAAACTCAACAAGTTAAAACAGAATGCAGATAGACAACCCAACGAGTTCAGGAGCTACTTCACAAAAGACATTGAAACTATAAGAAGAACAAATCGGAAATATGAAAGATGAAAACACAATGGATGAGATAAAGCAGGATATGGATTCCCTGAACAATAGAGCTGATATCTTTGAAGAACGAATCAGCAACATTGAAGACAGAAATATGGAAATGCTTCAGACGGAGGAGGAGAGAGAACTAAGACTAAAAAGAAATGAAGAAAAGTCTCCAAGAAATATCCAACTCAATTAGGAAACGCAACATAAGGACTATAGGTATTCAAGAGAGAGAAGAGAAGGAGAATGGAGCAGAAATCTTGTTCAAAGAAGTAATAACAGACAACTCCCCCAAACCTGGTTAAGGAGCTGGAAATCCATGTGGAAGAAGCTACTAGATCTCCTAAATATGTCAATGCGAAAATATCTAGTGAAAGGGATATAGTTGTGAAGCTGGCAAAAGTCAATGACAAAGAAAAAATACTAAGGGCAGCAAGGCAGAAGAAAATAACTTACAAAGGAACCCCCATAATGTTTTCAGCAGATTTCTCATCAGAAACCTTACATGCTAGGAGAGGGTGGAATGATATATTCAAATCTTGGAAGGACAAAACTTTCATCCAAGGATACTCTAGCCAGCAAAAATATCCTTCAGATATAATGGAGAAATAAAAACTTTCCCAGATAAACAAAAGCTAAGGGA
This sequence comes from Equus przewalskii, assembly GCF_037783145.1. Lineage (NCBI taxonomy): Eukaryota > Metazoa > Chordata > Mammalia > Perissodactyla > Equidae > Equus > Equus przewalskii. The sequence continues at coordinate 2,116,391 of NC_091845.1, forward strand.
GTTCATTGCCACAAGGACCACCCCGCCCCCAACCCCCGAAGAAATCCTCAAGAAGGCCCTCATAGCTGAAAAAACAAGAAGAAAGGCGTTACAAAGCCCTGAGTGAGGAGATAAATAGGTAGACAAAAATCAGGAAAATGTAGCTATCCATCAAAACAGGTTAGCAAATACTCCAGTAAAACATTAAGGATAAAGAGAAGGAAAACACCAAAAACAAAGATAATCTTGTCATTTCAACCACAAACTCACAAGGTGGAATAATATGTGAGAAAAACAACTTAGGAGGGGAAGAGAAAGGGACTGAATCAGCTAAGTCTAAGGAAAAAGGGGCCATCAGAAAAGGGACTATCTCATCTATGAGACTTTGCATACAAACTTCATGGTAACCGCTACACAAAAACATAGAACAGGGACACAAATAATAAATAAGGCAAAAACGAAGAAATCCAGCATAAAAAACTACCTAACCGAATTGGAAATCCGAAATACATGGGACGAGAAACAAAGGAAATGCAGGAGAACCAGAAAACAAGTGATAAAATGGCAACATCAAGCCCTCATATATCAATAATTACTCTAAATTTAAATGGATTGAATTCTCCAATCAAAAGACACAGAGTGGCGAGATGGATTAAAGAACAAGATTCAACAATATGCTGCCTCAGGAGACACATCTCAGCTCCAATGACAAACACGGCTCAGAGTGAAGGGAGGGAAGACAACACTCCAAACTAATGGCAAACAAAAGACAGCAGGTATTGCAATACTTATATCAGACAAAGCAGACTTCAATAAGACAGGTAGAGAGGGACAAAGAGGGGCAGTATATCAGTATATAATGATCAAAGGGACATTCCATCAAGAAGACACAACACATAAATATCTATGCACCCAACACAGCAGCACCAAAGTACATAAAGCAACTATTAACAAACCTAAAAAGAGACATTAACAAGACAATAAAAGTAGGGGACCTCCACACCCCACTCACATAAATGGACAGATCATCCAGACAGAAAGCCAACAAAGAAACAGTGGAATTAAACTAAAAAACTAGACCAGATGGACTTAATAGACACATATAGAACACTCCATCCAAAAACAGCAGAATACACATTCTTCTCAAGTGCGCATGAAACATTCTCAAGAATAGACCATGTCTTGGGAAACAATGCAAGCCTCAATAAGTTTAAGAAGATTGAAATAATAACAGGCATCTTTTCTGACCACAATGCTATGAAACTAGAAATTAACTACAGAGAAAAGCTGAGAAAGGGACAAGTTGTGGAGACTAAACAACATGCTACTGAACAACCAATATATCATTGAAGAAATTAAATGAGAAATCAAAAAATACCTGGAGACAAACAAAAATGAAAACATACCATACCAACTTATACGGGATGCAGCAAAAGCAGTACTAAGAGGAAAATTTGTCAGAATACAGGCTCACCTTACCAAACAAGAAAAATCCCAAAGAAGCTATCTCACACTACACCTAACTGACTGAGAAATAGAAGAACAAACAAAGCCCAAAGTCAGCAGAAGGAGGGAAATAACAAAAATCAGAGTAGAAATAAATGCTATTGAAACAAAAAAGACAGTAGAAAGGCTCAATGAAACAAAGAGCTGGTTCTTTGAGAAGACAAGGAAAATTGACAAACCCCTAGCCAGTCTTACAAAGAAAAAGAGAGAAAGCTCAGATAAAGAAAATTAGAAATGAAAGAGGAGAAACTACAATGGTTACCACAGAAATATAAATGATTATAAGAGAATACTATGAAAAGCTATATGCCAACAAATTGGACAATCTAGAAGAAATGGATAAATTCTTAGAGTCTTACAACCTCCAAAAGCTAAATCAAGAAGAAATAGATAATCTGAATAGACCAATCACAAGTAAAGAGATTGAAACAGTAATCAAAAGCATCCGAAAGAATAAAAGTCCAAGACCAGATAGCTTCCCTGATGAATTCTACCAAATATTCAAAGATTTGATACCTATCCTTCTAAAGCTATTCCAGACAATTAGGGAAGACTAAACATTTCCTAACACATTTGATGAGGTCAACATTACCCTGATACGAAAGCTTAACAAAGACAACACAAAAAAGACAAACTACAGGTTGATATCACTGATTAATATAGATGCAAAAATGCTCAACAAAACATTAACCCACATACAGCAATATATCAAAAAGATCATACACCATGATCAAGTAGGACTTATACCAGGGACACATGGATGATTCAACATCTGCAAATCAATCGATGTGATACACCACATTAACAAAATGAGGAATAAAAACCATATGATCATCTCAATAGATGCAGAGAAAGCGTTTGACAAGATCCAACAGCCATTTATGATAAAAACTCTTAACAAAATGGGGATAGAAGGAAATTACCTCAATATAATAAGGGGCATATATGACAAACTCACAGCCAACATCATACTCAAAGGGGAAAAACTGAATGCCATCCCTCTGAGAACAGGAACAGGATAAGGATGCCCACCCTTACCACTCTTACTCGACATAGTACTGGAGGTTTTGGCCAGAGTAATTAGGCAAGAGAAAGGAATAAAAGGAATCCAAATAGGAAATAAAGAAGTGAAACTCTCACTGTTTTCAAATGACATAATTTTATATATAGAAAAGCCTAAAGAATCCATTGGAAAACTATTAGAAATAATCAACAACTACAGTAAAGTTGTGGGGTAGGAAATTAACCTATAAAAAATCAGTGCGTTTCTGTGCTCTAATAACAAACTAACAGAAAGAGAACTCAAGAATACAATCCAATTTGCAATTGCAACAAAAAGAATAAAATATCTAGGAATAAATTTAACCAAGGAGGTGCAAGACCTATACAATGAAAACTATAGGATATTATTGAAAGAAATCGATGATGACATAAAGAGATGGAAAGATATTCTATGCACATGAATTGGAAGAATAAACATAGTTAAAATGTCCATACTACCTAAAGCAATCTACAGATTCAGTGCAATCCCAATCAGAATCCCAATGACATTCTTCACAGAAATAGAACAAAGTATCCTAAAATTCATATGGGGCAACCAAAGACCCTGAATAGCTAAAGCATCCTGAGAAAAAGAACAAAGCTGGAGGCATCACAATCCCTGCCTTCAAAATGTCCTACAAAGCTATAGTGATCAAAACAGCATGGTACTGGTACAAAAACAGGCACACAGATCAATGGGACAGAATTGAAAGCCCAGAAATAAAACCACATGTCTACAGAGAGCTAATCTTCGATAAAGGTGCTAAGAACATACAATGGGGAAAGGAGAGTCTCTTCAATAAATGGTTTTGTGAAAACTGGACAGCCACATGCAAAAGAATGAAAGTAGACCATTATATTACGTCATACACAAAAATAATCTCAAAATGGATCAAAGACTTGAAGGTAAGACCTGAAACCATAAAACTTCTGGAAGAAAATATAGGTAGTACCCTCTTTGACATCGATCTTAAAAGCATCTCTTTAAATACCATGTCTTCTCGGACAAGGGAAACAAAAGAAAAAATAAACAAGTGGGAGTTCATCAGACTAAAGAGCTTCTGCAAGGCAAAGGAAACCAGGACCAAAACCAAAAGACAATCCACCAACTTGGAGAAAATATTTGCAAATCATATATCCAACAAGGGGTTAATCTCCATAATATATAAAGAACTCTCACAACTCAACAACAAAAAAACAAACAACCCAATCAAAAAATGGGCAGAGGATATGAACAGGCCTTTCTCCAAAGATATACAGACGGCCAATGGCGCATGAAAAGATGTTAAACATCACTAATCATCAGGGAAATGCAAATCAAAACTATACTCAGATATAACCTTACACCCATTAAAATGGCTATAATCACTAAGATTAAAAATAAAAAATGTTGGAGAGGGTGTGGAGAAAAGAGGACCCTCATACACTGCCTGTGGGAATGCAAACTGGTGCAGCCACTTTGGAAAACAGTACAGAGATTTCTCAAAAAACTAGAAATAGAAATACCATATGACCCAGCTATCCCACTACTGGGTATCTACCCAAACAAGTTGACATCAACAATCCAAAGTAACATATGCACCTCTATGTTCATTGCAGCACTATTCACAATAGCCAAGACATGGAAACTATCCAAGTGCCCATTGATGATGATTGAATACAGATGTGGTATAGATACACAATGGAATACTACTCAGCCATAAAAAAGACAAATTCATCCCATTTGCAACAACATGGATGGACCTGGAGGGTATTATGTTAAGCAAAATAAGCCAGACAGAGAAAGTCAAATACCATATGATTTCACTCATATGTGGAGGATAAACACACGGACAAAGTGAACAGTTCAGTGGTTACCAGGGGAAGGGGGGACGGAGTGGGCACAGGAGGTGAAGGGGAGCACTTATGTGGTGACAGACAAGTAATAATGTACAACTGAAATTTCACAATGATGTAAACTATTATGAACTCAGTAAAAAAAAAAAAACTTAAAAAATAATAAAAATAAAATAATAGGGACCAGCCCCATTGCCAAGTTGTTAAAGTTCCATGCGCTCCACTTCAGCTGCCTGGGTTCTCGGGTTCGGATCCTGGGTGCGGACCTACTCTACTCACCAGCCACGCTGTGGAGGCGTCACACATACAAAGTAGAGGAAGACTAGCACAGATGTTAGCCCAGGGCTAATCTTCTGCAAGCAAAAAAAGAGGAGTATTGGTAAGAGATGTTAGCTCAAGGAGAGTCTTCCTCACAAAAAATTAAAAGTAAAAAATAAATTTAAAAATAAAATAATAAAGTTAAAAATAATAGTAATAAAATAAAAATTAAAAGGAGCAGTTTCCAGAAAAAAGAAAAAGAAGGAATTCCATTTGGTACCTCTCAGATCCCAAACCTAATTCCTAGACTTGTATGTGGTGGTAATTCCCATCTTAACATCCTATGCTCAGACTTTTGAGTTTGGGTTAAGTAATGGTTAGTTTTATATGTCCACTTGGCTAGGCTAGAGAACCCAGCCAAGTTCAATCAAACACTAATCGAGGTGTTGCTGTGAAGGTATTTTGTAGACGTAGTTAACATCTACAATCAGTTACTTTAAATAAAAGAGATTATCCTCAATGATGTAGGTGGGCCTCATCCAATCAGTTGAAAGGCCCTAAGAGCAGAACTGAGGTTTCCCTGTTAGTGCCGTTGAGCCGATTCCAACTGCTAGTGACCCTGTATACAGCAGAGCAGTACCCTCCCTAGTCTTTCTGAGGCATTCTCTCACCTTCCAGTGCAGTACCAGACAATGCTCTGCTGTCATTCTTAGGGTTTTCATTTTTTCAGAAGTGGGGCCATTTTTTCAGAAGTGGGTGGTCAGGTCCTTCTTCCTAGTCTGTCTTAGTCTGGAAGCCCCACTGAAATCTATCCACCATGGGTGATTCTGCTGGTATTTGAAATACCAGTGGCATAGCTTTCAGCAACACACAGCCGCCACAGTATGACAGTCGACAGACAAGTGGTGTGGTTCCCTGACCGGGAAACAAACCCGGGCTGCAGCGGTGAGAGCACCGAATCTTAATCCCTAGCCTGCCAGAGGTTTCCCTGAGGGAGAAATAGTTCCTGGGGACTGCCTTGTTGCCCCTGCCCAAGGGTTTCCAGCCTGCGAGTCTACCATATGGATTTCAGACTTGCCCAGCCAGACGCCACAATCACTAAGCCAGTTCCTTGCAATAATCTCTCTCAATTGATTGATAGATGAAAGAGATCAGTCAATCGATCAGTCGATCATCCTGCTGGTTCTGTTTCTCCAGTAGAACCCTGACGGATACAAGCAGTCATGTCCTGGGTGTCTGTTGGGTACTGTTTAATCTCTAGCCCCAAGAAATGGGGAAAGCCTCCTGAACTCTCCCCTGGGAGTCAGGCCACTATATGCACACCTTCCTTTTCCTCCTTCCCTCCCTCCATCCCCCCTTATCTTCCTTCCAGAGGGCTTGTGCCTGAGAAACATGAGGGCCTCTGTCTGCTGAGAGCACCGTTTCCCCTGATCTGCCTAGCTCCTCACGCATCTGCTGTATGTTAACAGCCGTGATGAAGCCTGGCTTCTCCAATCATAGCTCTATTGCCAGCCTTACTCTTCATCTTTGTCCAATCCCACGAGTTTACCGTATTCCCTCCCTCTCTCCTTCTCAAGACCCCATTTGTCTTCACCACCGGTTAGACTGATAGCTGTCTCCCAGCATCCATTCCCCCTTCCTCATGGTAATTCCGATATTTAGCCAGCACGTAACTTTCCAGCATAAAGACTGTATTTCTCAGCCTCTTTTTCAGGTAAGTGCGCTCATATGACTAGGTGATAGCCAATGGGACATGAGCAGAAGTACTATGTTCAACTCCCAGGCTCTGCACCAGAAGGAAGGGCATGCCAAAATTAAGCATGGCGATGCTGACACTGGATTTTGTGGGCAACAGCACCACCCTAAAGGGAGCTGAGCAATAAGATGCACAGAGCTCCAGTCCTCTCCTGCCACCTGGACTTCCATCTGGTTTATGGTACCATTGTTTAGAATCTCTGCAGCAACAGCCAAAATTAGATCCTAACCAATACACCACCAAACTTGCCAAAAGAATAACCCCCTCACTCAACCTTTCTACTTCGTGGACCACTGACAGTCCTGTTCCCTGACTGCTCCGCCTCCTCCCCACCCTCAAATACGGGTGACTCTGACTCCCAAGGTCTTTCCTTAAATGTAGGTTCTCTACACTTTCTCCCTTGGCAATCTCATCCATTCTCACAGAAGACTTCGAACTCTCCTAAGGCTAACTCATCTCTAAGCACCTGATCTTCTCATCGGACTTCTCCTCGATGAGCTGCTAGCACATCAAATTCCGTATCTTTAAAACCAAACTCATGATTCTCTCTCTCTCACACACACACACTCACCGTGGGGTGAGGGGAGACAACCGGCTCTCTTCTTGATTTCCTTGTTTTGTAAATGGAGTAAATGACACCATCATCCTGCCAGGAGGCCAAGTTTAAGACTCTAAAGCAGGGGCCACACTTTCAAATGCTCACAGAGACCAGACAAGGGACAAAAGAAATGTGGAAACTGTGGGGAGTTGGAGAGTTCGTGACCAATCTAAAAAGAGCAACCAGTACTTGGCTGATTTCTGACAGGTAGGAAGGTAGGCCCAGTGTTGTGAGATCTTTTGATTTTTCAAAGAAGTAAAAAATTTGGATTTTATGTACTCTCTCGAGATTTTTTTTTTTTTTTAAGATTTTATTTTTTCCTTTTTCTCCCCAAAGCCCCCCGGTACATAGTTGTGTATTCTTCGTTGTGGGTTCCTCTAGTTGTGGCATGTGGGACGCTGCCTCAGCGTGGTCTGACGAGCAGTGCCATGTCCGCGCCCAGGATTCGAACCGACGAAACACTGGGCCGCCTGCAGCGGAGCGCGCGAACTTAACCACTCGGCCACGGGGCCAGCCCCTCTCTCGAGATTTTTTTTTTTAAAGATTTTATTTTTCCTTCTTTTTCCCCAAAGCCCCCCAGTACACAGTTGTATATTTTTAGTTGTGGGTCCTTCTAGTTGTGGCATATGGGACACCGCCTCAGCATGGCTTGAGAGCAGTGCTATGTCCGCGCCCAGGATTCGAACCGGTGAAACCCCGGGCCACAAAAGCAGAGCTTGCAAACTTAACCACTGGGCCACCGGGCCAGCCCCCTCTCTAGACTTTTTAAACAACAAAAAGCTATCTTCTGCAGAGATGATATTCAAAATACTGAACTCATAATATTTATAGATCAATATGTAAATCAAAAACTTTAAAACATGTCTCATGCTATTTTCTAAATAAACTATATATATAATTAAATGACTTGTTAAATAATATAACTTGTAGCAAAAATAATTCATCAGATCATTCTAGTAAGTGTAAATCATTTGCTGATATTTGGAAATTATTCATCTTTTGATGCAGCTGTCACTGAATTTTGTCCCTCTGAGTCATGATTTGACACGGGAAACAATATCAAATTCTTCCAACAACTTCCCTATTAAATTGATAATCAGGTGAATTTTTTTATTTTATTGAGGTCATAACAGTTTATAACATTGTGAAATTTCAGTTGTACATTATTTACCAGTCACCATATAAATGTGCCCCTTCACCCCTTATGCTCAACCCCCAAGGTAAATTTTTAAGTAGAGAATTTTTCTTTTCTTTTTTTTTTGAGGAAGATTAGCCCTGAGCTAACTACCGCCAGTCCTCCTCTTTTTTGCTGAGGAAGCCTGGCCCTGAGCTAACATCCGTGCCCATCTTCCTCTACTTTATACGTGGGACCCCTACCACAGCACGGCGTGCCAAGCGGTGCCATGTCCGCACCGAGGATTCGAACCGGCGAACGCCGGGCTGCCAAGAAGCAGAACATGCAAACTTAACCGCTGTGCCACCAGGCCGACCCCTAGAGAGTTTTTCTTAATATCAATCACATTGTTTAGTGTCGACTCCTCGGCTTCTGATGAACTAATAGCAATTACATTTAAACAGAGAATAGTTTGAGGGTTTTATACATTCAATATTTCTATTATTGATTGAGTCACAAAAATCACTTATTGAAATACCTTTTAACCAGTTCACTTATTTTACTACTTTTTGTTCCCCCTTAATCCATGGAGCTCCACAAACCAGTTGGCCAAATTTCAGGACTCAATAAACTGAAACAATTGAAAAGTTCATTACATTTTTCACTTTTGTCACCAAATACCTTTTCATATTATCTACTAAGACAATCCAATAGCTTTTCTCTTATAACCACAGGCCCTCTAGGATCAGTTCAAACTGACCCCATCCTATCAACAGAAGGTTTTTTCTGGGGCAAGCCAAAAATTTGCAACTCACACAGCCAGAGCATGGGCAGAGAAGAAAGTCTTCACCTGAAATAACACCTGGAACCAAAGACTCTCCACCCACAGAACCAAAGGACTGGGCCGTGACTGGAACTCCAAAGTCAGACTCTCATCAGAAGCAAGGGGTCACTGTCTAGGAAGATGTGCTGTTAAAGCCGCTTCCACACCTTACGGCAAGTGCTTAAAGCCCTCCAGTCAAAACCTGGCCATCAACGCTTCCGCATACCAGCCTGTGCCCCTAACCTCTTATATTTTGCCCCAAACCCTGGATCAGGGAGGCCGATTTGAGAGCTTTGCCTCCTTTCTCCTTGCTGGTCAACCCCACAAGAGCCTTTTCTTTTCTCAAAAGCTGATGCGAGGGCCAGTCCCATAGCCGAGCAGTTAAGTTCGCGCGCTCTGCTTCTGCGGCCCAGGGTCTCACTGGTTCAGATCCCGGGCGCCGACCTAGCACTGCTCATCAGGCCACACTGAGGCGGCATCCCACATGCCACAACCAGAAGGACTTACAACTAGAATCTACAACTATGTACTGGGGGACTTGGGGGAGAAGGAAAAATTTTAAAAAGCTGTGCCATAATTGGCTTTAATGCCCATCGGGCACAGAACGCCATTTGTGCGCTAATATAGATACTGCATTTTGTTTTAAACGGTATACCTTTTTTCCCACATCAATAATATCTACCACTTCTGTTTCAAAGTTTCCTTTGTTTGTTTATGTTATGGACTGAATGTTTGCATCTCTGCAAATTCTAGTTAACCCCTGACTCTCCTCCCGAGTGATTACAAGGTGGGGCTTTGGGAGGCAAGTAGGATTCGATGAGGTCATAAGGGTGGAGGTCATAAAGGACGAGTGCCCTCTAAGAGTCACAAGAGAGCTTCCTTCCTCTGCTCTGCTCTCCACTATGTGAGGATACCACAGAAGTCGGCAGTCTGCAATCCAGAAAAGGGTTCTCACCAGAACCCACCAAGCTGGCACTCTGATCTCAGACTTCCAGCCTCCAGAACTGTGAGGAATAAAGTTCTGTTGCTATGAGTCACCCAGCCTGTGGTACTCTGTTACAGCAACCTGAGTCGACTACGACAGCTTACATACGTTCAATCATTTTATAGTCCATTGAGATAATGTCAGCTCTAACAATTAAAACATTTTTCTCGTACACCTGAAATTATACAATGTTATAAACCATTATGATCTCAGTAAAATTACTGGGAAACAAACATTTTTCTCATAAAGCTAAAATAAATATTGACATTTCCATTAAAATATTAAGGCCCAAACTCTTAAAAACCTATTTTTCAAATGGCTAACCACTCCATATCAGTTCTACTACAGTGAACACAGAGCTTACTGATTTCCAAACTGCCGTCCACTGAGCTTCGATCTTCATTACTTAACTTGCAGTTCTGTTATTTGCTGTGACAGAAAAATAGCTTGTTGAAAGAAAACAATACGAGAATTACCTGACTTTGGCTTCATATTGCTTTATCTAAAATTAATTTGATAACGTACTGCTAAATTAAAACATCCAGATTTTTCCTAAACTTTTGGCTGAAATTTCAGACTCTCTCTTGCATTACAATGGCACTTTTTGTACGAAACCCAGTGACTTTTTTTTTAATTGTTGTAAAATATTCCAATGACTTTTTTTTTTTTTTTTTTGCCATGGAAGACTTGCCCTGAGCTAACATCTGTTGCCCACCTTCCTCTTTTTGTATGTGAGCCACCACCACAGCATGGCCACTGACAAGTAGTGTAGGTCCACGCCCAGGAACCGAACCTGGGCCACCAAAGCAGAGCACGCCAAATTTAACCACTAGGCTACCAGGGCTGGCCATCCAATAACATTTTAATGGAAAGATTTTTCAATGAAATACAATTTTTCTTGCCCATCAAGTTCAATATGTTGTATTAAATGTGGTTCCCAGTGCCATAAGATCAACAAAAACCATTATCTTCAAAATCTTGAAATTTGTATTTTAAGCAATTAAAACATTTATGTTATGTTTCAGCTTCTCTGATGATGATTTAAAATGAACTACATTGACTCATGTTTTCCAAAACGTTTTCTCATTTAGGTCCATCCACGTTTCGTAGTAAGTGGGTCCATAGTACCCATGTCCCTATCCATACTATTCTTTTAGAAGTTCTATTATTTTCATGGAAATGCTCAGTTATATTTTATTATACAGTGCTAAAAATTCTGACAGCACCTTCTAAATCTTTTTGATTGCTTTATCCTCACTCTGATAACATTTTGGAGAGTTTTAAGTATGAAATCGATTATGTCTTAAATTTCTTCCTCATTGATGATCACAAATTTTCTTCACTTGAACCACAAGTTTTAACAGCATTCTGATACAGGTTTAACAGCATCCTCATAAAACATACACGTTTAGCAACTTGATCTTTTAACTGGTAACTTTTGAGCACTATTAACATCCAACATTTCTCTCAGTAGCAATAAGCCAAATTACTGATTGAAAAAATCGTTACTTTCCATTCCAGAACTTCAGGTTTTTGCAATAAAATTTATTTAATACAAATTTTATTTTGTGCAGATTCTTGCAGAGGAGCAAAACAAGTTCCAGGTTGGGATGCGCTCTTAACACTCCTTTGTTCTTCTGCAGATTAACAAGATTCATGTTTATTATATTTAAAAGTATTAAAAACTTACCCAGATTTTGCTGTCTCTTTATTCTAGGTATTTGTTAATATTTTATAATAAAATGCATAAATATAAAAACACTGCACACCTGCTACTTTTTGAAATTACAATGAGTTAACAATAAAATTAAAGTATTTTAAGCTAGTGATACTCCTAAAGAAGTTACTGTTTTGTTAACACATGCAACTTAGCCACAGTCCCTTCAGTGACACAGGCCGTACTGTGTCATGCATGTTTCTACAATCGGGGGCAGTTTTTCAATGATACTAACATCCTAAAACTATCAGTGCAAACCGCTAAGTTTATATTAAAATGTGGATTATTACCTAACTGTAACACATTGCAATTACTATGATACCATTACCATTCCCAGGAAGTATTTCACTATTTTAACCATCAGTATGGCGCGGCGTGCATACCCGCTAATATCAGCTCTGGCCTGTCGGCTGGATTGGTCCAGAGACCGCCAGTTTGAGCTTCCGGCCGAAACTCCAGATTATCAAGGGTCCTGGATCTGAAGACGGGGCTGCGTCTGGAACGCATCTCTAGAAGAGCAGTCTTACTTTTTCGTGTGAGGCACAGAAATCAAGTGACGTCACACCTGGGCAGCTTCACTAATTGAAGCCGCCTGCCTGCCCCCCACCCCTCATAGTCACTTTAATTTCCCATCCTTGGATTACATTTTCAAAAAATGACGTCCTGTTTTACCAAATTTCCTGAGGCGAGGGTTTAAAAATCCAGGCTCCCTACTAGAAACGAGAGGCAAGGGAAACATAAACAGCAATCCCTAAACCAACATCGCAAAAAAGCATCTCGGCACACCTGCACCTCCCGCTCCCCGGTCCACGCCGCCTCCCCCGGCCGCCGGCAGCAGCGCCCCCACCGCCCCCACCGCCCGCAGCGCCGAGTCTCCTCCGATCACTTATCACCCGCACCCCGCGATCACACGCGCCCGGAAGACAAACTCCTCCCTCCCCGCCGGCATCCCTGCATCCGCCCATGGGTCCACGAACTCCGAATCTCTTGGTTCGCCTTCACAGAGCCTGTGCTCCGGCCCAACAGGACTTCCTTCCCCGGAGATGGAGGGCATGCACACCGCCAGGCCTTGCTCACAACGGGCTACCCGGCCTGGGGCACCCTCCTGCCTCACTTCTGCTCGCCGGCACCCGGCAAGGCCTGGCACAAAAGCAAGGCCTCAGAAGGCCTTCCGGGATTCCCTCGCGGGCCGGACCATTTCCTGCGCGGCCCCAGCTCCTCTCTGACCGTCGGCCTCTCCAAGAACTCCTCCCGTTCGTTCTCAGACGGCAAGGGCCCGGCAGGAGTCATTTCCGGGGCCCAGCGCAGGGCAGGCTTCGGGGCTTGCCCAATGACTCAACAAACGAGGGCGCTCCGTCGGGCCAGCAGCCGCACCTACTGGGTGCGGGCACTGTGGTCGGCGCTGGGACAAGGACCCTGCTCAATGGAGCTTAGTGGCTGTTCACTAGTTCAAAGAGTTACAAGTGCTGTGAAGGGTATGGAAGTCACTGGAACGCTGCCTCGCTCGCAGGGCCGCAGGCGCAGCCAGAGCCTCGCGCTCGCCCCAGTTCCTCCGCCAGCCCGCACCGCCCCGTCTCCCGAAGCGCGACACACCACCGAGCTCGCGCTTCTCGCGCTGCCAAGTCTGCACAGCCGCACACTCTCAGTCCCAGAGTTCCCCGCGCCTCGCCCAGCTGGCTGGGCACCCTCTTCCCGACAGGACCCGGGAGTCCCGCTGCCTGCTGGGAGTTGTGGTCTCGGAGGAGGCGGCGCGGCGGCCGGCCCGCCGCGCGTGGCAGGAAGCGGAAGCGGCCTGCGGCCCGCCCCTGGGCCGGCCCCGCCCCAAACCGCCCGCTCCCGCGGTGCTAGGACTGACGTGTCTTTCGCGGAGGTGCTGTGCGCCGGAGCAGGGTCGGCGGCGGGCAGCGTCGCCTCACTCCCAGCAGAGCGGAGCCGAAGCGAGACCCGGAGCCCAAGCAGCCGCCGCCATGGCGAGTGAGTCCCTCGGGGTAGGCCCGGCGCCGCCGGGACGGGTCACATCCCCCTTCCCTCCCCGGTGCGGGCGGGCGCCCCTCGCCGCCTCGGGGCCCGCGCGCGGCCTGCCGCCTGCCGTCCGCTCCCCCTCGTCCTGGGCGGCGCTCCCAGCCCTAACTCTTCTTTTGTTTCTCCCGTCAAGTCAAATTTCTGGAAGTCATCAAGCCCTTCTGTGTCATCCTGCCGGAAATTCAGAAGCCGGAGAGGAAGGTGAGTCGAGGAGGCTTCGCGGCGCTGGCGCTCGAAGTCTGCGGTCCGACCCGCGCGGCTCCCGCGCCGAGGTGGGCGCTCGCCTCCCCCGAGCGCGCTGGGCTTCGTCGACGGGGCCTGGTGGTGCGCGATTCCCACCCTGGTGGTCGTGCTGTGTTCGGGCGTCTTTCGTCGCTGCTTCCCTGGGAACAAATCCTGCCCTGCCCGAGCGCCCCCCGGCCGTGAGGGAGGAAGGCCTCCGAGGCTCGGCGAGGGCCTCCATTTGGGTGACCCTCTCCACCTCCGACAGGAGCAGGTCACGGGTCGGGTTTCTTCTAGAAGATGCTCTTTGTATCCAGCTGCTAAAAGGAGCTAAGAACAGTCCCTGGTCTGTACGAATGAGTTTGTCTTCTGTAGACCGTCACGTTACTGAGAATAAAGATAGTTTGCGGACCTGCCTTTTCCAGCAGGCGCGTTAGACATGGGTAGAAGCCTAGAGCACTGTTGAGTCTTCATCGGGATTTCCGCTGCTCCACGGCTACAGCCAAGATAGCAGTGTTGCCAGCGTGAGTAAAGCTGTTAAGCGATGAGCAAAGTTTCACTGGGTTCTTAACCTTAAAGAGAGGGAGTAGTAGTATGTTTTGTCTCCACGTTCTTTTCAGATGGTTGTTCATGCCTTCACATATGTGAATGTCTGCTTAACATCAACATAGACACTTGGGTTCTTGGGGTCTACATTTTTCTTTTTAAACTTAAAATCGCTTTGTATAAATGCCCCATGTAAGTCCTGCCTTTGATGGGCTAATATACAGAGCTCTCCCCCGGCCCCCCGCCCCCCGCGTAGTAGAAAGCGCATGGCTCTGGAGGCAGGCAAGCCTGGGACCCGCCCTTTACACGGCATCTTAATAGCTATGCGACCTTGGCCTTGTAGCTAAATGGTGGATGGAGCAGTGGAAATATGTGCAAGGTATAGCGGTGGCTCCAGAGGGATTAACTTTGGAGGATGTGATGTCTGATGGTGGTGTTGAAGGAAGAGTAGACGTTGTCTTGAAGAGAGGAGAAGGAATTCCAGGCATAGGGAATGTGGAGTGTGCAAAGGCACAGAAGACCCGTGGGTGGAAGGGTGTTAGATGTAGTTCAGTATTGACAGAAAGGGTAGGTGAGGCGAGGAAGAAGGTGGACAGTTGAGACAGTTGCTTTGGAAGCAGGGTGCAGGCTTAGGGTGGTTTAGAGGCTTCTGCAGGAGAGGGTGAACTAGGGGAGTGGGCCGGGGGGGTGGGTTTAGGGGCTAGTAAGACGTAGAGTAGACAAGACGTGGATAAATAATATATGATGTTTCACTGTTGAGTTCGTCTGCATCCAGGAGAGGAGAGTTAGTTATTAAAAAATGAGGAGTCTTGTAAAAATTCCCCACTCATTTTTTCCCATAAAGAATCATTTCAGTACAAGCTTGTTATGTTATTGGTTAGCCTGAAGTGGTGTTGCCTTCCTTGGCCTACTTCTAATTTCTTGGTGTGGTAACGTGACAGGCGGGAAGGCGGAGCTTCTCAAAAGAAGAGTTCCATGAATTCGCGCCAATTTCCTATGGAGTATCTGAACCTTGAATTCCCACCCCTTCGTGTGGTTGTCGTGTTGTGGCCTGCAGCTCCTCCGACCAGAGAGCCAGGACTCGGGGCTCACTTAGACTTCCCTGCCCCTCAAATTAAAAAGTATTTTTTAAGAACACAGTTTTATTCACTTAATACTGTTGCTCGCAAGATATTTCCGTATCAAAATTCTTAGTCTGCACAATAATTGCTGGTTTTTAAGCTCTTTAAAGCCATTATCGCAGTGTGGGTGGCAAGTACTAGTGAAAACACTCAGTTTTAGAAGAGGAGACCTGGAAGAGTTCCCTCTACTGCTTAGTACCAGAGGGACCTTGGACTAGAGTCATCTAAACTTTTCTTTTTCTTTTTTTTTTTTTAAATAAGATTTGATTTATTTTAAAGATTTTATTTTTGCTTTTTCTCCCCAAAGCCCCCCGGTACATAGTTGTGTATTTTTAGTTATGGGTCCTTCTAGTTGTGGCATGTGGGACACTGCCTCAGCGTGGCTTGATGAGCAGTGCCATGTCCGCATCTAGGATCCAACCGGTGAAACCCTGGGCCGCCGAAGCGGAGCACGCGAACTTAACCACTCGGCCACGGGGCCGGCCCCTAAACTTTTCTAATCATACTTAATGAGTCATCTGTAAACGGATGGTGAATTGTCACCTATCCTACTTAGATGAGGAGATGTGAAAAGAATTGATGTTGAACAGATGCTAGTAGTAGTTAGTGAGGAGGTTAACCATGCCCTCCCTCCCATGTTGTTTATTATGTTGTTTTACCCTTAATTCATAGAAAATATGCTAATAAACAATCACAGATTCCAAATTAGTTGATTCCAGCTAGTATCACTAGTATTAGTATTATTCCAGAATAGTAACATTTTGTCAATTACAAAACCCGTTAAAATGAAAAGTGATTTGTTTGTATGTCGTAAAGGCTTCTCTGGTTTAGGAATCCTTTTCTATTGCAGCATTCTTTGATCTTGGGTCTGATCGTAAACTGTTAACATGGATGGTTAGGGGCACATGCTTTGGCCTCAGACTCACTTCAGCTGTGGGATTTGGGACAAATTACTTCACCTTTCTAAGGCTCGGTTTCCTCATTGTAAAATAATGATAACGCTATGTAGTGTGAGGATTAAATGGGGTCCTTGCATATGTACCTTGTCTGTGGAAAGGATGCAATACACGTACTTAGGTTTAGTGTGTGGTTTGGCGGTGTTGAAGGCTGGCTTCTTTGGTGAACAGAGAAAGGGGTCTGATCAGAGTCCATTTCTATTAATTTGCTCATGAAAATAACTTGTTGCCTTACTTGATTCTCTTCTGTAGATTCAATTTAAGGAGAAAGTGCTGTGGACTGCTATCACCCTCTTCATCTTCTTAGTATGCTGCCAGGTAAGCACAGGTTTCAGGGTCCATGCCAGGGTCGGGGGACGAGAGTGGGCTGGAGACAAGTGCACTGACTCCCTTTCCCTCTGCTTGTTTCCAGATCCCCCTGTTCGGTATCATGTCTTCAGATTCAGCCGACCCTTTCTATTGGATAAGAGTGATTCTAGCCTCCAACAGAGGTAGGACTCTGGCTCTCTGTGCCTCTCTGTACAGTGTGGGCTTTGGGCTTATGTGGAGCTGAGTGTTTGGAAGAATGTCAGTGTGCTGTGCTGAATAGCCTTAGTAAATGCCAAATTTAGCACCGAGGCATATCGTCCTGTTAGAATTGCGTCTGAATGCAGTACAAAACCTGTAATAATAAGTCTGCATCGTAGAGAATTAAAAGAAACATGGAAAAACTAGAATGCTTTTTAAACAACTGAAGTGATGACGTTTCTACCTGTGTTTCTCCTGTTTTTGCTAACATTCTTTAGAATATGTAATTTGTTTCTCAGCTGCATCTTTTTCCTGTCTATAGGTTATATATGTGTGTTAAAAAATATGTCAGTGTTTTGTGTGCTCTAACCAGTTACCTGTTGGAGGGGAGGATTTTGAATGTTTATGTTCATGCTGCTTTTTATTAATTCATTTTAAAAATATAGTTCAAATTAAGTTCCAAATCAGTGGAAGTAGAGGTTTATTCATAACTAGATACAGTTGTACAGATCTCCTTTCCGGACTCTCAGAATTATTTGAATGTTATCGTCTTTTATTAACTGATGAAGAGACGAACCTTTCTTATCTCTGTAAAACCAGAATGAATCTGTTTATGGTGAATTTAAATGCGGCAATCTGTTTAAACACCATGTGACTTCCTAAACAAAATAAGATGTCGACTGGTAGACTGAGTAGAATGAACTGAATGATCTTCTCCTCATTGATATTTTGGAGTTACTCTAAATTAATGCTGCTAGCAATCTGAAACACATTGGATTTGTGTAAGTGATACACAAAGTTTGCTCATTCATTTTCTTAATAATCTGTTGCTTTTCCAAGCTAATAATGGCTGTGTTTTACCTCTCCTTTTCTTCAAGGCACACTGATGGAGCTAGGTATCTCTCCCATTGTCACCTCTGGCCTCATCATGCAGCTCTTGGCTGGCGCCAAAATAATTGAAGTTGGTGACACCCCAAAAGACCGAGCCCTCTTCAATGGAGCCCAAAAGCGTACGTGAGGTTTTAAATAATGTTCAGATGTCTATAGTTGAGAATTTGAATTTGCTGTAAAGTTTGGGGCATCAAAATGGTTTTTCTTTGTCTGGTGTAATCTCATTGGCCTGCCAGCCCCGCAGGTGCTCCATGGCCTGTGTTAATGCAGGAGCATTTCTGGGAGAGTGGAGTGCAAGGAGCCGGAGAGGCTGGGCAGGGCAGGGGGTGGTTCAAGGCACCGCAGCTGCGTGGTGGAGTGGAAGGGGCAGGGCTTGGAGGTCTTCCCCGCCACCTGCCACAACAGCCTTACCACTTAGAAGGAAGGGCTCTTCCAAGCTGTTGTAAGGACACAGTTGAATAATGTTTGTGAAACATCGCTCAGTGCCTGGCACATAGTAACTGTTAGTCTTTCTTCTGGGAGTTTAAAAGGATTCAACTTAGGGGAAATGTGATCCTCTCAACCCAGCTCTACTGTTTATTGGCTCTGTGACTGGACAAAGTTAGGTGACAGCTCTTATGTCTCAGTTTCTTCATCTGTAAAAATGGGGATAATAATGGTGTTTCCTTACGGCAAATAATAAGTGTCACTAGTAACAATGACCAGTCATCAGAATTACCAATGTTCGGCCTCTGGCTGTGAACTGAAATATATTGATTAGGAAATCATAGTTAGTTTCCTACCCAGTCGTATTTTCTTCCACACTGGCATGTTTTACAGATCTTCTTAAGTTAGTAGGCTAAATAATTGAGTGAGAAAGACTGATTTAAACTTGTCGGTTTCAGACACAAATCAGGATTTTAAAATATATACATGCATTATTTCTCAAAAGCACAAATCATCTTTTTTCTCTTTAGTCTTGACAACTTTTTAAATTTTTTCTGCCTTAAGAATTCAGGGTTATTGAGCAGTTTTTTAAAAAGTCTAATAGGGACTATATTTGATGGGTACTTTGGAGTAAAATTTTATTTTGTGTGACAAACTAACCAGAAAAGCTGAAATTGAAGCCCAGACTCACACTTACACAGATCCATCTAGTATTGTGAAATCAATAAAATGTGTCAGTTCACTGTGCCTAACAACGAAATATAACAGTCTAAGAAACAAAGACAGTCTACGAAAAGCTTCTATTAGACCAAAAGAGCTTTGTAGCAGAGAAAATGGGGCTAATGACTAAATTGACAGCATTGTGAGGTTTTTCCTTAGAAAATACATTAAATACAAACTGGAAAGGGATCGCTTTATCCCAGAGTTAATATTCTGTGTCTGGCTGAGGAGCCTTTGGAGGTGGCCTGGGTGTGTAGTTCCACTCAGGAGCCATCCAGAACCCATGTGACCTGACCTGAGTTTGGGTGCTGCAGGTTGGTGACATCGCCGAATTTTGTGCCTCAGGATGACATCTTCGTAGATTCTACTCCCTGGTTCACCGTTCCTAAAACTAGATTTTTCGTGTTTCAACTCTTTTCCTCCTCCTGTCACTGAATGGAAAGTGCACTTAGGAGAAGGGGAAGTGGAAGAGCTCGCGTGATTCTGTTCAAGGGCATTTGAGGGGCCGGCCCCGTGGCCGAGTGGTTAAGTTCATGCACTCCGCTTTGGTGGCCCAGGGTTTTGCTGGTTCAGATCCTGGGCGCGGACATGGCACTGCTCATTAGGCCATGTGGAGACAGCATCCCACGTGCCACACCTAGAAGGACCCACAACTGAAATATGTACTGGGGGGATTTGGGGAGAAAAAGCAGGGGGGTAAAAAGATTGGCAACAATTGTTAGCTCAGGTGCCAATCTTTAAAAAAATAAAAAAAGGCATTTGAGTTATCATGTACTTTGACACTGTGACTGTCGAGTGTTTCTGGGACCGAGCTCCTTGGAGGCAGTGTCACTATTCTTGTCTTAGTTCTCCCCAGTGCCTGGCGCAGAAGAGGTGTTCAGTAACTGTTTCCCCTACAACCATGTAATGTCACACTTTGAGAACACAGTTTTCTTTCAATTTCTAGTATTTGGCATGATCATTACCATTGGCCAGTCTATCGTGTATGTGATGACAGGAATGTACGGGGACCCTTCTGAAATGGGTGCTGGAATCTGCCTGTTAATCACCATTCAGGTAATTGTTATGCTAACCTCCCCGCTTCTCAGTAGCCCCTCACACTCACTCCTGCTTCCCAAATAACGAATCTGAGCCACGCATAAAAGAAACTCCTTTACTGAGAAGAGGCCAGAGTCGTGCGTCTGCTCTGCATTCAGCAGAGGGTGCTCTGCTGTCCCGGGTCTACTCAGCCTGTGGCATTTGTGTCCGAGAGACCAGCTCCTGAGGAAGGAAAGAACCACACCCGTGGGGAACAGTGATGCAGGCTATTCAGATTTCTTTACTTTTGTTTTTTCATTTTTACAGCTCTTTGTTGCTGGCTTAATTGTCCTGCTTTTGGATGAACTTCTGCAAAAAGGGTATGGCCTGGGCTCTGGTATCTCCCTCTTCATTGCCACTAACATCTGCGAGACCATTGTGTGGAAGGCGTTCAGCCCCACTACTGTCAACACTGGCCGAGGTAAGGGCCCTGGGCTTTCCTGAGGACAGGGAAAAGCACCACCATGTGCAAAGCAGAAGACGAAAGGTCCCCATCTGAAGGAAAAATTGCCTCAATTTTAGGTACATCTCTTCTGACTTTTCTGTGTGTGTCTGCAGAATTGTTTTAAACATACATAGGCTTATGCTCATGATGATGCATAACTTGCATTTGTCATATAAGAATATCTCATGGACATTTGCCGTGCCAGAATACGTAATCCTGCCTCATCTTTCTTAGCACAGCATGGACTTCCATTGTGAGGACGGAGCAGCGTTTGTTAACCAGTAGTCTTCTGCTGGACATATAGGCCATTTCTGGTTTTTGTTGTGATTACAACAGTGAAACAGTGAACATCC
Source organism: Equus przewalskii (assembly GCF_037783145.1). Taxonomy (NCBI): domain Eukaryota; kingdom Metazoa; phylum Chordata; class Mammalia; order Perissodactyla; family Equidae; genus Equus; species Equus przewalskii. Next base: position 2,137,290 of record NC_091845.1, read on the forward strand.
TTATACAATCATCTTTACATATTTTGGCAGTTGCTCCCAGTGAATAAGTTTCTAAAAATGAAATCACTGAGCCAACACGCTTGGTCATGCAAGGGGCAACTTTGTGAAACAGGCCTGAACCTGGAGTTCAGCACCTGGGTTCAAATCCTGGCTGTAGCCGTTGGTAGTGCCTGAGTGGCTTCAGGTGAACTCCTCTACCTCTGAGCCTTGCTTGGCAGGATTAAATGAGAAAAAACATGAAGTTACGTGATGCCTGGCTCACAGCAGATGCATATCAAATGTTAGTATTCTGTGTTATCCCCACCAAGAGTGCCAAGGAAATCTTGTTACAGAGGATGTTTTTAATAAAAATTTCCAAACATATGGAGAAGTATGACTCACTTCCTTGGGAAGTGATGTGGTGGGAATTTGCATTTTCCATCACTAAATATGATAGTCACTCAGAAGAATCCTGTGAGAGACAAATGTTCATGCACGTTTGAGTACTTTCTTTGAATTGAATGCTGGAGAGTCCCTGGCCTCCAGAGACCATATAATCTCATTACTGAGACTGAAAGTAGGTTCCCAGGAAAATGAAGGCCACATGTGCCCAAGAAATTACAAAGAAGAGTGTTGCTCAATGCAGGAAATGCCAGGGGAGCTCAGAGAAGAGTAGGCAGGATCAGGTTTGATTCTTCCCTGGGCACTTCCTGGAGTTTTAGGAAGTCCAAGGCAAATTGGGAGAGCTGGGGTGAAGGCAGGGTTTTTCAGGGACAGCCATGAAAAGGCAGGAGGCTGAAGGGATAGGAGTGCAGGTATGTGACAAGGACGTCACTATGTCTGTCCTGGGAGACGTCCTGAGTTATGAGGAAGTGATACCTGGAGCGGAGGCCAAGAGAGGGCGGTCAGTAAAGGCCCGGCAGTACCAGCCAGGAAGCCACCTTCCATTCAGGAGCAGGCCAGTGAGGCGATGGGAACTGGAGTTTGGAAGGAAGGATTCACCCTGGATTGGAAGGGACGACAGGCAGAAAAAGCAGTTGTAACTGTTCAGTCACCCAGCTTTGACAGGCCAGCCTGTCGGAAGGAAAGCACTGAGTGAGGGCATTAGGAGAAAAGAAGGCAAGACATGGGACACAGGGGGCTCTTTCAAGATGACAGAAAATTGAGAAGCAAAGGTGAGTTTATTTCTGGCTTTAAAGTAAGTGTCATGATGTGAACTGACACTGTTTGGGACCTGGCTGGAGAGAAGGCGCAGCTGGGAAGGGCGATTCTGCAGCCACCTGTGCATGGGCACTGAGTGAGTGACACTGAGGGCACCGTGCTCATGGTGGAGGGGATGGGAGAAGAGCGGGTCTCGAGGAGCCTGGAGAAGGGCAGCAGTCACAAAGCCCACAGCTGAGAAGGCAGCATGGCAGCTGCATCTGAACTCGGCTGTGGTTAGCTTGGTGATGTGGAGAGGCACGGTTGACTGAGCCCCTCTCAGGTCTGGGAGAGTAACTGTTGCTGCTTCCCTGTGCAGGTGAGAACAGCCTAAAACGGGATTATTTGGGACAGCGCAGCTACAAAACAGCTTTGCCCCGAAGTAGCCATAGCACTTGGAAACCCTGTCTTGTTCCCAGAGATTCAGCAGATAGTGAATTTTGAGAAGTAACTATGTTAAAAATTAGGAGAACCGAAACCTAATGCTGGCATTGCTGTGATTCAGTAATTTTTATTAGGTGCCTACTGAGGGCCCAGTACTGCTTTGGGTACTGGGAGCACAGAGTGAGTGAGGCGTGTGTTATATGGGTGTCAGGTGTTACCACAGGTACCCAGGAGAAAAATGAGGCAGAGGAAGAAGACGGAAGTGCCAGGAGGGTTGTTGCAGGTTATTCTGCATAACAAGGAAGGCCTCACCCAGTTGGTGCAAAGTCCTGAAAAGGGGAAGGGAGCCTTATGACTGTCTGAGGGAAGAATGTTCCATTTCGGGGGAACCAGCAGGTGCAAAGGCCCTGAGGTAGGAATGTACCTGGCATGTTCGAGGTCAGCGTGTGTGGCTAGAGCAGAGTAAACAAGCCAGAGGGTAGTCGGAGCTGAGATCACAGAGGTAATGGGAGCAGTGCTGAGAGTGGGCAGAGCGTGAACAAGTTCCTTCTTCCCAGGCAACCTAGGTGTCATCCTTTGTGAAATAAGAGCTTGTCCTGGCTCAAGCTTTAAGATCCCTGAATTCTATACATTTAGGGAGACAGGCTAATGGTGCCACACAACTGAAACAAGGGAAGGAAAGAGCATCACAGGTTGAGATGAGGAAGCAATGATAGGACAGAGTGCTTCTTTCACAGAAGCTATGTCCTAGAAGCTTTAGAACAAACCTGTGGTGATGCCGTTATCTCTGAGTGGTCCAGGAAAGCCAGAGGCAGGAGCAGCAGGGGCTCCCCCATCACGTGTTAGAAATCTGAGGAAAGTGCTGTTGCAGGGCGGTACTGAGGCACACCTCATGGTACTGATAGCAGTACCCCTGCCTGCCCACAGAGACCACAGCTCTGGATGTAGCGCTGGCTTCCTGTGCAAGTGCCAGACTTCCATTGTGGGATAGTTATGTTGTCCTGGAACAGCAAAGGTTACTCTTTAGTGCAAGGTTCTCCTTTCTTTCTTTAGCTGTTTTTTGGGTTTTTGGTTTTTTTCAAGTAAACTTCTTGAAAATTTATGAGATTTCTAGGCCTTATCAATGCCCTGTGCTCCCCAGCTTCCTCTCACTTGTCCTTCTGCTGACTAATCCTCAGGTCTAGGACCCATTCTTGCTCTTTGGGTCCCTCTGAAAGCTTGCTCTGCCTCCCAGCTGTGTTTTTCCTGGATCTGTTATAAGGTCTGCCTCTTCCAGCACCTTCTTGTAGGGTGTGAGCTCCGATTTGGATAGGCTGTGTGTTGTTCTTTCAGCCTGCCCAGTCAGTGTATGGAGCAGAGAGCTCACACCCCACCTGTCAGGCAGCCTGCACTTCAGAGCTGGTGATGCTCCTACTGCAAGGCATATAGTAGTGAAACTGGCAAAACTGAATGACAAAGAAAGAATATTAAGGGCAGCAAGGCAGAAGGAAATAACCTACAAAGGAACCCCTATCAGGCTTTCAGGAGATTTCTCTACAGAAACCTTACAGGCTAGGAGAGACTGGAATGACATATTCAAATCATTGGAGGACAAAAACTTACAGCCAAGAAATCCCTATCCAGCGAAAATAACCTTCAGATATGATGGAGAAATAATAACATTCCCAAACATAAGCTATGGGAGTTTGTAGCCATGAGATGCCCCCCTACAAGAAGGCCCTCATACCTGAAAAAGAAAAAAAAAGGGAGAAAGGGGTTACAAAGCACGGAGTAAGGAGTTAAGTAGGTAGGCAGAATCAGAGCAGGATAGCACATACTCAAGTGTAGCATTAAAGACAACGGGAAGGAAAACACCAAAACCAAAGAAAATCTTGTAATTTTAACCACAAACTCATAACGCAAGATAGAATAAGATGTGAGAAAAACAACTTAGAAGGGGAAGAGGAAAGGGACTGAATCGGTTTAGCCTAAGGAAATTAGATGTCATCAGAAAAGAGACTATCTTATCCATGAGATCTTGAATACAAACCACAGGGTAACCACTAAACAATAAAGCAGAACAGAGACACAAATAATAAGGAGAAAACAAAGAAACACAACATTAAAAACTACGTAACTCAATTGGTAGACCAAAATACACAGGACGAGAAACCGAAGGAGAACCGGAAAACGAGTGATAAAATGGCAGCATTAAGCCCTCATATATCAATCACCCTAAAGGTAAATGGATTGAATTCTCCAGTAAAAAGATACAGAGTGGCTAGATGGATTAAAGAACAAGACCCAACAATATACTGCCTCCAGGAAACACATCTCAGCTCCAATGAGAAACACAGGCTCAGAGTGAAGGGATGGAAGACAGTACTCCAAGCCAATGGCAAACAGAAGAAAGCAGGTGTTGCAATACTTACATCAGACAAAGCAGACTTCAAGATAAGACAGATAAAGAGAGACAAAAAGGGGCAGTAGATAATGATCAAAGGGGCAGTCTATCAAGAAGACGTAACACATAAATATCTATGCACACAACACAGCAGCACCAAAATTCATAGAACAACTATTAACAAACCTAAAAGAAGACATTAATAATAACACAATAATAGGAGGGGACCTCAACGCTCCACTCACGTCAATGGATAGAACATCCAGATGGAAAATCAACAAGGAGACAGTGGAATTAAATGAAAAGCTGGACCAGATGAACTTAATAGACATATTAGAACACTCCATCCAAAAACAGAAGAATATACATTCTTCTCAAGTGCACATGGAACATTCTCAAGAATAGGCCATATGTTGGGAAACGAGGCAAGCCTCAATAAATTTAAGAAGATTGAAATAATAACAAGCATCTTTTCTGATCACAATGCTATAAAGCTAGAAATTAATTACAAGAAAAATGGGGAGAAAGGGACAAAGATGTGGAGACTAAATAACATGCTACTGAACAAATCATTGGATCATTGAAGAAATTAAAGGAGAAATCAGAAAATATCTAGAGACAAATGAAAATGAAAACATACCATACCAACTCATACGGGATGCAGCAAAAGCTGTATTAAGAGAAATTCATCACAATACAGGCTCACCTCAACAAACAAGAAAAACCCCAAATAAGCAATCTTACACTACACCTAACTGAGTTAGAGAAAGAAGAACAAAGCAAGCCCAAAGTCAGCAGAAGGAGAGAAATAATAAAAATCAGAGCAGAAATAAATGCTGTTGAAACAAAAAGGGCAGTAGAAAGGATTAGTGAAACAAAGAGCTGGTTATTTAAGAAGATAAGTAAAATTGACAAACCCCTACCCAGACTTAAAAAGAAAAAAAGAAAGCTCAGATAAAGAAAATTAGAAATGAAAGAGGAGAAACAACAGATACCACAGATTATAAGAGAATACCACGAAAAGCTATATGCCAACAAAATGGACAATCTAGAGGAAATGGATCAATTTTTAGACTCTTAGAACCTCTGTAAGCTGAATCAAGAAGAAATAGATAATCTGCGTAGACCAATCACAAGGAAAGAGATTGAAACAGTAGTCAAAAGCATCCCAAAGAATAAAAGCCCATGACCAGACGGCTTCCCTGGGGAATTCTAGCAAACTTTCAGAGAGGATTTAATACCTGTCCTTCTCAGGCTATTCCAAAAAATTAGGAAAGATGGAGCTCTTCCTAACACATTTGACGAGGCCAACATCTCTCTGATACCAAAACCTGACAAGGACAGCACAAAAAAGGAGAACTACAGGTCAATATCATTGATGAATATAAATGCAAAAATCCTCAACAAAATATTGGCAACCCAAATACAGCAATACATCAAAAAGGTCATACATCATAATCAAGTGGGATTTATTCCAGGGACACAGGGATGGTTCAACATCCACAAATCAATCAATGTAATACACCACATTAACAAAATGAGGAATAAAAAGCACATGATCATCTCAATAGATGCAGAGACAGCATTTGACAAGATCCAACAGCCATTTATGATAAAAACTCTTAACAAAATGGGGATAGAAGGAAATTACCTCAGCATAATACAGGCCATATATGACAAACCCACAGCCAACATGATACTCAATGGGGAAAAACTGAAAGCCATCCCTCTGAGAACAGGAACAAGACAAGGATGCCCACTCTCACCACTCTTATTTGACATAGTACTGGAGGTTTTCCCCAGAGCAATTAGGCAAGAGAAAAGAATAAAAGGAATCCAGAGTGTGAAGAAATGAAACTCTCACTGTTTGCAGACCACATGATCTTATATGTAGAAAAGCCTAAAGAATCCATTGGAAAACTATTAGAAATAATTAACAACTACAGTAAAGTTGCAAGGTAGGAAATCAACCTACAAAAATCAGTTGCATTTCTGTACTCTAATAACAAACTTGCAGAAAGAGAACTCAAGAATATAATTCTATTTACAATCGCGAAAAAAAAGAATAAAGTACCTAGGAATAAATTTAGCTAAGGAGGCAAAGGACTTATACAATGAAAACCATAAAACATTATTGAAAGAAATAGATAATGACATAAAGAGATGGAAAGAGATTCCATGCATATGGATTGGAAGAATAAACATAGTTAAAATCTCCATACTACCCAAAGCAATCTACAGATTCAGTGCAATCCCAATCAGAATCCCAGTGACGTTCTTCATAGAAATAGAGCAAAGAATCCTAAAATTCATATGGACAACCAAAGACCCCGAATTGCTAAAGCAATACTGAAAAAAGAACAAAGCTGGAGGCATCACAATCCCTGGCTTCAAAATGTCCTACAGAGCCATAGTGATCAAAACAGCATAGTACTGGTACAAAAACAGGCACACAGATCAATGGAACATCTGACAAGAGGTTAGTCTTCATAATATATAAGGAACTCACACAACTGAACAACAACAAAAAAATGGCCCAATCAAAAAATGGGCAGAGGAGATGAACAGACAGTTTTCCAAAGAAGATACACAGATGGCCAATAAACATGAAAAGATGTTCAACATCCCTAGTCATCAGGGAAATGCAAATCAAAACTACACCTAAGATACCACCTTATGCCTGTTAAAATGGCTGTAATCACTAAGACTGAAAATAGCAAATGTTGGAGAGGGTGTGGAGAGAAGGGAACCCTCATACACTGTTGGTGGGAATGCAAACTGCTGCAGCCATTATGGAAAACAGTATGGAGATGCCTCAAAAAACTAGAAATAGGCATACCATATGACCCAGCTATCCCACTACTGGGTCTCTCCCAAACAACTTGAAATCAACAATCCAAAGTAACATGTGTACCTCTATGTTCATCGCAGCACTATTCACAATGGCCAAGACGTGGAAACAACCAAGTGCCCATCGACTGATGACTGAATAAAGAAGATGTGGTATATGTACACCGTGGAATACTACTCAGCCAGGAAAAAAAGACAAATTCATCCCATTTGCAACAACATGGAAAGACCTGGGGGGTATTATCCTTAGCGAAATAAGCCAGACTAAGAAAGACAAACACCAGATGATTTCACTCATATGTGGAATATAAACAAGCACATTGACAAAGAAAACAGTTCAGTGGTTACCAGGGGAATGGGGGTGAGGGGTGGGCACAGCAGGTGAAGGTGTCACCTGTGTGGTGACAGAGAAGAAATAATATACAACTGAAATTTCACAATGATGTAAACTATTATGAACTCAAATTTAAAAAAAAAAAAAAAAGGAAGGTAGAATAGGGCCGGCCCTGTGGCCGAGTGGCTAAGTTTGCATTCTCTGCTATGGTGGCCCAGGGTTCACTGGTTCAGATCCTGGACGTGGATATTAGTATCGCTCATTAAGCCATGCTGAGGTAGGGTCCCGCATAGAGGAACTAGAAGGACCTACAAGTAGGATATACAACTATGGACTGAGGAGCTTTGGGGAGAAAAAAAGAGGAAGCTTGGCAACAGATGTTAGCTCAGGGCCCATCTTAAAAAAAAAAGGTAGAATAACGCACTTCTGTGGGTTGAAATCTCTACAAAAGAAATAGAAATGAGGGATGAGAACACTCCATTCTAGCCCTTGGTTATAGGAGTGAATTGTATACTCATTCTGTTTTCCTATTTTGGCCACTAAGAAGCTGTTTGTTTATCATGTGTCCCTTTCTTTGCCAACAGGAATGGAATTTGAAGGTGCCATCATTGCACTGTTCCATCTACTGGCCACACGCACTGACAAGGTCCGAGCCCTTCGAGAGGCATTCTACCGCCAGAATCTCCCCAACCTCATGAATCTGATCGCCACCATCTTTGTCTTTGCAGTGGTCATCTATTTCCAGGTGTGTCCAGATCCAACCCCTGGGAGTTTTGGTGGTCCGCATTTAAGTTTCAGAATGCCTTCATGTGTACATCCCCCACCTTCACCCCAGGGTGCCAAGTCTATCATGGTATCATATTGAAATGATGAGGTGGCATTTGAAGGGAGCAAATGCCGTGTGAGCTAGGTGAGTGTGTTCCATTGGATCATGGCGACTTGCCTGAACTAAACAAAATTAAGCCTGATCCAACATCTCTGAAATCATGTTCCTGTGGGTTGGGCTTAGCTGCAGATAAAGAAGAAATATGTTTCAGTTCTTAGTTGCTGAGAACTGGAAAGTGCTCCTCCTCTAACACCTCATCACTCTCTTATCCAAAGTTGGCCGAGTGCTGGGGGCCATCCTCACCCTGGAGAGGTTCCCTCCAACTGGAGCCCTCTTACTTTCCCATGATTAGTCTGTGTGACTTGCTTCGCAATACAACACCAGCTGCTTTTCTGTGGTTAGATGAACCCTCGTGTTTTTGCTTGGCCACTTGTGTTCTGATAGTCATTGAAAGAAGAGCCAGCAGCTGAAGAGGCAGCCTCGTCTGTATGTCCGCCGGCCAGTTCTTTTTCTCAGGCCCGGATGGGACTGCTCCTTCAGTGGAGCCTTTCAGTCAGGCGCCTGATTGATAACAAGCTAACCCTTTAGGGGCTAGGCAAGTATTTGCGCTTGGATCATTAGATTTTATTATAACTCTTCTGTGTTCTGAGCCCTGTTCTAGGCGTTGGAAGTTTGTAAAAATGTAAAAGAAACCCTTTGTATTCTGCAAAGGTTTCAGAGGGAGAGGTTGTATTCGTATGAGAGCTTAGCTTTCCTGGTTATGATGAAAAGCATCCTGCAGGGCTGTTGTGGGGTGTGAGGCAGGTGCCTGTCTTGGGGCCCCTCTGGGAGCACAGAGAGCTCACCACAGAGAGAGCCACTGTGAGGATTTGGGCACGTGTCCTCCAGGCTTTCCTGTGTCTTCCACTGGATGTGGATATAACGTGGTAGAGTTTGTTTTCTGACAAAGACAGGATCGTTCCCCTGTGCTGTTTCAGTGCATTTTTAAGCCAGTCCTTCTGGGACCCTTCTCTTCCTGTGCCCCCAAGTGCAGTGGTGGGTAAGGAAGGGGCGTGGGAGCCCTGGAACTGATGCTCGAGGCAGCTTGCTCGCAGTGGGCCTGGCCGTCGCCGGTTAGAACGAGGCGTTGAAGGCATTTTGTTCTGTTTGGCTTCTCAGGGCTTCCGAGTGGACCTGCCCATCAAGTCGGCCCGTTACCGAGGCCAGTACAACACCTACCCGATCAAGCTCTTCTACACCTCCAACATCCCCATCATCCTGCAGTCCGCCTTGGTGTCCAACCTGTACGTCATTTCTCAGATGTTGTCAGCCCGCTTCAGTGGCAACCTGCTGGTCAGCCTACTGGGCACCTGGTCTGTAAGTACAGCTGGTTTAAGAAATCAGTTTAGTGCTGCGGCTAGTTGCCTCTGTGTTCTTGCCATGACCAAGTATTTCACCCAAAGATATTTTGTGATTGTGCCCTTACAAATTTAGCACATGAAATTTTCTTTTTCGTAAGAAAATTGCACTGTATTCTGTTACGTCTGCTCAGAATTATTTTTGTCCTGATGCTAAGGTATGATGAAGGGGCACTCACAGAATTCTGTATATTTCTCCCAGGATACGTCTTCCGGGGGTCCAGCACGTGCTTATCCAGTTGGTGGCCTTTGCTATTACCTGTCCCCTCCGGAATCTTTTGGCTCTGTGCTAGAAGACCCTGTCCATGCCGTTGTGTACATAGTGTTCATGCTGGGCTCGTGTGCATTCTTCTCCAAAACGTGGATTGAGGTCTCAGGCTCTTCTGCCAAAGATGTAAGTATAAGTTATAGTTTCTGGAGAGGTAATGGTTCCAGGAAACAAGAGTGCTCATCTGTTACTGGTATGAGGGGTCTAGACTTGTCATCTCTTCCTAAGAAAGTGGTCTGTGAACGCACAGACTGCCTCATCCTCATTACGGGGCAGTTCCAAAGCATTAATGGCCACAGCTGGAGCCCAGCAGTAAAGTAGTGCTCAATCTGGGAAGCTGGGGCCACACCAGATGGATAGACTTGGTCATATGACTTCCCTGCAGCAATGTTAAAGTTGTCTATGTAAGTATTGTTGGGTGTGGAAAGGGGAAATCTGAGTGGTGAGTGCCACCGTAAATTGTCTACCTTCCCTTCAACTTCAAATTTAAAATTGAACGTTGTCTCCTCGGTGGCCATCACACAGGTTGCAAAGCAGCTGAAGGAGCAGCAGATGGTGATGAGGGGCCACCGAGAGACGTCCATGGTCCATGAACTCAATCGGTGAGTGCTGGCCCTGAGTCCCAGTGGTTTCCTTCTGTGTGTGGTTTTCTTACACATCAAGCATCTGATAGTGCTTAGGGCTTTCTGGTTCATTAAGTCTTATCCTTGGGTTATGGGATAGAAAAGGTTCCTCTGTCTTTAAATATTTATGAGTTTGCTAAGTGCTAGACACTGGAGCCCCTCTCCTCAAAGAGATAGCCACTGGAGAGGGAGACAGAAGCTTGTGGCCAGACGCTCACAAGATGGTGTGGTAGGGTACTGACTGAGCAAGATGGCCAGCAGGCACAGCGGGACCTCACCTGTGCTCATGCACACAGGGTTCGGAGGGAGCACTCCAGGAGGAGGCCCACGCTGCTTCAGAGGGCAGGCGGGCGGCTGTGAGGTCACAGCAGCCTGACTGAAAGGCTCCACTGAAGGAGCAGTCCCGTCCAGGCCTGAGATAAAGCAGGTGGCCGGCGGACGTACAGACGAGGCTGCCTCTTCAGCTGCTGGCTCTTCTTTCAATGACTGTCAGAACACAAGTGGCCAAGCAAAAACACGAGGGTTCATCTAACCACAGAAAAGCAGCTGGTGTTGTATTTGGAAGCAAGTCACGCAGACTAATGATGGGAAAGTAAGAGGGCTCCAGAGGGAGGGCCCTCTCCAGGGTGAGGATGGCCCCCAGCACTCGGCCAGTTTGGATAAGGCAGTGATGAGGTGTTAGAGGAGGAGCACTTTCCACTTCTCAGGAGCTAAGAACTTCAAAATAGAAGTGGAGGAAAGAGTCTAGGCTGCCCCTCAGGATGCCTCCTGGCACTTTGCAGTCTGTGCCTCCTGCTCACTTCTAATGGAGTTGCCTCTTGGGCAGCAGGCTTGGCTGTGGTAAGTATTTCAGGTTTTTTTAGTCTCTGTCGCAACTACTCATTTCTTCCACTGTCACTCGAAAGCAGTCACAGACAGTATGTAAAGGAGTGACTGTGGCTGTGTTCCTGTAAAGCTCTGTTTACAGTCAGGTGGCACAGCAGGTTCGTGCCGTGGGCTGTAGCTTGCTCGCCTCCCCTGAGGGAAGCAACCGCAAGAAAAGTCAGGATTACAGATTTCAGATGGATCTCTGACCCCGGCGGGTGCGGTAGGCAATTTTGTTCATTCTCTTCATTGGCATTCTCTGAAGCCTCTAGGTTCACAGTGCTGCTCTGTAGAAAAAAGAGTGCCAATCACATGTGAAATTGGAAATTTTCGCACATTAAAAAGAGTGAAAAGATGCACCAAACCTAGTAAAATGTTGTACATCAATTATATTGTAATAAAAAAATAAAAAGAAACTGGTAAAATAAATTTTACTAACATTTTATTTAACCCATTGTATTGAGAATGTCATTTCAACTTGTAATTAACGTAAGAAAAATCATGCGAGATTTTTCGTTTTTGTCTTCAAAAATCTCAAGTAACATCTTCAGCATCTCGATTTACACTAGTCACATTTCACTAGCCACGTGTGGCTCCTGTGGCCACTTATGGACAGCACAGCCCTAATCTAGGCCATCAGGGCATGTGAGCATGTGAAGTTGTAGGAGACACTGGAGGAAGCTCTAGGGGAATTGGGTCCCTAAGTCGGAGGTAAGCCTGTTGGCCTGCCCAGCCCCGTCCTGTGGTCTGGGTCGGGGCCGGCCAGGCTAGAGGGCTCTGCGTGGTGGCACACAGCTAACCTGTCTCCCGCTCCCCAGATACATCCCCACGGCTGCAGCCTTCGGTGGGCTCTGCATCGGGGCCCTCTCTGTCCTGGCTGACTTCCTGGGCGCCATTGGGTCTGGAACCGGAATCCTGCTCGCCGTCACGATCATCTACCAGTACTTCGAGATCTTCGTAAAGGAGCAGAGCGAGGTCGGCAGCATGGGGGCCCTTCTCTTCTGAGTCCTGTCTCCCCTGGGCCAGGGGGAGGAGGCGTGCCCGGAATTGCTGAGGAAGGGGACAGCAGAGCCTCTCCGAGGGGGCTCGTCACAGCGCGTGCTGCTCTGGCGTACGGACTTCTGTTTCATAATTTCGTATTCTTTCATTCCACTTTGTAAAGTCCTAGAAATTTTCCAATTTGAAATTTTGCTTTTCATTCTGGCATTGGCAAAAGAACTATAGAAGTGACGTTTATTCAGCTCACTGCCAGAGGTGGGGGTGGTAAACCACTGTCCCCAAGTGTCCACGTAACTTTTGTTTTAACCTTCGCACCTTCTCAGTGCCGTTGCGGCCGCAGTGGCCTCCGCCGTTCCCCCCTGCAGGGGGTGCCCTGGAGAGAAGCACAAACACTGTGAAATGTCTCTGTTCGTTGTGGCGTGGGGTGTGAGGCTGGGGGCAGATCTTGTGTTTGCTGGTGGGTGTGGGCAGCTCGCCAGCATGTCCCCTTCCCAGTCGGGTAGGCGTATCTGGCTTAAAACTGTTTCTCTCGAAGACACAATTGTTCTTTCTTTTAAAAGTAGTTTTTTAGGACAGAGCTTTTTCCAAAAGAGAGGGATGAATTTCCCAGGTCATCTGCTTGGGCCATCTGTTAATTTTTCTGCACGTGCCTCTTGGCTCTTCTTATTTACTGTTCCAGTCGGGCTTTGAGTCCAAAAAGAACAGAGTGAGCCTGGCTCTGCCATCTCTGTCTTCAGGCAGCTTGTATCCTCTGACCGAGCGAGGCCAGGACTCAGCAGCTTTACAGAGTTGCACTTGGCCGAGCTAGGTAGACGTTGTGTGGAGGACCCTTGAAGTGATGTCTGTCTGTCCACTTCTTCCAGTCAGTTGTCACTGGACTTGCCTGGTTCATTCACTCCTCTTCTTACCCCTAGAGAGGGGAGGCACGTGGCCGGCACTCAGAGGGTGGAAAGAGCGATTGGCGTTCACAGGCCACTGCTGCTTTCTAGGCTGAAAACTCCCCACTCGTATTGTTAGAACATTTTTATTGTGCTTAGGACCAAATGCACGTAAAGTCAATGACAAGCTGCCGCCAGTCTCCTCTCGACTTTTGCCAGCACCGCCCAGCAGAGAGGAGAGTACAGCCTGAGCCAGGGGAAGTCAGGGTCTGAGCTGGTTGTCTTGGTAAGTTCTTCCGTGGTTTGATATAAAAAGATTCCCAGTTACATTTAAAATAAGTTCTATTCCCAATAATAGGTGACCTAGATCTTAGAAGTTGGAACCTTTTCCTAAGGCCTTTCGGGAGGCCCCTGTCGGGGCAGGCAGGGCTTGGCAGCAGGGGCGGCAGAGCCGGGTGCCGCAAGCCTGCAGCTTCTCCCTGGAGGATGCCCCAGTTCTAAGAAGGGAGTATCAGGGGCCAGCGCAGCCCTGTGGAGACAGACACCCCACCAGCAACAGGCACACAGTGGCCTTCGAAGCACAGAGCCATGGTCACAATTCAGTAGAGGTGGCACACCTGGCGCTTGTCTGAGTCAGGAGGGGCTCCCAGGAGACCTCACTGGCATTGCTAACCAGGGAACAGACTGGCTGAGGGACAAGAAGCGACTTGCCTAAAGCCACGCAGCAGGTCAGCAGCAGAACCAGGAAGGGCCTGGCAGGTCTGCTGACCCCTGGTCCAGGGCATACCACCATATCACACGTGGCCTTGTCAGACCCAGTCCTGAGCAGAGAACTGACGCCCCCCACAAACATGATCTGCACGGGCCCACCGTGGGGACGCTGCGGCCTCTGGGGGCAGGGCAGCAGTCCCTGGGCTGGCGCCTGTGGGCTGGAGGGCACCGGGCCGCATGCAGGGAGCCCCGCAGCTCTGCCTGCAGCCTGTAACCATTCAGCGCAGCCTTGCACGGCTCGGGCTCTGCTTAGTGATCACGGTGGGTGGGGGCTGACCTCAGCTTCCAGGGGACTGTCACTGTGGACGCCAAAATGGCATAACTGAGTTAAGGTGATCAAGTGACAAATAAAGCCAATTGTTTACAAGCCATTTTGTCATGGTCTTTTGGTTTTCAGTTCCCCTTTATTGCCAAGAAGGCCAGTGAGAGGAGAGCTTGGGTGCTCTTCAAGTGCATATGAGGTTGGTTGGGTCCTGGTTTTGCATGGGGTGCCCCAGGTCTCTAGATGGAAGTTTCTCAGGCATTTTGCCTGGAAAACTTCCTCCTTCTGGTGGTAGTGTCAGCTGCTTGCTCAGCTCTTTGGTAAAGTGAAACGCAGGTGGCTGAGCAGAAGCCCTGGGGCCAGGCCAGTGTGCGGTGACTCCAAGGCTCTCCCAGGAACGTGGGAGTGGACTGACATCTGTCCTATGAGGGCAGCCCACGGCGCTGCCCCCGCAGAAGGCACAGTGTCCTCCTGGCAGGAGCCCGTGACCCCACACCTCCCAGCCCTTGAGTCCAGCCAAGAAGCACTGTTGCCTTTGGCTGTGGCAACAGACCTCAACACACATCTAGTCACTGCCGATCAGCCAAACCTGTAGCTAAGCCAGGAGGGTCTCCACTTTGCCGTGGCCCCCAGCATCGTGTGGACGGGAGTGGCAGGCATGATGCCTGCTCCCCTAGAATGCGCCAGGCAGGAAGGTCCCTGACGGTTTCCACTCAGCCAAATAGCAGGCTGTTTTCAGGGTAACGTGAGAGAGAGACTTCCTGCCCACCCAGATTTCGACGCTGACACAGTTGTCCCTGACAAGGCCTTACCTCAAGCCCTCTGCCACCATCCCCTGCCTGGTGCTTCCTCAGTGACCCCTGAGTGACAGGTGAGCAGTAGCTTCCTCCTTAGCTGGACTTCAGCCACTGTTTCTATGTAGAGCCTTACACCTTGTCTTGGAAGAGTTCTGATTTCTAGGTGGCACTGAGCCAGGACAGCATGTCCCTCTAGGACCACTTGAGGGACAGGTGTTGGGGCCTGGCCCTGCAGAAGCCACATGCAGCATTGTGCTCTGAGACTGTGCTGGGACACACATGTGCAGCCAGTCTGCCCCGTGCTCCTTCCAGGCCTGCCGGCCACAGGAGTGGGCTTGGAGACCCCAGACAGAAGCCAGGCAAGCAGGCACAGCAAAACGCGGGGGCCAGCAGGGTGCCTTGTTCTGACCTCCAGGAACTCAGCAGAAGAGCTCCCGCCCCAGGGAAGCTCTGTGCCCTCTCACTATCTGGGCCTGTGGCCACCCACCTCAGTTGGGAGCAGAGAAACAGGCCCATGTTCGAGCGGTCCCCTGTGGCTCGGGGTGCCAGGCTGTGCCTTGGCTCACTTGATGCCGGGCTGGCCCCACAGCTCCTGTGCACCTCACTCCCACCCGTGCACTGGGGAGTGTGGAGCGGGGCCTCCTCCCAGTCCAGGGAACGCTCTCGGTCTTCCCTCTGCTGTGGGGCAGGCACCGTGTTAGCCGCTTCCCACACATGACGTCATCCCCTCCACCCCCACCTGCTAGAGGCCCAGGAGCAAACAGCTTGTCCCCTTTTGACTGGTGCAGACTGAGGCCCGGGGAAATCAAGTGCGGCCAGAAGTCACACTGCCACTTAGCAGCAGAACCAGACTCAAAGCCCAAGTGTCCTTCCTTCTCCAAGCTCCTGCTTGGCTGGGGGCCTGCCTGCAGGGACCTCTGCTAGAGGCCTAGTTAGAGCAAGGAATGAGGGCCCAGGGAAATGCGCCCCACTCCAGGAGCCTCTCCATGCTGCCCTTGGCTGGCTCCCTGCAGGGAAACTGCCCTTGGCTCGGGGCAGCCCCACCTCCCCTGGAACCCCTGCCCCAGCCCACCACCTCCCTCTACCTGCTGACACCCCGCCCCACACCCCTCCCCCAGCCAGCTCCTGCTGCACACCATTCCGGCCCCGAGGCCCTGCCAGGCGGGGAAGAAGTCCTCAGGAACTCACACAGTGGGGAGAACGGGAGAGCCTCCCATCTCTGCCCTGAGGGCCAGCCCATGGCCCAGGGAACAGCATGGCTTCCTGACACCAGGGCACGTGGCACTGTCCGAGGGCCAGCAGGAGCCCCAGGGTGAACCTCAACACCCACCAGGGCCGGGCCTGGCGGGTCCCAGGGGTGCCCCTGAGGGCCCATGCCCACCTCACTCCCCTGCCCCAGACCCTCTCGGACTCCCTTTCACCCTGCCCCAGCGTCTTTGGCCAGCACACCTCCATGCGCAGCCCGCACAGTGGCACCCGCACCAGCGATCTCGGGGCGCCAACGGCTGCTACGCACTGCTGGCATGAGTCTCAGGAGCAGGGTCTCAGCATTCGAAGTGCGTTCAAAGAAACCAGTCACAAAAGAGGACAAACACACCATGTGATCCCATTTTTATGAAGTTCCAGAGCAGGAAAAGCTGATCTATGGTGAGAAAAACAAGAACAGTGTTGCCTCTAGAGTGTTGGAGATTGACTGGGAAGAGGCGCCAAGGGAACTTTCTGGGCTGAGAGTAACATCTTCAATAGGAGTTTGGGTTTCATTTGTCAAAACGCATGGAATGGTCCGCTTAGGATTAGTGCAGCTCACTGTGTGTAAATGTAACCTTTAAAGCAACATAAACATTGAACTCTAGATAATTGTACGTTTGCTAACTATTTAGGGATAAAGTGTACTGATGTCTGCAACTTAGTTTGAAATGCATAAAAGAAGACTGGCAGGGCCAGCCCGGTGGCGCAGCGGTTAAGTGCGCACGTTCCACTTCGGCAGCCCGGGGTTCGCCAGTTCGGATGCCGGGTGCGGACGTGGCACCACTTGGCACACCATGCTATGGCAGGTGTCCCACATATAAAGTAGAGGAAGATGGGCACAGATGTTAGCTCAGGGCCAGTCTTCCTCAGCAAGAAGAGGAGGATTGGCAGCGGACATTAGCTCAAGGCTGATCTTCCTCAAAAAAAAAAGGAGACTGGATAAAAATGAATTGATGGATGGAGGGAAGGATGGCCAGTGCCTAGGTGACAGGTATACGGGGGGTTCCCTGCATTATTCCTGCAACTTTTTTCCCCTTTTTTTTCTATTGAGGTATAATTGACATATAACATTATATCAGTTTCAGGTGTACAACATAATGATTGGATATTTATATATATTGTGAACTGATCAGACAAGTCTAACATCCATCACCAGACATTGTTACAAAATTTTTTCTCCTTGTCTTGAAAAATTTTAAGATCCACTCTCTTAGCAACTTTCCAGTATACAGTACAATACAGTATTATTAACATAGTCATCATGCTATACATCACATCCCCAGGACTCACTGATTTTATGACTGCAAGTCTGCACCTTTTGACCCCTTCACTCATTTCACCCACCCCTCCCCCTGCCTCTGACCACTTAGATGATGCTAAATGAAATTAGTCAGACAGCAGGAGTCGTGGACACCGAGGAAGAAGGCCAGGCCTTTGCTTGTCCTCTCCTCGCTGCTCCAAAGCTTGTGTGGCCCTGCCACTTCTCCGAAGTTTGAAACTGTTCACAGTAAATGCTGGGAAGCATCCTGTGTTGGGGTACCGGATGGGGGACGCCCCGGACGTCTGGAGTACCCTGGTGCACGGCTGGTGGCTTGTGGAGGGGACAGGGTGGCTGAGGGCAGGGGGAGAGGGAGAGTCACCACTGTACAACCCTTTGTACTTTTTACATTTTGAGCCATGTTCGAAATTATTGATTCAAATATAAATAAATATATATATATTTAATAAAAGCCCAGCTCGACAAGCTTTCCCTGACTGCTCTTTTCCCACATGCGCGTTTGGACACACACTCCTTCCTCCCTGCCCACCCTGGCTTCAGCCTCTGTTGCAGGCAAGGAGGCTGGCGGGCGCGGGTGGGACTCGGGACGTCCCGCTTTGGCCAAGCTTGGCCGCGTCCCTGGGCAGGGCGGTGAGGGGCGGGCGCGGAGGCGCGTCTGGCCGCGCGGGGGCGCTGTGGTCTCGCAATCGCCATGCGGCGGTGGGGATGCTGCGGAGACCCCCGGGAAGGGGAAAGAGGAGGGACGCGCGGAGCTCCTGCTGCTGCTCGCCCCTGAGACTCCGCCTCCCACCCGACAGGCCCAACCTGCGCAACCGGGCCCCTCACCCTTACCCTCGGCTCGCTCGCGCTCCCCTCGACCACTCTGGGCACTCGGGCTACCAGCCAGCTCTTCCCCCCTGCCAGGCCCCTGCCCTGGCTCTCCCGGGCGTGGGGTAGCCGGCCTCCCCCTGCGCTCCCGTCACCTCCTCTGGGAAGCCCTCCTGGCCCCTCCCATAGCACCAGGCTCGCGGCTCCTTCTAGTCCGTTGTCGGTGGTTGGGTTGGCGGCTGTCTCCGAGGCTGACCCCTCCCCTCTCTCCAGAGTCCCTAGTCGGTCCCAGGCGGCCCTGGCTCTTTTCTGAGGAGAGGCTGGGGGCAGTCACCTCGGTGGGCATTGTGCGCTTTGGCGCTAGCAGGCCAGGCCAGCTCTTCTTCGCAGCCACCTGATGTGGCGCGAGCCGGGCCACTTGGGCTGAGAGCAGAAGGCGGCGCGAGTCGCACAGGGAGCGCGGTGATGTGTGCTGCTCAGGAGGGGACCGACCTGGCGCGGCACCACTTACGGACCTTGCGGGCTGGGAGAGGAGTTTGGAATTTGTCCCATGGGCCATGGGGACCTGTGAGAGGGTTTTGAGCAGGGGCCTGACTAGGTCAGATCTTGGGTTTTCGAAGACGGCTGGGACAGTGGGGAGGGGGCCTGAGAGGAGGGAGGGCACTTTGGCTGTCCCCAACTCTCGGGCCGTCCGGTGTCGTGCCAACCTGAGTCACGCAGGCCCCGATGTTACTGCGCCACGTGGGCCCGACCACGCCTTGATGACACCTCTCTGCACGCTGTACATGTATGTGCCCCAGCCCTGTGTCCCGCACATACGTGTCCTGGTTACCGCCGGGCCCTGTGTACACGTGCTGCGAGCCTGCGCCCCAGGCCTGCACCCACCACCGCCTCGGTGTCCCCTGTGCCCCGCGTGTGGGTCCAGGGAGTGCGATGTGCTGTGCGCAGGCACGCACCCTATACGCCCCGGCAGGCGGCACGGAGGGTTTAAGGGTCCCCAGCCGGCACTGCCGCCGGCCAGCACGCACCCCGCCGGGCCGACCCTGCCTCGTCGCTCCGGTGCGGGGTCCGCGCCCGCGCCCAGGCGCCCTCCCCGCGGCTGCCCGCGTCCCCATTAATCACGCGGCGCTGACGGCGCCGATCTGCGCGCGGGCGGCGTGACGGCGGCGGTGGCGGCGGTGACGGAGCGGGCAATCGGCGGGCGCCCATCGGCCCATCTTATCGCGCCGGCCCAGCCGCCGCCCGCCGCGCGCCGCCCATTGATCGCGCCGGGCCGGGGCCGGGGGTCAGCGCGGGCCGGGCCGGCCTGACAGCCGCATCCATCGCCGCCCAGACGCGCGCTGATGGCGGCATGGGCGGCACGGCCTGGCCATTAATCACCGCGCCTGCCGCCGAGTGACGGGGAGGGGCGACAGGGCCAGCCGGGCCGACAGCCAGCCCTCGCGGCCGGCCCACCCCTTCCCCACCACCGGCCCCGCTGCGCGGCTCTCTGCGCCCTGAGCGGCCCAGTCACCCTGCCCAGGCCTCCCCCTGACCCCCGGGCCTGCTGTCCCCAGAAAAAATGAGGGGGGAGTGGCCCCCCACTGGAGGAGGCACGGCCGATGAACATTTGAGGAGAGGGAAGGGTGGTGAACGGATGGACGACAAGCAGGTGGACCCAGGTGGACACTGTTGTACCTCTCAGTGGGCCTCTTTCCCAGAGATCAAAAGGGAGGGCTGGCCTGGCCTGACAAACGTTACTGCTCGGCTGAGACAAAGGGGGCAGCCATTTCTCCCCTCGCTGCTCCAGCCCCAGGGGGCTTCCCTAGGGATGAGGGTCCCAGCGGCCCAGGGAGGCCCAGCACATCCTTCTTAGAAGTCACTGACACTAAGGGAAAGCCCAGCCCCCTGTCTGCTTTCTCTTCTGTGCTCGAGCTTGTGTGGCCCTGAGCCAGTGCTCATCCCTCTGGGCCTAGAAGTGGGAGCGCCAGCCCCACGGGATCTCTAGGCCTTTCAAAGGCCCACTGGGATGGGGAGGGGCACAGTCTAGCAGCTTCTGGCTCCTGTTGGACAAAGTGGGACCTTCTTTTCTTCCGAGGACAGAGATTGGGAACTCCACTGAATTTTAGGATCTTGAACGCCTGGTGCAGCCACGTCACCTCATCAAGTCCATGTGTGGATCTATGGGATATGACTGCCCCCATCTTACAGATTAGGAAACCGGAGCTCAAGGCCCACAAGGGACTAGCCCCATCAGGACCAAGGGCCAAACACAATCAGAACCACGTCCCTGCCCATGATGCCCCCAGAACCCCTTTGCTCCTCTCTCCTACCTGACACCTCTGCCCAGGACCCCTCGAGAGCAGGGACTGCTCAGGCTGGTCCAGCTGCCCAGCCCAGGGCTGGCCCTGGGAGGGGCCAAGGAACACTCCTTTCCTGCCAGAAGCCTGCTGGCCCTGGGGTCTGAGACATGGAGGCCAACAGGGAGTGTGACCTCCACCATTACGCAGCTCCATTTTATAGAAAAACGGTTGAGAAAGGTTTGCGAACCAAGTCACTTTCTGGTGTGACACCACCATCTGTTTAGCCTTAAAAAACAAAATATTCTACGAACCAATCTACGAGGTAGAATCTAAGAGGTGTGGTGGGGAGAAGGCATTTGGGCTGAGAAAATAGAGGAGGGGGACAAGGTGGCTTCCCAGCAAGGGCCAGGGACCCTGTCTTTCAAGAGCCCTCCAGCTCTCCCGCGCATTTCCAGGGCCATCAGCACTGGATCAGGGAGCTGGGATTTACATGCAAACACTCCTCCTCGGCCACCCAATCGGCTTGCTGGGAGGCACCGACGAGAGCCTGGGCCCTCTGCTTGGAACATCAGCCACTTCCTATGACTAGCCCCCACCCTGCCTCACTTTAATATTACAACAATTTTTCATGCCCGAGCTGAAATAGTGCAAAAAATGGAGCTGCTGTAATTGTTGTTAGATTGTGTGTCAGCCTGATAAGATGTAACAAATATTTTCCTCCCCACCAGGGTCTGTTTCCCTGTTGGTAATGGATGGAGAAACTTCTCATAGTCGGCGAGGGATCGGTCGTAAAAACTTCACCTGGAAGATTAATGTAATCATCACAGGCCTTGCTGGAAGAAGTAGGAGGAAAATTAAAATAACCCAATCTTCCTACCTATCCAGAACCATCTCCCTCACTTTGGAGCACAGACCAGCGAGGCGGGCCATCTCGCTGGGCACTGTCAAGACCAGGATGCCTGAGGAGCAGGAAGAGGGGGCTGTGACCACCCACAGCCCTCTTCACAGGGAATGCTCTGGACATCAAGGTTCCCTGAGCAGCTGGGAAGAACTCTGTCCCAACCTGCGCTTGGGAAGCTTGCCATCACCGCTGCTTCTATCCTGCTCCTCAAATGCTGGGAGAGCTTTCAGGGCTTGAGAAGAGGTCCAGCCAGGGCAGAGCCTGGTTCTTGTCCTCTGGGGCGAGTCACCTTCCTCACAACTGACCCCGCTTGCCTCCCCTGCCTGGTACAGAGGTCCAATCTTGAAGGCCCCTCCAACAACTCAGCACACTGAGGAAGATGGTACAGCTGCAGGGGTTAGGAGCAGACTCCAAGTCTGACGGCAAATCCTGGTTCCATCTCTTACAGGCTGGGCAAGTGACTTAACCTGTCCCAGTCTCTAGGGCTCCCGGGAGAGTGTGGGTGGACATGGAGAACACTAACACAGGCCCTGGGACACTGGGAGCTCTGCTACATCTTAGCTATCACTTTTCTTTTTTCTAACGTGACTTCAGTTGGGAGGCCAGAGACACAGGCACAACCTCAGAGGATTTGGGCAGCCAGGACAGGCACAAGCGCCCAGCCCTGTCTTCAGGGAACATCCCACCATCCACTGTGCCTGGTTTCCTCACACCCCAACTCCCAGACCCCCTGGCTGGGATCTCCCCCAGGGGCCAGGCCCATGGAAGAAGATCCATTCTGGCAGCAGGGACTAGCTGGGGCCTTCTCAGACTGCAGCATGGCCTGGGGGCTCTCAGAGGGCTGGGCGGACTCCCACAGCACTGCCCGAGCCGTCCTGCCCACGGTCTCCTGGACATGCTCCGAGGACTGGCACCAACAGGAGAACAGCTGCGCCTGCTCCCCAAGGACCTCACGGCTAACCTGGATTAACGCAATGACGGGATCAAGATGACCACCTTGGTTAGTCCCCTCACCTGCACATAACAGCGACACGGGGAGCCTGCCTTGATGTGGTGTGATGGGAATGGCACTTTACCTCTGCGGTCTTCCTCTCAATAACCCACAATCCTGGTTTAATCATGAGGAAACATCAGACAAACCCCACTGAGGATTATCTGACAGAACACCTAACCAGTGCTCCTCAAAACTGTCAAGGTCATCAAAACAAGGAGTCTAAGAAACTGTCACACCAAGAGGAACCTAAGGAAGTACGATGACCAAATGTCATGTAGTGTCCTGGGTGGGATCCTGGAACAGAAAACGGACACTAGGTCATTGAGGAAATGTGAATAAAGTATCATGTGTCAATACTGGTATTAAATGTGACAAATATACCATACTACTCTAAGACGTTAGCAAGAAGGGAAACTGGGTGTGAGGTATACGGGAACTCCCTGTACTATCTTCACAATAATTCTGTAAACTTAAAACTCTTCTAAGATAGAAAGTTCACTTCAAAAAAATTAAAAGACGAGAGAGAGCCGTCATCAAAATAACCTGTAAGGATTTATTAGAAACACACCAGGTGAGACAGGATTCCTTCCAAGCAAACACAGGAGAAGTTATGATAATTTAAGAAGAAACGTCTTCCACACTCCACTGACAATGCTGCTAACGCTGTCTGAATGGGGACAGAACCTGGAGCCCAGGGGCAAGCCTCCTGCCTGCAGGCTGGACCCAGGGCCAGGCCCGCCCGGAAGTCTCTCCTCACAGAAACCTCGGCCATCTCACTTCATGTACTTATCCTGCTGGTCAGCCAGGATTTTGGCCGAGGACTTGGCATCATAGAAGAGCTCACTGATCTCCTCGACGTGCTCCTTCTCAATGCCATCCTTCCCATTGATCTTAGCAAGCAAGTGGGCCGGGGTCAGCAGCTGCACCGAGTACCTAGAGTGGGTGGAGGCAGAGCAGGAGTGAACGGGGGTCCCGGATGGGAGCCCCTCCCCAAATCAGCAGAAGCACTGACACCAGGGGCTGAGCCCAATGCTGGGCTTGTACTAGCTGTGGCTGGCACAGCAAACAAGGAGATAGCGAGCTGTCACTTCTCAGAGTTGCGCAGTCATGACTCCATCGGAGAGGGGCCAGAAGTCACCAACATGACCTAAGTCCTACTCCCCAAGTCTTGGTCGCAGTCTACAAGTTCTCCAACAGGAGGTAAGTCTACTGCTACCTGAAAGGGACCGCAAACAGACGGAGACAGGTGCCAGGCAGGTACGGCAGGGGTCCAGGTCGAGACATGGAACGTGGCAGGGAACTGAGCACACAGCCACTTGAAAGCACAGGCCCCCTCCAAAGGCACGAAAATCCAGGAGTCATTAAAAGCACCACTCCACCGGAACAAAACAGCCTGCGATTCTGCTTCAACCTTAGGAGCGAGGAACTGACTCAGAGGGAAATAGGGACGGGCTGAGGACTGTGATGTCATGCTCTCAACAAGGAAGGAGCCAGGAAACTGACGGGAGACATCCTCCACAGGCAGCTGGCTTCAAGCTGCTAGTGAACAGTCAGGAGAGCAATCTATGTCCGTACTCCTACCCTCACCTTCGCCTGTATCCAGCCTCCTGACTCCACATGCCTGGAGAACAGAGCCAGCAGGGGGCAGAGAGCAAGGCAGGGCCTGGCCAGCGAGCTATCTGCCCTGGACCCTGGCCTCTGCTCTGTCCATCTCCTCTGCCAAGGGGACTGGCCCAGGGTCAGAGCAAGCTCTCCACTAGAGGGGAGCATCTGCTACAGGACAAGGCAACTTAACCTGTCACTCTAGCTTTTTAAACACCATCATGTAGATATCCTGCACTCGAAATCAGTGCCCTGACACAAGACCATCACACCAAGCAAGAGCAGACATGGTCCTGTGCCCTGTGAAGGGGCCCTGCCTGTATGTCCCAGAATGGACCCCAGCGAGGCCCCACGGGCTGTGCTGGGAAGGCACAAGCAGCGTCTGGAGCAGCTGCAGGCAGACGCGGGCCCAGGGCATGCTGGCTCACCTCAGAGTGGTCTTGGTGCCGATCTCCCCCAGGTGGTTCAGCGCCTCCTCACTGATGTTGATTCCCTCTGTCTGGGCTCGGATTTTAATGATCTTTTAGAGGAGAAAAAACGTGATCAACAGTGACCAACCTCAAGTGCTCATCTATAAAGTAAAGTGCTTTAAAAATCAACTTTGTTCAGGGGTTCTCGTCCCGCATCGTAAGAGCAGCAGCCCAAACCGGGGAAGGTGGGGCACGGACGGAGCTGACTGTTGCATCTCCTGGGGCACCAGCCACGCCTGTTCTACGTGAGGGCTTTACAGCCAGGAGGCTGTGTTCACACTGACTAGAAGGGCCTAGTGCCCCTGTGAGCGTGCACCAGAGCAGCTGGGCTCCTGGCTCCCCGCCCTTCCCGCTGGGACCCCCGCACTCAGAGAACAGCAGCCTCTCTGAAGCCTGCCCGGGCTCCCTCGAGGGCTCTTTCCTTCCCCTCCAGTGTGGGCACCACCACTTATAAGGGCTCAGGCAAGAAGAGACATTTTTTTATTTGCTTGATAAACACAATGGTCAAATAAATCAAAAAAGTTACTTTTAAAGATTTACCAGCCCTTATAACATCACCAGGAGATATCTAGCCTATCAACAAGAGGCTGACGCTTGTTCCGGTTTGAAGATCCTGGTAAAGTTGGAGGGGAAGCGGGCTGGCGGCGGGGCGCTGTAACACAGTGGCACCGGGACCCTGCAGGCGCACCAGCACTGAGTGATAAGGGGCAGCTGGGATAATGATGTTGTGTTGTGGAGCTGAGATAACTCGAGGACTTCGAGCCTCATATAATACAGGAATTTTTCACTTTGGCAGCTTCGTAAACAAGATATCAAGAAGCACTTGTTTAAATTAAAGCTATAAAAACACACCCAGGGTAGAGGCATGGGAAGTGGGGAGGACTGAGCCCCCAGCTAAAGCCTCACAAGGGGATGAGGGAGACCAGAGGTTTAGGAGATGGACACTTCAGACCCCGACGGCGAGAGCTGCAGGTGTGGGCAGCTGAGTGTCTACTGACTCTGGTCAGGGGCCTGGCACGTCGGCTGCTGAGAGGGGGAATGTCCGGTGCAGCAGGAGAGCCAGGTCTCGCAGCAGAGTTGGATGGGGGCAAGGCGGGCGGGCCAGTGCATGCCCAGGAAGGCAGCCCCTCCGCTGCCGGGAACGAGTGCCGCGAGGGCTGAAGGCCAGGTGCTAGCGAAGTCTTCCATTTTGTCAAGAGAGACCCAGAACTCAGGTTCTTGTAGGAAATGTCCTCATTTCTAAATGTTGGCAACTTATTCAAGTATTTCACAAACACTGCATTGGCCACACAAACTTACTGTTCAGCCAGTGCTGCCAGGGTATACCTCTGGCAAAAGAATCTCGGCTTGTGCATGAGGGGTTCCATCGACTGGGGTCCAAAGCTGAATGCAGCCGAGCAGAGAGAAGTTACTGGATGGGCACGAGGACGGTCGGAAGAGGAGCGAGGAGGGGGACCCCTGCTCCCGGCTCTATCCACAGTGCTCCCCTCTGATCACAAAACAGTCAGGGCTGGGCAGGTTTGTGCTCCAATATAAAAAGGGCTTCTGGCTGCCAGCTTGGGACTGAGGAAACCTCCAGGTCCTGCCAAGAAAACTGTCCTGGGGGCCTTCTGAAACTCTAAAGAGATGCAAATGTCTAATCCTGGAGCCTGGTCCCGGGCAGAGCTTCAGCTCTGAGCACCTGGCCTTCAGCGGCCACGCCGAATCGCAAGTTCAGCTTCCGGAGAGTGAGGGACTCTGCTCTCACTCTCTCTAGAGCAGGTCAGAGCAATCCCAAGAGCTCCCGTTTCAGACTGCTCAGAAATGGACAGTTCATAAATTAGATCTTTAATCATTTAATAACCTGCACAGATAGTTTATGAGGTGTCGGCACTGATGGCAGAGTACACAAGTTACATTGACTTTTTTTTTCTTTTTTATTTGAGCTAACTGCTGCCAATCCTCCTCTTTTTGCTGAGGAAGACTGGCCCTGAGCTAACACCCGTGCCCATCTTCCTCCACTTTATATGTAGGACACTACCACAGCACGGCATGCCAAGCAGTGCCACGTCCGTACCCGGCATCTGAACCGGCGAACCCTGGGCCGCTGAAGCGGAATGTGCGAACTTAACCGCTGAGCCATCAGGTCAGCCCTTTACTTTGTTTTTTTAACAGCCTACCCCAGGCTCCAGTGGAAATGCTGAGGCTACCCTTTGAAACTGCAAGAACAAAGCAATGCACGTCCTAGCAGTCAGTCCGTCCTCTGCTCACCTCCTGCAGAGCCAGGATGGGAGCCGGCCTATAGTCACAGCCGTGGAGGCACAGCGCAGAACACTCCAGTGGAGCTCAGACTCCGTGCTCCGGGGCCAAACAGAGGCACCAAAGGTGAACCAGCTCTGAGTGGGGTCCCAGCTCTGAGTGGGGTCCCAGCTCTGCAGCTTATTCTCTGTCACCATGAGACCCACGCTCCTCCTGAGCCTCAAACTGGTTATCAAATACTATTGTAAGGACTCTGGGGGTCTCCGTGAAGCACCTGCGAACTGTTCATGACAGTCACATCTGCAGTGGGAAGGGATGGCCAGCCCTAAGTTATTGTAACTATCTCATTTGGCCCTCATGACAACCATGAAAGGGGGCCACAGATCTTCCAGTGAGCGGAAAAGGCTGAGAATCACAGAGGTGCACCAAATTGCTCAAGTCACTCAGCCACGAAATACTCCAAGGGAGCGGGCTGCCTCTCCCGGCAGGTCACAGGGGGCTCCAGTCCCAACAGGAAGGATGGGGAAGGGACTGATTTCTCCTTTGCTTTTGCTTCTGCTTCTATTCAATGAATGCCTTGGCTTCAACCTAGCATCCATCCAAGTGCAAGAGACCATTATCTGGTGACAAAGCCCCCAGCCATTGACACTATCTCCTAAATAATGCACACAGTTGCTGCTATGAACTATAACTGTTTCGGTATCCTGTCAATGCTGCTCATGAGGGAAGATCTGTGGCTCCGTGCATCACCAGGGCACTCCTGGGTGCTGGTCAACAAGAAATGCCGGCAAGGCTAGGCTGGATGGGTCACAGGCAAGCAGGGGGACTGCCAGGTAGTGCCTAGGAGACACCCTCAGCACTCCAAAAGGAAAGAACCTACCAACAAACTGCAAAGGGAACCCACCCTCAATTGAGATCTTTCCAGCAGGTGGGAGGCTGGTGGCGCACTGACTAAGAACAAGCACATCAGGATCAGACAGCCTGGATTCCAGGTAGTCCTGTCACCTACCCACTGAATCTTGGTGTCTTCATCTTTAAGAATGACAATGATAATAGCCCTCTCCACCTCACAGTTACAGGGGATCAAATGGAATCATGCTGGCTAAGCTGGTCCATGGGCTTAGCACCATGTTCAAAAAGGAAGACCTGTGCTCTGGTGAGAGGGGAGGGTCCAGGCAGAGTCCATCAAGGCATCAGTGCAGCCCTGGTCCACCCCACATCCCCAGCCTTGGCCACATGCAGACCCAACAGTAAGAGACCTCCACTGGCAATGAGACCATGTGGGGCACAGGTGGTCAGAGCAAGGAGCACAGCTCACACTGCCCAGCGGGGCACCAGCCTAGGGCACCATCCACACTGAGCAGAGGGCCTGGGCTCTGCAGGGCACGGCCAGGCTTTGCACCCTAGACCTGCTGCTCAGTGACTCAGCCATCAAAAGGAAAAGAGATGACAATCATAATGATACCTGGAAGGACCAGTAAGGGGACTAGAAATTCTAAGTGTAAAGTGCCTGGGCACTGCTTCGCACACAGCTGGTGTTCCAGCTCCAGATCAAGCAAGAGCTAGTTCCTACAGAGAGAACTGGGACTGCGCCCCAGAGGATAAGGCCAAATCTCATGCATGCCTGTCACCCCCTACCCCCAAGCCTGACCCAAATTCAGCTCACGCAGAACTCTGAGCATGCACTCTGTGTCAGGCACTGAGGTAGATGCTCTCATGTACACCTCTTTCGAGCTTCTTAGTATAAGGTTAGTTTATGACCTCCATTCCCAGGTGCCCCTCTAAGCTGTGTGACCCTGCTTCACCATCATCTCTACGGCCTCAGCAGTAGCCCCAGGCACAGTCTCCAAAGCCCCCGGGAAACCGACCACTCGTCACACTGTTTACAATGCTTAGGCTCCACTAGGACTCAAGCACTTGCCTGCTCCAGGTTCCGCACCCTGCTGGAGCTGGGCTGCTGTGGGCTCTGGTGGGACAGGGCTCCCGGCTTCACCCACTGAGCAAAGAGGCCTCAGAAAGGGCCTGGCCTGGGCACCAAGAGGCTACCACTAAATCATATTTTACTGCCTCTTTCCAAGAGCTGGTGGCCTCCCTGATGGCTGCCATCAAGTCAATTTTTTCACCCTCCCTTTCCTAAAGTTTATCAGAAGGAATATAGTAGAAAAGAGAACAGCCAAGACTCAGAGGCCGCTGACATTTTGTGATCCTTCAGGCAACGTCTACCTGGCCCATCTATCTTTCACAGGGTGGGACTGAGGATCTGGAGTATGACTTGCCCAAGGCCAGCAGCTAAGTGGTGGGATGGTGGTGGGAGCCAGATCCGCTCCATGGATACCGTTCTACACGGGGAATACTGGGAGCAAATGCAGGGAGAGGAGATGGGCTGGGCTTGGGGAGGGTGAGGCTCACCTGCTTCATTTCCTGCGGAGTGTACAGCATGGTCCGGATGATCATCACTCGATCCAGAAGGTCGAGAGGGATGCCGTGAGGAGAGGTGATGTCCTCAGTGCCCCTGCAGGAGGTCAGAATTATCCTATCACGCAGGCCTCTCTGAGACCAGCAACTGGACATTGGAAACATGGCTGGGGTACTCACAATGACGAAGCAGCTAGTTCACATGCTGAGAGTCAGAGCCAGGACCAAAGAGTAAACAGACTAACATTCAGGTGACATCAAAAACAAACTTCATTATTTTAGCAAATATCAATACCATAGGAAATTTAGGGAAGAGGAAAAAAAGCCACCTAAAATCATATTAAAAATATTCATACTTTTTGCCAAATTTTCATATACACATTTTTATAAATTACACTAAGTATATAGAATTATTTTTTGCTTTTGTCCATGTTGATTCAGTCTTTTGTCTTTTCTTTTTTTTTTTTTTTTTTTGTTGAGGGAGATTTGCCCTGAGCTAACATGTGTGCTAATCCTCCTCTATTTTGTATGTGGTTAGCCACCACAGCATGGCCGCCACCAAGTGGTATAGGTCTGTGCCCAGGAACCAAACCCAGGCCGCTGAAGCAGAGCACGCTGAACTTAACCACTAGGCCACAGGGCCAGACCCATGTTGCTTCAGTCTTAATAATCCATCAAATATTTTACTTAACTCAAACTGTTGGGCATTTAGGTAGTTTCCAATTATTGCTGTTACTATTAATGATGTTCTGATAATTTTATGCATACAGGCAGGAACATGTCCTCAGCAACTCTCACAGTGCCTGACACAACCCTGAATATCTATTTCAATGAATGAATGAATGTCCTAATGTACACAGCTACACAAGTGATCTGGTCATTGCACTGTAGCCAGCACCAGGTCTTCTAATTCTTAAATATTTTGCCACTTTAATGATTTAGAAAAAGGAAGAGTAACACCTTGTTTGAATTTGCATTTCCTTGATTACTAATGAATGATTTGAATGCTTTCCCTTATATTCATTAATTATTTTCTTTCTTTTTTGGGAACTGTCCAATCATGTCCTTTGCCTATTTTTCTCTCAAATTCTTCGCCAAGCCACAGGAAGACCCACCCAGGAGAGGAGCCCTGCCAACACGCCGGGCCGCAAGGTGCCAGCTGCCTGACGGGCCGCATGCTGCACAGAGCCGGCAGCACCGGGCAGGCTCGCGCTGCAGTGGCGGAGGCCACGGGCTGCGGGCTTCTGCCTCAGCCTCTGGGAGCCACAGCAGCAGCAGGTCTGCATCGGCGCCCTCGCTGGGTTCCTAAACTTGCACCAGACTGCAAAGCCTACGGTCACCACTCCTCATATAACAAAGAACAAGGACAGGTCATTTGGATTTAATTGTTAATATCAGAATGTTTGGCTTCAAATATAAGTAAACATTCTAGAAATACAACTTCAGTACAAAAATCTAACTGTTGAAATTCTATGCCGTCAGTTGAGGTATAAATGCATATTTATCATTGCAAGAATAAAATCTGCTGATGCAAGCTACAACAGATGAACCTTGAAAACATTATGCCACATGAAAGAAGCCGGTCACAAAAGGGCAGATATTGTGTGATTCCACTTACAGGAAATATCCAGAAAAGGCAAATTCATAGAGAGAGTAGTTTAGAGGCCACCAGGGGCTGGGGGAAAGGCAAAATGGGACTTACTACTTAATGGGTACGACGTTTCTGTTTGGGTGATGGAAAAGTTTTGGAGACGGATGGTAGTGACAGTTGTACAATACTGTAAGTGTAATTAATGCCACTGAATTGTACACAAACATAATCAAAATGGCAAATTCTATGTTATACACATTTTACCAGAATAAAAACAATTCAAAAAAAGAATAAAATGCTTCATTAATGAATAATTGTTAAATCTAATATAAAAAAATAATTAAGATCTTTCAAAATAAATAGGGAATTGGACTAAAACAAATATTAAGATAACTTTAGAGAAAACAAACCACCAACAAATATTCCTAAAAATAATAACAAGGAAGAATTATAAAAATTAAACTCCCTCATGATTCAAATCTTGGTGTTTGGTATGCCTGCAATCTTCACATTAAACAAAACCTTTAAAAACTACATTTAATTTTTACTTAATTTGATTTAGGTCATTAAGTTTGGCCTAAGTTAGGCCATAAGTCCTCTTTGTGAATTTTCTTGGGAATTCTTGGGAAATCTTTAAAAGATCTCAACCTTGCCATGTTAAAATATCCCAAATAAGGGGCCAGCCCAGTGGCGCAGCGGTTAAGTGCGCATGTTCTGCTTCTCAACAGCCTGGGGTTCACCGGTTCGGATCCCGGGTGCGGACATGGTACCGCTTGGCAAGCCATGCTGTGGCAGGCATCCCACGTATAAAGTAGAGGAAGATGGGCATGGATGTTAGCTCAGAGCCAGTCTTCCCCAGCAAACAGAGGAGGATTGGCAGTAGTTAGCTCAGGGCTAATCTTCCTCAAAAAAAAAAAAATCCCAAATTCTATAACTCACGATAAATCATCTTTGATTCAGACATAATACTAAATATAAAAAGTCTAAAGAAGAAAAAGTTAGAGAAAAAAGAAGTACTCCCTAGTCAAACTTCAAAAGAATAGAATTTATAAGAATGCATTAAGAAAATTTCTTATAGTTTTGATTGCATAAAACTAAAAATTTAAACAAAAATGTCTACTTAAAGACTGCTAAGCATTTTTCAGGATTAAAGACAAAAAAACATTTTTGAAATTTGTCCGAGCTATGAATTTATGTACAAAGTTTCTTTTAGAAAACACATTAGTGAAAAATGCTCTCTGGAATTCTATTGTGCTAGGCACAAAAAGGTCCATGACGTGGCTCAATGGGCAGGGACGGGAGCTCCCGTTTGCCAGTGCCCTGCTGGCGGGGGTGACGCAGGAGGAGCTCGCAGTGCGAACAATCACTGTTTGACAAGGCAACCAGAACAGCCACAGTAGATTATAAAACACTAATAATAAACTGTAATAATAATTACATTTGGCTAACATTGCAGATTTATTCTTGTACTCAGAAGTTCATTTCTGGCTTCGGACCCAGCCTAATATAGATTTTACCATTATGCCATTCAACAATTGTTCAAACCGGGTTAACAGTGAGCCTCTTCCAGATGTTTTGGGTTATGAGGCCATAGGCCCAATTCTCCTTGGAATCCAACACAGTATGTCTGCAGGAACAAGGTAACTGTGCTTCTAGAAATTTATCCTACAGATATAGCTACACATGTGCAAAATGGTTTACTCACTTCTGAATACTTCCCTCTTACTATAACTCAGCGTTCCTCCACTATGACACTTTGACATTTGGGACCAAATAATTGTTTTTAGGGGACTGTCCTGTGCACAGTAGGGTGTTCAGCAGCATCCCTGGCCTCCACCCACTAGATGACAGTAGCAACCCCAAGTTGAGACAAGTAAAGATGCCCCAGGCTGAGAGTCACGGCCTGACTGCTTCTGTACGTAGCCCTCTAACTGCAGGGACACAGCTAACACCACGCTTTTCCGAGGACAGGAAGCGCAGTAAAGAACACCTCTCTGGGTAACGTGAAGAAGGCTAACTCTCTGAACCCTGGCTCAGTGGACACCGGAACGGTGGTAAGAAGAAAGCCATTTGATTTTTTGATGAGGCTGCCAAGACAATTCAATGAAGAAAGAAGGTCTTTGTGCCCTTAGATTCGGCAATGGTTTCTTAGATACGGACCCAAAACACAAGTAACAAAAGAAAAAACAGATAAATTGGACTTCATCAAAATTTAAAACTTGTGGGTCAAAAGACACTATCAAGAAACTAAAAAGACAACCCACAGAATGGGAAAAAATATTTGCAAATCACACATCTGGTAAGGGTCCAGTATCCAGAATACACAAAGAACTCTTACAACTGAACAATGAAAAGACAGCCCAAATAAAAAACAGGCAAAGGATCATAACAGACAATTCCCCCAAGAAGATATACAAATGGCCAATAAGCACATGAAAAGATGCTCAACATGCCTAGCCATCAGGGAAATGCAAATCAAAACCCCAAGGAAATACCACTTCACACCCACTAGAATGGCTATAATAAAAAAGACAGACAACAAGTGTTGTTGAGGATATAGAGAAACTGGAACCCTCATGTTGCTGGTAGAATGGTGCAGATAGTGGAAAACAGTCTGGCAGTTCCTTGAAAGGTTAAACAGAGTTACCGTCTGACCCAGCTATTTCACTCCTATGTATATGTCCAAGAGAAATAAAAATCTGTCTAAATAAAAAGCTGTACACAAATGCTCATAAGAGCATTATTCCTAATAGCCAGAAAGTCAAAACAACCCAACAACCCAAGGTCCGCCAGGTGATGAATGGATAAATAAAATGTGCAATATTAAATGTTTCGTACTTTGGAATACTACTCAGCCTTAGAAACAAATAAGTATTGATGCAATCTACAACATGGATGAAGCCTGGAAATGTTATGCTAAGTAAAAAAGGCCAGACAAAAACCACAGATTGTATGGTGCTGTTTATATGAAATGTCTGGAAAAGGCAAACGCCTAGAGACAGAAAGCAGATCAACGGTTGCCAGGGGCTGGGGAAGAGGCGCTGGGGGAAACCCGGTGTGTGCTGGGGGTGGGGGGACTGTTGAGATGTACAGGATTTTTTTTGAGGATGATGAAAATGCCCTAAAATAGACTGTGATGATGATTGCACACCTTTGTGACTAGACTAAAATCCTCTGAATTTTATTTAGATGGGTGAATTGTATCACGTGTAAATTATATCTCCATAAAGCTGTTTTCTTAAAAAGCGCCACTTGGGGTGTCTTTCGCCACAGGGTTACATTGAACTGAGACCACTTTGTTTCTTAAGTTTTGACACTTTGGTGCAACAAAGTGACTTGTGGAGAGAAACTCCTGCAAAGACTCCTTAATCCCAAGGGGTTATTCTCCACAGCAGAAGAGACCTTGGCAGGTTTTAGAGCCAGGATCAGGGCCAGGCTCCCCTTTCACAGCTAAGGATCCTGCTGCCTGAAAGGGAGAGGACTTCTTAAGGTGCCACGCGAGCATGGAGCCAGGGTAAGAGCCAGCCCAGCGTCACCAACTCTTGCATCCACAGATGTCTCTCTTCCCAGGAGGACCCTGAGGCATACAGGAAGAAGCCTAGGGCCAGGTGCTCCTCCAGGAATGGCTCCCCAGCTAGAGGTCCCTGTGCACAAGGAGAGGTGATCTGGAGGTCCTGGGGGCTTTTGCACTTTGACAGCCACTCATTGTCATCAGCGCTCAACCTTCCCTTCACACCACCATCAAAGCTCGACCTGTACTCACTGACTGGGACCACTCTGGGAAGCCGTTTAGGAGAGCTGGGATGGCATGGGAAGACAGCCCCCAGGCTTGGGGCCCACACAGGTGTGAGCCTGTGTGAGTCTGGGGATAAGGCCACCTGCCCACAGGGTCACCAGGGTGCCAAGATTCCCTGCGATGACCCATGTAGAGTACTTTGGACAGTTTCTGGCACAGAGGAAACCCTCAGTTCCTGTGAATTCCTTCCCTCTTCCCTCTCCTTTTGAGCCCTGGAGGTCCGACAGGGGTCTGAGGGGCAAGGAAGCTCAACAGCTGCCCTAGTATCTGATGGGCAGCAAATCAGATGCTGCCAAAACTGCACACGTTCCAGAAATTTCATCATTTCACATCTAAACCAAATCTTGTTGAGAGCATGAGCTCTGAATTAAAATCTCAGCCTTGCTTCTGAGCTGTGTGACATTGGTCAAGTTCCCCATCCTGGTGGAGCCTTGGTGTCCTCATTTAAACAATGAGAATACCAGTCCCTTCCTGGCTAAGTTGAGGTGAAAGTAGGATGTGCCTGGAACACAGAAAGAGCTCCTCAATTTCTGTTGGCTATTATTCTTATCATTGCTATTTTGACCTTTTTTTTTTTTTTGAGGAAGATTAGGCCTGAACTAACATCTGTTGCCAATCCTCCTCTTTTCGCTGAGGAAGACTGGCCCTGAGCTACCATCGTGCCCATCTTCCTGTACTTTATATGTGGGACGCCTGCCACAGCATGGCTTGCCAGGCAGTGCCATGTCCGCACCCAGCATCTGAATCGGTGAACCCCGGGACGCCGAAGCAGAACATGTGAACTTAACCACTGTGCCACCAGGCCAGCCCCTGACATTATTATTATCACTACTACAACAAATTTGTTGCTAGGGCTGGAACAAAATCCTCTTCTAGAGCGTACATCCCAAATTTGGTTACCTCAGCAGACCTGCAGTAAGATTCGCACTCTGAGCATCTTCTCGCCACTTGGGTAATTGCAGTCTGGCGACAGGAAGCAGCCCTTGACCAAATCAGTCTGGATGGGGCTGGGTCAAGTCTCCCAGGTTTCAGGCTGACCAGGGAGCTCTGTCCCCACTGGGCAAGGTCGGAGATCTAAGCCACCTTCCTATGCAGCTTTTTCGCAGTTGGGATGGGACTGAGAAGGAACTCTGGGTCCTAAGCGATCTTGCTCCTGCCAGAAGCTGCCAGACTCTAGGCATCTGCGGGGCTGGGTTATCCGCTGTGAGGAAGGGGAGCCTGTTAGCAGAGCTCCCCAGCAGGGGGCGCCACCTGTCCAGGCTAAGCCCTTCCACCAGCTGTCAGATTGAAGCCAGGCCTGCACAAAGCAAGGGAAGTCCAGCAAACCTACAGGGTGTGTGCAGCAAGGATGCCAGGCTCACCAAGCACCGGGCCACATATCAAGTAGCCTGGCTTTTCTCACCAACAGCTGGCCTGGATCTGGCACAAGGGGCCTTCTCTCCAAGACTGCAAAAAACACTGTGACGATGATCTTGTCTAGACAGCATTACAGGGATTCAAAGAGTTACCACAAGATGCTGCCACATGAACTTAAATCATGCATGCAAATCTTAATTCTTAGCAAGAGCAATCACCTGAGGGGGGAACAAAGGGGAGGCCTGCCCCAGAGGCAGCAGCATGGCTTCTGGACAACCTCAACGGAAACAAGGCTTCTCCATCAAGAGCTGGCTAAACTCCTGGATATGACCCACCACCATTCAGAGGCAGGTCTAGGTGCATCAGCAGCTTGGGTTCCTAACTCAGTTTGGCTCCTGCTCTGTGCTGAGATACTCATGGGCCCCAGGGTCTCTGTCCAGATTCCTATCACCCCTGCTGCCAGGAGCACACAAGATCCGGGGCTCTGTTTCCCCCTTACTACCCTACTGCAGGCTTGAACAGGGGCTCCTCCCCACCCTCCTTCAGGCCCCTAGCACTGCTGAGACCAGGTCCTGCCATTCAAACAGATGCAAAAGTACAAGAAAACTACCAAGTATGGGGATGTTGACACTTAGGCTTGAGAGCTGGAAAGATGCTATGTTCTCTGGGGCTCATGGCCTACAGGGTACTTAGGAGAAAAAAGAACCTCCAGAAAGTCCCTTGTCTCAGCCCTAAGTCCATCTTGGCAGGGTGAGCATCATATGAGCATGTGTCTTCCAGGAATCAATCAACATCTACCCTTCTCAAAGGCAGGCCTAAGCAGGTGGGGCTGGGGGCAGGTGCCACCATGGCTCCAAGCAGGCCTGGGATAGAGAGAAAATACTGATTTCACTATCAGAAAGACCTGAGTTCTCATCCTATCTTTAGGACCAGGGGTAAGTTATGCTGCCATTCTGTTTCCTCATTTGAAAAATGAAGCCAAGAATACTTACCTCTCAGAGCTAGTATGAGGACAGAGGAAGTTAATATATGTAACATCACCTAAGGCCAGCCCATCTGACCTTAGCTTCACCCACTCCAACTGAATGACCAAATCATACCACGCTGTAACCTCAGAGACCATGTGAGAGGCCCTCATATTCATTAACAGGGTGGCTGTTGCCTTTAGTGACTGCAAAGGCATGCCACTTTGGCATGCTTCTCTCAAAATGAACTTGACCTCCCTTCATCCCCATCCTGACTCATGGCGTTATTGGTTTAAAGTGATCCCAGAAGAACAAATGAGCCTAGATGGAAGGTGGAAAAACCTCATGGCTGGCAGGCAGCCACCTTACCTGATGACACAGTTGCCTCGATTGGATGCAAAGATGACAATGGGGGCAATAGAAGATTCCAGGGCCCGGTGTAGGTAAGTGAAGCACTCGATGTCCAGCATGTGGACCTCGTCAACAAAGAGCACACCTGGAACCAGCTCAGCAATGCCCTGATCAATGTACTTGTTCACCACCTTGTTAATCTCTCCTCGAAGTTTGTCTAGGAGGCAGCAAAGATAGACAGACAAGGTTAGTACCAGGTTGGGGAGAGTGCCACCCTTCTCTTCCCCCCCACCACCCGAATTCAATCTAAACCCAAGTGTGGAGGCTAGTTTTACTGCTAGCTATGTGACCCCAGGCACGTTACATCCCCACTCCAGGCTTCAGTTTCATCATCTGAAAATAGGGATAATCATAACTAAAGGTCAAAAAATTGGCAGATTCCCCTAAAGATGTCTTTTGTTAAGTAAATGGCTTTTACAATGTTCTTCATGTCTTCACAAGAGCGTGCTCTCCCCAGTCTGTCACACTCCCCACCATGCCTTATTACTCACACCCACCCAGCTGAGCTCCCTGCCTGATCCCAGAGACACTGGAGTTACGGAGCCCTGGATGAAAGGAGTTTTCAGATGCAAATGTTCCTGTTCTGTACTCGGAAAATGACCCTTTCTTATGGCTCTGTATGACAAAGCTTAGGTTAATTAACTTTCAATCAATGCCTGGATGAAGGAATAGGGTGCATTTAGAATCCTTTCTAGAAGGAAACCCATGAGGAATGAAAGCTTCTGAGGAAAGGTCCAATCTCAGCTCCAAGAGAGACTAATCTCTCCAAAGCTAAATAACCCACCTAAAGTGACAGTTCCCATTTCCTAAACCAGCTCCTGCACTACCGTCAGGAGGGAGCGGCTCACAAACACACAGCATGAAGACTCGACGCAGCACCTCCCACCAAAGCCATGAGGCAGGGGAGGGCCAAAAGAGGACGCACGGGCCAAAGCGTGTCAAAATACAGTCACGCACCACATAACCACATTTCAGACACACAGGACGGGGGTCCCATAAGATTACTACTACATAGCCTAGGTGTGTCGTAGGCTGTACCATCCAGGTTTGTGTAAGTGCACCCTGTGATGTTCACACAACGACAAAATCACCTGACGATGCGTTTCTCAGAACATGTTCCCATTGTTAAGCCACGCATGACTGTACAGAAACTGCTACTGATGACTCTGATAGACAGCACGCTGGCTAAAACTTTAAAGAGGACAATGCTTTATTGCCTACATTTTAAGGTGACAAAGCTATAGGTGGTAATTGGAAAAAAGAGGGACGTCCCAGTGGGGAAGAGAAGCAGGTAAACTAAAGGTCCACAAGAGAGCAGCAACATTCCTGCCAAGGAATGCTCCGGCAAGTGCCCAGGCGGCTGCACAGGGAGGGCTAGCGCAGGGAGGGCTAGGTGGCTGCCCATGGCCTGCAGGGGAGGCGGGCACGGCCCCAAAGCAGCAGAGCTTGCCATGCTCAGGTGTGCTCTGCAGGAGCTATCCTGCAGAGCTGGGGTGACACAACCCACATTTCTAGGACCTAAAAGGGACCAGAGACTGTGACGGCCTCCACCTCCAAAGATGGTGCAAGGATACTGAATGCAGACAAGACGAGGAGTGTGGCAGCACACGAGGTCAGAGAGCCCCGCAGACCGTTAGGGTAAGTCAGGCTCTGAACAAGAGGAAGAAAGAACCTGTCCCTGAGGCAGGTCCCCAGGTGCAGGGATTCACTCGGAGAGCTTCACACAGTCTATGAGAACCAGGGCCCTCCAGCTCTGCTTCTGGCTCACAGGTCTTGCTGTTTCTCTTACCTGTGATTTCTGTCTTCTTTGGCTTCATCAACTGGCCCATCATGGACAGAATGTCTTGTCCCCCCTGCATGAGAGAAAACTTACAGAGTCAGTCCTGCTTTCTAAGCCAGCTGCAAAAGCCTCATCACCACCCCCTCATCCCACCGGTTCCCAATGTGGCAACTGGACAGGGGTCCTGAGGCGTGGGGACCCTGAGACACCCCCACTGGAAAGCTTAAGGAGCTTCTAAACACAGAGGAGTTTTTAAGAGGTTCCCCCTGACCTGCAAGAATCAAATGAAATCCCTTTCATGGGAAGTGCAAGCTCTGTGGAGCCTGCCCTACCTCCTTCTCCAGCTGCATCTTTTCCCAGCCCTGAAAACCTTGACGAGCCACACAGGACTAACTTCCCTGAACGCCACGCTCTTTCGTGACTCAATGCTTTTGCGTACTCTAGTCCATCTGCCAACAGCTGCATTCTTCCCTGGGGAGCTCCCAGTTATCCGTTAAAGTTCAGGGCAAATGCCCGCTATGGAACATCTGATCCCACCCCCAACCCCCCCCCACCGATGCTTGGGCCCCCTTGGGGACAGACGGACTGTCAAAGTGTGAGGACATACCTAATTATTTTCCCGCATCTCCTCTCCTTAAATTTGGCTCCACAGCCACATTCACCCAGTCCTGACCTGGAGGTGCTCGGAGTCTAGTGAGCCCGTCCCTGTAGAACGGCTGACTCGTACCAGGCTCACCACCTGCCTGCACCCTCCCGCCAGCTCCTCACAGTGCAGTCAGCAAGAAGAGGCTGCCGTGTGGTCATTTATCCAGTATTTCAGGATCGCCTCTTGGTTACCAGACCCTGGGACACTGAAGTGCTCACTATATGTTCAACAGTAAAAGGGACAAGTGTTTCCTTGGTACTTACAGCATCTGACGCTCAAAACAGCCCTACCAGGGAGGAACTATTATGTCCTTTCCTCAGAGGAGGAAACTCAAAATTAGAGAGCCCTGACTCTCAGAAAACCCAGTGACCAACATGCTAATTAGCGGAGCTCATCAGTGTAGGAGTGACGCAACGCCTGACTTCCAACTTTCGGCCCGGCGCTCCTCCAAGTCAAAGGCTCCCTGGAGGCTGGTTGGGGAAAGCCGTTCCACACACTGAGGGGACCTGTTGGTCCCAGATGCTTCTTCAGCAGTCTCTTGGCCAAGGCTCCAAGAGACAAAACGCCCAAGAAACAAATTCCAAGTTAGAAAGCCTAGTCCCTCCTAGTAAAGAGGAGGCTCCTTTAGAATGAAGCGGAAACCAAACTGAAAGCCCACTAGCAGGGAAGAGTCGGGTTTTTGTAAATCAGACATTTCCCAGAAGTGTCACAAAGTTACACTGCACTATGCCACGTTTATTAGTCAAGACATAAGTACCCATCTTCTACCAGGCATGAGGAGAAGACACAGGGGGAAGCAGGGAGAAGAGACAGCTTTGACAGGCCTTCTGAAACCTGCAAAAGGCACAGAGAGCACTCCTGCCCTCCCGCCATTAACACCCAGAGAATCCCAGACATGCACCGCTGCTGGAGAGAAGCCACAGAGGAAGCTGGCTAGCTCAGGGCCAGAGGCTTGGCCAGGCTGAGAAACAATACACACCAAATCATCTGTGACTAGAGCATTTGAATTGGAACAAAGGAGTCCCTCCTAGCTCATGTCGATGTTAATTGCTGAACATTACAGATAGAAAAGGACTGTCTGCCCCAAGAAAGGCAGCAAGACTGACAATTCATTCCCAGAGCTTCTGTGCACACACAAAAGGGTGGTGTGCCAGGTCACGCCCGCACTGAGCAGCACCTGGGGCCGAGCGTTGGCCACATCCAAGTCGTGCAAGGTCACATCCTGGATGATTTCTTTTTTCTTGTGCACATCCCCCTTTGGCAAGGGGACATACTCTTCAGCTTCAAGGTCAAATTCTGTGGCGTAGGTATCACACCTGCCCTGCCTCTGCAAAAGGAGAGAAATCTGAGTGGCTGGTGAGTCTCTACTGCCAAGTCCCCGAACGCAGAGTGTAAGTGAGATAAAGGTCTGAGTCCCAGCTCAGACCCGAGAGCCTGCCTGACAAACTCCAAATGCGCCCCACTCCCTGCCGCCGAGAGGAGGAAGCTATCTGCTCATCACTGGGCTCCAAAAACCCAGTTGAAAACACCTGATACTTTCTCCAAGAACCTTTTTCCTCCTCTCTTTCTTTTAACTGTATGCAATTCCCGATAAAGGGAGACGGAGGGAGCTGTTCAGACTCTTTTGTAGGTGGGTGATTTATTGTATGATATGAAGTATTATACTCATCCATTAAACAGTGAGGAACACTGTACAGGACACTGAAAATCAGATATAAAAAGAATGCCAACTAATGCAGCATTCCTTTCCACATGCATATATCTTGGGAAGAAAATACCAAAGAGATAAAAGGAAGATTAAATACACTGCACATTTCAATTTGAAAATGACTACAGTTGTTTTGCTTTCTCACCCTGTACTCCCCCTCTAAACAGGTTTTAGTATTTTTCTAACAGACTGTCTGTTTTAATCATGAGAAGGTTAAAGAATGAAGATAAAGGGAAAGCAAACTTTATTAAACACAAAGGGGCAACTGCTGACCTTGCATCAGCATTGCACCAGACTCCAGCCCCCTCCCCAAACACCCCGGACCCCACGAAGAAAACAGCTTCCTTCTCACCTCGGTCTCCTCATGGCAAACAAATCGTGGCCTTACCTTCACGGCCCCACTGTTGGCTTCGATGTAAATCACGTCTCCAGCCTCTACTCGCTCTTTCTGCAAACTTTCAAAAATGCTGGGGTCCAGCTTAAAAAAATAAAACAAAAAAATGTGAATCAAAGAACTATAATACATATTATTTATTTCTGACATACTGTAAGGTGCCTTTCCACAAGAGACCTGAGGTAGCTAATGACCGTATGGAGGGAGTATATTTGAGTGTGTGTATGTGTGTGTGTGCGTGCACACATGTATTAGGATGTGTGAGACTGCCTTTGGGGGACTGAGTGTCCTAGAGAAAGCAGGAGGGTGAGCGCACG
The DNA here is from genome assembly GCF_037783145.1 of Equus przewalskii. Taxonomy (NCBI): domain Eukaryota; kingdom Metazoa; phylum Chordata; class Mammalia; order Perissodactyla; family Equidae; genus Equus; species Equus przewalskii. The sequence goes on from NC_091845.1 coordinate 2,179,305, forward strand.
TGCCTGCCTGTGTGACAGGCATGGGAGGGACAAAAGTGGAGACCTATTCTGCAAATTCTCTTTATTCATGGGGTTGCAAACTGGCAAATATGGCCCTGACTGCTTTTAGGTGGGGCCCACACTGTCGATGGGACCACAGGCCCTAATGCCCCTTCTTGAGATTGCTATCCCTGCTGCAATCCTTCACTCTACTCACCACAGGTAGGGGTAGAACTTTCTGCAACTGAAGCACCTGCCAGAACCTGCTTATTCTTTGTGGCCCGCATCTTGTGGGCCTGACTTTGGACAAGCCTCTCTAAGCCTCAGTCTGCTTGTCTATACAACAGCACCCAGGTATGGTCACAGATGTGTAAAACTCAAAGGGGAACCTAATACGGGCTCTTTCCCAAGCCTTCTGATTCAAACCCCGGTGTTGGCTCCCCGGGGACTGCCTGCTCACATCTCCAGGAAAGGAAAGCAGCACATTCAAGGAACTGTTGCTCTTCTCCAGATCGTCCAGATTCAGGCTACCTTCATGCTCAGTATTCTAGGAGTCAGTATTTAGAAATAAGTTTCTCTCGGTTAAACATCAAGGAAAGCTGTGTTAGGCGATGTGAAAAAACTTGGGCTTTGTCTCAAACCACATTAAGGACTCAGCGAAAGAAGAGAGACACAAAAGACCACATATTGCATGATCCATTTACATGAAATGTTCAGAAAAGGCAATGCGCAGAAACAGAAAGTTGATGGGTGGTTGCCAGGGGCCAGGGGTGGGAATGGGGAGCTACTGCGAATGGACACGAGGTTTCTTTTGGGATGATGAAAATGTTCTAAAATTAGATTGTGGTGACGGGTGGACAACTCTGTAAATAGACTAAAATTCCTTGAGTTGTATACTTAAAATGGGTGAATTTTATTTACAATTATATCTCAATGAAGATGTTACAAACAGCAACGACAGGAACAAATCGGGCTCTGCCTCACTGGCTGGGCAGACCGGCGGCCTCCCGGAGCACTGTTGTGGGCACGAGGGACAACGGCTGGTAGGCCCCTAATGCAGGGCCTGGGAGGAGGGAGGCACTCCATCATGATGGCAAGTATACTATTCCCCTCCTTCATGCTTAAATCTCCTCCAAGCATTTGAGCTCCAGACATCCAAATATCTTATACATATGCTCAAAGTAGCTAGAAGTATTCATTTTAGAAGAAAAAAATTCACCTTCTCCCTTATGTCCTTTTCGTAAAGAAATCATGTGCAGAACAGCCTTATGGATGGCTGAAATCTAAACTGCAGGCCTTATTGTGTCTATCCTACACTGGGGAGTGTGTATACATAAATACAGATGGAGTCTTTTTTCTTGCCTCAAGCATTTTTATATAGGTTAATTTCCCAAACGAACTGACTGAAGATGTAATTACTGGAAAGGTGGCAGATCCCACTAAGAAAGCTAAGACAGAATGGGAGAGATGAGGGGCAGGCTTAAAAAAGGTATTTGCAGAGGCAAACTCCTGAGATGGAAACCCTGTTAGGAAAAAGAAAAATGGCCCTTTGAAAAAGTGACATTTTTATCATCTCCATAAAGCAGTGACCAAGAAACCACCTTACAGAATCAAAGAACCATAAAATCGCAGAGGGGAGCAAAGACGGAGAAATTCTATGGTCAACCTATCACAATTTATACACAACAAAATGGAGGCCCAGAAAGCTCAACTAACTTCCAAACGTCACACAGCAAGTTGGGGGGCAGACAGCATAATGGTTAGGACTCAGAGAGTCTACTCTGCTACTTCACTAGCTGTATGATCCTAGGATAACTGCTTAACCTCTTTAAGAGCCTCAGTTCCTTTTCTGTAAAATGATGGAAATTATACACACACATACACATATATAAAGTTATAAATGACGATAAATGAAATATTTGTTGAAGCACCTAGCCTAGAGCCTAGCACATACAATAAGTGAGAGCTGTCATGCTAATGTCATTTATTATTAATAATCAAGCAAAGCTTACAATCCAGATGGCCCATTTCTCTATAAATGCAGGCTCTCACAGTAACAACAATAGCCACCACTTCTTAGGTAACTAGGTGCCACACTCAAAGCTACAACTTTGATCCTGGGAATAACTGCGTGAGACAGGCGATTATCACTCCTACTTAACAGGTAAAGAAACCACTGCCCAGAGATGAAGTCACTTGCTGAAGGCCACACTGCCGTCAGTGGCAGAGCCAGGATTCCCTTTTGGACTTTGTGTGACTCCATAATCCATGCTCTTCCCCCAGGTGCCTCTGCTGCCCGCATCCTAAAGGTTTACAGGCTAGGTGTCTGAGGATGGTCATCCAGGGCCATCCACACGGCCGCCACCACGAGGCCCTAGCCTGAGCAGAAACAACCATGGAAGCCCCTCCAGATTTCTAGGCCCTGACACACAAAGGGGACTGCAGTCAGGATTCTGCATTTAGCCCTTTGGGAAGTTCATCCATCGTCTGTTATTCAGCTCTTACCAGGTGACTCAATGCTGCTTCTCTCTGTGAGCATGGGCACTGAGAACAGAAACAGTAATGTCCAGGTTCAGAGACAGGCCCAGGGCCTTTGACACATGGTCATAATATGGGATATAGGACAAGAGAAGGTAGACCCAGCTAGCCACACACCTCAAGTTTTAACAGACACAATGTCCTGGGAGTAAGTGAGAAAAGTAAGTCCTCCTGTGGACTAGCGCTATAGCAGGTACTGCTTTACACACATCACATCCTCAAATGGCCCAGTGACGTATCATCACCCATAGTCCACAGAGGAGGAAACTGAGACACAGAGAGGTTATCCCACCTGTCCAAGGCCACACAGCGCTGAGAGAGTCTGAGGCAAGAGACAAGAGCCCACAAGCATGTACTCACTTTTAACTGTTTGGTTCCTTTGGCTGTTTTGAGTCCTATGATCACATGGCTAATGGTTTTGCCATACCCGCCCATGGGGTTCTCTGTCTCACATGGCGTTAGCTCTGTGACTTCACCTTCATAAACCTCCTTGGTCTCCTTTATCCGCAGCCCTGAAAGAGATGACAGATGAGCCCTGGAGAGAAGCAAAATTCTCTCTTGCACATCTTCCCTCTCTCCCTCCTTAACAGCCTCTTTAGCCACAAAACTTCCATGTCACAAGAAGTGCCAAGTCAGGCTTACTAATATGTACATTCGAGGGTGTCATCCTGGGTAGAAAAGCACCACAAACACACATGTACACTGGAGGAGCTGTTCAGAGTGCAGAAAAACAATTTTATATCAACTTTTCAACGGTTCATGTCTAGAACTGGACAGGCAAGCTATACTTCTCAAAACTTCTGCAGATATCCTCTGCGCCTCCAAGGTGTGGGACTGAGCATCAACCTCTGCTCCAGCCTCTGAACCCAAACCGCTCTACTCCACCAGGACAGCAACTATGCGTGCCCTTGTTTGCTACATTTTTGACTCCCAAAGAAAAATTTTAAAACCAATGGAATAACTCACTATACCCCTCCGACACCATCAGGCCTGAGTAAGGTATACAGTAGCATGTAGAGGTCCATGCCAGTAGCAGGTGATACTTGACCCTGCCAGGTGTTCTGAGCCTCTGGCTGCTCCTCACTGTACACTCCAAGAAGAAATACCCAGCTGTCATTCACTATTTGCAGTGGGTTGTTCTGTAAGTTTTCCAAGGCCACAATTAATTTCCACAGCAACCCCCCCGCAATGGGCGAGAATCTACAGTTTTCAGACTAGAATACTATAAATGAAGGCAGACGTCTCTACTCATTCTAATATCACCCACTTTAGCTGTTCAATAAATGTTTGTTGGCAAATTAACTTTTTTGAACACAACCTCCATGGCTTTTTATACAATGTGTTTGCTGCCTGAAGCGCCCATCCCTCCTCTTTGGCCTCGCCAATTCCTCCTTGCAGACTTTCAGTTCAAGACTTACTCCTCTAGAAAGCTTCCCTGACACACCCTTCTCCCTCACCTTCCAGATCACTCCATGGCAACCTGTGCCTCCCAGTGGGACAGCACCTGCGCACAGGACTGCCAGGACTTGCAGACCTGATCACCCCTCCACTAGACTGTCAATACCTAGGCTGAGGGCCTAGCACATCACAGGCACGGATGAATGGATGAATCAAGGAAGTCACTTAAGGGTGAGGGGGTGCCATGAGGCAGACCATCTCAGATCCAAGAAACCTGCCTATAGACACTTCTGCATATTCATGAAGCCCGGGGTATCCAAGGAGGTTGCCACAGTGTGCAGTGGCCCCCGTCACCATAGCACCGCAACCTCAGCACTAAACCCAGGCCCAGTTTGGAGCACTACAGTTTAATGTTAGAACCAAGACAGCCATTTACCTGCAGAAGGAAGGAAGGATGGCGATCGGGGTGGACTCGAGGGGATACTGGCAAAATTCTTTTTCTTAATTGGATGCTGGTTTCACAGGTTTTCAATGTATGATTATTCACGGAGCTACATATTCATGTTCTGTGCACTTTATGTATGCACAAAATTAGCAAGTCACTTTGAAAATGAATATTTTAAGTAAATAATACTAGTGGAACCTGGTAAAGGAAAAACACTGCTCTAAACTTCTGCTGGAATCTAAACATGGTTCCCACCCTCAGAACCACCTGCCGGGCTTCTACAACTCCCTGTGCCCTAGCACAAGCAGACTATTTCCCCCAGGGCTCAGGGACTGGGACCCTCGCCAACACTGTTAGTTTAAACGTCCCCAAATGACCCCAATGTACAGCCACAGCCGAGAACCACTCATCGAAAGAAAAAATGAAAAACTCTGTTCTGCTCACAATGTGGAGACGTAAACTACTTTTTTTTTAAAGATTGGCACCTGAGCTAACATCTGTTGCCAATCTTGTTTTTTTTTTTCCTTCTCCCCAAAGCCCCCCAGGACACAGTTGTATATGGTAGTTGTGAGTGCCTCTGGCTGTCCCATGTGGGACGCTGCCCCAGCATGGCCTGATGAGCAGTGTCATGTCTGCACCCAGGATCCGAACCAGCGAAACCCTGGGCCACTGAAGCAGAACACACAAACCTAACCACTCAGTCACGGGGCTGGCCCCATATAAACTACTTCTGATGGCAGGAGGCCCGATATGATTTGGGTGTCCTCACCATCAAGCCACATCTGTGCTGATATGGAAATATCCCAAGGGCACCAAGAAACACTGCTAATGGTGTCAGACACTCTCGATCACTCCCCACATTTAAAGATGTTATTTTTCCTTTTTCTCCCCAAAGGCCCCCGGTACATAGTTGTGTATTTTTAGTTATGGGTCCTTCTAGTTGTGGCATGTGGGACGCTGCCTCAGCATGGCTGGATGAACGGTGCCATGTCCACGCCCAGGATCCGAACTGGAGAAACCCTGGGCCACCGAAGCGGAGCACGCGAACTTAACCACTCGGCCACAAGGCGGGCCCCACTCCCCACATTTAAATGTGGGCGTTATCTCATCATTGGGTCAGATGCCTTCTTTCCCCAGCAGCCCAGTCAGGACAAAAACTCTTTCAGATATTAAAGTCAAAGAAAAGTTCTACTCTACCTTCATTCAATCTGACAGCCTATAGCCTACAGATGGAAGTTTTTGGAACAGCCCCAAAATAGAGGTTACATTTCATTTCTGCCTTACCAAATTCTTAGCTCCCAAACATCAAGACAAAAATTTTTCCAAACAACATGAATGTATCAGAAGACTGTGACAAACTTGGAAAATTCTGTACTTTTAAAATGAATTTTGATTTTTTTACATCAAAACTGTTATATCCCACAGAGATAAATTCCTCCAAATGGAATGCTTCCCGATATTTACTGTTAGATGACTGTGACATGAAATTCCTTGAGGGGGGGAAGAAAGGCATTCCCGTCTCTCACTAGGCCCCGCATTTGTTTAGAAGTTGCTCTGTGCTGACAAGCAGGCAGGGGATATGGGTGACGGACAATGAAACCGGCTGTTCGCCAGGAAAGGGGGCTGAGCGCGCCCTATCTCTGGCAATGACAACACAAACGACACAGGTTTCATCTGCTGGCTCAGGTTTCTAAATCCCTGACAGGGACCTTCATCACGTCAAGGAAACGGCACAGACTCCTTGCTTTTTATTTCTGGTCAACTAACCGCTTCCTCCCCACCCCCTCTGCCGACTTCACAGGAATTCAAAGGCAGAGGAAGAGGGGCAGCCGTCCTTTTATAAGACAGTCAATGGCCTGCCTTTTTATTCTGTGGCAGCATTAAGAAATTTCTCTTCACCTAGCTGCCATCAAAAGACGTGCACTGCCCCCTCCCCTCAAAAATAGAAAATCACAAAGCAGATGCCTAGGAAACTCATCTCTATTTTTTCAGATTTTAAAGCATTTAAGTTACCTTTAAGCAACCTAAACACATGCACTCATGTAAAGGTCAGTTTTGTCAGATTTTATCAACGTCAGAAAAATATTTTCTAAATAAATAAAAATACCTTCTAGAAGTACTCAGATATTTGAACCAGTTGTAACATCTTACTGTTTATCTCATTAATTAATAAGCTAAATACAATCTTTGGTACATGTTCATTAAATTTTTAAAAAGTACTCAGAAAGGTTTTAAACCCTGAAGAGGGTCCTGTGAGCCATTTACACTGTTATTCTAAAACGATGTAAAAGTCCAAGGATGGTACTACATGTAACCACACAGGCACCACATGTAAAAACACGGGCTGAATCTTACAAACATAAAAACACTGCTAAAGAAGCGAAAGACAACACCTAAAGTAGGTTCTATTTACATAAAGTTTAAAAAGGGCAAAACCAAGCCACACCGTCTGGGGATACACAGAAGGGTGTACAGCATTACGAGGCCACACAACTCTGGCACTCTGTGAGTACAGCTGGGAGAGGTGAGGGGGCTGTGACCAAGGACAGCACAAGTCCTGTCTGCTGCTGGCCATGCTCTGCACCTTGAGCTGAGCGCTGTCTACATGAGCACCCACTTCACAATTAATCGTTAACCTACAGATCTGTTTTATATACTTTTCTATATGTACGTTATATTTCAGTTTAAAATAGGCACACACACACACAAAAAATCCAACATTTTGCGGTAAAAAATATTTCCAGTAATAAATATTTTGCAGTTTAAAAAAGTCCATATTCAAAGACAAAATCATCCCATTCACAACAATATGGATGGACCACAAGGGTATTATGTTAAGTGAAATAAGCCAGAGAAGGACAAACACCGTATGATTTCACTCATATGTGGAAGATAAACACATGGATAAAGAGAATAGATTGCTGGGTACCAGAGGGGAAGGGGGTTGGGGGGTGGGTGAAAGGAGTAAAGGGACACATGTGTATAGTGATGGATAAAAACTAGACTACCCGTGGTAAGCACAATGCAGTCTACACAGAATCTGATAGACAATAATGTACACCTGAAATTATACAGTTATAAACCAATATGACCTCAATAAAATAATTAAAAAAATAAAAAGTCCATATTCAAAGTAACACAAAACTTAGCCTACAGACACCGTTCACAATCTCTCAGGTTTAGAACAAGAACACTCAACTCCAGTGCTTACGGAGACCTGGCAGGGAGCGTAAAGACGCAGGGCAAGTCCCACGGAGACTGGAAAGCAGGCCCGCGCCGTGAAGGAGAGTGCCTGCCCAGCTTTCACCCACTGCTGCTAGGTGGGAGTGAAAGACTCTTTCCAGAAGCCAGAAAGAGGGATTTATATGACATCTCCCAATTTCTAAATGCCGGCCACTAATTCAAAATGTATTTAAAAACACTGTGTAAATCAAACAAATTATGTCTATCAGCCACACAGAGACTGAGGGCTATCTTTCTTGAGCGAAAGGCTTCAAAGTCCACTCCCTTCTCTCACCCACTGTGTGCCAAGAACTGGGGTACAGATAAACACTGCCCACCATATCCACAGCACACAGTTAATAAACATCCAATCTGCTCCTTCCCATACCTTCCCATCTCCAAAAATGGCAAAACCTGGGAATCCTCCTCACGCCCTCTGTCCTTCAGTCCCTACATCTAATCCTTCAGGAAAGCCTGTCAGCTCTACCACCCAACGAGATCCAGAACCTCACCAGTACTTACCACCCCTGCCACCACCATCTCTTGCTCAGACTACTCATGGTCTCCCCGTTTCTCTCCTCTCTTCTTACTGTCCACTCCCCACACCCCAGCCAGAGGGATTCCTGTAAAACCGACACCACTCTCCAGCTGCTTCTCCTTTCACTTAACGTAAAATCCAAAGCCCTAACCCTGGCCTAAGGCCTTACACAATCTTACTGTACTTAAATGAGACTTGAGCATTCTTGAGGAAAGGATTCTGGGCTAGACAAATCCATTCTTTCTTCAACTGTCATAATTTCCTTGAAGTTTGCTAGTAAATTTCCTTAAGAATACTTACCTTGCTTTGACAAGCAAAGGGACTGTAAAACGGTACAGGCCCTCTGACAAGGGTTCATAACCTATAACTCAGCAAGTAAATCCTAGAGATAGACTCCCACACATACAGAAACACATTAAATACTTCAAAATAGCTTAAAAGGAATAAGCCATTTATACAGGTAGGTCTGGGAGAAACTGGGATTTTCCCAGAGCTAGACCAACAGAAACAGGGCCAGGAGACTGGCCCAGAAGTCCCAGCTGGCAAGGGGCAAATATTGGGAAGAGCAGCCGTTTTCTCCTCGCAGCAAGTTTCAGAGCATGGGCTCTAGACTCAGGTAGATGTAGGTTCAAACTGCAGCTCTGCTACTCACTAGCTGGGTCACCACAGGCAAGTTATTTAACTCCCTGAGACTCTATTTCATCAGATGCAAAATGTAGACTGAGAACTTCCTCTTGGGGGAGTGAAAGGCTGTCATCAATGTAGGGGCCTGGCACATAACAAGCACTCAATATGGTGGCTCCAGGCCCGAGAAGATTGGCACCACAAGCCTCACAGTTCTGCCAGTCCCCACATGGCTTCCTCTCTCTGACAGGCCACGATTCTGGCTCAACATCCAGGACCAGGGGCATTCTGGCAGCATGACACACAATGCTTTTGGCCTAAGTCTGAACCCTTTTCAGTGGATAGTCATCTCTAAAAGTATACGAATGCCAGGAAAATCTGACTTGTTTTTAAAAAAACCACCTTATAGCCACATCTGACAGGTGAAGAACCCCAGCCCCACTGCTAAGGCCCACATTTGCTGATGGCTAAAGCACTTCATTTAGAAAAGCTGGGTTTTTGTTGTGCTTGCAAAGACAACACTAATGGCGCCAAAAGAAAAATAGCAGTGAGACAAATACAAGTCATAAGTCATTTCACAACGAAGACGCTTCGGTGCACTGGGCAAGTAAGAACAACTCCTCCCGCGAACGCGGTACTCACCGATGGCCCTGCGGAAGTTCTCCATCAGCACTTCTGTCTTCTTGATCTCTGTAGAGTAAACTTCACTCCCCACCATTGGGCAGAAAGGGACCTTACTCCCCAGCTCCTGGGCAATAGCCAGAGCTAGAGCTGTCTGCAGAAAAAAGCAATGGAAATGCACTTGTTTTACATTCTTGAAAATACAATAATTCAGAAACATATGCTATAAAATAAATTATTAACCACAAACAACCGGAAATCCAGCCCTTTTACTTTTAACATCATTTGGCATAGTTCACACAATAAAAATTTGATGGCTTTTGTGGCGGTCGGTTTATGATGTAAATGGCATCTTTCATCATCCCAGTAATCACGACAGTGATCATTCATTGAGGCTCATCCAGTGCAGGCAGAACTCTCAGGGCTTCACACGACCCTCCCACGCACCCTATGTGGTAGACACTACAACTCTCCCCATTCTACAAACGAGGAGACTGAGACAGAGAGACTAAATAACACAGCCTAGGTAACACAATCCAGGAAATGGCTGGGTGGAGACTTAAACTCAGGGTTCCAGAGATCATGTTCCAGTCATAGTTACTGTAGTATTCCAAACCTGTGCCCTCGATATCAAAACAGGGTTCTGACTAATCGCTCAGAACAACACTCCTAGGTCTTTGAGACACTGCTTCTGTTTTTACAGAGATAGGAAGACACCAGTCTACAACCCACCAGAAATCAACTATCAAGGAAAGAATTCCATGATGTTCACTTTATGTTAAGCAGCTGGCAAATAGTGAAGAATGATATACAAGCTAGGATTCTGAAGCTATGAGCTGGTCTTAAGTTACACTTGAACATGTCTAGTAGACTACAAATTGATTTTTGGTAAGATAACTACAGCTGGCAGATTCTAAACAGAAGCTGATTTAACAGATGTATGGTTAACTATCAAATATGAAAAGTCAATGTTTTAAAATCGGCCCAGGACTGGGAAATGCTACGGCCTTTTAATGCCATTTTCACCTTTCCTCAACTTTGAAACAAAAGCCTGAGTAAGGTGGTTCTCAAGGTGTATGGGCTAAAGAAGAAAAAGTTTGCTACAGAAGAACAAAGTGTATCTCTGAGACGATGTTTTCACACTGGCCCAGTAAAGCTTCCTCTTAAGATTTTCTTTTCAACGCCTTTTGGTGATAGTTTTGAGACCACAGAATCTGCTAAAGAATCAGCATACAGCTTAGCACAAAAAGCACTAACCTGGTGGGCAGAAACTGAAGTTTAGTCCTAACTCTGCCAGTAGTTTTCAGTGTGACCCTGGGCACATGGCAAATCTCTGCTGTCTGACTTCCTCGTCTGTCAAATGAGAGTCGTGGGCTAGATCACAGGTAGCAAACTGCTTGCCCACACTGCTCCTGTTTTGGCCTGCATAGTCTCAAGTGTGTTTTCAAACTCAATTTGTTCCCTGTTTTTGAATGTTGGGAAATTTCACATAAAAAATCCAGCTATTTAGTTTTTTTCCAGAAAGCAGAAGGTCTGGCCACAACGGGCCCTCGTTAGCATGAGGCAGCACCAGGCACCGGCCTGCTAAGCAGCTGCCTACTGTAGCGAGGTGTGCCGTTCCAGCCCACACAGCCACGCTGCTCCCTCGTGCCAGCATGGAGGTCCTCCACTCACCCCTGCCGCCTGTCTGAGCAGGCATCTGAGTTTGCAACCTCAGGCCGATACCCCTAAAACTATAATCTCTGATGTTCTAAGAGCGAAGGAAAAATCTCTGGAGCATGACGGGCACCATGAGACAAGCACACTCGAACACCAGGACTCCTAGTGGGAGCTACAGGCTGGCCATGCCCACCTTCTATCCAAACTCCACCACCTTCCCAGTCATTCTTTCTCATCCAGCTATCACTACAAGACCCAATTCCCCACCCTAAGTTGCAGACTTCAAAGTTAGCGACCATATCTGATTCAATGGCATCCCCTCACCTCTACCAAATAAGGAAAGATGACCAATATACTTCCATTAAAATATGATAAATACAGGGCCAGCCCTGGGGCCTAGTGGTTAAGTTTGGTGCACTCTGCTTCAGCGGCCCAGGTTTAGTTCCCAGGCGTGGACCTATACCACTCATCAGCAGCCATGCTGTGGTGGTGGCCCACATAGAAAACAGAGGAAGACTGGCACAGATGTTAGCTCAGGGAGAATCTTCCTCAAGCAAAAAAGAGGAAGATTGGCAACAGATGTTAGCTCAGGGTGAATCTTCCTTAGCCAAAAAAAAAAAAAAAAGATAAATACTTGGTTAAGAAATGCTTTGGGTGTGTCTAGTTTACTCCCATTTAAAGGCTCCCAGAATCAGGGCCAGCCTGGTGGCACAGTGGTTAAGTGCGCACGTTCCACTTTAGCAGCCCGGGTTCACCGGTTCAGATCCCAGGTGTGGACATGGCACGGCTTGGCAAGCCATGCTGTGGTAGGCATCCCACATATAAAGTAGAGGAAGATGGCCATGGATGTTAGCTTAGGGCCTGTCTTCCTCAGCAAAAAGAGGGGATTGGCGGCAGATGTTAGCTCAGGGCTAATCTTCCTCAAAAAAATAAAAAATAAAATAAAATAAAAATAGAAACAATAAAGGCTCCCAGAAGACCAGTACATGATATGGCTACTATACGTACTATATATATATATAGTATATATGTATATATATATACATACTACATAACGCTAGGTCACTTGCATGAGAGATCTCGTTGAATCCTCCCAACCAGTCTATGAATTTGATAATCTAGTTTGTATTTTATAAGTTTAGAAACTGAAAATCAGAACTTACCAACTCACCCAAAGTCAGTTAGCAAGCAACAGAGCCAGGAAACCCCAATCTCCAAGATATTATTTCTTTGTGCCCACTGCCCAGGCAAGTGGCAAGTGCCACATAAAAAAAATGCTATTGCCAAAAGAAGATTTAAAAGGGGCCAGCCCCGTGGCCAAGCGGTTAAGTTCACGTGCTCTGCTTTGGTGGCCCAGGGTTTTGCTGGTTCAGATCCTGGGTGCAGACATGGCACCGCTCATCAGGCCATGCTGAGGTGGTGTCCCACATAGCAGAGCCAGAAGGACCTGCAGCTAGAATATACACCTGTGTACTGGGGGACTTGGTGGGGGAAGAAAAAATAAATAAGAGAAGATTGGCAACAGATGTTAGCTCAGGTGCCAATCTTTTAAAAATAAAGATAATTAAAGTCATTATCTTACAATTGACTGGCTTAATAACTGCCTGAAATAGGCAGGGCACGTGCTACTACTTCAGAAAGGCTAAGGCACCTGCCTCGGGTCTTGGCAAGTCAGCACCAGAGCGGGAATTTAAAGCCTATTTCTTTACAAACACAATCCCAAGCCCCTCCTCTCCTGTACCAAGTGGCCTTTGTAGGGCTCACAGTGGACGCTGGTGCATTTCAAGCATCTGGCCAGTCCCCTCACAGATGCCAGTAAACCATCCTGAGTCCTCTGCCTGGAAGGCCCTTTTCTGCCCTGCAAAGCCAAATCCCCTCCCAAACTCTGCGGGGTAAACGTCAAGTCCCAGAGCTTCACCAGCCCTCAGCGCCATTTCCTGCTCAAATTTCAGCTGCATTCCAGAGCAGTCAATACCTCGCAGCTTAGTGTTGAACTGAAGCATTCTGCGCTGTCATGATTTCCTCTCTCGGCCCTGGAGAGACTATAAGCCCCTTGATGATAAAGATCACGTCTCTAACTCCTTTTTCTCTTCCATCTCTCACACAGCCAGTATAGTGCTGGGTGAAGTTAGCATTTGCAAAAATTCTTGCTGACTGAATTTCTTTCCCCCTCAAGTAAGATGTCACTCCCAAGATTTTACTAACCCCTAGGCCAACAGAAATGTACTTCCAAAGCAAAGGAGACTTGAAAGAGATAAAGGATAAATTCTAGAGACAATGAGACCCCTCCGAGAACTTCATTCTCTCTTCTCTCTCCAGAGAGAAGTCAGGATAATTTGAATGTTAGAAGCATGGGTTTTAGATATTCAATTGTATTACTGCACATTAGTTTTTAAAACATACATATAACCAATTTAGCCAAATTCTAGTTCAGACACAAATTCAATTTGGCTTAGACATTATGACCATTCTCTTGGGTAGATTAAAAAAATGAGAGAAAATGAATACCTTGCCAGTTCCAGGAGGTCCTGCCAACAAGACAGCTCTTCCAGCCATTTTCTTGCTTTTGATTAATTCTACTATCACACCACATGCCTAGACACCATGATGGAAAGAAATAATAAACCAATATTAAAATGTTTCACAGGGGAAAAAGTCCAGTTTCTGGTCCACACAATTCACATACTCATTCAGTTAACACTGAGTGCCAATACATGCAGACACTGTTCCAGGTGCTGGAGGCAGTGCAGGGCAGGACAGAAAAGCCTTATGGTTATGGAGTCACGTTCAAGCGGAGGAGACAGACAGACACAAAAACACTTACAAGATCACCACCATGAAGAAAACGGGTAACAACAGAGTGAGCGGCTGGGGCAGAGGTTACTCTAGAAAAGTGACCCAGGAAGGCCTCTTTGATGACATTACATTTGATGTGCAAGGCTCCAGGGCAGTCCAGGAGTCAGTGTTCCCGGCAAAGGAAACAGCAAATTCGAAACATAGGAATGAGCTTGGCATGTCCAAGAGACAAAGGGAGGATGAAGCTGAAGAGGCAGACAGGGGCCGGAACTCGGAACGGGATCTTACAGTCCACAGTGAAGTCTGAATTTTATTCCACATGCAATGGGAAGCCACTGAAAAGGTCTCATGCTGTTATCACGTTATGAAAATTTGTTAAGATCTTGATGGCTGCTGTACAGAGAATGGACAGGAGGGGTACAAACAGGAGCAGTGATTTTTAGTCGGGGGTCTCAAGATTTTAGACTCCAGGGGCCCACACAGCTCCTGTAATTAGAAATTAAATTGGAAACAAAATTGTGTGTATATGTTTATATGTGCATTTTTCCAGGGAACAGATTCACAGCTTTCATCAGATTCCCAAGTTAACCCACTAAGGGTTAAGAATCAATGACATACACTACTAGCTGGCCATCAGTTAACGACCCAGAATGCCGCAAAGCAAATGCTGCATGTGAGGTTAAACCTGCAGCACCATAAGACTCAATGAACGCCTTCTGAATCCTCAGGGTGAAATTACCTGATAAGTTGCTGGTGTATTTTAAATACATTCTAACTCTCTGAATATTAAGCCATTTACAGCATATATACATGCTGTGTATATATAGATATGAACATTATATATACATGGCGTATATATATATATAGAGAGAGAGATATATGTGTGTATATAAACACAAATCCCATAAATGTATTACTGATTTGTATATTCTAGAATCTTTATCTATAAAGGAGTAAAGCTGAGAAAGTTACACTTACTGAACACCTATACCCCAGGACTACATAATACAAGGCTTCTTCATTGATTTAATAACCTAATATATGACTGTCTACAAGGTGCATTCTCCTTGCCTTAGGGCAGGCCATAGCTCTTCTCTCTGGATGGCGCCCACACTGTACCCTGCTGACGGGTCTTGCGAACACATCTTATCTCCTCTAACTCTATTCCCCATGGACTGTGGAGAAGTACCATGGTCCCACATTCAGATAGCCCCCCAAAAAATGTGAGTTCAAGGAATGTGTGTAGATATACTATATTCCAATTCTGACTCAGCTGGAAATGCAGTGCCCTTAATAGAGCCTAGAAGCTATTCTTCAGATGCCACATTTCTAAAAAGATCAAAGAACCACTACGGTCTTTCCAGAGAACGCTGTGATATCATAATCCTCAGCATTGGAACTCTTTGGGAAACTCAACAGAGGTAGAAGAGGCTTTCCAAACCCTGTATTCTCATTCACACACCAGGACCTCTTGCATTTAATCTCCCTCAGTTTAAGCGCCTTCTCTCCAGAGAAACATGTTTAGTAAATTTTAAAATTTAAAAACTATGAACTGAAAGGGCCTTTTAAGATCACCTAGTGTAACTCTCATTTTTCAGATTAGGATATTAAGCACCAGGGAGGTTGCAGATGTGACCAGAATTATACAAGGACCTGGTAGCTGGGGTGGGATGCCTATTAATTGAATAAATAAATATTGAGTCTCTATAATGAGTCAGGTTCTGGATATGTAATAATATTACCTGGTCTCTATCCTCAGGAAGATCATATGCATACCAGGGCACACAGCATCAGTTAAGAGCAGGGATTCTGGACTCACATAGACTTGGGTTTAAATCCTCGCTCTACCAATTACCAGCTGCACTCAGACCTTTGACCTCCCTACCTAACCTCTGTGAACTACAATTTCTTTATCTGGAAACAGAGTTCATAATACAGTTAGTGGCACAAATGCTAAAGGGTTTATGGGTAAAGTGTGCTGATGTCTGTAACTTACTTTGAAATGCAAAAGTGGATTGGTGGATGGATAAATGAGCAGCACCATGGATAATTGGTGGGTGGACATGATAAAGCAATAGAGTAAAATGTTAATTGTAGAATTTAGGAACACAGGTATTCACCATACAAGTCTTTCAACTATTCGGTATGTCTGAAAAGTGTCATAAGAAAGTGGGGAAGGGACAATTATTAGGGTGGAGGTAAAAAAACAAGACAATGCAGATAAAGCTGCTTAGACAGAGCTTAACACATAGAAAGCATTCAACCAGTGTTAACTATTTGCAGTAACAGGCCCTCAGTAAACAGAAGCTGGATAAAAAGACATTTCAAAGTCACCTTGACTGTCACTATTTCCTTTTTTGGAAAGATCATGCTGAAAATGGAAACCAGAGGCTTTTCTTTGGCCCTTCTATCAGCACAATTAGGCTAGGAGGCAACAGTGTTAACCTCATTATTAAGCGCAGGTTTCCGTGGGTGCTAAGCCATGTCAGGCAAGGGTCATTGGTCTGAACTTAGTGCTCAGCAAGCTGAGAGGGCAGCTGTAACTATCATAGAGAGAGCACTGATTTGGGAGGCAGAAATACACATGGGTACAAACCAATACCAAACTGAGCGGCAAGTGGGTAGGTGAAGCAACCTCTCCCACCCTCAATTTTTTCATCTGCAAAAAAATACAAGGAGGGGCCGGCCCCGTGGCCGAGTGGTTAAGTTTGAGCTCTCTGCTTTGGCGGCCCAGGGTTTCGCAGGTTCAGATCCTGGGCGCGGACATGGCACCACTCATCAGGCCATGCTGAGGTGGCATCCCACATGCCACAACTACAAGGACCCACAACTAAAAATATACAACTATGTACTGGGGGGCTTTGGGGAGAAAAAGGAAAAAATCTTTAAAAAAAAATACAAAGAGCTTGAATAGTTTTGTGATTATAACGTATGGGAAAGGACTTGGCATCACTCCCACTTAATAAAAGTGGATCTGGGGGTATGGATAAAGCAGATTGCCCCTCTCTATAATTCCCACTTCCTACCTTAGCTCCTAGGCCCTGGGAACCAAGGTGAGCTTTTGGAAGTTGATCACTACCCTACTTTAAAACCCCCACACCCTCCCACTCCGTTCACAAAAATCCGAATCCCTTACCATGGCCGACAAAGTCCTGCAGGAACTGACCCCCCACCAAAGTATAATTATTTTGTTTACTGGCTTAACCGTTTACCGTCTGTCTCTTACTACACTAAAACGCAAGCTTCCTGACCGCACGGACCTCATCCATCTTCTTCCTCACTGTATCCCAGCGTGGCGAGGAGATGATGGCACGGAGTTGGGGGCTCCATCAAGACTTGTCAGTGAGGTGAAGCAAGCAGTCAACCGCCCCGTGCGTGGGTCGTCACCTGTTCCCCTGGGACGGCCCCTGTCCCAGTGCCAGTGCGGCGCCCCCTCGCCATCCCCTGTAGCCCATTTTCACTCCCCTGAGTGACCTCGCGGGGCATCCCCGCGCCCCTCCCGGAGCCCCCACGTCAGCAGCCTCTCGCGGCAGGGCCCCCGCTCGGCGCCCCAACTCCCTGACCCGTCCAACACACCTCTCGCGCGTTCTCCTGGCCCACGAGCCCCGAGGCCGCCTGCTTGGCCAGGCCACTCTCATCCAGCCCCAGCCCCTTCACGTGGCTGTGGGATGCGATGCGCTGCGTCTTCGTGGTGCTCTTCACCTCCTCAATCTTCATCTTGCCGACGCCGGGAACCTAAACCAGCGTGGAAAACCAGGAGCGAGCACTCCACGCCCGGCGCCCGGGTTACCATGCGGCCGTTACCAGGGCGGTTTGTCAAGGCCCGCCTTGGTCGGCACTCCATTGGAGGAGGCAGGAACGCCTCCGCTCTCCATTGGCTCATGGCTGCGCCCATCGCGGCTGCCGGTAGGGCTCCGCCCTCCCACTTCCGGCCGTGGGGTGGGTGGGATGGGCTTCCCTTCCAGCCGGCGCTTCCTGCTCTGGCTTCGGGGGCGAGAACGCGGAGGGGTCACGCCCCGAGTTTGACCAGGTGTTGCGCTGAGGTTGGGGCCTGGCGTCCAGTTCTTAATCCTGCCACCCTATCCATTTTCGCATTTGAACGTCTTATCCTTCTGCGAAGCTCAAGTTATTACCTCCGGTTTGGAGATGGAGAAACTGAGGTTTAGAGCTTAAGCTTTGACTTTTGCTTACTAAGCTGTTTTCTGACTCCCAGGCCTTTGCGTCTCCCTGGGGAGGCCCAGCTCTGCCAACCACTCTCACCCTGACTGCGCTCAGGGTCCTCCGTGGAACTGTCTTTCTCTGCCTGCGCCTCTGTCTCCACCCTCTCCCTTTGTTTAAGTTGGCTGTGAATAACATTTTAGTTTCCAAAACTCTTCAACCCTGCAAGGTAGTGTAATTCCTAATGTAGATAAAGACCCGGGCTAAAAGAGGCGCAATAACCTACCTAAGAACACACAGCACATAATCAGCAGAACTGGAACTCCAGCTGAGGACTAAAGCCTTCACAGACTAAGTAATCCTCATCCTATCCCACAATCTCACGTGAGACAATCAGCCTGCAAATAGGTCCCGTCAGGTTCCATAATGATATTACCACTGCCTGCACCACAGTGTACTCTTCCCAACCATCCAATCGTTCAACAAACGTTTGTTAGCACCTACTATGAGCCAGATGCTACAATGCACTGGGGATACAGAGATAAAATACCAAATCTCCAGCCTTGACAAGCTTAGTTCTTAGTGAGGAAACTTGCAACGTGAGATATGTGGGAGCAGGTACAACCAGCCCACAGGGCGTGCTAGCCCAGAGCAAGGCCACGTGGAACAGCCTGGAGGGCCAGGGAAAGCATCAAGAGGTGATCATGCCTGGGCCAAATCCTGGTGAATGGGTGAGACTTCCTCAGAAGCAGATGATGTGTCACCATTTTACAGATGAGTAAATTAAGGTCTAGAGAAAGGAGGGACTTGCCCACAGTTTAGGAGAGCTTGCATTAGGGTTGAGATAGACCTGACGTCAAGTTCAGCTGCAGTAGCTTCTGACTCTCACATCTTCTTGTACTTCTCCATTATGAGTTTTGAATCTAGGTTTCAAATTATTTGCAAGATTATTGGGTCAATGTTTGTCTCTGCCACTAAACTGCAGGCATTATGAGAGTATAGACCCCATTTGTGTGCATCATGTTAACCCCAGTGCCTGGCACACAGCCTGGCTCACAATTAGGCTTCTTATAAATTCAAATAAGATTCTAGACCCCCACATACACACTTAAAGTCATGCAGTTTTGCTGCATGTGTTTTACACACTGGGTTTTATGGGCCTTGGTAACGGTTTCATGTCAATGAGTGGGATCTTTCGGCATTTTCAGAGCCTGAAAGAGCTTCGGCAAGGCCTTGGAAGGCTGGGGCTGTTATTGGTGGCCTGTGATTCATCACCCCTAGGGATGTCACCTCTAGGACCCCCCAGAAGGTTGCTTAGCATCTCATTGACTTATTCCTGGTCATTAGGCATAAGTGAGGAGCAATTCCTTTCACCATGTGGAGGAGGAAGGCTTTCCCCCAACTAGTAGTCAAAGTTAGCTGCTCTGTGGGACTAACTTCTTTGTGTATTGTCCAGTTAGGAAAGAAGACCATTTTTACATTTATTATTTTAAGCCTCAAACTTTGGCACAAAGTAAAGAAAAAGATTTCCTTCTAGCCAAATATGGGAGTGGGGGGCAGGATAAGGATTTTAGAGCTCAGAGGAATCCCTAGGAGCACTTGAGCCGGTGGTTTTCAAACCACATTCCCTCTAGTTGTAGAATTCTTTCATGGCTCATATGAGTAAGGAAGGGGAAGGCCAAGAGGGCAGGATACCAGTTCGATGCCCCTGCCTCCCCTTCCACCAGAGCTGTTCCTTTTTTTTTTTTTTTTTACTGTTAAAGAACAGTCCAAAAGTCACTGATCTGGCTTAGCATTCTCATTTTACAGGTAAGGAAACTGGGGCCCTAAGAGGGGACAGAGTTTGTCCAAGGTCACAAATCAAGCAATTGCCCTACACAAACCCAGACCCCATATCCAGTGTGGAAAGAAACTGGACCTGGTTGCAGAGCCAGACAGTTCCTTTCATTTCAACAGAAGACTATGTGGTGAGCTAATGGACAAGACACACAAGACGCATGAAGGGCAGATGAGGCCACAGTAGTGGACATGGGTTATTTTGCCTACCTGTCATCTATCCGACTTCTTCTGGCTACCATCACTCAAATTTTCTTTAGAGAACCACCCTTCCCCCACTTTGAGTCCAGGTGGTTTGGATGGGTTGACCCGACTTCCCAGCTTTGTTTCGGGGATGGCCACTGGACTCGCCTGGCCTACCAAACTATCCCATCCTCCTGGACATGGTGAGTGGTGTGGGAGTGTGAGCAGGCAGTCCAGTGACGGTCCTGGCACTTTCACAGGAAATATCAGGAAAGAGAGCTTGGGTCCTGGGTTTCCAGGTCATCTTTGCCACTTCATGGGAAGACTGCCTGAGAATGAAGCCAACACAAAGGAAAGGAAAGGTGACAGAGATTCCTAATGAAATCCTTTACGTTCCCAGATCCAGCCTTGCCCTGCCTGCAATGTAACGTGGCACTGACATTGGGGCTTAAAATAGTTTGAGTTAGGTTTCTATCCATGGGTACTGAAAATCCAGATCAATGCGATGGCACATATACAGGTTATTGTGCGGAGTGCTGCATTCCAGATTTGTGGTGTGCGACAACTCCAGACCTGCCAGCTCTCTCGTTCTCTCGCTCCCACGACCCTTGCTCTTCACCTCCAGTCCCTCAACCCCTCTTTTCTCCAGTCCAAGCTTGATCATCTCAGCCACTTGGTTTCCAACTGTTCTGCTCCCTCCTTGCCTTGATTTCTTTCACACCTAACCTATGAACCCACAAGCCCAGGTCAAGCCTACCTCTGCCTTCTCCACTGCCTCGTGAAGGCTACTGTGTATGTCAGATGGCAATCACTCAGTGGCTCCATGGAGCCGTTACACTGTCAGCTGAGGTCTTCAGCCTCAGCTGAGCACTGAGAGGTGCCCAAGCAATGATTAAGTATTCCATTAGTTAGGATATTAGTTCAGCTTCAATAACAGAGAGATACAAAGTAACAGTAAATTAAACAAAATAGAAGTTACTTTTTCTCACATAAAGTCCAAGCAGGCATTCCATCTGGTGGGCTGGCTCTATCATCATTAAGGACCTGTCCCCCTTCTGTCTTGTTAGTCCGCCATTCCACACACTTTCTTTTTTTTTTTTAACATTGGCACCTGAGCTAACAAATCTGTTGCCAATCTTTATTTATTTATTTTTTTCCTTCTTCTCCCAAAAGCCCCCCAGTACATAGTTGCAGATTCTAATTGTAGGTCCCTCTGGCTTTGCTAAGTGAGATGCCACCCCAGTAGGGCCTGATGAGTGGTGCCATGTCCGTGCCTGGGATCCAAACCCATGAAGCCCTGGGCCGCTGAAGCAGAGCATGTGAACTTAACCACTTGGCCACGGGGCTGGCCGCCCCCTCACACTTTCTGTCAGGTGATCCAAGATGGCTGCTCAAGCTATCCCCAAAGAGGCTGTATCTGAACCAGCAAGAAAGAGAAAAGAGGGAAGAGATATGCTCCTTCCCTTTAACCTTGACCTCAAGCTGCACCATCATTTCTACTCACATCTCAATGATCAGACTTAATCAGATAGCTACAAATAGCTGCAAGGGAGGCTGGGAAATATATTCTTTAGCTGGACAGATATGTACCCAGCCTAAAATTCTATATCTACATAAAAAGGGAGAATATATTGGGAAACAACTCTTAGTCTCTAAGCTTCTATCTGCCAGGCACTGCAGGGTTCTCCTTGCATCCTGACTCAAAGGCAGACATGACCTTCCTCCTAGCCAAGGTAACCCCCTAACTGGGTTCCAGATAACAATCTGGGCCCCAGTCCATCTCTCAGAGGCCTCACTCCACCCATTTCCATCTATTCACCTGGCTCATTCCCCACAGGATATAGACATACTCAATCTTAACCATCTTAAAACACACATCATATTCAATGGTGAAAGACTGAAAGTTTTTTCCCTAAGATCAGAAACAAGACAAGGATGCTTGCTTTCACCACTTCTATTCAACAAAGTATTGGAAGTTCTAGCCAGAGCAATTAGACAAGAAAAAAATAAAAGGCACTCGAATTGGAAAGGAAGAAGTAAAACTACCTCTATTCTCAGATTTCTATATAGAGATATAATCCTGTATATCGAAAACCCTAAAGAATACACACACACACACACACACACACACACACACACACACACGAGAGAAAACTATTAGAGCTAATATATTCAGCAAAGTTGGAGAATATAAAATCAACACACAAAAATCAGGATATAAACAAAGTCTTTCCCATTTTAAAACACACATTTTTTTAAAACTGACATTTTTTGCAGAAATGGAAAAACCCATCCTAAAACTCATATGAAATTTCAAAAGACTCCAAATAGCCAAACAATCTTGAAAAAGATAAGCAAATTTGGCAGTCTCCTACTTCCTGATTTCAAAACTGACTACAAATCTACAGTAATCAAAACAGTGTGATACTGGCATAGGGACAGACACAGAGATCAATGAAATAGAATAGAGGGCCCAGAAATAAACTCTCACATATATGATCAAGAGTGCCAAGACTGTTCAATGGGGAAAGAACAGTCTCTTCAACAAATGCTGCTAGGAAAACTGGATATCCATATACAAAAGAAATAATTTGGACCCTTATACAATATATAAAAATCATCTCAAAATGGATCAAAAACCTTCATTTAAAAGCCTAACCTATAGAACTCTAGAAGAAAATAGGGGTAAGTCCTCATAACTTTAGATTTGGCAATGGTTTCTTAAATATGGCACCAACAGCACAGGCAACAAAAGAAGAAATAGATAAGTTGCAATTCATCAAAATTAAAAACTTTCATGAATCAAAAGACTATTTATCAAAAGAGTGAAAAGACAACCCACGAAATAGATGAAAATATTTGCAAATCCTATATCTGATGAGGATTTAATATCTAGAATATACAAAGGATTTCTACAACTCAAAACAAAAAAAAATCACACAATTAAAAATGAGCAATGGACTTGATAGATATTTCTCCAAAGAAGATATGCAAATGGCCAATAAGCACATGAAAAAAATGCTGAACATCATTAGTCATTAGAGAAATGCAAATCAAAACCACAATGAGATCCTACTTCACACCCACTAAGATGGCCATAATAAAAAGCACAGAAAATAATAAGTGTTGGCAAGGATGTGAAGATATTGGAACCCTTGTGCATTGCTGGTGGGAATGTATAAAAGTGCAGCTGCTGTAGGAAACAGTTTGTTGATTCCTAAAAAAGTTCAACACAAATTTACCATATGACCCAGCAATACCACTCCTAGATATATACTCCAAAGAGCTGAAAACAGGAACTCAAACAGGTACTCGTACACTAATGTTCACAGCAGCGTTAGTTACAGTAGCTATGATATTGTGATTTATAAGAAAAAATATATATTTGGTCTTCATTCCCATTTCTGGCATCAGGCTACTAAAATTTAGGATTTGGGATTTCCTAAGTGATAACAGCAATAAAGGTATCCCCTATTATATTGATGAGATGACTTTTGGAAAGCACCTAAGGATGGGGCTACTTGTCAGGAGAACAAACCGAGAGATTAAAGGATTGGGACTTTCGGTCCTATTCCCACCCCATCCCCACCTCCACAGAGAGGAAAGGGGCTGGAGGTTGGATCAGTCGCCAATGGCCAGTGACTTAATCAATCATGCCTGTGCAAGGAAGCCTCCATAAAAACCCAGAAGGATGGGGTTTCAAGAGCTTCCAGGTTGATGAACATGAGGAGATTTGGGAAGAGTGGTACACTCAGATAGAATACAGAAGCTCCAAGCTCTTTCCCCATACCCTGTCCTACGTATCTCTCCATCTGGCTGTTGGTTCATACCCTTTGTAAGGTTAAGAAACAAAATTCAACTGAGTAAACTTTAAAGAACTTATTGGCTTCATTCAAAGATTCATGAATCGGGCAGCATCCAATTAGCGGATAGAAAGGAGCTCCAAAAAGCTGTACAAAATGAAAGACTTTTATAGGCAGAGGGGGCGGGAACAGGAAGTTATTCTAGACAAAAAAAGCAGGTTGGTCATTGCAAAGTTACTTTCCCTTAGGGGATGTCAGGGGTCTATCAGGCAGATTACGTAACTAGTGCTGATCAGGCGGTTCCTGATTGACTGGTTTAAAATTCCACTTCTGGGAGAGAGAGAACTATAATTAGGTCTTGGTTTGGTGACTTGGGTCTTAGTATATGCAATTCCATTTTGGGCCTGTTGTCTTGTTTTTAACAATTTTCCTTAATTCAATCATCCTTTTTGTTCCTTTTCTGGCATTCTAGTCTTAGGGAAATCATTTGCGTGTTGCTTAGTGGCTGCAAACATGCAGTTAAGGCTTTCGAGAGAATACATCTCACCAAGGAGACGACTGCAATTATAATAAGCAAGATAATTCCCAATGTCTGGAGTGCACTTCGGAGCCGTGGTCCCCAAGACCCAAACCAATCAGAATCAGATAAAGGAGCCACTTCTCTTTTTCTTTTCTTTTTTTTTAAGATTGGCCCTGAGTTAGCATCTGTTGCCAATCTTTTTTTTAAATTTTTTCCCCAAAGCCCCCCAGTACATAGTTGTATATTCTAGTTGTAGGTCCTTCTGGTGGTATGTTGGACGCCGCCTCAGCATGGCCTGACTAGTGATGCTAGGTCCGTGCCCAGGATCAGAACTGGTGAAACCCTGGGCCACCAAAGTACAGTGAGCGAACATAAGACTCGGGCACGCGGCTGGCCCCAAGGAGCCACTTCTTTAAGCTAACTGGCTTATTCAGTGATCTTATGTTCCCACCTCCTCACCAGCATTTGGAACTATCCACTTTTCTGATTATTGCCAACCTAATTGAGTGCTTGTTATTTCAGCCCTGGGCTGATTTCTGGGGACAGAGGGGACAGAAGTGATTTTGCTGGCACCTTAGAGGTGGTACAAAGACGTAAAATTAAATAACACTGGTCCTCATAGTGAGAATATTATTGCCTTTTTGATCCTTTCAGTAAATCTTAGGGGGTGGAGTGTGACTTTAACCCCTTTCTAACACTTGCTAATCTCTGCTCCTCCCTCTTTTTTTTTTTCACTGAGGAAGATTTGCCCTGAGTTAACATCTGCTGACAATCTTCCTCTTTTTGTATGTGAGCCGCCACCACAGCATGGCCACTGACAGAAGAGTGGTGTAGGTCCACGCCCAGGAACTGAACCTGGGCTGCCAAAGCAGAGCGTGCCAAACCTAACCACTAGGCCACCAGGGCTGGCCCTGATCTCGCTTTTTATAGAGACTCTGAAACTGAGGTTTTTGTGGTTCCTGGCTAATTATGGCAAGTGATAATGTTTTTCTATGCATAGAAATATACTTTTATTTAAGTCACTTTAAAGAAAAATATTAAGTTGTAGGCGGTGAATAGTGCATAAGTTGTGAAGATGGTTCATATCACTGGGGTTGGGAAAACCCAACATAAAACAAGGATCAGCTGTCAGGGAACAGAAAGGCCCTGAGCTCCAGGCAGCACGCAAGCCCCTACTCCTGAACAGATGACCTGGATTCCAATCCTGGCTCTTTCTGAGCAACTTACCTCTCCAGGTCCACTTCCTTCTACTATAAAAGAGCAAAAACAACACCCGCTTTTAGGATTATTAAGAGAATTAAATGAGGTCCTTTACAAAGTGCTCTAGCACTGGGAGGGGTGCAGAAAATGGTATCAGAGCCTTGGGCTATAAAGACATGGGCTTTTTTCCCCCCTTAATATTTGTATTCTCTGTGCGTGCCCTGGTCTTAGTGGTTACTTTTCATGCATTTAAACTGGAACAGTACCCGATGGCACTCACAGAAACTGCTTTGGAGCCTAGAGGTGGGAAGTCAGACTGGGGACAGGGGTCAAGATAGCAAGGGTGAGGGCTGTGCCTTCTATTGCAATGTCCTCTGCTGGGGAACTGTTTTTCCATTTCAGCAGACAGTCCCGCAGCAATGCGGAGAACTGGTGGCATCTGCAGACTCCCTTCGTCAGCCTGGGAAACAGTCGGAGCCTGCAGCTCCTGAGGGCTCAATCTGGAGCACTGTCCTACTGCTGTCACATGGCAGTGGGGTCAGAGCTCAGGGCAGCCTGGGGGAAAGCAGCGGGTCCGACCAGAGGTCAGGCATTGAGGTTCACATGTGGGTCTTTCAGACCGCGGTCCCCAGGCCTAGAATGTAGGGCAAGCCTGGTAAAGGCCCTGTATACAGCTGATCAGGTGGGAGGGAATTCGGAGCCATTCGTTTATTTGACAAATATGAAAATAGACTCAACACTCCAATTAAAGGTTTGTATTTGTTTCCTATTGCTGCATTAACAAATTGTCACAAACTTAAAACTTAAAACAACACACATTTAGGACCAGCCCCAGTGGCCTAGTGGTTAAGCTTGGTGTGCTGTAGAGGCCTGGTTTCGGTTTCCAGGCACAGATCCACACCACTCGTCTGTCAGTGGCCGCACTGGGTCACTGGTTCACATACAAAAAGAGGAAAATTGGCGACAGATGTTAGCTCAGAGTGAAGCTTCCTCAAAAAAAAAAAAAAAAGGAAAGAAAGAAAAAACCTCACACATTTATTATCTTATAGTTCTGGAGGTCAATGTCCAAAATGAGTCTCTCAGGCTAAAATCAAGGTGTCTTCAGGCCTTTGTTCTTTTCTTTTTCCTTTTTCTCCCCAAAGCCCCCCGGTACATAGTTGTATGTTTCTTAGGTGTGGGTCCTTCCAGCTGTGGCATGTGGGATGCCACCTCAGCGTGGCCTGAGGAGTGGTCCCATGTCCGCACCCAGGATCCGAACTGTCGAAACCCTGGGCTGCGGAAGCGGAGCGTGCAAACTTAACCACTCAGCGACGGGGCTGGCCCCAGGCCTTTGTTCTTTTCTAGTGGATCCAGGGGAGAATCCACTGTCTTGTCTTTTCCAGCTTCTATAGCTGCCCACATTCCCAGGCTCACGTCCCTCTTCCATCTTCAAAGACAGTAACGGCTGGTAGAGTCTTTCTCGTGATGCCATCTCTCTGGTTCTGACTCTCCTGCCTCCCTCATATAAGGACTCTTGCGATTCCATTGGGCCCACAGGACAATCTCCCCATTTCCAGATCCTTAGTCACACCTGCAAAGTCCCTTTTGCCATGTAGAGAAACACACTCACGGGTTCCAGGACGTGAACATCCTTGGAGGGCCATTATTCTGCCATGGCCAGGCTCCCCTCCTGGGTCCCATCACAACCCAGCCTGCATTCCCCAGGTTTTAGTCCAGCAGGAAAGAGCACACTTTTGTATTGCTTGCCCTGGAAAAAAGTCCAGGGTTTGCTCTGGTTGGGTTAACTAGGGTCACATGCTCACTACCAAACCAATTGCCATGGCCAGTGGAATGGACCATGCTGACTGGTTGGACCTGAGTCTCAGGCCCATTCCTGGAGCTAGAGTGGAGTAAACCCTTCCAGCGACCTGGAGGAGAGGAGGCATGATACCTCCAAGGAGAAGTGAGGAGACTTACAGAAGCGAGAGTGGATGCTGACCATTATAGACCATCATAATCTTGTGAAACAAATGGTGAGTCACACAGCCAACATGAGGTAGGGCCATAATTTGAATCCGCGTGGGACCAGCCAGGACATCAGCTTCCTCACCCTGCGGCTAATTTGGCATTAGCAGATCTGTTTAGTGCTGGGAATGCCATGTAGCACAGCTGGCAGCCTGGGTGACAACTTCTTTCAAGGTTGGTATGGGACATATTGAGGAAGGCACATGGTTAACACAATCACTGGCAAGGTAGATACCCTCAGAGAAAAGGGAAATTTCCATTTCACTTCTAAAAGAATCTTTAAAGCCGAAACTCAAATCAAAGAGCAAAGTATAATAACTTCCTCTGGGCAAATTTATAATTAATCCTGGATTAATTGGCCTTAATGAAGTTGAATTAATTACTAGCTGTTTGTAAAGAACTTTGAACTACCCTAGTACAAAATGGCATTAACGAAACAGAAAGGAACCAGCAGTGCATTAACATTAAGAACAAATCCCAAATAATCAAACTTCTGCAGGCTGTTTCCTGTCTATCATTTCCCAGGGACCGTGGCCAGCCTGTGGAACCGTAGAGGACCAAGAGTCTGCTGCAGAGGAGGATGTCTCCGTGGGCTAGAGGTTTGGGGGTGAGTCCACTCAAGAAACAGTTATGGAGCATTTGCATGTGCCAGGCCCCAGGCAGTTGAAGATGTGTAAGGGCTCCTCAGCCTCCTGGGACGGGGAGAGCACCAGAGCGCCAGCCGGGTTAAAGCAAACCCGACTCAGTGTGATAGATGCCAGGACAGAGACAGAATGCGCAATAGGAGGGCATGACGTGACCTGTACATTGCTGCTAACAGCACTTCAGTTCCCGCAGGGAGTCCCCCGCACTTCCCTCTTGGCTCTTGGCAAGAGCTTAGGACCCACACCTGGCAAGGTAGAGCACTGTATTTCTCTGCTTGGTGCAGGGGCACACAGCTTCATCAGGGACAATGAGGTTTGATGGGGGGATTTTATAGGGTTGCTGAGGTTGTAAGCTTGGAGGCAGCTATCTTGTCATCATGAGGAGAGAGGCTGCCTGGGAGTGGAGGCAAGCCAGAGGAAGAAGGAACTGAGACACAGAGGGAGACAAAGTTGGAACCTTTGCATGATCATCCGAGCTCCTGGATGAGACTATGATGGAAGTCAGCTCTTTCCCTAGACTTTTTTTTTGCGGGGGAAGATTCACCCTAAGCTAACATCTGTTGCCAATCTTCCTCCTTTTTCCTTCTTTTTCCCCCTACCCCAAACCCCAGTAGATAGTTGTGTATAGTTTTAAGTTCTTCTGGTTCTTCTGTGTGAGCCCCTGCCATAGCATGGCTACTGACAGACAAGTGGTGTGGTTCTGTGCCCGGGAACTGAACGCGGGCCATTGAAGCAGAGCATGCCAAACTTTAGCCAGTAGGCCATCAGGACTGGCTCTCCTTAGACTTTTTAGTTAGGTTTATTTATTTAACTTAACAAACACTGATATAGTGCTTACTACACACACCAAGTATTGTTCTAAGTGCTGCACAAATACCAGTTCATTTAATCCTCGCAACCCTGTAAGTTAGGAGCTATAGTGGCCTCCTACTTCACAAATGAAGAAACAGAGGCACAAAGAGGTTTTGTAGGGGCCGGCCCAGTGGCGCAGCAGTTAAGTGCGTATATTCTGCTTCTCGGCGGCCCAGGGTCTGCCGGTTCAGATCCCGGGTGTGGACATGGCACAGGTTGGCAAGCCATGCTGCGGTAGGCATCCCACATATAAAGCAGAGGAAGATGGGCATGGATGTTAGCTCAGGACCAGTCTTCCTCAGAAAAAGAGGAGGATTGGCAGCAGTTAGCTCAGGGCTAATCTTCCTCAAAAAAAAAAAAAAAGAGGTTTTGTAACTTGCCCAAAGTACACAGCTTTCAGATGGTGGAGGCAGGATTTGAGCACACGCAGTCTGAGCCAGTCTGTGCTTTTAACTATACTACAGACCAGTATGTCTCCTTTTTCACTTAAGTCAATTCATGGTAGGTTCCTATCATTTACCATCAGAAGTTGTGACTAGTGCAGGACAAGACATGGAGGAAACTTCCAGAGGGCCTGCCAGGCAGAGGGAGCAGCCGGTGGGCAAGCGTAGGGTCGGGTGGATCAGCACTGTCCATTTGCAGGATTGCACAGGTTCAGGGCAGTGGAGAGGAGATTGGCGGGGGTGGGTGGAATGAGGAATCTGTCCACAGGCGACAGTGAGAAAGCTTGGATGACTGCCACTGGAGACTAGAAACTAAAAGATCTTAGTCCCACTGGTGCCTTTAGGATATTATTTTTAAATTTAAAAAAAATATTTATTTCTTTCTTGAACAGGCAATAGTTTCATATGATTTGAAATTCAAAAAACACCAACGTGTTTTGAGTAAAATGTCTTCCTCTGTTCCCTCCAGCCAACTGCTTCCCCTCCCTGGAGGCATCATTCGTTGAGTACTACCTGTAGGCACTGTGTGTGCGAGACACTTGGTATACAGCAGTATCCTAAGTGCAAACACCTGGGGAGGAGGAGACAGTAAATAATGAAGGTAATAAGGGAAGAGATGAGAAAGTATAGTAAGGGTTGATATGTGCAAAAGAAAACACTAGAGCAGGTAAGGGAGATGGGGGTATATTTTTAAACAGGCTGTTCAGGGCAGGTCTCATGGAGGAAGTGACAGTTGAACTTGAAGGAGGTAAGAGGTGAGCCGTGTAGGAGTTTGGGAGAAGAATGTTTCAGGCCATGTGGGTTCATGCTTGATGGGTTTAGGTCACAGCAAGGAGGCCAGTGGGGTCGGAGCCAGGAGAAAGTAGATGAGTCCAGAGAGATAACATGCTGGGTGGGGCTGCGGGGTCCTGTCGGCCCCTGTAACCTCTGTGGGGTCTATGACTCTTACTTTGAGTGAGATGGGGAGACAGAAGAGGGTTGTGAGAAGAGAGTAAAAAGCATCGCTCTGGTTTCTATATGGAGAACAGGAAAACAAGAGCAGATGCGACGAGACCTGTTAGAGAAATGAGTGCAGTAAATCAAAGTCACAGTGAGCTCCCACGACACATTCTTAGAAAGGCTCAAACCAAACCAAAACAAAACAACTTGACCATACCAAACACGAGTGAGTATGCCCAGCAACTGAAACTCTCATCCGTTGTGGGGGGCAATATAAAATTATACCTCCACTCTGGAAGACGGTTCAGCCATTTCTTGTAAAGTTAAAGTATACTTATCATATGACCCAGCAATCCCACTCTGAGGTATTGACCCAGGGTAAATGAAAACTCATACTTTAGAGCAGCTTTATTCGTGATAGCCAAAAACTGGAAACAACCCAAATTTCCTTCAGCAAGTGAATGGGCAAACAAATGATGGTCCATCCGTACAGTAGGCCACTACACAGGGACAAAGGGAACATACACTGTGGTTACATGCTGCAACATGGATGATAGCAAATGCATTAGACGATGTGAAAGAAACTGGACTCAAAAGGCTATCTAGTGTATGCTTCCGTTTACATCAAGTTCTGGAAAAGGCAAAACTTGTAGGGATAGAGAGCATAGCTCAGTGGCTTCCAGGGTTTAAAGGTATGGGAGGGATTACTCACAAAGGGGTTTCTTAGAGGGTTGTGGAACTGTTTTGCATCTTGATTATGGTAGTGGTTACATGACTCTATGCTCTTGCCAAAGCTCATAGAACCATGTACCAGTAAGAGTGGATTTTACCCTTGTGGTAATCAAGATAAGCAATGACGGCTTGGACCAAGTGCTAACAGTGGAGATGGTGAGAGGTGGCTGAATTCTAAGGGTAAACCCAATCAGATTTGTTGATGAATTTGATCTGGGGTATGAAAGGAAAACAGGACTCATGGATTGAACCATGATTTGCTGCCCCAGCAACTGGGAGGACCCAGTCTTCATTAACTGCAATGGGAGTTGCTGTTGGAGTTGGGAGAAGGGCGAGATTAGGAATTGCATTCTCGACATTAAATTTAAGATGGCTGTTAGACATCCACATTGTATAATGAGCCCACAGATACGAGAGACATCTGAGTAGAGAAATAAATTTGAGAGTTGATGTTTCTTAAAGCCTTGAGACGGGTGAGATGGCCAGGGAGTGAGTGTAGAAAGAGGAAATAAGAGGGCTGAGACTTGGGGCCTTCCTGGGTCCACTGTTATGCATCTCGTGTGTATCCTTGCAGGGCTATTCTATGCTGTTCAAGCAAATATATAGAGGGACTGCCTTTTTCATAAATGTAAACATGCTACACATAACAAGTGTGTAATTCACTTTTTTTCAGTTACCAATGTATCTTAGAGATTGTTCCCAAGTAGTATACAAACAGCTTCTTTGTTATTTTTAGGAGCTGCATAATATTCCACAGTATAGACATACCATAATCTTTCTCTCTATATTTCAAATTTTTTATTATGGAAAATTTCAAACATATAGAAAAAGTAGGCAGAATAATATTATGAACCCCTCAGACGAATCACCCAACTTCAACAATGATCAACTTGTGGCCAATTTTGTTCATCTAGACCAATAACACATTCTCTTTCTTTCAAATTATTGTTCTTGGTAACTTGTTATTTTGACATAATTTCAAACTTACCATAATGTCTCTTATAAAGGACACTTAAGTTGTTTACAATATTTTGCTACTATAAGCAATACAGTAAAGAAATACTAGTAAAACAATACAGTAAAAAAAATTCCATGGAAAGATAACCTACATTTTTACAAAGACTGCATTCTCTAGGGCCCCAGAGGACAAGGGGCTGGTGGCTGCAATGCTCTCACAGCAACTCTCTTGAGGAATGGGCCTCGAACGTTGAACACAAGTCTTAGCATTACTGAGACCCTTTCTTCTGGGACACTCTCCTGGCCTTGGTATCTGCATTTCTGACACCAGTTCCAGTGAGTGGGTTTTCCCACACCGCCAAGCAATTCTCTGACACTAGCTGGGTGTTGTTAAAAGATAAAGTGAGGCAGGGGGCCAGCCCGGTGGTGCAGTGGTTAAGTTCGCACGTTTTGCTACAGCGGCCCGGGGTTCGCTGGTTCGGATCCCAGGTGCAGACATGGTACTGCATGGCAAGCCATGCTGTGGCAGGCATCGCACATATAAAGTGGAGGAGGAAGATGGGCACGGATGTTGGCTCAGAGCCAGTCTTCCTCAGCAAAAAGAGGAGGATTGGCGGCAGATGTTAGCTTAGGGCTAATCTTCCTCAAAAATAAATAAATAAATAAAAAATAAAAATAAAATGAGGCATATTAAAAATTTTAAGAGTTTATTTGAGCAAAAATTGATTTGAATCGGGCAGTATCCAATCTAGCAGATAGAAAGGAGCTCTGAGGAGCTCTACAAAATCAAAGACTTTTATAGGCAGATGAGGCAGGACAAGGAAGTTATACTAGGCAAAAAAGTAGGTTGGTTATTGCAAAGTTACTTTCCTTTAGGGGATGGCACAGGTCTATCAGGCAGATTACTTGCCTAGTGCTGACTGACTGGCTTAACATTCCATTTCTAGGAGAGCCAGAAACTGTAATCAGGTTAAGTCTCAGTTTGGTGACATGGGGTTTAGCATAAGTGACTTCATATGGGGCCTGTTGTCTAGTTTTTAACAGTGTCTTAGAATTTAACTCAATTCTGGCACTATTCACCTGCAGATAGCTTCAGATCCCATAGGTTAAGGGCTCAGTCCTATGAGACCACCTCCCCCCAACAACTTCGGATTCCAATCGCAAGTCCAGGGTGTCATCTGTGCTTCTGACCAACCAGCTATAAATCAGAGGTTCCCATGACCTCCTTCTTGAGTCTGATTAATTTGCTAGAACAGCTCACAGAACGCAGAGAAATATTTTGCTTACTAAATGATAAGTTTATTATAAAAGGATCTAACTCAGGAACAGCCAGATGGAAGAAAGGCATAGGGCAAGGTATGGGGAAGGGGGCATAGGGCTTCCATGCCCTTTCCAGGCACACCACTTTTCCAGCACCTTCAGGTTTTCACCAACCTGGAAGCTGTACAGAGCCTGTCATTTTGGGGTTTTGTGGAGGCTTCATTACATAGGCATGATTGACTAAGTCACTGACCATTGGCGAGTGACCCAACCTCCAGCCCCTCTCCTCTCCCTGGAGGTGGGGGAATGAGACCGAAAGTTCTTACCCTCTTATCACAAAGTTCGTTCTCCTGGCAACAAGCCCCATCCTTAGGCGCATTCCAATAGTCATCTTATTAACATAACAAAAGATACCCTTTTCACTCGTCACTTAGGAAATTCCAAGGGTTTTAGGAGCTCTGTGCCAGAATTGGGGGACAAAGACCAAATATATATTTCTTAACATAAATCGCAATATCATAGCCTCTGACCAGCCCTCCAAAGCTTCTTCCTTTGTTTTAGAAGGCCACATTTTCAGGCTCAAACCATACTTGGAAAGACATTTTCAGAGTAAGTTTAGCATGCATCTTCTCCTCCTGGCCTCACCATGTGCCACATGGCCAGCTTGTTGCTGCCTGGGGACCTGCCCTTCCCTCTACCTTGCATGTTCTTTCCTGAGTTTCCCTGAGTTTTGTGCAAGGCTGGCCCTTCTCGTTGTGTCTTTGTCAGGTCAAATGCCTCTTCCTTAATGAGCATCCTCGTCCCCCCACAAGTCACTCTCACATTGCTTTGATTTATTTCTTCTAAAGCGCTGCATCATTATTTGTCATATTTATTGTTGTATCCCCAGTGACAAATAAAAATGGCAAGCAATAGGATATATTGGAGTATATGAGGAAGCCATTTGGTATAAACCTAATTCGGCCTGACTTCTCTTTTTTTTCCTCCAAAAGGGCCTGACTGGCTATTGAGCACGCATTGCATATCTGCTTAGACATTTCCTATGGCCAGAACAAAGGCCCTTGTGATAAAGATGCAACTTCCCCCCGACATTAGCATTTTTCCTTAGGCTAGGAACTGATTGCTGCACTCACCTCCCAGCTCACCTGTGACCACCCAGCTGGAGACAACAGACTGCCACCCTGCTGTGTTCACTGAGACAGAAGACCTACCTGCTGTTTCCATCAATCGGCTGTGCCAACAGAGTAGTCTCGCGACTATTGTAAAAGGGACAGTCCAATCATATGTGAAACATCCTCTTTGAGGGTATATAACGACCCTGTATACCCCCCCACCTCTTTGGAGTGCTCTGTTCCTTTGTGGAAAGACTCTCCCGGGTTATAATCCTCAGATTTAAGCTCAGAATAAACTCACCCAAATTTTCATTTATAGATTGGATATGGATTATTTTCGTCGACACCAGCAAGAAGGGTTCCTGGCACAGAGCAGGTGCTCAATCATTACTGGCTGGCAGACTGAGTAAATGAAGGAATGAATGTCCAGGCTGGAAACTTGGAGGTTCATCCCAGGCTCCTCCTCCCTGATTGCACATCAATTAGTTACGAAGTCCTGTCAATAGGGAATCTTTATGAGTCCCCAACCCCTTGCCTGAAGCACGTGGGGCCAGATGTGTCTCAGAATTCAGAATTTTTCAGATTTTTGAGAGGTAATACAGAAGACAAACTACATACCACATGATCCCCTCAGTGGCGTATGGGCAGCACCTTGTAATGACATTAATATTTTTGTGGTGAAATATGTGAAACTCCTCCTACCAAGCCCCTTAGCTCTATAAAACCCCTTGCTTTCTTCTCTTGTTAAGGCGGCTTTGAGAGAACCCATCCACTCACCTTCTTGTTTTGACCAATTTGATAAGACCTTTCTCCATCTCCAAGCACCAATGGCTCAGTGATTGGTTTACTGCACATGGGGTACACGAATTTGAGATTAAGAGTTTTGGCATCAGGCTCACTCAGGGGCTCACACCCCCAGGCTGCTGGTAGGGTAGGCCCAGTCTTGGAGCCAGCTCTAGAGGGGCAGTGAAGTTGTAGACAGGGAGACCTGGGTTAAAATCCCAGCCCTACCGCTGGTAAGCTCCCACATATAAGTCAGGCCAGGTTAACTGCTACAACTTACAGCCCCAAGTCTCAGTAGCTTAACACAGCAAATGCTTATTTCTACCCCCATCATAGACCTACACCTGGGGGAGTTTCTGCTTCATTCAACCTCATGGGGACCCAGACTCCCTCTGTCTTGAGACTTTGCCCTCCTCTGGCCTTTGGAGTCCTTTCCATTGAGCCAGCAAATGGGAAAGAGTGTGGAGTATTGTCCAAGGTAGGCTTGGAGATGGCCAACGTTATTTCTGCCCATGTTCATGGGCCAGAATTCAGCCACATGACCTTTGCTAACTGCAAGGGAGTCTGGGAAATGTAGTCTAGCTGCTTTCTCAGGTGGAAAGGGAAAACGGCTGGGTGAACAGTAGCCAGATCCTGCCCTTCCCTTGCTTAGAACCAGCCTGTAGGTTGCTTCCTCTGAGACGTCTTCCTGGTCACCTCCTCACCCCCAAGTCTGGGTCAGGCCCTCCCTGTGGGCTCCCCTTACTATCCTCTTCTTTCCCCATCATTACACTTACACTATGTTGAATGTTCCTGTTTTCTTATTTGTTTCCTTTTCTAGACAAGGAGAGCAGAAACTCTCCCTGGACTTTTTGAAGTTGGAGTCCTAATTTCTAGTGCAGTGCCTGGTATAAAGCCAGTCGATTAATATATATTAATTTAATGAGGTCCTCTGGGACAGTTTCCTCTTCTCTAAGACGGGAATATCAGCCAGATAGGACTGTGGTAGTTTGGGCATTGTGTGTGCAAGCAACTAGCCGTGCCTCTTCTGTCGCTCAGTGCCTGACAAACACGAGTGTTGCGTCTGGCCCTTCTCCAAACCACTGCCCTAAGTATTCATCCTGTGTGGGCTAAGTCTCTTCTCAAGTGGCAGCTGCTGGCTTGGAGCTATCCCTGCACGTGCCCAGCTCCTCCCTGGGCTGTGGGATGGACTGGACAGTGCCTGCTTATCTCCGGGACCCTGTTCCTGTCACTGACTAGTTCCCACAAGGAACTCAAGGGTGGGTTTGGATATTTTAACTGTTTTTCCAAATTGTTCTTTTTCCTTATGTTAAGGAGATGGAATCACCAACCTCCCTGAACTGGACCAGGCCTCACCACAAGAGTTACGCCTATGACCTTCACCTTATTTCTAAGGCTAAGATCTCTCCAGGAGGAGCTTAGGCCTTATTACCATAATCTGCAGTGTATATGGAAGCGTGTTTCCAGCTGAGCCTGTGCAAGGCGATACCCACCTCTCCCTTTTGAATATTCATTCCCCATCCGAAATAAATGTCCCTGCTTCCCTTTGTTTGAGGATGCCACTGTGGAAATGACTCTTCATGGCCTCCTATTTGCCGCAAATACACTTTACTTTGTGAGATGACTGATTCTGGTGGAGGATCTGATGTAACTCGCCAGGAGGGAACCCACTTCGGTTTCGGTAGCATTCCTAGTGCAAGGCCTGGACCACAGGAGACACCAGGGAGCACTCACCGCAAGTGTGAATATATCAGAACATGGGCCGGCTCACCATGGAGGACAAAGTGGCTGCCAGGCAGAATAGAGCGAATTTTGTGCTTGGCTACCATAGTGCTTAAATTAAAAGCTACATTATAGTTGCTGACATGTACAAGTCAGATTTCATATAGAAACAACTCTGTACTCTTGACAAACGGAAGATGGGGCAACGCTGGGCTGGCACTCCTGCCTGGTATCAGCTGGCTGAAGCTGAGCAGGGGCTTCCCTCTTTGCATAGGATGCGGGCTCTGGAATTCTCCAGTCTCCACTACACTCTGGAATCCTAAACCTCACTAACTTCTCTCCTGTGAGTTAACTGCCTGGTCAGTGAAAACCCTTAAGTGTGTGACCCCTGGTTGCTGACTGTTGTTAACAACCTTTTTAGTGGTTCTAGACACTGAGAATCAGTGAGAGTTAGGGACTCTCTTCAGCAGAAGCACGTAGACACAACGTTTTACTCACAATGTGTACCCCTGCAGCCCCTCCTAAGGCCAGGCCACAGAGTCCCGAGGGGAGAATTTCTGAGACAGAGAGAACGCCTTTCTTTCCCGTCTTCTAACAGTCCTGCCCAGTTTTCCCATGGCTAGCTCCTTCCCCACGCTGGCTCCTGAACTTCCTGAACAACTCCGAGAGGCCTTCCTGACCATCCACTCTAAGGCTGCTGTCCTCCCTTCCCTGGCCCTCTAGTTCTTTCAGTCTCTGCTTTCATTCTCACTCCCTGAAGTGGTCTGGTCCACTCATTAGGTCGCCGTTTACTGTGGACCACCCTCCCCAATACAGCACCGCCGAGAGCACTGCACCCCAGCGCCGAACAGGTAGGGGCCCAGGAGGCGCTTCATACGAACTTGCGGAAAGGAATGAAGGGATGGATCCCCCCAATCTCGGCCTCCTAGAGGCTTCAGGTGCGAGGAGCCTGGTGAGAGAGCAGTCCTACGGTCAGCGACCCCGGCCACATCCTGTCCCTGGGGCACCCTCCGCCGCGCGGTGCCGGGCCGCGCCCGCAGGCGCCAGGAGGGCGGAAGCTTCGGGGCCGGAACGCGCGTGCCGGGCGCGCGGGTTGCGGGGGGGCAGCTTAACAGGCCGGACCGCAGCGGCGACCGCGGGCGGGGCGGGGCGGCCGCGCGGTGTCGGGGTGGCGGCGGCATGGCCGGGCGGCGGGTGAACGTGAACGTGGGCGTGCTGGGCCACATCGACAGCGGCAAGACGGCGCTGGCGCGGGCGCTCAGCACCACGGCCTCCACCGCCGCCTTCGACAAGCAGCCGCAGAGCCGCGAGCGCGGCATCACGCTCGACCTGGGCTTCTCCTGCTTCTCCGTGCCGCTGCCCGCGCGCCTGCGCTCGGCGCTGCCCGCGCCCCCGGCGGCCGAGGCCGACGCCGAGCCGGGCGAGCCGCGCCTGCAGGTCACGCTGGTCGACTGCCCCGGGCACGCCTCCCTCATCCGGACCATCATTGGCGGTGAGCGCGGGCGGGGAGCCGGGCGCGGGGCGCTGGCGGAGCGGCCGCCGGGGAGGGGAGGCGCTGGGACTCGAACTCACGGCCGGCTGGCTTGCAGGCTTTTCGCACCCAGCACAACCGAGCAGGAAGGTGCTGTCCTTAAAAGAAAAGGTTTCTTTTCCCTTTTACAAGATGTGTTTGTAATACAGGAACAAGTTAAGAAAAGTCAAAGACTACAAAAAGGGTATACATAAAGAGTGTCAAAAAAAGAAGTCTCCCCCACTTGT
Organism: Equus przewalskii; assembly: GCF_037783145.1. Taxonomy (NCBI): domain Eukaryota; kingdom Metazoa; phylum Chordata; class Mammalia; order Perissodactyla; family Equidae; genus Equus; species Equus przewalskii. Next base: position 2,218,031 of record NC_091845.1, read on the forward strand.
CCTTTGGTCTTCTGGGTCCCATTCCCAGAGTCAGCCGCTGTTCCCCGTTTCTTGTGTATCATTTCAGAAAAATTCCATGTGAAGACAAGAATATCTGTGTGTATGTAAACCCCCTTCCTCCTCTTCTTGTTTTTTTTTTTTTTTTTCCGAAATGGTAACACTATATACACTGTTTTGCTCAACATTAAGGGCTCTGTATCTGTACATAGAAAGCTACATCATTCTTTTTAAAGGTCACAGAATTCCGCTGTATGCCTATACCAACATGTTCTTGCCTAATCTCTTAATGATGAACATTTATATCGTTTCCAGTGTTTGCTAACCATGTTTCAATGAATTTAGAACAGAAGTCTTTGGTGGGTGTGCTAGTGTATCTATAGGATAAGCTCCCGAACTGGCTGGGGCAAAGGGCATGTGTGTTTTCAGTCATGATGAGTACTGCCAAAATGTTCTAAGATGTTGTACCATTTAATTAATTTTTAATTATATAAGTAATACACGAATACATTCTACTTGTGAAGAAATAAAACATTACAAATCAGGCAAAAGTCCCCTAACTACCCCGCCTCTCTCCAGAGGAAGCCACTTTTAAACTTCATGGATTACTTTTCCAGACTCATTTAACTATACTTAAAATCTATGGACAGGGCTTTAAAACTTGTTTTGTTTTTAGAGGAAAAAGATCCAACAATCCAGGCACGTGGCACAAAACAGTGTATAGCTAAAGGAAGTCTCCCCCTCGCTCCCCACTCAGGTACCTGGTTCCTTTCCCTGTTCTGCATTTCCTTGTGTTTCCTTCCACCATATTCTCTACACCTACAAGCACATGTGGGAGTCTGCATTGGGCAGATGATTTTATTGGTGGGTCCCAGCTAGAGGGATGAGTGTGTTAAGTCCTTTTATCTCTGTTGTCTCCCACCTGTCCCATGCTGAGGTCATTTCCCCAGTTTACAGTAGAGGAAATGGAGGCTCAAAGAGGAGAAGGGACCTGCCCAAGGTCACACTGCCTGAAGTCTTCTACTCAAGCCATCGGATGAATATCAAGGGGCACTCGATCCTCTCTACTCTTTTCCCCTCCCCTTATAACTGAATTGTTTGGTCTCATCCAAATACATTTGAAGACGGGTACTCTGAGCCAGTCTAGATTGGAGGTGGAAGAGACAGGTTAAAAAAAAACGAGAAGGGAAATTCTTAGAGTTTTCTAGTAAATTGTGTAAGCGAGTGGCAAAGGACATACTTTTGCAGTCAGAACTCGGCTTGAGCCTGGCTTTCTCCCTTCCTAACTGTGTGACCTTTGAATCTAAATCTGTACCTTCCACACACTGGCAGGTCTTAGTAACCACACAGCTCTTTATTGGCTTGGCTTTTCTTGGGCGTTCGCTGCTTCCTGGGCAAACCCTGTGAGGAGTGTGGTGGTTATCATTGAACAGTTGAGGAAATTGTGACTTAGGGAGGCTGGTCGTGAGTGGCACAGCCCAGGTCTGCTTGACTCTGGAGCTAGAGCTCTTTCCCATGCTTCCCCAGGTCACTTAATACCATCCCCACTCCCTTCTAACATAGACATGCAGAGAGAAGCTCTTCATAGGACAGAAAGGGACTCAGAGGCCAGCGTGACCCTCTCAAACCAAATTACTATGCCCCCAACAATTTGGCAAGTCCTTGGTTAGACTATAAAATCATATAAGAAAAGAAGAGGAATTTTTCTTTTTTCCCTTTTTTGAGGAAGATTAGCCCTGAGCTGACATCTGCTGCCAATCCTCCTCTTTTTGCTGAGGAAGACTGGTCCTGAGCTAACATCCATGCCCATCTTCCTCTACTTTATATGTGGGACACCTACCACAGCATGGCTTGCCAAGTGGTGCCATGTCTGCACCTGGGATCCGAACCGGCGAACCCCAGGCTGCTGAAGCAGACTGTGCTTACTTAATCACTGCACCACTGGGCTGGCCCTGAATTTTTCTCTTGTATGTACAGTGTGGCTCTTACTTTTCTCTCACCTCCTGAGTGAGTAGACTTTCCTTCTTTTCTTACAGGCATTAAAATGTGACCTGAGCACATTGGAATGGTGAAACCAAGGCTGCTACTATGCTTCCTTAAATAGATCAGATTCCCACCCTCCTTTTCAGGGAAATGAGAGGAAAAGTATATATTTTTTCTTTTGAGGGCAAGGGTGCTCACATATGAGTACTTGCTCTGGCCCAGGCCTATTGCTAAGAACTTGCATCTATGCAACAACCCCAAGTTGTGGGAGTGTGGTGGGAGTACTAGCCCTATTTTTCAGATGAGGAGACTGACGCTTGGAAAGTAAAAATCCCTGGGCTGGTGTTGGAACCTAACTGCTACCCCTTACCTGGTTCTGGTTCACACCTTTAGTTATCCTCATGAGCCATAAACCCACAGACATCTTTGCCTTCTTGAAATGTCTCCAGAAGCCAAATCCTGGCTTATGGCAGAGGGACCTCCTGCAATTCTGGACCTTGTTCTTCCTCTGCTGACCACTTGCCTCCTCCCTATAATTGATTGCCCACACAGTAGGCAGTGTACTCCTTTTACAGACGTTCATCAGATCATGTCATCCCTCAGCTTCAGAACTTTCCAGTGGCTTCTCAGTGTGCTTAAAGTAAAATTCTGGCTCCTCTTTATGGCCTACAGGATCCATGGTCTGGCCTGTGCTTTCTTCTGTGTCTCTGCTCTTGCTCCTGACCTTCAGTCACATTGGTCTCATTTCTGCTTACCGAATGGGTCAGTCTTTGCACTGCTATTCCCTCTGGTATATCTGGCTTCTCATCATTTAAATCTGAGCTCGAATGTCACCTCAGAGAGGCCTCCTCTGACCTCCCTATCTAAAATGTCCCCACCTTTCTCTCCCCCTCATGCTATCTCATGTCCCTATTTTATTTCCTTGTAGCCCTTTTCACTATCTGGTACTCTTTATGTGTGTACTTGTTGATTGTCTCTGTCCCCCATGAGAGCAGAGCGGGAACCGCCTCTGTCGTATTCACCAGCATATTCTCAGTGCTTGTGGCGTGTGGTAGGCATTTGGTAAGTTCCAGATGAATGAAGCTGTGTGCCAGCTCCTGGGCCAGCCAGTTGTAGTGAGCAGAGAACCTTCTTTTTGGATTAGTGGACAGAAAGCGATCAGCATGAGGCCTGGCCTGCAGTAGGTATATATTGCATGTCCTCCCTCTAGGAGCTGACAGCAGAGCTGGAGAGAGGGCACTGTCCCATGTACAGCGGGACCTATTAGAGCTCTTTGCACATAGGACAAAAGCAGGAATAACTCACTTTGCTGGGGGGTGGGATATAGAGTATGATGGGGAAAGAAGGGCTTTCCTTGTGGAGGAAATGCCTGGACAAGGCTCTGAGGCTTAGACCTGCCATCTTGTCTGATTAGGGAATCAGATAATTGCCAGGATTTAGTCATGGCAGGAAATCAGCATGGTGTGGGGGGAGGTGTGCTGAAGATGAAGGTAGAAGGGTTGGTGGGCCAGATCCTATAGGGTGGTAAGTGTGGGGCTTAGATTAGGCCCTCTGTAGATTCTCCTAAGGGCTTTGGAAGGTTTTTAAAGCAGGTTTGTGACATGATCAAGCCTGTGTTTTAGGAAGAAGCAAGATTGCTGGACAGAGACTCCTACTGGCAGCAGGCAACGCACCTGTACCTAGGATTGCTGAAAGACTGGGCTCTTGTTAGAGTCCCCGGCTAACTCTGCATGATTTAGACCCCTTGCTACGTATATTGTCCCCAGTAGAGGGAAATTAGAATGACTGTCTGAGTTCCATGATGATATCTCTGAAGTTTAATAGATCTTAAATTAAAGCTGGGTCTCTAATTCCATTGCTTCCCCCGAAGTACTTTCACATGCAGAAAGAATCCTTACTTAACTTAGACAAAATTGGGTTTCATCTCCTTGATCCCTGTGGTCATAGATAAAACTTCCAAGTGGCGCCGGGGGTTCACAGTGACAATAGTACTTAGCATTTATTTAATGCTATCCTAGGCTGTTTTTGTTTGTTTGTTTAACCCTCACAGTAATCTTGTGAGGTAAGAGGTGATATTCCCATTTTACAGATGAAAAAGCAGAGGTCAGAGAGGTCAGGGAACACAGTTTGTAGGTGTCAGAGCTTGGGTGGAACGCATGTTGATCTGATCACACCGCGCATCCTCTGGCCTTCTCAGTGTGAATGAAAAACTATACCCGTCTATTCCAGCCCCTGCAGGAGTGTTTCAGGGCGGTATTTTTCTCTAGTTCATTTTAGAGTATAAATCTCTCAGGGTTAGAACTTCAAAAAGATTCAGTAATGTATGTTTTAAAGACTCGGGTGGGGCTGAGGGACTTGGACCCATCCTCAATCTAACTCGGGCAGGAAGGAGGAGAGCTGACAAATGCTGGTATCTTGGCTTGGCAATTTATAGTCCTCTGGCGGCTGCTAGGATTAACAGTGTATTGTCTCCCAGTCTTTTGTTCCGGTTGTTAATGAACAGCAGCTCTTCTGCCAAGACTTGTTGCCCTGATCTCTTGCCTCCTGTGCCCACCGTTTAAGTGATGCTTCCTCCGTGGCTTGGACCCTCTGTGGGACCTCCCTGACCGGAGCTGACGGGAGCTGCCAAAGCCCTGTAAGTGTGATTCAGGGTTACTCCCTTTGGAGGGAAGACAAGCAGCAGCCCTGGGGATTTCTGTCTCTGCAACCAGGGAGAGAGCATTCTTTGTAAAATTTAAGCTACTTTTGTTGTTGTTAGTGCCATCCGGTGGATTCCAACTCCTAGTGACCCTGTGGACAGCAGAGTGGAACCTGCCTGGTCTTTTTGTGCCATCCTCTCAACTTCTGGTGCTGTGTCAGACAATGCTCCACTGCTATTCACAGGGTTTCCATGGCCAGTTTTCTCGGAAGCGAGTGGCCAGGTCCTTCTTCCTAGTCTGTCTCAGTCTGGAAGTTCTGCTGAAACCTGGCCACACTGGGTGACCCTGCTGGTATTTGAAATACTGGTGGCAGAGCTTTCAACATCACAGCAACATGCAGCTGCCACAGTATGACAACCTGAACTGGCAAACGAGCCTGGGCCGCCTCGAATCTTAACCACTAGAGCACCAGGGCTGGCTTAAGCTACTTTGCCTTCTCTGTTTTTCCAGCTTTCTGTGCTCTTCGTCCCCATGTGGAAAAAGCGCTTGTCTCCTTGGCCTGTGTTATCGAGGAGTACACCCTGCAGTCTTTCTGAGATGTTCTCTTTGGACCCATGTAACAGGGCGTTCGTGTGTGTGAACGAATGTGTGTTTTCTACAGACTTTTTACGTTACCCTTTGGGCATCTGCACATAATGCCCAGAAACCAGTGTGGTACAAGCAAAGAAAACAAACTGGGGGCCTGGCCATGCAAGGAAATTGGGCATTATTCTAATGCAAAACCAATCAACCAAAGAAAAAAAGCACTTTTGGTTTTCTTTGCCCCTAATATTCTTATGAATCTGTGTGGAAATACATTACATTACAGTATTCATATATGTGTGCATCCTAAAATTTTGAGGCATATTTAAAGGAGTTGATATAAGCGGAAATGCTTAACCTTAACTTCTTTAGCTCCCAGAGTCTGTCAGGCCTTAGTTCCCTGTACCTTCGTGCTCACCCTGAGAGAGCTGCCTTTTATTTCCTCTCCTTTGTAAAAAGGTGCGCACCATCACTGAAGACTCTCCTCTCCATGCCACTTCTGCGACGCCCTCTGTCATCAAGTGAAGCTGGGGCCAATACTGATGTCTCTTGTGTTAACTTGCTTAAAGCCTCTTTATTTCCAGTAGGCCGTTGGCCTTTCTCAGTGCCAAGTGTGCTTCTATTGAAACACAGCTTTTTCTGCTTTGCCTGCTTCCTTGTCACTCAGTGACCCACCTGATCTCCTTCCAAGGTGGAGTGCCTTTAGCTGTCTCTCGGATACTCTCCAGTTGACGCTTGTCTGCAGCACTCTCTCCTGGCGCTGGACAGCAGGTGACTTTGCTTTGGTTTGGGTGACAGTGTGCAAGCAGCACAACCTCAGAGACACAGCCTTGAGTTTAAGTTAATGCAGAATGTTTGAGCAGGAACCAACAGGAAAGAAAAATGGAAGCAGCTAGTCATATTTCATTCTGTTGGGGTACATTTTTCTTCTCATAGGGCTTGCCCTTGAGAACAAAACATATCAAATGTTAAATCAAAGAATATTTTTGTAGTCATGCTAGGAATAGAAAATAATGCAAAGACTTTGCCTTCTTGAGGCAAATACTTTGCTGGAAGGTTATAATCAAAGTCAGAAGGAAATCATAGCCACAGCTTTTGGTAAAGCTGTAATCATTTAAGATTAATTGCTTTTAAATTTTTCAGTTAGCATCTCTTTTGTTTTCTGTCAACATGTCTCTTGGGTTTTTCTTCAAAATTACCCCATCCAGCTTGGAATAAGATTTGGGCAGGCATTGTAAATTAAGCCCTGAGACATATTCCCTGCTGTCATTCTTTTCTTGGCCAGAGCCTTGAACAGGCTGGGGATGAGGCACCCTTGTCTTGGAGCTCAAGTCTCTTCCCTTTGACCAGAAGGCCTTCAGGACTGCTGAAGATGACAGTATCTGTAGCCCTGGTGCTCTGGGTAATCCGGAGGCTCCAGTCCTGGAGAGATGGAACCTGACGTTTCTTAGGTGGCCTCAGGGTGGGATGGGGAGCAGGAATGAGCCCTCAGAGGGTCTGGGCTTGGATTGCACCTTGTGCCTCCACTGCTCGCCTGCAATGGCTGGCTTCCATCTGTTGTTGCCACTAGCCTGGAGTCGTCGCGGGGAGAGAGACAACATCTGAATCATCTCTTTAGCTCTAGGGCCAGACCAGGGCCTGGCACGGAGTAGATGTTCAATAATGTTCTTAGACATTTTTATTGAGATGAAGTACACATACCATAAAATTTGCCTGTTTCAAGTGTACATTTCAATGGTTTTCAGTATATTCACAGAGTTGTGTAGCCATTGACGTAATCTAAGTTGAGAATATTTTCATCACTGCAAAAAGAAACTCTATACCATTTGCAGTCACTTTCTGTTCTCCCCTCCCCCCAGGCCTAGGCAACCACTCATCTACTTAATGTCTTTATATAGTCACCTTTTCTGGACATTTCATATAAATGGAATCATACGATACGTGGCCTGTGTCTGGCTACTTTCACTCAGAGTAATGCTTTCAAGGTTCATCCATGTTGTAGCGTGAACTATATACTTCATTTTTAAAAAATCTGTTTTTATTTATTTTTAATTGTGGTAAAGTATATATTACATAAAATTACCGTTTTAACCATTTTTAAGTTTATGGTTCAGTGCCGTCCATCTCTAGAACTCTTTTTATCCTACAAAACGGAAACTCTGTACCCATTAAACGATAATTCCCCGTTCCCCTTCCCCCAACTGTGCTTCATTTTTTTTTTATGGCTGAATAATATTTTATTATATGGAAATACCACTTTTTTGTTTTTTAATCCATTCATCAGTTGAAGGACGTTTGGATTGTTTCCATTTTTGGGCTCTTATGAATAATCGTGCTATGAACATTCATATACAAGTCTTTGTGTGGACATATATTTTCATTCTCTTAGGTGTATACTTAGATGTGGAATTGCTGCGTCATAGAATAACTGTTTCTTCTTTTTGAGCGACTGCATACTGTTTTCCACAGCAGCTACACCATTTTACTTTCCTACCAGCAATGTATAAGGGTTCTAATTTCTCCACGTCCTCACCAACACTTGTTATTGTCTGTCTTTTGGATTACAGCCATCTGGGTAGATATGAGGTGGTGTCTCATTGTGGCTTTAGTTTGTACTTCTCTGATGGCTAGTGACGTGCAGCATGTTTCCTTGTGCTTGTTGGCCATTTGTGTATCTTCTTTGGGGAGCTGTCTTTTCAGATCCTTTGCCCATTTTTTTAATTGGGTTATTGGCTTTTTATTATTGAGTTGTAAGCGTTCTTTATGTATTCTGGATTCCAGTCCCTTATTAGATATATGATTTTCAAATATTTTCTCCCATTCTTTGGGTTATCTTTGTAATATTTGCATTAAATAATTGAATTGAGTCAAATTAAATAAATGAATATATATTGAGAACATTAAGTGTGCCCAACACGTTATCTGGGCTGTGGTAGGTGTGTAGTAAGATAGGTGTGTTTCTGGAAGGCCTGTGAGGGTCTCTTGTTTCCTTCCTGGATCTGCCCATTTCTGTCCTTAGTGCCTAGCGGGCGGTGGGTCATCCTGCCTGTTTATCCTTTGGTAGGTCTCATCCCATGTTAGGATCTTGTACAGAGTCTGGCCTGCAGATGTTTTGATGGTCCATATAATACTTGACAAATTTTAAAATTCATTTCCAGTGTTGAAAAATCAGGAGATCTCATATAACAACCCAGATTCCTGGCTTCTCTAGAAACGTAATTTTTCATATCCACAGAGCCATACTCCAATGTGGCAGCACTGGCCTGAAGTGGAGTAGCAGCTGAAGCTGGGTAGGAGGGGCATATGCTCTTTATATCTCCTCTTTCTCTTATGTACTGGGGCCCTGTAGACATTTGGGCTTGTAGCCCCTGTCTGTTTATTTATTTATTTTTTCTTTTTGAGGAAGATTAGTCCTGAGCTAACATCCGCTGCCAATCCTCCTCTTTTTTTTGCTGAGGAAGACTGGCCCTGAGCTAACATCCATGCCCATCTTCCTCTACTTTATATGTGGGACGCCTGCCACAGCATGGCTCGATAAGCAGTGCGTAGGTCCACATCCAGGATCTGAACTGGGGAACCCCAGGCTGCCGAAGCAGAGCACACAAACTTAACGGCTGCACCACCGGGCCGGCCCTTTGTAGCTCCTGTTTTGAGGGCTTTTGGCAGCCTGTATTATGGGATAGGATCAGATGGCACTGTTATTTTGTGTTTTCATGCATTTATTCAGAGATTCTACAAAGATATATTGTGCACTGTCTTGGATGTAAGGGCAGATACATACATGCCTGTTCTCAAGGAGCTCACAGTCCTGGGGTGGGGGCGGGGGGAGGTGAGGAAAGCAGGGGGCAGTACCAACAGCCAGTTACGACAAGATGCAGGGTTGTCAGGGCTTTATAAAGGGGAGCATAAGGTTTCAGCACCACTGCCTGGGACAGGTAGGAAGGGCGTCCCACAGGAGAGGACACTGGGCTGGGCCTGGAAGGATGACCCGAGATTTCTAGGTAGGGAAAAAGAAAGGACAGAGCAGCCCCAGGGAGCAGCCTGATCTGTCAGAGGTGAGAGCACACCTGGCCGAAGAAGAGGAGCAGCCAGTAGTTGCCACTTGCTCATGTTGGGGAAGTGAGAGTAGGTGAGGCCGGGCATCAGGGTCATGGGCGAGTCAGGAAGAGGGGCGGTCTCATGGGAACTTTGATGGATGGTTGAGATTTTGCCAGTGGAGAAGATGAGAGGCTTTCTGGCAGAGGACTGGAAGTGGACAAGGACACAAAGATACGAAGGGAGGACTGGAATGTGAAGTTCACGGAGGAGCGAGCAGGGTGTGAGGCCAAGCTGCAGAGGCTGGCAGGCCCAGGGCTCAGGAGCTTGAGGAGCCTCTTATTGGGGTGGGTGGGTGGGTTTTAAGCTGAGACATCTTTCTGGTGGCTTTTACTAAGACTCTGAGGAGGGGCCCATGACAAGTGGTGCGGGAGCCAGGCATCCCTGTCTCCGTTCCGACTGCAGATCTGGCTGGAAGTGAGAGGGAGAGGGACAACGCAGGCGGAATGCACACTGTCAGGAGGGCAAGTGTGGCTCCCTCAGGAGTGGGTGCAGATGTGGGAGTGCTGAGCAGAGGCTCTCAGAAGTAAAAGGGGGGATGGACGTTTGGGGGACATTTGTCTGCTGGACGCGGCTCTAGACCCTTGGTTATCTCACTTTACGCTGCCAGCCAGACTCCGAGGGAGGGCTTGCCTTCTACGCTGTAGCGCATAAAAGTGAGACTTGGGAGGTCAGCATAAAAGTGAGACTTGGGAGGTCAGCCGCTGGCTCCAGGGCACATGTTAGCAGCTCTGGAGGGAGGATTCACCCTAGTCTGATTTCCGAGGCCCTGGTTTGCCCAGGAGCTGCTCTCAGACCTTAGCCCTGCCTGCTTTGGTAGGAATTGTGGCTCCTGAGGATCAGCTTATATATAAGTCAATTTGTCAAAAATAGTGATTTCTGCTTCCATTTTCCCCCGGATTACTTGAGTTTTGTTTTTTGTTAATTGGGTCTTTTATTTTCTTGTGCTGTGTGATTAGGCTCCTGCTGCTTTGAAGTGGCCCTGGTTGGTGGGGAGGGAGGGGAGGACTTAGTTAACGTGGTGATGCTCTCTTGGCAGGAGAAGAAACAAGTTTCGCTGCTGAGAGAGGAGTTGACTTTCCCTCTTCCCGTATCTCTGGTGTCGTGATGATGCCTCTCTTGTCTTGGGGCTTCAGGAAGACTGAAATAATTTCCTTTGTCTCTAACCTCCTTCCTGAGGATATTTATTTGGTGGCATGCACAGGTGCTACCTAAAGATAAACCTGACTTTTTTCTTTTCAAATTAGTGCTTGGAATTGCTAGCATTGGCCTGCTTGGCCTCAGGAACCCACCTTGTCTGGCCTCGTGGCTTCATCCTTTACCATAGATTTATCTGGGTTGCTTAAAGCTCCAGGAGGGTCAATGGCTTGTCCTTGGTCATCTGACATTAGGACTAGAGCTCTCCCTTCCCAGGTATAGTGTAGTGGTGGCACTTAAAAAAATCAGCTCTGGGGCCGGCCCTGTGGCCCAGTGGTTATGTTCGCGCGCTCTGCTTTGGTGGCCCAGGGTTTCGCCAGTTTGGATCCTGGGCATGGACCTAGCACTGCTCATCAGGCCATGCTGAGGTGGTGTCCCACAGAGCAGAGCCAGAAGGACCTACAGCTAGAATATACAACTATTCACTGGGGGGCTTTGGGGAGAAGAAGAGAAAAAAAAAAAGGGAGGAAGGTTGGCAACAGATATTAGCTCAGGTGCCAATCTTTAAAAAAAAAAGTAGCTCTGCTTGTGGTCACTTCCAGGTGAATTTCAGGTCCTTACTCCACTAGCACCAAAGACTCTGTGTGTGTGTGTGTGTGTGTGTGTGTGTGTGTGTGTGTGTAAACACACAGAGTTCCCTATTCTCTAAAATGATGATCCAGAGGACCTTCAGAGACGGTCCTCAGATCTTGTGCTCTAGAGAAAAAAGACTTTACTTAAGAAGGACTCCATTTCTTGAGCACTTGCTGTTTGACTCTCATAGACAAGTAACCATGGAAAGACTGGGAAGGCAAGCTGGTGTTTGCCAGTGCACACGGTGTTTACCATCAGCATCCAGCGTGGCCAAGAGAGGGCTGACAGACACTTTGGTTGCAAGTTACAGTGTTTTAAAAAATCTGTTCCGGGGCTTGATCAGCACTTTCCAACAGAATTTCTGTGATGATGGGAGTGTTCTCTAGGGGCACAGTCTAGTGTGGTAGCCATGGCTGTTGCTTGCACTGTGGCTAGTGCAGTTGAATAACGGAAAATTTAACTTTAATTTAAATTTCAATAGGCAGTTCCAGATCTGCATATCCACTGCTTGCTGGGCTGGTTTCCCCACCAGTGAACACCGCCAGCCCTCAGACTCCACCTCTGCAAGACCACCCTCTGCGCTTCCTCACCTTCCCAGGGAAGGACACCTCCATTCTCCCAAGGCATGACCTTTGACATGATCCTCAGCATGTCCTCTTTCTTCACCTTCACGTGAATCGATTCCCAAGTCTGTCCCTCCTCCCTGTCCTCTAACCTGTGCAGGCCTCCCCGTCACCACAGCTGCTGTCTCGATAGGGCAGGCCTCCCCGTCAGCACAGCTGCTGTCTCGATAGGGCAGGCCTCCAGTAGCTCCTCACTGGACAAGTACAACATTCCTTCACATAGTCTCTCTGATTCTAGCCACACTCTTGGAACTATACTTCCCTCTGTAGCGAAGAACGCTTCTAAATTGCTACTATAATTTTACTTCCCTGCTTAAAAGTCTTCAGTTGCTCTCCATTGGTGTGAAGGCCAGGCTCCTCAGCTTGGCACGTAAGGCCTTTCCTGATGGGTCTGTGTCTCTCTGTGTGCGTTTCTCTCAGGACTGCAGGCTTAATGAACAACTTGCAGGTCTCTGGACAGACAGACCATGCTCTCTCATGCTGTGTCTTCTGGCTACATGCACTTTTCTGGGAAGCCTCACTGTTGGCCTTCCCCAGCCTGGATTAGATGACCCTCATTTGAGGGCCTGAAACATCCTGTGCGTACCCCTAGGATCTCATTTTCTCCCGTCTGTTGTCATTTTCTGTTTACTGGATTATGTCTTCCTCTAAATTGGATTCCTTTGAGAGCAGGGGTCTGTTATCATTCAACTCTATCTCCAAGGGCCCAGCACAGGGCATGGCACACAGAAAATGTTTGATGCCTGCATATGTGAATGAGTGAATGAATGAATGGATGAAGAGGTCATTTCCCACTGCTTGCAGCAGTTTTGCCCACCCTCCTGTGGTGCTTTAAGCCACTGGCTAGAGTTCACGGTGGAGGAAGCCTGCCTTGAGGTTAGACAAGTTAATCTTTCAATGGAAATTCAATCCTCGTATTTCATTTTCAGGCCACTTTGCGTAGCAAAGTAGTTTAACTCGGAGCAGATTTCTGCCGTGCTGATGGTTAATTTCATGGCCCACAGAGGGTCAGCACACTAATGCCGGGAACACGGCGACCTCAGTGCAGCTCACCGCACACGGTGAGGGCCCTGCAGCCCTGTTGTTTTAGAGAGCCAGTTTTCAAACATCCTCCAGTGGGCTGATTTTGAGTTAACAGGGGTGACCTTTTCGAGAACATTTTTAAAAGCTATAACATAGATCCCTCCCAGACCGTATATTTTCCTTTCTCCACGCAGTTCAAAGGGGCTGAGTTGTCTCATAGGTTTTTGCCGGCAATCTTCAGCTTGACCCTGGTTGTTTAAATCTGCCGGAGGAAATTTGAACAAACTTGTACTTTGGTAATTCTTCTGCCTCTGTGAACCTTTAACCTTAAGGTTTCTTTCAGAGCCAGGGGCTGCATTGTCACCAGTCGTCCCTGCTGGGGCTTTCAAAGGGCATTGTCTAATGCGTCTGTTTTCACTTTGCTACTAGAGTTCTTTTGAGGAAGGGTATTAATTCAGACCTGATTCTGAGACAGGACGAGGACTTTTAAACTTGCCCCAGAGCTTGGGGACAGGGAAATGAACATAATGCAAGCCTGTGGCCAGTGGCAGTGATTGTTCTGCAAATAGTCTGCAAAGGAGAAGGGAGAGGAGGCCCTCCAAAGGTAGCCTGAGCATGTTAGCTGTCCAGTGGGTGACCTCAGCTCTGCCCAGGTCTTGTTTGACAACATGGCAAAAAGAAGTCCCTGTTTTTGATGTCAGGCTTTGGGCCTGGAGTTCCTCTTGAATGTAAACTTCCTAGAGTACCAGGTTTTTATAAACCTGGGAGGCCGGATGTGAACTTGGGTCCATGTAGCATTACAAAATGCTCGTGTGATGCGGAATTGGCTGGGGAGAGAGAAGGTGGCTCCTGAAGGCAGGAGGCGGGGATTTGATGCTGCTTCTGTCGTCCTGTCCTGAGTGTCTTGAGTCCCCTTCATCAGCTAGCCAGTTTCACCATTTACTTTCTCATGTTTTTTCTCAAAGGAAAGCACAAGGACACCTGAAAATTTGTGACGTCATAGTCATAGGCCCCTGTGGGCTTTGGGGCTGGTGTCACGGGTGTTGTAGTGTTTGAGGCCTGACTCCTTCAGTCTCTCACCAGACAGCTCCTTGCTTGTCTGTCACCTACTTTTTGCAATAGGTTGGGGGCTGTTTGAACACCTGGCCTGCTTCCTTGCTTTCTTTCATTTCTTTTCCCAGAATTCTTAGTGTCCTGAAGATTTGGCTAGGTGACCTTATTCCTTAAGATTAGACATTGTAGAAGGGAAGGTGTGCCATTACATTAATTCATTCATTCAGCAAATACCGAGCAACCTGCTCCGTGCCATGTTGGGTTTACCTTGGTGAGAAAGCCACAAGTGTTTCCCAGGCTTTCCTGTAGCTCACCATCTAGTAGTGGGGGAGGCAGACGTTACAGAAGTAAATAGAAATGTGCAGAATTGTAACTTGTGATAGTACTATGAAGAACAATACAGGACGCCTGCAGAGGGACTGCTAGTCGTGGGGAATCTCCTTTAGTTTGGAGGCTAGGGAAGGCGTTTCTGAGGAAATTAAGTTTAAGCTAAAATCTGAAGGGTGAACAGGAGCTGGCTGCTGGAGTGTTGGGAGCAAGTAGCACGTGTGAGGTTCTGAGGTGGGAACCAAGCTGGGGCTGCTCCACAAGTGAGAGGGTGCATCTAGTTGAGTGTGTCAGAGCCAGTTTCCACCAAAGGACTTGGTATGGGGCTGGTATACGTAGACAAATATGTCATTTGGACTCTCTGTCAGTCTCGGTCTTGCTAGAGGATAAAGCAGCTGCACGTCTTGTCATTCTGATATGAGAACAGAGCGAGAGGGAAGAAGGCAGCAACCCGTCTGGTCTCCACATGGCCGTCCTGCTGGGCTTTATCCACCCTTAGTCCTTTTCTGGTACCGTACCCCTCGTTTTCTTCCCATGTAGAGGGAGTAGGAGTTGGCAGGTAACTCTGGCGTAAAGTGGTCCAGACACTTTTCACTGCTCTGTGACTGTTTGGCCATTTAACATTGGCTCATCAGAGATGGTAAGTGAAGTAGCTCAAGCTGCTGGCGCCCAGCCCACCGTCTGACTTCTGGTCGCAGCCCCTAAATGTTTTCCTCCATCCCCTTCTGGGGTGCCCACTGGGTTGAAGGAAATACACTGGGGGCAAACTTTGCCTTTTCTTTCTCTGGAAGAGTGTGGCATGAGATTTGGCTGTCCTGGCTTGTGCCTGGAAGGGTGGAGAGGTGGGTACAACATTTGATGATTTGTGGTTCAGAACCGGAACTGGAGACCCACTCAGAGAAGACGAGGGCCTCACCCTGGAAATTCCTACCACACAGGCCTGGCCTGGCATTGGACTTGACTGGGTATTTTTCTGCCTTTGATTTTCTCAAATTCTTTTAATAAGGGAATAGTAGTTTACATCCTTTAAAACTCTCTGGAGATGCCAGTTTGGTCTGGGGACAGAGTTCTGTCCCCAGGTTGGTAAAGAGAATGTCTGCAGGTTACTCCCACCGGGTCAGGGCTCTACAGAAAGGAGAAGAGAAACACGTGACTGAGCTTTAGGGGATTCCTCTGAGAAAGAGCACCCGGGTTCCCCTTGCCTTTTTTTTTCCCCTCTAGAATCAAATGGAATCTCTTTTCCTGGCAAAGATTTCCTAGATAAAAAGTACTACATATTCATTATTGTAGATTCGTTAGTCATTTCTAAAAAAGTTTTTAAAAGTACATAATAAGAAAACTTGCCATGGTAATCAATAAAATTTCCTTTTGAGGAATGAATATTTTCTAGGAAAGATAAGAGTCAGTTATATTTGGTCTGATTTCTTCAGTTGAATCTTCCGCTCTTCCTCTTATCTTGAAATCTGTCTTGGAAGGCAATCTGGGGACAGTTCAGTAAGCACCCTGGTAACAGATGCGTGTCATCCTTTTCCTGACACATCTCCCAGTCTCTGGAGGCAGCTGTGCAGCTGCAAGCTGTCCACGGGGTGGTGGGTGGAACCATCTCCAAGCAACTCCAGGACCGTTCGGTGCACAAGAGGGCAGTGTTTGCTTACGGTCCTGGTGGAGATGATCAATGTGTGGGTTAATGGGTCAGCATAGTCAAAATGACCTCAGACTTTTTCAAGACAAAATAAACTGTAAGCCACAGCCGTGATGGCTTCTCACAGACGCCTTTGAGTGCCTGACCCCTCCGAAAATTGCTGCTTGCTATCTTTTTTCCTTAAAAAGAAAAATATTTTCTCTCAACATTTATTATTATTTTTTTTAATCAATGAAAATATGGTTTGCAGCCTTGTACCTACAATGGCAGAGGTTTAAAAGTGTTGTGAGGGGGCCGGCCCCGTGGCCGAGTGGTTGTTTGCACGCTCTGCTTCAGCAGCCCAGAGTTTCGCTGGTTCAGATCCTGAGCGCGGACATGGCACCATTCATCAGGCCATGCTGAGGTGGCGTCCCACATGCCACCAAAAGAAGGACCCACAACTAAAAATATACAACTGTGTACTGGGGGGCTTTGGGGAGAAAAAGGAAAAATAAAATCTTTAAAACAAAAAGTGTTGTGAAAGCAAAACAACTGCTTTTTAATTAAAAACCATATGGAAAGATTTCTGTTGGAAGCAAGGGGTCAAATGTATTTTCTCCCCCTTCACACCAGTGTAAAGATTATCTGACTTAATGCTTAAAGCATTTGAAGATGTGGGCTTCAGTCATCAACCCTTCTACACTCAGTTTTCTTTTTCTGCAAGTTCACGGTATTAACCAAAGCAGGGAATTTCCAGCAGAAAAAAAAAGTGACCTCCCTCCCACCCAGAGACACAATGTACTATCTGAAATAGGCCATGTTTGCTTTTGAAGATTTTCCTATTTTCAACTCTTTTTGGTGTTTTTCTGTAAAGACTTTAAAAATCCAGAAAGAGATTTATTGGTGTACAACCCCCATCCCACCAGATTCAAATCTATGCCAGAATTGGGGTCTCACACCTTTTTTGTTCCCCTCAACCTGAAACTACTGACTTCAGCTACCTCCAGGATGTTAGCACTCAAAAGAGCTTAATGTACAGCAGCAGTGGAAGATCCAGCACCCTGAGGAGATGCTAGAGACCATGGGGGGGCGGGGTGGTGAAGTGGTGAGAACCTGTGCTGACAGTGGCCTGGACCTGGCTCTGGGGATTCCAGTGGCAATGCCACTTCATCTCTCTGAGCCTGTTTGCACACCTAGAATTCAGGTGGTTATCTTCCTTGGGGTGGTTGTATCAGAGAAAATGTGTATCGAGCTTGTGGCACGTAGTAGGGAGCAGTTATCATGATGTTGATCCCTCTGGCCCTGACCAATTATAAGCATATGGGTGTGGGGGGGTCATTGGACATGAGGCTAGAGACACAGACATGGATGGTTGTTCGCTTATTTGATTCACTAAGTGTGTCTGTTGCTTGGCCCCTCTCAGCAACTGCAGCAAAGCAAAATGAAATCTAGGTGGGGGGGTGTCACACTGCCGCGCCAGTCCTCTGATAGCCATCGAGGACAAAAGCTGGGTTCCAAAGGCTTAGCCCTATGTGAAATCAGATGTCTTTTCTAATCTTTTCTAATCACAACATAAATCTTCCGAAGTGAGTGTGTCCATAAGATAGATGCTGCATACACTGTGGAATATATTAGTTAGTGTGACATCCTCCTGGTCCTTAATTGATCAGTGGCATTTAATGCAGACTTTGACTTTGACAGCGCTGAGTGAGGAGAACCATGGGTGGCCTCATTTGCTTCCCCATGAAGCTCCTGTCCTGGCTTTTATTAGAAAGGTCTGGGGAGGAAAGGAAGGTTTCTGAGCTGCAGGCTTTCCAGAGCGGCTCACACCATGTTTTTCCAGGAACGTAATTTCTGAAAGATGCCGGAACCCTCAATTTCCAAAGAAGCCCAGTTTGTAAGGGGAATGAGAAGTTGTTTGTGTGTGTGGATTCTGGGTTGTTTTCCGTGCTCAGTCCCTACGGCGGGGTTGGCAGGCGGGGAATGGGACACATGTTCCCTGGTAGTAATTTCCAGTCAGATTCTTGAATGCCTTGTATACTCTGGGTCACCGTCAGCTCATAATGGAGCAAAATTGAGTGAGAATTCCTGCAGTGAAAGACGTGAACGGCACATGGAGAGATATGATGGTAGAGATAGAGTGCATTCTGTGAGAAAATATTTCCAGTGCTATCTGTAAAATTCAGATTGAATAACCATTCTGAAGTGCTCCCTTTTAAAAGAGTTTCCTTCCACAAGCATTGCAGGCTAAGTAAATACCAATAATTTTTATTTCCCTTCGTCTTATCGGTCCCCCTACTGAAATGTTCCTGCACAGCCTATCTGGTCTTTTCAAGTGAACATCAAATGATTAGTGTCAGCTTCCAATTTGAATTATGATCCGCGTTTCAAAACGCAAACTGCTGCTTTGCTTTTGCATTTGGAGTAATTATCAATATTTACCAGTCCTGGAGAAGAGTTGCAAATGGAGGAAGTCCTGCTGAAATTGGTGTCCCCAAATGAAGATAGCAGGGAGCGGTTATGTGTGCCCGTGTGTGTCTAGTGGCAGACGGGCTTGCAGGGCCTGCCACTGGACGGCCCGTCTCTCTGGCTCCAGCCATATCTGCAGTCTCTCACAGAGGGCTGAGGGGACTGTTGGACCCAACTACACAGACATCTTTAGGGGACCGGAACTCTGATGTCTATAGGAAATGCTTGCTCTGGCCTCTGCTCTCTGAGCCCCTCCCCTCTCTCTTTCCTCGAGTTGTGCCACGGGCCTGGTGGGAGTGCCCTTTGGTGAGAAGGGCAAGAGAAACTGAGGGCTGCTCCAAGACCTTTGTGGACCTGAGGCCCCACCCCACAGCCTAGAAGGCAGACGAACATGATTAAAATGTATTGGCATCCCACGTAAATACATACCTACATCCATGTTGAATCCCAAGTATGCTGGGTGGCATTCTCTTATGTCTTAGTGGACATTTAATTCAACTTTGAGTAATTCCAGTTTTTTTAGTCTGCTTTTTGTATTTTGGAGTCAGTAAAAATTTTTGAGTTTGCAAACACTGTAAACTTTGGTACTTTGCCTGTCATGCCTAATTAATGGCTGCCTTTGGGAAATCCAGAGGAGGTTTCTGAGACTTTGCCTCCTGGAACTTCCCAGAGAGTTAAGAAGCTGCAGCACATAGGCTTGGGCTCTGGAGTCAGAAAGATTTAAATTGGAATTTTGGTGGTTCTCCTAGCTTATTGCTTGACTGTGGACATTTAGATTTTTTGAACCTTGGTTTCTTCACCTGTTTAAAAAAGGAATAATGCCTACCTCCTGGGTGCGCTGTTCAGATGGCAGTAGTGACTTTGCTGCGGTTGGCATCATTCTGGGTGCATGGTAGAGGCCCACTGCATGGAAGCAGCCCTCATGGCCGCTGTCGCCTGCAGACTAGCACTGCAAGGTTTGGCACCGCAGTGTCTGCACTTCTGAGGTCCTTGGGGGAGTCAAACGCCCTCTTCCCCCAGCACGGCAGACAGCAGGAAAGAGCATTGAAATTATGCAAGAGCTATGTTTCAAAGAAGGCAATGAAATTCTTGAATTTTTTAAGGCACAGAAGAGGAGGGAAAAAAATAGATTCATTGTGTTACTTGGCTCTTCAACAGGATGCAGGACAAAGCTGGCCTCTCTCCTGTCTAATGTCATCATCGGCATTCTTTCTTTCTCTTTTTCTTCTTCTTTTCCCCTCCTCTTTCCCTCCACTGCCTCCTCCTCCCCCTTCCTACTTGTACTGCAACAAAACCCCCCTTCTCTCGAAGTCGCTCTCAGGTTCTGAGCTTGGGATTCAATCTCGTGCTCTGGACATGCTCTAATGCTGGGAATTATTTCCTCTTTTGTGGTCTTTGGTCTCTTCTTCAGTGTTTCCTGTTGCTTTCAAAGGGAGGTGCCAGGTGCCAGCCTGCGGCTGTTTTTGGGGCTTGTGAGGACTGCCGTAAAGAGGGTCTCCGACAGGCATGCAGGAGCTCTTGAGCTTTGGGGAGTGTGTTGTCGCCGTCCCATCGTCCTGTAGCCAGGGCAGTGGAGTGGGGTGACAGGACGATGTGGGAATGAGCAAGGTTTGGAGGAAGATGGGCATGGATGGAAAACTGTGGACTGACTTCTGGGGTCTGAGGCCAACTGGAGGCTGGCAGACACAGGGGGGAAGTTCTGTGGGAGAGCTGGTAAAATTCAACCTCACCTCACCGTTTAACGAGTACCAGTAACGTGGGCTCTGCCAGCCCAATGCAGTGCAGGCTTTGGGAAGCCTGGATGAAAAAGGCATGGTCTCTGCTTTTGGGACACTCAGTGCTAGGAGAAGCCTGCAGGCTTCTCTTTCAGAATCAGGCAGTTCAGCTGTGAGCCCCCTGATGAGGAGCCCGGTTACTCTTCTATCACCTGTGACGTGCTCATGCCAGGGGCCTGAATTTGCGCCGGGTCCTTCTTTCCCTAAAGTGGCTGGTGACACTATAAGTAGCTGTGCTTATTTATAAAAAGTAACGGAAAGAGGCCTGGGTTTAAACCCCAGCTCTGCGGTTGACTTGTGATGAGGCATGCTCTGAACCTCAGTTTTCTCATCTTCAAAATGGGAGAAGCACCTTGCAGGTTTTGTAATAATCCATTGAGATAAGCTATGTAGAGAGCTGATCTCAGCGCCTGCAACCTACCAAGTAAATGGTGTTAACTATTATGATCATAACTAAATATGATTTGATTTTTAACCTTTAAAAGATTGTTCATATAAAAACAAATCATTTGTCAGAAGTCTCATTTATTTTAGGTTGGGAAGGCAGGCTGGCTGGCTGGTGTCTGATACCATATGTAAGATGTGATTTTTGTCTCTACTTTTAAATTGGTGATAATGTAGTTGGAGAGAAACTAAATTAGCACACTTGAAGCAATCGTAGTGTAAGGACTTAATTGTGTTGATCTGCCTGTAAGATCGTGAGTGCAGCTGGAGTGGAGAGGAGGAAGGGCCGTGCTGTGGGAGTGATGGCACAGAACCCAGAAGAGAAATGTGGATGGTTTCTTAGAAAGCACGTGTTTTGTCTACCAGGAGAGATGGGTCTGCAGAAGCATTGGCTTGTTTTGTGTTTGGAAGCTGATAGGTGCCAGTCACTGCTGAATGCAAATGTGCCAACAACATGTGATCGAAGGAACTTAACTTTTCTTGAAATGATTTATGCATCAGTATTAAAGAAAAAAAACACCCATGAAGCAGCACAAAACAGCATAAATGCAAATGTGGTATAATTTAAAAAGCTTGAGGTTTAGAGTCTGAGAAACTGAATCTAAATCCTGGCTTCAACATCTGTTAGCTGTATGATCTTGGGCAGATTACTTACCTTCTCTGGGCCTTGACTTCCTGGTCTGCAAAATAGGAAAGAACTGTTTTAAGGATTAGAAGAAATGTATCTGGTACATGATAAGCTTTTAATAAACACGGTTATTGTTGTCACCGTTACTTTTCCTACTGATAATAAAGACTCCCAGCCTCTGTTGTGACTCTATCTTGCCTGCTAGAAATGTGGGCTTCCCTGAGATGCTATGGTTTTTTCTGTGGTATAAATGAGTTTACTGGAGCATTGATTCAGTGTTTTGGAGAGGTTTATAAGTGAATTTATATGACTAAGTTTTGGAAAGCTCTTTTTTGTTAACTCCTTCTTTTAAAACCAGGACAGAAAAAAGCCCTTAAAAGTGTAATATTTTTAGAGCCTGAGATAGGCCTATATGTATGCCTGGGGAAAAATTCAGAAAATGCTAGTTTTTCTAAAGACTTGTTGGGGCTGCCCTCCTTTCAACTAGGGAAACAGTTTTTCTCCCTGAATTTACTGTTTGTTTTCTGGGCACATACACTTCCAAATATATCAAATATAAATGACACATTTTTAAGTTTTTAAACTAACAATAAAACATTAGACCTTTACAGTAGTTTTAAAAAGGTCTTGCTGACTTTCAGTTTCCCCTAGGTTTGCACAACTCTGAAATTTCTGGAAGCTTCACATTCTAGCTGAGCCAGAAAACACCTCTATTTAGGGATGGCAAAGAAGGCCATATCAAGCCACATCTTATTACATCAAACTCTAAAGAACCTCCTACTCTTACATTCTTTTGTTTTGCTATAGCACAGATTACTTAAACTAAGTGGAAATTGGCTGTGAATTTTTTACGGTATGGTGATGCTGATTTTGGTCAAATTTGTCTTAGAGGAGCAGGCTCAAGTTTGTTTTTATAAATAGGAAAATTGATTTGCAAAGAGATGCATGAAGAGCAGCAGACGGGAGATGGCATGTAGCACATTTAGAATTCGATTGGAGAAATCACAGCTATAACAAATGAGTAGACATTCTTTACGTAAATAATAGGCCATTTCATTCTCAAAAAAAATGCTTGTTGGCACAAACGCACTGGACTTCAAGGTGAATTTGAGACTACTGGATTAGTTTATATGCATGTTGGTACACGTGTAGAAACTCATGGCAAAATAGTATACCATAGTAAATGCATGTACGGCAAACAAAACAGTTCGGAGTCACGAGTTATATAGTAAAAAATGCGTGGACTAAGTAATTTTCAATGAAGGTTTTATTATTTTAGAATTATGTCTTTTTTAATTGTCTTAAAGGAATGTTTCTGTTGGGCAAGTTTGAAATATGCAAATCATCTTATTTTCTTATAAGTGAAGCATTTAAATACTTTTCCTCCCCATGAAATTTTTCAGCATATGAAGTGAAACTGGAAGTAGTTTTGATAAGTAACTTGTAATTTGATGGCTGAGGAGAAGCACTGGAAAATTCAGCTTCTGAAGATCATTCTTTATGAGACGTCAGCAGCATCCAGACAAATTATCGTGAATATTTTTAAGCCGTAACCGAATTTTGCTGCCATTGTATTCAGACTCAAACTTAGTTTAAAAGTGAAATTTCTCATTGAAACTTTCAGAGGTGGGTTCATTGTGGGTAGGCAGATTGGTAAGAGCAGTACATGAAGTCCAAGGACAAATGGCACTTTGTTTTTTCCTGTTAAACTCATTTACTGTTTGACGTTCAAAATTCATATTGCATCTTTACAATGGAGCATTTGTGATTCCAGAAGCCCAGAACCCTAAATGAATTCAGATGGACTTAACCGTTCTTTTTCTGTTCTATCAGAACCCTTTTCCACTTTACCACACACCAAAACTGCTTCTCCTTGTTCGCTCTCCCTTATTCCCTTAAATCTCCAAATCCCTGTTATTATTATTGTAATTGTTATTTTATTGTAATAATTATTGTTGTTACTCTTCTTGAACAAGCTTTGGATTTTGGGTTGAAAAGATTCGATCGAGCATTTTGATTGTGCTGATTAGAGCGTGGCAGCTGAGTGGCGAGGTGAGGCGGGGATTTTATGGATCTTTCTGGAGCATTTTCACTGCCGTAGCGGGGAGGAAGATTTTTGTTTTTACAGGCTAGAGAAGTTGCTGTGAATTCTAACACTTGGGAATCATAGCTTTAGTTCCAACTTGTTCTAGTGAAATGAAAATTAGCCCTTGATGCTGTTTTAATCTCTCGAATGAATGGGACCTGTTTCTGATTGGACTTCACTGAAGCAGTCTCTCCATTTCTCCAAGTGCCACTTCCCAAGGTGGACAAAACATGTTCTGTGCAGGAGAAACGTGAGATGCTGGCTGCATGGGGGAGGAAGGGGGAGAGGAAGCTGTTTGTAAAACTACTTAAAATAAATTTGAGGGGTCAAACATGGAACACAGTTGCAAAAGAGAAAGGAAAAAACTGCCTTAGGTCAGTTCAGCTAAAATAGCGTAGGCATTCACATTGGCTGGAGGGCTGCGTATTTCTTGCTAATCAGATACAATCGGCGCACAGAATATTTGAGTATCTGAGGCTAGATCTCCTGCCTCTATATCAGGGAAATTAACCTAAAGGGGCATGTTTTAAAGGGTTGATTTGGGGGAACAGATACCATTTGCAGAGAGACGCAAGCTGTGTTTGCCTCATTGTGCGAGGAGTGCTGGACTTGCCTCGCTCTCCAGCTCGCAGCTTGTCGGTCTGAGCCGCAGCGCAGGCTTGGGCCGCACAGACGGGCTTGCGTTAGCACTTCATTTAAAAGCGATCGGTACTTTTAAATTAAACATGCAAAGTTATCTTGGTGAGGCATTGAATAGGAGGTTGCTGGATTATTGAATTTGGCCCACAATTTAGCCAGTTCAGCAGGGATTTGGGGGTCTGAAGCAATTAATATGCAAGTACATTTGAGTCAGCAAGGTAAGAGATGACTGTCTTATCAGGGTAAGAAACATTTCTTTCCCCAAGATCCTGACTTTTTAGGAGGTAGATAAAACCCATTGTTTGAGGTTTGTGTCTGAGAGTGACCACCTCAAATTGCCAGATTTTAACCACTAAAACACCCATGAGGGAATAATTGCATTAAACAAAACCTTCGATCTATTATTTTTCATTGTGTAAGGATAGAGGTCTGAGAACCCAGCTTCCTTCTTACATTCCTTTTTGTGTTCTTGTTTTTTCGCTCATATAGGTTAGAAGAAAACTTAATTTTCCTTGTTGAAAAAAGTCGTTCATTGAACTGATCAAAGCACATGAAGTTCTTTTTATCCTGTCAGATTGAGTACTTAAACAGACAAAACTGAAAATGGTTTTAATATGTGGCTAAACCCTTATGTGTCCTGTAAATCCAGACGTGCTCTATCCAGATTGCTGGTGATTTCCTGACCATGACGACCTGGCTTGGCGTAGGAGCTCTTTCTCTGATAAACTCCTTCCCTCTGCAGAGCTAGAACCCTTACACCTGTTTGTTTTCCATGTGACAGGGGGCATTCAGATGTGACATATATTTTTATTCTGGGACACATAGCTTTGCCCTTGCACAGAGTGGCTATGCAGTCTTGGGCTGAGGGTGTGCTTGATACTGTTTCCTTGTCTTTAAAGTGGGGAAAGTAGGACCTTAAAGAGTTGTAAGGGCAGCATGAAACAACGTATGTGAAGAGTAGACGTAGTGAGTGACAGGCACGCAGTTCTTGCTCTTGGAGATGCCTCTTCCTCTCCTCCTAAACTTGGTGGGAGGCCCCAAGGCCTCCATGGGACACGGCAGGCCTGTGATGGAAGCAAGAGCACTGGGTCCAGGAGCTGACAGGCACTGGGAGCTATTGGGTAATTGAGGATTGGAAATTGTTGCTTTACTCCTGAGGACAGAGATACCTGGGTACAGCAGGAAAATTTCATCTTTGAAAAATCTATTTGACTTAAAAAGGAAAAATAAAAAAAGAATGGTTCATGGTGTGGTAAAGACCCTTAGTTCTGTATTTTCTGTGGAGACCCTTTCCTTCTGAAAGCTTTGATTTGACTGCCTGATTTCAGGAATGTGGGGACCTCAGTAACTTGGGAGAAGATCATTTCTAGGTAGCAGGCTGCCCTTTTGCCAGCACCTGAGTGTCCCTTAAAAGTGTATAGCCTTGACTGCCATAGGGGCACTTCAGGACATGGCCCTGGAACACGTGGCTGACTTACCACGTCCTTTGGGCAGGTGACATGGGAACCCAGCCTGCGTGTGAGTGGGTGTGCGGCCTGGCTCCCTGGTGAAGGGCCTCCAGGGGTTCCTATGGAGCCTTGTCTTTTCCGTCCAATGCAGCCGCCTTCCTATTTCAGATGAAGGATAAAATACTTTGGAGAATAACTTTTATTGTTCCCATTCCTGAATCCTTTTCTGCGTGTGAAGAGCATTCTGAGTTTGTGTGTCTGTTTACTGTTCTCCCATCGCGACCCAGAGGCTGCGCCGACATTCTTCCAAGCAGGTCACATGCACTTGGCAGACGGGTAGACCTTCTGAGCACTTTTTTGTGTTTTCAGCCATGGTCCTTCGTTCTCAAGGGATATTGCCAGCCTCCATCCTGATTCCAGATTTAGAAAAAAAAGACAACACACAAAATGAAAACAAAAAAGCCTTGATATAAAATGGAAGTAGAACTTGGCAGGGCCAGTGGAGATTGTGATAAGGAGTTTTGAAGTGTCTCTCCTTTGAAAGGTCTTTCTTGTTGGAAAAGTACTTCTCTCCCAGTGTGTCTGATCCTGCAGACACCCCAACTAGGCTGATGGGGGTGGGCGGGTTTCTTTAACTGCAGAATTGTCCTGGGGAATAAGAAATGAAACATGAGCAGTACAGGGTTAATGTTGTTAAATCCGTCTCTTGTATGTTTTTCTTGATGGGAGAAAGTACCCAGATTAAGTTTATGGATGGCAGCTAGCAATAGTAAAGCTCCTTGTTTGAGTACCTGTTACTCTTCACTATCTCATTTAATCCCTGTTAGAATTCTGGAAGGATTTTGTTTTTTTTTTTTAATAAATGAAGAAAAGGTGACTCAGCTACCCAAAACTGTATAGAAGGCAAGTGACTGATCTGGGATTTTTTATAAAAAGTATTGTTTTTGGTTAGGTAATACACGCACATGGTAGAAAATTCAAACAATGCTAAAGGACATGCAGTGAACAGTGTGTCTTCCTCCTCTCTCTGCCGCAGGCTCCTGAGGCACCTCCTTCCCAGAGTGCCCATGTTCATTTCCCAAGGTATTTTGGAGATGGGCCCATATCAGTATAAACATCTTCACTTCGGTTCTTTTTAATGGCAGCATGCTGTCCCACCCCCTCAGGATGACCCTGTGCTATTTCAGACAATACTACATGGACTTGGTTATTTTATTTTTACTTTTGTGTACATAGATTATAGCATGGATTCCCGGAGACAGAGCCCTGCCTGGAAATGGGATTTCCTCATTCCCAGACCTGTGCGGACGTCATTGACCACGCTCTTCTCAGTTGGATTTAGTGTTGTGCTTGCCCAGAGAGGCCAGAGGGCTCCCAGCGGCTCTGCTGCCCGCAGAGACCTTGTGACAGACCTGCTTTGGCTCTTGACCCGCTCCCAGCCAGCTCCTCAGAGGGTGGTGGTCTTGTGTAGGTGGGGTTGCCAGAGGGAAGGAAAGCCAGAGGCCTCTCTTTATTTACCCTGTTTTGTGCTCTGTAACCTTGTCCTTCTTTGGAATCCCACTGGCCCAGGCTTCAATTCTGATTCTGCTGTATTACTAGCTGAGTGACCTAAGACAACTTATTTAATGTTTCTGAGCTTCGGGTTTATCATAAGTAAAAATGGTACTCATAATACCCCCCTGTGAGAGTTGCTATGAGGAAACAGAATAAATGTACTGCTGGTACTACCAGTACTTAGCATTATTGAGCTTTGGCTGAGTCAGGCTCTGTGAATCCTTTAATTTGTGTTATCTCATCTAATCCTGATAAACCCCTAATGAGTCCGACACAGTTCCTGTCTTTCTCTTAGAAGTGATGTGAGTTGGCTCCCTTTCTGAGGGCCATCTATCTAATAGTGCTGGAGAAGTTATTCGGTGGCAAGTTGTTGCTCCAGAAACCCATGATCTTGACCACTAGGCTATGCTGGCCTCCCATAAATGTGGCCAGAGTAGATTGCACGCACTCACTTCACTCATTGAATGCTGTTTCTAGTGAAGCTTAAACTCTTGTTTTACACTTGCGTGCCAGAGATGATCATTTCTTCCCAAGAAAGTCGCTTGGAGTTTTGCTTCTTGCCGTGCTTATTAGGAATGTGACTAGAACAAGATGCGTCATCTCTGCACCTCGGCTCCCGTGTTTGTAAACTGGGATGGCAGTACTTCATCTGCTGGTGTCCTTGTGAGGACTGGTGATGCAGAGGCCCTGGCACCCAGGGCCTCGCTCAAACATGTGGGTTCCTTTTTCTTCTTCGTTTGGCCGATTGTTAGACGACTGGAGAGAAATTTGAGGATTCCTCAGGGTTCATAGAATGACGTGACATAAAGTCGCTTTCCGTTGTTGTCCCTGCAGGAAGTGATTGAATGGAGTGTTAACTTGGGGGAGGGGAGTGGGCACAGTTTGTTTTCTGGAGTTTAGAGTGACTGCCGTGGAGACAGGCTTGCTGCGTGGCCTGAGAGGATACCTTAGGCTCCCAGCAGGAGCAGCTCTGCGGACCGCTGGGCTTCTTTGTGTAGCTCACTACTCTTTTATTTTTCCCCAGAGAGATGGTAAGAATAAATGGAGAGGCATCAAAGCCAAAAACATAGGGGTATTTGATTGATCTGGCCTTCCAAACACTCTTGAATCCCACCAACAACTACTTTAATGTTTTCTTGTATTTTGTTCCGAGTTTTTTTTAAAATTATGATAAAATGCATAACATAAAATTTACGTTTTAATCAGTCTTTAAGCATCCAGTATAGTGGCATTAAGTACACTCACATTGTGTGCAGCCATCACCACCATCCGTCTGCAGAACTCTTCTCATCTTATAAAACTGCAGCTCTGTCCCCCTGAAACACCAGCTCCCCACCCCCTCCCCCAGCCCCTGGCACCCCGTTCCACTTTCTGTCTCTAGGAATCTGACTGCTTTAGATACCTCATGGAAGTGGACGCACAGTATTTGTCCTTTTGTGACTGGCTTATTTCGCTGAGCATAATGCCCTCCAGGTTCATCCATGTCATACATATGTCAGTATTTCCTTCCTTTTTAAGGCTAATATTCCATTGTATGTATATTCTTCCAGGTTGAAAGCATAGGTTAAATACATAAGTGCACACCATATACTTACCAGTATATTTATTTATAACCATCTTTATAGTTTTGTATTATGCTTTGACTTAAAACGTTCTATTTTCTGTGTTATTCCTTGATCTTTGTGAATGTTATTGTTAGTGATGACATAGTGTCTTGATTCTGTTTAAAATGAACTATTTCTTTTCCTTATCTCTTACAGAGTTAGTTATATTAAACTCATTGCATATTTCTACAATTAGCAGCCTTTCTCAGGGACACTGAGAAGTCTGTGTCTGCTGTCTCCTTTCTTTGTGAGAGTCCTGGCTGCGTGGTGACTCTGGGATGGGTTAGCTGCAATGGCTGTATTTGGTACCTTACCTGGACGTGGTAGGAAATACAGGTCTACCATATCTTATGTGTAATTCCAAATTTCAAAAAGCTCTAAAAGGTACAAACCTGATCTGAACTGACTCAGGCTATTTATAGCTTTTATTTTTCCCATTTAGTGCAAATATTTAAGTGTTTAATGATAGGGATTGACCCCATGCCTGCTAGGGTATTACATAATATATGGTATATTCTTATATGTACGGAGTTACTTTTTTTGTTCCTTTGTATGGTTCCTTTTGTTCCTTTGTATGGTAAGCATTTTTTTTTTTGAAGATTGTCATCTGAGCTAACATCTGTTGCCAATCTTTTCTTCTTCTTTTCCCCACAGCCCCCCATTACATAGTTGTATATTCTAGTTGCAGGTCCTTCTAGTTGTGCTATGTGGGATGCTGCCTCAGCATGGCTGATGAGCAGTCCTATGTCCGTGCCCAGGATCTGAACTGGAGCAACCTGGGGCCGCTGCAGTGGAGCGTGCGAACTTAATCGCTCAGCCACAGGGCTGGCTGCACTATATATTTTTTTAAAACTTTTAATAACAGTTTTATTGAGATATAATTCATATACCATACAATTCAGCCATTTAAAGTATCAATCCAATGACTTTTAGAATTCACAGAGTTGTGTAACCATCTGTACAATCAATTTTAGAACATTTTCATCCCCCTAGAAAGAAACCCCATACCCAATAGCAGTCACTCCCCATTTTCCTCTTCCCCCAGCCCCTAGGCAACCACTAATCAATCTACTTTCTGTGTCTATAGATAGACCTATTCTGAGCAGTTCGTATAAATGGAATCATATACGATCTGTGACCTTTTTTATCTGGCTTCTTTCACTTAGCAAAATGTTTTTAAGGTTCACCCATGTTGTAGCAGGAGTCTTACTTCATTCATTTTTATGGCTGAATAATTCCATTGTATTGATTTACCACATTTTGTTTATTTATCAGTTGATGGACATATGAGTTATTTTCACTTTTTGACCATTATGAATAATTGTGCTATGAAGGTTTGTGTACAGATCTTTGTGTGGACATACGTTTTCATTCTATATTTACCTTTTCTTTGCTTTTGTGAGGAAGATTGGCCCTGAGCTAACATCTGTGCCAATCTTCCTCTACTTTGTATGTGGGATGTTGCCACAGCATGGCTTGATGAGTGGTGTGTAGGTCTGTGCCCAGGATCCAAACCTGCAAACCCCGGGCTGCTGAAGTGAAGTGGGCAAATTTAACCACTATGCCAGCGGGCTGGCGTCCTCTACGTTTTACCTTTTGAGGGACTGCCAGACTGTTTTCCATGGAAGCTGCACCATTTGCCATTCACACCAGCAATGTATGAGGGTTCTAATTTCTCTACATCTCCCCCCAGCACTTGTTATTGTCTGTCTTTTTGATTATACCCATTCTAGTGTGTGTGATATGATATCTTGTTGTGGTTTTGATTTGCATTTCCCTGATGGCTAGAGATGTTGAACATCTTTTCATGTGGCTGTTAATACATCTTTGAAGAAATGTCCATTCAGCTCTTTGCTTATTTTTAAATTGGGTTGTTTGTTTTTTTATTGTTGAGTTGTAAGAATTTTTAATATATTCTAGATAATCCCTTATCAGATATGATTTGCAAATATTTTCTCCCGTTCTGTGGGTTGTCTTTTCACTTTCTTGATAGTGTCTGTTGAAGCATAAATTTTTCATTTTTATTTTTATTTTTTTTGCTGAGAAAGAATCACCCTGAGCTAATATCTGTGGCAGTCTTCCTCTGTGTTGTATGTCGGATGCCACCACAGCGTGGCCACTGACGAGTGGTGTAAGTCCATGCCTGGGAACCGAACCTGGGCCACCAAAGTGAAGAGCACTGAACTTAACCACTAGGCCATGGGGCCAGCCCCTCCAAAAGTTTTAGTTTTGATGAAGTCCAATTTATATTTTCTTTCATTGTTTATGCTAAGAAACCATCGCCTACTTCAGGGTTACAAAGATGTATGCCTATGTTTTTTCCTAAGAGTTTTATAGTTTTAGCCCTTACATTTAGGTCTTTGATTGATTTGGAGTTAATTTTTTGTATATGGTGTGAGGTAGGGGTCCAGAGTCATTCTTTCGCATGTGGATATTCAGTTCTGTCAGTAACATTTGTTGAAAAGACTATTCTTTCCCCCCTAGAATTATCTTGGCCCTCTTGTCAAAAATCAGTTGACTGTAAGTGTGAAAGTCTGTTCCTGCACTCTCCATTCTCTTCCGGTGACCTATGTGTCTCTTGTTACTCTCACTGACTTCTTAAAAAGTTCTGCGTTCTGAACTGTAGGGACTAGATGATGATAGATTGCTGTTGGCCTGTGCGGGGCGCTGTTTCCAGCTCCTCAGACGTGCTGCACTTACCTTTCCTGCCTATCTTATACCGTGTGATCTCCGTGGCCCACCCGGGAAAGCCTGGGGACAGAGCTGGGGCTCATCACAGGTTTTCTGCCGTCCATACCATCACTGTTTCAGCACGATAATGTCGTTACTTTAGAATCCAAACCTCGAACATGAATTGAGATGTTGTAGGTGCCAGCTGGAAGGCTGACAGTCCTCAACAAGTCCCCCATCTCCGCACACCCTGCTGGACAGGTTTGGGCCCCCAGGGACCATAGCTGAGCTTTGTGACTCTGACCACCCCCTGCCCCATCCATGCTGAATTGATCGAGGGTAGACGCTTGCACAAGGATGGACTAGAAAGAGGTTCTGCTCTGGGACTTTGAAACTTGGGAAGAAGAGGCAGAGAAACTTGGAGTCGCGGAAATGGACACATTGGATGGAAATCGTGTGCTAGACCATAGAGCGGGTGCTGAGGTCCCCAGAGCTGTTCTGCTTCCGGGCTAGCGCAGAGCTGCTGTGAGGGACCTAGGATCCTTCTTGTAAGTCTTCCTTTTTTTCCTTAAAATTAGTCAGTTTCTGTTGCTTGTGAGGAAAAAAATTCTTAGTCAGTACCTTACTGAATGGGCCCATGTGGTGAAGGATGAATGTCATTTTTTTCTTTTTTACAAGTGTGCGTTTAGCACCTACCAAGAGCAGGGCATTCTGAAGCTTGGGCACTGAGAAGGCCCTGGCAGATAAAGATTGGCCCTGCCCCGTGGGAGTCACTGTTCCATGAGTTGGAGTATAGGAGAGAGACTGGTAAAACAGATGTGCTGAATTTGAGACAGATGTGCTGAATTTGAGATAGCTGTGCCAGTAGTCACGGACCAAGACAAGCGCTGTTGGAGTTCAGAGGTAGGAGAGTCAGGGAAGGCTTCCCAGAGGAGGTGATGTGGGGTGGGGTCCTGAGAGATGACTTGGAGCCTACCTGGTAGCAAATGAAAGATGGCGAGTTCTAGGAGAAGGGCACATCTGTGCAGGGGCTCAGGAGTGTGAAGGATTTGGTGGGTTTAGGCACCTCGGAGGTTTGTATGATTAGGTCACAGATGGGAACAGCCAGTGGCGAGCTGCTAATAGATTGGTAGCAGATTATGAAGGGCTTTGTATCTTGGGCCAAGACATTGAGACTTCGTTCTATAGGCAGCAGGCCCCTTTGTGAGTTGCTTTTTGTTTTTTTGTTGTTTTTTGAGGAAGATTAGCCTGAAGCTAACATCTGCTGCCAATCTGCCTCTTTTTTCTTTTCTTTTCTTTTTCTTTTTTTTTGCTGAGGAAGACTGGCTCTGAGCTAACATCCGTGCCCATCTTCCTCTACCTTATATGTGGGATGCCTACCACAGCATGGCTTGCCAAGTGGTGCCATGTCCACACCCAGGATCTGAACTGGCAAACCCCAGGCCACTGAAGCAGAACATTCGAACTTAACTGCTGTGCCACTGGGCCAACCCAAACGTTGTGAGCTTTTAAGTGGGGGCAGTAAAGATCTGGTTTACAAAGCTCACCCTGGCCTCAGGGGAGTGGAGGCGAGAGGCCAGGAGACCCTTTTGGCAGTGAGGCTGTGGATCAGGGTGGGAAGGCAGGGATGGGAAGGAAGGGAGGAGGAAACCCGATGCAGGAAATAGACTGGCCAAACTGGGCGACCAAAGGGAAAGAGAGTGGGCGCTTAGAATGGACTTGGGGTGTGGGTGTGGGGAGGGGGCGAGAACTCTGCTGCCATCAGGTGAGGCCTGGCAGGCCAGCAGGGCTGGGGGCAGCAGGCCGGAGGTAGCCTCAGGGCCCCTCTTTTGTGGGGTAGATGAAAGGGGCTCCGTTGGACTTTGTTTTGTGCCAATCAGGTGCAGCTTTGGGATTCCTGGCTAGCTGCCATGTTGCCCTCGAGCAGAAGCTTGGCGGCCTTGGTATTGTTGACCCTTTGTACTGGATAGGGAAAGTGTCTGCCTTGCGGCCTGGGCCCTGGAATCAGGTATTTGGAATGCATAGCTAATGCGTTCCACTCGGGACCTTTGGTATTATTATTCCACAGTATCACATCTAATTGACTATTTCCAAACGTCCTTGTACATTTTGAGTGTACAAGCAAGGTAGGTTGCCAGCAGCTCTTTGCTCAGGCTGCCTCATCTGCAAAGTTTGCTGGCACCACTCGTCTTCCCAGGCTCCTGGTTCCTCCATGGCTGGGAGCCCTGGTCCATCTCCCAGCCTACCTACCTGTTGTCCTTCTGGCCCTTCTCACCTAGGGTTGGATGAGGGGTTATTGTGTGAAAGGACGGCCTCAGCCTTAGGACTGCCTCCCTCCCCCCAAGTGTGGGTCTGTGGGGAGTTGAATGGGTGGGGTGAGGCCCACAGGCACTGATGGTGCCCAGGCTGGGTGCCCGGTGCCTTGGCATAGGGGGAGGTGGTGAGGAGCAGTGCTCCCAAAGTTGGGGTACCCCCACCACAGTGGGATGGGAAATGGTGTTAGGGGTTCCCCAGATCAGGTGACACTGAGTCATCTGGTGAGTGAGTCTTTTCTTTCTCAGTCCTCTCTCTCAAGGCGAGAGGACCACAGTGCTGGCTCTCTGAATGCCGCTCATCCCCCTCTCGGACTAGGGGCAAGCGGCTCACAGAGACAAAAGCACGGAAACTTCATTTAATATTTATTTGTTTTTTTATGGTTGCTTTCTAATTTTGGCAGGTCATTGTTTTCCATTTAGGGCAGCCATAGAGTTTCCTTTTTTTAATTGTGGTAAGATACATATAACAAAATTTACCATTTTAACCTTTTTTTTTTTTTTAAAGATTTCATTTATTTCCTTTTTCTCCTAAAGCCCCCCAGTACATAGTTGTATATTCTTCGTTGTGGGTCCTTCTAGTTGTGGCATGTGGGACGCTGCCTCAGCGTGGTTTGATGAGCAGTGCCATGTCCGCACCCAGGATTCGAACCAATGAAACACTGGGCCGCCTGCAGCAGAGCACTCGAACTTCACCACTCAGCCACGGGGCCAGCCCCACCTTTTTTTTTTTTTTTTAAGGAAGATTATCCCTGAGCTAACTACTGCCAATCCTCCTCTTTTTGCTGAGGAAGACTGGCCCTGAGCTAACATCCATGCTCATCTTCCTCTACTTTATACGTGGGACACCTACCACAGCATGGCTTTTTTGCCAAGTGGTGCCATGTCTGCACTTGGGATATGAACTGGTGAACCCTGGGCCGCTGAGAAGTGGAATGTGTCAACCTAACTGCTGCACCACCGGGCTGGCCCCTAAGCATTTTTAAGTATATAATTCAATAGCATTGAGTATATCCACAATGTTGTGCAACCATCCCTCCATCAGTGTCCGAAACTTTTCCTTCACCTCAAGTTGAAACTCTGTACCCATTAAGTAATAACTCCCCAATCTCCCCTCCCCCTGGCCCCTGGTGACCACCATTCTTTCTTTTTTCTCTGTGAATTTGCCTCTTCTAGGTACTGTATGAATGGAATCATACAGTAGTTGTCCTTTTGTGTCTGGCTTATTTCACTTAGCATGAAGTTTTCAAGGTTCATCTGTGTTGTAGTGTGTCAGAATTTCCTTCTTTTTTAAGGCTGAATAATATTCCATTGTATGGATAGACCACATAGACCACATTTTGTTTTTCTGTTCATCAGTTGATGGACACTTGGCTTCTTTCTACTGGGTTCTTTCCACCTTTTGCCTCTTGTGAATAACGCTGCTATGAACACTAGTATACAAGTATCTGTTTGAGTGCTTGCTTTCAGTTCCTTTGCGTATATACCTAAGGGTGGAATTATCGGATGAAGTGAGATAAATTTGCCTTTAAGAGAAAAAAGTGGGATTTAAAAAACAAGGCAAAATTAATTATTTTTTAAAAATATTAAGTAATAGTGTGGGTGTTGTTGTGATACAGTGGAAAAGGTGGACCGGCCTTGGAGAGATGGCTGGTGCAGTAATGCAATGTCTAACCAGCCTGGGTGGAACTCTCACATTCCAGCTGTCGTCTGTGTGGCCTTGGGCCGTTACCTTACTTCTGAGCCTCAGCCTGTCCATTTGTAAAATAGAGATGATACTTCATTTCCTCCAGGTTGCTGTTTGAGTCTGACGTGGTTGTGTTTGCGGAGCCTGCCGCTTTTCACTGCTGTTGCCCCTTACGCCTTCCTCTCTGCGTGCTCGGACACATGGTGGCAGCTGCAGGCGCCGACCTGCTCTTCTTCCGCAAGCTGGTGAGATGGTGTGCGCGTGGTGGTCCGAGCCGGAGTCTTGTTAGCTCCCTGGTCACGTTCCTCCTCTTGTTGCCTGCTGCTCTGACACCTAGAACAGAACCCAAAAGGGCCAGGGATCTTCCTGAGCTTTACAAATGTATTTTTATAGTGCTTCCACGCTTGTGCTGATTTTATCTGTAGCTGTTTTTTTTCTTCTCCCTCCTATTTAATTCTCTGTCTTTGGACTCCTTTCATTTAATTAATTGATTAACTCTTTCCACAATATATATTGGGCATCTGTTATGCTGGAAGGAGAAGTGTGTGTTTGTTGGGGGCAGGTAAGGGCCATCTTCCCTGCCTTCCCGCGGCGCTCTCAGTCTGGTGGGATAGAAAAGAAAGGAGTTGTTGAAATCGTCAGGTGGGAGTAATAATGTGTAATGGGCCTTAACGGACATTTTCCTTTCTTGTAGAGGTGTTGCTCTCAACTGTCCAAGCTCCTGGGCAGAGAGTGCTTGCTTGTTTTAATGGAGGGACTGTATGGCATTGTGGAAAAGAAGACTTGTCTTAGAGTCCAGGGGTGACTTCTGGCACCACGGCTGACCACCATGAGATCTTACGTGGCAACATGGAAAGGGTGCCACCTGCCTTGGGGGCTGTGGTGAGGGACACACAAGTGGTATGCATGACGTGCCTGGCAGCTGACCTCACTCAGGAGGCCCTTGCTGATGGTTAGTTACTGTGCTCTCCTCCCCGCCTCCTCACTCTGTTGTCCTGTGTCACTGAAGTTCTCCTGTCATATCTTGGGGAAATTAAATGGATGTTGTAATACCAGTGGGGCCCCCCACGCAAGGTCCTGTCGCATTGCCAGATGGTTTCTCTCCAGATCAGCCTCCAAAAGAGAAGCAGAAGAGGCCAGGGATTCAGTTACCTTTGCGAGCAGGGCCCATCCAGCAGATTGTTGTGACAGCTACCTGCGGGTGCTGCAGGAGGGGCCTACTGTCTCTGCCCCCAGCCTGGGTGTTGGCAAAGGGCCATTCTCCTGCATTTCTTCAGTTATTTAATTTTTTTTCCCCTCACATTATCATTACCCCAGTCATTTCAGTGATAATATGATTTAAAGATATTATTTTAAAAAGCAAATTAACTTCTTTGCTTTGTCCCAGCCACCATACCTGTGTGCTTTATACATGTCACCATATATGACTCTCATCACAACACTCGCTATGACTCAGTCATAGCAAGGGGAAGTTGCTTGTCTAAGGTCATGCACCAATTGGCAGGCCAGTTTGAACATAGCTTGTCTGATTCCAAAGCCCTTTCTCCAAAGGAGGACGAGATCTGGTGTCAGCAGAGAGGGTTCTCGTCTGGACTGGGGGGCAGAGGGGAAGGGAAACAGCGCGTTTGTCTAAGTGAGACTGGGCCATGAGTACCAAGTGGCCATGTTCTCTGCAGGAGTAACCCACTCTTGGTGGGGGGGGGGATGGGAGAGCTTGGATTCCTTCAGGGGCTTGAGTGAAAAAGAAAAAAACCCAACCACAAGCAGCACGTGAAACTGGGCCCCCACAAAAGCTGCACTGATCAGTGTTCCTGGTGTTGGAACTCACGTTTTACATCCCCTTTTTCCCTCTCTTCCTTCTTGCAACACGAAATCTTTCCAGTTCACAAAACACACAGGACACCCTCGTAGTGTGTTTAACGTAAACAACAAGGCCAGGGGTGATTTGAGCAGGTCCTCCTGCCTGGCCCAGCATCTGTCCTGTCGCTGTTGCTCTTCTTCTCAGTGAGGACGGAGAAGGCCTCTCGGTGAGGCATCTGCAGTTCAGATGTCCTTGGGGCTCCAGGGACTAGCAGGGACTGGGTGGGAGTGTGATGGTTGTTTCAATAGCAAGTTACTAGAAAACTTTGGTTTGGCCCAGCCTTTCTGGGGACTAATTATAGAAAATCTGTCTAGAGCCTTAAATAAATTCTACCTTGTGATTTCATAATTCATCTTCTAGGAAATAATCTGAAGTGAGCCGGAACTTTAGGCACAAAGATGTTCTTCATGGGGTTACTTACGGTAGCAGAAAATTGGAAGCCACCCAAATGAAGCAAATTAAGGTGCTTGTGCCATTCTTTCTTAAAATAATATTGATGAAGAAATTTTAAAGACATGAAAAATTACGTTAAATATAATGTTAAGTGAAAAAGCAGGGCAAGGAATTCTATTTCAGCTTATAAGAAGGTATTTTTTTCCCAGGGTTTTTCTTTCCCAATGTTATTTTCCGAAATTTCTGTAATGAACATTATTAAATAGCCCTCCCCTGCCCCTAGTTAAATAAAAATCACCACCCAGCTCTGGCTGGGAGGCCCCCCTCGTTCCTCTTTCGAGGTGCTGCCCAGCTGAGGCAGATGGATGCGGTCAGCTGCTGCTGCTTTTCCCTGAGTGCCTGCTCCAGCGCTAGGGGCTGGTTCCCCGGAGCAGCATTATAATTAATGTTTCCCACAGTGTTTGCCTGAAGTCTGTTGACAGTTTGGGATACATCCTTTAAACTCAAAGTTTAGGGGCCAGACTATTCTGTGGCTTTTGGAGTTGAGGAAACATGAAAGAAATTTGCCATCCATTTGTCTAAATATTAAAGCATTTAAAATATTGTTTTCCTTCTTTCGGATAACCAAAACATAGCTGACGCTCCATTGCTGTGCAGTGCTGGAAGCCAGCTCCCAATGAGAGTGGTTAACTCCATGGTAATGGAGAGGGCAAATTTTTTTTTTGTGAGGAAGATTCACCCTGAACTAACATCTGTTGCCAGTCCTCCTGTTTTTTTTTGGTTTGTTTGAGGAAGATTGTCCCTGAGCTAACATCTGTGCCAGACTTCCTCTATTTTGTACGTAGGACGCTTCCACAGCATGGCTGATGAATGGAGAAGGTCCACACCCAAGATCCAAACCTCCGAACTACGGTGCTAAGTGGAGCACAAGGAACTTTAACCACTCAGCCCCGGGGCTGGCCCCTGGAGAGGGTGAATTTTAAAGAAATAATTACACAGCTCTTGGGAGGTTGCTATTCTTTTGTCTGTGTCTTGCTGCTGAGCACAGTATTTGGTGACCCGCAGGAAAAAGAACATTCGCAAGTCAAACTTGGAGCCGTTGTCATCTACAAGATCTGTTCTGTCTGGTGGGGTGTTTGGGCCCTCACAGACCCAGGCGGGTCCTGGCTGTGCGTCCCTCTTCTGAGCCTCAGTGTCATCTTCAGGATGGGCATAACAGTGCCTCCCATTCACTTGTGTAGTTGCTGCGTGAGTGTTTCCCTCTGTCTGTTTTCAAAGATGACTAAACCCTCCCTATATTCCTGGAAGATAGGTTGGAGGTCTGGCATGGGGCCCACATGGTAAGGCCAAGGGATTTGCCATGAAGTCTGGCACTGCCATCTCTAGTCTAGAGGTTAAAGAGCTGTTTGAGAAACCAGGGGAAGCTCTGGGCCTCGTCCCCAGCAAAACGTCGATAACTTGCAGGAGGTGTTTGGACGCCAGGCCTTCAGGAAGCAGCTGTCACTTGGCTAGAGTTGGGTGGTGGGCTGACCGGTGTGGGCATTGCCCTTGTTGCCTTTCTGGGAGGGCCTGGAATGTGGGGCTCCCACGTCCATGTGGGAAGGTCTGTGCTCTAGCCAGGAGGAAGGCCGGAGGAAGTATGTCTGTGCTCGTTTGTGTGGGTGTATATGAAGACAAAAATAAAAAGGAAGCCAAACTCATTTATAGTAATTGTCTTCTGATGTATATAACCCCAAATGACTTGTAAAGACAAGGTTCTGAGCAAAATGAAATTGTTCATTTATGATTAACACAACAATGGATGTAAACACAAGATTTTTCTTTGCTGAAGTCTCAGCATGTATATTTTCTGATTCTACTACAGAAATAGAATTTTTATTTAAAACAAAATTGAGTTGGTATACATATAAGTGGGATGCATACTGTGATACACAAACATGGTGGCCCTTTATATGTTTTTTAAATACAAAGTCATTTTTTTTATGATTATAAAACTTACCTATTTTGGAAAATTTGGGTAATAAGCAAAAGTATAAGGAAGAAAATGATCATCTGGTTTACATGGTTGAAATTATACATTTCACGTAATTTTTTTCCCACACCATTAATCACTTTCTATAAAAATCATTTTTTCATGCCTGCAGGAGTTCCATTGTATGAATATACAGTTTCTTTTTCTTTAAAGATTTTATTTTATTTTTCCTTTTTCTCCCCAAAGCTCCCCGGTACATAGTTGTATATTTTTAGTTGTGGGTCGTTCTAGTTGTGGCATGTGGGACGCCGCCTCAGCGTGGCTTGATGAGCGGTGCCATGTCCGTGCCCAGGATCCGAACTGGTGAAACCCTGAGCTGCCAAAGTGGAGTGCGAGAACTTAACCACTCGGCCACGGGGCCGGACCCTACAGTTTCTTTAAGCATGTGGTGTTATGGAAAGCATGCATGCTTTGGCTTAGAGAAAACCTGTGTTCAAAACCTGTGCCTGTCATTTCCTGGCTCTGGGTGACCTCTGGAGCCTAAGTGTCCTTGTCTATAAAATGGGTATGGAATAAGTGCTGAGAGGACTCCGTGAGAACGGCCATCAGAGCCTGACACAGTGCGGGCACACAGCAGGTACTCAGCAAGTAGTAGCTGCTGTTGCTGATGGTGGTAGCAGTGGCGGTGTTACCTGATGGCCCCTCTAGGAAGAATTTGGGCGCTCACAATGAATTAAGAATAAGCAGCCCAGCTCTGGCCTCATTTTTTAAACCAGTTCTTTTTCCTCTTGCTGTGCTTTCTTCCCTTGTGTTTCCCTCTTTGTTCTGTGTATTACTGTAAGCTGCTTTACATCCTTTTGCAATAAGGCTTATATAAATAACACGTAACTGTGCTCTCTAGTGTTGGACTGGACGTTTAGGTTGTTTCCGATCTCTTGCTATTGTAAATAACGCTGCGCAGAATATCTTTGTGCATCAAGGTCTCTCCCAGGTTGGATTATTTCCCGGGGCTAGAATCCTAGAAGTAGAATTAGAGGGCTGAAGGTCATGCGCAGTTTTACGCCTCTGATCCAAATTGACATGCTTCTTAGAAGGCTGTACCAGTCTCTACTCCCAAGAGCAGCCGTGTGAAAGAAGACCTGTGTCACCAACTCCTTGAAGGTCACGTGAGCGCTATTTTCTTTTCCGGTCCCTTCCCCCGTGGCCCACGGTGGCAGCAGTCTGATGCTTACCTGACTGCTGTGCTGTGTGCCATCAGCAAATGGAGCCCCTGGTTGAGGTCTCTTCCAGCCTCCCCCCTTTCGGTAAATCTTAGTTCTGATGGGGAGGCCCTCCTGTCGCCAGCCAGTCCTGCCTGCATAGATGGCCCCCGCTGCTAAACAATGAGCACATTCAGACCAAACTCGTGTTTTCAGTTATTAAAAAATGGAGCCGGCTGTCTCTGCCTGTGACTTTAATCTTTCAGCCTTTATTCCCTTTTCCCCCATCCCCCCCTCTAACCTTTTGTTTGTGCAGTTCCAAGCTCTGGGATATGTGGGTCCAAGGGTTTTTGCGTGTATTGTGCCTTGCCCTGGCAGCTACAGATGGTTGTAGCCCTGAGCGATGTTATTTGAGGGCAGGCAGGAGGGGAGGACTGCAGATGAGAGGGAAGGAGAAAGCGAGGGGCTGGTGCTCCTGGCCTCCAGCAGTCATTTGGACTTTGCAAAAACTGTTTGTTTTTATATAGCTCTGGAGTGAGTGTCCCAACTCCATTCTTTCGTCATTTTCAAATTCAGTAGAGACTGGTTCTGTCTCACAGTTGCTTAGTCTTAATAAAGTTTATGTCTTCCTGTGGCCTGTTAGCATTTCCGCCTGGAAAATAGTTCTTGTGGTTGAATTATGAGTATGTGTATTTAAATACAGTCATGGGCCGCATCATGAATTTTCAGTCAATGACAGACCACGTATGTGTTGGTGGTCCCATAAGATTAGTACCACATAGCCTGGGTGTGTGGCAGGCTATACCATCTAGGTTTGTGTCAGTACACTCTGTGATGTTCACACAACGACAAAATAGCCTAATGACACATTTCTCAGAATGTATCCTGTCGTTAAGTGATGTATGACTGTAAAAGCAAAAATCCCAAGAAAGGATCTTTAATAATAACCTTAAGCCCCCTAAAATATAACCAAAAAGTACAGAACACAAAATACCTTCACGTTCAGAAAGGGCACTCTTCTGGCAGCAGCTTGGGTCTGTAGTGTCTTCTTGCATGGCCGGCCAGAGAAGCGGATGTGAAAACCAGCAACAGGGCCGTGAGCCTGGCAGGTGGAGAGCATCAGACGTCACGGCTCTCTTATGGGGACACTGGGGTATAAAGCAACACCAGGGGAGGCTGGCTGTGGGCATTCCAGCCAAAATAGCATCCTTTCCTACAAATGCAGCGCTCATCCTTCCCCGAAAGCTGTTTGCACCTTCCTTGGAAGGGCCCCCCGAAAGGCGGGTGAGTGAGCTCAGAACCCAGGCATGGAGGTGCAGGTGTGAAGTAAGGCCCAGGGGAAGGAGACATTTTTTCGAAGACAATTTTTTTTAATGTATGCATTTTTACAAGTGAAGGTGCCTTGTTTGTTTTTAAACTTTTTTCTGACTATAATGTTTCTTAGCATTTTAGCATTTCATAAACGCTTTCAGAGAAAGTGAGAGCCTCCCCAGTCCCCACCCCTTTACCATATTGTTAACAGATGGTATGGTACATATTCGTCTGGCTTTTTCCATGCAGATTTATGTTAACACTCATATAAATGTATTAGTATTGTCATTTTTAAATTTCACAGTGAGGCTGTACTACACCTGTTCTTTTGTGCTTTGCTTTTCCCTCACTTAGCAATGCCTTGGAGATCTTTCCATATGCATTCAGATAGTTCAGATATCCACCTGCTTTCATGGCTACAGGCTCCTCCCTTGTGCGCATGCAGCATTTAGCTAACCTTTCAATGGTGGCCGTTTAGGATGTCTCTTGGCTTTTGCTAGGTGGACATGGCTTTTTGCACCCTTGTGGAGGTGTGTCTGTGAATTTCTGTCTTAGAAGTGGAAATTGTTGGGGCAGTTACATTTTAATAGAGATTGCCAAATCCCCCCCCGAAGGTTGTACTCTTTATATTTATTTTATAAAAATAATATTTTAAGTGAGTTACCGTCAGGGCATCAGGAAAATGAAGTCTTTGTCTAGAATCTCAGGACTACATTTATGACTTTCTGTGTGCCCTGACACACCATTATACACACCTGGGTTTGCAAATTTGAGATTGAAAGGCTGGGCATCAGAGATTAGTTACCTTTCATCTATTCATGCTGTGTTTATTGTGTGCCTGCTGTATGTTAGACCTCCAGTTCTGTGGTGATAAAAAAACTTTCTCTCTTGAGCTCCAGTGTGAATCTTTCTTTGTGGCCATGTTTTTACAACTCTCCAGCCATGGCTTGGGGCAGACAGGGAAAGAATATTGGTTGAAACCTTGGGGAGAAATCTGGCAGCATGGAATTGCAAAAATGAATAGGATGCAGGTTTGATGCAAAACAACAACCGGGAGGCTGTTGAGGTATTCTTTTGTTTTGTGTGGTCAGAGTTTTGGTCTTTATATCACACAGACTGTCCCATGAAGATGTCTGTGGTCACTTGGGTGGACATGGCATCGTAGGTTCATGTGGAGGGGCTCAGTGACTGGAGATGTTAAAGGTTTTCACAACCCTAGGATGGGACAGTTTGCTGTTGATCATTTTGTTAACTGCTTGTGATCCATGGGACCGGTGTCCTGTGGGACTGGTATCCCAGACTTGAGTTGTTCACAAACCACCTTTGCAACTTTTGTCTTATCCACGCACTACCTTTCTTATTAATTTTTTTTTTTACTTTAAATTGACTCATTTATTTAACCTTCTTCTGTGTAATATTATGTGGGTTAAAAGTGCTAGTTACATTTTTCCCCAATGCATGTTAAAATAAACACATAACTATTACAATAAAAAACGTGCATCACCTCAAATCTGATGGAGTGTGTTATCTCCTTTGGGAAACACCGTGTTCTGTCATAATTGCTCTCCACCCTCTTCCCTGCCTGGGACTCGGGAGTGAGTACTGGTAGGTGTGGGGGCAGGGGTGGGAGGTGAGGTGTGTCTAACCCAGAGTTCTGGGTGTGCTTAAGAGAAAAAAGGAAGATTCTGCAGAGGAGGGATGCTGTGAGGAGCTGGGAGCAGTAAGTGGGAGAGGCTGACAGCACTGCTGAGCTACAGAGTCCAGGTCCAGGGGATTTTGAGAGGCAAGAGCAATGGGCCAAAGAGTAGGGTACGGTGGGACCTGAGCAGACCCTGGATCAGCCTTGGGGCCATGCTGATTTCCCTGTTTCTGGTCTTGACCGGCTCATTACAGACACAGACCCAGGCTGGGGAACCGTAAGACAGGACAGAGGTACGTGACTCAGAGGATGGAAGGAGGTCCAGTGAAGAAATGTAGGTGAAGTTGCTTCAGAAAGAATAAAACTCTGCACATACTGGGGTTGTGTTTGTTGTTTTGTGATGCTAGAATTTACTTTTTTCTTTAGAGGTTTTATTATATGTAAAATGTATATACAGTGAAACACATAAATCTTACTTGTATAATTTTTTTGATCATCTCATACCTGTGTAACCCTAACCCCTACCACGATAGAGAAAATGTGATCAACCCAGAACAATTGTTTGCGTGTTGGAATCACCTGGGAGCTTCAAAAAACACTGGTGCTTAGGTCCCACCTGAAGATGCTGATCTCGGTGTGGTCACTGAGCTTTGGGCTTTGGGCTTGTGCTGTGGAACTTTTCAGGTCTCCCCAGGGGATTCGAATGTGCAGACAAGTTTGGGAACCCCTGCTCTAAAAAGTTTCCCTGTGCCTCTTCTCCACTCCCCAGCCCTCCCAGAGATAAATCACTTTTGTGGTTTTTTCTACCGTCGATTAGTTTTCCCTGTTCTAGGATTTCATTTAAGTGGAATCATATAGTGCATACTCTTGTGTGTAAGGCTTCTTTCACTCAGCGTGGGATTCATCTGTGTTGTCACTGGATCAGTAGTTTGTTCCTTTCTAATGCCAGTACATTTTATGACTATTCCACGACTTGGTTATCCATTCTCCTATTGATAGACACTTGGCTTGTTTCCACTTTTGTGCCGTTATGAATAAAGTTGCCATGAATATTCCTGTACGTGTCTTTTTGTAGACACGTGTTTTCATTACTCTTGGGTTAATTCCTAGGAATAGAATTGCTAGATCAGAGGGTGGGTATATGTTTAATTTTATAAGA
This sequence comes from Equus przewalskii, assembly GCF_037783145.1. Taxonomy (NCBI): domain Eukaryota; kingdom Metazoa; phylum Chordata; class Mammalia; order Perissodactyla; family Equidae; genus Equus; species Equus przewalskii. The sequence goes on from NC_091845.1 coordinate 2,262,594, forward strand.
AACTGCCAGAGTTTTTCCCAAAGTAGTTGTACCATTTTATACTCCTTCCAACAGTGTAGGAGAGTTCCTGTTGCTCCATATCCTTGGCAATATTTGGTGATCTAGTTTTTAGGATTTAAGATTCTGGTGAGTGTGAGGTAGTATTTCGTTGTGTTTTTAATTTTCATTTCCCTGATGACTAATGATGTTGAATACTTTTTTAATGTGTTTATTGGCTATCTGTGTCTTTTTTATGAAGCCTCTTTCAAATCTTTTGCCTATTTTTAATTTGGTTTAAAAATTTTTTTATTATTGAATTATAGGAGTTCTTTATGTAACCTGTTACCAGTCTTTTGTCAAATATATGTTTTATAAATATTCTGTCACGGCCTATGGCTTGCCTATTTGTTTTCTTAATGATGTCTTTTGATAAGCAAGAGTTTTTAATTTTGGCTAAGTCTAGTTGACCATTTTTTTTCTTTTATGTTACTGTTTTCTGTGTCCTGTTTTAGAAATCTTTGCCTACCACCAAGTCGTGCAGGCATTCTACTCTGTTTCCTTCTAAAAGCTTTATGGCTTTAGCTTTTATGTTTAGGTCTGTGATTCATCTTGAATTAATGTTTGTGCATGGTGTGGGTTGGGAGTCAAAGTTGATTGTTTTCTATATGGCTCTGCAGTTGTTCCAGTTTATCATTTGTTGAAAGTCTTTCCTTTCTCCATTGGATTGTTTTGTTGCCTCTGTTGAAAATCATATAACCATTTCAGTGGGGATCTATTTCTGGGCTCTGTTGTATTTTATTGATCTGTCTGTCTATTCTTACACCCCTACCACACTGTCTTTATTAAGTAGCTTTATAAAGTAAGTGTTGAAGTCGAGTAGTGAAAGTCCTCTAACTTTGTTGTTCTTTTTAAAGATTGCTTTGAATATTCTAGGTCCTTTGCGTTTCCGTATAAATTTTAGAAGTAGCTTTTCAATTTCTACACACACACACATAAATCCTGGGATTATGATTGGAATTCCATTGAATCTATAGCTCAATATGGGGAGAATTGACACTTAAAATTATCGAGTTTTCCAGTTTATGAACTTGGCATATCTCTTCATTTATTTGGGTTTTCTTTGAGCAGTGTTTTGTAGTTTTTAATATGGAGGTGTTGTACGTATTTCGTTGCTTTTATTCCTAAGTATCTTATGTTTTTTGATGCTATTGTAAATGATATTTTTTATTTGTTGTTAATATATTGACGTAATAGACGTAATTAATTCATGTGTATTGATCTTGTTTCTTGAAACCCTGCTGAACTCTATTAGTCCTAGTGGTTGTTTTGTAGACATCTTAGGATTTTCTACGTAAGTAATCAACTGTGTTGCCTGTGAATAAAGATAGTTTTACTTCTTCCTTTCTAATTTTTACACCTTTTAGTTCTTTTTCTTGCCTTGTTGCATTGGTTAGAACTTCCAATAAAATGTTGAATAGAAGTTATGAGAGTGGACTTCCTTGCCTTGTTCTGATGTTGGGGGGAAAGCATTTACTGTTTCCCCATTAAATATGATGTTAGCTATGAATTTTTCATAGATGCCATTTATTGTGTTGAGGAAGCTCCCTTCTATTCCTAGTTTGCTGAGCATTTTTATTATGAGTAGTTGTTGAGTTTTGTCAAGTGTTCTTTCTGCATCTTTTGAAATGATCGTAGTTTTCTGTTTATTCTGTTAATATGGTGAATTACACTGACTTTTTGGAATATTAAACATAAAAAGCTATAAATATCCCTTGAAGCATTGCTTTTTAACATGGTTTTAATGGGTTAGTGTAGATTTTTATTTTCCAGGAGTGGATTTCTTTTTCCTGTGGATCAGCCAGTAGGTGGAATACAGCTTGTAGATGGTATGAATGAATAGTTATGCCCCAAAGGAGGGAATTTGAGATAGGGAAACAGCAGAGATGGCAGGGCCTTTGTTTCATCTCTGACATTCCAATGGAATCTTTGGGAAGTGTAATTTGATTTGATTTGTTGCCCCTTAGTAATGCTTACATTATGGAGAAGGCTGTGTCACTCACATTTCTCTTCAGGTCTGCCCTAATTTGTGGTCTTGAATCATGATAGGCTATTTCCGCAAGGTGATGTCGTTGCTTCTACTTGGGTAGAGGTATATGAGTGTTGGCAAACGGCAAAGGAACAGGATGGACACAAGCCCTAGGACTAAGAGAAGTGAGGGTCAGCCAGCATTGTCACCACCACTTCTTGTGTGTTAGGCGCTGACTACATGCCTTGCACATGTTGTCTCACTTCATTCTCTCAATAGCCCATGAGTCAGGTATAGCTGAGAAGGTGCAGGCCCGTAGGAGTTAAATTATCTATCAGAGGTGACTCAATGATACAAACGGGTCTGGAGCTCGGGTCTACTAGACTTCCAAGCTGCTGGACTTTTCCCAGGCAGCATCTACCTTTTTATACTGTGGAACATGACAATATCTGAGTTTTTGAGTGAATTTTGAGCTTTAAGGATAAAGTTGTAACAAAGTTCCAGGGATAATCCATTAGTTGATGTCACCTATCTTATTGATTTAATAATTGAGCCACTGTTATTCTTGGCCTGTTGAATGCCAAGCTTGGTGCTCCATAAGATAGGAAAATTTAATTTTTAGAATATATCAGGAATCCTTAGCATGAAACATGGTTACCAAATGTAAATGAAGCCCTAGAATTATTTATTTGTGGGAATGTTGAGTTAGAGATATGGTTCTCTAAGCAGGCTGCAAAGCAGATCCGTGAGATGAGTCTTGTTTTCGTAGTGGCTTCCATATTATAAAGTCAGGTGATGTATACCCAAGGAACAAGTGCTTTGTCGACTGTGGTTAACTTTGGTGAGGGAGGAATGTAGAAGATTCTGGACAGGGTAGTGAAAGAGGAGCATTAAGAGAACAGACTGCACTGCACTGTACCGCCTGGATGTCAATTCTCCCTCCATCGCTTGCTTGCTCTGTGATCTTGGCTGGTGCCTTAGCCACTTTGTACCTTAGTTTTCTCATCTGTAAAATAGGGATAATAACAGTATACCTACTTATAATGGTCATTGTGAAGATTAATGAATTAACTTGTAAAGTACTTAAAGCCTGGTGCAGTCAGCTCTCAGTAGATCTTAGCTATTATTATGCTTACTACTATTTAGATTAGTATAATTGTGATACATATTTCTTAATCTTTGGCAGGCCTTTCTTGCCTGTTTTAGCTTGTTCAGCCTCATGGAGAATGACCCTAAGCTTGGCCCTATTCCCTTGCTTCTCCCTGTGTGAGGCAGGACTGGGCTCTCTCAGAGCTTTTTGTTTGTTGCAGTGCCTAACAGCACTGTGCTCGGTGGCCTCCCCGGAGTTGCTCTGGAGAATCAACGATCTGTTGTTAAAGAATTGATTGCTCTCTGCCACCCCGCCCTTGGGAGCGTCAGTTAGGGCCCCTTGTGTGTTGGAAGCGGCTTGCACAGCACCCAGGGCAGCAGGGAGGTGAGTGGCTGCCCACCCCACCCAGGTGTCCCTGCCCTCCAAGTGCATTTTAAGTAGGCTGAGTAGTCCGTGTGTGAATAAGACCTTCCCAAGCCCAGGAGAAATCCTCCCAGCCAGTTTTGCCTGACCAGCTAACAGAGCAAAACTTGATTATAAAAGGTATGTTTATCTAGATGTCATGATGAGAAAGGAGCCCACAATCGTCCCGCTCCCCGTTAGGTACTTTGCTCTGTGATAGACTCCCCTAAAGGATTCTTTCAGTCTGAAGCTGGAGGTCGTCAGGCAGATTGGGTTCCTTACTTACTGATTCTGTAGGTGCTCAAGACATGTTAGTTGAAGGAATGAGTTAAAATTAATTAAAATGAGGGAGAGTGACCCTTCTTCCCTCCTTTATCCCTCTATTTAGTCATCTGTTGATTTGTTCATTGGTTTGTGCACGCGTCTGTTCACCCAGAGTTTATTGGGCCCTTCCTCTGGGCCAGGTAGGCCCTGTGCAGAGCCCAGGGACTCAGATGTGTCTGGCAAGAGCCCTGCCCTGGGGGAGCTCCAGTCTAGCAGGGAGACAGACACAGAGACACAGGAGCACCTTTTGCAGTGCCGCTGAGCAGCCCCATTAGTGGAGGAAGGGCAAGAGCGTGTGCAGGCAAGCAGAGGAGGAGCAGAGGCTGGACGCCTGTTGATGGGGGAGCGGAGTGAGGGGGAGTTCTCCAGGCCGTGGAGGGGGTACATTCCAGCAGCACAGTTAATGCCATCCCAGTGAAATCTGCCTAATAAAAGGGTCCCCAAATTCCGGCAGATGGTCTGCTGATCTCAGGCAATATTTGTCTGTAAGAAACCTTTGCTCTGTAAACATTTTATTAGACCATTAGGTTGCCTTTAACCTCTCCCACATTTACCAATGCCAAAGAAGCCTGAGCATACGCTTCCATTTTTATGAAACTCTTGCTTTTCCAGAGGCTTATTCTTTGACCTAATTTATTCTCAATCCTCATCCCACAGATCTGGCTTCATTTGCCTGACTGGGGTGATTGTCTGCAAGGGAGGGTTTTCCTGGAGTTGGGAGATGAGCTAGATAACTTCAGGAGGCCCTGCCTGCTGAGGAATTCTGTGGTGCATTAACAGTTAGATGCTTTTAAAAACTATTCTCCTTGTAAAAAAATTACTGACAGTGCAGCATTTCGGGAGTGGAGTGTCCCAAGTGTACCACCCTATTTGGAACATGTCTTTGTTCTCTTTTTTCAAGTCAACATAATGACTCTCTGAGTATTTTACAATGCAATGTAATGTTGATTTTCAGAGCCCTCCTGAAGATGTAGGGGGATAAATGCAGACCATAAATCACTTTGGTGTTTAGTTTTGCATCCCACGTTCTTCTAAGGAATATGGAACTGTGAATGATGGAGCTGGATTGTGAGCATTCTGGAATACCTTTCTGGGAGGGGACTGCCTGGAGAACTGAGAGTGATCGGCCCTAGGCAGAGTCTTCTTTTCTTTTTGGCCCCTGGTAGGTCGTCTTTGTAAAGCTTGTGTGAGCATTCTCCCAGGTCTCCAGGAGGAGGCACGCCTTCCTCATTATGGTTGGCTTGCTTGGAGTCATTTGACCACCCGTTAACCTCGAGAAATTATCCTCGTCTTTATCAGGCACGTTTTGGATCCAAGCATTAGAGGAAAGGGTGATGGCAAATGTTGCATGTCTGCTGTGGGAATTAACTTAGCTTGGAGCACACCAGTCACTTCTGTCTGCATATACACAGAACACATATCTGTTTTGAAAACTACCTGAAAAAAAGGTGAGGGTATGACATATAAACACTTCTGTAAAATGGGGCTGTAGTTTCTCTTGTGAAGAGGAGAAAACCTTTTAAGATGAGGGACAGAGGTAGATAAAGTTAGTTGCTCAGCATGTATTGTTTCTGATCCTCACAATGACCTGAGGCGGGTGGTCTTGTCTTTGTGTAACAGATGAGGAAACTGAGGCACAGGAAGTGCAAACCTGGAATTGGAATGCCACATGACTTCCTGCTGCACTTGTCACAGCTCGTCAGGAGACAGAATGGAATGAGATCCAGGGAAGATTTCCTGCCTGCTCAGAAGCCCACCTGCAGAAGGAAGCAGCTGGGGTTGGAAGGAAGAATGGTGGGTGGGCACCCAACACCAGCTTGGCTCTCTACACTTAGACTACCCACATCTGAAAGGGCCCCTCAAGAGCTCTAGTTCAAGAAAATTGCATCTTTGAACATCAACATGAGAAAAGAGTATGTTTATTGCTATAATTTAGAGCTTCTTGCTTAATTTTAAAACATCAAACTTTGTTCAACTTGACTAAGAGCCTTATGAAACAGTATTTTAAAATGGCAGCCTTCCCTTCTTCCCTCCCTCCCTCTGTCTCTCTCCTCCTTCCTGCCTTCCATTTTCCTCCCTCCGTCTCCCTCTCTCCTTCCTTTCAATGTAGGAATCAGTTGACATTTGACCTCAATTTCCCTTAAAAATGGGTGGGGCTTGGGGAAGGGTCTCTGGAACCAAGTCCCTGGAGTGTGTTGCCTTCGTCTTCTTGCCCCCTAGGAGGTTTATTCTAACGGGACTACGAGGAGGGGCAGCCCTGTTTGATTTTAACATCGCATGAGCACAGATTGCCAGGGGGGCTGAGACTCTTGGGTTGCTAAGGTCAGGGGTCCAGGACTTGAGGATCTGTAAAATTGGGTCAAAATATTTTGACATCCTTTGTGAATGCCACCCCCCACCCCAGCACACCCTTAAACGCACCCTCACTCTCACACACACACACACACACAGCCCGGCATGCCCACATGCAGGGTTAAGCAAAATAAGGGTAAAATTGACCCTTCTTTGACTGGACGTAAGAATACAGGGTGCTGGCTGACTAAGCTTTTCTTCTTTGTTGTTCAGAATTTACATTTGGCAGTTACTCAGCCAGAACTGATAGTGGGCAGAGAGCTTAGTAACATGCTAGATGAGAAGATCCCCGTTAACAACCCCCCTGAGTATTTCTGAAAGAGGCTAAAGAGAGTTGGGATGTTCGTCTGGCTGTTGAGTGAACTGATGGTCTGACTCCAGGGCTTGTTGTTTCTGGCACCCTTAGACTTCAGTTCTGACAAAGGATGCCAGGCTGCTGGTAGCATCATCACCTGGCAAGTTTGCCTGCCTGCCTGCCTATTTCTTTCTCTGTTTTGGTAAATGATCGATCTTCTGTCCCCACACTTGGGAGATTTTCTGTCTCAGGAGCCTGAATTAGCACCATTGGAGAAATTCCAGGCAGGTGGATTGTGGCTCAACATAAGGAAGTCGTTTCAAAAAAGGCACCCCACGGCCGCCTGGGGCTGCCTGACCAGTTTCGCTGTCTCTTGGGTGTTCCACCAAAGGCTAATCTCCACCTTGGGAGATGATGGTTGGGTTGATGGTTGGGTTGATGGTTGGGTGGGTAGCCTTTTTGGTCTCTTGAGTACCGTAAGTCTGTTCTTGCAGATTTCACTCTAATAGAAACCGAAGTTACTTGATCTCCCTGAGCCTTGCTTTTTCCCTCCTTCTACCCCTTTTCCTTTCCTTCCCTCTGTCCATCTTCTCATGTGTATTGGATGCCCCTGTGAGTCAGACAAAGAATGACTAAGATGTTCCTGCTTTTAAGGGCTTACTGCCTAGAAGGAGAGAGAGTGGCAGCAAGACAAGTTGTACCTAGTGAGTGCTGTGAGGGAGTCACACCTCTAACCTGAAGTGTGTCAGATCTAGTGTCCTGCCCAAGGCAGTGTTTGATCTGAACTACCCTTGAAAATCCCCTGGGAACGGGCCGTATTGAAGGTGAATGTCTTGTTTCTCAGCTCAACATGGAACCAGGTTTTCCTCTGGTGTTGGAATGGATTGCTGTGTCTTTGGTTGAGCACAGATGAAGTAGTTGGCTGATGTTTAGGAGCCATGTTTTATGAAAAATACCTATCTTTTAAACATTAGAATCGTAGCTCACCTAGTAAGATGGTCACACTGTGAGAGACCTGTGAGAACTGAGACAACTCAGGTGGGTCACTTTGGCACATCAGCTTATTAAATGAGGTAGTGGGCAAAAGTACCTGTGCTATTTCACTTACTTTTCTCTCTCCCTTTCTTCCCTCACTGAATGCTTACAGTTGAATTCCTGTAAGTTAGACACATATATGACATGTCTTCACAAAATCTTATAGGAGCATAGATGAGAGAGAACAACTGATTCTGTGTGGGTAGGCAGGGAAGACTTCTCAAAGAAATGACAGTTGGGTAAGTTCTTGAAAGATGAGTCAGGAGTGGAATTGGAGCAGACGGGGAAGGGGAGAACATTCTAGGCCAGTATTTCCCTAAGCACACTTTGTAGGCCCTCGTTCCAAGGGGTAGTAATACGTTACAGGAAAAGAGGAGGATCAGTTAGTTTGAGAAGTGCTGGGCAAACGAAACTCAACGGTGTCCCCTTCCCTTGCAAGACTTCTCAGAGCCTTTACTGTTTCATGCGCTTTGTATTATGAATCATAAAGAGCAGGACATGGTATTTGGTGTTCAAACTCAAACTTATCTTGGAGGCCTGGTTTAGGCAGGGTAGATAGCACATGCGGAGTTGTGAAGGTTTGAAAGACCATGGCTAATTTAGGAAATTGTGGGTGTGCATGTCTGAGTAGAAGGAGTGTGGGAGGGAAAGCAGTGAAGAGATTTGGAGGAGCTGGAGAGAAAGGGCCAGTGTCTGGGAGAACTCCTTTGGGTGCTGGGTTAGGCTGGGAGGCCAGTCTTTCTCAAACTACAGTCATTTTAGAACCACTTTCACAGTCTCTGTTATGGGCTTGATGCCGCATATGTTCTGATTTAATATTTTTCGTTGAATCAGTTCAACCTAAAACTTTTGAATAATCATATGGAAATATTTTATCACTAAGGCAAAAGTAAATCAGTATCCCTTCCCATAAATAGAATAAACATACACGTGGGTATGTGCATGCATCCACACACACATACACATACACTCACACACTGAAAACCAGGCAGGTGTCAAATTCTAGTCTGCCACAGGATGTAAACTTGAGCCATGATTTGCGTTTGTTAAAAAGGGAAATTAGGGCATTTTAGAGAGGTATTAAGTAGATTATGCTCCCAATTGAGACCTGCTCATTATTCGATCAGAGAGATTGGTAGAGAACCAAAAGTTAATAGTTTCCTTATACTGTAATGCCACATCACTGTGTCACCCAAAGTATCTGTCACTTTGGGAAACACTGCTATAGGCGGTGCGGAACTGCGAAAGTTTGTAAATAGAGCCCTGTCCGTGCAGTTCTGTGAACAGTGGGTGGAATGGGTAGGACTGGAGGCAGGAAGGCTATGGTTTAAGTAAAAAGGAAGCCCAGGAGAGAAATGCAGAGGTCTGGGCGTTGGCCGTAGCAGGGGAGGAGGGACTTTCATTATTTGGCAGAGAGAATGGACGGGACTTGGGGACAAACCATGGAGAAAGGGATCCCGGAGATGACTTGGCTTGGTCTCTTGGGTGCCGTAGCGGCCCAGACTGAGGTTGGCAGTTAGTGGAGAGAAGGTTAGGCAATCGAGGAGGCATGTTGACTTTGAGACTTCTGCAGAAAGTCTACTTGGAGATGTCCAGTGAAATACATGTATATTTGTGTGTACTATTCGAGATCTCTGGTGGTGGAAAGAAAACAGATTCTAGAGCTAGATAAATCTGGGTTTGACTCCTGGCTCCACCCCTCACCCCCATGGTTTCCTCTTTGGATGGTGAAACTTGCAAACCCCAACCGTGAGGATTACCGCGAGAGTTCTTGGTGCGAGAGTGCTGGATAACGTGTGGCACAGAGCAGATGCCCAGAAGTCAGTAATGATCACTGAAGGTTCGTTCTAGCTTCACAATCACGTCTCTGCATTTTTGGAGAAAGCTAGCTTCAAAACAAGCAGATTGCTGCATGTCGACATCTCCCAGGGTGAAAGAAGCACTGATTTCATGTGTGTGATGACACTGGGCATTCTTGTGTTTGGTGGGCATTTTGGTGTGGGAGCTTATCGCTGACCTTTGTCTTTTTGGGAGAAGCTTGTTCTTGCTGTTGGCATTCAGAGGCTCAGGAACCAGGCCAGCTGGGCATCACCGGCATTCTTTCCTGCCCATTTTGGTTTGCTTTGATTGATTGAGGAAGATTAGCCCTGAGCTAACTGCTGCCAATCCTCTTTTTGCTGAGGAAGACTGGCCCTGAACTAACATCTGTGCCCATCTTCCTCTACTTGATATGTAGGACACCTGCCACAACATGGTTTGCCAAGCAGTGCCATGTCCGCACCCGGGATCTGAACCGGCGAGCCCCAGGCCGCTGAAGCGGAATGTGCGCACTTAACTGCTGTGCCACTGGGCCGGCCCCTTGGTTTGCTTTTATATTAACAAAAATGAAAGGGCCCTGGGGCTGGCCGTGTGGCCGAGTGGTTAAGTTTGCGTGCTCCGCTGCGGGCGGCCCAGTGTTTGGTTGGTTCGAATCCTGGGCGCGGACATGGCACTGCTCATCAAACCACGCTGAGGCGGCGTCCCACATGCCACAACTAGAAAGACTCCCAATGAAGAATATACAACTATGTACCGGGGGGCTTTGGGGAGAAAAAGGAAAAAATAAAATCTTAAAAAATAAATAAATAAAAGGGCCCTGCCAGTCTGCTTGACCGGCTTTGCCAACTGACCAGTGACTTAGAAAGGGGTAGTGGAGAAGCCGGAGCTTTACAGACAGCCTCTGTCACTTACTGGCTGTGTGAGCCTGGGCAGTGGCACTGCCTTAAGTCTCTGTGTTTCTATTGCAAAACAGGATTAATAATACCCACGTTGCAGAATGGTTAGGGGGTTAGAGATGGCATATGTAGACAGCTGGTTTAGCCCCGTGTGTAGGTGTATGGTATATACTTAAAATGTGGGTATTGTTCTTAGTTGTCATCTGTGAAGCTCCTCGGGGTGGATGACTTCTCACCTCTACAGAGGGATGTGGGGAGCCTGTTTCTAGTGTGAGAGCCTTTGTTCGGAGAGAGCACCATCGCTTGACAATACAGCGTGTGAAAGCTAGATTGACCAAAAAGAGAGATACGTAGACTTCTTCCCACTCGGAGACTGTTGGTGTGGAGTGGGACTTTGGAATGTCTCTGGTTTTCTTTGAGGCTGTGGAAGGGTTGAGAGGTCAGGGGGCTGCCCCAGCTTGTATCTGAACAGGGCCTGGCCCTTACTTCATCACAGGGGTTCCTGCCACTGTCCTTCAGTGCCGGAGTCAACTTTCTGTGTTGCTCCTTCTGCTTCTCCACTTGCCGGGTCAGAGCCCAGCTCCTGTGCCTGCCGCGAGCCTTCTGAGCCTTCGGGCCCCCTGCGTTACAGAAGAACCCCGTGGAGCTCTTGTTGTACTTAAAGCACTGCCCTTGAGCTTCACCTCTCCCTGACATTGAGTGCATAAAGTGATGAAGTGAGGGCACCTGGGAGAAGGATTTGAGGCTGGTTGAGAATCACATCCCAAAAACAATGGTTGGTGGTTAAAAGCTCTCTGGTGACATGGGGCAGATCTGGTTTAGAGACATAGGAGTTTTGCTTTGGCCTTCTGCTGTTTGGTGTTTTAGAAAGCCTTGGAAGAATAGAAGCATATAGGAGGTATAGTTTCTGCTCTACGCAAGACAGCAGAATCAGGATTCAGATGATCTTTGTGGGCTTGGACGTTGAGCCAAAGCCCACATGAAGAGTGGAACCGAATCAGTGGAAGGAGTGTTGGGGGTTCTAGCTGGCTGTCGGCTTCCCTGAGTGGTAGTGGATTAGCGCCGCCATGTTGGCCAGCTCCTGCTAGTGCTGCTTTCCTGGGAGCATGGCGTCCACCTGCTGGGGAGCAACGTCCAGCCAGCACACATCGGGAGCACTGGTTTCCATCCTTGAGTTCGTGTTTTAAGAGGAACTGTGACAAACTGTCATTCACCCCAAGGAGAGGTTTGGCTGCCACACCACACCTTCTGCGTTACCCAGTGGATTGCCCTGAGGGAAGGCCTTGGCTAGGCAGGGTGACTGGGAGACCAGGGAGACTGGAATCGGAGACCCAAGTTGTGATAGCTGCTCTGTTAGTCGTTGTCTGTGTGTTCTGGGCACAGCTCTTCATCCTCCTGGTTCTTAGGCACATCCTCTATCACATGGGGTGGGTGATACTCCTGGGGAAGGGTCTGGAGATCTTTAGCCAGGACAAGAGGAAAGTGGCGTGTCCTTGGCATGTCGGCAGTGTCGTGGAAAGTTCTTTGCAGTCTAGCTGATTTGGAGGGTTTAGACAGGCATCGTAATCTCTGTAAGCCTTAGTTTTCTCATCTATACATGGGGAACGTGACATTCAGGACTTGGCAGAAGTCACAGGCAGGGAGGTCTTGACTCCTGAGGAGCCATCGGTGGAGCTGCTGCATACACTGTCAGGAGCCTTTGGGGTGCTGAGCCGGTGGAGGGGTGGACTGAGGCTGGGTGGGGACCAGGCTGGAGAGGTGGCTTCTCACATGTGGCACATAGGATATTTAAGGGAATATCTTCGGACAGACGCTTTTAGTCTTAAAGCTACACCCTTATTTTAGTGTGTATTAGAAAAAAACCCCAAGTAACTAGTACATCAAACCTGTTATTTTTATCCAAGTTTTTGCTTTCTTTGGGCTTTACTTTTTCAGTATAAAAAAGTATGTCAACTTAAAGAAAAATGTTAGGTAAATAAACCAGGCAAGGCTCTTCAAGAATGTTAAAATCATGAAAGACACCTCTGCCACCTCCCACCAAAACAAAAAAAAGGGCAGATGACACTTCTGGATTAAAGGAAACTAAAGAGATCAGATCTGGAAAAAATAAAGAACAGTTCTGAAAGACGTTATGGGGACAGTTAGGGGAAATAGGAGTATAGGTGGTAGATTAGGTAATATTATAGTACCAGTGTTAAATTTCTTGGGTAGGAGAATATCACTTCTTAGAAGATAGATGTTAAGGGTTTAAGTGTCATTGTGTCTGTGGCCTACTTTAAAATGGTTATGGAAACATTTATATATATTTTATGAATTATAGATATTATGTATTATATATAATTATGTATGTATTAGATATATCTATATCACATACGTGTATATACATGTATGCTGTGGAGCGAGAGAGAATGCAAATGTAGCAACCTATTAACAGTTAGTGGCCCAACTAAGTGAGGGGTATACTGTGTTCATTATTCTGTTCTTTCAGCTTTCCTATAGGTTTGGAATTCTTCAAAATTTAAAGTTGGGAAATGAGAGAACTAAAAGCAGTGATAAGCATGTCCCCCATGAGGAAACCCTCCGTGGTTTGGCATTACTCTCTGAGTCAAGCTGAGCCCATTGTTGTGGCGTGTGGCACCTGCATTGTTGCCCTCTCCTCTCTCATTCACCTGCATGGGCTGTGGTTTTTCGAATCTCAGGGCCTTTGCACTTGCTGTTCGCCCAGCTCAAACCACCCTGCATCTGTTTTGTCATTTCAGTCTCTGCTCTAAGGAAACCATCTAGGGAGGGGTCCCCAAACCTGTTTTCTAATGGTGCCTGTCCCCAAGTCACCATCAAAACATCAAAATTTGGGGCCAGCCCCATGGCCGAGTGGTTAAGTTTGAGCGCTCTGCTTCAGCGGCCCAGGGTTTCGCCGGTTCAGTTCCTGTGTGCGGACCTGGCATCACTCATCAGGCCATGCTGAGGTGGCGTCCCACATAGCACAACCAGAGGCACTCACAACTAGAATATACAACTATGTACTGGGGGCTCTGGGGAGAAGAAGGGGAAAAAAAGAAAAAAGAAAGATTGGCAATAGTTGTTAGCTCAGGTGCCAATCTTTAAAAAAAAAAATCAAAATTTAGTTTCTTCACTGTATTTGTCACCATCTGAAATGACCTTTGTAATTAATTATGTGGTATTATTTATCTGTCCTCTCACTAGAGTATAATCTCCATGAATACAGAATCCTTAAAAGAAGAAAATGAGACCAGGAAGTATGTGGTGGATGTAGCAAAATTTGTGATGATGGCCCAGGAATGACTAACATTTGAGAACCACTGCACTGTGGGACTTACCTTCAAGTCCTTTTGGAGTCTTTGCTGACTTTTCATTTCTGGAACACATCTTTAATATTAAATTATGATTTGATAAGAAAAAATTTTCACCTAAGAAAAATCATTCAGTGATAGATCACTAATATAATGTAAGTTGGTTGGAAAATATGAGATTAAAAAAATTCAGTTTTCTCAGTTACATAAAATGAGATGCCTCAATTAAAAATTTTATCTCAATCAGTGAGGCAGAATTCATTTGGTAACTGCAGCCATCAGTTAAGATACTTACTCAATAGAAAATGACCTACTACAGACCCAGAGGCCATCACTTGACACCACGATATTAATGATGTAAGGTAGAATTATAGAATTACCTGAGGTCTCTTTATTTCCAGGAGGGAAACTAGAAATTTTTGTGCTCTGTGTCAGCTGAAAGCTATAATTAAGGCGCTTTTGAAGAAGGTGGTGGGCTCAATTAATGGGCGTGTTACTCTTAGTGTCAGCTGTGAGGGAATGCTTTGGCAGTTGGTGGAGGCGGCCAGCAGCAGCCTTGGCTGAATAGAGGAAATCTTGGTTGAAGACCGGTATGGGGGAGTTGAAGTGGTTGGTGAAGAATTTAATTGCAAAATGCGGTGTTTCCTTACTGAGGCCATAATAATGTTGGTGAGATTCTGTGCCAACATCCAGCTCTGCAATGTAGCCTCTTTGCCACCTTACCTTCCTGCCATTTGAATAGTACCTAGACTATCCATTTGGACTCTCAATTATATTATGCTTGTAACATCTCTAATTGTTTCATGGACTTATGTCTGGTTTCAAGATGATTGCAAGCCCTTGGATGTTAGGGGTGAGGCACACCCTCCTTTTGTGTCTCTGCTCACATTTACGATGGGATTGAACACACAGAAGGAGCGGGGCCTTCCCTGGGGGATAGAACATGGGTTTTGGATTCAGGAGACCTATATCTGGATCCTAGCTCCACTACCTAACACCTGTGTGACTTTGGATAAAATGATGATGATTGTGACATCGATGGCAGAAGTTAACTAATTGGTTGGGGCTTGTCTGTGAAATAAGGGTAACCATAATACACACTGTACAGTGTTGGTGGACCAAGTGAGATTACATCTGTGAATAGTTTAGTAGCATGGAAAATGCTGCGAAGGTATTAAAATCATGATACTCAAGTTGAATTGTTAAGTCACGGGCTAACACATTGTATTAGTCTATAATCTTTGGTTGTAAAGTATAGAAATTCAACTCAAACTACTTCTGAAAACCAGCAATGTTGTGAGGACCTGGTTTAAGTGCAGCTGGATCCAGGACCTCAAATGATGGGATCAGGACGCTACCTCTGTCTCCCAGGTTTGCTTCCCTCACATTGGCTTATTTCTCAGGCCAGTGGGCTCCCATGAGATTGCAGAGCTGCCCAGGACTCTTCAATTTGATTTTCGTTCTGCCAAGACAGCTCCCCTAATAGAAAGAGAGAGCTCTTTCCCAGGAGTTCCAGCCGAAGACGCAGGAGAGACTGAGTGGCTGGATCTGGGTCCCTTGCCTTTGTCTGGAGCGGGGACTGGAGTTCCTACTACGTAAACAGTAGGGACTGAGACTGGGAAAGAGGTGATCCCAAAGGAAAAGAGAGGCTTTGTGAGCAGTCAGTCGAAGGGGTGCTGCGTCTCCATCACAGCAGGGGATGCACAGTTTCTGCATGGGTTTCTAGATCTGTCAAAGCAGTACCTTTTCTCATGCATCACACAGCCTAGCAGATCTACCAATCTTCATTACAAACCAAGCATTCTGCTCTTTTTCTTACTCTGGAAATTGTTGATAAAAACTTTCCTGTTTAGCTGAAACATTGCAAAAGTTATACAGGAAAAATAAACAAGTCTGAGACTCTGGCCTGTTGTGGAATGAAGAAACATCAAAGCTTGGCCAGTCACCAAGCTCAGCTTCCAGTGGGGTGGCTTCATGTCCTCTAACAGGTCTGCAGATCTGGGGTTTTAGTTTAGGCTCGATTGGTTACCAGAAGCAGAAACTAGCTCATAATGGCTCTATTAAAGGGGTTGGTTTGGGAAAAGCAGAGCTGTGTTTGGATTTGGCATGCTGAGCCCAAGTCAGAGCAGGTGGTTGTACCAGGCAGCCACAGCAACGTGCCTGTTTGGCCTTCCACTTCACCCAGCCAGGGTACCTGCCCACCCATCCACACCTCCACCCCTCTACTGGCCCACTCAGGCCTGCACAAGGCCTTGACAGCTCCCTGTACGTGGGATCGACCTCACACCCTTCACCTCAACGCCCAGCCCACTGGCCCCGTTTCTCAGTGAATCACTCACAAGATCCTTGGCGGAACCTTGTCAGATCAGCTTGCAGAAGTCACAAGTCAGTGGCCAGTTTCTGGCTAGGCCACTCTTGGGACAGGGCACAATGCGGTCCCATTAGCTGTGACTGATTTAGGACAGTGAGGACTTGGGTAGGTTGGAATCCTTTGGCAAAAAAGGCAGGTGGGGGCAATCTTGACCTCATTGGCTTTGGCAGAGGTCCTGAAGACTATTTTCAGATACTTGACATAGAGGTGGCTACCTCTTGCCTCTGGATGGCGTCTTATCATATACAGAGCCCAAGTATTTTTACTGTAATATTTTTGTAGGTAATAATTTTTATTATAAAGTATTTGTATTTATTGTGAAGTAAATTTTCTTATCCCAGTTTTAGAAAACAGCATAGGAAGAAGAAAATAAAAATTACCCACAACCCTACCTTCATAGATGTTAATAATGATAGCAGCTAATACTTTTATAGCTTTTGCTTTGTGCCAGCCACCATTCTAAGGGCTTTTTATATGTGCTCACTGAATTCTTACAGCAACAATGTGAGGTAGGATACAGATATTATTAGCCCCATCCCAAGTTCTGGAACAGAAGTCGGGTCTGTGGTGGGTTGTGTGTGTGAGACAAGGACACCTAGCCTGCAGGGGTGCTGACTTAAAGCCCTGGTTTGTGTCACCCAAGGGTTGACTGAATGCTAACCAGGTTCTTGTGTGGGTATCATCCCAGGTGGAGTAGAAGGATTGGGGTAGAAGTGGTGTCCAGTCCACCCATCACAGAGCGCCATGGCACAACCAAAGACAGGGTCTTGTCTGCCTCACCCCGCCAGGTGCTTAAGGATCACTCAGCGAGACCATTATACATACACCTTGGTCCTCTAGTTTGGCTTTTAGGCCCCTGTGCCTAGACCCTCTGGGCCTGCTCAGTTGCCCCAGGGACCTGCCTGGGTGTGTTTGAATCAAACGAATACCCGGGAGTCTGGGAGCAAGTGATACAGCACCAGCTCCCCTTTCCCAGCCTCTCACGTACGTAACTTGTCACCTCAGCTGTGGTCTTCTTTTCCACTCTTGCTGTGATTATTGTCCTGGAGATGGGCCTCAGGGGAAACCTCAGCATCTTAGGGAGAGGGGTGGTGTGAGAGATGAGTCAAATATTAATTATCATCCCATTTATTGAGCACCTTCTATATTTCAGGCTCTGTGCTTGGCACTATGAAAACATTTCCACTTTGCTCCACAGCTCTCTGAAGTTTTATAGATGAGGAAACTGGGGCCACAGGGCTGGTGATGAAGAGGGTTTCTCAAGGCCACACAGCAGGCCAGTGGAGAGCTGGTGTTGGAATCCAGATCCAAGTAAAGGAACAGAGACCAAGAGTCGAGGCCACAGTGTACATAGGTTTCTTTTGATCCAAGTCCCTTTTTAAGAGGCTTTTTGCAAATAGCAGTGCAAGCACAGAGAGATGCTCTCCAAGGGGTTGTACTTTGCGTGATTCAAGGAACTGAAATGCAAGAGGCGAAAATGAAAAAGAAAGACAAACCACAACCAGCTTCACGTATAGAGCTCTTCAGTTGTCTGGCCCTGACACAGACATAGATTATAAGAACCGCTCCGGAAACAGCTGGGAACAGGACACCGTACTTTCAGCCGTTCTTTTTTCATTGTTGCCAGAAAAATAATCAGCTCTATATCTTAAGTGCTTGATAAAGTGGCCCAGACAACAGCTGTAACTTAAAACAATTTTTGTTTTAGTTGCTTTTGACAAACAGATGCTGCAGGCTGTCTGGGCCAAGTGCAGTGTCCACGACTCGGTGGGCTCCTCGGGCTGCTCTGCTGTCTTAATAATTTTTTGTGTGTGAGGATTTTTTTTTTTCGCTTGAGGAAGACTGTTGCTGAGCTAACATCTGTGCCAACCTTCCTCTATTTTATGTGGAACACTGCCACAGCCTGACTTGATGAGCCATGCTAGGTCCACACCTGGGATCTGAACCTGCGAACCCCAGGCCGCTGAAGTGGAATGCGCGAACTTAACCCCTTGGCCACTGGGCCAGCCCCTGCTCTGCTGTCTTGAATTGTGTTTAATTCTTAGTTCAGCTGTGTTCATTCAGTCGTTCTTTTGGTGTGTTTCCAGAGGCTTATGTTTGGGCTTTGGAAGAGTGACTCGAGGCTGCATGTTCGTTTTTTCATATTTGCTGGAAGTGTTGGACGCACCAGGCGCTGTGCTGGGACGGTGATAGGACAGGATCGGGGCCCAGCCTCCCAGAGCCTGTGGTCTAGTAGAGAGGTAAGAACAGAGCCTCTTCCCTCTCCAAAGGCAAGCATTTCCACATCTTTCAATTGATTATTTTTGTATAATCTTTAAAACATGTTTATTCTGCTGCTTTTTGTTTTTCTTGGTTGTAGACTTCCTCCTAAGGGAGACAAGAGTTCCTTCCCTTCCCATCTGCTCTTTTCAGTTTTAGACAGGTATTCCTTCATATCTTCAAAATAGTTAGGGAGCACTGTTCTCTAGGTGTACTGTGCAGCTGAGTAAACCCAGTGCTCGCTGTTGGGAAGCTCACAGCCCAGTGGGGAGATGGACCTGAGAACAGGCAGTGAGAGGAGGCAGGTAAGGCCTGGTCGAGGAGATCTGTGGCAGGAGCAGGGGCTGAATCCCCCTGGTCAGCTTTGCCACCCTCTGCGTCCATGCTGGTTCACTTGGGCTGTGAGCTTTGGAGCAGAGCAACATCATGCTCCCGAATGCTGTCCTGGCCCAGCCACCATCCTCTCCCACTGGCATACAGCAGCGGTTCCCAAGTGGCCTCCCTGTTGCTACTCTTGTCTTTAATAATCCATTGTCTCCATGGAGACCACAGTGAACTTTAAAAAATATATCACTCCCCCACTTAAAAAACTGCCATTGGCCTTCTGTTACAAGTCGAATAAGATCCAGGCTCCTATTTTAGCCTTCAAAGATCCATGTGACTTGGCCCCATCCCCTTGGTCACCCTCCCCTTGGCTTGTTGTGTCCAGCTGCTCAGACTTGCTCTCTCACTAGGGCCTTCTCACCTGCTGTTTCCTCTGCTGAGAACACTCTGCCCTGTTACCTTCGAAGGGACCCTTCCTGACTACTGATTTTCGAATATCACCCCACTGCACCCTGCCACTCTGTACCTGTCTTTTTTATAGTCCTGTGTTATGTTCTGCATAGCCTTTCTCTCTATATAAAAGTAAGTGTGACTTGCACTCTTAGAGTGTAAAGTCCTTGAGGACAGGGACCTTGTTGCTTTGTTACACTGCTGCATCCCTTAGAGTAGTGCATGGCCTGGAGTGGACACCAACAAAGAGGTCCTGGTTACAGGGATCTTGAAGGAGTCTCTCCTCTGTATCCCTGCAGCCTAGCACTGCCCTGTGGGATGAGGTCATTGTGAAAACATTGTCCTGGTTATAGTTGTGTCCTAGGAATACAGTATTGTTGCTAAATAGCACTTGTGAGCAAAAGAATGACTAATAATAGTAATAATAATAACGGTCAATCCTTACATAACACTAGCTGTGTGCCAGGCACTGTACTGTTCTCTGTATTATGGTAACATGTATTTCTCACTACCACCCTATGGGATAGGTACTGTTATCGTCTCCATCTTGCAGATGAGGAACCCGAGGACAGAGGGAATAACAAAGTCCTTAGCTTTATAAGCAGTGGAGTTGAGATTTGAACCCAGAGATTCTGGCTCCAGAGTCTGTGCTCTCATCCAAAGGTGCCTGAGTTCCTTTCAGGGAATATCTTTGGAGTTGAATGAATTGGGTACATGACATCTCAGAGGTGGAACTGGGAACAGTGGCAATTACTCCCACATTCCGAGCACTCTGTTACGGGGTTTCTGTGGCTGTTGCAGTGTGGCCAGTGATGTCATTGGTGCAAAAGTGCCCACAGACATAGAGGACATAAATGTCTTCAATGTCAGATGATAGGGGCCTTTTCAGAGACCATTACAAGAAGCAGGAGACAACAAAACCTGTTCTCAGAAGTGCAAATGGCCAGGTTCTCCAAAGTTTCTGTGGGGATATATGGCTTTGGCTGTTACTAGCCACACAGTCTGAGGATTTCTCCAAGTACAAGAAGCTTCTTTTGCCCTTCTCATAAGGATTTTTATGCCCTCCTGGTCCCTGCTTCTCACTCACTGTTCTGAAGCTCCAACTCTGTGCCTGCCTGAAGTAACTGGTACAAAACAGTCCCAGCCTGTCCTTGAATGTGTCCTGTGAGACCAGACTAAGCAAAGAGCACTTCCCAGGAACATCCTGCAGCAGACCAGGCTTCCATCGGTATTTCCTTTGCAGCACTTTATGTACGTTATTGCCAGTTCTCACCATGTCCCCATTGGTGGGTGATGGTACATGTGAGCGTGCCCAGATTGCAAAGCTGGTAGAACCAGGGTTCAGCCCAGGTCTTTCTGACTTGGAGACTACAGTACAGCTCTGGCTGCAGTACTCTGTTCACCGAACTGACTTCTAGTGACTCTAGGAAATTTAGTTTCCATCAGTGTTTTCAAGGGGTTAGAATGGCGTGTCAAGCATCTCTCACTTGCCACACCTGACCCTTTATAGTTTACCACATTCTTTCAGATTTCTGGCTAATGTGGTGGCCGTGCAGCCATGGGAGGCCTTGTGTCCCAAACACATTGGCATACTGGATAAAGTGAAGAAACACTAAGAGAAGGAGAAATACGCAGCTAGGTTTGGAAGCCAGAAAGGAACATCTTCAAGGGCTGGGCATGAAAAGGAAGTCAGGTTCACAGCAGCAAAGAGGACTGGAAGCCAGCTGGTTCACAGTAGTATCCAGACTGGAGATGTGACGGGTTACCTCATAAATTAAGAAAGGGAACTAGGAAATTTCTCCTCCAACAGGTCAAGATTAAATTGCTCACTTTGGGAGGTGGACTCAGAAAGAGTTCCTTTCCCCCAGGAGAGGACAGAATTCCTGAGACTGCATGCTCCCGGACGCAGGACTCATATCCGCATGGTTGGTACTTATGGAAACCCTGAGCCAAGATCAATGTAAACACTGGTGAACGCTATTTGGCCATGGTTGCTGTAGCCCCTGGTCACCCCACAGGTGTACTCTTCAGTCACACGCGTGTAGGACCTCCCACAGAAAACAACCCTTGCTGAGGATGAATTTACAGACAAAATCGCAAGAAAATTACCGTCATGAAAAAGACATTCTGTAGACACAAGTGTGAAAATTCACATCCTAGGAACTAAAAACCGTAAAACAAATCTGAAAGGGGCTTTAAAATAAGAATGTTTGAAATGTAAATGAAGGAACAGAATCCATAGTGAGATTAGGACATTATGAAAAAGAGTAGATAGATTTGAAAAAGAACCAAAAAGAAATTCTGAATATTGAAATGCAGTCATTGCCATGTACTTTCAGGTTAATTAGCTTATTAATGCTTCGTGGGAGTTAGTGTATATAGTTTTCTTCTTCATGTGTTATTTTTTAAAAGCCTTTTTTCCCCTGAATATGTAAATAATTTATGCATATTGAAAATCTGGATAATAGAGGAAGGTATAAGGAAGAAATAAGAATCTAGTTACTCAGGATAACTGCTGTTAATATTTTGACATACTCTTTTTTTCTGTAGGGATCTTACTGAATATAGAAATTTAGACCCTGATTTAGAAAGTTTTTTGAACCATGAGCCTTGTTCTATATCATTAAATATTCTTTGAAAACAAATTTAACGGCTCCATGGCGTTCCATTGTCTTGCTCTGCTGTACTTTGTTTATCCACCCTCTTGATGAATATATGCATTGTGTATAATAGTTCCTACTGTAGTAACACTATGATGAGCATTTGTTTGCATTTCAGATTCTTTAGGGCAGATTACCAGGAATGAGATGGCTTCATCAATAGGTGCAGACTTATATTTTGCAGTGGGGGTTGTGGGGGAATGGAGGGCAGTGATGTGTGAACATATTTTAGCCTTATTGTTGTGTAATAAAGAATTTGGTCTTTGTCCTGGGTTGCTGGGATTGAGAATCTAAAACTCTTGGAATTTCCCCAGTGATAGGAGTGTCTTTGTTGTTCCTGGTGGGCGCTTGGACCACACCTGTGTTCATGCTAAAGGGAACACTCAGGATGGGCTAGTCATGCCTGAAAGACCAGCCATGTGATTGGAGGATTGGAGCTTTGGGCCATAGACACCAGCCTGAACTCTTGACCTCTGGGGATGGGGGCAGTGGCTGGAGATTGAGTTCAATCTCTTGGCCAATGATTCAGTCAATCATGCCTATGTAATGAAACCACAATAAAAACTCTGGACACTGAGGCTCAGTGGAGCTTCCTGGTTGGTGAATAGATTGATATGCCAAGAGGGTGATGTGTCCTGATTCTGTGGGGTGAGGGCAGGCATTTAGTACCCTCCCATATCTTGCCTATGGCCCTGTGGCTGGTCCTGATTTACATCCTTTATAATAAAACTGTAATTGTAAGTGTAGTGCTTTTGTGAGTTCTGTGAATTGCTTTAGTGAAATATCTAACCTGATAGGTGTTGTGAGAACCCCCTAGATTTGCAGCCAGTTGACCAGAAGTGTGGGCTGGGGACCCCCAAACTTGTGGCTACTGTCTGAAGTGAGGGCAATCTTGTTGGAGACCTTGCCTTTAGTTTGTGAAGTCTGACACTAACTCACCATTTATGATAGATATTACCAGTTACTTTCTAAAGTTTATGTAGAAAATTACAACCATTTTTGTTGGCCGACTAAGAGAATGAAAAGTTGACCTCTCTGTGTCTCCATATCCTCATTTATAAAATGGAAAATTTAATAAAAACAAAAGAGAGTGATTGTGTGATAATCTTTGTACCATGTTTAGACTAATGCCTGGCCTGTTGAAAGCAATCATGAAGTGCCAGTGCATGAATGCATGTGTGGGTGAGTGTGTGTGTGCATGTGCATTGTGGGGAAGTCAGAAAATGCAGCTGAGAAAAAAGGAGAGAGAAGAAATTTCAAATGCTACCACCCAATCACAAACATCAAAATGGGATTATATTTTGTGTTTTGAAAACCTCATTCTTTTAATAGGTTAGTGTATCCCTTCTACATTTATTATTATACATTTGGTCTTTTGTCATCAAGTTCTATTTTTTTAAAAACGTTTTCTATGTTCATCGCAGCATTATTCTCAATAGCCAAGTCATGGAACCAACCTAAGTGCCCAGCAACTGATGATTGGATAAAGAAGATATGGTATATATATATATATACACATACATATATATATACATATATATATACATACATATATATCACACACACACACACACACACACACACACACACACACACACACACAGTGGAATACTACTCAGCCATAAAAAAGGACAAAGTCGTCCCATTCACAACAACATGGATAGACCTTGAGGGTATTATGTTGAGTGAAATAAGCCAGACAGAGAAAGACGAACTCTGTATGACTCCACTCATAAGTGGTAGTTAACATATAGACAAAGAGAACTGATCGGTGGTTACCAGGGGAAAGGGGGCTCGGGGGAGGGCACAAAGAGTGAACCGGTGTACCTGCAACATGACTAATAATAACGTACAACTGCAGGGGCTGGCCCCGTGGCCGAGTGGTTAAGTTTGCGCGCTCCGCTGCAGGCGGCCCAGTGTTTCGTTGGTTCGAATCCTGGGCGCGGACATGGCACTGCTCATCAGACCACGCTGAGGCAGCGTCCCACATGCCACAACTAGAAGAACACACAACGAAGAATATACAACTATGTACCGGGGGGCTTTGGGGAGAAAAAGGAAAATAATAAAATCTTTAAAAAAAAAAAATAATAATGTACAACTGCAATTTCACAAGGTTGTTAACTATCATAATCTTCATAATTTAAAAAAAAAATGTTTTCTATGCTTGCTTGCTCTAGTCTTTATTTTTCTTATTTTCTGTGTGATCTTTTCCCTCTCACTGTTTTAATTTGCATAGACCTCCAGCTTATTTTACTTTCCAGTTAGTAATGGTTCAACTAGAAGTTGCTTTTAAATCTCTGATGAACGTGCTGAAGTCTGGTTGTCTCAAGCTACTGACTTCAGGAATGAAGCCCCACTCTATGATGCCCTCCTGCCTTCCTGGTCTTGGTTGTTCTGCTCCATGGTTTTTTCTTAGTCAATTTTAGTGACCTCATTTGTAGTATATGTCTCTGCTTTCAAGAATTGTAATAAACTCAATTGGTATATGATAGGCACGTCATTTTAAGGAAAGAATAAATATCACAGTTCTTTAGACTTGATTCTGTATTGAAATGGCTTCCATGGCTACCCTCAGCCCTTGGTGCATGCCTCCTCATTCCCAAGTTCTTACTTGCACTCATCTTTGTTGCTAGAGTCTGTCTTCAAGGAGATTCTTGCTCATTTATTGGTTTTAATGGAATGTTTTAAACATACCCAAGATAGAATGAACTTTGACGTACCCATCACGCAGATTTAACAGTTGCTAAGATTTTGCCATGCTTGTTTCAAATATCCTGCCCCATTTTTTCAGAAGTATTTTAAAATAGATTCACAAGATCTCAAGTCATTTTACCCCTACTACTTATGTATATATCTCTCAAAAATGTAGACATTTTCTTGCATAACTCAATGTCATTATCACAGCTGACAATATTAATAATTCCTTGGTGTCATCTAAAACTCCATTCGTATTTGGAATTTTCCAAAAAAATTTTCTTCAAGTATGGTTCTCCCCGCTCCTCCCAAAAGAAGGACTTAGGGACACATGTATTCCCCAGGTGCTTCATATGGGTGAGCAGCTTGAGGTTCTGAGAGGTAAATCGGCTTCCTCAGGTCAGACATTGGTGTTGGGACTTGAGTCTACACCTCTCTCTGTGAGTTTTGTGTTTTATGCCCTATGCTTGGCTGCCTGGGCATGCTTACCTGGAAGAGGATGAAGCTTCTAACCTCAGCCCCTAAAGCTTCAGCCCACAGACTTAGGGGCTAAACATGAAGATAAGTGCTGCCCCGGGAAGCCTCACACCAGCACAGAGTGGTTTTTCTCTAGAAGATGCCTTGATGGGGCAAGTCCAGCCCCAGCCCTGAGCCAGTGTGGTTTCTTCTTTGCTTTTGTGTCTGTTCTTGAAGACCTCCTGCTGGGGCAGGGGCAGGGGCAGTGGCAAGGGCCCCTTAAAATAAGGACCCATGGCTACAAGGGAGTTCTGAAGGGTTATGGAGGAGCATGGCCTTTGGGACCTTGGTACTGCTGCTCACTCGCTGTGTGCTTGGGCCTGTGACCACTCTGACTGAGCTCTGCTTTGAACGATGGAATTACAGTGCTTACCATACACGGTTGTTGTGAAGATTATGTGACGATAGGTATAAGTGTCCCCAGCATGGTGCCAGGCACAGAGTGGTTGTTTCTAAATGGGAGCTTAATGCCATTTGTCTCTGCTAAGGAGGAGGGCAGAGCACTGAGTCGGCACCAGCCACTCCCGCTGCCACCACCCCCCCGGCTGCTACACGCATCCCTTTCCTCTCTCCCCTGCCACTGTAGAAGGTAGTCCCGTGGCCAGGCAGCCAGCCTTTACTGGGCTTTGGAGAGAAGAAGGGAAGGACAGTGCCAAGCACTTGTGCCCTGTGTCCTGTCACTCCTTCACCTAGTCTGGTGTGAGGCCACTTTACAGACAAGGTACTGGGCACAGACGGGAACGGGCCTAATTTTCTTCTCAGAGTGTGACGGATTGTTTGGGTTCAAATCGACAGACCCAGGTCATCGATGCAAGAGGTTGGCTGAGGTGGGTCTGACTCTTGGGATATGCAGGAGCACAGACCTCTGCCTTGAGGCGGGGCAGGGGCTCGGGCTGTGCAAATGCTCTTTGCCAGTAAGTGTGCTGAGAACACAAGTAAAGGTTTGTGGTCCTTTTAGAGTGACTGGAGTAAACATTTATTTCACCTTGAAGGAAACAGGGCCCAGGGAGCTTGATGAAGCTAGACAGTCCTCGCAGTAGGCCGCATAAAGGAGTCCATCAGAATCAGTTGGGCTAGAGAGGGCCTCATAAATTGTCCCTCACAAAGACCCAGCATTCTCTGTTCCTTGGGTGGGCCACATGTGCTACGCTCTGGAGAAGATTGGGAACAGCTGTCCTTAGTTGTTGCCATTGAGTCATATCTGGTCCATGGGCCAGCGATTGGCGCCTCTGGTCATTCTGTCCTTTTTTCACAAAGCTTGAGGTGACTTGGCCCTCTCCCCGAAGACCTGGGGAACTGCATGCTCAGCGTCTTCTGTGAGGCACTGGCAGCTGGGGCTTCCGTAGCCTCCTGCTGTGTCCTGCGCCTGGAATGGTCTCTTCCCTCGGCTTTCTGGCCCCTTCTCTCCCTCCACTTGCTGAGTTCGCCTCTTCTGTGCTTGCCTAACAGAAGCTTCTCATCTTACTTTGATGTGCTTCACTCTGTTGCTGTTGAGGGTTTGTGCGTGTCTCTCCCATCAGACTGTGAGCTCCTAAGGGGCAGGGACTGGGTCAGATTTCTCTCTGGGGCGTGGGACCGCGCCCAGGGGAAAGCACGTAGATGTACACAGTGGAACAGAACCAAACTTGATTTCAGTGCCTGGGCGGCTGGTTTGCAAGTACGTATGAGGCATCTTGGGAAGTGAATAGTGGGGAGGGAGAGACCCCCCCCGCCCCCCCAAAGTGGGCCTGCTTCCCTGGGACGCCAGCCTGGCCTGTCCTCTGTGCCCTGTCCCTGTGGTCGCTTGTTCAGAGCTCTTGCATGGTGGGCTCTGCGGGCCGCTCCACAGTGAAATGTGTTCCTGCTGCTCCGTCTGAAATGTGACCTGCCATGCTTTCCTCAGTCCCCTCTGTCTCCGTCCAGAAAAATGTCTAATTGTATCTTGAACTCATTTACATTGCTTGCTTCAATGGCCCCACTTGGCAGCTGAGGCCATATGCTAATTCCACCCTTTTCATGAAGGAATTCTGCTGATTTTACTTACTTTTTATGGTAGATTTTCCCCCTTCTTTTCTTTTTTTTTTCCTCCTGCTTCCCCAGTAAACAGTTTCCTAAATCCACTCTCTCAGGCTCTGCGACTCTGCAGAACTCAGAGCGTTTCACTCACTGGAGCTCTGGTTGGGCCTTCCAGCACCTTCAGCTTGGGGTTAGTCAAGACTGCCCTGCCTTCGTTTCTGTACCTCAGAGGAGGGGCTCTCTGTGGCCTGGGGACTCATTTCTACCAGGGCCTGTTTGTGTCTGAGGCCACAGCAACAGCCATTGTTTCTTAGCACAACCAGTGTGCGAGTCAGCGAGAGTGGCCCTGGTCGTCCTGCCTCAAATGCCTTGTGAGGGATGGACCCCACCCCTTCCATGATGGAGGGGGAGGTCTGGGGCCAGGGAGTATTAAGATCTATGTCTGAGTCCCAGCTCTGCCTTTGCCTGCAGTGTGACCTTGGATGCATTTTTTTTACCACCCTGAGTCTCAGTTTCTTCATCTGTAAAGTGGACACGTGAGGACCCATCCTACTCCTCACTGGGGGTTTGCTTGGGGTCTTCTCCAAGTGGACACAGCCCTCGGCAGCCCCTGGGCCCTCTCTCTGCAGGGCCTGGGCCACCTGATCTTCATGAGATGGGGTCCTGTCCTTGGCATGGTTGCTTCATAGCTCAGCTTTTCTTCCTTCTCTTTTTGTTTTTAAACAAGTACACATACATTTTTGGAATATACTAGGACGTCACCACTGAAGAATAGAGAAGAGCCCATTAATTGCTAATGGAGGGAACATTCTAAGTAAAGTGCTTAGTCTTCTCTTCTTAGTTCTTTTCATTCACTCCATAAGTATTTGTTGAGCACCTACTCTGTGCTGCGAGATGTGAGGGATTCTGTGGGGAAAAAGACAGACTAGGTCCCTGTCTCTGTGGGTGAGGATGCAGGGGAACCATTGAATCACAGAACGGGAGTGTCCCGGGGCAGTGTGGGGACTATGGCACCCCTAGGGAGGGCCACCTCATCCAGACCAGGGAGAGTCAGGAAAATACCTGGGAGGTGACATCTAAGCTGAGATTTGAAGGCTGAGGTGCCAGCAGAAGTGACAGGTTGGGAAGAATGCTTCAGACCCATGTTTCTACGTCAAAGTCCTGGGGTGGTAGAGAGAGGGCTGATTGAGGAGCTGAGAGAAGTCAGCCCAGCTGAAGCCTGGAGAGTGAGGAGTGGGCAGTGGTAGATGAGGCTGGGGAGGTGAGGCGGGGGAGGTGGGAGCCCAACCCCACTGCCCTTCTCTCTGGTCCTTGGTGGGAGCGCTGATCTTCCCACTCTCTTCTGCACATGGGGTAACATAGTGCTTTTAGAAACCAAGACTCTGGGCTCAGAGTACCTGAGGTCGAATCCTGTCCCTGCCACCAACTAGCTCTTTGATCTCGGGCAAGTGATTTAACCTCTCTGTGCCTTGAGTATTCATCTGCAAAATGGGGCTGTAGATAGTGCCTCCATCCTAGGACTGAATCAAATGAGCTAATGCAGGCAAAACACTTAGAATAGTCCCTAGCTCACAGGAAGCAGCCCATTAAATGTTAGCTATGAAGACTACACGCATTTCTCCTGAAAAGGGCTTGTACTGAGAACTTGGTACAGGTAACGTCTGTCCTGGAGGAAATTCCAGCCTGGTGTCTCTGAGGTTTTCCTGCTTCATTCTTCCAGGAAAATCATTGTCTTAGGTTATTCTCGAACTTTCTACCTACTGAGAGTATTTTGAGGCTCAGTATGGAAATCTGTGCTTGAAATTGTAGGGAGAAACCCTGCCAGAGAGAAAATAATATGTCAAATGCCAGAGCTTTCACATGCATTAACTCCTTTGATCCTCAGAACAGTCCTGTGAAGTAGCACTGTTTCTGTGACCCCTGTTTTTACGCAGTGTTGCTGTACGGTGACTGCTATTCTAGGTGAGGGCCTCAGTCCAGAATGTTGGGGTGGGGGGAGCCAGCACCTCCTCCTCATCTGCCCTGGAAGAGGCCCAGGCCAGGGAGGGAGAGTGCTCCTCCCTCGTGGCCCAGCGGGCGCCAGGTCTATGCTGAGGTTTGTCTGACCCCGAGCCTGTGGCCTCTCATCTCCCCTGCCCTACCCCTCTGGGGCCCCGTGACTCCAGAGAGCCCACTGTCCTTTTCTTCCAGGATAAACCTGGCATCCCCCTTCCCCACCACCATCAAGGCCCAAATGTGGGTCATAAGGGCAAGAGGGTTTGGGGCTGTGAGCCCGCCAAGCACAGCACACAAATGCTGAGTGCTTTTCTGATTCAAACAGGTAACCACCAGAGAAGCTGGATGTTTGTTCTGTTTCCTCTAACTTTCCTTTCTAGAGAAAACTTCCTCCAGAGATCTCGCACTGGGGAGCTGCGGGCCACTTTTGGCCCATGGACATGTTTTGTTTGGGCCATACAGTTTAAACATTCTTTTGAATTGGTTGTCAACATTTAAAAGTTGGCGAATTTCATATAATAGTCCAGATTTTTGGCCTCTCTTGAAAAATTGGAAGACTTGGCAACTCCAGGCCCATATTCCTGTCTGGCCACGTGGGCTGGAGCTGAGGAGAAACTGTCCCCTAGCTGGGGCAGGAGAGTTTCCGTCTCCTGTAGTCTTCATCCTGCACCCAGCCCATGTACCCCAGTTGAGGTGCCCACCAGGCCCTGCAGGCTCCTCACTGTCTCCTTTTCAGGACAGGCCTTGGTCCAGTGCTAGAATTTGAGAACAGGAATTCAGGTCCAAGAACACTGATAATTAGCATTTCCATGATTAAGTACTTGCTGTGTGTCAGGCCCTGGGTTATGAGGTTTGCATGCATGATCTGTAAATAATATATGATCCCCATTTTGCAGATGGGAGAGACTGAGGCTCAGCGAGGTAAAGGCCCTTGAACCAGGTCTCACAAGGCACGCAGGTAGGAGAGTCTGAGGGGGGATGTAGTATGTTCCCTGCAAAGCCCATGTGTGTGGGAAGTTCCCTTCCCGTGCGTGTGGCCCTCAGTCCCATGGTGACCTGCACATCTGCAGGTGTTCCTCCACTCATCTCTCCGCAGAAAGGGAAGATGCATGTGCCCTGAAACCCAGGGGCTGGCCGGCTCCTAGAGATGGAAAGACTCCTGGTGAATTTTCCTTCAGAGTTTCCTTTTGGGATCCCAGGGTGCTGTCTTCAAGAGAAATCCTCTTTAGTGCCACTTTAAGGAGGCCTGGTGGAGCAAAAATGGGCCTCAGATCAGGCAGAGGAGGTGTGCCTCCTGGCTCCCCCGCGTTCTTGAGTTGCTGCTGTCTTGGATTGCACTATCCCCTCCCCCGCCCCTCCCTCCTCCTTCCTTCTCTGTCTCCCTCCCTCTCCCCTCCTCCCCCTTCTCTCCCTCCCTCCCTCCTTCCCCTCCTCCCTCTCACTTAGTGAGCACTTACTGTGTACTGAGCACAGTTTCTAACTTTCTGAGCCTCAGATTTCTCATATGCAGGTGGGCTCGTGCCTGGCACTGTGGCCAGCAAAGGGTAGACCCTGGATCATTGGTAGCCACTGTTGGGAACGATGAGGACTTCTTGCTCATTTTCACAATGGGAGTCACATTGACAGGGCCATAGAGTTACAGAGTTTTTGTGAAAAATGTTGACTTACAGTGTAGTATTTTCCCCAAGGCGCCTTGATAAAAGCGTTGGGAAGACCTGGGATTACACTGAATTGCACAGGGGTTCTCCTGAGTTGATCAGGTGCCTTCTTTTTTCCAAGCACTGTGTTAGTTAGTTTCTGAAAGGTTAGTAGTGGTTTTATCTCCATTTTATAGATGAAGAAACAGGCCCAGAGAGTTCAGGTGTTTTGCGGAAGACACAATAGCTGGTAAGTGGGGGAGAGCTTCTGACTGGAGTTGACCCTCCCCAAAGTTTGTGCTCTTCACCCTCCACTGTGGGGCCTGACCATGACCTCTGCCCCAGACTCTCAGTGTACCCAGAGTGACCACGGGACAAAGATTTAGGAATTCTCTGTCCCTGGAAAGCCCCGCTGTTCCTGGTTGATCTACTAGTCCGAATGTTGATTCAGTGCTGCTTGGCAGAGCTTCCTGGAGAGCCGTCCCTTGGCGCCCACCCCGCCTGCCCTGCGGGAGCCCCGGCCAAGAGCCAGTGAGAGACACCACTGCCCCGGGTGGGGTCCCTTTCCTAGGTGAGGGCGGGTTGGGTCTCGCAGACAGCACTGAGTGTAGAGTTTGCTTAGGCTGCCCTAGGACGGATTTTCTTCAGAATTCACATTCCCGTGTCCACCTCTTACTGTTTTGTCCACAAGAAACTCTTGCATCCATATTTGGTGATTTGTCTCTCTGTTTCCCTCCCCTCCAAGGTGTCTGCCAAAATCCGGTATAATTCGTATCATCTCCCAAGCTGTTATAGTATATGAGGGCAGAGGATAATTTAGTTATTTTTGAAAAAAGGTTCTTAGCAAAAGTAAGAAAGGAGGGGGGAGTTTTCATACTCACTGCATGAAATAGACAATATTTCCTGAAACAGGAGATACGAACCTCAAAGAATTTAAAATAAAACATTCATTTTATTATTTTTTTAAAGAAGGAAAACGAGAAAAAAAAAGTAGAATAGTCAGTCTTTTTATCCTAAGTACAGATGAAATTGATTAAACCTTAAAGACTGGCCTCCGCACACCCGGTTTATTAATTGAAGAATTTCCTCTTACCCAGAATGGGAAGTTCACGTTAAAATCGAGCTTGCCCCTGAGTGGCAGTGACACTTGAGAACTGAACATGTTCCACAATCCTATTTTCTCTTCGGTGCTGGAGGAAATCCTAAAATGGTTAAAAGTGGGGGCAGGGGATTGAGAGGGGAGAGAGAGCAGAAACCATACATTTTAAGGAAGCCTTCTTTCATTTCCTTGTAAAGCATGAAATCAAATTATAGCTCATGGCCCGCAATTATTTTATTTCTACATTTCAAATTCCATTTTCTGCTGCTTTTCACTGCTCTTGAACAGGAGTTGTACTGTTGCGCAAAGTCAGCTAAAAAGATTACCCCAGATAGACTATGACACAGTAGCTTAAAGAAGCAAAAAGGCAAAACTCCCTGGTCAAGTGGGGAGGCGCGGCCCTGCAGAGCCGGTCCCCTGCCTTGCCCAGCCTCCTGCCTCCATCTGGGAAGGAGCCGGCAGCAAGCTGTCATCCCCTTTGACCTTTGACCTGAGGAAGCGTGGACACCTCTGCTCTGCCTGTGGTGCCTGACCCTGCCTCTGGTCCTCTCCTGAGGAGGGCCGTGTGAGTGGTGGTTACTCCACCGCCTCCTGAAGAGGGGCCACACGCCTGGTGATGAGGCGGTGGTGTGAGGCTGTGCCTGGCGCGTGATTAATACTCCTGCTTGACAGGGTCCGAAGGTCATGCTTTTCCAGTTCTCATCCAAGAGATGAGAGGAGAGAGAGTTGATTTAGTGCTAGTATGTCTTTTACTAGCTCTTGCTGATCCCTTTTTAACAGAGAGCAGGCCTCAGGCTCAGAGCTTCAGCAGGCAGCATTATCTAGTTAGGATTTAATAACGTTGCATCACAGTGTTTTGGTTTTTTGTTTTATTTATTTTTAGAGTTAACTTCTATTTATGGCAAGTTTAATACATTTATTGTCATGTAAAGTTCTTTTTAATATAAATGGATTTGAGTTCAGAAAAATGACGTGACTTAAATATGTGTAAGTAAATAATAGTAGAGGTAGAATCCATGAGCGTGGCAGAATTGCAAAAGTGGTACAGTCATGTGTCCTTTAAGGATGGAGACACAGTCTGAGAAATGCATTGTTAGGCGATTTCATCATTGTGTGACTATCACAGAGTGCACTTACCCAAATCTAGATGGTATCGCCTCTTACACACCTAGGCTATGTGGTGCTAATCTTCTGGGACAGCTGTCGTATATGCGGTCCAGCGTGACTGAAATGTCGCTATGCAGCATGTGACTGTACATGGATGGAGAACCCTGGTTTAATCCGTATTTCCTCCCTGAAGTGGGAGACAACTGTTCTGAACACCTCCAGCGAAGAGCTCTTTAATCATGTCTCCAGTTATCCATCTGCATCTTTACTGGCCCTGCCTCTCAGGAAATTCTCTCATAGATCTACCTGAGCACCTTCGTGCTTCAGTTTAAGATCACTTCCTTCGTATTTCTCTCAGATGAGGAACATCTGGTCCCAACCTCTGGACTTGGGCAGCTCCTTGACTCCCCCTTCCCTCGGGCTCTTGGTGGCCACAGGCTCTCAGGTTCCAGGGACAGCCGGGGCTTTGCCAACACACTGCTCTGGGTTCGAATTCAGACCCCCAGTTCCCTAGCTGTATGACTGTGGGACAGTCACTTCAGATCTCTCCCAGGTTTGGTCTCTTCATCTGGAAAGTGTGAATATTAATAACTACCTCCTTCCTGGGCTGTTGTGAACAGTAATTGAAATGGTGTGCATGGTGCATTCCTAGATACTTAATTAATTCTCTTTCCCCCTTTCCCCAACTCCCTGACTCTTTAGTCATTTTTTTAAACTTTTTCTTTTGAAATAATTTCAGACTTATAGAAAAGTTGCAGTAGTACAGAAAACTCCCATATACCCTTCACTCGTTTGTTATCTTCATGACCATCTTCGAATGTGTTGTCTGGTTGGTACACCCAGACTTGGGAGCTGCTCTCTAGCAAGCCTGACCACGGCTGACTGTGGTGTGAGGACAAGTCTATGGTTTTTACATTGGTCTTGTGGAAGGATGAAATATCTTTAACAGGTTATGACCTCTAAACAGACATAATTGGGAGCCTCCCTCCGTCTGTCTTCTGCCCCTGCCCCATTCCATTGGATGTCCTAACTTGTAGAATCAAATCTAGGCTCTTTGCAAGAGTTTCCTAACAGGAGAGATGTGTGCTGAGAATGGTGTCTGAGATGATTTTATGTGTGTGCAGCTATGGCATTAAGGGATGTTAACCATGGTGAGAAAGTTCTTCTTTCTTTAGGGTTCTTTAAATCCTCCGGTTTCATTAAGGAGAAGGTCTCTGTTTGGTGTTTGGAGCTTTAACACTTTTCTTACCATTGCGAGCTCCGTACCTGTGGCAACAACGGTGTTTGGCTAGAATTTGATAGCAGTGTTTTATTTTTCTTGTGCTTTTTTTATCCTTTTACTTATGGTAAATGACACTGGTTTTCCAGTGATACAAAGCTTTGCTTTTAGAAAGAAACTGTTTTTGAATCAATAATACATGCACGTGGTTTGAAATTTAAAAGGTATAAAAGCATAGACCATAAGAAGTGGATTTTCCTAACCCCAGGACTCAGAAAGCCGCTGTGAGCAGTTTCTTCTAAAATTCCAAGGACAGTGATTTCAAGCATATACTTTCTCACGCAAAATCTGTAGAAATGCCAGTATACTGTGCATGCTCTCTTGGCAAGCATTCTCCTCAGGGAATATAGAGTCACCCTGTGCTTTCTGGTAGCCGTGGAATATTCTGTTATGTGGACATGCTGGAGTGTAGGTAACTGCTGTCCTCCTGAGAGGCCGTTAGGCTGGCCCTACGTTTTTACTCTTGGAAGCATGTTTCGATGATGGCCTTGTGTGTGCCTCATGTGCAGGTGGGGGTTGCTGGGTCACAGGTCTGTCTGCATTTGCACTTTTGATGGCTATTGCCAGAATGGCCTCCAAGGAGGTTTTGCCAACACGGGTTCCAAATGGACAGGATTGTCTGTCTCCTGCAACTGTAGCGCAAGGGTGTTACCAAATGTTTTGAGGGACAGCATGGCCTCTGGAACCACAGAGCTTGACTTTGAATTCTAGCCCCCTTTTCCTAGTTCTGTGACCCAACTTCCTCATCTCTTAAATAGGGGTATCTGGAGTCCTGCAGGGCTGTCTGGAGTCAGTGTGTGTAATTGGGGCGCCTGGTGGGGCAAGGACTTCATACTTGGCAGCTCCTATTATTATAGTCAGTATTATTTTGTCAACCCACTGGGGGAAAACTAGAATCTCAGTGTAGTTTCAGTGTGTGTTTGTCTTGTTATTGGTGAGGTAGGGCATCTTATTATATGTCTGAGCTATTTGTATTTCTTTTCTTTGCCCCTGCTTCCTATCTGACTTCCCTACAGCCACCCTGGCCTCCTTGCTGGGCCTTGGACACCACGACACCCCATAAGGTCTTTGGCCTGCCTCCTCCCTCTGCCTAGAATGCTCTTCCCCTGGTTAACTCTCAGGCCCTCTCCTCTAAGTCCTGGGTCAAATATCTCCTCCTCATGGAGATCCATCCTGACAGCCCGACTTACAATGGCAGCCCGCCTGCCTCCCATAGATGCCTGAGCCGCCTTTTCCTACTCTGTTTTTCTCCAGGACACTTACCATCTTCCACCCTTCTGTGACATTCATGTGCTATGTGTAATGTCTGCCTGTGGCCTTTCCTTACTGGCCAGTGAGTCCAGCTTGTAAGGGGTGGGCACTGTCCTCTGTTCTCGTTGCTGGTGTGCTGAGACCAGCCCAAGGCCCGGCAGCAGGAGGTGCTCAGGGAGTGTGTCGAGTGTGAACTGTCTGTGGATACTGTTTTATTTTCTGATTGGATTGTTGCTCTTTTTATTGCCAGTTTGAAGAAACTTTTTAAATATTAAGGAGAGTAGAGCAGTTAGTCCTTTGTGGGTAATGTGCATTTTAAGCTTCTCTCCCCAGGCATCTTTGGCCTTTATCATATTTTTTTTTCCGTGCAGAAGTGTTTGATTTTTATGTTATTGAATTTGTCAGTCTTTCCTTTTTTTCTTTCATGTGTTTCTAGGTTTTGTATCTTACCTAGATATTTTTTACTTTTAAGATTATAAAAAATTCTTTCATGTGTTTTCTTCCAGTACTTTTATGGCTTTATTTTTTATGTTTAAAATTTCGTTCCATTTGGAATTTATTTTGGTGTAATGTGTAAAGTAGAGATCCAACTTGAGTGTTATCCAGACGGCTGCCCGCTGTCCCTGTGTCACAGTGGTGTGCTTTTCCTTGTTTACAGATGTGGATGGTGAGGCTCAGAGAGGGAAGGTTACTTACCCAGGATTTCGCAGCCAGCAGCAGTCATTCTGCACCACTGCCCTCTCTCTGCCCTCTGGGTGATTTGCTGCGAGTCTCCAGCGTTTATTATTTTTTGGCTTTTCTTCCTTTTGGCGGAGGTCCAGCATCTCTGTTTGTCTGCTATCTTGTCCATGTGGTTTATTTTTCCCTTGGTCTCTTACATGGGCTCCCTTTGTTGTTCCCCTGTTCCTCCACTGCTAACATCGCTCCCATTGTTCTCCTGGATTTCTTTGCGCGGTGATAATGGCTCCTCTCACTCCCTCCTGAAGGCCTGTGCCTCTGGGGGGGTGTGTGTCCTAGAGGACACTGGCAGTTTGCCTTTGCACCTTGTCTGCTCTCCTTCCGCTCCCCACCCGCAGGGCCTTCCCCGCCTGCTCTTCGGGATGCCCTAGGCTTCCCAGGAGACTCAGGAATGCAGGACTCTTGCCAAGAGGCAGCTGAGTAGAAAAAGCAGGAATTTTGAAGTCAGACAGCCCCGGGTTCTAGCCCTGCCTCTGCTGTTTACTATTGTGTGGCCAGACCTCAGATTTCTCTTTATTAAGATGGGAGAGTCTCCTCCTCCTGGGATGGTGGTGAGGGTCAGAGCTATCGCACATCAAGCAGACGTCACAAGGTCGTATGTCTGCCTGTCAGGAGCCAGGCTAGCATATAAATGCCAGGGAATGAGGCAAAAGGGAGTTGTGGGGAGCAGCATAAAATTGGGGATACATAACTCTTCTCAAGGGGCAGCGGCTCCTTGGCCACGTCAGATGCAGGCCCGGTGTTGCCACATCTGCTGATTTGTAAAGATTTTTATGTGACCTCTCAGATTGTTAAGTGTTGGCAGTGTGTTCATACTCTCAGAGGCACTGTGCAGGCTAAACAACGCCCCTTTTAGAGTCTGGCACATCTTTAAGTTGTCAGTTTGCAACCAATGATGTGAAGTCCCGAGCCCAGGGCTTGACACCAGTCCAGCTCCCAAACCATGGTGACTGTCATTTGGACTGTAGCTGATACTTTTGGGTTTTTGTCTGTCAGGCCTCACA
Organism: Equus przewalskii; assembly: GCF_037783145.1. NCBI lineage: Eukaryota > Metazoa > Chordata > Mammalia > Perissodactyla > Equidae > Equus > Equus przewalskii. Next base: position 2,299,504 of record NC_091845.1, read on the forward strand.
CTGATTCCACTGGGCGCTAGGTCAGCACCACTCCCACTTGTTACCTGCAGTCTTTGGAATGCCTGAAAGTTGTTCTTCTGGTCCATTTGGTGTGGCACATCCTTTACCTAGAGAACAAGAAGCCAGAGTTTCGTTGTTAGTGAGTCATGGGACCTTACCGACTTAGGGAAGATGTCCAGTCCTGGCTGCCCAGGTTCTCCTCCTTGGGGGTCTCCCTGCTCGTCTGGTGGAATTCCGTGGGATGTTTGTGGAGGAGCCCACCTTCGCAGGCTGGAGTAAAACAGTAAGGATTTCCTGCCCACTGGTGGACACAGTGCTCCAGCCTGTTGGCTGGCATGTAGCAAGGACCCCTGTGAGGGGCCTCCTGAATTCTGTTGGATTTGGGGGAGGTATTGTTAGTATTTGTTCCATGCTGCTGGTGACACTTGTCTTCCTCTTCCTCCTGTGAAGGGCATGGGCCTTTTGTGTGTCCATGAGCCATAAAGAAGGAGATGGCCACTCTGAGCTCTTACTGTGCTGGGCATTGTGATACAAATGCCAGTGCTGACAGCACCTTGCATTTACCAAGCGCTCAGTGCCACCAGGTGCTGTGCTAGACACCCTCCCCCACCTTAAGATGTTGTCTGGGGCACCAGCATCGATAGAGGAGGATCCCAGGCTCCAAGAAGTCCAGAGGTGTACTCACCTGAGGCTGCACAGCTGGCAGGGGTGGAGCCTGGCCCATCTCGCTGGCGCCTCAGCCTGCTGCCTCCCCTGCCTCTCTGCCCTGCGTCTCTCCATGGCAGGCGTGCCCTGGCACTCGAGGTGGGCTTCTAAGCTCCTGCCATGTTCTTCCTGCACAAGGACGGCACCCCTCTCCATGATTCCCTTGCTCACATGCCCAGATCAGAATATGCCCTCCCTCTGGGCTGTCTCCTGTATCCAGATCTGAGGTTTCCAACTAGGTCAGTAGAAAGTGAAGGGGAGTTACTGCCTCTGTTTTACAGATGAGGAACTGGAGCTCAGAGAGGAATAGCCTTATGAAACTTCCCTCCATCTGAAGCTGTTCATGAAAATGTCTGGTAGGAACGAAGGTCAAGATCCCCTGAGCCTCCTCCAGTGAGCAAGGCCTCCTTTGGCTTCCTGGCCCTCCACTGGAGGGTGTGGGCCTGGCCAGGACCTCCAGCCTGTTGGACTCACAGTGCATCCTGCCATGGATGAAGTGACCCTGGCGATTGTGTAGCAACGTGGGACAGCGGGGATGTTTGACTTCACGGAGGCAGGCAGGCCCTGAAGAGGGTGAGCTGGGAGGGCGAGGAGAAGCACTGGCAGGCGCTGTGAACAAGTCAGACATGCCATTTATGTCCAGGGGCCTCTAGGCCCACGCACACGGTGGGGGCCTCGGGTCCAAGTGTTCCCCCTTCTCCTGCTCTTCCCCTCCCCCGACTCAGTCAGTACCTCAGTTCTTTGTCCACATGTGTTTGCCCGGGGGCTGCCTGGACTAGTGGGAGCAGCAGGCTGAGGCTGAGGCTGAGCCAAGAGCCGAGAGCCGAGAGCTTGGCTCAGCACTGACAGCCATGAGTGCAGCTCCCGCTTCCTGAGGGCCCTGCAGGCATGCCCCTTTGTTGCCCCCAAACCTTCTGCAGTGGGCATCTGTGTTTAAATTCTGATTTACAGAGGAGGAAATTGAGGCACCTGGTAGGGCTGTGATTTGCATGCCTGGCCAGGTGCCTCCAAGCTCTGCTCTTGCCTCTTCCTCTCACTTGTGGCCTTGGCTCCCTGCCTGCAAAATGACCCTCTTTGGTAAGCCCCTTCCGTTTCCGGGTCCTCCCATTCTGTGCTGAGTGGGGCAGGATGGACATCCTTGCTGCACAGTTGCACTCTCCTATTTCAGTAGGAATTCGAGTGGGAAAATCCAGGGTCACCCTACTTTGGGAAAAGTATGGGGGTGGGCAGGAAAACTGAAATGCACAAAACCGATATGCACCTGAGGGGATTCTCCTTAAGGGAGCCGAATGACCCTAGTGTGATTGAAGTCTTGACGCCTCCTGGCTGGGACAGCTGAGCCTGTGTTGGAGTCTGACCAGTGCTGGGTTCTCGCCTTAGCTGTGGCTTGGGGCAAGTTATTTAACCTTCCTGAGCCTTAGTCTTTTTGCCTGTAAATTGGGGAGACAAGCAATACATTGAATAAATGAATACAGATTACAGCAATAATGATGGCGCCCCGGGATTATAGAGCTGCAGCCCTTCCTGCCGTTCTGGGCTCCAGGAGCTGCACTCTGAGGGGGACCCCTGGCACCTGCTCTGCTGTCCTGAAGCGTCTGCAGGGGCTGGTGCAAACACTCCCGCCACCTCCACAGCCAGCGGTTTACTCTGGATGCGAGATCTTGCTCCTCAGGCCGGCCGGGTGCTGAAGTAGAAAGAAGGTGGTGGGCCCTGTTCACATCTCTCCGCCTGAGACCTTGTTCCTTGGCCTTGCTTGGTTACTTCACCTCTCTGGGCCTGTTTTCTTGTCTGTGATGCTCACACTGCGGAGCTGAGATGCAGTTAGAGTGAGATGCAGATACGTGGAGCACCACAGTGCATGCCCAGTGGTGGTTGTGAAAGGAAAGGCAATCACAGCAGCTGACATTCCTGAGGACTTCCTATGTCCCAGGTGCTGTGTGAAACCCTTCTCCTGTGTCGTCTCATTCAATCTTCGCTGCAGTCCAGTGACTCGGCCCATCGCTGTCCTCCTCATGCAGACAAGGAAGCTGAGGTACACAGAGAGATTTGATGTTTTGGCAAATAGGATTGCCACTGCAGTTTTATATTGTTGGTAACAATGTATTTACATCGTTTATTGAATATTTAATGTCACCAGTTAAAATATATTTTTCTTTGTTTTATGTTTAATAATTTTTTTTTAGGTTGCCTGTAGCTTTTGATTAAAAATCAAATTTTGATCAGATATCTGACTTTGAGGTTGCTAAAATATGTTTATAGTTTTATGTTCAGTTTCTCTGGCTGAATCTTTTTTTCTGAATGCTTTTTTTTTTTTTTAAAGATTTTACTTTTTTCCTTTTTTTCCCAAAGCCCTCCGGTACATAGTTGTGTATTTTTAGTTGTGGGTCCTTCTAGTTGTGGCATGTGGGACACCGCCTCAGCGTGGCCTGATGAGCAGGGCCACGTCTGTGCCCAGGATCCGAACCAGCGAAACCCTGGGCCGCCAAAGCAGAGCACACGAACCCAACCACCTGGCCACGGGGCTGGCCCCTCTGAATTCTTTTTTTTCCTCAGTCTCAAAAGGAAAATTACATCCCACAGATAACTTATACTTTTTAAAATGCTGACCTTTGTAAGTTTTTCTTTATTTTTATTTTTGAAATGATTAAGATATATAATCTACAGAATTGGAAATTGTAATTTTTTAAAGTACTGAGAAACTTTAACCCTGTTGTAATTATTCTGCAAACCTTTAAAGGATTCTGTAGTTAGTACAACTAGATGAAAAGCTCTGATAGACTGGAAACATAGAGGGTCATTTGTAAGCTGCGAGATTTTGACTTGTGTTTCCCACCCACTCGCTCACACTGCCCCTCTAGTCTCAGAGTGATTTCCTACCCTGGGTTCGTGGGAATTGGGAAGGACACTGTTGGATTCATTCTGTGGAAATACTAGGGATTTTGAAAAAGAAAAGACGGGCCAGTTATGTCACTTCCTGTTGTCTGATCAAAGTTTGGTGAAGAAATGAGAGTAACTGAGAGCTGCTGCCAGGCAGCGGGCGGTTGCTTGATGCTGACCCCTGGTTTCCAGTGGTGCCCTGGTTCTCAGTGGGACCAGTCATGTCGCTGTGACCTCTGATCTCCTTAGAAGTCCCTGAGGTTGGCTGCACTGCAGGGAGTCTGCTCGAGAGCCTGGCCTTTTGGAGCAGAGCTGTGTGCTCCCTAAAACAAAGGCAGCCTGTAGTTGCTGGAGTAGGGCTGTGCATGAGATCACCACTGGCCTCCGTCTACACTTACCTTTCTGGGTCTGTCAGTTCAGTTTCATTTCCCATCACCAGGATCCTAACAGGCATCAGAAGTGAGATGGGGTAAATACATGGAATGCATGAGTCCCTCTCCTGCAGCCAGCAGGCCAAGACAAGGCACTTCTGGATAGTTTCATATACTAGTAGGAAATGGAATCTCTGAGAAGAGGAACAGACTCCTGGTAAATAAAGTAGAGGAGGTGGGGAAGCATTCGTTTGCTCAGTATAGTCCCATACAGGCTGATTGAGCTCTGCCCCTGCTGAGTCTGTGCTGGGTGCTGTGCTTACGGATTGAAAACCCAGGCCTTGGTTGGTGAGCTCTCAGTGGAGCTGGGGTGAGGAGGAAGGGCCGGGGCAAGCGAGGTCTGGGTGGGGAGGAGCAGGATCAAGGCAAGGCAGGCAAGGGGTGAAAATTAACGTGGGGTGTGCCTTGCATCTCGGTGTGAAGTAGGGAGTGGGTGAGGTTGTGGGAGAGGAGGATGGAGAGGGATGGGCCGGCATTCTGAAAGACAGGCCATGTGGCACATGGTAAGAACAGGCTCCAGAGTTCAGATTGCCTCTTTGCTGAATAACCAAGAGTAGTCACCTAACTTCCTCATCTGTAAAGTGGGGTCAGTGATAGTTTGAGTTAGGTAGGGGTGATGTTTAGGTTCCAGAGGGAGCCCGGGTTGTCAGAATTACTCTTGAAAAATCCTCAGTCACATGTGGGGTAGAGTGGCCTTGGCTCTGTGGACACAGCTTTGTCTGCCAGAGCGGAGGCCCATTGGGCCGGGCATGGGGACCCTTCTGCTGTGAAGGTGGCTCTCCGGTCTTCTCAGGGAATAGTGCGCAGGCTGGGAGCCCAGGACACTCCTCTCTGTTCACCTGCAAGCTTTGTCCCATCCTGCCTCAAGACCTGGCCACCTAGCCCTACGACTGGTGGCAGGAGGACCTGGGGAGAGGTCACATCTTCTGGGGTGGGCTGGGCTCAGGCTCTTGTGTGTTGGGGGCTGGCTGGAGCAGGGTCATGGGAGTCACTCATGGAATAGTTGTCCTCTGCCACACCTTGACAGTCATTTGGTCCTGAAAACTCCTCATGAGGCGAAGGGGAGGGCATTTGCGTATTCCTGCATCTCCAAAATAATACCTTTATTTGGGTGCAACTATTCCAAATTCCGTTAAAAAGGACAGGGTCACTGTACTCACTAACATCAGTCTTCCTAACATGACTTACGGCGGTTTCCCTTCATTGACTTCTCTGTAATTTGTCCACCTGCTGTTGTTCAGCTCAGGTGTGGCTGTCTGTTCAGGCCATGCTCACAACCATGCTTAGATACATAATGCACACACATACACGCACATACGTACATACGCTTACACACGTACATATACGACACACACATACACATACATGTAAACACACATAGACACATTCATATGGCACTCAGTTGATGCAGCTGAACCTTGGCTACTCCTACCCACCCTGCCTCCCCCAAAAGAATAGGGACTTCCCAACCAGAGCAGAAAGGACAAAAAGAAGTGAGCAGATATAAGCCAGCCAAGCTTGAGATGATCATGATGAAACCACAGGTATGGTGAGGAGAAGACCCAGGAGCCATGGAGGAACACCGCACCCCCAACCTGCCTCTTTATTTGTTCAGCCCTTTTCTCCTTTTTCTTGGCAAGGGTAAATCTCTAGGCATTTGCCAAGTCTAACATTGAGCTTTTTCCTGCTTGGACATTCTTCCCAGGTAGGATGGACTCAAAATGATAGGATTGGTGTAATAGGAAGGCGTGGGGTTTACAATCACCTAGCCCTCCTGCATGTGAGCTGTGTGGCTCCAGGCAAGCTGTCTGTCTCTCGTAGGCCTCAGTTTCCTCATCACCAATGGGGTAAAACACCTGTCTCATGGTGGTTGTCAGGATTCAGTGAAATGATGTCGATCAAAGCACGTATGGTGTGGCCCAGTCCTAGGTGGTAGGCACTAATCATTCATTTCCTACGCCATCCACTTTTATCTTAATGCTTCATTTTGGCCAGTTTTGCTTGACTGAGGCATTGGGCAACTTTCTGCAGAGCTCATCTCCCCCTCTTCCCTCTCTAACCCTGTCTTCTCTTCTCCCAGGGGCCCAGATCATTGATCTGATGATGCTGGTCATCGATGTGACCAAGGGGATGCAGACCCAGTCAGCAGAGTGCCTTGTGATTGGGCAGATTGCCTGCCAGAAGCTGGTCGTGGTGCTGAACAAAACAGACCTCTTAGCCGAAGGGAAAAGGCAGGCAGCGATTGATAAAATGACCAAGAAAATGCAGAAGACCCTGGAGAATACCAAGTAGGTTTTCTAATGAGAGGAACGTCCACATATATTGCAGGCTTCGGGGCACACTTCGTTTCGCTAACGTGAACTGGGCAGGCAGGTGTCGCCTGGGTCTTTACTGAGTGGTTCACCTGGTGCCTGCTTGCATGGAGGGTAAAGGATAAGGTGCTGCTCCAAGAGGCCAAAAAGCATGGAAGCCTAAAGGGGCTAGAAGCTGATCTTTCAGGGGGTTTTCTTTTCTTTTTTTTTTTTTTAAAGGTTTGTTATTTTTCCTTTTTCTCTCCGAAGCCCCCCGGTGCATAGTTGTATATTTTTAGTTGTGAGTCCTTCTAGTTAGGGCATGTGGGACGCTGCGTCAGCATGGCTTGTTGAGCGGTGCCACGTCCGGGCCTAGGATCTGAATCAGTGAAACCCTGGGCCTCCAAAGTGGAGCGCCTGAACTTAACCACTTGGCTACGGGCCCGGGCCCTCAGGTGATTTTCTAACATGAACAGTGGCGTGGTTCTGCTCTGCACAGCCTTCAGAAACCCAGGTTGCCTCCGTCTTGCTGCCCTCCACTGTAGGGTGTCCTTGTCCCTGAGGTCAAAGCGGAGCATGGGCACTGCTGTGTTCACGTTCTCACGAAGGTCCAGTCTGTAAGGCCTGGACCTGGAAGGTCACCCACCCTTCCCACTGAGATTCTGTCCGTGAGGACTCAGTCCTTCCTGCCATTTTGGCCATGCCTCAGTGCAAGAGAGGCCAGGAAGTGTGTCCCCTCACCATCTGCTTAGCAGCAACTTGGTTATTGAAAGGGGGAGATGAGTTTTGGTAGACAACTGGATGTTTCTGTCACAGAGGCTTGTACAGTTGGTTGGATGGATGGGTGGATGGATGGACAGACAGACATGGCCGTTGGAGGGGAGATTGGGAAAGGCCAGATCTTTGTAGTCTTTCATGCTAAGGAGTTCACAGTTTCATCTTGTGGAAAGTAGGGAGAGTTGCATAATTTTGTTCAGGGGAGTGACTGAGAGGTTTCCCATCCAGAGATGGCTGGCTGCATCTGGCAGAAGGCTGTCTTGGTGAGGAGGATCCAGGAGGCAGCAGGGAGACAGGGAGATGGGGGAGGTGGCTCTGGAGGTTTTCCCAGGGAAAGAAGTGTGGCTCTGAGTTCAGGCAGTGGAGGGAGTGGAGGGACGGCCTGTGGAGATCTTTAACAGGAGCGTCCACAGGCCACATCAGGTGATCGGCTCTGCTTACCATCAGCGCGGTGGGGAGAGGTCCGTGGGGGCAGAAAGGTGGCAGTGCTGCTGGGCGTGGTGGGGATGGGAGGGGTGTGAGAACTATGGGACAGAAGGCCACCTGGTTGTTCAGGTGGCTGAGGGAGTGACTTATTCTGATATGGCTGAGAAAATGAGAAGATGTCCTTGTTGAGCACACAGTGTTGGCAAACCTCGCTGTTTTATCAGTTCCTCTTTTCCTCTCTGGGCCGGTGCCTTTTGCTCAATGCTCAGTAGCGGTCACTGGGAGACAGCGCTGCTTCCTCTTTGCTATGCAGCCTGAGACAATATCCTGCTACTTCCTCTCCTTCTCCTGGCTGTGGAGGGCAAGCGAGTAGACAGTGTTTTTGTTTCCCCGTCATAAAGATTGATATGCCTACCCATTTATGATCTTTTTCAGATCCAACACCTGCAGCTCTCCCTCAGAATTCTCAAGTTGGTTAAATTAAAGCTCTAGCCCTGTGAATGGGCCAAATATGTCATAAAAGATTTCCTAGCGCTGCCTTTTGTTAGCAAAATTCATCAATCCGATAAAATCGACACTTTTAGATAAGTGTTGCATAAGAATTCAGACTTTGTTATCCCCAACGGAAGTGGATATGAGACTGTAAAAAGGAAGATAAAAAATTATATCTTCTTTTGAGTGAGTTATTTGATCTCCCTGCTGTTTTATTTACTTGTCAGAAAAGGGAGAACAGGTCCTTTGCACTCTTGCATGAAAACCCAGTACAGTGTCAGTATCATTTGCTATATAAATGGGACCTTCCGGGAAGGGCTTAGGATACTCGTAAGGGTAAATCAATATTAACTATTCCGATTAGTTACATTTAAGGAAAATTCTCACTTGCGTGTTTAAATTACTATTCCTATTTTAATTTATTGGTGGAAGGTCAAATTACGGACTTTATCACACATCCAGAGGAAATTGTCGTCTGAGGGGCCTTTGAAGCCTCTCCTCTCCTCCTTCCGCGCCCAGGGGGCTGGGAGACAAACTCAGATAAAGGGAAGGATTGCCGCCCTGCTGGGCCTCACCGGGCTAAGTGGGATCGCCTTGGAAGAGGATGTTAGCTTTTACCTCTGTGCAGCAAAGAACTTCTTTAAATCATTTTAAGTGACTATTTCCTTTTCTGATGGTCCCTTGTTAAGTAAATCCTTTGTAAAAATGATCCAAATGTGAAGAAACTTCCTATCTAGAAAGGAAAAATTTGGACTGGCGAACTGTATACATATCAAAACCTGAAAAGTGTTAAAAACACCTGAAAAGTGTTAAAAACTTTTTTTTCTATCCAAAGAATAACTGAAAAGAAATTTGGAAAATAGAGAAAAGTGATTAAAAGAAAGAAGAGACCACCCAAAGATTTCTTTTCTTAAAATATCAGCTGCTGACAATTTGCTTTATTTCGTTCCTATCTTTTCATTATGCATAGTATTGCCCCCCTCCCCCATTGTAAAAATTGTAATAAAATATATATAACAAAACATTTATTATTTTAATCATTTGTAAATATACAGTTCAGTGGCATTAAGTACATTCACAAAGCTGTGTAGCCATTACCACTGTCTATACCTAAAACTTTGTCGTGATCCCCAAGATAAGCCCTGTACTCATTAAACAGTAACTCCCCTTCTGTCCTCCGCCCCCAGCCTCTGGCAGCCTCTGTTCTGCTTTCTGTCTACTATTAAAGGTCCCTTATATAAATGGAATCATGCAATCTTTGGTCTTCTGTGTTTGGCTTATTTCACTTAGCATAATGCTTTCAAGGTCCATCCATGTTGTAGCATGTGTCAGACTTTCACTCCTTTTTATAGCTGAATGTTATTCTCTTGTGTGTATATACTATATTTTGTTTGTCCATTCCTCTATTGATGGACACTTGAGTTGTTGCCTTTTGATTATTGTGAATGATGCTGCTATGAACTTGGGTGTACAAATATCTATTCAAGTCCCTGCTTTCACTCCCTTTGGGTCTATACCTGGGGTTGGAATTGCTGGGTCATATGGTAGTTCTATGTTTAATTTTTTGAGAAACCACCAAACTATTTCCCACGGCGAATGCACTGTTTTACATTCTTACCTGCAGTGCAGTAGGGTTCCAATTTCTCCCCATCCTCTCCAACACTTGCTTTCCTTTTTCTCATAGTTATCCTAGTAGGAATGAAGTGGTATTTCTTTGTGGTTTTGATTTGCATTTCCCTAATAACCAATGGTGTTGAGTATCTTTCATGTGCTTATTGGCTATCTGTATGTCTTCTTTGGAGAAATGTTTATTTGAGTCTTTGCCCAATCAGGTTGTTTTTATTGTTGTTGTTGAGTTGTAGGAGTTTTTAATATATTCTGGATATTAATCCTTTGTCAGATATATGACTTACAAATGTTTTCTTCCATTCTGTAGGTTGTGTTTTCACTTTCTTGATCATATCCTTTGATGCATGAAAGTTTTTAATTTTGATGAAATCCAATTTATTTATTTTTTCTTTTGTTGCCTGTGCTTTTGGTACCATATCCATGAAATTGTTGCCAAATCCACTGGCATGAAGATTTTCCCCGATGTTTTCTTCTAAGAATTTTATAGTTTTAGCATTTAGGTCTTTGATCCATTTTTAGTTAATTTTTATATATGGTGTAAGTTAGGGCCTAACCTCATTCTTTTGCATGTGGATATCCAGTTTTCCCAGCACATTTGTTGAAAAGACTGTCCTTTCCCCTTTTACTCTTGTCAAAAGTCAATTGACCATATACGTGTGGGTTTATTTTTGGGTTTTCTGTTCTGTTCCATTGCTCTCTGTGTCTGTCCTTATGCCACCGCACTGCTTTGTTTACTGTACCTTTGTAGTAAGTTCAAAGTCGGAAAGTTGAGTCCTCCAACTTTATTCTTCTTTTTCAAGATTATTGTGGCTATTTGGGGCCCCTTGTAATTCCATATGAATTTGAGGATCTGCTTTTCCATTTCTGCAAAAAATGGGTGTTGGAATTTTGCTGAAGATTGCATTTAGCCTGTAAATTGCTTTGGTAGCATGGACATCTTGAGAATGTTAAGTATTACAGTCCGTGAACATAGATGTCTTTCCTTTTATTTAGATGTTCTTTAGTTTCTTTCATCAATGTTTTGTAATTTTCAGTATACAGATCTTTCACCTCCTTTGTTAGATTTATTTCTAAGTATTTAATTCTTTTAGATGTTAATATAACTGGAATTCCTTTCTTAATTTCCTTCTCAGATTGTTTTGCAGGTGTATAGAAACAACTGATTTTTATGTGTTGATCTTGTACCCCACAACTTTGCTCACGTCAGTCCCCCCAGACATGCAGTGGTGATCACGAGGTTATGGTGCTGGTCTCTGCTTTTATTACTTCACATTTTACGTAGCGGTTCCTCACGTAGCCGTCACTCTGCTGTTGACCCTTGACACTGGTTCACGGTGTCCTCCTCACAGATAAACAACCCTGGTGTGAACGTCCTTGACCTTCCTTGCACTTTGTCTGTATTTTCAGTCTTTTCCTCATGAGAGGTTCCCAGGTGTGACATTACTGGATCAGAGGGCATGAACACTTTACAACCTTTTGTTGTACATTGCCATATCCTTTTCCAAAAGAGTTTGTACAGTTTACACAGGTGTCGGTGGCTAACTTTGGTCTCTCATTTTAAAATATATTTGGAACTTAGTAGGATAGAAATGGTGTTTTAGGGCTGGCCCCGTGGCCGAGTGGTTAAGTTCGCGCACTCTACTTCGGTGGCCCAGGGTTCGGATCCTGGGCGTGGACATGGCACCACTAGTCAGGCCATGTTGAGGTGGCGTCCCATGTGCCACAACTAGAAGGACCACAACTAAAAATATACATCTATATATATATTGGGGGGGATTTGGGGAGAAACAGCAGGAAAAAAAAAAGTTGGCCGCAGTTGTTAGCTCAGGTGCCAATCTTAAAAAAAAAAAAAAAAGAAATGGTATTTTATTCTTGTTTTCATATGTGAGATTTAGCATTTTTCCTTAAGTGTATTAAACAGTTGTGATTTTGCGTTTGAATTATGCCTGTATATTTTTTCTGTTTGCCTCTTGTGATTTTTAATGCTTTCCTTTTGATTTTCAGGAGTTTTTAGTATTAATAAAGATGTTATTAATTAACTCTTACCTATCATATTTGCTACAAATAAGTCTTCAGCATTTGTTGTTTGTCTTTCCATTTTAGTTGCTTTTTTTTTACTTGTAGAAGTTTCTAATTTTATGTAGTCAAACTCTTTGATTGGTTTTCTTTGTGATTTCTTTATCTCTGAAAGCATTTAAAAATAATCTTGCATAAGCATTTATCAATGTTAACAGAAATCAAAATAGAATATAAAAATTGTACCCACAATCTTCCCAATGCATCAAAGTAAGTGTTTTTTCCCCTAGGATCCCTGTCAGTCTTTCAGACGTGGACATAATTTGAGGTGGTTGTTATCACAACATTGACACTATTCTGTGTTCTAGGCTTTTCTGTTTATTTTTCAAAAAAGTGTTCCAATAAATGTTTCCAGTAAGTCACCTGACAGCATCCTTGATGCATCTTTCTCCCAGACTCCCTCTGTTTCCTCCTCCTTTTTAAACACTTTCTATTTCCTTGTTTCTGTTTTAGCCAATGCTGTCTGCTTAGAGCCCACCTGGGGCTCCCTTGGCCCTGCCTCCCTCCCTGGGATTGGGTGGAATGCCACATCTCAAGTGACTTGGCTGCTGCCAAGCTGACTCTTACAAGATGTGTGTTCCCGACCAGCTTTGTGGCAAACTAGTTCTGTGGTCTTGGGCAGCTCACTTTATCTCTCTGAGTTGATATTTTTTCCTCTGTAAAATGGGAGCTGATAAGTTCAGCCTCACAGTGTTTGTTATGAGGGAGCATTGACATGGAGCCTAGTATGTAGTAGGTGCTTAGTAATAACAGCTGTAATGTGGTGCACCTACTGTGTGCTTGGCACTAAACTAGGGATTTCCCGTACGCAATCAATCAGATCCTCACAGTTACCCCAGGGGTAGGTTTTGTATCTGACTCAACTGGTGAGAAAAATAAGGCATAATAAATATTGGCTATTTTGAATTCTACTATTCCAAACCTAAAACTTATACTCTGTTGGTTTATGTCTTTTACATGAGTTATACATCTGTATACACGCATAGCTTCTTTTTTTTTTACACTTATCTGAAATCATTTTTGTGTGTCGACGAAGGTCAGCCTGCATGCAGTCAGCATGTCTGAGCCCAGCTTGCTCTGTGACATACCACAGCTGCGAGGGGAGTCTGGGGGAGGGGGTGGGGTGCTGGGAACAGGAGAAGTGCTTGGATGTGTTCCAGGTCAGCTCCTGCCTGCACTGCTGAGCTGTGGGGCCAGGCTCAGGGCTCTTCCTGACATCTCTGGTTGGAGTCCCTTGTGCTCCTGGAACCCGGACACCGGTCTAGATCTGAAACCCGTAGCAGGAGGGGCTTCTAGTCCCCCTGGGGGCTGCTAAACTCTACTTCGCTGCCAGAAGCCAAGATGCCCCAGTATGTGGCATGCTCAGGAAGGCAGCAAGACCACCTTCTCTTGAGCCTGGGAAAGGGCCGGACCTCCAGCCTAACAGGCCTTTATGTTTTGTTACAGTACATTGCCCAAAAGGGTTTGGATGAAAAATAATTGAATTTCCAAAAGCTTTGTGGTTAATTGCTAGAATTCTCAGTGCATGCTTTTACCCTTCTCTGTCCCTCTGGGCCTTGGGCTCATGGAGCGTCAGCAGAGATTCTGCACATGTGTTGGGTCCCAGCTCGTGGTTGAGTCCTTGTTCGCTGATTTTTGTGGCTAGAGCCCTCCCTTCGGACTGAGAATGGACTCCTCCTCTCACCCTCTCCTCCTCCATGGGAGAGGCCTGACTCGGGACTCCTACAGACCAGCGGCTTATTCCCTGGGCCCCCTGGCAGCCCCGGGCAAGTCACTTGGCTTCTCTGAAAACAGCAATCAGAGCCCCTGCTTGTGGGGTGTTGAGATCACGTGGAGAGCGTGTAGCACAGTGCTGGCGCAGAGCCTGCACTGAGCCATCAGCTCCTTTTCTTTCTTTTTCCCCTGGTTTTCTTTTCTTTTCTGTCTTGCTTCTTCACTGTTTTTATGTCTTCCCTTCTCTCTCCTCACTACTCCTTTTCTTTTTCATTCTTTTTTCTTCCTCCCTCCCTCTCCAAACTCTCTGCTCTCCATCTAGGTGTTGCCCTTCCCAAGGGAAATCTCTGAGTCCTGCCATTTCTGCAAGGGGAGCATGGCCTGGCTGAGCTGCTCTGGAGTTGACTGGGGAGTGGGTCTCAGGCCCTGTTTGGAGTCTCCCCTGTGAACTTGCATCATCTTGTCACATTGACCTTTGGGCAGCGAGTGGCTCCTGAGATTATTTAACTTGCTCTTTAGGGAACTCCAGCTTCTCAGAGTTACTTCCTCTCATCTTAAAAAAATATATATCTTATTTTCTTTAAGGGCTCACCCCCAAGCAGGTCAGGAGCAGTGTGGTGTGGAGTCAAAGACCACCTCAAACGAGTGCCTCCCCCGGCTTCTAAGGAGTGTATTGTATACTTGGGAGGAAAGACTAACTGATGGAAGCAGTAACAGTGGGAGATTCGCCTAGCAGGTACAGACTAGAGCTGAAGTGGCTTCCTCGGAGCAGCATGGGGGCTTCCAAGGAAACAGAATTTGCTTCCAGCTTGGGGAGTCAGGAATTTGAATTGGTTTTAGAAGGGCAAGTGATAACTAAGCAGGGATGAGGTTCAAAATATGTGATGGAGGTCAGGGCACCAACCACTCAGAAGGCATGCAGCTGACTAGTGACGGTCCTGGTCCTAAGGGCCATTTCCAAGCTCCCCACAGCACTTTTCCACACATTAACTTGGTGTAGGAGACAACCCTGCAGTGTAGGTCATGCTATCTCCTGTTAGGGAAAGGGAGGCTGAGTGAGGTAGAATAACGTAAGTCAACTGTGGATTGGAAATAGTCCTAGGTCTCTTGCTCAAAGTCCCATCTCTGTCTCTCACCAAGGTTAGATTTGGATGGGCAGAGGAGGAGAAGGAGGTGAGGGCAGCAGTGGGAGTATTTTCGTGCTAGGCAATGGCTTGAGTTTTTACCTTATTTCCAGGAGGTTTGATGAGGTGAGTCAGTGTGAGGAGGCTGGGGCAGACCATAGTGGGCCTTGTGAAACAGCCTGGGTGCTGGGCTTCCTCCATGGAATAGTCGTGGAGCCCCTGAAGTGTGGAGGGGAGAAGGCTAATGCCTCAAAGTGGTGCTGCTGGAAGGTCATCATAACTGCAGTCGGTGCCTGGTGCAGGGCCATTCTTAGACTTTGGAGAGCTGTTGGGTGGCCTGGGGTGATGAGGGCCTGACCCAGGGTGGACTTTATTGAGAATGAAGATAGGGGATGGATTGGAGCCAGATCCTAAAAGAAGAACTGACCAGATGCAGTGACTGATGAAGACATTGGTGACCATGGAGCCAACAATGACTCCAGAGACCAGAGGAATGTTGTCCCGTGATCAGAAACCTGGAAGCTAGGGTTGAGAAGCCACTTGCTGGTACATGATAGGATAGGATGAGAGTGCTGAAAAGGGGTCTTGGCTGAAGACATAGATTTGGGAATGGTCCACAGAGAAGCCTTGGTGCAGGTCATCAGAGTGCAGGGGGTTCCTGGTGGACAGCATCCAGGAGGAGAAGAGCTGGGCTCTTAGGGTGTTCTTGGGAGAGACCTACAGTGGATGGGGGCAGAAGAAAGACTTCTCAAGAAGGCAAAGGATAGCTGGGGGCCATGGGAATAAAAGTTTAGGGTTGTGGGTAAGAAGGGTGAGGAGCCAGCTGTTCGATGGTCATGTGGGTCAGATGTCACAGGGAGAAGAGAGTCCAAAGGAAGAACATTGACTTGACCACTGGAGAGTTGCTATTGACCTTCAGGAACTTATTTCTGTTCTTTGCCCCTCCCCTATTCCTCTTACTGTCACACTTAGTTGGTACCCCAGCCCCTCATGCCTCATTGCTCTGGGAGCCGTTTGTTTGTTATGCAACCTCCATGGAGCTCGACACAGAAGAGATGCTTAGTAAATGTCCCTTGGCTTGAAAGGGAAAGAGATTGAAGTGACATTGTAAGGAAACAGGCATAAGCTCCTGGTGAGTGAACAGAAGTGGTATTCATTTTGAAGTGTGAGTGGAAAGAGAAATTGGATGTTGATTGAAAGTGGTGGCAGGGGAGGGGAGGTGTATCAAGCAAAAGATTTTTCTCCTAAGAGAAGAGAAATCTGGGAATGTCGAAAGGCAGCAGGCGTGAGTCCAGAGATGAAACTGGAGGGGCTGGTGAAGCGAGGCTGGGAGTGGGGAGTGGTGAGACAGCAGAGTTCCTTTAGACATGGCAGGGAGACCGGATGGCAGTGGATTCTTTCTTAGACTCTTTTCTACCATTTTCTCTTCTTGGAGTGGGTCCTTTGCTCTGTTTCCCATTGGGTGCCACAGTGGGGAAATGTGATGGAAGGGCCGGGGTCTTAAGGAAGATAAAGAAGGCAATATTACTCAGAGTGAGGGACTCATACCACATGTCAGGCAAGAGGAGTCTGGGGTTGTACTTGGATGTGGCAAAAATGCGTGGGGAGGATTCTGAGAAGATGGAGGAGTAGGAAGCACTGAGAATCTGTCTCCACCCAGACGACAGTTACACTGGCAGAATCTGTCTCCACCTAGACGACAGTTACACTGGCAGAATCTGGCTGATGGAACCATTTTGGAACTCTGGGGTCTATGGAAGGCTTGCACCTTCCAGGGGAAGGCTGAACTGGTAAATGGCAGTTAATTTTGGTCAATTTCAGCTCTTAGCACAGTAGGCTACCCTTCCCCAACCTCTCAGCTGGTGGCAGGCAGCTTTGCATGTGTTCCTGGAGCAGCTTGTGCACAGCTCAAGGAGCTGGAGTGGGCAAAAAGGGCCCTGTCCTCTAAATACCAGGGATCTGTGCTCTCTGATCCCTGGTTGCTGCTTCTGATTACAGAGGTTCAGATGAACAGGCAGGCAGCCATTTTGCACCATCCCCATTTTTGCAAGCCTCTCCCCCTCTGGCTGAAGTGACTTCTGGGGATTTAAAGGACTAGTACTCTTTTTAATCGTCCCCTCATTTTTCTTTTATCTCCCCTTTCAGGAATCAGACCTTAAAGACTAGGACATTCAGAAATAATTGCATATACAGGGAAAATTAGAAAGTGACTGTGCCTGCCAGGGATAAGATGCTCAGATAAGGGGGCCAGCCCTGTGGTGCAGCTGTTAAATTCGCAGATTCCGCTTCAGTGGCCCAGGGTTCACTGGTTTGGATCCTGGGTGCGGACATGGCACCGCTTGGCAAGCCATGCTGTGGTAGGCGTCCCACATATAAAGTAGAGGAAGATGGGCACGAATGTTAGCTCAGGGCCCGCCTTCCTAAGCAAAAAGAGGAGGATTGGCAGCAGTTAGCTCAGGGCTAATCCTCCTCAAAAGAAAAAATAAATAAATAAAAAAGAGAGAAATAAAAAAAGATGCTCAGATAAGACCTGAGAAGACCTTAAGTTTACACCTTAGGCTGAGTTTCAGCACAGAGACAGCCTCCAACAATCAAGAAAACCCAAAAACAGTAAATAAAAATAATGACAAAAAACAGGAAACCCTGGGGAAGGGGAAGAATCTGATCTCCAGAGTTACCATATTATTAGATTCAAATGTCCAGTTTTCAACAAAAATCACATGGCATATAAAGAAACAGGAAAGTATAGGCCAATCAAAGGAAAAAAATAGATCAATAGAACCTGTCCCTGAAAAAGATCCGATCGTGCATATAGTAGACAAAGACTTTAAAACAGCTGTCTTAAAGGTGCTCACAGAACTAAAGGAAAATGTGGAGAAAAGCTGGAAAGCGACATATGAACAAAATGGAAATATCAATAAAGAGGTAGAAAACCTAAAAAGAAACATAAAAGAAATTCTGGAGCTGAAAAGTACAATAACTTAAATAAAAATTTAATAGAGGGATTCAAAGGCAGAGTTGAGTAGGCAGAAGAAAGAATTAGCAAACTTGAAGATAGGACAATGGAAATAATCAAGTCTGAGGAACAGAAAGAAAAAAATTGAAGAAAAGTGGACAGAGCCTAAGGGACCTGTGGAACACCATTAAATGGACCAACGTATGCATTGTGGAAGTCCCAGGAGGAGAAGAGAGAAAGGGGCAGAGAGAATATTTGAAGCAATAATGGCTGAAAACTTCCCAAGTTTGATTAAAGACATTCATATAAACATCCAGGAAGCCCAATGAACTCCAAGTAAAATGAACTCAGAGACCTACACTGAGACATGTTATAGTCAAACTTTCAAAAGACGAAGAGAAAATCTTGAAAGCAATGAGAAGCGGCTAGTCACAACAAGGGATCCTCAATAAAATAATCAGTAGATGTCTCATCAGAAACTATGGAAGCCAGAAAGTAGTGGGCCCATATATTCAAAGTGCTCAAAGAAAAAACCACCAAGCAAGAATCCTATATCCAGCAAAACTATACTTGAAAAGTGAGAGAGAAATTAAGACATTCCCAGATAAACAAAAGCTGAGGGAGTTCATTACTTATAGACCTGCCTTACAAGAAATGCTCAAGAGAGTCCTGCAGAGTGAAATGAAAGGACACTAGATAGTAACTTGAAGACGTATGATGAAATAAAGATCTCAATAAAGGTAAATACATGGGCAATTATAAAAGCTAATATTCTAAGAATACTTTGTAACTCCACTTGTGTTTTCTACATGGTTTAAGAGACTGATAGATATAAAAAACAAAACAATTTGTCTAAAAGCTAGTATTATTGTAACTTTGGTTTGGAACTCCACTTTTTGTTTTCTACATGATCTAAGACACTAATGCATTTAAAAAAATTCTTAGTTTATCTTTTTAGGCACACAATATATAAAGATGTAATTTTGTGACATCAATAACAGAAAGGTAAGGGGACTGAGCTGTAAAAGAGCAGAGTTTTTTTATGTTACTAAAGTTTAGCTAGTGTATAGTAAAATTAGAGAGTTATACTTTTAGGATGCTAAATGTAATCTCCATGTTAACCAGAAGAAAATAGCTGTAGAATATACACAAAAGAAAATGAGAAAGGAATTTAAACATTTTGCTGCAAAAAATCAACTAAACACAAAAGAAGACAGTAATGCAGGAAAAGAGGCAAAAAGGCTTATAAGGCATATAGAAAACAAATAGCATAATGACAGAAGTAAGTGCCTCCTTATTAGGTATTTCTTTAACTGTAAATGGATTAAGCTCTCCAATTAAAGGGCAGAGATTGGTAGAATGGACAAAAACACATTTATCCAACTATCCGCTGTCTACTAGAGGCTTACTTTAGGTCCAAATAACACAAATAGGTTGTAAGTGAAATGATGGAAAAAGATATTTCATGCAATTAGTAACCAAAAGAGAGCAAGGGTAGCTATACTAATATTAGAAAAAATAGACTTTAAATTTAAAAAGGTTACAAGAGACAAAGAAGGACATTATATATTAATAAAAGGTTCAGCAAGAAGGTGTAACAGTTATAAGCATGTACACACCTAATGACAGACCATCAAAATATATGAAGCAAAACCTGACAGAATTGAAGGTAGAAATAGATAGTTTCACAACAATAGTTGGAGATTTCAGTACCCCACTCACGATAATGGATAGAGCAATGAGACAGAAGATGAGTAAAGAAATAGAGGACTTAGTTCAATCAACCAACTAGATCTAACAGACATATGCACAACAGTCTACCCAACTTAACAGCCAACACTCTCTTCTCAAGGTCACATGGGACATTCTCCAGGATAGACCAGGTGTTAGACCACAAATGAAATCTTGGAAGATTTTAAAAAATGATATCATACAAAGTATCTTTTCTAACCACAACAGGAAGTACAGTCATGCGTCACTTAACAACGAGATATGTTCTGAGAAATGCATCATTAGGTGATTTCGTCAGTGTGCGAACATCATAGAGTATACTTACGTAAACCTAAATGGTATAGCCCACTACACAACTAGGCTATATGGTATTAATCTTATGGGACAATTGTCATATATACAGTTCACCATTGACCAAAATGTTGTTATGCAGTACACGACTGTAGTTAGAGATCAGTAACAGAAGTAAAATTGGAAAATTCACAAATTTGTAGAAATTAAACAACACAACCAGTAGATCAAAGAAGAAATCATGGGGGAAATTAGAAAGTACTTCAAGATGAATGAAAACGAAAACATACCAAATTTATGGGATGCAGCAAAAGCAGTGCTAAGGGGTGAAATTTATAGCTATAAATTCTTGCATTAAAAAACAAGAAATAGGGGCTGGCCTGGTGGTGCAGCGGTTAAGTGCACACATTCCACTTCGGCGGCCCGGGGTTTGCCAGTTCAGATCCCGGGTGTGGACATGGCACCACTTGGCAAGGTATGCTGTGGTGGGCGTCCCACATATGTAGTAGAGGAAGATGGGCATGGATGTTAGCTCAGGGCCAGTCTTCCTCAGCAAAAAGAGGAGGAGGGGCAGCAGTTGTTAGCTCAGAGCTGGTCTTCCTCAAAAACAGGAAAAAAGATTAAAAAAAAACAAGAAATATCTCAAATCAGCAACCTAACTTTACAGCTTAAGTAGCTAGAAAAAGAAGAAAAAACTAAACCCAAAAGTAGCAGAAGAAAGTTAATAATACAGATTAGAGCAGAGATAAATGAAATGGAAAAATAATAGAGAGAAATCAATGAAACCAAAAGTTGGGTATTTGGAAAGATCAACAAAATTGAAAAACTGTTGGCTAGATGGAGTAAGAAAGAAAGAGAAGACTCAAATTGCTAAAATCAGAAATGAAGATGGGGATATTACTACTGATTCTACAAAAATAGAAAGGGTTATAAGAGTACAGTGAACAATTGTACACCAACAAATTGTATAATCTAGATGAAATGGACAAATTCCTAGAATACAAAACCTACCAAGACTAAATCATGAAGAAATAGACCATCTGAATAGACCTAGAATTTTAAGGAGATTGAATCAGTAATCAAAAATCTCCTGACAAATAAAAGCCCTGGATCTGATGCCTTCACTCGTGAATTCAGCATTTAAAGAAGAACTAATGCCAGTCCTTCTTAAACTTTTCCAAAAAATTCAAGAGGAGAGAATATTTCTTAATTTATTCTATGAAGCCAGCATTATCCTGGTACCAAAGCTGGACAAAGACACTACAAGAAAAGAAAACTATAAACTAATATTCCTTATGAACAGTGGGGCAAAAATCCTAAACAAAATACCGGCAAACCAAATTCAGCAGCATACTGAAAGGATTATACACCACAGGCAAGTGGGATTTATTGCTGGAATGCAGAGATGGTTCAACATACAAAAATCATACAGTGTAATATGCCACAATAACACAATGAAGGGGGAAAAACCCCCGTGATCATCTCAGTTGATGCTAAAAAAGCATTTGACAAAATTCAGTACGCTTTCATGACGAAAACACTCAACAAACTTGGAAGAGAAGGAAACTAACTCAAGATAATAAAAGCCATATATGAAAACCCCACAGCCATGGTGCAAGACTGAAAATTTTTTCTCTAAGATCAGGAACAAGACAAGGATTCCTACTTTCGCCATTTCTGTTCTACATAGTACTAGAAGTTCTAGCCAGAGCAATTAGGCAGGAAAAAGAAATAAAGGCATCCAAATTAGAATGGAAGAAGTAAAATTCTTTGTTTGCAGATGATATGATCTTATATGTAGAAAACCCTAAATATTCCACACAGAACAAACTCTCTGAGAGCTAATAAATGAATTCAGCAAAGTAGCAATATACAAAGTTAACATGAAAAAATCATTTGCATTTCTATACACTAACTGAACAATCTGAAAATAAATTACAAAAACAAATCTATTTACAATAGCATCAAAAAAGAATATACAGTACTTAGGAATGAACTTAAGCAAGAAGATGAAAGACATATAGTGAGAGTGACAAAACATTGCTGAAAGAAATTGAAGAAGATATAAATCAATGGAAACTCATCTCATGTTCATGGATTGGAAGACAATAGCATTAAGATGTCAGTACTCCCCCAAGCAATCTACAGATTCAATACAATCCCTCTCAAAATCCCAATCATGTTTTTCAGAAAGAGAAAAACCCATCCTTAAATTCATATGGAGTCTCAAGTTTCCCCAAATAGCCAAAACATTCTTAAATAAAGAACAGAACTGGAAAATTCATACTTCCTGATTTCACATCTTACTACAAAGCTACAGTAATCAAAACAGTGTGATAGAAGCCTAAAGACAGAGAACTATACCAACAGAATAGAACAGAGAGCCCAGAAATAAACCCTTGTGTATATGGTCAAATGAATTTTGTCAGAGGGGCCAAGATCAACAGGGAAGGACAGTCTTTTCAACAAATGTTGCTGGGAAAACTGGATAATCACATGCAAAAGAGTGAGGTTGGACCCTTTCCTCACACCGTATACAAAAGTTAGCTCAAAATGGATCAAAGAACTAAATGTAAGACCTAAAACTATAAAACTCTCAGAAGAAACTACAGGGCAAAAACTTGATGACACTGGCTTTTGCAGTGGTTTCTTGGATATGACCAAAGGCACAGGTAACAAAAGAAAAAATAGATAAATTGGACTTCATGAAAATTTTTAAAATTTGTACATCAAAAGACAATATCAACAGCGTAAAAAGGCAACCCATAGAATGGGAGAAAATGTTGTAAATCGTATAGCTGATGAGGGATTGATTCAGGATATATAGAGAACTCTTAAAACTGAAGAACAACAACAAAAAATTACCCAATTCAAAAATGGAAAGGACTTGAATAGACATTTCTTCAAAGACGATATACAAATGGCCAATGAGAACATCATAAAAATGCCAACGTCACAAATCATTAGGGAAATGTAAGTCACAGCTACAGTGAGGTACCACCTTACACCCATTAGGATGGCCACTGTCCAAAAGCAAGAAAATAGCAAGTGTTGGCAAAGATATGGAGAAATTGGAACCCTTGTGCCTGTTGGTTGGAATGTAAAATGGGGCAGCCACCATGGATACAGTATAGTGCTTCCTCCAAAAATTAAAAATAGACTTACTATGTAACAATTTCACATCTGGATATATACCCAGAGAATTAAGAGGGTCCCCAAGAGATATTTGTACACCCCTGTTCATAGCAGCATTATTCACAATAGTCAAAAGAGGAAGCAACTCAAGTGTCCATCAGTGGATAAATTGGTAAAACAAAACGTGGTCTGTACATACAATGGAGTGTTATTCAGCCCTAAAAAGGAATAGAATTCTGGCACATGCTACAACATGGATGACCCTGGAGGGCGTTTGGTACGTGAAATAAGCCAGGCACAAAAGGACAAGTACTGTATGATTCCACTTCCGTGAGGTCCTTGGAGTAGTCAGAGTCATGGAGAGGACGAGAATGTAGGATAGGGGTTACCAGGGGCTGCGGGAGAGGAGAATGGAGAGTGGGTGTTTAATGGGGACGGGGTTTCAGTTTTACAAGATGAAAAGAGCTGTGGAGATGGATGGTGGCGATGGTTGCACAACAGAATACAAGTATTTAATACCACTGAACTACACGCTTAAATATGGTTAAGATGGTAAAGTTCATGTTATGTAGATTTTACCACTATAAAAAAAAATGGAAAAAACTGCTTGGAGTTACCTGAGAAAGTTTTTCTTTTTTCGCATATCTTTGAATCTCTTCTATTAAGTTAGGACAGCGTGTCAACTTGATGCTATTGTGTCTTCAGTGTTTCCCTGACTTTTTAACCAGGCTCAGAGCCTTCAGCAGGGAATAGTATCTAGCTAGAATTTAATAGCCTTCTTTTGTTTCCTTTGTGTTTATTTTTGTAGCTACAGTAGTAGATTTCTTGTCCCCTGAAGGGGACTGTGGTTGGTTAATCAAAAGTCTGTGAAAGTAGAGAATCATAAAAAATGACATATTCATGTCCTTAAACATAATATTTTAAGTTAAAACATATACACACATGTTTACTCAATAATATCAATAAATAGAAGTTGTTCCGAGGGGACAAAAAATGTTCTCAGCAGTGTGCCTCCCTGTTGTCGTTAGCACGACACTATTGGCAGTTGGTCCAGACTCATCCAGGGCGTCTTGGCTGTGTGGGCAGTTTTGTTCTGAATTTGGGCCCATCTCTTCTTCTTCATGCTGTTTTTTTGAGGCGTGTATGATTTCTGCATCATCTATAATTTCAATTTTATACAAATAACACATAATCCATATGTTATCATTAATTTATTTGGTGTGAATTCAGTAGAGTAGCAATATTCTGTATTTTCTTCTTGGTCAGAATTTATGTTTTTAAAAACTCTAGGATTTGTTTATTTGCCAGTAACAAAAAGTTGTAATTTGTGAGTTCCAGTCGCCACACCTTAGCCAGCCACTGTCATCATTTTGGCTTTTTTCTCTCCAGGTGTGGCATGCTTTCTTTTTTGTGCAGTTGTTTCTCCTGGTAGCATCTTATAAATTAGAATATTTCCACCAGTGTTTTAGAGGTATTGTCCAGTTAAATTTCCTAGGGAAACTTCAGTAAATGACTTTAGTTCTCTTGGGCATTTTCTTTTTTTTTTCAAGGAAGATCAGCCCTGAGCTAACATCTGCCAGTCCTCCTCTTTTTTCTGAGGAAGACTGGCCCTGAGGTAACATCCATGCCCATCTTCCTCTACTTTATATGTGGGACGCCTACCACAGCATGGCTTGCCATGTGGTGCCATGTCTGCACTGGGATCCGAACCAGTGAACCCTGAGCCACTGAAGTGGAACGTGCGCACTTAACTGCTGCGCCACCGGGCTGGCCCCTCTTGGGCATTTTCGAGCAGCAGATAGCTTCTCTGCTCTGGTGCATGCCACAGGAACTCCATGGCTTTGTTACATCTGTCACTTGCTGCAAAAACGCTCTGCCCAGCCCAGCTTTTCTTCCAACACGAGCCCACTGACTGGAGCTCATAAGCTACACCCTAATGCACTGTCTACAATTTTGGTTTCTTTAAATTGAAGCAACGTTTGCGCAGCAGTCTGAGTGCGAAATTTTTCTGTGTTGTCATAACCTCCCCTGAGGTCTTTTATAGTTTTCTTATCCACATCTAATTTAACACCAGTTTTTAAAGAGATTTGCCTTTATTATACCTTTCTAGCAAATTCAACTCAGTTCTCGTAGAAATAGCTACTTTCACAGCGTTGTTTTGTGATACTAAATTAAATTACAGTCGCACTTATACTGGCATTTCCAAGTTTGTGGCATAAGCAGTGTGTCTCGGTCAGCTGGCAAAGGCAAAAGTACAGCAAGTGTTAGACTCTGAGCGTGGCCTTTGAGCCTCAAGCCATCTCCCAGTATGGGCATTCGGTGTGCAGGCTTCAGGCCCAGGCTGTGTGGAGCCGAGGGAATAGAGAGCTCAACCAATAAACATCCTTGAAGTGGCTGTGGTGGGGCGGGCTTCTACTGTATCTTTTATTTGTCGTACATGATACTAGTTTTCCATTTAGATAGCAATGTAAAATTGTTTTTCAGTAAGTGTACATAAGTAAGAATGTGAATTATTTTGAAGAAGAAAACCTGAGAAAATTGTAGTTCAGGTGGTACACAGATTTGACAAACCTTGTAAGAGAGTCTAGGACCAATGACCTATATGTAGATAACGTGGAAACAGAGGCAGGTGGGATGGAACAGGGCAACCACAAAGTTTTGTCCTCCCCTCCCTGTGCCAAAGGCAGGGTCCATCTTCTGTTCTTGTGTTTTCAAAGACCAGTGGTGACATCTGAGAGAGTAGTCGTTGTCCCTGGTGAGGGATGGTGGAGGTGATCCTTGGGATGGCTAGCATAGTGGGAAGGACAGAGCTTTGGAACAGGGCTTTTGGAACAAGAGAGCGGTGTTCTGGGCTCCTTGCTTCTGCCATTTACTTCCCACATGACCCTTTAGCAGGCATTTAACTTCTCTGTGCCTCAGTTTCTCCATCTCTAAAATGACTAATCTCTCACATCATTACTATGAGGATTAAATGGGGTGATGTGTATGAAAGCGTTTTGGCAAGTGCTGTGTGCATAGCATTTAATTAGTGTTTGGTGAATAAAGGAATGCTTCTTTTTCTTTTTAATCTGCTGAGGAAGATTCGCCCTGAGCTAACATCCACTGCCAATCTTCCTCTTTTTGTATGTGAGCCGCCACCACTGTATGGCCACCCACAGACAAGTTGTGTAGGTCCATGCCCAGGAACTGAACCCAGGCCGTCAAAGCAGAACACACTGAACTTACCCGCAAGGCGGTCGGGGCCGGCTCAGGAATGATTCTGAAGATGGGGGTGGTAACTCAGAGGGCTAAGGATACAGTAAGTTAATGCTTTATTTGAAAGTGATAGCAAACTGTAAGAATATTAAATACCATAATTATAACTATTATTTGTTTTGCATTCGTTTGAGAAATACATTACTGGAGGGCAGGGGTTTTGTTAATCTGTTTATAGGAATTAAATATGTTATGTTCTCTGATCTTTGAACATCAGCCACTTTGTCTCATGGATTTGAGAAGAGGCACACAATCTTGCCTCTAACCCAGGCTGATGGAGCATTTTCTCGTAATATTTTCAAGATGGATGGCAAACCCAGAGTTGGCTTTTAATCACAGCCCTACCACTCATTAGTTTGTGACTAGGAGCAAGCTGCAGAACCTAGCCAAGCTTAGGACCCTCCTCTGTGCAATGGGAGGAGCAGTAATAACAGCCACCTTGCAAAGTTGTGGTGAGGAGATGAGGAGTGAAAAATCGCTGACACAGATGCTGGTACCATAGGTAGATTACCCTGTCCCTTCCACTCACTGCATACAAAGAGGCACTTAAGAGCAGTTTTTAGTGTCAGGGTAAGGGAAAGGTGGCACTTACTGGAGGAAGCAGTGTTCAAAACTAGAAGTGGTGCAGGAATGTCTCCTGAAAATATATTTTATTATTATTATTTTTTTTTTGAGAAAGATTAGCCCTGACCTAACTACTGCCAGTCCTCCTCTCTTTTGCTGAGGAAGCCTGGCCCTGAGCTATCATCGTGCCCATCTTCCTCTACTTTATATGTGGGATGCCTGCCACAGCATGGCGTGCCAAACGGTGTCATGTCCGCACCCGGGATCCGAACCAGTGAACCCCGGGCTGCTGAGAAGTGAAACGTGCGCGCTTAACCGCTGTGCCACCGGGCCGGCCCCTGGAAAATATATTTAGTAAATAAATAGATGGAAGTAGTTCAACCTTATATGACTTATTAAGGAAATACAAATTAAAATGAGGTAGATATAAAAACTCATGAGATTTTGATGTATGTGCAGTGAAATAGCCATCTCAGATGTTCATTGTGGTAGTGAAAGGGTAGCAAACCATTCAATGTATGCTTTTTCTTTGTAGTTGAGATATAATTAACAAACTATAAAATTCACTCTTTTATTGTGTACAGAGTTTTGCAACCATCACCACTAATTTCAGAAACCCTGTACCCGTTAAGCAGTTATTCCCTATTCTCTCTGCACCCTAGCCCAGGGAACCACCAGTTTGTGTTCTGTCCCAATGGATTTGCCTGTCCTAGGTATTTCATATAAATGGAACCACACGGTATGTGACCTTCCTTGTCTGACTTCTCTCATAGTAATGATGGACATTTGGGTTGTTTCCACCTTTCAGCTTTTGTGAATAGTGCTGCTATGAACATGCATGTACGTTTATTTGTTTGAGTACCTGTTTTCAGTTCTTTTGGGTATATTTTTAGGGAATATCTGGGTCAAAAGGTAATTCTGTGTGCTTCTTCATTTTTGAAACGGTTTTTGCTGGGTATGGAGTACTTAGCTGACTTTGCTTTTGTTTTGTTTTACTTTCAGTACTTTGAATGTTTCACCCCATTACCTTCTGGCTGCCGTGGTTTTGATGAGAAATCAGTTGTTAGTCTTATTGAGGTGGCTTCTACACAAATAGGTCACTTTTCTCTTGCTGCTTTCAGGGTTCTTTTTGTCTTTGGCTTCCGCTGTTTGATTATGATCTGTCCGGGTGTGGATCTCTTTGAGTTTAGCCTTCTTGGAGTTTATTGAGCTACTTGATGTGCAGATTAATATTTTTCTTCAAATTTGAGAAGTTTTTAAAGTTTATTCAGATATTCTTTCTGTGCCTTTCTCTCCTTTCTTTCTGGAATTCTTGTTGTGTGTATGTTCAGATGCTTTATAATGTCTCGTATGTCTTTGAGACTGTGCTCATTTTTCTTCATTCTTTTTTCTTTGTTTTCCTCAGACTGGAGAATCTCAATTGATCTATCTTCAAGTTTGTTGATTCTTCTACTTGCTGAAATCTGATATTGAGCTCCAGTGGATTTTTAATTTCAGAGCTTGTATTTTTCAACTCCAGAATTTCTATTTGGTTCTTTTATGTAATTTCTAACTTTTTTTATATTCTCTTTTTGGTGAGACATTGTTGTCTTCTTTCCTTTAGTTCTTTAGACATGGTTTCCTTTATTTCTTTGAAGATACTTAAAACAGCTGATTTAAAATGTTTGTCTAGTAGGATTTCCTCAGAAACAGTTTCTCTTAATTCATTTTTTCCTTGTGTATGGGCCATACTTTTGTTTCTTTGCATCTATTGTGAATATTTGTTGAAAACTGGACGTTCTGAATAATATAATGTGGCAGTTCTAGAAGGCAGATTCTCTTCTTCCCCCACATTCCCATAGTTGTTAGCATTTGCTTTGTGACTTTTGTGAATTAATTGTATGAAGTCATGTGTGACCAGTCTCTGCTTATTTAGCTTAGTGATCAGTTAGTGATCAGACAGAGATTTCCTTAAATGCCTGGAACCAATACTTCTCTGAATCTTTGCCAAAGGTCTCTATGTGCATGTTGGGGCGTGTTTTCAATGCTCAGGCAGGCAGTTAATAATTTTGCCTTAACCTT
This sequence comes from Equus przewalskii, assembly GCF_037783145.1. Lineage (NCBI taxonomy): Eukaryota > Metazoa > Chordata > Mammalia > Perissodactyla > Equidae > Equus > Equus przewalskii. Next base: position 2,328,038 of record NC_091845.1, read on the forward strand.
GCATAGAACCTCAAGGTCAGCCAGAGATGAGAGCTTAGGGTCTTCTCATGGCTTTCTTGATCGTGCACAGTGCCTTGGGCATGCCCACAGCCATATGCCTGCAAGTAGCCTTCTGGATTCTGAGGAATATGTCAGAGCTTTTCCAAGTCTCCCATGGAAGCCCCCAAGTTTTTCCTTCTAAAGTTTTTGGTCAACCTGTTGTTTGCCCAAAGTGTTATCCCATGCCTCAGATAGCCAATGATGTTAAACAATTGCCTCTGATGATTTTCAACAAATGCCTCTGAGGAAAAGCCTGTTTGCACTGGGCAAGCTCCAAAGCCGGTCAAATAAAGAGAACCTTGCAAGTGGGGTCTTCCAGGGAACACCAGAAAGGAAAAATAATGACAGTTCTCTGGGAAAGGCACTTTGATGGAACCCAAATTCATTCTGTCCTCTTTAGTGGCTGTCAAGCTCCTGGTTTCCACTCTAATTGCGAATGCTGGTTATTAAGGCTGCTGCAGAGTTAGAGAGGGGTGGATGGGAATAGGGCAAATTAAAATTCCACAGAGCCCCCTTATTCTTAGCGAAATTCAGCTGGTTTTCTTGGATAAACATTCCACAGATTGTTGCAAGCCTTTGGTTAATTTCCAGAGCTTTGAAAAAGTTGATTCTGATAATTTTTGCCAGTGTTCTTATTGCTTTTATGGAGGAGAGGCTTTCTGGATGTCCAGCAAAAGAAAAATCTTTTATTGATTTTTCCATGTATTTTGAGTCTTAAATGTATTCCCCATGAATTTATCCCAAAGCTAAGGCACAAAAAAAGAAGGAAAGAAAAGATCTGTCATATGTATCAACGTGTTTATCACAGTGTTATTTATAATAGTGAAACGTTTGAAACATTCTAAATGAGTAACACTGGGGGGAAAGCATGTAAATTCTGGGTTGCACTATTATGCAGCTGTTAAAAAGGAAAGAGGAGGCCTGAAGAGGTGGAAGTCTAACATAGAGGTGTGAGCCTTGATTCTAGAGTCAGATGGGCTGGGTTTGAGTTTGGCTTTGAGATTTATAGCCAATGACTTAGAGCAAATTAGTTAGCCTCTCTAAGCTTCCATCTTTCATCAGTAAAATGGTGACAACTCCATAATGGTGGTGTGGGGTTTAAGTGAAAGCATCCAGGTTATATGCTTGGCTCAGCCAAGTGATTTATAATCATTGTTATTCTTGCTAGCATTCAACAGAAAATTCTTTATGATATAGTGGTAAATAAACTAGAAGGATATGAGATTGGATATATACTGTAACTAAAATATGGAAAAAATAATCCCTTGGCAATGCATGGAAAATCCAATGTGGAACAAAGCACACCACAGTGATGGAATTGTGGGTTGTTTATTTTCTCTTTTCCAATTTTTTTTTCAATGGAAAAGATAAATGTGTACTCATAGTAAGAATCTCTTGTTAAAGAGGCAGGCGCTGTCTGGGAGGGTCCAGGGAGGAGTGCCCTCCATGAGACACTGGGATGGTGGAGGTCTGCTTCCAGGTACGTCTTCAGGGACTTTGGTCACTGGTATTTCCTGAGTCTCTTTAGGAGGGTGGTGTGTATTTATTGGTCTTTTTCAAGGGAGTTTTTTATTCAGAGGCCTGGGGGCTAGGGTTCACTGCTGCCTCCTCAGGGAGGGTTCTGAAAGTGGAGTTTAAAACCCAGGGGCAGTCTTTTAAATTCTGTTGTTCAATACGAGGCATTTCCCTGTGGGACTTCTTTTGGAATATGACGACACTCTCTTCCTAGGTGCTTTTGAAAGGAAGAAAGGCGAGAACTCCGTCATGCTTGGTCCTCTGCCAGGCGCTCCATAGACATGCTCTCTGTCCATGATGACGATCTCGGTAACTGTGATGGGACTTGTTTTCCATTCCAGGTTCCGAGGTGCACCGATTATACCTGTGGCGGCCAAGCCTGGGGGACCGGAGGCCCCTGAAACAGAAGCTCCACAGGGCATCTCAGAGCTCATTGAGGTACTGTCAGCTTGAGTCTGGGTTGGCCTCTGGCTCCAGCCCTGCTCAAGCAGGGTCCTTTGTGTCTTGCTCAGCTCAGAGAGAGAAAGAAAGGCAGCCCCAGCCAGAGGACTCCGACCTGGCTCCTTTAACCCTCTCCCTGCTCTGCCTTAGTGCAACCTCCCTCAAAAAGTTAAACCAAAACAGAACCAATGGTTTCCACCCTGTAGCCCATGGCTCTGCAGAGCTGTTCACACCCTGTCAGTCCTCCTTTTTTCTTTCTCTTGTCAAACAACTCCACAAAGCAGCCCCTCCAGTCTGGAACTCTGGGGCCATGTCATTCATTCCAGTACTTCAGATGGTACCAGCCTCTCCTGTGTGTCCTACCTGAGCTGGGACCAGCGAGGCAGGGTGAAGGAGATGGGCCCAGCAGCAGGGGCAGTACAGTTTACATCCTTGTGGTCTCCACCAAAGGAGTGGAGGCTTCATCTTCTAAAGCCGTGGGCCCAAGGCCCAGGCCATTCCTCCAGGCTTGGTGGTAGTGGACAGAGGGAGGGAGCCCAGACACTCACAGGGTGCCAGGGCAGCAGCAGGCGGGGTGGGGGTGGTGGGGGTGGTGGGGGTGATGCTGCTATGAAGATAGCAGTGAGAATGGGGTCTGCAGTGTCCCTCTGCTGAGCACTTGGGGCAGTTCCAAGGGGTGGATGGCAAGGTGTATTGACTCTGGGGCTGGATGGTGGGTTCCAGCGATGGCCCCACTACCTACTCTCTCTGTGACCTTAGGCACTTGACCTGCTCTCCCTAGCCTCAGTTCCCTCACTTGTAGGGAAAATAAGAGCATTACTTACCTCGTGGAGCTGGTGTAAAGGCTTAATGGTTAATGTGTATAACGTGTTCAGAACATTCCCACATCAGAGTTTACTGTGATGGTGAGGTTGATTATCACGTTCCAGACACTGTATTAAGTTCTTTTCCTACATGATCATTAACATTCATAGTGACCTTGGGAGGTTTATTTATCCCCATTTTACCAAGGAAGAGTCTGAGATTCAGAGAGGTTAAGTAACTTGTGTAAGATCTCACAGTAAGTACATGGTGGCACCAGGATTCAGACGCAGGTCGGTTGTTGGGGTTGGCCTTGTCCACCTGTACCTGGATCCACAAAGCCAAGATCAGGTGTGACCATGTGCACTGCCCCTGTTTCTATGATTACATGATGCTCATCTTGCTAACTTAGCAAAACAAATATTTTCTGGGTGAGGCATTTGTTACTTTTTCATTACTCCAGAGAGCGCTGGTCTGGGAGCCTGGGACAGTTATTTTTATTAGAGCAGAATCCCAAAAAATGCTGCTGTGAAAGATTCCTCTCAGAAACCTCTGCATAAATCTCAGACCAAGCCTGTTTTGAGTCTCTAGTCTTTTTACAAAAGAATTGTTATCACAAGACTAAGAGTTTGGAACATTCACTACCAAATACTTTTTTGACAGCCCATTCCCTAACAAAATCAGAAAATAACAAAATAAAAGGAGTAAGGCAGTATTTATTTTCATTTGTTTGTTGGTAATTAGCTCTGACAACATCTCTGAGCACATAAATGGCATGAGGAAAGTGGAGTGGTTGATGTAGAGGCATATGGAAAGAGTCAGCAAAGAAGGAAGAGCAGAACCAAATTGCGGGGGCGGCACTGGCCCTTTGGCAGATGTTAGATTGTCCCTCTGTCTCTGCTGAGGGCTTGGAGAAGTGGCCTTGCCCCCGTCCTACCAAACAGAGGCAGCTGCCCTGGGGTCAGCCCTTCTCTCCCCACATCGTTCGTTTTTCCTTCAGTCACTGTCCTTTTCTTAGGCAGGATACCAGCTGCTGGAGATACTGGAAGTACTCACAGCCCTAGGAGGGGAGACAGATAAACAGGATCACAAGAGTGTGTTATCTGTGGCGATAGGGGGCAGGGAATGCAGCCATATGAAAAGGTGGTATCACCCAGGAGAAGGGTGAGGCTGACTAGCCGATGGGCTTCCAGGGCTTGCCAGCAGCTGGTGCCTGGCATGAGAGGGGAAGTGGCTGGTGCTGAGGCCTGAGTGGTAGCTAGGGGCTAGGTGATGACAAATCTTTCATCTTGCAGGCATCAGGAGGCTGGGAAAGCACGTGAGGCCAGGGAGCGAGGTGACCAAGGGTGTCCTGGAGCAGGCTGCCTCTGCTGCAGTGAGCTTGGGACCAGAGCTTGGCTTGTTAGGAAACTGTTTCAGTATACCTAATGGGAGGGGATGGAGGAGTCTTCTCCCTTGTGCTGAGCAGGAGCTGAGAGCGCGGCAGAAGTTTGCAGTGCATTCAGGGAGTTGTCCGTTTCTGATCTCCTGGGCCAGCTTGCCCGGGCCCTGGTTACACCCTCTGCCTTCCTCTGCCCTGCCGCATCAAGCTCCTCTCCCCAACAGGGTGTGGCACCAGCATTTCTTTTCTAGCTCCTGACGTCCCAGATTTCCATCCCAACGAGAGACCCCTCAGGACCGTTCCTCATGTCTGTGGACCACTGTTTCTCCATCAAAGGCCAAGGCACAGTGATGACAGGGACCATCCTCTCAGGCTCCATCAGCCTCGGCGACAGTGTGGAGATTCCTGCCCTCAAGGTCAGTCTTACCTTGTCCTTTCTTTTGATCTCTCTGTCAAGCAGCAAGGGGTGGGGACGGTCCCTTTGTCTCTCTACTTGCTGAGCCTGCTCCCTGAGGCTGGCCAGCTGTCCCTGCCTGTTCCATCTTTTCCCCTGCCCTGCCTGGATTCGAAAACTACCACTTTCCCTAAGTCTCATAATAATGCTCATTTATTGGAGGCTTATGATGTGCCATGATGAGCCTCCCAAGTAGGTATTCTTTATAGATAAAGAAACTGAGGCTCCAGAAGGTGTGGGGGGCTCAGGATCACATGGTCAACAAGTGAGGGTGCCGTGGGTAAACCCTCCCTTTCTACAAGTACCTGCAGACTTATTTCTGGGTACCTTTTACTTAATCACAAGAATTTCAAATTAAACACAATTAGAATCTTGTATCGCTCAGTCATACCATCTGGAAGACATCCAGATGAGTTTCACACTCCTAATGACCACTGGCAGATGCTGTTTCATCCCTCAGAAGGCCTCTGAGAAGAGCAGACAGCTAGCTCTCTCCCCATCTTTTAGTAACTTCTGGCGTGGCTCTGATTTGAAAGGTGTCCAGTGGCCTTGCTATTCCCCTTCTCCAGTGGGCTTTTCTTACAGTTTTGGTTTACTGGAGAAGAAAAACTTATAGCCTCCTGGACAACCCTTCCCCTTGAAGGGGAATAAAGGATAGAGAACAAGAGCTAGTTATAACTAGGGAGACCTCACCAGGAATTCTGGGGTCCAGGGCGGTTCTCTAGTTCTCAGGAACCTAGAGGCAGGGAAGCAGAGGCACTTGGCCCTGTGTGCTAAGCCAGGGACAATGCCAGCTGCTCCTTAGGATATAGTCACAGCCGTGGGTGAGTGAATTCTGTGTGCGTGCTAACTGAGAGTTCTCCCTGGAGGGCTGCGTGGAGACCGATTCTGAGGTTGTCTGCCTCACTAGGTATGTTAGTCAGGGTCCTCCAGAGAAACAGTACCAAAAGGACGTATGTGCATGTGTGTGCAGAGAGAGATGTGCTTTAAGGAATTGGCTCACATCATTGTGCGGCCTGGCAAGTCCAAAATCTGGAGGTTAGGCCAGCACGATGGAGACCCAGGGAGGAGGTGTGATTCGAGTACAGAGGCTGTTGGCTGGCAGAACTTCCTCTTTTTCCAGGGAGGTCAGTCTTTTTCTACTTAGGGCTTTAACTGATTGGATGGAGTCCACCCACATTATGGAGGATAATCTGCTTTACCCAAAGTCTGCCTATTTAAATGTTATTCTCATCCAAAAAACACCTTCACAGAAAAATCCAGAATAGTGCTGGACCAATATCTGGGTACAGTGGCCCAGCCACGTTGACACATAAAATTCACCATCACATGGGGGTTGGGGACGGCCATGATAGCAGTGTCTGCCCTGAGCAAGTGGAGGGAAGGGGAGCACCTGTGCCTTGTGTTGCCCCTTCTTAGTCTGGGGCAACCTGGGAGGATATAGGATAGGGGCATTTCAGGGGTGAGCATCAAGTCCATGTTGTGCCAGGGACTAAAAGTGCAAATCTTAAAAAGTAAAGCACAAAATTATGAAAATAAACTAAACTTAACATTTAACAAAATTAAGATTATAAGTGACTGTGTGTTAATTCTTAGCTGGAACAGAGAATGAATCAAATGCTAATTTTTTTTCCATTCCCTGTGCTCCCTTAGGCAGACCCCTAGGGGCCATCCTGACCTGTATCCCTTCTCCTCTGGGAGAAGACTTGTTCGCGGCCGGGGAGAGGAGCTGGGAGTAGAAAGGTGGTATCAGAAGAGGGCTCTGTGGGAGATAAACTTTGAATTGTGGGTACTTGAGGCTCTAGAGGGAAGAGGTGGTGTTTGATGACAGGATCAGTGGCTGTGGCTGCAATGTTAGGCCCAAGGATGTGGGGGAGGGCTGAGGCAGAGAGAATCACGTTAAGCAGATGGGGATATTGCGTTGGGGGCATGTTCTGAGATCGTTGGGTACTCTTCCTCCTTATGAAGGTGGAATTCCTCCTATCAGGATTCCAGTTACTGATCTACAGGACTTGGGCACATGGGAGGTGCTTGGCAAATAGCAGTTTAATTCTCCTCTTGCTTTTGTGCACCTGTTTCCCCCCAGCCTACTTCATCCCTCTTGGTATCTATTGCTGTATAATTCTCTAATTTACTAGTCAGAGAAAGTCAGAGAACTTGTAAGCAGTGAATTTGGATATTTGGTTGAGGAGTTTTCCAAGCAAAGTGTGGAAGGTGCAGCCTGGTTTCTCCTGTGCTACTTATAGTAAAATCTAAGAGGAAAGGAATGAATTGAGGAAGGAACTGTTAGCAAAAGGGAGCCAGCGCTTGAGATTCTCTGCCTATCCAGATTCCAAAGGACGCTAAAGGGAGGAAATTCACTTTGAGAAAGTATGCTCTGGAGAAAGGCCAGGGGTGAGGCTGGACAGCCTTTGCTGAAGAGATTAGGTGTGTGACTCATGGATCCAATCAAACATCTCAGCAGAAGCCAGGAGTAGAGATGCCTGATGAAATGAAAAAGGAAAGAAAGCACTTGGACTTCTGGGATTCTACAGGTAGGAAATAGTCTGATAGAACTACTCAGCTACAGACACGCTTTATCCTTCAAGAAAAAGGAAGATTGAGTGGCTCCAGGGGCAGAGCTGTGGACTCAAATGTAGAGGCCCGAGAGGCGAGCTCAGAGGCAGGGCCGGTGGAGCCTCCCTGGGCCCAGGGGGTAGAGGATCAAGCCACAGAGGGTCATTCTCAGGCCTGGAAACCTAATGGAATTTGTTCTACTGGGTTTCAAACTTGCTTGGGACCAATGACCTCTGTGTTTTTTCCATTTTCTCCTTATGCCTGTATTTTGAAAGCAGGTAACTTTTCCTGGTTTTCTAGTTTCACAGGTCAACAGATGAGAGACATTCTGCCTCAGGATGGATCATACCAGTATTACCCATACTGAATTAGGAGACTTGGATGATGAGATGTTTGAGCTGATAATATTTAGAAGAGATTTTGTACTGAAAGTTGATACTGTAATGGGGTGAGAATTTGGGGATATTGCAAAAGTATTTTGCACATGGGATAGATGTGAAGTTTTGGGGACCAGAGGGTCAACTGTAGTGGGCTGACTTGTGGCCCACAAAATGTGTGTCCATCCAGAACCTCAGAAATGACCTTATTTAGAATAAGGGTCTTTGCAGATGTAATTAAAGTAAGGATCTCAAGGTGAGATCATCCTGATGAGGGTGGGCTCTTTATCTAATGACGATCATCCAGTGGCACAGAGTTCACAGAGAGAAGGGCATATGAAACTGGTGGCTGGAGTTATGCGTCCACAAGCCAAGGAATACCAATGGTTGCGTGCAGCCACCAAAAGCTAGGAGAGAGGTATGGAAAGGATTCTTTCTCAGAGACTCCAGAGGGGACCAACTCTACTGACACACTGATTTGGGACTTTTAGCCACCAGAGCTGCAAGAGAATAAGTTTCTATTGTTTTAAGACACCATGGGGCCAGCCCGGTGGCTCAGCGGTTAAGTGCACACCTTCTGCTTTGGTGGCCCGGGGTTTGCCGGTTTGGATCCCAGGTGCAGACATGGCACCACTTGGCAAGCCATGCTGTGGTAGGCGTCCCGCATATAAAGTGGAGGAAGATGGGTACAGATGTTAGCTCAAGGCCAGTCTTCCTCAGCAAAAAGAGGAGGATTGGCAGCAGATGTCAGCTCAGGCCTAATGTTCCTCAAAAAAAAACACACCAAGTTTGTGGTTATTTGTTATGGCAGCCCTAGGAAACTAATACAGATTTTGGATGGAAAGGACTGATGTCAGAAAAAGCCTTAAGTTTTTTATCAACTTGGGCACATTCCTTAACTCCTCTGAGCTTTGAGTTTCTCATGAGGAGTTGCAACCCCAGCTAGCCCTCTAGGGTTGCTGTGAGAGGGATGGGGGCTGAGTGCACATCAGCACTGAAGGGGCTTCACAGTGATGGAGCTGAGTGCATGTCAGCGCTGAGGGGCTTCACAGTGAATGGAGCTGAGTGCACTGAGGGGCTTCACGGTGATGGAGCTGAGTGCATGTCAGTGCTGAGGGTCTTCACGGTGATGGAGGTAAGTGAGCTGAGGGGCTGCACGGTGATGGAGCTCAGTGAGCTGAGGGTCTTCACGGTGATGGAGCTGAGTGAGCTGAGGGGCTTCCCGGTGATGGAGCTGAGTGAGCTGAGGGGCTGCACGGTGATGGAGCTGAGTGAGCTGAGGGGCTGCACGGTGATGGAGCTGAGTGAGCTGAGGGTCTTCACGGTGATGGAGCTGAGTGAGCTGAGGGTCCTCACGGTGATGGAGCTGAGTGAGCTGAGGGGCTGCGCAGTGATGGAGCTGAGTGAGCTGAGGGGCTTCATGGTGATGGAGCTGAGTGCACGTCAGTGCTGAGGGGCTTCACGGTGATGGAGCTGAGTGCGCTCAGGGGCTTCACAGTGATGGAGCTGAGTACATCTCAGTGCTGAGGGTCTTCACGGTGATGGAGCTGAGTGAGCTGAGGGGCTGCACGGTGATGGAGCTGAGTGCCTGTCAGCCCTGAGGGGCTTCACGGTGATGGAGCTGAATGAGCTGAGAGGCTGCGCGGTGATGGAGCTGAGTGAGCTGAGGGGCTTCATGGTGATGGAGCTGAGTGTGCGTCAGCACTGAATTGGCTTCACGGTGATGGAGCTGAGTGAGCTGAGGGGCTTCACAGTGATGGATGGAGCTGAGTGAGCTGAGGGGCTGCATGGTGATGGAGCTGAGTGCCTGTCAGCGCTGAGAGGCTTTAGGTTAGCAGTAGAATCAGAACTGTTGGCATACTGATGGCCAGCTCTGCTCATTCCCGTCCTTCCTGTAATTCCCATCTGACGGATGAGAAACCTATGCTCAGGGGAGTTAAGCCATGAGACAGCAGAGACAGCCTTTGAAGTCATTTGTCCAGCACCAAAGATCAGGCTCTGGCCACCCTCCCTGTTGTTTCTGGAGACCCCAAGGAGATCCTAGGGCCGGTGGCATTTCCTCTCCTTCCACGCCTTCTCTCACTCCTGCCCTCTGCTAACTGTAATTGGTGGCTGGTGCCTATTGGGCACTGGGGACATTGCTGGGCAGGAGCTTTAAACTAGGTGGCCCTTTTCCCAAACCCAGTGATATCCCTGTCAGATTTCACTAATCGACTTGGACACATCTGACCACTTGACCTCCCTCCGAGGCGGGCACAGCCATTCCAAATAAACAGTCGCATTCCGCTCCTGGCCAGGGCCGGCCTGCTGGAGCCTGGCAGACCCCGGCCCTGATTTCTGCTGGAACGTCCCTTCCCAGCTGGGGCCCATTAGCTGATCAAGGAAATGTTGGGGAACAGGGAGTGAAGGAGAAAATCCAAATCCCATTTAGACCCCAGAGTGGCTTAAACGCCAGACATCCTGAGATTCGCCAGCCTTCTCCTCAGGCCTTTTGGCTCTCGATCCTCAGCCTGGGAAATCCCTCTGGTGAGATTTGATCTTGGGACTTTAGGCTAGTGATGTTTGCAGTGGTGATTGGCTATCCGAGTTGTAATGCCAAAATCTCTCCGAGCCACAGACCGTGGAGAAAAGAGAGAAGCCTGGGAGTTCAGAGGGACAAAAGACTGTGGCCACAGGCAGGTTACTCTGCATCTCTGTGTTTCGCTAATTCACCCCAAACGTAGATGAGCCCTGTGTGCTCGCCTCTGTCCAGGGCTCTGGAAGGGAGCACAGTGGTGTGGCACCGACTAGGAGGATGGACGTCAAAGTCCCAGCACCTGGGAGGCACGCAGTGCTAGCTGCTACTCTCATCCCTTCATTGTTCCCATCCAATATTCCTCTCCTGTGGAATTTCTGTGGTGGTTCCAGAAGTAGTAAATGGCAGGATACTTTCCTGGTTGGAAGACACAGTTCTTTTCAGGGCTACTAAGTGAATTATTGAAATGGAAATATGCTTCACAGCCCCTGATGGTGTACTGTGAATCCAAGTCAATGTTCTGATAATGATGATAAACATTATTAGATATATGTGGATAACCATTTAGTTGATAAAACTTTTAGAGAAAAGTTTAGAATTTGATAGCATATTCCTCCAAATCGAGTGCATATTCAGATTTATTTTCCTTTTTATTAAAAAATCCCCAGAAGGAAAAAGAAAATCGTCCGTTCTCCTAGGCGTTGTTACATTCCCCTTTGCCTCTGCTCTTGGAAGCTCATCACAAGGATGAGATGAGACTAGATGTCTGAAAGAATCTATTTTCTTACCCCAACAAGCTGCAGCAAACTCTTCCTGTTCTGCCCTGCCTCCCCTGCAGCAGCCCTCTGCCTCTGCTCCTTGGTTTCTCACCTGCAAGCCTTTGCAGGGCTGTCTTTTCTGCTTGGTACCTGATCTCTTTCCTTGAGAATCCCTTTGTGCCTTCCCGGGCGTAGCTCAGGCTTCACTCACCTTTGCCTGGCCAGCCGCTCCCTCTGTGCGTGCTCTCAGTGGGCACTCGTGCGCTGTCTGGTGCTGTGTTTGTCTCTATGCCTGTGTCTGACTCCACTCTCAGCACACATCCTAGGGCTTGTCCCACAAACTATTTGATTAACAAAACAATAGGAAAGAGCCAGTAAAGCAAATAAACACTTTTTTTTAGTAGGATTTTGATTCAAAGTATGTAATTATGACCTTAGAGGGCTGTGTTTGGAGTAGCTGCTCCCCCGGACCTCCAAGGGCCCAAATGCAGAAACCTGGGGCCAGGTAGCTGGCCGCTTCATGTTCTGGCTATCTCCTCTTTGAGGCCTGCATCTTGATGCTTCACCCCTGAGTAGCGCTGGAGATGATCCTGTGTCCCAGTGCTGCCTCCATTTCGGGCGGTGATTGTAAATCAGGTGCCCGGGCTGCTGAGCTGACTTCCCGTGGAAGCCACCTCTGGAAATCAGCTCTCAAGACTGAGCTCCCTCTGCTTCTAAGCCTTTTACCTAGAAAATGTAAAGTGTGATCTTCGTCCTTAACCATTTCTTGTTTCAGCAGATATGTAAGAAAGGAAAGTTTTTGTGAATTCAGTGTTTTCGTGTTTGTTGGCTTTGCTGGTGCAAACTCCTGGGAGTCTGCTCTCTGTACCTGCGTGTCCTGTGTGCCAGGGGCATTGAGCTGGGGCTCCTCCTCGGCCCTAGTGGAGCTGACAGCACCGAGGGTGATAGGGAAGGAGAGAAGGGAGTGAAGGAAATCAGGAAGAGTTTGGAAAAGCTGGAGGGAGGCATTGTGTGCCTTTGGGCAGATCAGCCTCAGTGTCCTGCTTCAGGAGGGCCTCTGCCATCAGGCCCTCACCTTCCAGCCCCGAGCACTGCTTGGGTTCAGCCTCCCTTGACTCCCATGGAGATGGCTGCCAGACCCTACTGCCTTCCCTGCCAGCCTCCCTAACCCAGCCCCCTCCCACTGATGGCAGGTCTTTGTAGAGACGGGTTGTGCCCTGCTTGTCTGCTGGTGGGTCCTCTTCAGCTCCAGGATAAAATCTAAAGTGCTTGCATGGCACAGAAGGCAGATCATGGTCTTGCCTTTGTCACCTCTCTAGTCTTTCTTATCCCAGAGCCACACGAGATCACTCCTGCTCTCAGTGTATTAGGCAGGATTCTGGTTGCAGGTGACAGAAACCCAACTCAGACTGGCTTAACATGATAGGGGATGTATTGGCTCAGTTACTGAGAAGGCGGCGTTGGGTGCGGGGCTGGTGCCTCCATCTAGACCTGTTCTGTGAGGGCCAGTCTCTGTGGCCCAGGCCCTGCAGCCCTGGCTTTCCATTTCTTCTCCTTCGAGTCCAGGATGTGGACTGTATCTTTGTGGTTAGCTCCCCAAGTCCATTCTACCCAGAGGTTGGAACCAATCAGTGGGGATACCCCTCCCCTGCCAGTGATGGGCCAATGAGATGTGAGGGGGTGTCTCCTGGGGGGCTGGGGAAAGGTGTCCTTGCTTCTAGGAAAGTAACGCAAGAAAAGACAACCTTTCTCCCGCTACTGGAAATTGAAGTGGGGAGGGGCATGTTGCTCGGACTTGACAGGGTAAGCAGCCCTCTTGTTACCAGCCTGAGGAGGAGGTGAGCAGAAAGAGGCCAGAGAACAGAGGAAAACGACTTGGAAGCAGAGCCTGAGCCCCGCTGACCGGCGCCTGGGTCTACCCTACCTTAGGACTTGGTGTTGGGAGAGAAACTACGTTTCCATATTGCAATCAGGGTGGTCTGCTCCTTGGGATAGAAGGAAAAAGGCTTCTTTTCCCAGGAGTTGTGAACACAGTTATGGAATGGGATCTCCTTGGCCTGGCTGGATGAGGCGTTCATCTCCATGGCCAGGACAAATGCAACGCTCTGATTGGGCAGGCTCCATTACACGTCCTACCCCGGAGCTGGGGCAAGCTGGGAGGAATGGTTCCCTAAGGAAGTTGGGGGTCCTCTCACTAGAAGATAGATGTTGGGCAGGCAAAACTGAGAGGCGTCCACACACACGGTGCTCTGCGTGTCCAGGCCTTGACAGTCCGGGCTCTGCACACAGAGGGGTTGAGCTTGAGTCCCTCCCCATCACTTTCTTCCTGGGACAGTTGCTTCACCTCCCAGAGCCTGTTCCTTCATGAGCTACTCGTGAAGATTCAAGGCCGTTACATAATGTGCTTGCTGCAGAGCCTGCACCTGGGCATCCCTGTCTTTATCAGTGTCATCACAGGGCACTGTGAGTCTTGTCTTTTCCCCTTTACTGTGCCTTTTCACTTGGCCCACAGAGTGCAGTGACTCAGGGTTGGGGTGGCCTGAGCTCTGCATGCCTGTACCCCTCTGAGCACCATGGCTCTGTGAGACCTTTGCCTCTGCCTCATCGTTCTTCTGGCCTGGGGGTGTGAGTCACATCTGTAGCCAACTTGTAATATCCTGTTGTCTCCCTAACAGGGCCAGCGAAGGAAGGACAGGTGACAGGCAAGGGTGGAGGTTGATCTCAAAGCAGGCTGGGAACTCAGGAAGGTCTCTCTGTGTAGGTGCTGTTGTGAGAGATATGTGTTCGGCATCCTAAAGATTAGGAGGCAGCCTCTCCTCAGGTCTTTTTCCTGTAGAATTCCTCCAACTTGTCCTCACCCCACAATCCCAAATGGATAGTATACCCTTTTACATCAGTCCTTGAGAATCTGCTGCACCTTCCACTTCCGAAAGACCCATTTCCCTTCTGTTCTTTTGTGTATGTGTTTCCCATTATTTCTGAGAACAGTTTTTCATGCTGACGTGCCCATCCACAGAGATGGTGCTGATGCCTACCACTCACGTCAGGCCCTTATTGCTCAGGTGCTAATGGCTAGGTGAAGAGGGCTGCCATGTCTGGCCTAATTGGGGTCCAGCATTCTCTTAGCTTAACCTCAGATGGCTTTTAGAAGTGTGAGTTCTGAAATGTAGCAAGGTGTTGGCATGGCATGGGGAAGGAGCCCTCGAGTGGGCAGCAGCTGTAGGATTGATGGTTGGACATCTTCTGAGTGGTACTGTGGACCAGACTCTGGTCTCAGACCTTTCCATGTATTCATTGTTTGCTTCCCACAACTCTGTGGGGGGTGGTGTTGTCCCTGATTTTATAGGGCGTGGAACAGAGACACCAGGATGTTAAAAATCTTCTCCAAGCTAATCAGTGGAAGATTCTGGATTCAAACTCTGGCAGCCAGAGTCTAGGGTGTGTGCTCTTGACCCCTCCCCAACCTCCCTGGGTGGGCGTGAGGAGGCCGCTGAGCCCCTCTGACCGTGTCCACCTCACATCAAATGAAATCATTGTGGAGGTGATCCAGGGACCCTCAGATGAGAAGTCCCTAGAGCTGACTTTAGAGATGCTGCTTGTTTCTGCTTCATCTTTCTTCATGGGTTCACAGGACCCTCCCTCAAGGAGCTAGAAGTTCTGGGGCTGTCTTGAGAGCAGCTGTCCAAGCAGAGGTCACAGCCAGCTTCTCATGCTGAGAGGGGCCTGGGCCCATGACAGAGGGTCTGTTTCCAATCCTGAGAGGTTTCAGAATTTCACACAGTCCTCTGCACAGACGATCCTGTTCCTCCCAGGCCATGGTCGGAGTGGGGGAGAGATGGCTGCTACAACCCAAGTAGTGTCTTCTGAACAAAGGGGACAGCGAGGGGCGACTATGTGGTTCCACACCCCACTGCTGAGGCAGGCCCCTTTTAGAAGCTGCCGACTCATCCGGTCGTGCTCACTGTGTGTTTTCAGCCTTTAGCCCAGGACCAGGTGGGCAGGTAGAGTCCCACTTGGGCCTAGATTGACCTGCAGCCCTCCGAGACCTTTTATGGGACTCTGAGTGCCTGAGGCCACAAATAGAACCCGTTCCCAGCCTGACCAGGTGCTTCCCCTGAGCAAGACTAGGCACTGCCCCTTTGCACCTACCTGCTGACTGTGGCTAGATGGCCATCTTAGGATTCGGCCTCTCCTCTGCCCCTCAGAGCCTGAGCACCGCCCCCTGCTGCCTGGACGTGCCCACCCCTTAGAGCTGATAGCAGGGGAGTGAGAGCAGGGCTTTGAGAGCTGCTCTGCCTGGGGTGGCGCCCCACATGCCCGCTCTGTGACCACAAGCAAGTTACCTGATTTATCTGTGCTTCAGCTTCCTCTTGTGTAAAGTGGGGATAGTAACAGACCTTCGTCATGGAGTTAGCGTGAGGATTCATTGGGTAAAGCGTCTTACTTAGTGCCCAGGTCAGGGTGAGTGCTCAGGGGTCCTCGGCTGTCCCTTCCTCCGTAGGAAGCCCAGTGCCCCTGATGTCCTGGCCAGCAACCCCCTGGCCGGGTGGGGAGCAGACACAGCAGTGGCCAGCGTGGGGTAGGAGGGGAGTGTGGCCAGCCTCCGGACATCACCTGAGGAAAGTGTAGGCCCTGGCTGGCCCGTGGTGGCCTCATGGACCCACAGAATAGCAGTCACCCTGCAAGTCGTCATGTGAAAACCCCTCTAACATATAAAAGCTTCTGAGTGAAATTAAGTCAGTTAGTTGTTCCAAGGAAGAGAGAGTGATTTGATTAAAAAGAGCACCTATGAGTGCTCTGGCATGGCCTAGGCCCTGTGCCAAGGCGCTCCCTGTCTACGTGCCATGCAGGAGCCCAGGGATTGGGGTCCTCGGTATGAATGCCCAGCCATGTGACCATGGGCAGGTCCCTCTCCTCTGTGCTCCAGGCCACCTTCAGAGGGAAGTAAGCATAGTCCTCACATGGCAGTGGCTCCCCTGAGGGCCTTTGGCAGCTGCTTGCACAGTGTGTGTACCTGGCAGCGGCCAGGCGGGCCTCACAGGGCAGCTCCCATTCAGCCCTGGGGGAACTGGCACGGATTCTGGAGCAGTAGAGTGGAGATGAATGCGAGCTTACCAAGACTTCTAGGATGCTGTAGTTTCCTCCTTGGCTGTGGGCTACAGCCGGTATGACGTGCATGCATGTCATGATGGGGAGTGGAAAATGTGAGCTGGCAGTGAGGCCAAGAACTGGCTGGACCTAGAACACTGGGGGCCTGAGGGGGTTCCTCTGTCAGGAAGTGGGAGCACAGCCAGGGTCAGAGCACCAGCTGGAAGCAGACTTGCAGCAGAAAATGCTCTGTCAGCAGGCAATTGGCTGGTGCTAGGCTGTGCCTGGTGCCAGCACGGGTGCCGCTCTGCCCACAGAGGAGCATTTGGTCTTTGGCCTGTCTGAGGTCTGTGGCCTTCCTTCGGCATGGAAGCAAGTTCTGGTTCCAACAGAAAGTGTGGCCATGCAGGTCCCGTCTGACCAGGCAGGCTGCACAGCCATCAAGCTCTGCCTGCAGCCTCCTCAGAGTGCGGCTGGTGTGTCTCCTGTTGGGCAGGCACTGGAAGGGGTCAGAACCCAGCTGGCCCTAGGGAAGCCTGCAGTGGGGGTGGGTGGCATGGGGTGGTGGGCAGCAGGCAGCCATCCCTCCGTGTGGGGAAGCTACTGAGTGAGATTGGCTTCCAGAGTGAAGGGCATACCCATGAGAGCTTCCAACTCTGCTCCACAGACGGGACATTGAAGCTCAGTCTCGAAGGATGGCAGCGGGCTTTGCCAGGGCATTCCAAGCAGGAGGAATAGCATGTGGTGAAGCCCAGAGGTGAGAGAATGCCTCGTACGTCTGAGGGAAACATGATGCTCATTGAGCTTGAGTCTGGGAAGAGGAATGGTCAACAGGTGCTGTTCTGATCTCCGGAAGATCACGGGGCTGGGCTTTGGGCAGTCGTGGCAGGGGTTGGGGGGGGGGGGTGTTCTGAAGGCTGAGTCTAGAAGAGGAGGCTCCAGCTAGAGTCACATCCCATGGTCACATCCCGTGTGGCTTGAGAGCAGTCCTTGTCCTGTTGGGGAGGCACTTTTGCACCCAGAAATTAGCCTCGGGAGAGCTCTTCCAGGGGTCCTAATGGGTCACCACTGTCCCCTCCTTCGCTCCCTCCTGCCTGGCCAGCTGTGGGTACTGGTGCCCGTCTCCTCTACTCGTCCTGGGCTCTGGCTTGTCCGAGGTCCCTTCTTGCCCTGAACACCCTTCTGGGCTCTGTCCCTGCTCCTTGCCCAGTGTTTGGGATCGATCCCTCATGCAGCCTCTGCTCCTGCCCCTTCTCCCCTTGACAGTGGAATGCAGGGCCTACCAGAGTCTAACCCATTTTTTCTTACACTCAGTGGGGCGTGAGGGTGGGCCATTCAGAATCACCCAGGATGCTCATTAAAAATTCATGGTCCCACTGCAGGTCCCTGAATCCCAGAATCCTGTTGGCAGGATCCAGGGGATTAATGTTTGTAAGTTATCTGAGATATTCTTATTCTGAGGCAGTTCGGGAAAGCCGCGTTTGAGCTTTGCAGTTGGACAGACCTGGTTCATGTCCTGATTTGCTGTGTGCTGTGTGGCCCTGGTGTCACCTCCCTGAGCCTCAGCTTCCACACCTGCACAGTGAGGAAGTGTGAATTACAGTGCCTGCTTTGCAGGGTCACTGGGGGAAGGAGGAGGCGATAAGAATTTCCCATAACATGGCCAGCATATTCGTTCAGCACGAATCACTGAGCACCTGCTCTGGTCCGGGTGCTAGGCCAGGTCATAGGGTAGAGGGTGAACAAGGCAGGTCACATTTCTACACAGAATTTTTCTTCCAACAGTAGGGCTATCGGCAAATAAATGATCTGACTTACCTTATGGGGAAGTGACTGAGAATAACAGGGGTCAGGGGCTTCTTTAGGTCGGGAAAGCTCTCTTTGAGGAGGTGGTGCTGGGCACGCACAGCCCCGCTGTGAGGGATGTGGAGGGGTGTGTAGTGAAGGGACAGGCAGGAGCAGATTGTCCAGGGTCTTGGAGGCCACGGCCAGGACCTGGGTTTGACAGAACCCAGTTAGAGCTCAGTCGGCGTCAGCTTCCTTTCTCCTTGCCTGCAGGAAACAGTGCCAGGCTGGCCAGGGCGTCCCTCCCAGCCCCTGCCAGCCCCTCTCACTTGGCACCTCAGGGAGAGGCAGGCTGACCTGCAGCCTGTGGGGAGCATCTGTGGCGAGTCCCCTAAATGCCTGGCATCCTCTGGGTGTCTGCTGTGATCTTTTTGTTTTTATTTTTCTTGTTAAAGGAAAGTTGAGCATTTCCTGAGTGTGCATAAAGCCAATGCAACACTTAAACTGAATATTTATAATTCCTTCTTTTACAAAATAAAACAATAATAAAAATACCATAAACATTGCGTTAATTGTTCACAGGCTTCAACTTGTAGTAATCACGGGGAAAGGGCAAGTGAGATGTCTTATTAAAATAAAGGCACTTGCCTGCCTTTGTTTGAAGTTTTGCTAAAATGCCTTATTATAACATGTTCTTGTTTAAAAATAAATTCCAGCCATTTAGAGGTTTTTCTTTTTTTGTCTTTTCAAAAGTATTTAAATGAGATGATTCTGGGCAAGGGTAATTCAGAGTGTCTGAGCCAATCTTTGTAGGACTGAGCTGTCTGTAACACAGCTGCAGCCCCTGCCCCCACCAGGCCGCACAGCCACCTCCTTGGCTTGCTGTTAGTGACCGGTGTTTGTGAAGACAGAAACAGGGATGTGTAGATCAGGATGAGTCCCTGATCTGTACAGTTGCGTCTGCCTGCCTGCCAGGCTCACTGTCTGCCATTCTTCTTGCCTATACTATAATGACAGCCCGAGGCATTCCAGATGAGTAGAGTTCTCGGAGAACAGATGGCAAGGGAACTGACCCGGGCTGAGGGTCAGAGCAGGTTTCTGGGGTCTGAAGGAGGTGGAGGACTTACCTAGGAGAAGGTGAGCTGAGGCGTGGGTGTAGGAAGTGCTCCAGGCAGAGGGAATGGGCGTGTGAAGGCCCTGTGGGGGAGACAGCTTGGTGAATTTGAAGACCTGAAGGAAAGAAAACAGAGATGGGTGAGAGGTGCTGTAAAGGTGTGTGGGAGCAGACCACATAGGGGCTAAAGATTTTAGTCTATTTTAATGATGCAGGTAGTCTTGAAGGGCAGAGCGGAGAGATGTGTGTGTTGTGTGTGTGTAAATGTATTTATTTGTGTGTTGGAGAGACAGAGAGTGTGGAGAATGGATTCAACAGGGGCCAGAGTACCTTTCTGGGGCTCAGTTAGTAGGCTGTTGGAGTAGTCCAGGCAGATTGAGGTGGCAACACAGTGGGACTAGGGGATCCCTAGAAGGTGGAATTAACAAGGCCTGGCGATGGCGTAAATTTGGGAAGGTGGAAGGAGAGGCATGTCCAAGATGACTCCCAGGTCTCTGGCTTGAGCAGCTGGCTGGGTGGTGGAGCTGTTACTGAGGGGGAGCCCGGAAGGGTCTGGGGTGAGGGTAGAGGCCGAGTGGGGAGCATGGGTTGCGTGTCAATAAGTTTGAGGTGTTTGGGGGCATCCAGATGGAGAGGAGGTCTAGGAGGCAAGCCGATGAAGGGGCTAAAGCTCCAAGAAGTTTGGAGGAAGACAAGAGTTCGTGAGCTGTCGGTGTATCCAACCTTTGCAGTTGGGGCCTCTGGCAAGGAAAGATAAGCTAAAAAGCAAGCTTCAGCTGTTTCCTCTAAGGTTTTATTTCTGATGCTTAAAAGCTCCCAAGCCAAGAACAAGAGGAGGCTTCCCAGTTCTGAAAGGTGAGGGTCTGGGTGGCTCCGGCTTGGCATTTTAGGATAGAGGGAAGTATTTCTGGGGACGTTGGCGTTCTTTAAGATCACAGACACCCTGGTCCAGTTTTGGGAGGAGCTGCCCTGGCCTGCCCGGTGCCATTGCCAGTCTGCAAAGCGTCCGGCAGCAGCAGGGGCAGTGCCGTGCCCCCAGCCTCCATGACGATGCCGCCGCCGCCGCCGCCGCCGCCGCCGCCACCACGAAACAAACGGGGTGACTGGGCGGAAGGTCAGGAGTTTAAAAGCTCGTTTTATTCAAGACGCGGGTAAGAGACAGGAGGGAAATGCGCGGGTTTTATATGTGGATCCTGGTATTTTCTTTTGAGTTGGGGCGGAGAGTGGTTGGGGTAGGGAGGGAAGGCAGCCCGCCAGAGGGAATGTTGCCAAGCAGAGCGCCGCTAATGTGAACCATACGGCACGGCCCATCTCCTGGCCAGGCTTAATGCAGTCCTTGCCGGCGGGCGGGCGGGCAGGAAGGCGGCCTGGGCAGTGGGCCCCTTAACCCTTTGGGTGCTGGGCCGCTGGCAGGACTCCTGACCTCAGCACGTTGAGGTTTGGCCCGATGACTCTCAGTCCCGGGCATTGGAAGGTGATTAACAGCATCCCTGGCCTCTACCCCCTGGATGACAGCAGTATACCCTCCCCAGTTGTGATGACCAAAAATGTCTCCAGACATTCTAAACATCCCCTGTTGAGAACCAGGCAGCTCCACTCAGCTGCCCGACCCTTGCCTGGGCTCTCACTGGCCTGCAGCCGTCAGGGGTCCCTCTCTGGACACACCGCTTCCTTCTGTGGGGCATTGAAAGGGGCACAAGCACGTGTGGGATGTTTTCTCAGGGAGGAGGTGGCCAAAGGGTCAGAGGGAAGACGTGACTTGTCCAAGCTTGCCTGGCTAGCAGGATACAGAGCTGGGACATGAACTTACGTTTCCTCAGGTCCAGAGCTCCTTATGTCAGCTGGGGACAGGTGTCCTCTCCTTGCATCAGTGTCTCTGGTGGCCTTTAGGGTTTGTGAAGCCTGCTCCTTCCTTGCTTCCTAGGAGGACCAGATACTGAGTCTGTTTTCGCTGCCTGTGCCAAGTGCAGCAGCTCAGGGTGACCTGCACGGGGCGTCTGCCCCAGTGCTATTTAGGCTGTGAGCAGATGGAGACAAGCTCAATGTGCAGTGATGGACTGGTTGGACAAACCGTGCAGCACCACACGACCGCTCAAAAGAATCACATAAGTGTAGGTGGAAAGACTACCACCAGAATTGTCAGATCCACAAGGGCAGAGATTCTTGGCAGTCTGTTCCTAGGCCCTTAAATATTTTGTGAATAAATAGGATACATATATTGTTAAGTGCAAAAGCAAGTCTCAGAACAATATCATTTGGCCCCATTTACATAGGAAACTGTGTACATATGTACATATGTTTGTATATAAATGTGTCAAAAAACATCTGAAAGGAGACACAGCAAACTGTGAATAGTGGTTACATCTTGGGGGAGTGAGGGAAAGTGGAATTTAGGGGCTAAACGAGAGCTTTCATGTTTCAGTCTGTGTAATTGGTGTTTAAATCTTTTACAATGAGCTTGTATTCATCTGTTTCTCGTGTGGCTTTTATGAAAGAAACAATACAAAGAGCCAGAGAAAGAGCAACTTTTGTTCTACCTTCCCTGCTTCTCTTTCAGCTCTCTTGGGCACCCGAAAGCCATCTCTGCTGGGGAGGCCTTTGTGTGGGGAGGCCTGGGGACCGGCCTGGCACTGCAGTGCTGGAAGGCCACCTCCTCCTCAGAAAGCCAGAGCAGGCTCCTGTTCCTTGCCTGGTGGTGTGGCCTGCAGTCACCTGGCCCCTCTGCATGCATGCCGGGCCTCCTGGGGCCTCAGCACAGCTCCTGGCACCCCCGTCCTTCCCTCTGGCCTGCTGTGCCCGTGGCTCCCTCAGCAGGTGGCGCGCTCCCTGCCTTTCATCCCTTCACCAGCTGTTTCCACTCATCTTTCTCAGGCTGCGGTCCCTTTTCCCTCCTCACTCTTTCTCTCTCCACACTCTCTCTCAGAGATGCACAAAGGCCTTGTTGTTTAGTGATCCTTTTTTCCTTGCTGTCCTGTTGCCACCTGCACTTTAGTAGGTACTTTACAGGCTGACAAGAGAGGCCCCAGGCCAGGTGGAGAGTGCACACGTTTTGCAGCCAGAACTCCATCTAAAATGTGTGAGCCTGGACAAGTGACTTAACTTCTCTGGGCCTGGTTTCTCCTCACCTGTTAAATGGGGGAGTAACTGCATGTCTCCTGGGGTGGTGGGGATGCGAAAGATAAGCACCTGCTGCGGCACCTGAGAGAAAGCAGGCTTTTGATAAGCAGAAGCTTATCATCATCACCGTGCAAAGCCCAGTTTGCCAAGGCTGAGGCTGAGTGGGTGAGTGAAAGCAGTGTATCTGGTTTTCCCGGAATGTGATAGGAAAGGTGGCAGCCTCTGGAAAAGGGACAAGAATTAACGGTGTGTAACATCCTCGGGGTCATCCCTTGATTTGAGCCTTGCATGTCCCAGCTTTCTTCAGCTGCTGCGGGGGTTCCTGGGAGTGACGCTGCCCCTGCCAGGAGTGCTTGGCCTCGCGCTCTGCAGAGCTCTTGGGTCATCCTTGTTCTTAGCTGAACCTGTGGGGCCTTGAGAGAAGAGGGGTTTGGTGTGATGTGGCCTGGGTTCTGTGGCCAACTCCAGCCCAGTTCTAGTAAGAGCAGGTGTCCCAAAATGTACTTTGTGGACAGATGTAAGCTGTGTGTGTTGGGAGTGAGGGGAGGAGGGGGTGAGACAGTGAAGAGACTCGTCCCTTTGAAGGTTCTAGAACCTCAGGCAGCCAGGCAGTGGAAGGGTTTGCCTTGGAACATCAGGATGGAGAGGAGTGTGCAGGGGTGGGTCTGTGTCTTCCTGAAGGACCAAGAAGGGCAGAGCTGTTGGCTCAGCGTCCAGGGCTAGCGTGCCCTCTGGGAGCTCCCTTCTGCTTAGGGACACAGAGCCCCTGCTCCTGGAGCTCTCTGGCTTTGCTTGGCAAACCATTCAGGGACTGGTGAGTGGCCTCCGTGAGAGAGGTACTCACGTGTCATCCTGTGGACCCAGTGCTGGGCTTTGTCCTTATTGCTTGCTGTGGGGCCTTGGGCCAGTGACTCCAGCCCTGCAATCTGAGGTGTTTTGTAGTTCAGAGTGGGTGGGGAAGCCGGCAAGTTCTGTTGAGTTAGTGGTGGCAGTGGGGTCCAAGGCAGGCAGTTGCAGACCTGGTCTGTCTTAGCCCTTGGGGCTGAATGGATTTCTGACAGGAAGTGCCTTGGGAACTTGGCCATCTCACTGAGCAGGGACTCTGAGACTTTCCCATGGCACAGAGCCTTATGCGATCCACTTGCCCTCACTGTCACCTGCTGAGCAGGGCCCACTGGAGAGGGCTGCCTGGAGCAAGGGTGCCTAGTTGAAGCGGAGCGGGGGCTCTGCCCTCTCCTGCTGTGAGCAGAGTTCTGGCCTCCTGGCCTTGACTCATGGTCTGATCCTCTGACCTGAGTGAAATGCCAGTGACCAGTGGTGGGAAGTGGGTGGCCTGTCCTGTTCCAGGCCAGGAGTACATCAGCTCCAGCCTCCTTCCCGGCTGCCGGCCTCGGTTCACAGGGAGCCCTTTGAGGGGCTGTTTGATGTACACCATGGAGGTTTGGCTTGACCAAGTTTGTTTGCTTAAGCATTACTCTTGCCAGTTCATTCGGACCTTCTCTTTCTTTTAAAAATATGCTGCTTGCCAAAGGTTATTTTGGATCTGTTTTTGTTTATCAGGTAGAATTGTTCCAGCACAATTGAAAGCAGACCCACATGTTGACATGCACTTGAGCTGCTCGCCAGGGCACGCACGCACACACATGCACACGCAGAGTCTGTGGAGAATTGTCCAGAGCCCTAGAATGCACACGGCTTATGAGTGGGGTCTGGGGAAGGTGCCTCATCGGCTGGCATCTTGTAGATTTTCCTCCTCTAGGTGCTAGCAATGGCAGAACTTCAGGTGGGGAGAAAGCAGGAGCTGTTACCTCTTGGGAGAGGCAGCCTGGTGGGTTTGATGGAGGTCTAGGATCAGGCTGGCTTGAATGGAACCTTGGCTCTGCCATGGCTGTCTGTGGACCTGCCTGCTCTGGGCCAAGACTTCCTACTTTGGGGCCAGCTCACCCCACTGGCCTCATAGCAGGCCTGTGAGGACTCCGTGCTAGACATGGGTGATGGCTCTGGGAAGCAAGCAGGACCGTCTGCAGTCAGCAAGGGGCAGGGGAGTGGATTGTGGGGCTCCATACACGTGGTTCGCATTTAAGTGAGTGGCCTTCTCTTGTGGATGCAGTTGGGTGCTTCCTCTCAGACCTGCAGTGAATTTCTTCTGAAAACGCATCTCTCTGTCTCCATCAGACCTGCTGTGTGCGTGCAGGGCCGTTCAGAAAGCCCTTTCTGGAGCTGAGTCTCGTAACTCTTCCTTGTCCCTGGGCCCCTTCGTATCTGGGAGGCACACAGAGGGATGCTGGTGAAGGTTACACTCTTTTCTATCCCAGGCCGTAAGCCTGTGGATACTGGTCCAACTCAGTGTCTCCCTGAAACGAAACACTGTGCCCAGGGAGGTGGGTATGTTAGCTCGTGGGTGTTTGATTACTGGTGATAAAGACGAACTCAGGTGGGTGTATGTAACAAGAGGGTGTTGATTTGCTTGCACAGCTGACCAGTTGGGGTCCTCCTGCTTTAAGCATGACTGAGTCTAGGGCCTGAAGGCTGCCAGGACTCAGTCTCTTTCCTTTTCTTGCCTTAGCTGTGGGCCAGGTGGCTTTACCTCCTGGCAGTCTCTCCTCTGGGGAGCTGTGGGCAGCCCAGGCTAGCATTCTTTGAGCTTATGCTCAGCCCTTCCTTCCCAGCAGTGCTTCACAAAGTCTTGGATCCCCAAGACTCAGGTGCCACCGTCAGAGGCCTGGCCAGTGGGGCAAGCAGGGCCCTGCTGCACATAGGTGGTCTGTACCTTGGCAGAACTGGGTACCCTGGGCTGGTGACATCTGTGTGATGCTGACATCATCCCTGGCCTGCAGGAACCCCTATTCCATTTCCAATCTTAGACCAACGAAGGTGTCCACGTTGGGGCATTTGGAGAAAGCTTCATTCCCCCCTAAATGGGAGTGGAGAGACTCACATTTTAATGTTTTCTTCAGATTTAAAAAAATAAATAAATGCTTGTCATTTAAAATTCAACCAGACTGAAAAGGATGTAAAAATGACCTCCAGTCCCACCCGCAGGAGAGTCCCACCCATATCCTTTGTCAGCGCCCCTCCAGGCAGCTCTAGTGAAACACAGACTCATGGAGACAGTGTGGCATCAGTGGACTCATGCTGTGTATGCTGCCGCGTCTCCTCCATCCCCCTCCACCCCCACACAACCTGGACATCGTTCCTTTTCAGTAAAGAGAGATCATATAGTCATGAAGCTGACTATAAAGCCCAAAAGTAATTATGTTTTATCTGAGTTTGGGAATCTTTCTAAAATGTATTTTGTACTCCCCTCTTTCCTTGAACTACACAATTCTTCCTAGAATACTGCATATAATTTCGTCTTTCTTGATGACTCAGCTAATTTTGATGAACCAGTTGATAGAGGATTGAAGCTGTTGAAATGTATGGTCTGTTTGCTCCTCTAAATAGCTCCATGCAAACAGGCCTTGGTGGGCCATGCTGGCCTGTCCAGTGGGAGGGGTCCTCATACTGTGCAGGCCACCAGGGCTCCTTCCCTAGTTACAGGAGCTTCACACGGGCCAGGATGTGAGCAGAGGATCCAAGTGGGCTTCCGTATACTCTTAGGGTTGCCCAGTGAAGGGGAAACTCTCTTTGCATTTCCATTTACCCTAAGAGCAAGGAGAAGCACTGAAAGGTTTTAAACAGAGAAGGGAGGGTGAAGAGGGTCGGGGAGTAGCCACCCTGACTGGGTAGATGTCTGATTGGAGGGGCCCAGAGTGAGTGTGGACAGCTGGCTGGGTCAGGTGAGGGGTGGTGATGGTTTGGTCTAGGGTGGTGGTGGGAGAGAGAACAGGCTGGTTTGAGATATACCTACCCTACAGTAAGTCTTCACGATGCATTGGGTACAGGAGAATGGGAAGAGGGAGAGGTGATGGGCGACTCCTGGATTTCTGGCTTGCGTGACAAGATGAGTGGTGGTGCTGAAGAGGCAGGAAAAGCAGGTGTAGGGGGAAGAAGGTGCACCTGGCATGGGGGCTGTGGTGCTTGCAAAACATGCAGGTGGAGAACATGGTGCTGAGTAGATGACATCTGGAGCGGGAGTCATCCTTGATTGCAGGTCACTGAAATTGTGCGGCAGGATGATGTCAGATGGAGAGTTGATAAAGAGGAGAAGGCCTTGATTTTTGAAGAATTGTGACATGCTGGACAGAGACGGACAAGCCTGTGACAGAGAGGGACTAGCCAGAGATGCTGGAGGAGAGTGGGAGAGACCGTAGGGAGTCCCTTCGCTCCTCCTCCTCGCCTCCCGCATCATGTCCACTTCCTCTGTCCCATGCAGGATCCTCTCTGTTCGCTCCCACCCTTTCCCCACCCCTGTGCTTACTCATTGCCTCACAATCTGCGGCCTGTTCTCGAAAGTTTAGCTGTGGCCTCCTTCCTTGCACAACCATGTGGACACCAACCTAGCTCCCCCCAGCACACTTAGCCAGCTTCTGTCCTGCCTTAGGGCTAGTTCACATGGTCCTGGAAAGTACCTGGCACTCGGCCATTGGCCTGCCCTTTTCATGACCTTTCCTAAATCTGTGTATTACCTGTACTGTCATGTACTTCTTATTAGTTTAGCCAACACACTTTTTTTTTTTTTCCATTTACCACATGTGACCCTAGCCAGATCACTTAATGTCCCCAGTGTCTATGGGGCTGACTGATGTTATCATCCTCATAATTATCGTCTTCATTTGGACTTCCTGGTCAGACTCTACCTTCAGGCTCTCTAAGACTCCCTTTGTGGTAGTCAGACTGCCTGGGTGAGGCGTGAAACTCCATCTTGCCTTGATGGCTCTCTCTAACATGGCAATGCTATCAGCCCACCGGAAGTCTATCTGTGTGATTTCTGAACTGTGTGACAGTTCAGAAATTGAGGAATGAATGGGAGTCACAGCAACCTTACACAATCAGCACCATTAATTGAGCACAGCCAGAGCTCCTCATTCTTCTTTTTAATAAATTAGCCAACACACTTTTAAAAATTCTAAATTTATTTAGAAAGGGAACTTGATAATATTCATGAACTCTGAGTTTGCTCTGCCAGTTATATTTTTTTCTATCTGGAATTTAATATAAATACTTCTGCCACATATGTTTATATTCACAAATGATATATAACACTGTTATATGTGTTTTAAAGCTATGTATAAATGGTAACATCCTATATATGTATCCTACTCCAAGCTTGCTGTTTTGATTCCACGTTAGGATGTTGAGGTTTGTCTCTGCTGATATATATAATAAGTTTCAGTTTATGAATTTTTACTGCTGTGTGGTGTTCCATTATGACTCAACTCCAGTTCGTTTATCCATTCTTTTCTT
Organism: Equus przewalskii; assembly: GCF_037783145.1. Classification (NCBI taxonomy): domain Eukaryota; kingdom Metazoa; phylum Chordata; class Mammalia; order Perissodactyla; family Equidae; genus Equus; species Equus przewalskii. Next base: position 2,355,325 of record NC_091845.1, read on the forward strand.
ATGGACATTCCCATAGCATTTTTGCACCCTTCCCTTATGGCTCTTGCACACAGACTAGTTGTCTGTCTGGATGCTCCTTTCGAGCAGAGCCAGTGTCTTGATCAAGGTGTGGTGGGAAAGAGGGTAAAGCTTCACCTCCTGGAGGAAGGAGTATCTCTGTAAATTATTTGGAATTCTTCTTTATGGGAGATTTGTCTCTTCTCATCCTTTGTTTATTTAGTACTTCTTTTTTTTTTTCCCCCAAATCCCCCAGTACATAGTTGTATATTCTTCGTTGTGTGTCCTTCTAGTTGTGGCATGTGGGATGCCACCTCAGCGTGGTTTGATGGGCAGTGCCATGTCCGCGCCTAGGATTCGAACTGATGAAACACTGGGCCACCTGCAGCGGAGTGCGCGAACTTAACCACTCAGCCACGGGGCCAGCCCCTATTTAGTACTTCTTTTTATCAATGTGGACCACAGATGTGTATTTTATACTTTGGGTTATAGTCCAGTACATTATTTTGCTACTCAAATTATCCAGCCTTGGATACTGGGAGCTCTTTAAGGCTGGCTTTGTGTTCCCTTGACATGCCCCTGTTCTTTTGCCTTTTGGGCACTTCCTTACTTTCTGACACCACAAGATGTTCCAGGGTCATCTTGTATTGTCCCTGCCCCAGCCCTGGAACCAGCTATTTCTCCAAGGAGCCTTGTTCCTTTTATTGGAAAATGGTTATAGAAACCACAGTCTGGAGCTGGTGTGTGCTTACTGCTACTGGGGTGTCATTGCTTCTAGGCCCTCTCAGCAGACAGAGCTGGGAGATGTGTGTGGGTATACTGACCCCTACCTGCACACCTGGAGTTATAGATACAGGTGTATCTGTCTGTCTGTATCTACTCAAGCTGCATTTGAGTTCATACTGATGTCTTTGACTCTAATCAAGTTCACAGGGTTCATTCTCGCCTTCCCTCCTTGCTTGTCTGTGACTTCCCCTCCAGCAGTGACAAGCCTGGCTCTGGCTACCCACCCTCCACCTACTCATTTATTCAGCCTCTGTCACCTGTACAGCTTTTACTAGATGTGAACCAATACCCCAGGGGTTGTTTTTGACTGGGGTTGTCCTCAGAGTCCTGAAGCCCTCATCTTGGCAGCAGGAAGGTTGCTGTTCACACATTTGAGGAGTGAAGCCTGAGAGCTAAGTGGGCAGATAAAATGGTGAAATATCCTCCTTTACCCTGGATTGTGAATTGGGAGCCCTTCTTGCTGTCAGGCTGAGGAGGAGATGAGATTGGAAAGAGAAGTTCATAGTGATGCAAATGAGAGGAAGCCGGTTGGCTTGGGCTGCCAGGGGCTGCTTGGAAAGGCTGCCCAGAGGCAGTGCACATTGTGAGGAAGGAGTGAGGTCAGGAATGGAGTCTGGGAGCCCGGGAGCCCTGGGAAGCCTGGGGCCCAGCGCCACAAATTGCATTCATCAGGAGAGATTGGGAGGGTTGGGGAGGGGGCAGAAACCATTTAACAGCTGCACCTCTCTTCCTACTAGCCAGGGCTTCCTTAAAGCTTCAGCACGCACGGAGTTACTGCTGTGGAAAGCAGGCCTAGCTGTAACCAAAGGAGGAAGGAAGGGGGTGGAGGGCTGGAGTGGGAGAAAACCCCAGAGGCTGGCCCACCTGGGGCTAGGCAGGGGAAAGTCAGCCCATGGGCCAGAGGCATCCAGGGGCCAATGGGACCAGACTCCCTCTTGGGTTACAGCCAGATGGGATTCAGTAGCTACAGCATTTAACTTAATTTTTTAGTTGTTAGAAAAAATAGGTCATAACATTCTAATGATAGGGGGAAAAAAGTCCAAACTATACAAATGATGTAAAGAATGTTTCCCACCCTTGTACCATTTCTAGTTTTTTCCCCAGAAAGTCTGTGCACATTCAAGCATATCCATGTACATTCCCTACTCCCTTTTTTTTCTTTATATTAATGATACCATAATATACACATTGTTTTATACCTTTTTTTTTTTTTTTTACCACAGAAGTTTGTCTTGAAAGATGCTTCCGCATGAGAACAGATGGATGTGCCCTTTTCTGCCACACCACTGCTGTGGTGATGGGTCAGATGCACTGTACTGTCGTTTGTTCATTTATACTAGTCTTCTGGTGACGGACGCTTCTATTGCTTCAGATCTTTTGCTTGACTTTTCTGCTGTCTTAAAGTGTAAATTTATGGTGCAGGTGCTTTTTTCAATTACTTTGGATAAGTGACTTTGGTTTGTAAAACATTTTCACAAGATCCTGGGAGTTGGCTCTGGCAGATATTCCAAAGACAAAAATTGAGGCTCTGACAAATGATGGTTTGCTCCAAGTCGTAGGAGTGCTGCATGGGAGCTTGAACCTGGGACTCCTAACTCCACATCGGTGCCCTTTGCACTGTCGTCTGGACCTGAGGGAGAAAGAATGTGTGAATTCATACATAGTTATGCCAGAATAGAAGCCTGGGTTCCTGCCTTGATTAGCAGTGATCTGCAAATCAGTGGGCTGTAGATGGGATTGTCACCAATGTGACTCATCTCTGGGACCCTAACATAGGGTCAGGCCCAGATGAGGGATCGGATCCTTTGTTGAACAAACGTGCACCCCCGGGCCTCGGGATTTGGGGCACACTGTGGCCATTGGCTTCAGGAAGTGCTCATAGGATATGGTGATCTGCTGGTGCATTGAGGTTGGAGCGTTATACTTCTCAGGTGTAAGTATTTATTTCACCACCAGAAGTCTCCAAATGGAAGTGTTCTGCCCCATTGTTGTAGTTTAAGCAGGGTTTCTCTGAGAAGAGCAGCTCAGATGCCAGATCCTAAGATCTGCACTATTGGACTAGGTTGGTGCAGACAGCTCAGGCATCTTCCAGAGGTTTAATAAGTTATTTGTAGCCAAGGGATCTCCTGTTTAAAACATTGACAGTTCTTCTGGGGTTCATTTTTGCCTGAACACATGGGACTATCCAGGGAAGGTGATTGTGATTGTCCTTGAAATGGTGGCCTTTTCAGTTGGAGAAGTGACCTGCAGAGGTCAGAGGTCAGAGTCTGGCAATGGGAAAGGTGACGGGGATGTGGGCTAGCTCCCTCAGCACTGTGGGGCAGATGCTCCTCAATTCCTGCCTGCACACTTCCCCTCCTGAGGCAGCTGTGCATGACCAGTTGGGCCCCTTTAAGAAATGCTGCCTTTTCTCTTGGTACCACCGGTCAGCCTCTGGAACATGCCCTGGCGGCCCAAATGCTGGCCCAGGAGCAGCATTTCACTACTGCACTCAGCAACAGGTTCACAGAGACCTGGCGGCCACTGTCATATCACATGCCCTCCTTTCTGCATCCTGCACATTCTCAGTATCTTCCAGTCTTTTTAAGATGTGGGTCCTAGAGCTGGATCCCAGAGTGAGGTCCTCTTTGGGGCTGGCATGGATAGAGGGAAGCAACACGCAGGAAGAGTTGCCCTTCTGTGCCCTGTGTAAGTAGCGAAGACCTCACTGCACCAAAGAGCCCCTGCTCCCTCAGCTCTGTGTGGGAATGCAGAGCTGGCATAGCCAGATTGTGCCATTTTTAAAGAGAGGCTGGAAATCTGGATGTTCGTCTGAAATGTCCCATTTTAAAATGTAGCCTCAAGGTTTTTTGTCACACAGTATAGGTCAAACAAAACCTGTCTGCAGCCTGGATCCTGCCTTTGGGCTACCTATGAGACCTTTGCTCACCCCTCTGCACTGCCCTGTAGGCCACCCTTCTCCAGAGGCTTCCTGCTGCATTGCTGTGGGGCCACCAATATGGTAGATAAACATACGGCTCACCTGTTAATGTGCTTGTTGGCCATTTAATCATCTTTTTTTTTTTTTTTCAGATTTGGCGTAAATTTTTTTTTAACATTGGCCCTGAGCTAACATCTGTTAACAATCTTCCTCTCTCTCTTTTTTTTTTTCCTCCCCAAAGCCCCAGTACATAATTGTGTATTATAGTTGTAAGTCCTTCTAGCTCTTCTGTGTGAGCCGCCGCCACCGTGTGGCTACTGACAGACGAGTGGTGTGGTTCTGTGCATGGAAATGGAACCCAGGCCACCTAAGTGAAGCGTGCCAAACTTTACCCACTAGGCTGTCAGGGCTGGCTCTTAATCATCGTCTTTTTCAAATGACTGCTCATTTACTTGACACATTTTTATATTAGGTTGTTTATTTTATTCTTGATTTGTAGGCATTCTTATATATTTGGGGGTATATATCCTTTGTCAGATAACATGTGTTCAGATTGTTTATCCCAGTCTGCAGTTTTCCTTTTCATTTTCTTAATGTGTCTTTTCAAGGTTTTCAATTTTGATGAACTTTGTTTATCAATATTTTCATTAATTGGCTTGTGCTTTTTTTATCCTAAGAAATCTTTGTCTTTGCCTTCCCCAAGGTTAGGGAGATAGTCTCTTATGCTTTCCTCTGGAAGCTTTATAATTTAAGCTTTTACGTTTAGGTCTGTTTTCCATCCCAGATTAATTTTTTACATGGTGTGAAGAAGGAATTGAAGGCTTTTTTTTTTTATCATATATTTAATTGTTTCAGCACGATTTGTTGAAAAGATTTGCTTTTCCCATGGAATTGCCTTGGCATCTTTGTAGGAAAAGAATCACGAGATGACTATGTGTGGGTTTATTTCTGGACTCTGTACTGTATTATTGATCTGTCTCCTTTTATTTCAGTCTTATGCTATCTTGATTACTGTAGCTTTATAGTGAATTGTGAAATCAGGTAGTCTGAGTCTTTCTTTTTGTTCATTTTAAATATTGTTTTGGCTCTTCTAGTTCCTTTGCATCTGTATACATTTTCAAATCAATTTAATTTCTTTTTTTAAAATTTGTTTTGGAATTTTGGTTGGCATTGTGTGGAATCTATAGAACACTCTGGGGACAATTGACAGCTTATAATTATTAAGTATTCCAGTCCACGAACATGGTATATCTTTCCAGTGATTTAGGTCTTTAGTTTCTCTCAGCAGTGTTTTGCAGCATTAAGTGCAAAGTTTTGCATATCTTTTATTACATTTATCACTAAGTATTTTATTTGATGCTATCAAAAATGATATTTTTTATTTTCCAAATGTTTGCTGCTATTATCCTGCAACCTTGCTAAAATTACTCACTAAATATAGTACGTGTTTTCTGGAATCCTTAGGATTTTCTTTGTAAACAGTTGTGTCACCTGGAAATATAGTTCTTTCTACCCTTCTTGCATTTTTGTTCTTGCCTTAATTTCACTTGCTGGGAAACCCAGTACAATGTTCAGTAGAAGTGGAGAGAACAGATATTTTTGTCCTGTTCCTGATGTTAGGGGAAAGTGTTTACCATTCCACCAGAAAATATTATGTTTAATGCTGGGTTTTTTCTTGTATATTCTTTGTCAGGTTGAGGAAGTTCCCTTCTATTCCCAGTTTGCTGAAAGGTTTTATCATAAATGAGTGTTGGATTTTGTAAAATGCCTTTTCTGCATCTATTGAGATGCTCATATAGTTTTTCCTCTTTATTTTGTTAATGTGGTGAGTTACGTTTATTGGTTTTTGAATGTCAAATCCACCTTGCATTCCTAGAATTAACCCTGTTTGGTCGTGAATATTGTCCTTTTTATATATGGCTGGATTCGATTTGCTAGCATTTTATTTACATTTTTGTGTCTACACTTATGCGATATGTTACTCCATAAGTGTCCTTTCTTATAATGTCTGTGTCATATTTTAGTATCAACGTTATTCTGGCCCCATAAACAGAGTTAAGTTTCTACTCTTTTTTTAATTCTCCGGAAGAATTTGTGTAAAGTTGCTATTATTTCTTGCTTAAAAGTTTAGAATAACTCCCAGTGAAGCTATGAGGGGCTGTAGTTTTCTTTATGAGAAGGCTTTTAATTGTGAGTTTAATTACCTCAATAAATGTAAGACTTCAGATTTTTATTTCTTTTTGTATCAGTTTTATTGTATTTATAAGGAATTAACCTATTTGTCTATTTATTGCCATAAAATTAATCATAATATCCTCTTATTGTCCTTTATGTTTTTTGGAATGTGTAATGATGTCTGTATTTTATTTCTGATATTGATAGTTTGTGTTTTTTCTCTTCTTTCTTGATCAGTTTTACTAGGTGTTTATCAATTTATTAATCTTTTTTTTTGAAGATTTTATTTTTTTCCTTTTTCTCCCCAAAGCCCCCCAGTACATAGTTGTATATTCTTCGTTCCTTGTAGTTGTGGCATGTGGGACGCTGCCTCAGCGTGGTTTGATGAGCAGTGCCATGTCCGCGCCCAGGATTCGAACCAACGAAACACTGGGCCGCCTGCAGCGGAGCGTGCGAACTTAACCACTTGGCCACGGGGCCAGCCCCAATTTATTAATCTTTTTAAATAACCAACTTTTCGCTTCGTTTGATTTTCTCTATTGTTAATTTGCCTCTATTCCATTGATTATTCCTCTTATTATTTCCTTTCTTCTGTTTTCTTTGGGTTTACTCTGCTGTTTTTTATCTAGCTTCTTGAGACGAAAGCTTTAGATCCTTAGTTACCAACTTTTTCTTTTTTTAGTATATAATTTGGAATTATAAATTTTCCTATAAGTATTACTTTAGTTTCATCCCAATGACATGTCATTTTTTATCATTTGGTTAAAATTATTTTAAAATTTTTATTGTTCCTTATTTGACTCATGAGTTATTTATAAATGTGTTGTGTAATTTCCAAATATTTGGGGTTTCTAGTTAACTTTTTGTTGTTGATTTATACTTTCATTCCACTATGGTCAGAGAAACAAACAAGTGTTTTATGGTTTCAGTCCTCTGAAGTTTGTTGGTATTTCCTTTATGGGCTATCTGATGACTCTGGGAGGGTCGATAGGCAGGTGCTGGCAGGTGCTGGTGGCCGAGGAGAGGAGAGTTGTGGGTATGGAGACCTGCTCAGAGGAGAGAAGATTCCTGTGAGGACATCCTCGCCTCTTCTTCTGTGTCGGTCTGCTTCTAGTAGACATCTGTATTTGCTACTGCCTTTTCAGACTTCCCTTCTAGGATCACAGAGCCTCAGTAAGTACCCAAGCTTCAGAGTCAGAAAGTGCCTTAGAATGCGACCTCTGTCTCTTTCTGGCTCCGTGACCTTGGGCAAATGACTTCATCTTTCTAAGCCTCAGTTAACTTTTCTAAAACAATGATGGGAATGCCTTCGGGAGGATTAAATGAGATATGTATAAAATACCTTTCAGGGGCCGGCCCGGTGGCGCAGCGGTTAAGTTCGCACGTTCCGCTTCTCGGCGGCCCAGGGTTCGCCGGTTCGGATCCCGGGTGTGGACATGGCACTGCTTGGCACTCCATGCTGTGGTAGGCGTCCCACGTATAAAGTAGAGGAAGATGGGCATGGATGTTAGCTCAGAGCCAGGCTTCCTCAGCAAAAAAGAGGAGGACTGGCAGAGATGGGCATGGATGTTAGCTCAGAGCCAGGCTTCCTCAGCAAAAAAGAGGAGGACTGGCAGTAGTTAGCTCAGGGCTAATCTTCCTCAAAAAACAAAAAACAAACAAACAAAAAAATACCTTTCATAGTTCTTGGCTTTGTCAATGGTAGATATTTTTAGTAGTAGCAGTATTCAGAGAATTTAGGAAAGCGTGCATACACAGGTAGCTATTCCTCCCATTTCAGTTATAATCTGAAGTGGTTGTTCTACTATTGGTGAGAAGGCTGCTCCCTGTCCGTGGCTGTCTCCTCTTCCCAGGGACCCAGAGGAGATAGCCAGTGTAGATCCAGGGCTCCTGTAGACTGGCTTTGCTGGTGTTTGCAGAGGTGCTGGGGACGGAGAGCCATCAGTGGCCCTGCTGGGGGTGCCTTAGCCCCATTCCTGGCGAGCAGACAGTCCTCCTTCCCATGGGGTCCCCCCATGCCCAAGTAGGAAGACATTCTCTCCCTCCCTCTATGAAGATTCCCAGATACAGAGTTTACTGACCCCATTGGGACTTGGCATTTGAAATGCATACAGGAAGACCTGTGTCTTCCTGAAAGTTTGTTCTGGGCAGGGGGACTTAGAGGGGAAAAGTGAATTCAGCCAGATGGTATCTGAATGTTAAAAAAAAGTCAAGTGTTGTGCCTGTAGAAATGACAAGTCACTTGTCTTCTAGGCCACAGAGAGTGAGTGAGTGTTCTCAGCGGTGTGCTGAGTGCCTCCCCTGGGCTGAGTGGCAGGGACCCAGACCCAAGTCAGACACTGACTCTGTCATCAGAGCTCACGATCTGTGGGAGAGAGAGCGCCAAGGAAATATTGTACCTGCACCTGGGGAGCACTCTTGGAGAGAGAGGGACCCCAAGGGAAGGCCTAGTTGGTGGTCTTGGAGATGTGGAGGGTGCTGAGAGGAAAGGGACCTATGGCCTGCTCCTAAAAGACTGTTTCCTAAAAGGAGCTTCCTAGGTGGAAAAGTGAGGGAAGGACATTTCCATCAGAGGGAACAGCATGTGCAAAGACCCAGAAGAATGGAATAGCAAAGAGTATTCTTGGATGTTTGACCTTTTTGTTTGAATCATAATTGCTACAAATCAAAAACAGAAACAAACATCCCTCCATTGTGTGTTGCTGCCATTTTGACTAAGAACCAGCCTCTCGCATGTCCCTCCAGGCCTGTGTTTTGCTCGTCAGGGAGGGCTGTCCCCGTGATGCCTGGGAGGATGGCTGTGGTCTTGCCAGCAGAGGCCGACAGGGCATTTTGCTGGCTGCAGCGTGTGTGTTGTTGGTCCAGCGCTGGAATGTGCTCAGTCGGGACGATTTGTTTCATTTGGTCCTCCAGAATCAAATGAAACAAGAGGGGCCGATTCAAAAGGCTGCAGCGGATCCCAGGCATGCTGGGGTGCTTTCTGCTCGGTGCTGGCAGCAGTGAGGCAGCCTCTTGGTGCCACCTTTGGTGATGGCAAGGCACTTGCCAACTACGGGAGCTGGGGTGGCCCCCCAGGCTGCCTCCTGGGTCCTGGGCAGCAAAGGAAGCAAGTCTGAATCTGTCACCTGTTTGTAGTTTTCATAATTTGTGATTTGGCATTTTGATCAGTCTGTTTTTGGTCAAGGAAATGCATCCGTATCTCATAACAGGAAACCCTTTTGTGATCTTTACTTCAAGGCATTTTTCTCTCTCTCTACTTCCCCCTACCTTTTTTTTTTTTTCTTTTTTTGGCAAAAATACAGACCTAATATGATGTGCATCTTATTAAAAGTTCAGCATAATTTATTGCCATTGGTTTGTTTACAAAATAAACAATTCCAAACTGCATATATGGCCTTCCTACAGTTACTGGTCCTCTTTTTTTTTTAATCTTCCTTGGGGTTGGGATTGGAGTGGAAAGATGGAGGAAGACCCAAGTTTGGGAGAAGTCATGTGGTTCCAGGCTGCCTCCTGTCAGAGTCACAGCGTTAACTAGCAGAGTCCCAGGCAGCCCATCTAGCAGTCGCTCGGTGAGCTAGACACCCCAGGATGTGACGTGGACCCTGCCTTTGCCATTGATGCAAGCGTCTCTCTGGGGTGGTAGGAACCCAGGAAGTTCTCAAACCTTCCTCAGCCTACCTGTTCCCCTGCCCCCAGAGTCCCCGTGGGAAGTGTCGGGGTGCGGAATAGGGAAAAGCAAGCCGACAGGAGTGTTTCCAGCCTAGAGACTTGGTCCCCAGCCCTAGCTTTTATGAGTACATTGGCCTGTAGGGCAGACTCAGCCTTTCCCCCTTAATGGAGCATACCCTGTCAGCCCAGATGAGGAGGAAGGGCAGACAGGAGAAGTGAGGTGGGCCCTGGTCCCTGGGCCTGAGCTCACCTGGCTGCCTCTGGGGGACAGGATCCTGGTACAGCATGAGATGGTTACGTCTCCTCTGAGGGTCAGATCATACCTCGTCACTCTGAGCTGAGGCCTAGTGGGCACACTGGGATGTGCTGACTGTGGAAACCCCCAAAAGCCCCACCCCTGGAAAGTGGAGTCTGCATGGTGTCTTGGAATATAATCAGCAGGATCAGGCCTCGCCCCCTCAATAGGGAGAAAGGGAGGGTTGAGGCAAGGGGAAGGAAGGAGTATGAGCCGACCATCCCTGGTGGCGAACACCACAAAATGCTCCTCTGACTTCGACCTGACCCTCCATAAGCCTTCTTCTTTCCCTCACGCCAAAGTCCAGCATTCAAGGCTGTCCTGGTCTGCGCCTGCCTTCCTCCACTGAATTCTCCTTTGCCTCCATGGCCATACACTCGACCTGCGGGCCTGCGCTCCCTCTCCTGTCGGGGGCATTTGTGCAGGCACTTCAGGAAGCAGCTCGAGGGGCGCCTCCACCTTCCCCTTCCTGCCCCTCCATGTACACACACCTGCCCCTCTGTGTTCCTCTGACGTCAACTGTCGCCTGCTGTTACCTCGCTGCTGTGATCTGTTGCTCTTTGGGCCCCTGAGAAGTCTGAGACAGGCCTGGCTCCAGGCAGCACTCTGTAAGTGTGTGTTGGCTGAAAGGCCCCTGGGGGTGAGGGAGGTGTGCCTCTCCGGTGTGTCCTGTTGCCAGAGCTGCAGCTCATGCCCTGCATCACCCAGCTGAGGACGTCTCCCAGGGCCCCAAAGATTCAGCAAAGCTCCTGCAGTCTTTTCTGTTAACAAGAAATATGAGCATGATACCTGAGGTGGTGGTGACCCGCCTGTGAGTTAGCTTGGCACTGGCCTCAGTCCTCCGTGAGCCCACTCCTCCTGGGAGACCAGAGGTGCACCCTGGGGAGGAGCTGCACGTAGGAATAAGGACATGCCAGCTCGGGCCTGACTGTGAGCAGTGGGGTCTGGGAGGGGTGGTCAGGGAGATGGCGGGGCACACTCAGTGAAGGCCTTTTGTCCCCAAGGGAGGGACAGCTTGCGAGGGCTCACTGAGATGGTAAATTGGAAATCTAGCATATCGTAGCTGCTCAGGGTACATGCATTCCCTTCTCTTGATTACCATGAGGTTTGATAATAACTTTCCGGAGAATTATTTCAGAGGAAAAATTCTTGTGGAGATACTTTTGGGAGACTTGGTTTTACTGATGCCTCCATCTTTGTTTTTGGATTAAACTCTGGTCTCTTTAGTGCGAGTAGAAATTAAAGAGCCTGCCACACTTCCGGTGGGTAGGAGCTGCCTGAGGGAGGAAAGCAGCTCCTTACTGGGAGGCTCGGCAGAGTGGCCGTGCTCCCCAAGGTAATCTTGAGTTCGCAATTACTCGGCATATCCCAGAGCTTCTTGCCTCACTCTGATTCCTCTGATGGCCTTGTCGGAAGACTTCATAGGACTGCCCTAGATTCTGGGCTCAGGTCTTCATTCCCTATGGCTCTCCCAAGTTTTAAAATAATATGTTTTTGAAGAATTGAAAATACCAACATATAAATATATAATGTTATAAAATTAGGTTCTTTGTAGCCAGCTTTGTGTAACTAGTCCTATCACTGTCCCAGATGTTGGATTCAAAGCAGGTGCTTGTCTCGATTTTGCTGAAGGCCCTACCTAGTCCATTAGCTCTTGGCTGACCCTGCTGATTTCCCCAAGCACTTGCTGGATGCTGGGGGCACGTGCCTCGCTGGTATCCAGGAAATGGAGTGGGTCAGGGGGCCCGGGGTAGGAGGGGAGGGTGCATGATGTGTACCCTCGTGCAGGGAGCAGGAATCCTCCAGTTTAGAGGGCTCTTTGGCCAGGTGTGCTTACACAGGCCTCTGGAAGTCACCTTTTACCCTGGGGACAGAGGGGGTACATGCTTGCCTCACTCCTCTTCCTCTCTTGGGCCAATCAGGGTCCCCACTGTTTTTGGCTCATCGTATGTGCTCAGGAACTATTTGTTGAGTGCTGTGAGAAGACGTGTCCGTGAACACTCGACACACTGGGCGGGCTTGGAGAAGGGCAATGGGAAGCCAAAAGCGCAGACCTGGGTTCAGATCCAGGCCCAGCTGCCAGTTCACTGTGTGGTTGTGGTCCTTTCACTTCTGTGAGCTTTACTTTCCTCATCTCTCAGAGGGAGCTTATAACGTCTGCTTCACAGAGATGGCCTGTCCTCCATTTTTGTAGAGTCCTTGTGAGGACTAAATCAGAAAAGACAAAAATATCGGGAGCTCCTTGTGGACTCTGGAGATGTGATCTGAGCCCCTTGTGGTTCCTATGAGTCTGCTACCATGGGACCTGGACTCTGGTTCTGCACCCTTTCCTACCACAGCCCCACGGCTTTATAGGGCTTTGGATCAGGGCCAGGGCAGGGCTTGTCCTCCCTGAGTGATGTGCACAGCTCATTGTTGTTTCTCCAAGTCTGCATGTGCTAGAGCTGGTCTAGAGACCTCTAAGTGAGACTGCTGTTCAGGTCACTTCCCCAGCTGCCTTTCTCCTTGCCCTGGAATTTCCCCCATCTTAACGTTTTCTTTTTTGTATCTCCTATCTTGACTCCAACACTGTATGCAGGAATATGGCCTTTTATCTCATTCCTGGATCTTTTCTTTTTTTGAGGAAGATTAGCCCTGAGCTAACATTCGCTGCCAATCCTCCTCTTTTTGCTGAGGGAGACTGGCCCTGAGCTAACATCCATGCCCATCTTCCTCTACTTTTTATGTGGATGCCTGCCATAGCATGGCTTGCCAAGTGGTGCCATGTCTGCACGTGGGATCCAAACCAGCAAACCCCGGGCCACCAAAGCGGAACGTGCGCACTTAACTGCTGCGCCACCGGGCCAGCCCCGTCATTCCTGGATCTTGATAGGCTGGAATGGTGATAAAAAGCTACTGAAATTAACTATGTTATTAATATATTATTAATGGTAAGTATATTGGTTTCCTATTCCTGTTTCTATTGCTTAATTTATTACCAATTTATTGGTAATTTATTACCACTAAGTTTGTAGTACCACTAATTTAGTAGCTTAAAACAACACAAATTTATTCTCCTACAGCTCTTTAGGTCAGAATTCTGAAGTAAGTCTCCCTGGGCTAAAATCAAATGTCAGCAGAACTGCATTCCGTCTGGAGGCTCTGAGAGACAATCCATTTTCCTGCCTTGTCTAGCTTCTAGAGGCTGCCCTCGTTCCTTGGCTGCTGGCCGCTTTCTCCATCTTCCAAGACGGCAGTGGCCGAATGAGTCTTTCTCATGACGCCCTCTCTCTGGTTCTGACTCATGGTCCCTTCTTCCTTATTGAAAGACTCTTCTGTTACACTGGGCTCACCCCTATAATCTAGGATCGTCTTCCTTTTTTCAGGTCAGCTGATGAACAACTTTAATGCTATCTGCAGCCTTAATCCCCTTTGTTATGGATCCTACGCACCACAGGTTTGAGGGTTTAGGGCCGGGTGCCTCTGAGGTGCTGTTGCCCTGCCTGCCATTGCAATGATATCAACAGTCACAGAAACAGCTGGCATTTCTGGAGCACCTGCGGTGTACTAGGCCGTGTCCATAAATTCACAGTAATCCACGCAACTGGCCCACAAAGAACTGGCAGTGCCCTGTTTTATGGGAGAGGACATAGGGAGGGCACAGTGCTGACCCACAGTCTTAGCGCTGCTGAGTAAATGGGAGGAGCTGGCATTCACGCATGTGTGCCACACTGCCTTCTAGCCGTGTGTGTGCGCGTGCGCACGAGCATGTGCATGCCTGTGCTTACGTACATACTATGTGCGTTAAAGAAATCATCTTAGTGGTGTATGAAAAGTAAAAGCCTTTTTCAATACTTTTCCCCAGGACGTTTGATAATTTGAAAATTCACTCTTCTGTATATTCCATACACATATTTAAACACAGATATGTAATTTTTTTAAAACAATTAGGACTATAGTGTATTTGTTGTTCTATGCTCAGGCATTTTTTCCATGTTAATGCATGGCGATAGCCCTCATCCTTTCTAAAAGCAGTGAAGTATTGCATGGACATAAATTATTTTCTCTTACTGGGTCTATAAGCTGATTCCAGGTTTTTGCACTTGATTGTTACAGTTAAATAGGGATAGATGTCAAATTCTATACTTGGTTCTCCCAAACCACCTCCGTGAATAGAGAAACACGCCTTCCTCCCAGCACAGGTGGTAATGTGATTGTTTGCTCCAAAGAAAGCGTTAGAGCAGATGAGTCAAAGAAGCCTACCCCTTGGCCGAGGCTAGACCATGCAGTGGGTGTGGTGTCCCATCCCCAAGCCATGCTTTGAAAGGGACTTTGCCATTGGAGCAGCCAGGGGAAGCCTTGGAGACTTGCTAGTGGTGGTGGGAGGAGATGTAGTTGGGGGCCTCCGGCGGCACCTCTGTTGAGTGCCTGGCTCCCAGCTCTGCCCATGCAATGGCAGGTTCCTCAGGTGTGTGCGTCCCAGCTCTCCCCTCCACCTGGTATTGGTGAGGGCTTCGTGCACCTCTTGCTCCCTCTCTGAAGCCAGTCCCACCCAAGCTGTGAACTTCTCCTAGGCCTTGGGCGGAGCACATAGCAGGACTAGGGGTCCTCTGCAGAACTGAAATGTGAGGTAGGGGATTGGCCTGACTTTACAGTTGCAAGTCACAGGAAGCACCCCTCTGGCCCTGGGGGGTGCTTGTTCCCAGAAGGTACTCAGAATGTAAGGGGTGGTGGGGGGGCAACTGTTGGATTCCAGACCTGTGAACTCAGGCTCCCTCCACTTCTCCTCCTTTCTGTTCACCTCACTGGGCTAGTGGCTGCTTTTGGCCCCTTCTCTTCTCTCCCTGTTCTTCAGCTTATTTCTCTCCTTCAGCTGTGGTATCTCTTGAACTTGATGGATTGGGAGTGGGGCAGGAAGAGGGCCCGGTGCCCAGGGGGTCTTGCCAATGCTCAGTCATTTCAGGAGGAGAGCATGAGCAGAGAGGTTGCAGTGGTCCCAGGAGAAAGGCCCATGGTGGCAGTGATGAGGCTCAGCAGAGGACCCCACTGGGAAGGTGGGCCTGTGCCGAGCGGCTGCCGACAGGAGCCTGAGTGGCTGCTAACATGTCTGTAATGGAGTGGAGATGAATTTTTCTCATCAAAGTGGAAAAGCTGCCCGATTTTTATCAGGGCAAGTTGGTTAGAGTGTTGGTTAAGTCATTTATCAAAGCTCATTTAGGTGTCAAAATTAAAATCATTTCCCTCCATTTCCTAGTGGATTGGTTATAACGATAACTTTCTTGGCATGGCATTTATTATTCTGGTCCAAAGGGGGGCAGGTGGGAAGGTATACACAGAGTGATATGCCTCTCTGTTCCTTTTGTGGTAGAAAGATGCTATTTTAATAATATTTAATTTTTATTATCACTTATAATATTAGTGTCCATTTAGCTGTCACTGTGTACCTGGTTTCAAAGCAGGACAGAACCAGTGGTCATATTTACGAGGAAGGAAAAGGGGTGAAGTGGCTGACCCTCGTCTGGCGAGGCTGACAGTGAGCAGGTCGACCATACAGGCAGACTGCTCTAGTGCCCTAATTTCTAGCCATGAAATTAAAAAAATAAAAACCCTACAATAATTACAAAAAAAAATTCAGCTTATGAGCAAAATTTCTAAAAACATTTGTTAGTTTTTTATACAGAAAAGAAGAGAAAATGGTTCAATATCTCATTCCTCAAATAATCCTTGATTTTTCTATAAAGGTAACTCACGTACATGGTCAGAAACTTCAAACAGCAGAAAAGTTACAAAGGAAGAGAAAGCCTCTCCCCTCCTCCCAGACCCACTCATGGAACCAGTGCAACTA
The DNA here is from genome assembly GCF_037783145.1 of Equus przewalskii. Lineage (NCBI taxonomy): Eukaryota > Metazoa > Chordata > Mammalia > Perissodactyla > Equidae > Equus > Equus przewalskii. The sequence continues at coordinate 2,370,991 of NC_091845.1, forward strand.
TTTTTCTAAGTTTTTCCCAGAAAAGAATTTGTGCATATACCAGCACATACATAGCTGTGTAAATTACAGAGGAAAATTCTTTTAAGAATTATACTCAGAAAAAAGGCTTGCTTTTTATGTATTGTAATCTTAGAAATATTTATCAGCATGTATATGTATATTCACATCTGTCTCACTTTTAAATGTTTCATACATACTGTGTTATAGGGATGTACCATATTTTATTACTAATTAACTAGCCCTGTGGATGGACTGCTTTTTAAAAAGTTACGATTGATGCTGCGCAGACATCCTATGTTGTGTATCTTGATGGACTCGTGTGAGTATATCCATGGACAAATCCTTAGCAATGTGATGACGGGGTCACATGATCTAGGGCTCTGCATTTATCATTTTGGTAACCGTTGCCTAATTTCCCTCCCAAAGGCGATGTCAGGTGGCTTCCTGCAACAGGGTGAGACCTCTACCCCACTCTGCCCAGGCTCATCTCTGTTTTGATTTTACCTGCCTGGCTGGGGTTGTGTTTCTTTAGTTGATGAATGAGGTTATCTTTACATGTTTGTTGGCCATTGTGTTTCATTGTCAATAAATTACCTGTTTATAGTCTTTGCCCATTTTGTACTGGGCTGTCTTTCTCACATTAATTAGTGTAAACTCTGTAAAATGAGGAAATTAGCCCTACATCAGTTGTGTCATAAATAACTATTCCCTGCCCCCCATTGTTAATCTTTTGACTTCTTTTTTTTTTTTGAGGAAGATTAGCTCTGAGCTAACATCTGCCAGTCCTCCTCTTTTTGTTGTGGAAGACTGGCCCTGAGCTAACAACCGTGCCCATCTTCCTCTGCTTTATATGTGGGATGCCTGCCACAGCATGGCTTGATAAGCAGTGCATGGGTCCACACCCGGGATCCACACCAGCAAACCCTGGGCCGCCGAAGCGGGACGTGCGAACTTAACCGCTGTGCCATCAGGCCGGCCCCTTTTGACTTTTTTTTCATTTTAGAAGTTTTACACATTTACGTAGTCTGATTTGTCAGTCTTTCACGACTTCTGTGTTTTCCGTCCTGCTTAGAATGGCCTCCAAGATTATAAATGCACCCATACCTTTTTCTGAAAGTTGTTTTCATTCTTTCATTTGTTTATACTTCGTCTTTGACTTTTCTTTTGACACGAGGAGAAAGGTGGTATCTAACTTTATTCCCACAGTTAGCCAGGTACCATTGTTGATAATCCTGCTTTACCCCCAAGTGGAAACGTCGCCTTTGTTATCCATTATGTAAATCCATCTCTGAGCTTTTTTGTTGCTCTTGTTCCATTGATTTGTTCACTTGTTTCCTCCTGTGCCAAACTGTTTCTTTTCTTTCCGTTCTGATTATGATGGCTTCATAATAATGAAGACTATTATATGAAGACATAACACTGAGACTGCTCCTGCCTCTGCCCCGCTCCCATTTCTCCTTTCGTTTTTTCTTACTATCTTTGTAGCTATTATTGCATGTTTATTTTTCAGATGAACTTTCATATAATCTTTTCAATTGCCATAAGGTAATTTTTGATATTATAATTGGAATTGAGTTGAATATAGATTAGTTCCAAAAGAGTTTACGTCTTTATAATCTCTGGTCTTCCTGTCTGAGAGCACTATATGTCTTTCCATTTACTTAAGAGTTTTTAAAGTTTCTTCAAATAGATCCTGCACATTTCTTCAGTTTTTACCTAGGCATTTCATCTTTTTGGTTGCTATCATCAATGAGATCTTGTCTTGCATTGTAATTTTTAATTTGTCTTTGTGTAGAAAAGTGTTGATTTTTTAATATTAGTACTATAACCCACCACTTTACTGAAACACAGTTCACTATCATTTCTCTTATTTTTTTTCCATTGATTCTTTTTAGTTTTCTAGGTATATAATCGTATCCTTTACAAATAGTGACAGTTCCATTTTTCCTTTTCAACATTTAGGCCTCCAATTTCCTTCTCTTGTCTCACTACATTGCTTAGCAGTTCCAGCATAATGCTAAACGGCAGGCATCCTTCTGTGTATAATTTTAATGAGAATGTGGCTGTTTTATCCTGAAGCAAGATGTTAGCTTTTGGTCTTGTGTGTCTTTTTTCTCATAATAAGGAAATAGTCATTTATTCTTATTTTTTCATGTCAAGAATTACTGTTGAATTTTGTTAAAACTCTTTATGGCATCTTTTGGAGTGATTTATGGTTTTTGTGTTTGACCTGTTAATATACTGTTTTGTGTTAATAGGTTTTTAGTATTATATTCCAGAGTGTATCCTCCTTAGTTGTAGTATATTATTCTTTTGACATACCCCTGAACTATATTTGCAAATATTTTAGTTAAGGTGTGTACGTTAATATTCATTATTGAAATGTCTGGGTGACTATTTTTGTCACATCAAGTTTGGTATCAGGATGCTAGCTTCACAGACGGAATTTGGAGGCTTTCCTTCTTTCTTTTGTTTAAAACAGTTTAAATAATAATCTATTCCTTAGAAGACTGGAGGAATTTGTCTCTGAAAGCATCTGAACTTGGTACTTTTTTGGGGTTAGCACTTTGATAGCTTTAGGTTCTTTTTCTTTGTATCTCTTCTAGGCACAGTTTTGGTAACGTATTTTCCTAGAAAATTATCTATTTAAGTTATTATTTCAGGCAGTCCTGGCTGCTTAGACTGCCCCCTCTTTTATTTTTTGTGTATAGTCATTTCCTATTTTTTATTTCTAATTTTGTGTGTTGTGCTTTACCATTTTTTAAGAACTTGGTTTTGCATTTATCTATCAATTCTACTATTCTCTTTTCTAATTGAATAATTTTTGCTTTTATCTTTACTCTGTACTTCTTTCCTTGGGTTAATTTTGTTTTTTTCTAGCTTTCTGACTTGGAAGCTAAATATTTGATCTGATGTGGTTCTCTAGGTGTGGAAGGTTGTGAATGTCCTCTGAGCCCTGTTTTAGCTGAGTTCCACTATATATTTTATTGTTACTTTCTAGATAATTCTGCAACTTCTGTTTTAAGTTCTCGTTTGACTCAAGAGTTGTTTAATGAGAAAATAATCTTCATTTCCAAGTTCGGTTTTTTCCCTATTAGTTTTGTTATGCATTTAGAATTTTTATTGCATGGTGGGGGGAGAATGTAGCCTGTATCATGTCAAGTGTTTGGAGTTTATTGAGTTTTTATTCGCGGCCTAATATATGATTTTGTAAATGTTCCAGGGGCTCTTAAAAAGAAGACTTAGTCTGTTATCAGGAAGTAAAGTTTGAAATAAACATAGACACACACACATCTCTTAGACGTCGTATATATATAGATCTTAGTTCAAGCTAATCACTTATTGTGTTCAGATCCTCTAATATTTATTCTTCTTACTTGGTCTGTCAGAGGCTCACAGGGGTGAATTGGTTGTTTTTGGTTTTTTCCTTCCCTGCAATGTATGTTTTATGTATTTTGTTGCTCTGCTTTTTGGTATGTGAATATTTATGACTCATATCCTCATTGTGAATTAAGACCTTCATTAATCATTAGTGGCCCTTTGACTCATTTAACCTTTCGTGCCTAGAATTTAGGCTTGTTAGATTTTAATTTGGCATTCCGGTTTTCTTTTTATTAGTGTAATAATCTTTATTGTTTTTTACTTATAAGCTTTCTGAGTCACTTTGTTTTAGATTCTTATTTACGTTATAATGGGCTTTTTAAAATCAAAATGAATTTTTAAAGTCCTGCTTTGAACCTCAGTTTCCCTATCTGTGAAATGGGTAGTTTTTTTTCAAACCATGAAAGGTTTGAGTAGGACTGGGTTTGTGCTATTTACTCTACATACATTATCTCACTTAATTTGTGTAATGTTATCCTTTGGAAGTACTTCTTCCTGTTCCATTTGGCAGATGAGAAAAGTAAGAGCCAGGAAGGTGAATTTTCCAAGGTTGCACAATTAATCAGTGTTTGAGCTGTGATTCATCCCCAGTCCAGGGCTTTCTCATTTCAAAATCTGCATTCTTTCTACTCGGCGCATAGAGCCAGTCTAGCACCATGGATGAAATCCCAGGTCACCTGGGTGAAATGATTTCTGGATTTTCAGACGCGTTGTGGCAAGTAGGGTAACCTGGTAAGTAGGCTCATTTTTGTACTTAATTGAAACCAGACTGCAGGGGGCTTGAGGGTCAAGCAAACAGTCTTCTTGCCAGCACCCTCCTACCCTGCCCTGTCCTCTGAGAATGAGGGCAGCGTGCTTCTGGATGTAGGGGCCTGGCCCCACGCAGGGCCGTTCTTGCCCCAGCCCTGGCTGGCTCCCTCAAGCCTTCCTCAAGGTTCACAGGCACCCTCTGGATGCTTGTTTCCAGCCTCAGCTCCTTGTGACGTTCAGAGACAGCAGATGGAGCCAGAGACTTGGAGAAAAGTGACACCCAGTTCAGAGTCCGTGTTTCCTGGGGCCAAGGCCGCAGTTCTGAGTGAGGAGGAGAAGGCTTGTTCGTTGTTGGGGGGAGATAGAGATGAGGTGGGGGCTCTCCTTGGATCTTCTCCTTGTGGTGGATTTATATCTCAGCCTATCAGTGAGGAGGAGGGACTCAGAGGCCCTTCTAGAATGAGAATCTCCTGGGAGTTAAGCCCAGTGTGGTGCCTGAAAGGGCTTTACAAAGCATGCTGAGGCATAACCCATGTTCACGTTGTCTCTGCTCCTCCAGGGCCTGACTCCAGGTGGCATTCAGTGAAGGTTGGCCACACGAACTGGGCGAGGAACTGACTGGGCTGCCTTGTTTGCAGCACGGACAGACAGGGACGTGTGTTTAGACTGACCTGCTTAGCTCTAAGACAAGCACTAGGCTGCTGCTCACACCGAGCAGGGGAGCCCTCCAGCCTCACCACTTGCAGCTGTAGGAACGTGGCCATTGCTGAGTCTCTTAGGGCCTTCTCCATAAAGCAGACATGATGCTGTTTGTGGAGCTGGGCCCTGACCTTGTTCCATTTTGGGGGATAATGAAGATGGTGGTTGTGCTCTCTACGTGGCACGGAGGAGGACTTATCCCCTGGCACTTTGTGAGACCAGCATTTCTCTTCTGTTCCTAAATTGTGAGGCCCAGATGGTGTGTGTTCTCAGTGGCACCGTGACTCACCAAGAGTCTGTCTTGCCAGTTGAGCTGTCTGGCTAAGGGTGAATAGGCCAAGGAGTTTGAACTCACAGAAATTTGTTAACATGTTCTGCACATGCAGATAAGTACAGTTGGAAAAGTGGAGCTCTGAACAGTGAGCTCAGGTCTTTGCTGTCAAACGCCAGAGCTGGCCTCAGGAGAAGGGGGCTGGCTGCCAAACTCGGGCATGGCTCTGCCTTTGTTGTGTGGTACCCGGTGGCCCAGGTTCCTGCCCGCTCAGGCTGCAGGAGCCAGGCCGTCCATCCAGAAAGAGGCCAAGGCTCCCACCTCAGGCCTTCTGGAGCCGGGTTACTCTGGGCTTAGTGCGTGCGTCTGACTGGCTGAGTGCATGTGGGAGATGGGAGAGCTGGTGTGAATTGGAAGAAGACATAGCTTTTATTGGGTTTCTACTGTGTGCCATGTGTTGAACTAGGCTTTCTATGTGCTAATCCTCAAAAGAATCTTCCAAAGCTGGTATTCTTCTCCCTCTTGGCAGATGAAAAACCTGAAGCCTGTGCTGTTAAAATCGCACAGCACTTGGTTGTCAGAGCCAGTAGAGTCAGTCTCCTCAGAGCCCGGGCTTTGCCCTTCATGCCAGGGCTTCTGTTCTTCTGAGCTGGGAAGTGAGGGGTTTCAACTAGCATTGGTTGAGGACCTACCGTATGCCAGATAGCCAACTAGATGCTTGCACACATTATCTTATTCTGATGGACCACCTTTGACCGTGAGTGAGAGTATGAAAGAGAACATTTATTTGTTCACTCGTCAGTTTCTTTGCAAACATTCACCGAGGATTAAACATGACTGGTCATAGGAAGATGATGGAGCAGCTTGTCGCACCTGTTGGGTGGTCCTGGCACAAGGCTTGGAGAGACTGGAATTCTGGGGCGGGAGGTGGAGGTGGGGGAGTGCCCAGAGACAACTGTCAGGACCTGGAGGGCACTGAGCAGAGATGAAGAAGGAGTCGGGGGAGAGTCAAAGAGAGGTTGCAGATGGAGTTTGGTGGAAATGTCGTCATTAATGGGAAAGGCGAGTCCCTTTGAGAGAAGACGAATGTGTTTGCGGGTGAGTTTTCTTTCAGGGCGCAGGTGATCTGTGAATGGGTGGGTGCAGAAAGGGTGAGAACCAACCCGGAGATGTAGATTTGCATAGAGACACCACGGTGGGGCAAGGGTGCAGGCAGTACCCAGCTGAGTCCTTGCAGGAAAGACAGCCCAGTGGGCTGACCGTGGGGACGTGGATGAGGGGCAGCCCCCTACGGTTGGGTCACTTAGAGGAGGGAGAGGGGCAGGGTGATAGAGAAAGAGGCAGGAAGTCAAGGGCCAAGACCTTCTTGGAGGACGGGGTCAGGGAGAGGAGGGAGGGAGCTGCCGTTTGCTGAGAGTTTGTTGGGTCCATGAAGGTGACAAACATCCTTGGCTGCTCCGGCAGAGGCATCTTCTCCATTGTTCAGATGAGAAGACTGAGGTTCAAAGAAGAAACTTGCTCAGGATCATACAGCCAGTAGGCAGCAGAGCCAGGATTCCAGTCTGGATTTTTAGCTGCCAAAAGACCATCGGTTCTGTCCATAAATCATTGAGATTTTAGGTGTGACGATTCAAATCAGATATTTGAGGATCTCTGGCAGAGGTTGGAAAAAACTAAGGCTAGATTGAACAAAAGCTAATTACCTGAGGAGCGAGGTATAACTTGGAATCACCTGAGAGTGCTCTTTGCAGCCAGAGCAGCACCGCCTCCACCTCCTCTTGGTGGAGCTTCTGGAATCCCCTCTTTCAACTCGGAGGAGAGCAGAGATGCTTCACAGGAGGAGCCTGGGCACACAGCACTTGGCATCCCCTCTTGGCCTCTTTCACCTGTTCTGGCTTCCCTGGCCTAGACTGCCTTGGCCTACTGAGGTGTGGTGGATGCCACATTCTGGGATCTTACTCAAATGCCGTCTTTTTCTTCCTTTAACATCCATTGACCCATTTAAAATAGACATTTAGAGAAGGAAACGGAAAAGCAACAGCAGGGAGCCGTTGTTTTCCAATCATACAGCCTTCTGCGGCTTAATGAAGCCGTCACAGAACCCAAGGCACTGCGCGGTGTCGGAGCTTTTCAGGAAGAAAAGCAGGTGCCCTGTTATCCTCTGGATGGCCTCTGGCCACAGTGGTTTTACACTGGCTGAGGCACACTTGAGAACAGCCCTGTGGCGTGGGGTATGAGGAGCCTTTGGCAAGGTTAGGAAATTAGGACTCCCCGTAGTTGTGTACTTAATTAAAGTGGAGAAAGTCACGGGATTTCCTGTCTTTTCTCTTCTCGCCTTTTGTAAGTAAGGGGCCGTGTGGAAGCGTTTCCTGCCATCTCAGCTCTTCTGAAGCTGCCCGCCTGTGCTTGGAGATGCAGGGCTGACCTGGAGGCTGCTGACGGCGGTGCTGCTGCCATTCACCTGGACTCCCCTGGGGTTGTGGCCTGCACTTTGGCCTTGTAGTTTGGTTACTTGAGAGTTCCTGAAATTGCACAAGGGCAGAGCTGGTAGACTGCCTCCTAGCACCCTCGTGCCAGTGGCCTGGCCCCTCCCACTAGCTCTGCTCCATACACGGTCTGCACACAGGGAACTGGAGCCCAGAGGCTGAGGGCGCAGCTGTTTCCTTTATAAGTACACAGTAAATAGCACCGTGTTTTCCCACTTGCTTTTCCCCATAATCCACAGTAGAGATAGATTTTACATTCTGACCCAGTACACATGCGAATAGAGAAAATGGGAGGTTTTACAAAGCAACACATTGACCTCCTGGTTTCTTTTGCATTGTTTTCTACTCCATTTTGTTCTATTCCTTTTCACTTAAAACAAGAACAGTTGTTTTTGAGTCCCTGAATTGTCGGCTCAGAGTTTGAAAACATGCAACAGAGGGCATGTGCTGGGAGGGAGCGAGCATGCGCGCTCTGCCCACGCTGGTGGGGTCTGGAGGCCTTGGCTACCCCTCTGGCTTCAGCAGTGCCCTCCGACTTGGGCTGTCCTGTGTCCCAGTGAGGCGTTGGGTGGGGAGGGCCTTCTGCTAAAGCAACACTCTTTGTGGGGAAACCCACTCACTAAGGCTTTTTTATTTCTTAAAGGAGTCTAGCTAAGGAAACAACTACACAACAGTGGGAACTGACTGGAAAAATAAGTTAACAAAGATTATTTATAATGCAGGATATATCCGCCTAAGAAAATTTTAAAAAATTAAAATTTGGACTCAGACCAAAGTCTTATGAGAGGATGGTCATGTGTTTTAGAAAAGGATTAACCATGAGGTTCCCTGTATTGCATATCCCTTCATTCATTGAAAATGTAGTTATTTTTACAGAAATTTGATCTTTGTGCAATTTTTGAAAGTGGGCCTGTGTGCAATGTTTAGCACGTGAGGAATGTAATGCATTCTCCTGCAGCATCCACGGCGTTCAGGGTTACTTCTTTGTCCTTCTGGCCTAGTTTTGGGTCTGTCATTTTACTGTGCGGTGGAGAATCTGAGAGGGGCCTAGAGGGAAGGAGGAAAGAGTTTAGTTCAGCAGTTGTGTTCTGAGTGCCGGCTAATGTGGCGAGCCCGCAGCGGACTGGTGACCTTCAGGACACGAGCTAAAGCCCCAGGTGGCCCAGCTGGCAGCCCTGCTCTCCTGAGCAGCCCCCATGTGAAGTTCCAGCCCCACAGAGCTAGTTTGGTTCCTGGGCCCAGCAGCTCCCCTACTCTTCTGGACTTTGGCAGTGCTGTTCCTTTTGTGACCTTGGACCAGGTACTTCAGTTTTCTGGGCTTCCATTTCCTTCTAGAGTAGTTCTGAGAAGACGCTGAACCCGTGATGTACTTAGAGGAGGCCCTTGGAGTGTGACTTGTTTTGCACAGGATGCCCTTTTCGACCCTGGCCATTGGAAACACTCTTAGAAATCCTTCACAATCCAGTTGGAACCACCCCTCCTCCTGGGGCTGTGTCTGTACTAAGGCTGGAGTCCAGCCGAGGTCCACATCACGGCACCAGTTCTCTTGCTTGACTCTGCGCTTCTTAACTGAAGGATCCTACTCTCTCCATCTTGGAATCCCCAGTGCCTAGGACGGTGCCTGGCCCACAGTTAGAACTTGTCCGTGTCCGTCTGCCCTCAAGAGGGGTGTGGAAAGGTTTCATCCTGCTTCCACCTCGGATGGATTGGTTGTGACAGTCAAGAGACCTGCGTTGGGAAAATTTCAAGACAGAACTTTAGAAAGAGGGAAAGAACCCCACTACATGGCAGATACAGAACTAAGCATTTTCTGTGTGTCCTCCTTTCTTATTTAGCCCTAGCCAACCCTGTGAAGCAGGTGCTGTTGTAACCCTTTTCCCTCTGAGATGAAGGAACCGAAGTGCAGAGGAGTGAAGCCTGCGCCTGAGGTAGGACGTCAGCTGTGGGCTTCAGGCAGGCAAGAGCCCTCCCAGCTGCCCGAGTGCCTGCACCTGTGCCGGCTCCCCAGGCCTAAGGCCCCTTCTCAGGCCAGGCTCTTTTCTCTGAATCTTTGACCTTGTCCATCTGCTGGCCACTTCCACGTGCAGAGGATGGGGTAGGGGGATCTTGCCGCTTTTGTGTCACCAGACTGCGCTGGCATAGGGGAGCCTTTGTTTGCTATGAGCACCCAGCAGGGAAAATACCCCTGTTCAGAATAGGGTCCGTCCTCACCCTCCAAGGAAGGACAGAGGTGTCCTTGGTTGTTGAAAAGCGGAATGTTCCAGCTAATGAGGAACAGTTGAGAGATGAGTGGGCCACCATCCTTGTGGCGGGCCGCTGCCTCACCTCGGATCCCGCCTGTTTCTCAAGGTGTAGACAACAAGCAGGGCTGCAGGTAGTCGAGCCTTCATGTCATAGCACCTTCTGGTTGCACAGCATGGGAGGGTGCCAGGCTGACGGGGAGGGGAGGCCCTCTTACAGTTTTCTCTTCCCTTCTCTTGTCTCCTCATCATTTGGCTGTATCTTTGTGTAAAAGAATACTCAGAAAACAGCTCTCCTGCACTGCCATGTGTGTGTAGAGAATTCTAAACCCCTCTGCAGAGACAGCTCCCCGGGAAGATGGCCTGGTTTGGGCTGAGCATTAGCTTTGGCCTCGTACAACTCTTGGTTGAGATCTCAGGCTTACCCTTTCTCAGCTGTGTGGGCCTGGGCAGGTCATATAGCCCTTTTAGGTCTCGTCCCCTGTCTGTCTGTCACTTCCTTGACACGGCATTCCTATGAGGATAGCCACATTAAGCACCTGGCACATTGTGATTCTGGATAAAATGCTGCTACTTCCTAGCTGTGTGACTTGGGGTAGGACACTTAGCTCTTCTGGGACTCATTTCTCTCCGCTGTAAGATGGGAATAACAGTAGTACCACCTCGTTGGTGTGAGGATTGATGCGTTAGTGCCTGTAGAGCACTTGTATAGCACAGTGCAGGTGGCTGGTACGTGTTTCATGTGTGCCGGATATATCACTGTTATACCTACAGAAAAACAGAACGACTGCTCAGCCTCATGCACGTGCGAGGACCTTACAGTTGACGATTGCAGTTAAATTTGCCTGTGGTCGTCGGGAGTGGGGTCTTCATCCTCTTCACATTCAGGACACAGAGGCCCTTGCTTAGGCCCACACAGCTGAGATGTCGTAGGGAGCATATCTGGGGCCACCGGCCAAGCTCGGGCTGTTGCAGCCCTCTGCTCGGCACATCCAGAAGGTAGGATGTGGGCTCTGGAGGAGGAAGGAAAGCCAAAGAGTCTGCCAGGGGTGCCGTGTGTTATAGCCAACTCTCTGGCCCGAGGTCCCTCCACAGGGCTGGTGGCGTGGAGAGCGAGGATCCGTTTCTAGAAGCCCGCACACTCATCTGAGCCTGCAGGGTCACCCCGAACCGGCTAGCACCTCTGCCCTGTGGAGCCCAGTCCTCTCCTCTACTGCCAGGGTGGCTGGAACTGTGGGCCCTCATTTGGACACACTTTTTCAGAGTCTTTTCTTCTTAGTTGTTGACATCTTTTTTTCTGATTATAAAAGCAATGCATACCTAATGGGGAAAATACAGAAAAGAATAAAGAAAAAAATTGACCGTAATTCTAGTGATCATTTTTATATGAATTTCCATTAATTCACTTTCCTGGGATTATGTGCTATATATTTGCATAGTGGAGATCACCGTATTTAATTTTTACTTAATATCATGTCACTATTTCTGATGCATTTTAGTACCACTGTTTCATAAATATGTCCTCATATCTTTGAAAGTTCTTGGTTAGTTGCCGTTTTATTGGTTGCATATTATTATTTTTATGTTAAATGTTTTCTTTCTTGAATTTTTCTAGATTAATTTTAATTATGAAAGTAAGACATCAAGTGCATCTTTATTGTGACACTTCATTTGTTGCCAGGAGAGGCGAAGCCCTTTGTGATCATCCTGTTTACTCCAGGCTCTGGTACAAGGGTATTGCTGCTTGTTTGTAGATTTTTCGAAGAATGATATTTAGTTATTGCTTTTTTCAATTGTAATGGAAACACATACGTGTGAAAAATTAATACACTGTCACCTGAAGTTGAAAGTTAAAGTTCCCTAAAATTCTACTCCCCAGAAAGAACCAGTGTTAAGAGTATGCTGTGTATCCTTTTTTCTGTACGTATATACAACACACATACACACATGTACCCTTATATACATGCTTAATAAAAAAGCAAAGCAGGCTTCTCTTATATGTAGTGTTTGTCATCTTAGTATTTTGACTTAATGTGCGGTGGAATCTTCACACACAACTCACCTGTCTTCATATACTGCGTTCTGATCTGTGGAAAGGAGGACCACACTATTGTGCTGTTCCCTCGTGATTGACTTGTGGACTGTTCCCGGTGTTTCTGGCTATGGGAAAGGGTCCTGGCACAGCATCTGTGTGTGTGCAACATTCTTAGGGCTATTTCTGACTTTCTGGATGGTTCTCGGCTTGGCCAGGTCTGCCTTTGTGCGTGGTGTCACGTGGGCCGGGAGGTCAGGGGACTGAGTGGACACAGGGGATGAGGAGTGAGCACTGAGCCCGCCTGGAGCTCGGGTGCAGAGGAACGGGGCTGGGAGCCAGAGGCTGGGGCCCTCCGCCCACCTCCCGGCTCAGTGCCGCCAGCATCCGTGAACTGGGGCACGGCCCTCCCTCAGCGCTGCTCAGTGCCATCATTTTCCCCTCCCATGACATACGACAGCAGGGAGTTGAGTGGTTTGTTTCATCTCTCCTTAAGAAAAAGTTAAATTTATAATCCCAGCCTCGACCTTCCTTGTAACTCATGTGCTCATCCTGTTAACTGGTTTAATATATGGCACCACTATTTCATTAAACAACATACAGGAATAATTAGTTCAGCAACGATGCCTCAGAACAAAAGCCCTTGATTTAGTTTAACTTTATAAGTTGCTCTCTTTTGATGTGCAAGAACACATCTGGGGTCTTAAAGCAGAAAGAAAAATAAAAGACGTTTAGTCCGGCTGGGGGTTAGGGTTTTCTGAGCACAGCAAGTAACCCTTTGGTCCCAGGCCTCGCAGCACTGTGCAAGCCCTGCAGACACAGTGTGTGCCGCTGGTATAGGGGACAAGGGCCAGGCATGCCAGCACTTATCTGCGGCTACCTGTTGCCAGGCCTGAGAAACAGTACGTCTTACTCCTCCAGACATGCCGTTGTCCAAGCGTACTCACGTTCCCCAGACGTGGGCCTTGCTTTTTCTCTATCCACTCTTCCTTGAGGCTAGACTCGCATGCTGTTCACTCAACCAACATTTATTTGGTGCCTCTTATGTGCCAACGCGTTACAGGTACTCCGGTTATGATGCGGGCACGAGATAAAGGCCGCGCCCTCTGGAGCCAGCATTCTGTCTGCCTCTGGCGGTTTCTCTGATCTGCTGCGCTCGCCCTCCGTCTTTTTTCCTATCAGCCCTTTCTCCACCTGCGCTGCTGTGGGGTCATCTGACTTCCCCACTCCATCCACCTCCCTGCTGTGCTGCAGTGTCTCGTGGACGTCTCCTGCCGGCAGGGGGAAGCTCCAGCACCTTGGGGCTTTGCACCTTGGGCTCCAGCCTCAGCTGCAGCCATTCGTTCTTCTTCACCCTCACCGTCTCTTGACCCAGTGTGCATCCTCCCTAGGCCTCCAGGCCCTTGCCCATCTTTTGCCTGAGCTGTCCTCTCCATCCGTCTTCAAGGCCCAGCACAAACATCACCTCCTCTCTGGATTCCCGCCCCCAGTTCCCTGCCAAGTGGTAACCATGGCTCCTTCCTCCTGCCCTCCTTGCCACCCTGGGAGAGCCCTTGCCATGTGGTGCACAGAAGCAGATGACCAGGTGGCTGGAAGCTCTGGGATTGGGAAGGTTATGTCCAGTTCATCCTTGTCTCCTTAGACCTGGCATAGTGCAGGGCATGCAACAGGCTCTGTGAGCAGGAGGCCATGTGGCCTGGCGTGCCCATCCTGGCCCCAGCGCTTCTGGCTGTGCGATCAGCTGTGTGAGTCTGTGAGCCTCAGGTTCCTCAGCCGTAAAGCCTACGTGGGAACCCACCCCCCCACCCCCACGGACTTTTGTGAGTCAAGGGTGTGCTTAGGAAGGGCCTCTGATACCAGAAATATAATAGGGCTCAAGAAGTGGTAGTGCTGTCCTTTGCAAAGGTTTTTTGGACTGAATTTCACACAGATTTTGTTTCAGTGGGTTTTTTAGAGCCCCAAATCTAGCCAAGACAGATTGACTTTTTCTATCTCTGGCTTTTGGTTTCTAGGGAACCAGGTCTTGTGGGGCAGACAGATGTCCTGAGTTTGAGGGAGGCCAGAAGCTTCCCTGAGCTACCTGTCTGAGCACCCCCATCCCTGTCCTGCTGTTTGATTTCCTTCTCCCAGCACAGCAGAAGGCAAAGGATGCTTTGTCCTTGCTCCTGTCTACCGGCAAGACCCAGCTGGAAATGTCGGGGTCTTCCTTGGCCTCACCTCAGGCCTTAGTAAGTCCAGCTAGACTGCTGCCACATTTGCCCTGGATAAGAGCGGCTCCCATGCTTCAAGGCAGTGTCGCCTCACTAGCCAGCATCACTGCCCCTGCCCAGCCATTCTGCTCCTTGCCTGAGGGGGTCTCAGACAGCATCCTATGTCCCTTCCTGCATGGCGGATGTTCCAGCAGGCAGCGGAGGCTGAGAGATGGTCAACTTGTTGCCCCCACTGAGTGAGTGTTCAGGGCCAGGCACCTTGCATATGCATCTCCTTGATCCTCACATCGGCTGTGGGAGGAAGGCAGTATCATCCCCATTTTACAGGTGAAGATGTTGAGGTCCAGAGAGTCCCCAGGTTCAAGTCCTGGATGGGGTTTGAACCTAGGTCCGTCTGGTTGTCAAGTTCCCGCTCTTTTGGCTATTCAGAGATACTCCTGAACCATCAAAAAGAGAAGGCTGAGGTATTTTCACACCTTTCCCACCTGGAACACGTTTCTGTTTTAACTGCCATTTGTGTTCCTGCTCTGTGTGTTTTCCTAGATCCTGACCCCCCTGCGACCCCTTGTCCCATTTTCTGTTGCTCCTGACCCTCAAGGCAGAAGCACGAGGCCAGCGGGAAGGAGCTAGCTCACGCTGCCAGCTCCCTCACCGGGGACGGCAGGCTTCGGGAGGCTCTGCTGTAATCTCTCTATCCACACGGCCCTCATTTTAATTTGCAAAATTGAACCCAGATCGAGAGCAGTAAAGCCAGAGGACGGTAAATATTCATGCCTCAGTGAGCGAGGGTGGCTCCATTACCGTTCTGAGATTGGGAGAATTACCTTGGGGATTATGTATATTCATGGGCTGATTTTTATTTGCGATATAACATGACTCACTTTGGGCTGTGTGTTACCCGTTCTACCCCAAACAGACTGCACAAAGCTTATGCCCTTAAGCTTCTGAAGTCATCTCAAGTGGATTGCCCTCTCTTCTGCTTCCTAGGAGATGGGTAAGAATAATAATCACACCAGCACCCAACCAGGGGCTTCCTGTGCATTTTTCTGTTTCTGCTTTACAAGATGTGGTATTATTCTTGTGTCCATGTTACAGATGAGGAGACTGAACCCAAAGGTCACGCCGTGTTCCATCGATATGGCCGTCTTCCCCCACTGGGCTGCCAGGGACCGTGTCTCGTTCTGTCCTGTGCCCAGGAGAGAGTAGGTGTTCAGAAAATGACTGCTGAGTGGCTGGGGATGCTCCCAGCTCTGTGGCTTGCACCTGGGCTTGGGCAGCACCCGTGGTGCCCTGGCGGCGTGGATCTGGCCCTGCCAACTGACCTGAGCGAGGAGTGGCTGGGTGCTGCAGGCACAGGGTTGGCGTCTCTGTTCCGGGTGGTTTAGCTCACAGGAGCCTGGGCCTCAGTGCATGGTAGGGTCAGCAAACCATGCCGCCACCTGTTTCTGTAACTAAAGCTTTTTTGTTGATGGCTGCTTTTGTGATACAACAGCAGAGTTGAGTAGTTACAACGAAGACTGTGTGGCATGTAAAACCTAAAATATTGACTATGTGGCCGTGTACAGAAGAGTTTGTGACCCGTGGCTGTAAGCTTCATGGAAGCTGGGCAAAGGGCCCTTATTGCTGCTGCTCCTTCAAGTCCTTTGTTTATGCCAGACCTTGGCTGGGCGCCCCACACGTCTCATCTCTTTTAATTTCATCGTCATAGTAATACAAATGAAGTTGAGTTGCTCATCTCCATTCTATTAGTGATGAAATATTAATAGTAATAGTGCTAATCACTAATCTTTATTGAAGAATTTCTATTTTTTGCAATGCCACACTAATCATTTTGCATGGATTATCTCGGTGTAATCCTCACCACTGCCCAGTGAGGTAGGTACGTTTTCCGTTGAAGGAAACACAGGGAGGTGAAATCTCCTGCCCGAGGCCGCATAGCTGATACATAGGATTTGAACCCAGGAAGTCTGACTCCAAAACCTGCTTAGTAACCTCTGTGTTACGTGGAAGTTCGGTTGCTTGCCCTCAGTCGCACGTTGGTTGAGCAGCCACACCAGTACCAGGCCCCCTTCTGGGAGTAGGGGGAGGATACACAGAGCCAGAGTGACTGCGATCTCAAGGAGCACTCTGTGTGTGCTGGCCAAGCAGGGCATCCACCACCCTTTACGTACGCCCTAGGGACAGCTGACCCAGGGCTTCCCCAACAGAGTCTGCAGCCGGAGCTCCTGGGCCTGCATCCTGGTTCCATCATTGCTGAACCAGGTGACCATAGGCCATGCACCCAGCCTCCAGACCCCGATTTGATCCCTTGTACAATGTGGGTCACATAGGCCCTACCTCTTAGGGGTTCTATGAGGATCGAGTATGTCGGTATATGTGAGCTCGTTAGAACGCTGTCTGGGATATACAGTGGGTGCTCACTAAATGTCAGCAGTGGTGAGGGTAGGATTCGGGGGGTGATGATGGTGATGATGACAGGAATAGGTACAGGAGGCCCTGGGCACCTGGGGCAGTTGTGAAGGCTGCCTAGAGGCAGTGGAGTTTCAGTGGAGACTGAGGAGAGGTAGGAGTCAGCCAGGCAGAGGAGCCTTAGACACTAAGAGGAGGACCACTCGTCAGCTTTGTGTGGCAGGTCACCAGTTACCTGAATGGCTCGCCTTGGCCAACGGCCCGTTGGTTAGTGTGTTACCAGCATGTCTGCCAATCAGAGCCATTCAGACACAGAGAGCAGTGGCCGAGCTGATGGGCAGAGACTTGGAGTGGACCTCAGTGGTTGGTCACTTCACCCAGGCCCTTGGGGTGGGCAGTTGGGAGCCAGTACAGGAGGCGCTGGGCCAATGCGGCTGCGAGAGCAGTGGGGGAGCTCCAGTCGGGAGCTGGAGACCAGGGTGATTTGGATTCTGCTTCTGCCCTGCCCCGCACCTTTGCCTGTACTGTTCTTCTGGTCCTTCTTTGCTTTGCTGACATACAGCTGTCACCTTAATGGGCAACTCCCTCTGACTCTCCAGGCTGGTAGGCTGCTGCTTTTCCACCCCAACCTGGGACAGCTTATTTCCTTGACATTTCCCCATTCAAAGTTCTTGCTTACATGTTTAAAGTAATTTTCATTAACCTTAACTATAACTCCTAAACTGTTCAGCTAATATTTAATATTGATATCCCAACTTACTTCCTGAGCAAACACTTATAAATTGATAACAGTTTTTGGGGAAGACCCAAAAACAGCCCCATGTAAAAGGTATGTGTGTTGGTTGTCTACGCTTAGGAATGCTTCTTGTTAGATAAATCTCTCCAGATATCCAGGAAAACCATTGGTCCCCCGAAGCTTTGCCTGTCTTTGGAAAGATCTCTTGCATATGGAAATTGAAACTGCTGGCAGAAGCCAAGCCTCCTTTTGAGTCCTTCTGGTCACCGGGCTTCTTGGAGATCTCCTCTCCAGGCTGACTTCTTAAGGGCCAGACACAGCACAGCGGAAGGGCCTTCCCGGAGCCTCAGCTGAGCCCATAGGTTTTGTTGACTCTGGCCGGGGTGGTCTGTGCAATGGAAGATGTTCACTTGGGGATTTAAGTGCTTGGCCTGGGTGGAAACCTGAGGTGGAAGGGCCTTTGACCTTTATTATTTGAAGGAAACGGTGTGTTCCAGATGCAGTTTTCTGCTGCCAACCCCTGGTCTTCTGATTTCACTCCTTCAGCCATAGCAAGAAGTCCTGTCTCCTGAGCGGTAGGGACTGTGCTTGGCCTTTCCTTATTCATATTTGGCTCTTGCCGTCGTCTTGCAGGTGTTATCATCTCCATTTTACAAACAAGGATGCTGAGACTAGGGTAAAGAGCCCAAAGTTGCCCTGCTGAGAGATGGTAGAGCTGGCCAGTATGTTTAACACCAAAGCTAGAGCGCTTCCTGCCGCCCTGGAGCCACATCTTGGCATGGGACTACCTTCTGAAGCCAGCCCCCGGGCAGACCCCATGGAGAGTAACCATCCCCCACCATGTTGGATGCCAGCCCGTCCCCTCAGTAGGGTCTGCCGGTGTTGGGACAGCCAGGGTTCTTTCAGGGCAGTGGAGGAGGACTGGATGGTACCTGTGTATCTCTGGGTACTAGTGCCTCCCTCGGTGAGGAAGTGTTCGCACCAGCAGAGGCTTGCCGCTGACACGAGGTGCTAAAGAGGCAGTGGCTCCCCACTCCGCCTTGATGTGCTCTGGGGCTGGCTGTCAGTGAGTGCATGCAAAGGGGGACATGTGGCTGTGTACACAGGCTTCTCACTGCTGGCCTGAGTCTCTCCTCCCAGGCCTGCGTGTACTCGCATCCCTTCACTTGAACACACGCCAGGGGCCAGCGGGCGGGGAGTGGGGTAGCTGCCACCATGTGCTGGGGGCTGGATGCCTAGGGCGAGCGGGCCAGTTTCCTGCAGCATCAATTTTCACAAGGGCAGTTAATTCCAAATGTTATTTTACATTAAAACAAACATGGATCTGTTATGGCGTAGAACGCGAAAATTTCCATGAATCTTGAAATCTAAAACATGGGACTTCAAAGAAATTTAGTGCTTCTAGCAGGCACTTTCAACAGCATCCTGCATTTATTCCTCTGCCGCTGAAATAGGCAAGAGCACACCATGTTGTCTTTTCAGGGCTTCTGGGCACCTCGCGTGCCAGGCTCTCAGCATGAGCACGTTGTCCTTGAGGGTTCCGGGTCCAGTGGAAAATGCAGGGTTCCTGTGGGTCAGCGGGCTCCTTGCTCCATTGTGGAACTGAGAGCTTTCCCTGAGAGAGCCCAGGCAGGAGGGAAAAGGGGCCCAGGAGAGAAAAGTTGCTCTTTTATTTTCTGACACCCAACTTCTGGCCCTTTCCATTCTGCCCCTCCCAAGCTTGAGGTCCCTGCCACAGCCCTGCTTGCTCGTTGGGTGCATGACCATAGGCCCAGTGCCTTGAATGACCTGGCACACAGACCTATCTGTTACTGTTGATGGAATTAATTCCAGTTATGTATTTGATTTTAAAATTGAGACATTTTATGTTTGCTTTCAAAATTGTGGTTTTTTTATTCTAATACTAAAGAATACAAATAAGTTTGGAGAATACAGAAAAATAGAAGAAGGAAAACATCTTTGGCACAGCATACCCTTCCTGTTACTGTTTCAAGACTTCCAAACAGGAGGCTTCCTCTCCTCCCTGGACAGACCTGACCTTGATTTTTCTTTTGTGATTATAAGGCAGCTTCGTGACAAGAAGACACGAAGGCCAGTCAGATGCAGCTTTCCCTATACGGGCAAGGCTGAGCCCTAGATGTCCCTCACTGGCCCTGCTCTCTGCTGGAGGTGAGATTCTGCAGTCCTCCAGCTGGGCCTGCATCCCTCAGCAGCTGCTGCTCGCCCCTGCCCTGTAGTCTCTGCAGAGCTTTCATTCCTGGGGAGGAGAGAGGCGCAACACCCCCTTCCTTCTCTCTGGGGCAGGAGTGATGAGCCCTGCTGATGACACTCCAGCCATGTTTGTGACCGCTTGCTCATTTTGCTCCAGATTTGGGGCCAGGCCTCTGTGCTCAGTTGTAGCTGGTGCTGTAGGCCACTGAGCGTGCACTTCAGAGCCAAGCATTGCCGAGTTTGCGTCCTACTTTTACCTACCGTTTACCTGCTGAGTGGCCTTGGGCAGGTTACTGACTCTGTTTCCTCATCTCTCAAATGGTGGGGACAGCACCTACCTTGTGGGGCACTTGTGAGGATTGGAGAGACGATGTCCAGTGCCTGATGCAGGTGGGCAAGATGTTTGGTTGGGGAAGGAATCTGATAGTCTTTCTGCAGGGACAACACATTGCTGTGACCTGGTAGGATGGTGTTTATTTTTAATTGAGGTCTTTAAAAACCTTTCCTCCACAAATCGAATCGATACATATCACTTTAGAAATTTTTATTTATTATTAAGTATAAAGAAACTGGAAAGAAAAGTTCACCAAAAAGCCCATCACCCAGAGGCAGCTGCTATATATAGTTAAGATTATATTTTAAATACATTTTCATACCCTGATTATCTGTTCAGTATTGCAGAGAAAGCATGTTTCCATGCTGATAGAATCACTTCCTATATTTGATTACTTACATGACATCTCGTCCGCTGTTTATTTAGCCATTCCTCTGTTGTTGGGCAGCTAGATTGTCGCCATCTTTTGGCTATCATAAAGAATAAGGAGGCGAATATTTTAGTGACCCATCTTTGCCTTTTGGAGAGTTTCTTAGAGATGGGACTCTTGGACATGAAATGTAGAAACAGTTAGCCCTTTGGGAAAGGCTGCACCAGCGTGATCTCAAGTGGCTGGGGGTCTGGTCTTTTTTGCCAGGCGACTGCCTGAGTGTCAGGCACTTGCCGTTGGGCACTAGGGGGAGTTAGGGTGGGTCCACTCAAACTGAGGGCAAAACATTTTGGTGTCTTCAGAGCCTGGCTCTTGGGCTGGGCCTGGGGCCGCCCCTGCTGGCCAGCTGCTAGACTGGGTGCTGCATGGGTTGTTCTGAGCAGTTGCACCTCACGTTTGGCCACTTTTCCCTTTTATTTCTTAGTGCTCAGAGCCTCGCACCATCTCTTTTGTCCTTGCCTTCTTGGCAGGTGGCATGACTGGTTCTGTAGATTTCAGGAGAAATGAGCGTCTTCCATTCTGTGCCGACTTCCTCAGCCAGAGTTGTCTCGGTTTCCCCATGTGGACGGTGTGGATTGGACTAGACTTTAGTTAGGGGCCTTCTGGCTCCTCATCCTGTGGTGGTGGCTTCAGGGTGTTGCTGGGGAAGGCGAGGCTCAAGTCTGCAGTTGGATGCTCAGCTGGGAGACAAGGTCGTGCGTCCCTCCCAGGCACCCCGCCTGCCCACCTCCATTCTCCACTTCTCTTGGCTCAGCGCCCTCAGAGAGTCTGGCTCAGAGTAGACTGCCAGTCTTCATTGAGTGAATTGATTGGAACCTGATTCTATTAAATTTAATTGACTAGAATATTTGTCTTTTTATTTTTAAAGAATTAATTTTTAATTACACAACTAATTTATTAATGCCTTCTTATAACAAAATTAAAACTTTAGTTAAAAGAAAAGGGCTCATCACATCACACCCTATCCTGGCCTCTCGTGTAGAGGAGACCCCTATTAATTTTTTTGAGTATATCCTTCTATACCCTTCTCTATGCATTATGTATACATAGAGTACACCCATATAGTACATGTACGTGTACATATAATATATATATACACAAACACCCATAAAAATACGTAATACCATCTTGTAAATGTGTGACATCAAACAATATGGTTTTTGCCCTTTTCTGGTTTTGCCCAGTATTGGTCTTAGAGCTCTCACCTCGTCACTATGTACAGAGCTGCTGCCCTCCCTGGCCGCCACATATCTCCGTTAGTGTGGACATTTCATTTTGCATGTTGCCCTGTCCCACTGCTGGGCTCTCAGACCACTGCCCAGCCTCGGTGGTTGTTAGCGGTGCTGCAGTGACCACCTTACCTTGTGCACGCGTGTACATGTTTCTCCCTGGTAAGTATCAGGAAGAGGGAATTCCAGCCTTGTTTTTCCTGGAATTCAGTTCCATGAGCTGTTCCTGAATCCTTTCTATGTTGGTAGGCCCAGCCTCATCAGGACAAGTTGTACAGGTGGACAAGATGGGGCTCCTGCCCCAGTATCAGCTTCGTCTTGTTCTGAGCCCCAGACCTGCCTGGCACCTCCCTGTGCTTTCCCCATACCTCTCCATGCATCCACTCTCTCCTGATGTCATTTGCATGGCATCATCCTTTGAAACTCAATTTAGATGTCACCTCCTCTGTGCTGGCCTCTGAGCCCCTCTCTCATGGCACTCAACACACTGTCTTCTAAATAGCACTTTATACATCCGCTTCCCCCAGTGACTGTGGAGTTACGGAGGGCGAGGGCTACGGCTCCCCCAATGTCCTCAGTGTCTAGCGTAGGGCCTTCCTCATGGCAAATGCTATGAGAATGTGTATTGAGTTAAACCCAGCTGAAGGAATGCAGGTGATGACATTGAAAATGGGCATTGAAGATTGCCACTGTGAAAGGTGAGCAGGAGGGCATTCAGTGTGGATAAACAAGTGGGAGCAGAGGCCTGGAGTGTGTCAGGGGCCCCACCAAAAGCTCTAGAGAGCCCTGCCTAGACTTGGAAGGAGGCCAGGCTGGAGAGGAAGGCTGGGCTGAGTGCCAGCCAGGGAGTGAGCACCGGACACCTGGAACCCTGGCGGGCTTGAGCAAGGGCATTGTGTGGTCCGGGTTCTACACTAGGCCGGTGGCCTGGCATAAACGTGGGAAAGAGGAGGTGGCTGTTGGGGAAGTCTGAGCGAGAAATGAGGCCCAGTGAACAGGGAGGAACTGTGAGTGTGAAGCAGGGAACTCCGGGATTTGCTGCTTATGGGCTCTTTGAGCTCGAAGGATGAGGAAGAAGTCAGAGGCTGAGGTTTGGCACTCTGCTAGATACCACACATGCCTCCTCCTAAATCTTCACAGAATCCCTGTGTATTAGCCCCATTTTACTGGTGAAGAAACTGAGGCTTGGACACATTAGAGCCAAGGGCCCAGTGTGCCCACACAGGAGCAAGGAGCCACGGGGGAGGTGGGGAGCACTCACACAGGGGGCCACCTGGCTTTGATAAGCCCGACTGAAGGGAAGGGGGGCCTCGGGTCTGTGGGCACCTTTCTGTCCACCCTGGACCACTCCCTTGAGATGCAGCCTGCCTGGGCTCTCTGCGCAGGCTCAGGGCACACAGGTGGGGCCGTGCTCGCTGCGCGGAGGACTTTTTTGGGCCAAGCCCCAAAGGCAGAATTGGCTCCCTCTGGCTTGCCTCCCAAGGATTCCTTACCCCCCAAAAGGCCCAGGGATGTCTTAAAAACAATTAAAGCCCAAGTTGTATGGAAAAGAGAAGCAAACATTGGTGTAATTCAATTTAAAGTTTTATGGGATGACAGATGCGGAGGGTGGCTGGGAGGAGGAGCATAAAGCTTCTGGCAGGCCCCTTGTCACTTTTACAGTTGTCCATTGTTGCAGCAACTGGGAGGTTAATCATCAGGGTTTGTTTGTGAGGTCGCGGTGGAGGGGCAGGGGCCTTTGCTGCCCTTATGCTAGGAAACTAAATCTATTCCTGTCCTCTCCAGGTGCACACCATGTAGCAGCCACTGTGTGGGGGATCAGCAACGAACAAAAAAAACGCCAGCCTGCTCATAGGCGGCTGTCTGCCTGGTGCAGGAGCCCCACAGAAAACAACTGAACACTCAGACACATAGTGGAAATTATGAGAAGGTGCTGTGAGTGCCAGGAGGAGCAATGTAGGGTGCTCCAAGACTCTGAGCAGGGGACCTGAGCTGCTGGGGCAGAGGGGCTTAGGGACAGTGGGCATGGCATGTAGGTGGGGAAGATGCACGTGGGCCCTGGGCAACACTGACCACTGGGAACGGGAGCCTGGACTGGGTGCTCGGGGCAGGGACGGAGGCCGTTGCAGACAGACACACACACAGGCAAAGCCCCACCCCACCTCTGATCCTCATATTGGGTCTTTGGGTGTCTGTGGGTCTCCAGCCTTCTGAAGACCCTCTTTCCTTTTCATCAGGGGGCATTTCTCATGTCTAAGCAAGGCTCCCTGAGAGGAAGGGCTCCTCTGCTCCCTCCCCTCTCTCCCCAGGGCACAATTGGTCTTTTGTTGCAGCCCCAGTGGAATTTTTGCATAGAACAGATCCCACCTCTGGTCAGCCAGCACAGTTCCCCCGGATACAGGCCAGGTGGGAGAAGTGTCTCAAGTGCTGCCAGGACCGCATTTCCTGGCATTGGCACCCCAGAGGGCTGTGAGCCAGGAGGAGAGCCAGGACAGTGGGGAGGGGGCCTGTCCAGATCTCCACCTCATCTCTTCCCTGTTCCTCCCATGTATCACCCCTTCCTCCAAGAGCCGAGAGTGAGCTCAGGAGCATGCCCAGGAAGCCCTTGGGCCTCACAGGGTCACAGGAAGTGAGGAGCTTTCACCACTTTGTCTCCAGGGTGAACTGGAAGCAGCAGAGACTCCTGAGAGTCTGTCCTCAAGAATCGAGGAAATGCACATGAAGACAGCAGTGGGACACCATGCCTGATCTATCGGCCTGGCAACAGTTAAGCAGCCTGCAGTGCCAAGTGCTGGTGAGGGTCTGAGAAGAGGCCTTTCCTTGCACTGCTCATGGGGGTGTAAGCCGGCCACAGCCACTTCAGAAAGCAGTCGGCAGACCTAGTGAAACTGAAAATGTGTCCCCCACACCACAGTTTTACACCCAGATACCTACGCTAGAAAACCTCTGTGCCTGTGTACAAGTTGATGCTTGTGGGAATGGTCACTGCACATCATTTATAGTAGCAAAACATAGCAACCCACGTGTCCATCAGTAAGGGCACAGATAAACAAAAAGTGGGGTTTTTATATAAAGAAATATTACGTAGCAGTCAAGAAGAATAACCTAGAGAGATAGATAGATCTGTATCTGTATCTTCCAGTATGAATAGATGTCAAAAACATAACACAGAAGAAAGGAGGCAAGTGGTAGAGTTGATCAAGAAGATGGTACCATTTGTATAAACTAATACATATGCATATTATTCAGGGATTACATACATGGGTCCCAATACACACAAATCTGTAAAATAGAAGGACACATAAAGAATTCTTGGAGGTGGTTGCTACAGGGGACTCGAGGAGGGGACTAGGACTTCAACTCAACATCAAGATGAAGTACGAGTGACAAATCTTAATGCTTAGTCTAGGTGGTGGGAACACAGGTAGTTATTGTATTCTTTTGTCCCTGTACCTTTCTGGATGGTTTTCATTTCTCTGAAAAATCAGTGGGTGAGAATTGAGTCCCCAAGGCCCATCTCATGTTCTCTCGCAGCCCCAGAGGTGGCGCCAGGGGAGCTGGGGTCTGAAACAGCAGGGGAGACGTTGGCAGCCCCCAGGGGCCCACACTGCTCTCTCTTTGTGCAGAGTCCCGAGTTTGGCTTTTTGTGTGAGATGCAATTAATGCATTAGGCAGGGGGATCTTATCTGTACCCGGCCTAGCTTGAAGAAGAGGGAGAAATAAGAGCAGCCAAATTGAAACCTTATTAAACAAAATTGGTTAGGTCTGATGGAGCCAAACCTAGACTGATCTTTAAAAGCTTATTTCATTTTTCCCCCTCCGGTCTGAACCTCTTTGAATTGAAGTAACTGATCCTGCTGTAAGCTTATTAGTGTCAAACCTTGTGTGTTTCTTTTCCTCTCCAATTTACATTTTATTAAGTAATGATGAAGTTGCAAGGCCCCGACCCTCGCCTTTGGCACAGCCAGGAGCTTCCAGGCTCATTAATGGAACAAAAATGGATGATAGAGGTCCAATCTCATTACAGCCAGTACTATTATTATAAAAATCTCTGCACATCAGAAAGACCACTAAGTACAGGCTGTTGCCCACTTCTTTCAGGCATCTGTTGATTCTCTAGAACACCAGGAGGACCCCAACACTGCGGTCCCTTTGCAGTGTGTTGTGATGGTGCTGGGCCATCCATTTCTCGCCCAACAGAAGGAGTGCTACCAAGAGCTCCCTGCATGTGAGTGACGTTCACGGTAGCAACTGTGTTTCATCTTGTGTTTCCGTGGTGGAGTAAATGTGTTTTTATGGCTTGATATAGTGAAAGAATATGGGCTTTCATGACGGGCAGATCTGGATCTGGGGATAAGTGTCTTAACCAGTCTCCTTGCCTATAAAATGAGATCATCGTTAGCCACCTAAGAGCTAGTTATGAGAATGATATGGACCCAGGTCTGTAAGCTTTCTCACATGGTAGGTGTCTAACAGACATTGAGTGTCTCTTCTTTCCCTTCTGTATCGGTCACATGGTAAATAAGGAAGTCTGTGTGGACGTTAGCTGGATGCTGTGAGGAGCAGAGACGAACACTGAGTCCCACGTGGAATCGCTTCCATCGGAGGTTTTCAGTAGCCTCAGAGAGAGCCCAGGTCATTCTGGGCATAGCGTCCTGCAGAGTGCTCAGAATGCTGGAGAGCTGCATTGCAGAGACTCAGAAGACCAGAGAAGCATCTGAGTGCGCCAGGCCCAGGAGCAGACTGAGGGGGTGTTGGTTTACTCTCTCATCTGCTCAGTCAGCAAACATTTATTTACTGAGTGTCTGTCCTGTGATAGGAGAACTATGCTACCCAAAGACAGACACCAAGGGAGGGAGCAACACAGCTGAGAAGTCAGGTCTGAAACTGTCCACTGGGCCCAGCCAGTAGGAGGCTGTTGCTGACCTTGGCCAGGGCCACCGCAGCGGCCTGGGGCG
Organism: Equus przewalskii; assembly: GCF_037783145.1. Taxonomy (NCBI): domain Eukaryota; kingdom Metazoa; phylum Chordata; class Mammalia; order Perissodactyla; family Equidae; genus Equus; species Equus przewalskii. The sequence goes on from NC_091845.1 coordinate 2,397,367, forward strand.
GGAGGAGAGAAGGGTTAGTCTGCCTCTGCCTCCAGCACACCCGAGTCTCAAGGCAGGCCTGACTTTTCTCGTCTTCCTTCCACACCTGAGAGTGTCTCCTCACACAGTGCCTGGTGAGAGTCTTCTCTCTGCTCCTTCCCAGGAGCCATCATCTTTCTGGGCTCACACGGTGTGGGCATCCCCATTGTCAGTCATCCAGACCCCACAGCCTCGGGTTCTTTGACCCGAGCAGCCTGGCTCCTGCCAGCCCGTGGCACAGTTTCTGCTCAGCGGATCAGGAAACGATGTCGTGCAATGTCAGGCCTGCCTTGCAGTCCCCGCGTTTATTGTCCCAAGTCTCATCCTGTTTGCTTTGTGACCTTGGAGACATCAAAAACCTCTGTTTCTTCATCCATAAAATTGAATGTAAAAATATTGACCTGCCTCGTAGGGTTTTTATGAAGAATAACTGACCCAGATGATGGTAAAGCTTCTTTGTTAATCAGAAAGGGCCAAACTGCTTAGCAAGCGCCAACTTGAGTGTTAGAAATTGTATGCTTGCTTGATGTATTCCTTCCTCCCTCCCTCTCTGGGTCCCCAGAATGTTTGCAGCCAGAGAGATGGAAACACAGAAGGAAGGGACTCTGCAGCCAGCCATTCTTTGGGGAGCCGAGCTCAGGGACAGGGCCTGCCTGGCGGTCCTGAGCAGCAGTCCCTCCTGTCCCACTCAGATGGTGTCAGCAGCAGCACCGTCTACGCCCTGCCACCACCTTCTCTGCTGTCACTCTGTCTGTGCCCGCCAGGGGCACCCAGGGCCTTGGCGAGCCTCAGCCTGCTGCCCCCGGGCTCGGAGGGCTCCTTCCCGGGGCTTGTGTGGAGCCTTGACTGCCCAGCCGGCTGCGCACAGTGCGGCATGTGCCTCCACGGGCCTTCGTGCATGTGTAGGTCCCAGACCTGGACAGGCAATCTCTGAGGGCAGGGACACTGTGGCACCCATCTGTGGCTCCATTCATTTATTCCACAGATATGTGTCGAGGTCTCCTGTGTCAGGCACTATGCTGGGCGCTGGAGGTAGAAATGGAAAAAGCGAAAGTCAAAACAAAGCCCTCATCCTTGTGGAAGTTAATTCCAGTGTGGGAGAGATAGTCAGTAAAGAAATATATAACGTGTTAGGTGGTGGTGAGTGCTATGAAGAAAAATAAAACAAGGAAAAGACGATAGAGAGGGATGGGGGTGTGGTGGTCATGTCTCTTACTAGGGGGTCAGGATGGACTCTGATAAAGAAATATTTGCACAGAGACATGAAAGAAACGAGGAAAAGCAAAATATGGATATCTAGGGGAGGAGCAGCCCAGTCAGAGGCACTGGCAAGTGCAAAGGCCCTGAGGTAGGATCATGCTTGGCATGTTTAAGGAGCAAGGAGCAAGAAGGTTCATGTGACTGAAGTGATGTGAACAGGGATGAGGGGGATCATAGCAAATAAAGTCAGAGAAGTAACAGGGGCTAATGGTCACAGGGGCCAGTTATAGGGCCTGTGGTCACAGGAAGGACATTAGCTTTTCCAGAGTGAGATGGGAAGCCAGTGGAGAGTTTGGAGGTGAAAACGAGTGTCCTATCTTACATTGAAGCTGCTCTGTGGAGAACAGACTGCAGGGGATGGGCGTTAATCAAAGCCACACAGAGCTGGGACTGGGGTGGGCAGTGGATGCAGTGGGAGGGGCTTGGGTGCTGGACCTACTTTGAAGGTAAAGCCCACTAGATCTCCTTATGACTAGGTGTGGGCATGAGAGAACAGGTGGAGTCGAGATGGAACCTACAGTGTTTCACCATGGAAACATGAGCCTCTGGAAACGTGGAGTTGCCATTTCTGAGAAGGACAGAACTGAAGGAGATAGATCTTAGAAGTAGTAAGCTGGAGATGCCCACCAGATGTCCAGATGCCAAGGCCAGGGGGGAGGTATGCCAGCCTTCTCCCAACTCCCCACCGCCTCCTCCAGCCTCCACCTGGCCCGGAGCTCCGATGTCAGTGCTCGTGCACTGCTGGCTACCTTTCCTCCTGCTGTCTCGTGGACATCTCCTGTTCTCAGAACCCTCGGCTGCTCCTCCTCATCTTAGCATGAGGCCGCTCCTCACGCTGGAGACCTGTACCAGTCTGTCTGTGCCAGTCTCGCCCTCACTCCCATCCCATCATTCCACTGCAGAAAGGGCTCTCTGAGCATCTTCCTTGCTAGCTAGTTTCCTCCTTTCCTTTCTTATTTCTCCACCCACCCCCATCTGTTCTCCACACCATGTAGCTGAATGATCTTTTAAAAGTGTATGTTAGGGCTGGCGTGGCGGCATAGTGGGTAAGTTTGGGCACTCTGCTTCAGTGGCCTGGGGTTTGCACGTTTGGATCCGGGGCACAGACCTGCATACCGCTTGTTAAGCCACGCTGTGGCAGCATCCCACATACAAAATAGAGGAAGATTGGCACACAGGTTAGCTCAGGGACAATCTTCCTCAAGCACAAAGAGAAAGGTTGGCAACAGATGTCAGCTCAGGGTCAATCCTCTGCACCCCCCCCAAAAAAAAGTGTGTTAGAAGGTGTTCTTCCTCTGCTCAACCGGGCCACCACTACCACCAGTGGCTTCCATTGTCCTTCTCATAGTGAAGGTGACTGGCCCGCGTCTCCAACCTGACACCACTCCTCCTGGCCAGCTCCCTCCCCTTGCCATCCCATTACCTTTTAGTCCCTCTGACAGGCCACTTCTTTCCCACATCAGGGCCTCAGGCCTGCTCTCCTCTTCCCGCTGCCTGCAGCCTCTGTGGGTGGCTCCTTTTCCTCCCTCTGGTCTCAGCCTATCACCTCCTCAGGAAAGCCCTCCCTGACCACTCAGGAAGAATTAGATCCCTGGGGTATTCTTTCCCATAGCACCCCTCTGTGATTTTGTAATTCTGCACTTATTAGTTGATGATTTAATTAATGTCTGTCCCCCACACTGAGCAGTAGACTCCTTAGGACCAAAACTGTGTGTGTTCTCGCCCCTGGATGGTTCCAGGGCCTGGGCCTGGTACGTCAGAGAAACTTAATGAAGATGTGTTGAGTGAATGCATATACGATATCTCAACCACTTGACATGGATATTAGTAAATATTTGGTGAGTGAGCTGTGGAATAGATGGATAAAGTCAAAGTTGACTAGAAAATGAAAGGAAAGCCTGTTTTTCCCACTCTTAGGTTGGTAAAACGATCTGCTTTTCCATATTTTTGGTGTCCTGGACGGGATCTTGTATTCTTAGTGCCCCTTGGGGCTTGCTGGTGAGTCTGTGGCGGTGCTGTCTGCGTGCCCCTGAGAGCCCACAGCAGTGCCTTGCCGCCCTGTCCCCCTCTGTATGTGTTTCCCCTGTCTGGGCCCTTAAAATCTTGATTTGCACAGTTATTTGTCTTTCTCTTCTTCACGGTGCCCTCTCAAGGCATTCTTTATTATTTCGGTCCTCAGCACATGAGCCCTGTTGAAAAGAGAACATGCTTTGAATAAAGCCTGCTTGGCCTTGGGCTTGGTGGTTGGGGGTGGGGGCTGTCAGGGTGGCACTAGGCCCTGGCCGCCCTCCCTCACAGAAGGTCTCGCTCAGGCCCGGGCGAGTCTGGAATGCCAGCTGGGTGCTTTGCCAGGTGTGCTTTCATGAGGGGCCTTTCTCTTCCAGAGTCAGGCACATTCCTCTCTTCAGATGGGCTGCTGTTTACCTGGGTCTGCCGTGAGCTGGCTTTGTCAGCAGCTGTGTGCTAGCCACTGAGGGTGCAAGCCGTAGGCAGAACGTGGTCCCTGTCTTCAGGATTTATGGATTTGATAGGCAGAAACTAAGAAATCTGACAATGCCAAACGTTGGAGCAGACTTGCGTCATTGGGGGTCTGGCCTGTTGTGAAAGTGTGCATTGTACTTTATTTATCTGGCTGAGGGGAGCTCTCACCCTGTGGCCAGCACTTTTCGTTAGGCTCTGTGTCCCCCAGAGCCCCTCCTTGCACTGTGCAGCAGGCAGGATTCTTGGGTGAGAAGGAAATTGTGGCACCATTTTCTAGCAAGAAACTGGAAGTGGCCCAGGTGCACGTGGATGAGGAGCCTGGATGGGGGTCTGTGCGCACTGGCTGTTGTGCGGCCTCCGCGGCAAGTGAACTGCAGGTTCGGGCAGCACAGGCCACGCCCAGCTCAGGAGCTCAGCAGCTCAGCCAAAGCAAAGTGTGGGTTAGGCATATTACTACATCTGCAGTGAGCCTCCCCACAGCCGTGGACATATATGTATAAAAGAAGGGGAATGCTACACGCCAAACTCAAGCGAGAGCTTACCTCCAGCTGGGGGCAGGCGGGAGGACTGGGCCGGGGAGGAGCCCTCGCCAGATGGAAGTTACTGGTAATGTTTTGGTTCTCGGGGTGGATGGTGGGGCCGTGGAAGTCTATTATATTGTAATTTAAATCAGTACGCACATGGAGGCAGGGACTGCTGGAGCTGTAACCAGCGATGCCAGTACAACAAGGTTCAGAGTCACCTGAGGACAGGAACCAGCTGTGTTCTGAGTGGGCAGGGAAGCCCTTCCTGGTGGTGCCCTGAGAGCCAGGAGCCTGATGGGCAGAGCTCGGAGACATAGGGAACCACGGTGTGTGCAGGGGTTCTTCAGGCTTCCTCTGGCTGCCGCTTAAGGGGTGGGACAACGTGGGGCGCGAAGAGCTGTTGAGGTGGGCCGCGTGAGGGAGCCAGGCCATCAGGAGTCCCTGGTGGGGCAGCAGAGGGGGTGCCAGGAGGCGCGGCCACCCCCACCCGCCCTGGGCAGCTTTTGCTGTGGGGGTTGGGCGACTGATTCCCCATATAATTTCAGTTGTCTCGAGAATCTGCCTGCTCACAGCAGCTATGCCCAAAAGGTTTGACAGTCATGATGTAGACGAGAGGGACCCAAGAGGAGGTTGGTGCCAAAGAATTGCATCATGAGCTGTGTTTCAGAAAGCTGCCCTGGCGGAGGGAGATGACGTGAGTGCCAGAGGACAGCTCACCAGGCGGCTGAGGCCTTAGGGGAAGAGTTGATTTGGGTCCTACCTCGCTGGCAGACACTTAATGTAAGATAATCTTCTCCAGTTACTCTGAGATGCATTCCTGAAAATCTTAGTTTCCCATTGCCCTGACAGAGGTGTTTTATGTTTCTCTTTGATTGATCTTGGCTGTGGCTTTTGACACTGTAGTTCTCACTTTCCCTGCCCCCTGACCTCTTGGTTAGGTAGTTAATGATCTGTAAACAAACACTTGGGTGTTGTGGCTCTGCAAGAAAGGACCCGGGCTCCTACCCCTGGCATCAGTACCAGGGAGAAAATGAGTGTTCCGCACAGCCGGCTTTGTAGGTGTGGCTGCTTCCAATCTAATGGTCAAAATTGTCTTTAGTTTAACAATTTGCCAGGGCAGATTTTGAGAAATATGTTACGCATTTCTCTGCTTTGCTGAGCAGAAACCTCTGATTGTGATTTCGCCTCATCTCTGCTGCAGTGGATCTTAGTGGAACATTCGTTCATTTCGTGAATGTTTCTTTCAACCTTTCTGTTTCTGTTCCTGATTTACAAATTGTCGGTGCAGAAGTCCTCCTGGTGCAGTAGTCAGTGTGATAGTCTAGAAACAGATAAGATCGGGTACTCCTTTGTCTAAACTCCTCAGTGACTTCTGGCCTGCCCTCACCCCCCTGCTGCAGCCCGACTGCCTCTTTGTTTCTTTCTCACACTTGTCAGACCTCTTCCAGTCTCGGGGCCTTTGCACGTCCCACTTCCCCCACTTAGAACCATCTTTTTCTGGACCTTCTTACAACTTCTTGTGATCAGGTCTTAGCTCAGACATCACCTCTGCAGAGGAGTTCCCTGACCACCCATCCAAAAAAGCCAAATCCTGCCCTCACCTCAGGCCTTCTCTGCAGCATGTTCTATATAAAAGATGTTTTATGTAATTATAATAGTTATATATATTTACACACATAAAATGTTATACATCGATCTTATTTATATTAATATAAATTTAGTTAATATTAATGTTATTTGTAATTTTCTTCTTGTTGTTTCTGGATATTAAGCTCTTTGAAAACGGGCCTCACTCTCTTCCTACCCCTAGAGCAGTGCCTGGCACATAGTAGGCCCTGGGACTATGTGCTGACGAATGAAGAGCAGCCTGGCCTGGAGAAGCTCTCAGGCAGGCGGGTGCAGGATGGGCAGTGTTGGCACCGCAGGCTGTGTGTGACTCAGAGGGGCTGAGGTGGCCCCAGGGGAAAGGGACAAATCCTGGGCCGACTTTCCAGAGCAGTGGTGTTTGGCGTGGGCTTTCAAGCACAGGTAGACATAGTTTGGTAGGTTGAGGAACTGGGAGGCCATTCTGCATGGGGTGGCAGGCCTGTACAGAGGGCTTGAGGCAGGAAAGTGCCAGAATGGAGCTTGGGGTGGAGCAGGGACTAGAAAGATGGAAGAAACTAAGGTAGTGTAGGATTTGGTTGCTGTGACCACTGCCCGCATCCTGGACTATGGTCTTGGACCTGGGCCTCATGGAGCCTACTCTGTCTAGGGTGAGTCTGACCAGCCCCACGGCTCCCCTCGGCTGGCACACCAGGTGCCGGGTGAGTGTTGGCGGCCCTGGGACAGGGCTTTCTCCAGCTGGAGCCCCTCCCCCCAGGCTCAGGTCACATTGATTTCAGAAGCTTTCTCTCTTGCTCCCGACCAGGTGGTGAAGAAGGTCAAGTCCATGCAGATGTTCCACATGCCTGTCACATCAGCCATGCAGGGAGACCGGCTGGGCATCTGTGTCACTCAGTTTGACCCCAAGCTGCTGGAGCGTGGCCTGGTGTGTGCCCCTGAGTCCCTGCACACTGTCCACGCTGCTCTCATCTCCGTGGAGAAGATCCCGTATTTCCGGGGGTCCCTGCAGACCAAGGCCAAGTTCCACATCACGGTGGGCCACGAGACAGTCATGGGCCGGTTGATGTTCTTCAGCCCCACGCCCGACAGCTTTGACCATGAGCCTGTGCTGGACTCCTTTGACTTCTCTCGAGAGTACCTCTTCCAGGAGCAGTACCTATGCAAGGATTTGGCGCCGGCAGTGACAGACAGTGGTGAGGCCGACAAGAAGGCGGGCCAGGCCATAGAAGGCCGCTGCCCCCGGCAGCAGTGGGCCCTGGTGGAGTTTGAAAAGCCTGTCACTTGCCCTCGGCTGTGCCTGGTGATCGGCTCCAGGCTAGATGCGGACATTCACGCGAACACGTGCCGGCTGGCCTTCCACGGTGTGCTGCTCCATGGGCTGGAGGACAGGAACTATGCCGAGAGCTCCCTCCCGCAGCTGAGAGTATACAAGCTGAAGCAGAAGCACGGCCTTGTGGAGCGGGTAAGAGCCCCTGCTCGTCACCCTCTCTTGTCAGGCTCAGGGACCGGGGTGGACACAGCTTGGCATCTGTGATGAGAACCAGGAGGACCTCAGAGACATTCTGGTCCCAACTTCTTAGTTTTTAGACAAGGGAACTGAGGCCCAGAGTGGTTGAGTGGCCTAAGTTCTCTCAGCCCATCAGTCAGAGAGCCAGGGCCTAAACTAGGCATGGGAGCCCCACTACACCCATGCTGGCCCTGCTGCCCCTGCCCTGCACGTGCTTAGGTGGTGGAGGCAGCCTGTGTAGTGCAGGGCAGGCCAGCCTCCCACAAGCCCATTTCACACAGTAGCATTGCACCTGCACCAGGGGCCAGCCACGTCAGTGACCTCCCTGAGCTTTGGATGGGAGGCTGGGCCCTGCTCTGCCACCCTGATGGCAAGGCTCTGGCTCTCATGCCCTCACTGGGGACTGAGCCTCCATCCAGGTAGGGTGGCTGTTGTGTCTGCCCCAAGCCAGTCATATAGAGGGAGGGAGCAGGGCTGGTCAGTGTAGGCCAGACCAGGCCAAGTCTGTCCCCAGCCTGCAGGGTTGGGGAGTGGGGACTGATGATAGCAGGGGATGCCAGAAAGCAAGAGGTGGGAAGGTACAGGAAGATGGCACTGGGGCAGGGTCCAGGCTGCTGGCTTTCTGGGATGCCTGAAGTTTGTTGGCACGGCACATGGGTCTTGAGAATGTGGGTGAGCCAGTCTAGTTTACAGGCCTGTCATTAGGGTGGACAGATGTGGTGGCCTGGGAGCCTACCAGGATCCTGAAGTCCTGGAATCACCTTCTCCCATTGGGTAGGCCCGCCCCCCATCCTTCCCCGACACCCCCATCATGTGTCGCTATAGCCCTAAGTGGGAATCCATGCCTGCTGGGCCCCAAATGAATGGGCGGACAAACATCCTGACCTTACTGTCCCAGTGACTGGCTCCCTGGGTGTAGCCCCTGTGAGTCAGAGATAGCTGTGCGTGGTCCTGGGACTTGACTGGGCTTCAGCTGACTCTGAACGCTGCAGTGCTGAGACCCCAGGGACTCAGGTTTTTAGCAGGGTCTGCCCTGAAGCTTTGGCAGGCCCTCTGGTCCTGTTCTTCACTCAGCAGAATGAGGGTTACCCCTCCCAGTCCAGCCCTGCCTGAGTCAGCACAGGCTCCAGCGTGATGTCTGAACCTGAGCGGGTGAGCCAGTGAGCGAGTGAGTGGCACTCAGGAGCAGGTCTCCAGGGCCTTGGGCTTTACATGGTGTCAGGTTTCCATTACCCACCCTCCTCCCCGTCTTTTTTTTTTGGTGGTGGGGGGGAATATTGGCCCTGAGCCAGCATCTGTGCCCATCTTCCTCTATTTTATATGTGGGACGCCTGCCACAGCATGGCTTGATAAATGGTGTGTAGGTCCGCACCCGGGATCCAAAGCTGCAAACCCCAGGCTGCCGAAGCAGAGTGCATGAACTTAACCACAATGACAGTGGGCTGGTGCCCCCTCCCTGTCTTGCTCACGTCTCCCAGATCCCCAGGTTTTCTTCTCTGGAATGCTCTGTCATTGTAGATGCCTCATTTTTCCTCCTCCTTGTCTTAGGATTCTTCCTTAGTGCCCAGGCCCTGGCCCCTTCCTCTCCCAGACTCCCCCTCCTGTGGGGAAAGGAGAAGAAGCCCCTCCCTTACTCACTCACAGGTCCGGAACTCAGGATCCTTAGCTCCATGAACTCAGGCCTCCCACTTCGAGGCATAGCCAGCTCAGCTGGGCCAAGCTGGGACACCCTGCATTTCTGCCACGTGTGGCCCCTGGGCTGGGTCTGCATCCCACCTCTGCTGTTCACAGAGGGGACTGTCCCTCTGTGAATGCTGGTTCCCTCATTTGCAGACCAGTGGTATATACCTAAGCTCCCAGGGTCACTGGGAGGCATCGAGTGCAGACCTGTTCAAAGTGTACGGGCCTGTTCAGGGGCTCCATCAGCCTTAGGCCAGCCCTGAGATGCTGATTGAAGATGAAGGTGATAAAGTGCGTGTTGCTTGCTTGTCTAGCTTGATTTGTTAGCAGTATCATGGAGCATAATTATTCGACAGTGAAATCTGTGTCACGGAGTAATGTCTTACTTGCTGTGTTCCTGGATCTCATTGCCCCATGCAGGCCTGGTGAGGGTGCAGCAGTCATCTCCTTCAAGAACGGGGAGTCTGCGTTTGTGAGGAGCAAGTAAACATACTGCCAAAATCACTCATGCCTACTAAGCAGTGGGGAGGGGGCCAGGAGACATGCTGACCCAGGCCCTGCCTCCACTTTGGGGCATCCCCGGGGCTACCAGCCTTCTCCTGTTCAGTCCAGGGAGGCTGGAAGTGGAGGCATAAAAGCCCAGGCTTCCAGTCAACAAATCCCATGTTGACACCCCAAGCAGATGCAACTCCCTGCAAGCAGGGCCTGCTTCAGGGGCGAGGGGTGGGTGCTGCGGGTGTGTGTGGAGGGTCCTGTGAGGGAGACTCCTACAAGGAAGGAAAGGGCGTGGCTGCCCAGGCCCCCCAGTCCCCTAAGGCTCTAGCTGAATGCTGGGTGCAGGCTGTCGGCTGGGGGCCCTGTACTGAGGTTCCCTTCTGGGCTCAGGGGCAGGAAGGAGCCTGCCTCCTGCCTCCGTCTACCCCTTCCCTACTCTGTTCAGCTCCGACTGTATGCTGTTTCTAACTGCATATATTATTTTGAGTCCTTACAAAAACCTGAGGAGGAGGTTGTTACTTTTCCTATGTACTTTAAAAAAAAAAAAATTAAATAGATCACTTGCTTCCTCCTAAAATTATGTGTAAATATTTCGGAGAAGTAATGTATGCATAGGGTAAAAAATAATTCAAACAAGACAAAAGTTACACAGTGAAAGCTAGTTTCCTTCCCACTCTGAACCCAGGCCACGAGATGGCAGAGTCAGGATTTGACCCTAGGACTGACTGGCCTCTGAACCCTTGTCTTTGCACCGTGTCGGGCAGATTCTTGCCCAGTGAGTTGAGAGACTGCGTGTGCTCCTGAGAAGCTGGAGTCTCCTTGGTGGGAGACTTTCCTTCCTGGTTGGTAAGCATTGAACTTGGGGACCACACGGATTGGGCTCAAGCCCTGGCTGTGCCATGTGATAACTGTGTGCCTTGGGCAACATTGTACCTCAACATCCTCATTCATCTGAGGGGCAAATAATGTTGACTTCATAGGGATGTTCTGGAAGAGCCACTGTAGCATATGGCTTCGTATATGAGAGTCAACTCCAGCTCAGGTGCAGCAGGAGGATTTCCTAGTGCACTTGTGAGTACAAGTTTGGGCTGGCTCCCAAGGGCAGCCCTGTTTGCTGTGAGCAGGACTCAGAGTGCCCAGAGATTGTCAGCTTGCTAGGTTGGCCCTGGTCTGGGTCATGTGGCAGACTGGTAAAACGCCCAGGTCCCAGCCTCACCGCCTCCTAGTGTGGACACGGGGGTGGGCCGTGAGACTTCCCTGTGCCTGGGGATTGTGGCAGTGCCGCATCATGGAGTGGGTGAAGGCGAGATGAGGGGGACATGTAAGGTTTGGAGATCAGTGCTTGGCCCCTACTCTGTGCTTGCTCTGTTTATTATTATTAATGTTCAAGCTATTAGAGTCAGAATAATAGGTTCTGGAGCTTGGGGCCGGAATGATATTCCGCTCTTTTCCCCAGGACTTCATTTTCCTCTCCCTCTCCCCCTCCACCCCAGTCCTGTTGGGTGCCACCCAGGGCTGGTGAAAGTGGTATGTTTGGGGAGGTGGCTAAGAGTCAGGCTGACCCATAGGTGTGGTTGTCCAGGGCAAGGAGTGCCCTGTGCTGACCTTTCCCCAGTCGTGCTTGGCTGCCTCCAAAAATTCCTGGACACGTTGCAGCTACCACTCAACTTCCTGGGCATGACTCTATTCAAAGAAGTTTCCAGGAGGCCAGAGTGTCTTAAAACAATCTAATCTGGGCAGAAAATTCACCACAGTGGGGAACCAGCTCCAGCTGTCACTCTGTGATGCTGGGCAAGGTCATTGTGTCTGCTCTGCAAGCACAGTCAGCTTTCTGGGGGCTCAGCTTGGGCCTCCAAGATGTGCTCAAGTCAGAGAGAAGGAAGGCCCAGCCCTCTGAAAATATGTGTTGAATGGACTCTTCCCCCCTGGGAGGGCTTTGGGTATATAGGCCTTCCCAGTCTGTTGCCTGAAAGGTGTTATTATTCATGTGTTCAGATATTTGCTGAGCTTGTGTGTGTGCCAGGCACTGGGGATGCAACGAGACGGACAAAAATTCTTGTCCTCACAGGGGAGACTGACAAGGAACAGTAAATTAGGTACTTTCAGGTTGTAGTAACTTCTAGAAAGAAAATAACAGAGTGAGGAAAATACAAAATGTTGAGGATGGTGTGTGGCACATAGAAGAAGCCAGCTGCACCCCTCCCCAGCTCTCCTCTTACTTCCTGTGCTCTGCGTCACTCATTCCCACTGGAGGAAGGTCAGGCACCCTCGCAGATGTGGCTTCACTCATTGGTGTCACCTAGAGCCACTGTGGCCTGTGGGCCACATCCAAGGAACTGGTCTTGCCCCAAATCTAGTCATCTTAAACAAGCTTGTTTTCTCTGGATACTTTTTTTCAGCCGCTTCAATCAAACATGATTTAATTCACATACCATTGGTGAGTGGCTTTCCTCGCTTAGCTAATAAATGAGCCACTCGGAATCTCACTTTGGTTGCAGCCTCATTCTCTTTTTTTATTTTTGTGAAGAAATTCTGCTGTGATGAGATACACTGTTTTAAATTTTCTCATTTTTCTGACCATTGTTTTTCTGTGAGCTGGGAGTATTGTGATGAAAGTCCCGGTTATAAACTTGTACACACCAAACATATCAAAACAGAACATTCAGCAGTAGTCATTCAAAAAATACTTCTATAACAGCTACTCTGTGCCATTTTCAGGCTGGGGATATAATAGTGAATAAGAAAGACAGAGCCCTCTCCTCGCGGGACTTAGATTGCAGTTGTACCTGTGGCCACAGAGAAAACCCTGAGAGTTTTTTTTTTTTTTTAGATTTTTATTTTCCTTCTTCTCCCCAAAGACCCCCAATACATAGTTGTATATTTTATTTTAGTTGTGGGTCCTTCTAGTTGTGGCATGTAGGATGCCGCCTCAACATGGCCTGATGAGCGGTGCCATGTCCGCGCCCAGGATCCGAACTAGCGAAACCCTGGACTGCTGCAGCAGAGTGCGCGAACTTAACCACTCGGGCATGGGGCGGGCCCCCTGAGAGATTTTTAAAAGTAGAAATCATGAGCCATTGAAAGTAGAAATGAAGAATTTATATACATATATGGATATAGATATATATGTAGTGTGTGTTCATTCATTCTTTCATGTGTTTTCTGCTTGGAAATAGCAAGCAGTAAATTGCTGTTCATTTGGTTAAGGCTGTTTCTCATACTGTTGTATAATGTTGAATCCCTTAGTAATAACTTTTCTCTCTTTTTCAGTTTTCTTGTGGTCTTTTGATTACATCACAGAGAAAACCTTAGATTACTTTAAAGGTGACTTTCTGAAAAAATTTATTTTATTGAGGTCAGATTGGCTTATAATATTATATAAATTTCAGGTATACATTATTATATTTCAGGTTCTGTATGGACTGCATTGAATTCACCACCAATAGCCTAGTTTTTATCCATCACTGTACACATGTGCCTCTTTACCCCTTTCACTCTCTCCCAACGCCCTTCCCCTCTGGTAACCACCAATCTGTTATCCTTATCTATGTGTGTGTGTGTGTGTGTTTATCTTCCACATATGAGTGAAATCATCTGGTATTTGTCTTTCTCTGTCTGGCATGTTTCGCTTAGCTTAATGCCCGGAAGTCCGTCCGTGTTGTTGCAGACGGCACAGTTTCGTCTTTTTTTGATGACTGAGTAGTATTCTAGTGTGTGTGTATATATACCACATCTTCTTTATCCATTCATCCCTTGATGGGCACTTGGGTTGCTTCCAAGTCTTGGCTATTGTGAATAATGCTGCAGTGAACAGAGGGGTGCGTGTATCTTTTCGAATTAGTGATTTCGTGTTCTTTGAATAAACACCGAGAAGTAAGGTGGCTAGATCATGTGGTATGTCTATTTTTAATTTGTTGAGAAATCTCCATACCATTTTCCATAGTTGCCACACCAGTTTGCATTCCCACCAACAGTGTATAAGGGTTCCCTTTTCTACATATCTTCTCCAACACTTGTTATCTCTTATCTTGTTAATTATAGCCATTCTGATGCATGTGAGGTGGTATCTTCATTGTAGTTTTGATTTGCATTTCTCTAATAATTAGTGATGTTGAACATCTTTTCATGTGCCTGTTGGCCACCTGTATATCTTCTTTGGGAAAATGTCTGTTCATATCCTCTGTCCATTTTTTGATCCAGTTGTTCATTTTTTTGTTGTAGAGTTGTATGTGTTCTGTGTATATTTTTGAAATTAACATCTTGTCAGATACATGATTTGCAGATATTTTCTCCCAGTTGGTGGCTTGTCTTTTCGTTCTGTTGATGGTTTCCTTTGCTGTGAAGAAGCTTTTTAATCTGATGTCGTCCCAATTGTTTATGTTTTCTTTTGTTTCCCTTGCCTGAGTAGACATGGTATTCAAAAAGATAATGCTAAGACCGATGTCAAAGAGCATACTACCTGTGTTTTCTTCTAGGATTTTTATGGTGTCAGGTCTTACATTTAAGTCTTTAATCCATTTTGAGTTAATTTTTGTGTATGGTGTAAGAAGATCGTCTGCTTTCCTCTTTTACACATGGCTGTCCAGTTTTCCCAACGGCATTTACTGAAGAGGCTCTCCTTTCTCCATTGTATGTTCTTGGCTCCTTTGTCGAAGATTAGCTGTCCGTAGATGTGTGGTTTTATTTCTGGGCTTTCTGTTCCGTGGATCTGTGTGCCTATTTTTCTGCCAGTACCATGCTGTTTTGATTACTATAGCTTTGTAGTACATTTTGAATTCAGGGAGTGTGATACCTCCAACGTTGTTCTTTTTTCTCAGGATTGCTTTGGCTGTTCTGGGTATTTTGTTGTTCCACATAAATTTTAAGATTCTTTGCTCTATTTCTGTGAAGAATGTTATTAGAAGTGCATTGAATCTGTAGATTGCTCTAGGTAATATGAACACTTTAACTGTGTTTATTCTTCTGACCCATGAGCACAGAATACCTTTCCATTTCTTTATGTCTTCTTCAGTTTCTTTCAATAATGTCTTATGCTTTTCGGTGTATAAGTCTTTCACCTCCTTGGTTAAATTTGTTCCTAGGTATTTTATTCTTTTTGTTGAAATTGTAAATGAGATTGTATTCTTGATTTCTCTTTCTGCTACTTCATTATTAGTGTATAGAAGTGAAACTGATTTTTGTATGTTGATTTTGTACCCTGCAACTTTACTGTGTTCGTTAGTTATCTCTAATAGTTTCTCTTTTATTTTTTGTGAGGAGATTGGCCCTGAGCTAAAATCTGTTGCCAATCTTCCCCTTTTTGCTTGAGGAAGATTAGCCCTGAGCTAACATCTGTGCCAATCCTCCTTACTTTATGTGAGACACTACCACAGCGTGGCCTGACAAGCAGTGCGAGGTCCACACCCAGGATCCAAACCTGCACACCGCAGGCGGCCGAAGTGGAGCGTGCAAACTTAACCAGTATACCACTGGGCCACCCTGGCTAATAGTTTTTTGGTGGATTCTTTAGGGTTTTCTATATATGGAATCGTGTCGTCCACAAAAGGTAACAGTTTTACTTCTTCCTTTCCAATTTGGCTGCCTTTTATTTCTTATTCTTACTCAATTGCTCTGGCTAGGACTTCCAATACTATTGAATAAGAGTAGGGAGAGTGGGCATCCTTGTCTGGTTCCTGGTCTCAGAGGAACAGGAAACTGTTCCTGAAAAACTGAAAAGCTTTTAGTTTTTCCCCATTGAGTATGATGTTGGCTGTGGGTTTGTCATATATGGCTTTTATGATGTTGAGGTGCTTTTTTCAAGGTGCCTTTGACACTCCTGTTACCTGCTAATCTGCATTTTGAATAACTAGAAAATAGGGCCAAAATTCAAATCCATTCAATAGAAACACTATGTAACTGGGATTTGATTCGTTTTTTCATTGTATTTACTTTTACCATTAGCGTCTGTTGTTTACGGCAGGTGACTCTTGTTTTCTCTTTAGGGTACCATGTGAAGTTTCCCTTTCAAGCATATGTACTTAAAGAAAAGTATTAGGGGGCTGGCCCCATGGCCGAGTGGTTAAGTTTGCGTGCTCCGCTTTGGCAGCCCAGGGTTTCAGCAATTCGAATCCTGGGCGTAGACATGGCACCGCTCATCAAGCTGTGCTGAGGCGGCATCCCACATAGTACAATTAGAAGGACCCACAACTGAAAATACACAACTAGGTACCAGGGGGCTTTGGGAGAAAAAGGAAAAAATTAAAAATTGAAAAAAAAAAAAGAAAAGAAAAGCATTAGGTAAATAATAGTACAAGCATGCAAAGATCTTTAGTACAAAATGATACAATAGTACATTGTATACAAAAATAGTACAAAAATGATGAGGGGTGAAAGGGTGTGTCAGAATTGAGGCTGGAAACCACTGGGCCACATCCCTGGAGGTCCCTCCATCTTAGTTACTTTCCGATTCAGACCAGTCGCCCCTCTCTTACTGAGCTGAGGGCAGAGCCTCACAGAAAACAGATCTTCCTAGTGGAGGACAGACCCATGCCTACGTCAGAGGGACACTCAGAGGGCTGCAGGGACCAGGAGAGGAGCAAGGAGCTCTGCTGAGGTGGGAGGAGGTGTCTGGGCAGGGAAAAGCACAAAGAGCTGGTGACCTTTGAGCCGTGCCTTGTCACTGGTCAGAGGCTGGGGGTGGGGCAGAAAAGGGGAAGCGGAGGAGGGGCGTCCCAGGTGCAGGCACTATTTCTGCGTTTGGGAACGGGCTCTCAGCCCCAGGCAACCGAGAGCTGGAGCGCAAGGGAAGGGAGCTCCAAGAGGCAGGTGGGGCCAACCACTGAAGCCAGCCCCTTTATCCTCTAGCAGGGAAATGGTACAGGTTAGGGGCTGGAGGAGGCTGGGGCTCCGTTCAACTTGTGCTGGAGAAATCCTCTGAGCAGGGCCAGCCGGAGCAGCCTACGGAGAGGATGTCCACCCAAGGTCCTCAGCCTCATCCCCCATCATGTAGACTTCTGCATTCCTAGTCTCATCCTGAGCCCTGGGCACCCTCCATTGAGTTGAGTGGTCTGGCTGCCACTAAAGTCACTTACTCTGTGGAGCTCTCTTTCCTCAGTTGTAATGATCTCATGCAAAGAGGTGGAGCAGATGAGAGCTCAGTGCCCAGGACAGTAAATGTCCTGCACCGCCTGCTGTGCTCCGTTTCGTATCTCCAACTCTTGCCACATCCCAAGGGGTCCTCTCGCTTCCTCATCCGCCTCCCTCCCTGCCCTGGCATTGTACATGGCTCCACTCAAATCATTTTCTAGAAAACAAAGGTGTCCTGCCAACTCTCACTCAAAAACCTCTTTAGGCCCACCTCACTGCCAGGATAAAGACAATACTCACACCTTAGTGTACCGTGGCTGGCTCACTACTAATTGTGAAGTCGAGTCCCAAGGCGTGGCAGGCCAGGGATGCAGGCAGACAGGGCTGAGCAGCCGCCACCCTGATTGATACCCACCTGACCCAGAGGAGCGGGCAAGCATGGCAGCATTTTCAGGCTGAGGCCTTGGGAAGCCCAGGGTGCACAGGGCTCCAGCCAGCCTGCCAGGACCTCAGGGCCTGCTGGGTGGACCCCCTGCAGTTACAGGGATTTGGGGGAGTTTCTTCCCCAGTTTCCTTGCTGGAAAAATGGGGGCCATCCCCCATTTCATAGGGTGGCATAAGGAGGAGAGATGAATACATATGAAGTGCTGAGTGCCCTGCCTGGCACAGAGTAGACCCTTGTTTAACCGTGGCTGTCATCATTTCTGTTTACTTGGACTTTCCTCGTGGCGCAGTTGCCTGGGTTTCCAGCTGGGGTGGTGGCAAGAAGCTGGCACCCCTTTCTTTCCCATGGTGGGGTCAGTCCAGGCGTGCTGACCATCTAGGTCTGGCACCTGCTGGCGCTGGACGGGGAAGGCCTTGGGCTGGGCCACAGGAGCCTGGGGCATCGGCCCAATCAAGTGTAAACATGCAGACGCCACCAGCAACGCTGGCCGCCTTTGAAGTCTGAAGCGGCACTGCTTCCAGGCTCCTGGCTCGCCCCGCTCCACTGCTGATGGCTTGTTAAATGTGCCCAGGGCGCCATGGATTGTGTTGGCTGGGGATGCGGGCCAGCTAGCAACTGCCTCTGGCGAGCATGGGCTGCTCACCTTCCCTCCTGAGCAGGAGCTGTCCGACAGGCTTGGTGGGCTCAGATGGCCAACTTCAGCATCCCAGCCCTGGAAGAAGCAGCAGTGTGGTCCAGCTCTGCCGCCCCTCACTCCCCGGTTCAGCTTCCAGGCCACTCAAGAAAACAGAGGTTTCCTGCTGAAGCCGAGGCCAAGCAGACCCTCTCCTTAGAGAGAAGATCGGGTGGCTGCCCTAGTGTTGTGGCCCCGGCCCAAACCCTCGGCCTCTCTCCTCCCTTCCAAATGTCAGCATCTGATAGCTGAGAGTCTCACTTGGCTGCTGAAGTGCCGTTTAGGCTCTCTTTGAAGATTGCTCTCTTGTTCATATGTAGACACAGAGTCAAGGCAGCTTGGCGTGGTGGGGAGCTGGCTCTGGAGCCCGAGGTACTGAGCAGGCACTGGCTCAGCTTGCCTATGGGCAAGTTCCTCTCCCCAACCCCCCCCCCCAGAACCTGTTTCTTTAGAGGAGCTGTGGCAGGGAGTTGAGGAGACCACATGTGCGAAGGGCCAGGTGTGGGGCCTGGTGTGTAACGTTAGTCTCCTTATTCTCTATGAGAGTGTAGCTGCTTTGGGAGTGGTGCCTTGGTACCTCCTTATCAGCCCCCAGCAGGAGCTTTACCTCCATCGGTGCCTGGTGATGGAGAACAGAAGTGAGGAGAGAGGCTTGGTGGGGTCAAGGGTCGTGGGAGGGCAGGGCTTGTCGCTGATGGACAAGACACCTGCTCAGTAGTGGGCAGGCCTAGTTCTGAGGAAAACTGCCCTGGCTAGCCTGAGAGCTGATCCTGGGCAGAGGTGGGCACATTCCTCCCTGGCAGGTGCCCTCTCTGAGGCCCAGATCCTGACTCGCCCTAGGCCTTCTCGCCCTGGGCCTCTGGAATCCCCTTGGCAAAATGAAATGAGTTGAAGGCTAATTTCCTTTCTTGGGTTTACACCAGGGGATTATGGTGAGGTTGATCATTGCTCACAGCACTCTTTCACATCAGAAATCTCCTCTCTCCCTCACAACAGCCTTGGAGATTGATGCATAGGAGAGAACACTGGGACCCAGAGAATGACTTGGCCTGCCCAGGGTCCCGTCGTGGCCCTGCGCTGGTGGGGAGGAAAAGGCTTTATCTTGGCAAAATGTTTCTTATGGCAAACAAGGATGAATGATACCAAAACATCATCATCGTACTAGGGACTTGAGGAGGTTGTCAGTCCTGGTGGCTTTCAAGTGTCCTGGAAGAGTTAACACCCCATTTCCGGGGCCTCATATATGCTCCAGGCAGCTTCTGAGTTCTTCCCTGTGGATCCCTTCCCCGGCTCCTGTCCTCAGAGAGAACTTTCGTTGGGGGGGGGGAGGGGGCGGGCGGGTCCCGGGGGCGGTGGGTGACAGGGAGAGAACCAGAGGCTGAGTGCAGCCCCAGCATGTGGTCTGCACTGAGTGTGTGTTAGTGTCCGTGCTTTTCTTCAGCAGATTAGATAATTCTCTATAGCTTGTGTTTTCTGGGTGTGTTGGAAGATCCCCTGCCCCAAATGGTGCTTCCGTTCTCCACTTCGGCTTCTCCCACAGTTTGACATTCTAATCGAGATTCTTTCCTCTGGACAGTCATCTTGCTACTAAGTCTTAGGTGTTCTTGCCAACACCAACACCCTTAATCTTAGCAAGAGCCTTTTTCAGAGGAAGACACAGGTTCAGAGAAGTTGCTTGCCCAAGGTCACAGAGCTGGACGAGGCAAAGTCAGGACTCACACCTTCCTAGCCTTTCCTCTCATCTGAGTCCTCCTCGTGGTAGACAGAGCCGCTCAGGACTCCATGTCACAGCCAGCTGCCCCTCTTTCCTTGGTGCCACTTCTCCAGTTTGAATTAGAATAATTGCTTCAGAACTTGGGCAGTTCCCAAGCTTCATCATGGGAGCCGAGTCTTGAGAGAGACACACACATGTAATGACATAATTATGTGCACTGGCAGCCAAGTCCCCCCCTCAAAGGCTGGGGATGTTGGGGACTTGCCTGACATGTCAGCAAGGGCCTGGACTTCCGTGTGCAGCCAGGTTCTGCTCTTTGGGAAATCGCCCTCCAATAACTGAAGGCTAATAAACAAGTAAATTGTTCATGCAAACAGTGAAAATCCCCACTTAGAGCTGTTGTTGTAACGGTGCTGGCCAGAGTTCAGCATTGTTCCTAAGGAGCAAGGCGTGCTGAGCAAATCCCACATGCATTGTCTTTGGTTTGACGTCACAGTGACTGATTTCAAAATGAAAACCCTCCAACTATTCTCTGCAGGTCTTTCCTTGTTGGATGTGCTGGTGTCTGATCTCTGAGGTCTCTCTCCTTTGACTGGAAGAGTCTGTAACTCGGAGAAGAGCCCCGCCATTGGGCACATGCACGCGTCTCGCAGAGATGGACAGGGTTCGGAAAGGGCATTTCCCACAGGCCCCTGCCTTCTGACACCCAGGACAGATGACAGTCTCTCGTCTTTCTGAAGCTCTCCAGGATGTGGGCCGCAGTGCCTCCTGCAGGCAGGGCCATCGTCCCTCTCTCTCACCAGACTTAATTACATGGGGTTTCGTGCAGTAGACTTTTGCCGAGTCCCCTCTCACCAGCCACCCCTGGTAATTTCTGGAGGAGGTGTGTTCTGGGGGTACGGAAATGCGCTGAGGCCAGCTCCTGCCTGCCAGGACCTCTCTTCCACTTTGGGCCACTGGTAGCAGACAAGCTGCCACTGTACCAAGAGACCTGCACACAGGCCTCGTCCCAGCCACTGACAGCGCAGCCCTCGCAGAGCGGTTCTGAGCCAGCAGGGCGCTGTGGAGGAGTATGTGGTCCGTCAGCGGTGTCTGCTCACATCTGTGGGACGGCAGTCAGTGGGGCTGGAGGCGCAGCCCCTGCTTCTGTCGCCCTGCAGTTGTGCATGTGGTGCAGCTGGGGGAGTCCCGGGGGAGGGAGGACACCCTGCCCTGGGGAGCACAGGACAGCAGAGGCCAGGCCAACAAGAGCTTCATGTTGTAGATGGGGAGCTGAGGCCCACAAAGGTTAGGCCGTGGGCTAGAGTCCCCAGGGTCACCGGATTGGGGCTTTGAGCCCAGAGAGTCTGGCTCCAGATCCTAGGCTCTGACCCACCATGCAAATAGGAGCTCACCATTTCCCTCTGGAGTCTGCCCCTCTGGGCGGAACCTTCAAAGCTATGTTGAGCGACAGTGTTCAAGTCGGTTTTTAGCTGTCACTTCTAGCCCAGTGCCCCCACCTCCTTTCATCTTGCCTCACGCCTGGTTCCCATCTTCTTAGCCCTTTTCCTTAGTCTTCTCTTGTCTACAGTGTGCCACATTTTCCCAAATATCGCCTGTACTGGAACTGGTTACTCAGAATTCACCAGAAGAGTAACTTACCTCTTGGCCCCTATCCTCGTGGATGAGAAAAGCTCCCCCTCCCTCCATCCTCATTTTGTAGGTGAGGAAAGTGAGGAGGCCCCAGGCACCAAGTGGTTTGCTTCACTTTCCTTTAATGTATTCTGTGTCTGGCAGCCTCTGCTGGAGGTTGGCCCTAGAGCAGGCCCACAGCACTTCACAGCGATGCTGCCCTTCCTCCCGGTGCATCGGTGTCCACTAGGCTGGCGTATCTTCCTTTGACAGCAAAGTACTCGGGCCCCATCGCAATTCCTGCATTATGTGGCCAGGCTCTGCTCATCTCCCCTCCCTACACTTGGGGGTCAGCTCTTCCAATGGCTTAGGGTTTTCAGGAGCTGGGACTGGCAGGGAGGAGGCTGCCCTGATGCCTTTGGGCTGGACTTACAGGCCAACTTCAGTCCATTGGATCACGGCCTGACTTGGGAGCCCAAAGGGTGGAGGGTGCTGGGCTCCTTCAGTGCTGTGCCACCTCTGCCTCCCCGGCTCTTGTGCAGGGCGGGCAGAGCCTGGCTGCACCCAGGGCCTTGAGCAGAGCAGAGGCTGGACAGGTGTTGCCACACTCACCACTGTGTCCCTTTTCAAGTCGTTTGCACGGAGGCGCCATCCACCGCAGGGCTTTCCTGGAGGTTACTGATGACGTGGAGGCACCTCGCCCAGGACGTTGCAGCTCCTCTACTGCAGGCTGGGCTAGCAGAAGCGGTGCGGAGGCCAGAGTCTGAGGGAGGCAGGTCTGCTGCCGGCTTCCCTCCTGCCTGACGGCCATCTCCAGAGCAACAGACCAGGCCTCATCCGCTTCCTAGATCTGCTCAGGCTGCCGCGAAATGGCAGTGCAGACCGCCGACGGGCAGAGGGAAGTCAGCATCCCTGAGACCGCACCAGGTTCCTGGCAGTGTACTGAAGGCCGCCTCCACCCTCACTCTGCCTGACTCCACAAATGGAGCTGAAGACACAGAAGTTAGCGGGAGGGGACGTCACACCCAGTCAGTGCTGTTCTGCCTTCTGGTCAAGCTATAAAACAAGTGAACAAGAGCGACAGAGATGCTCCCTTTGAACTTGAAATCTTTTCTAAAATGCAGCTCCAGCCCCAGTGAGATCCCAAGGCCAGTAAGCAAGAGAGAGCCTGCGGGCCCCTCCTCAGAGGGTCAAAAAAAGCCCATTCACTCCTCACCTTACCCCGGATGTTTAAAAAAATATTGTGGTAATGTAGGTCAGTGAACTGAACGGCACCACACACCAGCAGGATTACAGGGCCCCGCCAGCCTGCGCTGTCCCGCTCGCTCAGAGGAGAACATAAACAAGGAGTGCTGGAGCCCTCAGCTTCCTCAACCCCAGGCCTTTGTTTATGTAGCATTTAAACCAACTTTGGGGTCGTCGCTGTCGGCCATGAAAGCCCTGAAGCTTTTTGAAGTTCCCCTGAAGTTAATAGAATTAGTCTGCCCTCGTAGCAAGACCCTGGTTTGGGGGAAGATGGATCCTCTGCTGTCTCTGTGGCATTTAGCTTTTTAAGCTAATATTTTATAACCAAAAGAAAGCAGAAGGCAGAAGAGAAGAGGCAGTGAAAAGTCTTGCAAAAGGCCTTTTTGCTAATAGGTAGCACGCCTGCCACCCCGGGGCTCTGATCACTGTGAAGCCCGGCCATCAGGCCCATTGGAAGGCCCAGCAAGGGCCAGCTGTGTTGCAGCGTGAGAGACAACCAGCATTGGAGTATGAGAGAGAGAGAGAAATCGGCCTGGGGTGGGCTTGTTGGCTCCCCTTTAATGAAATGTACCCTCAAACACGCATCCACTGGAGTGGTTGACTTCTACTCACAAGGAGCCGAGAGCCATCTTCTCTCACCCGTCTCTCCCTCCTGCTCCACGTCATGTGTGTTTTTACTGGGACCTGCCACGGGCCACGCAGACAGAACTCCCAGTCTGTCTGGTGGGAGAGATAGACAGGCCAACTGTCAGTGATGAGACAGAGCAGCCAGGCTCTTGGGACAGGAGGGGTCTGCAGTGTGGGGAGGCTGCCGGAAGGAGGGCGTGACCAAGCAGAGCCGGGGAGGAGTGAGTGGGGTCCTGTGGGGGGCAGAGTTGGGAAGGGCGTGGGAGGGTTGGAGAGGGGGAGGCATGACAAAGGGGCTTGAGGAAAATTGGGGGGTGATGGATATATTCGTTAGCTGGATTGTGGTGATGGTTTCCTGGGTATAACAGATATCTAAACTTACCAAATGATGTACCTTAAACACGTGCATGCTACTGTGTATCAGTCATGCCTCAGTGAAGCTGTTAGGAAACAAAAGCCCAGAGGCACGAGTGAGCACTGCAGACGAGCCAGCAGCCACAGTTGGGCATTGCTCCGCGATTACTCAGGATCTGAGGAGCACAGAGGAAGTGCCTGTCTGTGTGCAGGGAGCGCAGCATAGAGGGGAAGGACACACTTCTGCCTTCGTGAGCCTTGTGTCCTGGTAGGAGCAATAAACGAGTAACAGATGAAGCTGTGACATACCGTCAATGAGCCATCTGTGCTGTGAAGACAGGTAGGACAAGGGCTTACAGAAGAGCAGGGCCGGGGTGCAGGGTGGAGGGAGCTATGGCGGCTGGGGGACGCTACAGGCCCGCAGGCCTTGACTGGGGACGTCCCCGTCTCTGCCAGGACGCAGTCCACAGGCAGTAGGGTGGAGGGAGAATGTAAACATTACGTGCCCCTGGATGTGCATGAGCCCCTTGAGGCAAGAGCTTTGATCTCTTCAGAGCCACCCGCCTGGCACATGGCAGGCTCTCAGAGAGCATTTGTAGAAAGACAGTAACATTACTGTGCGTTTGCTGAGCACTTTCTGTCTGAGAGAACACCTGTCTGTATGAGGCCACTTGGTCCAGTGGTGCCTTTTACAGGGTGGTTCTCCAAGAAGGTTGTAAGCTTCTGGTGCAAGGACTGGGCCTTTTTCATTGATTGGCCAGCTGTGATGCTGGGGGCAAGTCTTGTGTCTCACCTGGCTCTGTCTCAAGCTAGCAATGGCCTGGGACCCAGTCCTGCCCCAAAGGGCCCAGCGTGTCCAGGCAGCCCCAGGCCTGCCTGCTTCTCCAACTTGGGGTGAGTCAGTCCCAGTCTTGCTCATCTTTAACAGTTCAGCATGGGCTTTGCTAGGGCCCGGCCGACTTGGGTTTGAATTTCCTCTGCCCCTGAGTCTGGGGACTGCACCCTCTCAGGTCTCATCTCTGAACTCAGCTCTGACCTCTCTGAGGTAGGAATGAAAACAAGGCACTTGAGGGCTGAGGCAGACCCCGCCAATGCCTGGATCAGCGTAGGCTGAGCTGCTTTGAGGCACTCTCTTTCTCCCGACAACAGGTGGCCTCTCAGCAACAAAACCTGAGCTCGGGACAGGAGAGGGGCACTGAGCACCTTCAGTCATGGGGAACATGGATAGGCTAGTCTAGAGCCATTGGTTCAGTTCAGCTAAACGTCCTCGTCACCTGCTGTACCAGGCTGGGCTGCCAGATGTGCATAGGTGGGCCCTGCCCTCCGAGGCTTCTGACTAGGATGGGAATGGAGCTCCACACGCAGGCCATTCTAGTGGGTTTAGGGATGGGGTCCTGGGAGCCGTGAAGCCTGGGAGAGCATTTGGAGCTGGTGCCATCCACTTGCCCTGACTCTCCATGTCTTGCAGGTCAGAGGAGCTGTCTCCATTCAGCTCACCCAGCAGCCTCGCTGGGCCCCCTGTGGTGGGAGCAGTGGCACCCACAGACAGGGCAGAGCTGGGGAGGGAGGGCAGAGCCCACAGCATACAAGGGAAGCTCCTCCTGAAGGAAGAGGAGGAGTTCATGTGTGGGAACAAGATTTGTGAATTATAAAGGGCTCTGCAAGTGGAAATGATTATTCTTATCATTATTTGTATCCGATTCATCCGTCACCCGGGAGAGAAGGAATGCGAGTACCTTTTATCTGGTGCTATGAATCAAATAGAATAGGATATGTTTTTCCAAAAGGTTTTTAGGGTAAATGGGACAGTTTCTGCTTTTCAAAACAATCCATCTGGGGCCCTTGGCCAAATCTTGGCATCTTGGGCATAGGTGAAATGTTTCTAAGGCTGAGGACAGCCCAGATCACAGGGGTCTCTCAGGAGTCTCAGCCCCAAGAAGGTCCCACCGCTGGCAACACTTCTAGCCTCCGGACTCCTGCCCGTGCTGGCTCCTGCTCGCACTTGGCTTCAGCCCCAGAAAGCACCCAGGCAGGTGCACGGGGCCTGGAGAGCAGGAGGAAGCCTCCCCAGTTTCTCCTGTGGCACCCGTGGTGACCCAGCGTGCTGGAGGCTGGGTGAAGCATGGATCCTGCTTCGAAATGGCAGCATATCTCAGGAAGAAACTGTCAGCCCTTCTGAGGTCATCTCGGAGAGTCTGGTCTTTAACATGCATGCACGCACACCCCTCTTTCTCTCGCTTTTACACAGAGGCCCAGCACCTTCCTTGCACAGGCCCTGGAGAGTTGCCGAGCAGCGGAGGGGAGGCCAAGGGGCTCCTGGCCTGAAGGGAGTACCTGAGTGCAGGAGGCCTCAGGGGTGGGGGAGTAACCCTTCAGTCTTTCCCATGCTCAGTTCCTTGGAGAGGAAGCTCACGTGGTGACGTGAGTGCTGTACCGGCTGTTTCAAGCGCATGTTCCTTCCTCTCAGCCTGGGCCTCCACAGAGAGGCCAGGGGCCTAGAGCTCTGCAGCAGAGGGCCTGGCCACAGGCAGCAGGGAGCCAGAGGAAAATGGGGACTTCTGTTGGGATAGAAACCAGAGAGCATCATGGAGGAGGGGGCACTGGGGCTGTGGAGTAGACGCGGGCCAGGCCAGAAACGGGGCTCTAGGCAGAGTGAGAAAGGCCTTGGGCCAAGTGGAATATGTATGTGCAGAGGGGTGGGGCGGCAGAGCCCAGGTTCTCAGAGACTCCTCCGGGAGGGGAGACTGGAGAGAGATGTAGGTTCTAGAAAGCCTCGATGCAGGCTCAAGAGTGGATGTCATCTTCTCGGCCTGAGGTGTCTGTGAAAGCTTTCATGAGGAGAGTGCCGCTGGCCATCATTAGACAAGTGCTTGGGGACAGGCAGAGCATGGTGGCCACAGGGAGGCAGTTGCAGGCAGGGTGGTTGCAGATTCTCAGCTCCCTCTGCCCTGTGAGTTCTGTGACCTTGGACGGACAGCCCATTTCTGCTGTATGTCCATTTCCACATCTGTCAAGTGGAGAAAGAGTCTGTCTTGCGTTGCTGCTGTGGCGCTAAGCGTGTTGATCCACTTAAAGCACTCGCAGCAGCCTGGCACACAGCGCGGGCTCAGTAGGTGGTGGTGGTGGTGGGAGGTGGTGGTAACGAGGAGCCGGTCATCACAGTGGCTCCGGTACATCCCATTATCAGTAAGGTGGGCAGATCTGAGGGGGTGCAATGGGCCATGGCCTCTTCCAGCACGCACTGATGCTTTCTCTCTCTGGGGCTGGGCGGTGGGAACAGGTGATGGACGACTACAGTGTGATCGGCCGCTCCCTGTTCAAAAAGGAGACCAACATCCAGCTCTTCGTGGGGTTCAAGGTGCACCTGTCCACTGGGGAGCTAGGGGTCATTGACAGCGCCTTCGGCCAGAGCGGCAAGTTCAAGATACACATCCCTGGTGAGTCAGGTTATTTCCTTCTGCTCATGGGCACTGTGCATGCCCTGGAGAGATGATGGAGACAGTGCCCAGACACTGCCGGTTTGCTCAGCTCTCTAGGCTTCCTTGTACTAGTGGGCAGGGCTCAACCCACATGGCCTCGTGCTCTCTGGTCCCACTGGCTTATGGCTGGAAAGCCAGTGTGGGGCCTGGGGTCAACGTCTGGTCTAAGCCAGGGTCAAGGTCTGAGTCTGAGTTCTGGTACCACTGTTCCCACCTGAGGGTGACCTGGATACATCACGTGGCTTGTCCGTGAAGTGGGGATACCAGTGCTGATCTGACAGTGGTTTGAAGGAAGGGCATTGGTTAGAGAGATGGCCAAGGGCTGGCACACTGCCCCGGTAGCCAGTAGGGTTACCCAGAATGTGAGCTGCCACCTCCTTCTGAGACCAGCAGGCTCCGAGCCTCTACTCGGTCTGAGTTGGGACTTGTCCATGGCAGAGTCAAGGGCCCGCGTTTGCTGCGGGAAAGAGAGCCCTTGGATTTCTCTAGTTCTGCCTGCCCTTTGTCACGCCCGTTTCCCTAAGGTCCTCCTGTGCATCAGGCACGATGCCGTGGTCGTGGGAGGGGACAGACGTGAACACGCTCAGTAAGTATAGACAGTGTGCTGTACAGAAGAATAAAGCAGGGAGAGGGCCAAGACTTCCTGAGCTGACAGGGCAGTCGGGCAAGACCTCTCTGAGGAGGCGGCAGTTGGGGCAAGGCCTGGCTGGAGGGAAGGAGTGAGCGCACAGATCCCCGGGGAAGGGCGTTCTGTGGCGAGAAGCACCCAGAGCAGAGGCCTTGAGGTGAGGACGAGCTTGGTGTGCATTTGAGGAGTGGTGCAAGCGGGGTGGGGTGTTGCGCTCCAGCGGGACTGTGCTGTAGCACCTGGTGGCAGGGTAGGCCTGAGGGGTGTTTCCTGTTAGCCAGTTTCTGTAACGCACCATGAGCTGCTATCCTTGATCACCCGCAGTGTGTGATGACGGTTTTCAAACCTGCTGCAGAGTTGAAGGTTTTGGGTGAGCTCCTGTTGCCCAGCCCTGACCTCATCAGCGTGTGGCTATGCTCTGCACGCAGCCGGGCTCTGAGCTCTATGCTGTGAGGCTACAACGCCTTGGGGAGGCTTGGATCAGGTCAGCAACGTGATCTTGGTCTGTAGCTTCTTGAATAAAATCTCCAGGTAGGGTTGCGCCCCGGCCCCAGCTAGGGAGCGGGAACCCCAGCTCCCTGGCAACTCACCAGGGGAAGTCAGCACCCTCCACTCTCCTGAGAGCCTATCCAAGGGCCTGGCCTCTTGATCCTTCCTAAAGCCTAGAGGGCCATGTGGCCTTTGGCCTCTCGTGAGTGAGGGCAGTGGTCGCCAACAGCCTGCTTCCCAGAGGCGCTGGCTCCATTCTGTTTGACTCTGCCCTGAGGCCTCCGTCAGGGTGGGGCTGAACCCGTCACAGAGGGAGAGACTCCCTGGGGCAGGCAAAGTGACCCAACCACCCCAGCCATGATGCTGGGCTTCAAGCTCCTGTGCTGTCCTCCGCTGCTCCTCAGCTGTTCCTGGTCATCACCTCAGCCAAACTGGGCCCACAGTACCCTGCTCTGGGCTCCAGGGAGCACATGCAGGGCATGGGCTGGGCCGGCCAGTGTCCAGACCTCGGTCCTCAGGGCCCTGGGCCTGCATCCGTGGGAGCTCTCTGGGAAGGAGGGGCGGAGGGCACTGGGAGGGTGAGTGGAGCTGCCTGGAGGGAGGCGCCGCACCGAGAGCCCTCCTGCCTTCCCCGGGCTGTTGTGGCCCCCCGGTCCAGCCGGAGGCCAGGAGGGTACCCTCAGGCTCCTTCTGGTGGGGTGCTGGGATCCTGCTCGCTTTTCCCTCAGCTCCCCTCCCCTGGCCCAGGGCAGACTCAGAGCTGGGTGTTCCCAGAACAGGCCCGCGCCAAGAGGAGGCTTGTGTGGGGGCTCTGGGTGCTGGGGTGGGAGTGCAGGGAGGGAAGACGTGGGGATGCTGCTTCAGTCAGTGAGTTCACATTCCTTTGTTAGGTCAGAGCTGCCTTTTTAATAGGTCTGCTTCCTGTTTGTGGCTTTTAAGCTTTTTATTAAATATAACTGGTCAGATTCCTTCATCTCACCCACCCCCACTCCCCACCCCCATCTCCTGCTTGTCTTTTCCTGCCGATTCCTCCCGTAAAGAATTACTTTTAACCTTTTTGAAGTGCCTTAATTGTGAGAGAATGTTCGGTAAACCCGAGACATCCAGTGCCAGGCGGAGGAGGAGCGCGCGCTGCTGGCTGCAAGTTGGAGCTGCCTGGGTGAAGAAGCCCAGGGTTTTGGAGCTGCACAACTTAAGGCTGCTGGAGCAGGAGCAGCTCGGGGGGGCCTGCCCAGGCCCCGCATCATGGACAGGGCTGGGTTCAAGTGTCACTTATGGTCCTCACTGCCAACTCTGCAGGATGACCTGGCGGAAAGACAGACTGAAGAGTCCTTTGGGTGTCTTCCTGCCTGCCCCTGCCCCCAGGCCCAGGTGCTCTCTTGGGCCTTTCACCTCGGGTGGCAAGGCCAGGTGCCGACAGCACAAGCAGGTGTTGAAGAGGTCAGGTGGCAGGTGATAGGGAGCGGTGGGGACTGTGGTGACCCCGAGAACTGCTACTCGAGTCAAGCTGACTTTTGCTCTATGGGAAGCTAGGCTCAGGAATTGAATTTCATCTGATTTAATTTTTATGTAAAATTTCCTGATTGAAAACTAAAACTGTCTGAACTAAACAAAACGTGCCTGTGGGCTGGGTTTTGCCCATAGTGATTAAAACTCCTACTTGAATTTCAGGAAGGACACTTGCTTCCCAGATTCACAGGTTGAAGCTGAACCGTGATATGGAAGCAGTGTTTCCTAGAGCCATAGATGCTGGCCTCTGAGACAAGGGTCCTGACACTAGGCTCATTGCTTCCGCAGGAGTTACTCTTGGCCGTCAGAGGGGCTGGAGGGATGGCCCTATCCTGACACCCAAGTTGCCTTCCCAGAAAGTCTTGGGAAGGCCTCAGGGTTGAAAAGCCCCCATTTACAAAACCGCTCCCTTCAGAAAGGTCATCTCTGTCTGAAGGCCTGGGAGGCTGGGAAGCCATTGTGAGATGGGTTAAGAACCCATGGGGTGGCACTACTGGCAGAGAGAACAGCTGGAGGACTTTGCCAGCAGCGCTGAGGTTCCTGCAGCAGACAGACCTCCCTGCTGCCCGCGTCAGAGCGCCACTGTGCTTGCCAAGGGCTGCCTCGGTGCCCGGGGCTTTGTCACGCAGCTGGGTCTCCTCATCTCCATCTCAAGGCCTCCAGAGCAGAGGGGCTGAGCACCTCACCCTTGGTCGGTCTGGGTGTGCAGCCCCTGCCTGCCC
This sequence comes from Equus przewalskii, assembly GCF_037783145.1. NCBI lineage: Eukaryota > Metazoa > Chordata > Mammalia > Perissodactyla > Equidae > Equus > Equus przewalskii. Next base: position 2,427,498 of record NC_091845.1, read on the forward strand.
CTGTTGGCTCCTGGAGAGCAGTCAGGGCTTCAGAGAGCTCGGCACCGTGGGGCCTGCATGTGGTTGGAGCTGCTCCCTTGCTGGCAGGCTTGTGAAGCCAGTTGGCTCCCACTGCTCACCCTGGCGAGCACTGCCCTGCTGCTCCTACCCTCCATCCGTATCAGTGTCCCAGGCATTGGCTCCCACTCTGAGAGGCAGCCTAGGTGACAGACTGGGACAATGGCTCCCACCAGCCCCACACATCCCACTTTGCAGGGCAAGCCAGTTCCTCGATGACTTCCAACCAGAGGAGAGTCAAATGAGAGGATGAATGGACTTGTCTCTCACGACAGCTACAAGTCACTTCTTATTGACTCTAGGAGAGAAAGCAAATGTCTGCACGCGATTTTTATCTTCTGAAACAATCTTCATAACCCTAAAATTACCCGGTAGGTTGTTATGTGCACCTTGATAGGACATGGCAAGCTTTTTGAGTGGTAGATGGTAGGTGGTAGTGGTAGGTGGCCCATCCCCAACAAGGTGTTTCTGGACCTGCCAATTTGGGTAGGACTTTCTGTCGTCTGCTTTAGCAGTGTGGGTGGGGATGGCCCCCAGCGCACATGAAGCTTATAGTCTTGTCACTGGAAAACTCTAGGCCCCAAGTACCGCTGCTGTGATTTGCATCACTGGCCCTCATCAGGTGACCACACAGCTCGCAGCAAATAAAACTGACCACGTCCCAGAGCCTCGAGCAGACACTCGCCTTGGACAAGCCAGAGCAGCAGTGACTGAGAGCCGCAGCCACTGGTGGCCACAGGGAGGGCCTTGGCATATCCGTGGGCCCTGCCCCGCTTGCCGAGAGTCCAGCACTCCACTTATTTGCCAGAAACTTGATCTTCTTGTGGGACAGCCAGATTCTGCATCAAACCCTGAGACTCTCCTTCTCAGGTGCTGCTAATTTTCATTTAGGATCATCAAATTTTGGTGATCTTTAATAAGTGTTTAATTATTACTAATCACAACTTAATGGACTCTAGGAAGATGAGAAAAGAAAAAAAAATCTGTACAATTGTACTTCCAGTGAGAATCCAGAAGGAACTTCTGTTTACTGCTCCTCAGGAGGAGCCAGCACTCGGGAGCCTGACAGCACTTGGAGGAAGCCCTAGGAAGCCCCCAGAAAGGTTGACTATTATGTGTACCCAGGCACTCAGTCTCCCCGTTTCACAGATGAGGAGACCAAGGCCTGGAGGATGCGCGTGCAGCCTGCCCAGTGTTACACAGTAGTAGGAATCAGAGCTGAGATTTGAACCAGAGTACCTCACTCCAGACCACCCTGCCCGAGACTCCCTGAGCCTTGGTTCCTCACGTGCAGGGCGGGTAGTGAGGTTCGAAAGCACAGCTCTGTCTCTCAGGCTGTGTGGGAGAAGGGAACTGTTGTGGTCATTCTCCTTGGCGGGCCCTTGAGCAGAGGGCCTGTGAGATCATGCAGGTGGCATGGGAAGGCTGGCGTGTGGCCCCTGCGAGACTGGCTGGACGTCAGGAGAGCTATCTCCTGCTCATCTCCCAAGGGTGTTCTGAGGAGAGTCCCTAGGCCATCCTGGCTTCAGCTTATGCCCCTGAGCCTACCCCGAGTGGTTCATCGCTTCGGCGTACCATCCCAGTCACGGTTTGCCAAGCCAAAGGGGATGGCTTTCCATGGAGTGGGAAATGTTTCTTGCACAAATGAATAAATGAAGGAGTTGAGCGGAACAGATTGGACTGGGATGAACAAATGGTGAAGCCAGGCCTGTGGGAGCCGAGGTGCCTGGTGCTTGGTGTGCTGTGAGCCTCCCTGGTCTGCTCCAGTGCCTGCCGGCCCCAGCATCACAGGACTCCCTCAGCATGGCCGCCTCCTGCTGACGTAGCTTTGAGGGCTCGAGTTCTTTCAAGAGAACTTTAAAGGAGAGGGCACCCGTCCGTCCAGCTCTGCAAACTCCAGTGGAGGCTCAAGGATGGGAATGCCAAGAGCATTCCGACAGAGTCCTGCCCCAAGGCACTGCCCTGTGGGATAGATGAAGGCACAGATAAGCAGTTCACGGCAGCATGGCAGGTCTCCATGGGGCGCATGGCCAGGAACGAGTCGGGAGAGTGGCCATCCTAAGGCAGTCAGGGCAGACTACCCAGAAGAGTTGCTGTCCAGGCAGGGATTGGGAGGGAAGGGGAGAAGGAGGTGTGTGGAGAGAGCTGGAATCAGACGTGTGATGTTCTCTAGAACCCGGTGGCCAGTCCAGCCCAACCAGGGTCAGGGAAAGGAAGAGATGTGGGAAAGGCACTGGCATGGGGGTGCAGGCCCCTGGCTGCCTGCTGGGAGCCCCAGTCTCTGCACCTGTAACACGGATTTGGGAATTTTCACCTTGCCTTCTCCCAGGGTCTGGTTCCTCTTGCTGCCCCTCCATTCTTCAAGCCCCAGCCAGACCCCCTCTTCTGCAGAAGTGTGCCTGACTCCCCGGCCACCGCCCAGCACTCTACTCTGGCCCAGCGGCACTGCTGAGAGCACTTGTGCAGGAGAAGGCAGGGCTGGGAAGGCAGGGGGCATCTTCATTTTATCCGATGCAGCCCTATTCCACCAGTGAGGAAACTGAGGCCCCTGGCTCACAGCTGCACAACTGGGAAGAGCCCAGAGCTCTTCAATCTCCTCTCCAGTCCTCAGGGAGACCAGCAGTGGCCACCAGGAGCA